>NW_026555084.1:28640000-29840000 GCF_021234165.1 Pteronotus mesoamericanus | reverse complement strand
TATCAGATGCTCTGCACAAGATCAGGTATGAAATCTTGACAGATTCCTGTTAATTGGACTCTGGGAAAGAGCAACACCTTAATCTCATTTCAAACAAACAGGACCAAATCCTCACTGTTGTGGATACTGGAATTGGAATGACCAAGGCCAATTTGATCAATAACCATGATAATATTGCTAAGTCTGGGACCAAAGTGTTCATGGAAGTTTTGCAGGCTGGTGCAGATATCTCTCTGATTGGCCAATTTGGTGTTAGATTGGCCTATTTGGTTGCTGAAAAAATGACTGTGATCACAAAACATAATGATGATGAACAGCATGTGTGGCAGACTTCTGCAGGAGGATTGTTCACAGTTCTGATTGACACAGGGGAACCCATGGGTCATAGAACAAAGGTTATCCTGCATCTGAAAGAAGGCCAGCCTGAGTACTTGGAGGAGAGAAAGATAAAGGAGATGATGAAAAAACATTCTCAATTTATTGGCTACCCCATTAATCTTTTTGTGGAGAAAGAATGTGATAAAGAAGTCAGTGATGATGATACTGAAGAAAAGGAAGAGAAAGAAAAAGAAGCTCAATGACAAACCTGAAATTGAAGATGTTGGTTATGACAAAGAGGAAGAAGAAAAGAAGGATGGTGACAACAAGAAGAAGAAGAGCACAGAGAAGTACAGTGATCAAGAAAAACTGAACAAACCAAAGACAGTTTAGACAAGAAGTCCTGACAACATTACTGATGAAGAATACAGGGAATTCTACAAAAGCTTGACTACTGACTAGGAGGCTTACTTGACAGTGAAGCATTTTTCAGTTGAAAGATAATTGGAATTTGGAGGCCCTCTTTTTGTTCCAAGATATGCTCCCTTTGACCTATTTGCAAACAGGAAAACAGAATTTAAGTTTTACTTCCACAATGTTTTCATAATGGATAACTGAGGAGCTAATCCTTGAATATCTGAGATTCATTAGAGCTGTGGTGGATTCTTAGGATATCCCTTTAAATATTTCCCAGGAGATGCTGCAACAAAACAACATTTTGAAAGTTATCAGAAAGAATTTGGTCATAAATGCTTAGAACTCTTTACTGAACTGGCGGAAGAGAAAGAGAACTACAAAAAAATTTATGAGCAATTCTCTAAAAATATTAAGCTTGGAATACATGAAGACTCAAAATCAGGAGAAGCTTTCAGAGCTGTAAATATACTGTACCTCTTCTTCTGATGATGGGATGGTTTCCCTAAAATACTATTGCACAAGAAGGAAGGACAACCAGAAACACACCTTTTACATCACAGGTGAGACCAGGAAACTAACTTTGGCCTTCATAGAACATCTTCAGAAGCATGGTCTAGAAGTTATTTGTATGATCAAGTCTATTGATGAGTACTTCGTCCAGCAACTGAAGGAATTTGAGGGGAAAGCTTCAGTGTCAGTCACCAAAGAGGGCTTGGAACTTCCAGAAGATGAAGAGAAAAACAAATAGGAAGAGGAGGAAAAAACCCACAAGTTTGAAAACCTCTGCAAAATCATGGATATCTTGGAGAAAAAAAGTAGAAACGGTGGTCATGTTAAACTGGTGACATCACCATGCTGCATTGTCACAAGCATCTATGGCTGGACTGCAAACATGGAAAGAATCATGAAGGCTAAAGCCCTGAGAAACAACAATGGGTTACATGGCAGCAAAAAAACACCTGGAGACAAACCCAGACCATTGCATCACCAAGACCTGAAGGCAGAGGGCAGAGGCTGACGAGAATGACAAGCTGTGAAGGACCTGGTCATGCTACACTGTGAGATGGCGTTCCTGTCGTCTGGCTTCAGTCTGAAAAATCCCCCAGACACATGCTAACGGGATATACAGGATGATCAAACTTGGTCTAGGTATTGATGAAGATGACCCCACTGCTGATGACAACAATGCTGCTGTAACTGAAGAGATGCTGCCCCTCAAAGGAGATGGTGACATGTCATATACAGAGGAAGTAGACTAAGCTCACCTGAAGAATAACTTGTACATGTATTCAATACTTTACCTTCATTCCCTCTGGTAATATATTTTCAAGGATTTTTTTCTTTATTTTTAATTAACATTTAAAAATCTATATGGCATGACAGTAACTACTAAAAGAAAAGAAAATATTTCTTTCTACTTCTAAGTGTATGATACTGTGATACTTTAGGCACTAAAGCAGAACTAGTTTTGTTTTTTTTCTTTCTTGTTTCATGTTGGCTGCTTTTAACAGAATTATGTTGTTTGTTGCAAGATGTGTATAACCTAATGTTAGTTAGCTTTGTGGTTTAAAGTGTTTAGTTCTCAAGCTGATTCCATAGTAGACCAAATCTTTTGTCACTGAAGTGTTCTGAGATATGCATGTTTAAAATAACTTTCATCACCTAGGATCTACTTTTTAAATCTTCTATCCCCTCTAGATATCAACTGTATGTATGGCCTCTAGAAATTAGTATGCTAAGCTGAACCAACTCGATGGGAGTAACTATCTGTAAGGCTTGTTTTCCAAAGAAAAGTATTGTTTAAAGTAGCAAAATTATAAGCCTACTTAGGCATGTTCTAAAGCCTTTTAGAAGTAACTCAGAGCAAGTTTTGTGAATGGAAATGTAGTGCTCAAGTCACATTCTGCTTTAAAAAGGTTGTGACAAATACAGATAAATTAAAAAGGAAAAAAGAAATAGTGTTACAGAAATACCAGTAGGTGTCTACTTCCTTCTACATCTAATTCCTTCTCCCTGGAATAAGAGCTTTTAATCATTTTAGCTATTTGTTGTGATATTTATCTCTATGTTTCTAAAATGTTTAAACTGCTATTTATTTATTTTTCTCTTTGGAGATATTTTTCTTGACTTTTAACTATGGAGGTTGAGGACTAAGATTCCCCTTATACCTTATTCCTCTCAATATACAAGTTATGGTTAATCGGTCTCGTCTCTGATATTATTTGACTATATAAAACTTATCCACACCCCAGCTCTTTAATATAAATATAATTACATTGTCTTTAATTTCTAATTCTTAGTTTTTCTTGAAATTAATAACTGTCTTGTTTTTATTATTAGTTAGTGTCCTACATATCCCCAAACGGAACAAAACCAAAAGTCTACCATTTTTATTTCTTCCCTAGTAACATCTTTTCTGGAACAGTTCAGCCTTTTCCTGACGAGTTGCTTTTTTGGCTGGTTGCACAAATGCTGACCTATATTTGTTCTTTACTATCATCTCTGCCTCTCTGGTATTGGATCACCTGTCTACCTGATTCTTATGCTTTTTTCTTTTGTGGTTCATCCCTTGTTTTGGTGGAACACATTTGGTGTTCTAAGAAAAGGTATATGGCATATAAGAGACTTTGTATTCCTGAAAATCCCTATTTGCCCTTGTACAATAAGTGATAATTTGTCTATGTAGGGTATTCTAAACTGGACGTTTTCTTTTCAAAACTTGCAGATAATACACTATTGTCTTCTCACAGTGATGCTATTTAGAAGTCAGGTACCATTCTACTTTTCTACCGTTTATATGTGAACTGTTTTTTCTCTCAGAGTTTTCTTTTTAATAGCATTGTGCTGAACTTACGGACGATGAGCTGTGGTATAGGTTTTGTGTTGGGCACTTGGTGGAGCCCTTTCAATCTAGTAGCTCATGTATCTTACTTGGTGAAATTTTGATTTATTCCTCTTTTTAATTTCTGTTTTCTCTGTTCTCTGTTGTTGGAGCCATCTAGCCCACTCCCTTAATTTTCTTATGTTTTCTCTCCTCAATTTCTCTCCCAATTTTTATTCTACTTTCTGGACAGTTTTTCTCTACTTAATCTTTGCTCTCACTCATTTGATATCCAAGAGCTTTTGGGAGTTTTCTGATTGTTCTTTTTTAATTTAACTTTTTTGTTGTTTTTGTTATTCCATGTTTGCAGTAATTTAGGAGTTAATTGTTTTTGTTTTGTTTAGTTTTTATGTTTTCTGCTCATTTCCTGTTTCTGTTTTGGTGTCTGTCTTTGAAGTGACAGGTTTTCTAAAATACTTAAAACAGTGCCTAGCACACAGGATATTCTCAGTAAACGTTAGATATCACTATCTGGTGAATAGCCTGGAGGAAAGAAGAGAAGGGTGGCAGAGTGACAAATCTCTTTAAGTCATCTAAGAAAGAGATGGGGAGCATCTGATCTTAAATAGTTCGGAAGTATGGTGAATGTACAAAAAATTAGACATCCTAGCATTTTTCACATGAAGAGTAAGGTAGATTTAAAGTTGACCTTGAGATTTTTGGCTTGAGAAATTCTGTGTCTTCTGTAACTGAAATTGGGAAGACAGGAGAAACAGCTATATTGGAGGAATAATATTGAGGACCTTTTTGGACTTGAGAAGTATGAGGTGGCCTCAGCCACTGTCGGTCTCCTACCAAAGTGCCAGGCTCTTTTCTCTCCATTTTTTAGCACAGTCGTAGAATCTCAGCATTTTACTTATCTTTCGAGAAATCACAGTAGAACTTGCCTAAGTTACCTGAAATATCTTCCTTCTGGGCTCTCTTAAGGTATAATAAGATCATGACTTTGTGTTTATGTGTATCTCACTTTAAGAACAGATGAAGGCCTCACCATGTTAAGAAAAATGATAACAATACATACCAGACTGGTCAAGTTGTTTACCTTAGCAGACTGGTTTTCGCAGGGGGATTATTAACTTTTTAATTATCCTTGAATTGTTTTGTTTCAAAAAACTTTGTATATTTTTGTAAATAAAGTTTTTTTTTTTTATTTAAGGATAAATAATGTAAAGGCATTTTGGCAAACTCTGGTTTTAATCAGCTACTTTGAAAAATAGTCCAAGAAACAAACAGAAAAGAAATACTGTTTATATTTTGTAATTATGTTAAATGTGACTTTTTTTTTTCTTTTGAGGTCTGAGTTCTAATTTCCTTGATAGGTTTTACAGCTTTTTAAAACATTGCACAGGACCAGACAACAAGTTTTTAAAAATGATACCAGAGCATTAGAAGGTAAGTTTATTTTATTCCCTTTGGAACAGGTCCATTCTTAAGATGGCTGCCAATATATCCAAGAGACCTTGTATACAGTCAAAACTCATCTTAGGGAATGACCTCTACTATCTCTTCTCTAATGTTGTTTTGTGTTATAAAGATTAGTTTACATTACACTTTCCTGAAGAGTGTATCT
Organism: Pteronotus mesoamericanus; assembly: GCF_021234165.1. NCBI lineage: Eukaryota > Metazoa > Chordata > Mammalia > Chiroptera > Mormoopidae > Pteronotus > Pteronotus mesoamericanus. The sequence continues at coordinate 29,834,814 of NW_026555084.1, read as the reverse complement.
TTAAGGAAAATTAAAATCACTTCTGTATTTTATAATCAAATTTTTATGCTCTCTACTACCAGAAACTACCATATTGTTAATGCCTTGTGTCATTCTAGAAGTGACAGTAGCTATGAAAGAGAATTCAGAATCTATCCCAAACAATTCCAAATTCATTATTTCACTGTTCTATGTGGTTTCTATCTTACCTGAGAGTCAGAGCTCTAAAGCTTAGGTTCTTTGTCGGTCATGTCCAGTTTCAATTCTCATACATTTCTAAACCTCTTTAACCTACGTAAAGTGTCCCCACTGTCCCTAGGAATTCAAGCTTTTATAATTCACCAAAAACAATTTCTTGACTATTAAAGTATATGCCTTATATTGTACTTTACACAACTTCCTCATTTAATTCTTATAACAGCCCAATGATGTAGTTGCTATTATAATTTCTATTTTTTTCAGATAAGAAACTAACAAAATGTGAAAGGAATTGCCCTACATTGTACTTAGTAAGAGAGAGAACTAGTATTCAGCCTATGCAGTCTTACTCCAAAGCCCAAACTTCTAACCACCTTACATATTGAAATTATGAAGCATAGAAGGAAGGTTTTATGACTATTCTCCATCAAAAGAGCGTATTTTTGTTACTTTAAATGTTTTTAGGTAAAATAATTGTAAGAACAGCTAACATTGTATGTTCACTAACCACTTTACCCGGATCATTCCATTAAATGCTCACAGCAATACAGTAAGACAGTTTGTCGTATTAAACTAAATTATGCTGCCGTAATGTTGCGAAAGTCTCAGTGGTATACATGAACAAAAGTGTTATTTATCACTCACTTTACATGTCAGCCAAGGCTCTAAAGACTGCTATATCTTTATTTCAATTTGTGTATGTATGTGTGGTTTAATGTGCTTGTATGTATTGAGTTTGCCATCTTAAAAAACATTTTAATTTAAATCCTTAGATTTATAGGAACAAAACATTGGATTTATTAGAATATAATAGCTAGAGGTACACAAATGAAATTGGAAGTAAAAAGCAGGAAACAAAAGTATTAGAGTGGTAAATGTTTATATTAGGTTTAATAACAAATTTGCCAGCCTGTCAGAAGCTCTCCAAGAGACTTCTTTAATAAATTTCTGTTTTGTATACTTTGTTTTACATGGGGCAAAACTATTTCCTCTGCTAGAGAAGTAGTCATTCGTAATGAATAACATGTAAATTATTGGGACAGGATGTAAATTAGAAAAGCAAATAACTGTATATATATTTTTCTTTCTGTAGCAGCCAGAATAAAGATAAATGAAGAATTCAAAAGTAATAAAAGTGAAACTTCTCCTAAGAAAATAGAAGAGGTACAGTAATCTTTTCAATTACAATAAAACTCTTATAAATTGTATCAGCAGCTAGAGGAAATGATGAAAATAGAGAGGTTATATGAAATGAAAACCCTGATATTTAAAGCAACTGTGTGTAACCTTAACTTGTTTGGCATGGCTCACTTCCTCTGGGTCATCTGCCTACACTCATATGACAGCGAGTTGCATGGTGAAAAGAACATGAATGTTGCCGTGGTCAAAACAAGAGCAGCTGAATCAACCTAGGCACCCACAGAAATGCTATCTTCACTCAAGGCAAGTGACTGAAACTAAGGAGAAGGAGTGCTGTGGTAACTCAGAACTACAGAGGGAACATCTCATTGAACTCAACTCGACAGATTTTTTAAAAAATTCCTGTTGGCAGTAGAAGTTAACCAGCCACAGTTTATTACCTACGCTTGGTTTGCCTTCTATATTTGCATTTTAGTTGCTTGTTCTAGTTGAAGACAGTCTACTGACATTAGTCTGTGAGTTCCCTAGTACTCCCAATACATATTCATTGCAAAAAGTACACAATGATTTATTTTCTGTATAAAACCATGCTGTGTATATATACACTGTCTCAGTCTTGAGCTTTCCAAGTATCCCTGTATCTAACCTTGTATAAAATAGGGAGAAAAAACCCATAGGAAGAAAATGAAAAATGGACAATTCCAAGAACTGGTTTGATAAAAAAAATGTACAAATTAGAGAAATGTTTGCATATTTAATAAAATTTCAGCATATTAAAAATTTTTTCATAAATATGTGTTTATATTTCAAAAATGGCATTTTTTGAAGTAGTAAATATCTATAACAGTCAAGCTAATGATAAAAATGACATAGCTAAAGTATTTCCCTATAAGATAAAGAAAAAAGGGAAAGATTTCTCTTAAGCATATGACAGCACAAACAGGGACTATGTAATGACATAGACCATCCGTCCTCAAGCTTTTTGTTCTCAAGACCCCTTTATCTTCTTAAAAATTGAGGACCCTAAAAAGTGCTGTTTATATGTCATACCTATCAATATTTACCATATTAGAATTTAAAACTGAGAAATTTTAAAAATATATATTGACTATATCACTTAAAAACAAGTGTATTATATGTTAACAAATACATTGTTTATGAAAAATAACTATATCTTCAAAATACTTTAGTGAGAAGAGTGACATGCTTTACATTTTTGCAAATATCATTCACGTCTGGCTTAGAAGTCAGCTAAATTTTATCTGCTTCCTCATTCAATGCGTTTTTTAGATTGAAGTATTTGAAGAAAATTCAGCCTCACACAGATAAGTAATTGTAAAGGTGTAGGAGTACATAACAGTCTTTTCAAATAATGGTGAACATTCTTTGATAGTATATGTCAATAAGTGATCGATTTCCTTAAAGATTAGTTGCAACGTGGAACTCTGTTCCTATTAGACCAATGGATGTATATATCCATTTTGGCGGTTGGGGGTGGGGGGCTCCAGGGTTCATACACACCATGTCCTGTCCATTCCCTCTTGTCTCCCCTAATCCCTTGTTCCTCATCTGACCTTGTTCCCAGCCTTAGACCTAGGACTCCACTTGGTTTAGCACCTGCAGTGGGTGAGGAGATCCCTTTGTTCCCCCTTTCTCTCCCCTGCTGATCCCCTTCTCAGTCTGTCAGGATGGGAGGCTTTGGGCCCCTGCAGCCTTCTCCATGTCAGTTAGTGGCAGCTCCCTCCTTTTGACTCTCAGACCAAAAACCCAAGTGCTCCCTTTCTTGTCAATACTTTAAAAGGCAGAGTGAGCCTCTTTTTTAAAGACATACTCTGTCTCTCCTCCGCTCACAACCTCCATGACTCCTCATCCCATTCAAAGCAAAATCTAAAGTCCTTACCTACCATGACCTGTAAGACTATCATCTGACCCCTGTTAACTTCCCGCCTCACTTAACTCATTTTCAAGAAAAAGTCTACCAAATAGCCAAACCTGAATAATCATAGTTTGCCTGCCTGTCAGTGGTTTATTCAAATGCAAATGGTATTTCATAGAGAAAGTTCTACTTCTCACAAGTCAAACAATGCAAAAGGCTCTAGTATTATGAAAATAATTTTGATGTCATGGGTCCCCTGAAAGGGTCTCAAGGTCCTCCAAGGTGACCACACGATTGAGAATTTCTGTTCTAGTCCAGTTCTTCATTTTGTGAATGACGAGGTCTGAAACTTCAGAGTAGGTTATTAACCCCAAGCCATGAATTAATGACGGAACCAGAGTTGGAATCCAAGTATTGTGACTCCTCACCCAACACTTTCTAGTTCTCAGAACATCCAACTCTATAAAAGAAAGATTCACACCCCCCCCCCAAAAAAAAACAGAACTGTATTTTAAACACACTGTAAAATATAATTACAACAAAAAAATGCTCTAAGTCTGTTTTGGAAAAGTTAAAAGTTTACACCTATCTGAGCTTTCTGTATACTTGCAATGGTTACAAAAAGTTAAGGGCAGGATTACCTAAAAAAATTGTAGTAAACCTGTAGTTTTCAAAAATAGTACATTCATATGAACCTTGAAAAAACACTTGAAGGATTTATTTTATGTGTTTGGTTTTCTTAACAGCTAATAAAAATAGGTTCCGATGTGGAATTGTTACTCAGAACGTCTGTTATACAAGGTATTCACACAGACCATAATACACTGAGTAAGTAAAATTAAAGAAAAATATTTTCTGATTGCAGTGTGTTTTAAAATATTGAGCAATTAACGGTGCTTTTAATGCTAATCAGTAAAACAGCTTGATTTTGCCAGGCAATGCAGTATATGTTATATTGTATCTACTATTGTAAGGCTATCATTTAAAAATGCTGAATTATGAAACTTTGTTTTACCAGATTTTATTCTTTCTCTTTTTTAATTTATTTTTTCTCTTTAACCTTCACTACTGGTTGTATTACAAAACTGCAGTTACAAAGACAGTATGACTATTTTTATTATATTTATTTGGGGTTATTAATATTTCTAGTATCATTTATCACTGACCTAGATTAAATCATTCCTTAGATTTAAAGAAAAGATTACTTTTTCTTTACTTTTTATTCTATGATTAGAGTTATTTTAATTCAGAAAAACTGGGATTATAGAAAATAAAAATAGAATAGAGGATCCTTCATCATAGCTCAAGACTCCTGGTGGGGCTTTGGCAGAATCTCATTTCACATTATATTTTATTTTTATTCCCTAAAGTTTCTTTGGGGACAACAATAACAATGAAAAAGATGGCATTAGCATTTTTGAAAGGCTTTTTTTCACATTTAAAGTAAGTGATTGAAGTATAACATGCAAATAGGAAAGTGTCCAGTTTGTAGCTGTATAATCCAGAGAATTTTCACTAAGTGAAATATGCATGCAACCAACATCCACATCAAGGTATATAACACACTACCAGTATCCCAGAAGCCCCCTCATGACCTTATGTCCCTCCTATATACTCCCTCCCCACAAGCATAACCACTGTCCTGACTTTTAGCACTGTCAATTTTTAACTTAATAAAGTGTTTTGACTTTATATAAATGGCATGATACATGATTACTGTTTTTGTCTGACTTCTTTCTCTCAACATTACATTTGTGAAAATCATCTATATTGTTTTGCATAGCAACGTTTCTTTGAATATTGTTTGACTATACCAAATTTATTCATTCTACTATTGTTCATTTGGGTTGTTCCTAATTTTGGATTATAATAAGTAATGATTCTGTGAGCATTCTTCTATGTGCCTTTTGGTTTAAAAAACATATGTACATGTGCATATATACTGCAGATATATAATGCATTTTCTTGTGTATATATACATTTAGCAGTGAATTTTCCAGGTCAAAGGGACTGTGTGTTTATTTAGCTTTAAGTAGATACTGCTAACTAGCTTTCCAAAATGCTTAGACTGATTTACACTTCCAGCAGCGGTGTCTCAGAGCTCCAGTTGCTTTATATCCTCACCAGCACTTGGTATTGTGTGTCTCTTTTTTATTTTATTTATTTTTTTATTGTTCCGTGTGTCTCTTTAATTTTAGTCTTTCTGGGGGTTGTATAATGGTATCACATTGTGATTTTAATTTGCATTTCTCTGGTAAGTAATGAAGTATTAGTACCTTTTCAGTTGTTTAATGGCCAGCTGTTTAATGAAGTGGCTGTTCAAGTCTTTTGCCCATTTTTCTTAGCAATTATCTACATTTTTACTATTGATTTGAAAGAATTCTTTATATGTTCTGAGTACACATTCATTGTTGGATTAATTCCAACAATGTTCATTGTTGGATATATGAATGACAGGAATCTTCTACTTTGTGGCTTGCTTTTTCATTTTTATCTTTGATGAGTTCTTAATTTTAATATAGTCCAGTTTACGCATATTTTTCCTTTAGTTTAGTAAGTCCTCAATGGCACCAATAGGTTCTGCAGCTTTTAGTGAAGTGACATATAATGAAACCAGTTTTTCTGTAGGCTAATTGATATAAATAAGAGTTAAATTCCTAAGGCATCTTACCATCATTGCATTGATACAAGGTTGAACACAGTGGCATTACTGCAGGACCTGTTGTACTTTTGAGTCCTGTTTAAAAAGTATTAGAGCAAGGTCATGAAGAGATTTTCCTGTTTTCTTCCAAAAGCTTTATTGTTTGATCTTTCCATTTGGTTGTTTATATCAACTAGAGTTGATTTTTGTATGTGGTGTGAGGTGGGGTCAGGATTTACTTTTTACATGTGAATGGTCAGTTGATCCAGCATTTATTGAAAACAGCACTCTCTCTCCACTGCATTGCCGGGTCACCTTTGTCATAAAGTCTAATAACTATGTATGTGTGTACATCTGTTTCTGGACTTCATAATATCATCAATTAGTTTGTTTTTCTGTTCTTGCATCATATACCATAATGTCTTGATTTACTGTAGCCTTATAATAAATCATGATATCTAGTGAACTAAGTCCTATATGGCTTTTAAGGTTATTTTTAGTTCATGAGGACTTATCAGAAATTATTAGGTCTGAGTTATAAGGGCAGTAAACATAAGTAATCCTAAATTGAAAATGTGGTCATTAGCTTTAATTGCCTTCCTTAGAGCTCTGTGTAGTATAGCCAACATTTTATACAGGTGATCACAAGTAAATATTATTTTTGTTATATGAATAAAAATGTAAGTTATTTTAAATAATTAAATTTGATATCCATGTTTCAAATACCTGGTTTTAAATAGGACAGTGTTGGTTTAAATTTCTTTTTATCTCTTGATTTTCTGTATAACTTAATTTTCCCCCAGGATTGAAAATTTTGACTCTGATGTATTAGTTTATAATACTTTATTGCTTTAATAATGACCTTATTCTTTCTATTAAGATATAAATGGGTCTCTTTTTCCTATAACAAATTTAATTCTTTAATCTCTGTTTTTAGAAGTTACTTTAAGCATAATTCCTACACATACTTTAGCAGTGTTCATACTGGCATACATAACTGAGAGGAATTAAAATGCTCCTTCTTAGCTATAAAATAGAGCATTGTGATTGTGTGCTTCTAGAAAATACCACATCATATCCCAATGTGAAAAAAATAATTGAAAATGAAATTCCATCTGCAAGAGCAATCACCTTGTACGCAAAAACCCTGAATCCATCTTTCTTTTCCTTCTCTTCCAAATAATATTCACCATGGAAATTAAGTATTGACTCCCAGAGAGAACTCTTTATCCTAAATAATTTCTTGGTGTTTTTTCCTTAAAAAATCACTTTCCTTATTCTTGTAGATAATTTCAACATTCTTTATTAAAGACATAAGAATTTTACCACTTGGGAAAACTTATTTTTAAAATCATTTCATAATTGGGGAACATATTTTTCTTTCCAAATACTCCCTACTTTTCTGTATTTTGGGGGTTATGATATAAGGTGCCTGAATAATAATTTTTGATTCATACCATTCTCATCATTGGTGCAGCCTAACCTTTTTAGGTATTCTATAGAAAAATAACAACTATGACTTAGAAAAATACCAAAATTAACTCATTGTTCTATACTTGCTTTCTCATTGATTTTTGACAGTTGTCAAAGACGTTTTTATTTTTTATTGAATTTACTGGGCTGACATTGGTTAATAAAATTATATAGGATTCAGGGGTACAATTCTGTACAATATATCATCTGTATATTGTATTGTGTGTTCCCCATTCCAAGTCAAGTTTCCTTCCATCACCATTTATCCTCCCCTTACCTTCTCCTTCCTCTCCCCACCCCCATTCCCCTCTGGTAATCACCATACTATTGTCTGTCTGTGAGGTTTTGTTGTGGTTTTTGCTTAATCCCTTCATCTTTTTCACCCAGCTCCCTACCTCCTCCCTTCTGACAGCTGCCAGTCAGTTCTCTGTACCTACGAGCTTGTTTCTATTTTGTTAAGTTTGTTTTGTTAATTAGATGCCACATAGAAGTGAAATCATATGGTGTTCAAAGCCTTTTTTCTTAATACGGACGTTGATCAGCTGGTTTCATTGTTGGCCTTTATCAAACATACATTCTATAGACAGTAACCAAGTTTATGAATAAAGATGGTACCAGGAAAACCTGGGACTTCTGGTGGCTATATATTAATAGTACTTTAGTACTTAACTTTTGAATAGCGTTATCCACATTTTTTAACTTTCTCTGTGGCATATATGTAAGACAAACAAAATAGGGATGTGCTTCTGAACATGTGTGATACATTAAAAAAATTGAAGCTCTTAGGAGCTATTCTTTATTTCAGATACGGTTTTAAACTTACATCCTTTGGTTTTTATAGTCTTTGCCTAAAACTCTCTTAAGGTTTGTATTCTACAGCATTAATGTGAGTCAACATTTATTGAATATCTGTTGCGCTAAGCAGTGAGAATAGAACAATGGACTAGACTGATTTGGTTCCTGTCCTTGTGGAAGTTAGAGTACTATGTAGAAGACAGACAACTAAGTGTTCAGACACAGTCTTTTGGGTGCCATGATAAGGTAGGCAGTGTTGTGGAGGGATAGAATAGAACTCCAAATCCAAAACTTGGTGGGTCAAGAACAGGCTTTTCAAAGAAAACAATTTTGTGTTCAAGTTTTCTAATTTGAACTTATATATATTTGTGTGCTCGATATATTTAGAGATGTCTTCTGTAACTGCAGAGTTAAGTATTTTAATGTCTTATAAATTATATCCTAGATGCCTCTTTGATTGCTATGCTGTTATAAACCATGCCATCAATAAATTCTGAAAAATTGAGATAAAATCGACATTTAATATTGTATTAATTTTAGGTGTACATAATGATTTTATATATGTGTATATGGCAAAACGATTACCACAATAAGTGTTTAGTTACTATCCATGATCATACTGTTACTTTTATTATGTGTGATGAGAACTTATAAGAGTTACTCTCTAAGAATCTTTCAAATATGCAATACAGTATTGTTAACTATAGTCACCAGTGCTGTATGTTACATTCCCAGGGCTTATTTATCTTATAACTAGAAGTTTGCATCTTTTGACGACCCTCACCCATTTTATCCATCCACATATATCCTCTGCCTTGGCAGCCACCAATCTCTTCTTTATATTTATGTGCTCAGTTATTGTTTTGTTTTGTTTTTAGATTCCACATATAAGTGAGATTATATAATATTTGTCTTTCTCTGGCTTATTTCACTTAGCAAAATATCCTCAAGGTCCACACAGATTTCTTTCTTTTTTATGACTGAATAATATTCCATTTTGTGTATATGTGCATGTGCACATAAAATACACAGCATTTTCTTTATTTAATTTTTGATGGACACTTAGGTTGTTTCCATGTGTTGGCTGTTATAAATAATGCTGCTGCAGTGACTATGGGAGTGCAAATATTTTTTCGAGATAGTTATTTCATTTTTTTTGGATAAATACCCAAAAAATGAAATTGCTAGATCATATGGTAGTTCTATTTTATTTTTTGAGGAAACTCTATACTGTTTTCCATAGTGCCTTCACCAATTTACATTCCCACCAGTGGTTACCTAAGGGTTTCCTTTTTCCACATCCTGGCAAATACTTGTTATTTCTTGTCTTTTTTTCTTATCTTTTTGATAATACCCACACTGACAGGTATGAAGTGATATGGTTTTGATTTGCATTTCCTTCATGATTAGTTATGTTAAGCACCTTTTCATGTACCTAGTAGCTATCTGTATGTCTTCCTTGAAAAAATGTCTTCAGATTCTTTGCCCATTTTTATGTAAGATTGTTTTGTTTTCTTTTGTTTTGCTATTGAGTTGATCTGAATTCTTTATATATGAGGCCTGTCCATAAAGTATCCAGCAATGTTATATGAAATATAGAGGTATTTATTGAAGAAAATACAAGAAACATTATACATAGGACAATGACACCTCAGCTCCCTTCAAAGTAGGCACCTTGGGACCTCACACAGTTCTCCCAGTGTCTCTTCCACTGTTTGAAACACTCTGCAAAATCCTTTGTTGGAATCACCATCAACTGCCCCTTTCTATTTTCCTGAATTTCATTGACGGTCTGAAATCTCTTCCTTTTCAAAGGTGACTTTAGTTTTGAGAACTAAAGCCAGAAATCGCAGGGTGCCAAATTTGGGCTTTAGGGGGTTAGGGTTAGTCACCTGGGCAATTTGATGTTTCACAAAAAAACTCTGCATGAGGTGGGATGCATAAGTGGGAGCATTGTTGCGATGAAGCTGCCAATCACCAGTTGCCCCTAGCTGTGGCTATTTTCATATTATCGCATCTCTCAACCCACGAAGAACATTGAGACAGTACTCCTTATTAATTTTTTGGCCTGGAGGAATGTACTTGTGATGAACAACACCTTCCCGTTCAAAAAACACAGTTTAACATGGTCTTGATCTTGCTGCAACTCTGCCACACCTTCTTTGGGCATGGAGAACCAGGTGTCTTCCATTGGGATGACTGGGCCTTCATTTCTGGATCATAGCCGTAGACCCCGCAATTCATCTCTGGTTATGACCTTGAGGAAATCTAGTTCATTAGTAGTGGGTTTGAATCAAGTCATTAGCAACTGCAGCACCATGGTCTTTCTGCTCTGGTAGCAGAAGCTGTGGAATGAATTTTGCCATACGTGTTTCATGCCAAGATCCTGCATCAAAATCTGGAATCCCCAGATGAGCTAGTTTTCGCACTGTCAGTCACCAGTCTTTGTTGATTGCAGCCCATACGCATTCAACATTCTCAGGGGTTCTGCTTGTTGCAGGCCTTCCAGTTTTTGGTGGAGTCTTTAGAACTTTCTGTGTATAATGTCATGTCATCTACAAATAGAGACAGTTTTACTTCTCCTGTCCTATTTGGACGACTTTTAGTTCTTGTCTAATTGCTCTGGCTAGGACTTCCAGTACTATGTTGAATAGATGTAGTGAGAGTGGGCATCTTGCCTTGTTTCTGGTCTTAAAGGAAAAGCTTTCACTTTCTCACCATTGAGTATAATCCTAGCTTGGGCTTGTCATATATGGCCTTTATTATGTTGAGGTATGTTCCTTTTATACCCAGTTGGTTGAGAGTTTTTATCGTAAATGGATTTAAATTTTGTCAGATGTTCTTTCTGCATCTATTGAGTTGATCCAATGATTTTTATCCTTCATTGTGTTAATGTGGTGTACCACATTGATTGATATGTGGATGTTGAACCATCCTTGCATTCCTGGAGTAAATCCAACTTGATTATGGTGTGTGTTTCTTTTAATGTATTGTTGAATTTGGTTTGCTAATATTTTTTTGAGAACACTTTACATCTATGGTCATCGTGGAATTGGCCTATAATTTTCTTTTTAATACATTTTATGCATTTGTTTATATATTTACAACATAATTTATTTTTATTTTTTCAATTTTTTTATTGTTCTATTATAGTTGTCTCAGTTATCCTGATTAATCCCTCATTGCTTCCCCTGCCCTGCCCACCACCTCCACCTGCCCCCTCCACAGTCAGTCCCCACCCTGTTGTCCATGGCCATGGGTCATTTACAAGGAAAATTACATTCCTTGTAATTTTCTTTTATAGTAGCGTACTTGCCTGGTTTTAATATCAGTATGACACTGGCCATGTAAAATGAGTTTGGAAGTGTTCCCTCATGTTTGTTTTTATTTATTTACTTACTTATTTACTTATTCAAAACCTTGAACTAAATTTTGATTTGGGGCCATAATTGAGTTTAAGGCTTTTTAACTTTAAGAAATTACTTTTTAAACTTTACTTCTAAGTTGCAGTTTATATTCAGTATTATTTTATATTAGTTTCAGATGTGCAGTGTAGTGGTCAGATAATTACATACTTCACAAAGTGATCCCCCAGTATTTCAAGTACCCATTTGGCACCATACATAGTTGTTACAATATTATTGATTATACTCCCTATGCTGTACTTTACATCCTATGACTTTTTTGTAATTACCAATTTGTACTTAATCCCTTCACCTTTTTCACCTCGTCCCCCAGTTCCCTCTGCCAACCATCAATTTGCTCTCTGTATCTATGAGTCTGTTTCTATTTTTTTGTTCATTTATTTTATTCTTTGTATTCCACAGTTAGTGAAATCACATGGTATTTGTCTTTCTCTGACAGACTTATTTCACTTAGCACAATACCCTATAGGTCCATCCATGTTGCCTCAGTTCCTTGTCAAGATCTGGCAACTTAAATAAATTAATATTGTTACGGTACTTTGATATATAATATATAGAGCAAAGTCAGGGGTTTTATAATCCATAAAACAAACTTACAGTGAAAAATAGTATATTGCATATATATATATAACTGATTTATTTGTCCTAATTAAAGCATTAGCAATTAATGAATACAGAAAAATTCAATTGTAGGGTATCTTTTGATTCCAAAGATTACCTAATAAGATGAGTTGTATGAAGGGATGAAGTAGTGAAGTTTGGCAGGCTTTCTGATTATTTACCACTCTTTGAATGTCCTTGCTTTGTCTAAGGGAGGAGTTCTAAATCCCCAGGATAGAACCTAGAAAATTCAGTTCCTCAGTTTCCTGTGCAGCTCAAACATGAGTGTTTGACATGGGTACAGCACACTTACCCATATTCAGAAATGAACTTGAAAAAAGAGGCTTGGCACAGAATCTGTTTTGCTGGCAGGAAGAGCATGCAGAGTCAAGTGACTGACCCAATGTGGCATTGGTGTGGCGGCAGGAGCAGATGTCGTAAGGAGTGTCTGAAGTGTGCCATCGTGTGCTCCATGGGGGTAGAAATGGGAGTTTCTTCTCATGCCCCATAGTCAGCAGTGGTTTTTATCATCAGGCCAGTTCTGTGGCATGGCTTTGGACATTGTTCCTAGTAGCTTAGCTGCAAGCCTGCCTAATTTTTAACCCCTCACAACAATTCCATGTGTTACACCAACTACCCATTAATAAGTGCTCTGTGCGTCATCTGTCCGAGTCAACTTCTGTTACTTTTAACTAAGAACAATAGAAGTTACTACCACAAGTGTGTGAAAATTACACAACCCAAAATGTGAATTTAGTTGAATCGAAGGCGCAGGGATAGGGGAATGGGGTATGACTGTCATAGGCCTGACCATTACAAGCTTCAAGCTGATGGCCCTTGTCATGTAGCGGTGAAATGTAAGGTAAGTCTCTCCCCCTGTTTCTTGGAACACGGACCAAGTACTGGCTGAGACTACTGCAGTAGGGGAAATAATCAGAATGTCAGTGTGTGCTGATTATTTCTTCCTGCTTTCAGCAAAATATTGAATCAAGAGGATGAATGCAGATTAAGCTAGTTGGTCTGCAAAGAAGAGATAGAAGGAAGTTTTCCTTTGCCAGGCTGCACTCTCCTGTCCACATTCTGATGTCTAACTGATTGAGAATCCTATAATTTAGAGCAGCGATTTTCTGCCCATGTGCAGCAAGAATTTTTAAAACATGCAAAACCTGACTATTTAGTCGGGCACTGACCTCTTTTCCCTTAGATTGTCAAATAAAAAACTGACAAGAGACAACACAACCATAGCTGTCCATGTGAATGAATCAAAGTTATACCTATATTTTTTGTCAGGTTGGCAAAAAATATATTTTTTGTTGTGCTGCATACTTTTCGTAATTAGTTTATGTGTTGCATGAGATGAAAAAGGTTGAAAATCACTGATTTACAGCATTGAAAATGTCAATTTCTCCTATCCACTAAAACTAAAGCCAAAACAAGAAGGGGGCTTCTGGGCTCAAACATGAAATAAGATCGATGCCCTAAGCCTTCTCATTTGCCAAACAAAGATCAGATGCAGGATGCACCTACTCAGTGGAGCCTATAGTTTTTCATTACTTCAAGTGTCCATTAGATTGACTGTGGGAGCAGGGGTTCCCTAGGCAGAGGAAGACAAAGAGGGAAAAATTGGCACAACTGTAATAGCATAACAATAAAAAGAAGGGGAAGGAAGAAGTGTCCATTAGCTCTGGCTGGACATCTCAGTGGATTAGAGTGTCATCCTGATATGCCAAGGTTACAGGTTCAGCCTCTGATCAGGGCCCATACAAGAATCAACCAATGAATACATTAGTAAGTGGAACAACAAATCAATCAATTTCTCTCTCTCTCTCTCTCTCTCAAATGAATTAAAAAAAAAAAAAAAAGAACAAGTGTCCCTTAGCTAGGGTTAGTGGATAGGCAGAACAGAGGCTATTAGCAAAGAATGAACATGTTCATGCTTAGAAGCTGTGTCAAGATGTTTGTGTCTGGCTACTTGTATATGACAATGCCTGAGAAAAAACAGATTTAAAGTTTATAAAGTTTTTGAATGAATTGTGTTTCCAAGAAACCCCAAGCCTGGCTATCGCTGTTCAACTTTCAAGCCTGTCCTTGTGCCCTTGAATGCATATCAACAGGAAGTGGACTCTGAAAGCTTCAGAGACTCAAAAAAGGGCATCTTCCCCAATATCCCTACCTCCAGATAAGGAGGATCCCCCAGAGGGCAGAACCAGGAGCTCTGGAGGACAGTGGACAAGAGAGGGTCTTTGGGTCTCCCAGAAAACAGGGTGAGTAGCTGCCAGGTTGGCTGACTACAGAATGTATTGCTTTGCCAGGAGTGAGCCTTGCTCCTCCTGTCCACCAGGATTTAGGATTTGCCATGTGTTTCCCTTCCCAGGCCTTTGTTGCTGGATCCAGTTCTTTACTGTGGTCTAATAGATGGCTGCCATGTTGCCACAGCTGGACCTAAGGGAAAAGCGAGCACATCAGCCAGAGATCCTTGCTTTGAATCTGGTTGAGCCAGGCCTTAGGGGTCGGTAGCAAATGGGTATATTCGATAGACAGGAAGAGGGGCACATGTTCATGTGTAGCTAAAAGAGAGGGCTGCTTGTGCCACTCCAGTGTTCACTCTCTTTTTATTAACTGAAATATTGTGTTCAGGGTTTAGTGTGCCAAGCCAAAACAAAAAGTGATTTCACAGACAAGACACCTTTCTGGTCATTGTAAGCAGCTGTGTAGTAGGTGTTACTTCCAGGAAGGGGATTGTTTTCCTATCAAAAAGGCCTAGGCCAAACTATCACTCTCCTTTTGCCCCTTTTCCTTCTCTCTTCCTGTCTGGAATGCAAATGTGATGCGACAGCAACAATGAAGACAAAACCATGCGTGAAGGAGAGCAGAACAGGAAGAACAAAGTCTGGGTCCTGAGTGTGTTAAGCATCAGCAGTAGCCTCGGACTACTTACTCTGTATTTCTTGATATGTGACAAAATGAAATCTCTTACTCATTTAAACCCTCATTTGTTGGACTTTTGGTTAGTCAGTCTGTCTTTTCTACTAGATTGTGAACTCTCTGAAGCTGAAGCGACTTTTTTTTTTGAGGCAAAGAAAAACATTGACATGTAATGTTATATTAGTTTCAGGTATACAATATATTGATTTGATATTTATATATATTATGAAATGTTCACCACAATAAGTCTAGGTTTAGTCCCTCTACAAAGTTACTATTTTTTTCTTAGAATAAGGACCTCTAAGACCTATTCTCTTAGCATCTTTTAATGTGCAACGTGTATTATGAACTATAGTCACCATGTCCTACTGAAGAGGCTAATATTCACCTCCCAATCTTTATTTTTTCATGTAATGTCCAGCATAAAATAGGCACATATATGTTTGATAAGTGGAACAATGTACTGCCTTTTTTAATAAGTTAAAACCTAAACTATAATCTGGTGAAATCTCCAAAGATTTTGTGAAGTAGTTGAGATACAAACAATGGTTAAATAATAGTTATTTAACTGGTTTTTATTTTAGTAAATCAGATATACCATCTGGGTAATAAGAGCATTATTTTTAGTCAGATGAGTTATTTGTTTGACAAGTGAGAATTTCTATGCCCTTCTAAATTGAATTCGTTTTAGTGATGTCTTTTTAAAAACTTTTTTGAAATGATTCAAATTTACAGGAAAGAATCAAGAAATGTTGAAGGATATGGGAATTTCTTTTACCCAGATTCCACAAAGGCTGACATTTTACATTTGCTTCATCAGCCTTTCTCATTTTTTTTTTCCTGAACTTTCTTGCGGATAATGCTCTTTGCCTGCAAATGAGCATTTAAAAAAAAATCATGGTAGCCCACTTGGATTTACATCTGGAGAAATACTTTAGGGTGTATTTCTTAAAAATACTTCAGTGTGTGTTTCCTAAGTTTACAAAGACTTTTTTTTGTTTTTACTGTAACCACAGTATAACTATCAAAATTGAGATAGTAACATAGATACAGTTCTGTTATTCAAATTTTTCCATTTGTCCTAACTGTACTTTATAGCAGCAGAAAAGAGAATTTTCCTCTGGTCTACTTCCTAACTGCGGATTATACAAATGGCATGTAGTCATTACGTTTTTTTAGTCTTTCCTAATCTGGAGGAGTTCCTCAGTCTTTCTAAATCTTTCATGATCACATTGTTTTTGAAGAATTTAGGCAAGTTCAGAGAATGTGGTGTGAACATTTTTTTGAACTTGACAGTTCACCTGACTTCAGCTTTTTTGGAGTTAAAAAGGAGAAATCATGTATCTTCTCAAAATTTTATATCTTAAGAGCTTTACTCAATTGACTCCAGCATGTCTTGCATAGAAATCAGTATTTATTGTTGTGTCGTTGTTTATGTTTCTCAACTGGGCACTCATAGCCTTGTGACCAGGATAGCTCTCCACAGCACAGACTATCCCACACATCCCTGGCTCCTGCCCCCTAAATTCCAGCAGCATTCTTCAGTTGGTGTGACCACTCAAAATACCCCCACTTGAGAACCACTGTTCTGTAAAATTTGGAAACTTTAAATTAAGAAAGCAGTCTTTCTTTTTATAGTAAGTAATATAAAAACATTTTCCAATTGATGGTTTTAATTATCAGTAATCTGTAATCAGACAGCTGATAATATTCTTTAGCTGAATTCTGTTCATTTATTTAATTAGTTATATTTAATGAATAAGTGATAAAGGGTTTAGCTGGTCATACATGTTTTTATATACTCTGAAATGAGAATCCTACTGTCTACACGTAAAATCAAAGACTCCACCTTAGGTGTTAACTGAAATAAAATATCTCTGGAAGATTTGCCTAAAACTCTATATGTGTTGTTGTGAATTTTAGGGCAAATGAATGTATTTACTTTAATTTTAAAAATGTTAATTATTCCCTTTCTGTTTTTCTTTCAGAACTGGTCCCTAGGAAAGATCTCCTTATAGATAATGTGCCATATTGTGATGCACCAACTCAGAAGCAATGAATTTTCTAGGATAAAATCAAGTGTTTAATTTTTAATTTTAAAATGTATAACTGTGACAAAAGCCCTGGAAATGCAGATATTCTGAACTGGCATGTTGAAAATAAGTGAAATAAAGTATAGTTTTATAATTAAATCTCACATTAAAAGGACATTGCTGAAAACTGCAGGCCGTAGCTAAGTACCTTCTAAAGAACATTAGATAAGACATTTCATTCTCATTGGAAAATCACACTTTATAAAGTGAAATAAATACTTGGGGAGGTATATCATATTTTACTTCTCTTTGACTTTGATGAGTATTTTGGTCTTACCATAATTGAGAATGCAGTGTTTTAACAAGTCGATGGGTTTTCCTCCCATGTGAAATGAAACCATTAGATTAAAATTATTAGATTAAATCGATGGTTCGTCCCAAACACATTAAATTGTTTGAAATATCACAGTGTGTGCCAGCTCTCCAGAGAAGGTAGCCTTTGTTTCCTAAAGCACTGAGATGATTTTTGTAGCTAACAAATAATACAGTTTCTTTTTATATAGAGAGAGTATCTCTTTGTTCCTACAAAGACAACTTTCTAATCAGTTTTCTGAAGATAGATGATAAAATCTATCAAAATCACCCAGAATCACTGTGGAATAAAGAAATCCTAATTTTTAAAAGAAATAGTGGCCCTTAGTCAAACTATATAATATAACTTTAGTAGAATGAGCTGTACTTAGACCACACTAGACTTTACTGTGAAAATGAAATATATTGGCTGCATCCTCTTCATTTAAATCAATAAAACTTAAATGGCCTCTGTTCTGCCACATGTCCCATCCCTGAAGAGACTGGAAGTATTGCAAAGCAGCTTGGCATTCTGCCATCTAATGGTAGGAACTGTAAGATTGTATTTAATATTCTTGTTTCTCTTTTATAAGTATCTTTACCATTCTTTTTCTCTCAATGAACAGTATGTTTTTTCCCATTTTCTAATCAGTTCTCCCATTCAGTGATGATGACACAGGGTTTTTAGTTTTTATAAGAATCTCAATGCATTGTTTTTTTGCAAAACATATTGGTATATCCATTCTGGGTATCAAATTTCATACTTAAAAATAATTTTAGGAGATCAAAACATTATCAAGATTATTTAAATGTAGTACATTTAACATTGAACCAGACACTACGCTTAATGCTTCCTAATATTTTCAAACAGATTAGTTAGTAGTTTATGAAATTGATTATATGTCAAAAGATTTGATATATAACTTTTCACCTCCCTTATATATTTCATCTTATGCATATGGAAATTATACATACATAAAAATTAAATGTATATGCATTTCTGTATACTAATGCTGTGTTGGTTATTTGTGATGCAAACGTGTTCTTCCAGTATGTGATCGTCTTTTAACTCTGTTTATGATAACAGCGTGATGGGAGTTTATTTTAATGTATCCATTTTTTTAAATCTTTTTTATTAATTTTGCTTTTGTATCGTTTTAAGAAATTTTCTACTCCCAAGTCATAAAAATGTTCTAATACATTTTCCTTTGAACATTGAAGTTTTGCTTTTTATATTCCAGGCTTTATACCACCTAGAATTTACTTTTGTTTATGATATGAGGGAGGAATCTACATCTTTTATTATGGCAAAACAATTGGCCTCAGATCATTTATGGAATGAACCACCCTTCTCCTGATTACATATAAAGCAATTTTGATCATATACCAAGTTACAATACAGTTGACCCTTGAACACAGATTAAGACAGCACAGGTCACACATGATTTTTTTCAGTAAATACCTATACGGTTTCTTTTTAAATTTTTATTTATTTATTTCGAGAGAGAGAGAGAAACATCAATTTGTTGTTCCGCTTATTTATGCATTCATTTTTTTTGATTCTTGTATGTGCCCTGACCAGGGATCAAACCCGCAACCTTGGCATATCAGGACCCTATAACCAACTGAGCTACCTGTCCAGGGCCAACACCTGTGGAGTTGTTGATACATGGCTGGTCAGGAGTTGTGGTTGTGGAGGGTTGACTGTCTGCATTGATCTATGCCATTTTACATAGGGGACTTAAGCATTGTGGGTCTTGGTATCTGTGGGGGTGGGGGTGGGACCCAGACCCAATCCCCTGCAGTACCAAGGGACAAGTTAAGTTTTTGAGGAGTCAGAAATTATACGTGGATTTTTTACTGCAGAGGGGGTTGACATCTTTTACCCATTTTGTTCAACCTTCAGGTATATTGGCATTAGTCTAACGCTCTTAACTTGTCAAGGACTTTGCTCCTGCAGTATTCCTCTCTTCTGCCAAATGTTTTTCACCTCTTTCCACTAGACTGTTTAGATTGTTTTCAACAGCATTCAACATTTTGGAATATTTCCCATCTTTAAAAAAAAAAAAACTTACTTGAAACCCCTCCTGCCCTCAAGCTTCAGCACCATTTCTTTGTTCTTTGTTCTAAGGAGCCCCCACTCCTCTCCCAGTTCTCTCTTACAGCCTCCAGTCAAGATTTAACCCCTGTCACTCCTCTGAAACCCTTCTCATCCCAGTTACTTGTCCTTCAACTTATTAAGTGCAGAGGTCAGTTCTCAGTCCTTACTTTATTCACCCTCAGTAGCAGGTGGAATCAGTGATCATTCCTTCATTTTTAAATGGAGAGCTAGACCCTGATTGTAAACCGACACAAGTAGGATGCAGCCATGAACCAAAGTAACAAAGGTGTCCACCTCATCTTCTGTTTGTCATTTTAGATCCCCTCTCATTCCTCCTTGACCCTGTTCTCAGCCTGCCCCAGAAAGACTGGCCTGTGTGAACCAGCCCCAGTGCCTCCTGTACCCCCTGACTTTCAGTTGGTTCAGCCAGTGGGGGACCCTGGCGGAGATTAAAAAGGAGGAGGAGAGTGAAGGCAGGTATTTCTTTTTCTGGCTCTACCCTGAGAGGGTGCCTAGTTGGCAGTGTCCCTCAAAGTTCCTCTTAAGGTGACTTCTGTACAGTTTTTTCTTTCCACGTTGGGGAAGAGCTTCCCTCTACTCCTTAGGTCTGGGGTAGCAACAGTTCATTTGCTACTACCCATGCAGATTCTCCTATACCCAGTTTTGTAAATAATCCCTTCATAAATCTTTCTCAAACTGTCATAGTTTAAATGCATCATCTATTTTGGGTCTCTCACGAATTCACCACCCCAGGGGAACTTAATTCCTTGAAGTGAGAGACAAACAATAAACATAATTAGACTTGTTCAGGATGGGATGGCCATCGTAATTGAAAAGTAAATTAGAAAGTGATAAGTAATATGGAGAAAGATAAGGCAGGAGAAGGAGATAAGGTAGGAAGAAAGTGTTATAATTTTAAATGCTATGATCAGGGAAGAGCTCATTAAGAAAGTGGCCATGGAACAAAGACAAATGATGTCAGGGGTCCAGCAACACACATATGTAAGCGAAGAGCTTTCGAAGTAGAGCAAACTGTAGTACAGTATCCGGAGACAGGTTCACGCCTGCTACGTTTGAGGAGAGCCAGTGACAGGAGCAAAGTGATTTAGGGGGAGAGTAATAGGAGATGAAGTCATAGAAATACAGAGAGAGGTGAAGAGTAAATGCCAGGTTACACAGGCTCTTAAAAAGACTGTGGTTTTTACTTTTAATAAAATGCTGAGCCAGGCACTGGCTGGGTAGCTCAGTTAGTTAGAGTGCCGTCCCTACACACCAAGGTTGCGGATTCTATCTCCATATAGGAAGCCGCCAATGAGTGCATAAATAATCACAGTGACAAGTCAATGTCTCTCTCTGTCTCTCTCTGTTTCTGTCTCTCCCCCTCCTCCCCTCCTTTAGTTCCTCCTTTTCTCTCTCTCTAAAATCAATTTTTATATATTTTTAAATCAAAGTCCAGGGTTTATTGGCCTGTTCTTTTAACTTGTTTTAAATTTTATATTAGATGTTTTATTGTTATTCTGTTCAGTTGTTCCAGTTTTTCTGCCTTTGCTTTCCTCTGCCCAGCCCCCCTCCTTGCTCCCACAGTCATTCCCCTCCCTGTTGTCCATGTCCTGGGCCATTCAAACGTGTTCCCTGCCTAGTCCCTTCCCCTTCCTTCCCCCCTTATCCCCCTCCCGCCTCCCCTCTGGTCACTGTCCGTCTGTTCTTTGTTTCCATGCCTCTGGTTCTGTTTTGTTCTCTAGTTTATTTTGTTCATTAGGTTCCTCTTATAGGTGAGGTCATATGATATTTGCCTATCACCAACTGGCTTATTTCACTTACCATAATATTCTCCAGTTCCATCCATGCTGTCACGGAGTGTAGGAATTCTTTCTTTCTGCTGCATAGTATTCCATTGTGTAAATATACTACAGTTTTCTGATCCATTCATTTACTGACGGGAACTTAGGCTGTTTCCAGCACTTGGTTATTGTAAATAGTGCTGCTCTGAACATTGGGGTGCATAAGTTCTTTTGAATTGGTGTTTCAGGATTCTTAGGGTATATTCCCAGCAGTGGAATCACTGGGTTAAAAGGCAGTTCCATTTTTAGTTTTTTGAGAAAATTCCATACTATTGTCCACAGTGGCCGCAGCAGTCTGCATTCCCACCAGAAATATACTAGGATTCCCTTTTCTCTACAACCTCGCCAGCACTTGTTCATTGATTTATTGGTAGCCATTCTGACTGGTGTGAGGTGGTATCTCATTGTGGTTTTAATTTGCATCTCTGATGGCTAGTGAGGTTGAGCATCTTTTCATATGTCTCTGAGCCATCTGTATGTCCTCCTTGGAGAAATGTCTATTCAGGTCCTTTGCCCATTTTTTAATTGGATTCTTTGACTTCCTGATGTTGAATCATATGAGTTCTTTATATATTTTGGAGATCAAACCCTTATCCGAGGTATCATTGGCAAATATGTTCTCCCATACGGTCAGTTCCCTTTTCATTTTGATGATGTTTTCTTTACCTGTGCAGAGCTTTTTAATTTGATGTGATCCCATTTATTTTTTTGTTTGTTTATTTCCCTTACCCTAGGAGATGTATTGGTAAAAATATTGCTATGTGGGATATCTGAATTTTTCCTGCCTATATTGTCCTCTAGGGTTTTTATGGTGTCATGACTTATAATTGTCTTTTATCCAGTTTGAGTTTATTCTGACGTATGGTGTAGGTTGCTGGCCTAGTTTCATTGTTTTGCATGTACCAGTCCAGTTTTCCCAATACCATTTATTGAAGAGGCTATTTTTATTGCACTGTATGCTCCTGCCCCCTGTGTCAAATATTAATTGACTAGAGAGACATGGGTTTATTTCTGGGCTCTCTATTCTGTTCCATTGATCTATGTGTCTGTTCTTATGCCAGTACCAGACTGTTTTGATTATAGTGACCTTGTAATATAATTTAACATCAGGTATTGTGATCCCTCCTACTTTGTTCTTCTTTCTCAAGATTACTGATTTGGGGAAGAAGAGTGATATAATCTGATTTTAAGTTTTTAAAGAGACCACTCAGGCAATTGTACTGAGAATGGACTCTGGGAACAAGGGTGAAAGCAGAGATACCAATTAGAAGTCTTGCGTTATTCTAGGTAAGAGATGATGGTGGCTTAGACAGTGGTGGGAAGTGGCAAGATTCTGGATTTACTGAGTGGGGTAAATGTGAGGTAAGACAAAAACAATGGAGTCAGGGATGATTATTCCCAAGGGTTTTGACCTGAGCAAATGGAAGGATATTGTTGCCATTAATTGTGATTGTCAAAACAGACTAGGTTCATGAAGAAGAACAGGAAGTTAGTTTTGGGCATGTGTTGATTGAAAGACCTGTTAGATATCCAGTGTGGATGTTAATAAGACATTGGGTATAACATCTGTAGTTCAGAAAGTAGTCTGAGCTGGAGACATAAATTTGGGAGCCATTGATACATATAAAGTACATAAAATCATGACATTGGATGAAATCAGCAAGAAACTGATTATATAGCAAGAAGAAAAATGATCGAGTCCTGGGACACACCAGTGTTAAGAAATTAAGTACCTAAGGAACAACAAGAACAAGAGACAGAAGTTTCTGGTAAGGTAGGATGAAAATGAGGAAAATGTAGAGCAGATGTTGGCAAGCAATGCCTCACCAGGGTCAAATCTGACCAATTACCTTTTTCTGTAAATAAATTTTTATTGGAACACAACCACACTTAATTCATTTACATACTGCCTATGATTGCTTTCATACTACAATGGCATAGTTGAGTAATGACAGCAGAAACTAATCCACAAAGCCTAAAATTGCTATCTGGCTTCCTTACAGAAAAAGTTTACTGACCCCTGGTATGTACAGTCCTAGAAGCCAAGTCAAGAAAGTGTTTCATTGAAGAGGAAGTAATTGTATTACAGTTGCAGTAGAAGTTCCAGTATTGCCATTGCAGTTAAAATTCCAGTAGGCTTAGCAAAATGGAGGTAACTTTGGTGATTCTGTCAGGAGTTTCAGTGAAATAATTGGATCAACATATGCTCTTGTCGGTTCTCCCGAAATGATCTCTAAATTCATTGTAATTACAGTTAATACTGTTGTAGGATTTTTTGAAGAACTAGTAAAACTTACTCAAAAATATGTGAGGAATAATAAAGGTCTATAAATAGCTATATCAACTATGACAAAAGAATAAAATTGATTGTCCAATACAAAAAAATAAAATGGAACTCTGATTCATACCTTACACCATATATACAGATTAACTCAATGTTGATCATAGACCTCCAAGTAAAACTTAAAACTATAAAGCATCTTGAAGTAACAGGAGAAAATCTTTGTGACTTTAGGTTAGGCAAAGATTTCTTAGATATGGCACCAAAAACCCAATACATAAAAGAAAAAAAATAAACTAGACTTTATAAAAATTAAAAACCTTTGCTTTGCAAAAGGTAACTGCTAATGAAAAGACAAGGTATAGACTGGGAGAAAATATTTACAAATCATAAACTGATAAAGAACTTTAGAATATATAAAGAACTTTTAATAATAATAAAATAATCAAATTTTTTAAATAGATAAATATTTGAACACTTTATCAAAAAAGATATACAAATGGAAAATAAGAAGTCAACATAATGATGTTGACTAGTGACTAATGAATCACTAGAAAATTAAAAGGTATGAAATGCTACTACATGCCTAAAATTAGAGTGACTGACCATACAAAGTGTTGGCAAGCGTGAAGAAATGGCAGAACAACTTTGGAAAACTGTTCAGCAGTTTCTTTAAAAGTTAAACATATACTTCCCATGTACCAGACTTGCCACTCCTAGGTATTTACCTAAGAGAAAGTAAGGCATTTATCCATACAAAGACTTATTTACATTACACAGCAAAGGAAACTATCAACAAAATGAAAAGGCAACTTACAGAATGGGAGGAAATATTTGCAAATCACCTATCTGATAAGGTGTTAATAACCAAAATATTTAAGGAAGTCACGCAACTCAATGATTAAAAACAATAATAATAAACAATATACTTTAAAAGTGGGCTGAGAATCGGAATACACTTTTCCAAAGAGGACATACAGGTGGCCAAAAGACATGAAAAGGTGCTGAGCATCAGTAATAACCAGGGAAATGCAAATCAAAACCACAAAGAGAGATCATTTCACTCCTGTTAGAATGTCTGTTATCAAAAAAGATAAGAAATTAGTGTTAGCGAGGATGTGGAGAAATGGGAATCCTGTGTACTGTTGGTGGGAATGTAAATTGGTTCAGCCACTATGGAAGACAGTGTGAAGGCCCCTTTAAAAATGAAAAATAGGGTTACCATATTACCCAGCTATTCTACTTCTGGATATTTATCAAAAGGCAATGAAAACACTAATTGGAAAAGTCATATGCACCCCCATGTTCACTGCAGCATTTACAATAGCCAAGATATGGAAGCAACCCAAGTGTCCATCAGTGGATGAGTGGATAAAGAAAATGTGATACACACACAGAAATGTACATACAGTGGAATGTTATTTGGCCATAAAAAAGGAGGAAATCTTGCCATTTGGGACAACGTGTGGACCTCGAGGGCATTATGCTAAATGAAATAAGTAAGAGTGAAAGACAAATATTGAATGAGCTCATGTGGAATCTAGAAAGGAAACAAAACAAACAAGAAAAGAACAGATATCAGTTCTACTTTCTGCTACACCCAAGTCCAGGGACTCACACCTGTTGATATGTGAGAACTATCTAAATCCCTCGCTATATAAATGGTCTATTTTCAGGTTCCTCGGAACCTCCAGGACTGTCTCGGTGTCAGCCAATAGCTCCACTCTGCTTTGGCTTTCACATCTCTTCATTCTTGTGTATGGGATTTTGCCTTCCTTTCTTGTGAGCTCAGCCTTGTAGGACCAGGCAGAATGCAAAGCAGTGCTGAAAGACAGAGGGGGCGTGCTGAAAGGACCCAGGAGCCGGCCAAGGGACCCTCACGGATCAAATCTGGGGCAACGTACGCATCAACAATAGTAACTATAATGAACTAACACATTAAAAAATAAAATAACCTGTAAGTTCATGAAGATAAAGAAAGGGAAAAAAGTTGTTGCTGCTTTTTTTCTTTTACAGACTTTCAACTTTTCCTTAGTTTTGAAATTTTTCAGAATCAAAGTTGGAGGAAATTAAAATGGAATCTTACTCAGCATTTTGTTGGGGAAATGGTTCTACATTAGCTTAGTCCATGTGTTGCCAGACTCCAAATTCCAGAAACTGATACTCCTAAGGGAAAAAAAGAATACACAAGATTTTAAAGTCTTTTTGGCAATTCATTGTTAATATCTGAAGGCTTCTAAGTATAAGGAATCTTAATAAAATGTGATTCAGGCCTTCAGTTTAGTTTTTCTTTTTTTTTTTCCTGTTCTCTTTTTCCTAATGTCAGCTGAATGCAATCTCTCCATTTACTCATCTGACCTTAACTGAATTGTTCAGGGTCCATCACAAAGAAGTGCTCAAGATTCAAAGACAAGACAGTCTAGCAGGGAAGACCAGCTAGAAAGTAGACAATTTTGATGTAATTAGTGCTATTTTAGGGATTAAATAGTTTTAAGAATATGAGAGTAATTTATTAGAGAGTGGTTTATAAACTATAATAGAAAGATGATGTGTTTTTTTTTTAATCTCTTAGAGAAGTAAACAGATATGAAATAACTCACACCTAGCACCATTTTAAAAATATAAATAGGAAAGAAAAAATAAGACTTTGTGACTCAGGAGAACTGGGGGATGGAGCTTTCTGCTACAAACTGTTCTATGTAGCTTTTCTTCCTCTTTTTCTCTGGCCACAAAGTGAAAGAGCTACTGCCTTAGGTAAGATTTGCAGAAAAGCAGACTTGGAGATAGAGATTTGCATGCAGGAGGTTAAGTTAGGGAGTGAGCTCCAGAACAAGCCCTGTGAGGGAGGGAGCGCCACAGCAAAGGGAGTGTTTGAGCTGTGATACAGCCACAAAGGAGGCCTTGGAGCTAAATGACCTTCAGGGTTGTGCAGAGCTGAGGCGAGGGGGCTGGCTTTTGTTCCACGGAGGGCAGGCTGAACCCACGGAAGAGGCTTGATAACCTCAGTGAGGCAGTTCCCTTCAGGGGACAATTCCAGAAAGAGCAGTAACCATGGCCCTCCAGCAGCCAGCACCCCCAGGAGCTAGGGCACCTGGGCAATACACAAATCCACTTCTCAAGTACGCTTTTCCTGGTCAGCTCAGACTGCTTCAGCAGAAGTACAGCCGAAGTTGGGTGTTCCTCTTCTGGAAAGTTCCCCAGGGCTAGTTTGTTACGCATTCAGACCAAACAAAGAGGGCAAGCCCATTAAAAAAGAGCTCATTATAAGCTGAGATTTGAAGTGAGTTAACGAATGGAGTCATTCACTCATTTAATAAATGTCTATTTAGCATCAACTGGTGAAAAGTCCCCCAAAGATGGAGACCGGATCCTAACCAGAGCTCTGTCACTGAAAACGGGGTCTTTGAGCAAATCATGTGTCATCCCCAGACTTCTGTTTCTTTTCCTGTAAAATGAGAAGTGTGAACTAGATAATGTATTAGTTAGAAATGGTTTACTAATATATACTAGAAATCCCCTTTGGCTGGCTTGAGAGAAAGGGAATTGGTTTACAGAGTAAGTTTGTGTCTCCCAGACTCGGACTGGTGGGAAGGGAGCTGCAGGGCCAGACTGGAGGGCCAGACGCAGCCCACGGTGCCCTCGCCCCCGCCGCCCCCCCCTCCCCCGCCCCCGCCCTGCACCGGCTTCGTCCCTCACTATTGCTGCAGTCCCGTTCGCTCTGTTATTCAGTTCACAGGGGGAAATAACTACAAATAGCAGCTCCTGCGTTTTCATCTCTATCCAAGAGAGCAGCCACTCCAGGCTAAAATCCTTTGGTCCAAATTCCAGATAGTCTGAGAACAGTTTGTTGGCCTTGTTCGCATGAAGGGAACAACCTTTGATTCAAACAGCCATGTGTACGTGAGGAACTCAGAAAAGATTGAGGAGAATGCTCAGAAGTAGCCAACATGTACACTGCTGTTATCTCTAAAATCCTATGGTTTGATTAAGCAACTACCTAAGTAAAATTTGATTCACTTCTCATGATCCTTACGTGATGCTTTAACCCATTATTTAAAAATTATGGTGGTTAGCACTGGCTGGTGTGGCTCAGTGGATTGAGTGCTGGCCTGCAAACCAAAGGGTCGCTGGTTCGATTCCCAGCCAAGGCACATGCCTGGGTTGTGGGCCAGGTCCCAGTGCAGGGTGCTTGAGAGGCAACCACATATTGATGTTTCTCTCCTTCTTTTCCCTCTCTTCTCTCTCTCTAAAAATAAATAAATGAAATATTTTAAAATTAAAAAAATTATGATGGTTAATTAAAATACATAAATTACAAATGGAAATTTGACTATTACATGAGGGAAGCTGAAGCCTAAAGCCCTCAGCAAAATGCATTGAGAACTCCACTTTTCTATTTAGACCCATAACAAAACTGACAGTGTTTACCTGGTAACAACATATCAAGGAGTGCACAAAGAATGTTTTCAGAAGGGGAGAATGTTGAGTGTTTAACTGCTTGGACTACAAGTGGTTTTTCCTTGCGATTGGTGTGTGGCTTAGACCAGTCTCTGATGTTCACTTACAGTGAAGGTCATAGCCTATAACCAGAAGTATAGCTGTCCTAAGAGCTTGAAAAGTGATTGACAGAAACAGGCCATTGGCAGAGGGTGAGGATAGTCTTTTTTAATTTAAGTGGAGGACACAGTTCATCTGCACTAGAGCGGGGGACACAGTGGTGTTTCCAGGCCTATGTGCAAGTTTTTCTGATCTCCAGGTCCCCCCAGGCATGTCAAACTGCCCATGCAAGGACCTGACTGGGGCAGTGGTTCCAATCAGGTCCTTCAAGAAGTCCATTCCCTCTCATCTCAGGGAGCTTCATAATTGGTCCTTCCACATCTTTCCGGAGACTCTTACTACATGACTGTGCAGGGGTAATTCACTGGAGCAGTTCTTGATGATTCAGTCAGTCTTGATGTAGATGCTCGGGAAAGAGCTGAGGTAGCTTAGACTGGGCGAATCTGTATCAAGTCCTGTGAATGATCCCCACGCAGGATCAGGCCCCGGTCTGCCTGCAGCCTATTCCTACATCAGTCTTTCACTGATGCAAGAAAATAGAGAAACATGTAATTATTTGGTAACCTGGAGACAATTCTAGAGCATGAGTTAACAAACTATGGCCATCAGGCCTAATCCAGCCTTCCACCTGTTTGTAGAAGTAAAGTTTGGTTGGACTACAATGATGGCCATTCATTTAGGTGTCATCTATGGCTACTTCCTTGATACAGCAGCATATTGTAGTTGTGATAGGGACTATGTGAGCCTAAACTATTTACTGTCTCATGTTTTACATTAAAAGTTTACCAACCTCTAGTCTAAACACAAATTAATCTTCTTACACTATCTGACAATCTACAGCATTCCAAATTTGCCACATAATTATATACAATTCTACTTTTAAAGGCTTATGTTTTCTGAATGTGCCTTCTCATATAAGCATGTCTTTAGAAAAGATGTTCTTTTCACGAAATGGAGTGGGCAAATAGGATAGCAATATGAAAAAACATCTTGGCCCATATCTCACACCATACTAAAAAATTTATTTCAAATGTCATGTAGATCTAAACATAAAAGAGAAAACAACAAAGCTCTTAAACGCAAACATAAAAGAATACCTTTATGACTTTGGGGCAGGCAAATATTTCTTAACTAGGACACAAAAAAGCATTAACCATAGAAGAACATTAATGATTAGTTGGGCTGCATTAAACTAAAGAATACGTTGCCAAAAACAGATTAAGAAAATGATCAGAAACTACAAAGTGGAAGAAGACATCTGATATATATCACGGATATGTAAAGAATTCCTCCAAATCAATACACGAAAGTCTTACCTTAGAAAAATGGACAGAGGACTTGAATAAACATCTCCAAAAGGGGATATCTGATTAGCCAATAAGCTTTGAAAAAGATGTTCAACTGTATTATTCACCATGGAAAGTGCGAGACAATATGACTACATGGCCACTAGAATGACTAAAATGTAAATGACAGGTAATTCCAGGAGCTGACAAGGGTGTGAAGCATCAAGAATGCAGAGTGGTACAACTCTGGAAACCCTTTCACCAGTATCTACTCAAGGCAGACACATGCTTATCCTATGCACCAGCATTTGTATTCTAGGGGGTATGGAACTATGTTTTCCAAAGGACGTGTACAAAAATGGTGGCAGCATTTCCATTTCTATTTGCCCAAACTGGAAACAAACTACAAGGGTATTAGTAATGTTCTATATTTTGATCCAGGTGGGTGTTGTACCGTGTTCACTTTGTGAAAATTTATTGAGCTTACATACTCGCAATTTGTGTTCCTTTATGTGTGTATGTATATTACACTACAATAAAAATTTTTGTTTAAGAAGGGTGCAATTTATATTTTGAGCTCCTGTGATCTTGGCATAGTGACTTGAACACAACATTACATCAGTAAGGGGTAAGCCCACAATCCTGTTATATTTTAAGATTTAAAAATCATCAATTACCATTTAATTAACTTAATTAAGTTTGGTACTAGGAAGCTACTTGATAGCAGTCTATATTTAAATGCACATTTGATGCTTATTCTGAGTGTACCTTAGCACCCTTTTCAGAAGAATACAATTCTGACCCTTTACACTAAAAATAAAGTCTGGCCATTTTTTCCAGGAACTGTAGTGCTTTATTATTTCCCTCCACAATAGTGAACAAATATGACTGGAAATACAATTCAGTGGATGGGTTATTAACTATTGTACTTAGGCCTGAGGCTGCTATAACATCATTTGCAAAAATGGTTTGTGGCTTTGATACACACACAATGCAGGAAAAGGAAAGTTGTGGGTTGCCACAGCAACTGTAATATAAGTATCTATTGGAATAAGGGTTTGACTATTTCTGCTTATGATCACTCTAATTCCTCTATATTTTATATCAATACGGTTGAGTAATGGTTGATACAGGAATTACTTAGAAGTATTGAATTTCTACAAATGTAAGCTGTCAGCACTTTATGCTCTGATCATACACTTACATTTAATTATATCATTTGTTTTCGGAGCAATCCTGTTTTTCTCAGAAAATATATTTCCAAGCAAGCAGCACGTAACACTTATTTCCATCTACAACAGCACATTTAGCTAATGTGACACTATGGCACCTTGATAAGATATCCTGCTACAGATGTCGAAAATGAGGTAGAATGACCAAAGACAATTATTTTAGATCACAAAGCAAATCAGGGCAGAACAACTGGAATTTTACCAAGACGAGTTGTTGCCGGGGTGGAATTTCCAGGGAATGTTGGCACCGGCCTGCTCGCCAGGGCCGGTTCTGCGCTGCCTGCGCCTGTGTGCAGTGACTCTAGTCCCCAGTCACACACACGTGTTCGTGTGTCTCCAAGGCCAGAGTGATTTCGCGGGCACCTCGCCTGAGACTAAATGTTCTGCTTGTCCATTCTCTCACTCAGAGTGTTCATTAGGGTTCTCCAGAAAAACAACAAATAGATATGAATATTTATACTGATTATAGGAATTGGTTCATGCTGTTTACGAGGCCAGGAAATTCCACAATGTGCCCACTCCAAGTTGGAGAGCAAGGGGAGCCGGGGGTGTAATTCAGCCCCAGTTTTGAAAGCCTTGGGGTGGGGGGGTGAGGGAGGTGACGAGTGGCAGAGCGTGATGATGTCAGTCCTGGTCTGAGTCTGAAAGGCCAAGGACCAAAAGCACTAACGTCTGAGGGCAAAAGATGGATATGTCAGCTCAAACAGAAAGAAAGCTCGCATTTCTTCTACCTTTTTGTTGTTGTCAGGCCCTCAATGGATTAGATGCTACGTAAGTGGTAAGAGAGATGAACATGAGTCATTCTTCTATGATAATAACCCAGTTGGGGGTAGTTTTTGTTTTATCTAGACAACTGCGTTTTAAAATATGGTTTACAATAGACGTAATAGATCACATAAACAAAGAAAAAGACAAAAACCACATGATCATCTCGAGAGATGCAGAAAAAGCATTTGATAAGGTACAGCACCCATTTATGATCAAAACACTCAGCAAAATGAGAATTAAGGGGGCATTCCTCAACGTAATAAAGGCCATATATGAAAAACCTACAGCCAACATCATACTCAACGGGCAAAAGCTAAAAGCTTTCCCACTAAGATGAGGAACACAGCAAGGATGTCCGCTTTTACCACTTATATTCAACATAGTATTGGAAGTCCTAGCCACAGTGGTCGGACAAGAAAAAGAAATAAAAGGCATCCAAATTGGAAAGGAGAAAGTAAAACTATCATTGTTTGCAGATGACATGATAGTATATATAGAAAACCCTGTAGACTCCACCAAAAAACTACTCAACCTAATAAGTGAATTTGGCAAACCAGTGGGATACAAAGTCAATATTCAGAAATCAAAGGCATTTTTGTACACCAGCAATGAAATAGAAGAAGAAATCAGAAAAAAAATACTGTTCAATATAGCAACAAGAAAAATAAAGTACCTAGGAATAAATTTAACCAAGGAGGTAAAAGACCTGTACACAGAAAACTATACAACATTGAAGAAGAAATTAAGGAAGACACAAGTAAATGGAAGCATGTACCGTGTTCATGGATTGGAAGAATTAATATCATCAAAATACCCATACTACCCAAAGCAATTTATAGATTTAACACAATCCCTATTAAAATACCAATGACGTATTTCACAGAAATAGAACAGACATTTCAAAAATTTATGTGGAACCATAAACAACTCCAAATAGCTGCAGTCATTTTGGGAAAGAAAAACAAAGTAGGAGGGATCACAATACCAGGTATCATACTATATTACAAAGCCTCTATAATCAAAACAATCTGGTACTGGCACAAGAACAGACCCATAGACCAGTGGAGCAGAATAGAAAGCCCAGAAATAAGCCCAGGTCTATATGGGCAACTAATATTTGACAAAGGGGGCAGAAGCATAAAGTGGAATAAAAATAGCCTCTTCAACAAATGGTGTTGGGAGAGCTGAACAGCTACATGCAAAAAATTGAAATTGGATCATCAGCTGACACCATACACAAAAAGAAACTCAAGATGGATAAAAGACTTAAATATAAGTCACAACACCATAAAAGTCCTAGAGGAGAACATTGGCAGGAAACTCTCAGATATCCCACGCAGCAATATTTTCACCAATATGTCTTCTAAAGCAAGGGACATAAAGGAAAGAATAAACAAGTAGAACCTCATCAAAATAAGAAGTTTATGCACGGCTAAAGAAAACATCAGCAAAATGAAAAGGGAGCCAACCGTATGGAAAAATATATTTGCTAATGATACATCAGATGGAGGTTTGATCTCCAAAATATATAAAGAACTCACACGATTCCACTCCAAGAAGACAAACGATCCAATCAAAAAATGGGCAAAGGACTTGGGCTGATGCTTTTCCAAGGAAGAGATACAGAGGGTCCAGAGACATTTGAAAGAATGCTCAGCATCACTAGCCATCAGAGAAGTGCAAATTAAAACCACAATGAAATACCACCTCACACCGATCAGAATGGCCATCATAAACAGATCAACAAACAACAGATGCTGGCAAGGCTGTGGAGAAAAGGAACACTAGTACACTGTTGGTGGGAATGCAGACTGGTGCAGCTATTGTGGAAAACAGTGTGGAATTTCCTCAAAAAGCTGAAAATGGAACTGCCTTTTGATCCAGTGATTCCCCTGCTGGGACTATACCCTAAGAATCCCAAAATGTCAATTCAAAAGAACCTATGCACCCCATTGTTCATAGCAGCACAATTTACAATAGCCAAGTGTTGGAAGCAACCTAAATGCCCATCAGTAGATGATTGGATCAAAAAATTATGGTACATTTATATAATGGAATACTACGCAGCAGAAAGAAAAAAAGAACTACTGAACTTCGCGACAGCATGGATGGAACTCGAGAGCATCATGCTAAGCGAAATAAGCCAGGGGGCGAAAGACAAATACCATATGATCTCACCTATAAGCGGAACCTAACCAACGATACAAAGATGCAAGGAAAATAAGACCAGCAACACTGAAAGAAAAAAGAAACCAACAGACTCAAGAGGGAAGGAGGGAGGGGTGGGCACGGAAAAGGAAAGGAAGGGTCAAGTCAAGAAACATATTGCAAGGACTCATGGACAAAGCCAAAGTGGGGAAGGATTGAGAGAGGGATATGAAGGGGGGCAGGGGAAAGTGGTGGGGGGAAGGCGGAGACAAATGTATTTGAACAAAAAAAATTTTTAAAAAGGAAAAAAAATAAAATTTGATTTATAACATTGATCACAAGAGAGCAGACTGTCAGATCAATGGAAAGGCAGCTTTCCAGTTCGGCGTCTCTGCCTCCCCCACCCCCATACCCTGCCCCAGGACTCAACCTGCAGTCACCTGCCCAATCTCAAGAGGGGGGGCCCATGCAGCAGGTGTATTTAGGGAAGGCAAAGAAAGGAGTGATCTTTCTGATGGTCGCTGACATTCAATTCTGGCTTGAAGATGCTCCAGGTTAAATGGGCATAGAGGAAAGAAAGAGTCATGCTTTACAAGTGAGTGCCATTTAGAAGGAGAAAAGAAGAAGAAAGAATTTCCTATTTTAAGTAAAGGGATAGGGTGACAATGAGTCAATTAAATCACCTAAGAAGCAGTGCTAGGAAGGTGAGAAAATAATCTGCTATTTTAAGAAAATGGGTGGGGTGACAATGATTTAATTCCGTTAGCTGAGAAACCAGTCAGTGCTTACCGTACCTTTCGGGGGGAGGCCTGAAGACTTGAATCTAGGACAAATCTGGAAGCTTGGCAGCAAGCAGATAGGAAACAAAAACTGGGTAAGTGGCAGGACGAAGGGAGGGAAGGATGCTGGCCCTGTAGCTCTCTTCTGGGGGCATCTCTGGAAGTGGCATTGAGAAGGTAAGGGCGCCTCGTCCGTGCCAGTGCACAAAGCACACGTCACTGTGTTCAAGAAGCCTGCTCAGATAGGACAGCTGCCGAGAAGCGGAGAGTGTGTCACCTGAGGCCACACAGGATTGCAGGGTGCTCCTCTGCAGCAGACACGCACTAGACATGTAAAGACGCGGCAGTGGTGTGTGCGAGTCTGCGCCGCCATTCATTTTGTTTGTTTTAAATTTCACGTATCAATAACTGGTTTCTCGGATTCAGTGTCATTATCAAATCATGCAAATAATAACTAACGTATAAAGAACTTATGATGTGCCAGGCACTATTGTTAAGTGGTTAAAATGTAGCAATTTCAAGTCCGGACAATTATTCTTCCTTTACAGATGAGGAAACCGAAGCACAGAGTGGTTAGATAGCCTGACCCTGCACACAAAGCTGGTAGGTAAAGGCTGGGTGACAACCCAGCCGTCTAGAGGCAAAAGCCTATGTTCTCACCTCTGGAATCCTCTCTCAGGACTCAGGGACTTTTGGATTGCTAAGGACCGAGCGCCTCCCTGATTTTGTTTGTGTGTGTTTATGAAAAGTCTGTTTTATTTTTGCACTGTAAGGTTCTATCCCAGTTCTGAAATGTAAGTGGGAATTTCTTGGCTACATAGAGATATTAAGTAGAAAAACGTAACTACTCTTTCTTATGAATTTAAACAGTTTCCAGGAGAACCCATCGTGTGAGCATTATGTAATGATGAGTCAGAGCTGTTTGAAAGGTTTGGCGAGTGACATACTATTAATACTGCTGACTGTCTTATCCCTAAAAGTATAGCTTTACACAATGTTTATTGTAAATACTCTTCAGATAGAGATTAGTTACTTAAGTGATTTCTGACTTTATATATACATTAAAATCCATGGTAATTTACCATGTTCTTTTCCATACTAATAACTAACAATAAATATTGAATTTACACAATTCACCTATGGAAAACCACGGATGGGAACTAGGAAAAAAAGGGCTGAAATAGAGGGAGAAAACGCAAAGGAAGAATTCATTTTTGCAAGTAACTAGAAACATTTTCCGCTCTGCTTCAGAAACTGTTTGTAGAAGTCAGAGGGTTCTGTGTTAGGCATGAAGCTTCTCTATTCTGTAACAGAAGCGGTCCATGCGAGCTTCATCCTCTGGAGAGAGAGTGGCTATTCTAGGGTTGCTTGTCGTTGTTTGTGGGGGGTTTTCTCACTTATTTTGTGTTCGGCATATCTGATGCTGTGCTGTGCTTTGCACAGTGGAAGATGTAAACACGTATCAGTTTGGCTGGGTGCGATGGTTAATTTTTATGTGTCACCTTGACTGGGCCTAAGGATGCCCAGATAGCTGGTTAAACATTGTTTCTGGGTGTGACCGTGAGGGCAGCACCAGGGGAGATTAGCGTTCGAATCAGTAGACAGTAGCTGCTCCAATGGTTCCTGCTCTCCAGCCCACGGTATCAATTTTTCACTTTCCGCAGGCTATTATTTCTACTGTCTTTAATAAAATGAACAAAAACTCTTTTTGACCTGCATTCCCCTCCATGTACTGCACAATTTCTTTACAGTCAAACTCCTTAATAGCCACCTGTAAATACTGTCTCCACTTTCTCCCTCCCCACTCTCTCCTGAGCCCACTCCAGTAAGGCTGTTGCCCACACCACTCCAAAAAATTGTGCTTGTCAAGGCCATCGAGTGACCTCATATTGATCGTTCCGATGGTCAGTTCTCAGATCTCATCTTACCTGACCGGCAACATTTTATGACATTGATCAATTGCTCCTCCTTAATGCACTTTCTTCACTTGGCTTCCAGGGCACTGCCCTCCTGATTTTCCTCCACCCTCCCAGTCTCTGGCTGACATGGTCTCCTCTCTCCAGCCTCTCGGTGTTGGGAGTGCCCCAGGCTCAGTCTCCGGCCCTCCCTCCTTTTCTACCCGCATTGCCTGCCTTGATGATCTCATCTGTTCTCTGGGCTATAAATGTTCCTTCCAGTGTGACAACTCCCAAAGTTATCTCTGCAGCTCAGATATCTCTTTTGAATTCCAGAGAGACTGTTCAACATCTCCACTTGACTATCAAATAGGAATCTCAAAATCTACAGATCTAAACAGAGCTTCAGCTCTTACTCTTCCACCTGCACCTGGGAAGTTTGTGACAACTCCGTTTTTCCGTCTGCTCAGTCACTCTCTTCGTGTGAGCTTTGACTCCCCTCTCTCACATCCAGTTTATCGGGACATCTTACTTGGCACTCCCTTCAAATATTACAGGAATCTAGCGACTCCGCACTTCCTCTGTCACTACCCTGGTCTGAGATACCATCTTCTCTCACCTTGACTAACCCAATAACCTCTTCACTATCTTTCTTCCTCTAACCTAAACCCCATAGTTAGTAGCCAGAGAGAAGTATAAAAATGTAAGACAGATCATGTCATTTGTCTACTCAAAATCCCCCAATAATGTCATTTTATGCAGAGTAAAAGCCAAAACTCTTGCAGTAGGCTCAAGGTCCTGCTTCACGTGGCACCCCATCCTGTCTCCGACCTTAGTGTCTGCTCTCTTCTTCACTCGCTGGCCTCCTTGCTGTTCCGCTACTACCCAGACCCATGCTGGGCTAAGGACTCTCCTCTGGCTGTGCTCTCTGCCTGAAACATCCTTTTCCTCAGCCAACTCCCTCTCCTTCTTCATGTCTCCCCTCAGCGAGGCGACCTTCTCAACAAGACTTCATCTAGCCACTTGTTTTCCTACTACGGCTGTACCCATGCAAGCATGCATGCACACCTGCACACACACGCACCTGCACGCTCACCTGTGTGCATGGCTGCACCACTGGCACTTCTGATTATCTTTACCCTTTTTCTACAATTCCCTTTTTGCTGTAGTCATCCCCTGCTGATACATATATTTTTCAATTTATAATATGTTATTTATTATCCATCTCCCCACTAAGATGTAAGGTCCTGAGGGCAAAGAGCTTTGTTTCCTTCACAGATGTGTGTGTATGCATATCTGTATGTACATGTGAGTGTGGTACTTGCCTCGGATAAAGCCAAACGTGAGTTTAAATCCTGCGGTGGAGGGGCTGTCCTCTGTGTTCCAGTGCGAACGAGGCCCACACGCACCACTGGATCTGTTGATGTTCTTCATTGAGCCGCAAGGTCAGGCATCTTTTTTTTTTTAATTTTTAAAAGATTTCATTTATTTATTTTTAGAGAGAAGGGAAGGAAGAGAGAGAGAGGGAGAGAGACATCGATGTACGAGAGAAACATAGATTGGTTGCCTCTTGTACATGCCCCTACTGGGGGTTGAACCCGCAACCCAGGCATATGCCCTGATCAGGAATTGAACCAGCAACCTTTGGGTTTGGGAAACAATGCCCAACCCACTGAGCCACACCAGTCAGGGCAAGTTCAGGCATCTTTTGGGACAAGTATTTGAACAATTTTCATGATAGGAATTCAATCTGATCGGAAACTGGGTAAAAGGAAAGTGGATGATGAAGCTGCTAGAGGAAGTTTGTTGCCGTCTCAGGGAAAGAAGCCACACACGATAAACTAAACTCAGCTCTGAGGCTGCGACTTCGGAGGATCCAGGTCCAGTATGCTGCCTCCGGCTCAGCCTCCCCTCGAGTTCGGACTCCAGCCTCGATGTGTCTGGTCAGGAAAGCATGTGCTTAATACCAAACAACTCCTTAGACTCTGTAACATCTCAGGCCTCGGGCAGCCCCGAAGTGGGATTCCACAGGACGACAGAAGACAAGGAAGAGGAAATGATTCCTCTGCCCATTTTAGAAAAGAAAGGTGAGCACTGGCAGCCTGGGGCAGACTGGTGGTGACAGTGACGTGGGCTGACTGGGCGCAGAGGATAGGGTGACTGCAGCAGGGGCAGGAGCCAGGTGGCCCAGAGCCAGACGGAGCCCAGATCCAAGTGACAGCGGTGCCGCGCACAGTGGCGTCGCATGGTTTGTGAGACTACGTGATAACCTCCAAAATCCCCAGAGATGTGTCTGTAAGAGGAAACCTCAGAAGAGGTCCAAGGTTTTAGTTATGTGTGTGAGAGCTTTTGAACAGATGGAACTTGGTCCTTAGTATGAAGGTGACTTTTTTGTAACCCGCAAGCCAGGGAGTTCCAGGGACGTTCAGAATTACTAATTTATGGGTGTCCTAAAAGAAATTCTATCTCACGCAGAAGCATAGTTTCTGAAAGATTTCTAAGAAACGAAAGTGAATTCTTTAGTTGATTGAATTACAAGGCAAATTGATTTTACAATTCCACTGGGTGTTTTTTTTGTTGTTGTTCAAGTTAGGGCTTTGATTGGGAAGGAGACAGACTTTGAAATCTGGCATGTGGTCCCTGGCTGGGTAGCTCAGTTGGTTAGAGTGTTGTCCTGATATGCCAAGGCTGCAAGTTCTCTCTCTTGTCAGGGCACATACAAGAATTAGCCGATGAAAGCATAAATAAGTGGAACAACAATCCAATGTTTCTCTCTGTCTCTCTTTCTCCCTCTCTCACTCTCTAAAATCAACTGGTGTGTGGACTCTATGGGCAGACTTAGACGAACCTTGGTCCTTGACCTTTAAGTTCTACCCAGCCTTCTCTGCTGCAGAAGCAGCGTTTCCTCCTATCTGAAAAGGTCAGTGTCCCCTCTCCTGAAAAACCTGAGAGGAGACAGAGCCCCCACAGGGCCTACCCTCATCACCTCCCATTGTTTCTTGACCTGTAACCAGACTTAAACCCTGGCAGGCTTCAGGAGGTCAGTTATAGAATGACTTATGAGAAGGAACCAAAAGCACTGAAAGAATGGCAAAAATTTTTGTCAATTTCAATTGATAAAAGCATGCTGAGTGCTTCAGGTTTTAAGAGTGTTGGAGTAGGGTGGAAAGAGTATCAAGTAAGATCAGGCCAAATTTATGGATATCGGGGCACGAAGCAGAAATTCTGGATCCCATATGTTAGGTCAAGAAACCGAGATGGGCTTTACCAGTTTACTTGGTTGTTTGCTGAAACCTAGACCAAAAAGAGATAAGTTCCTGAGGTGGCAAGGACCAAGGGGCAGTGCTTCATTGCCATAGACAAGGTGGGCGTGGTTCACAAAGAGCAAGGCCAAAGTAGCTCTCAGAACAAGTTGGTCTGTGGAGATCTGTGGTGTTCGCTATTTGCATGTGGAGTCCCTAGGTCAGAATTAGACAGTCTGCCCAAGTCTGGAAACTCTAGTTCTGATGAGCAGAAATCTGACCTGAATCACGCAACAGAGGGTCTTGGCCCATGAAACAATTCTAGGCTTGAGCCAATTCACAGACCCAGAGCCCCCAGAATTAAGGGAGACCGGGTTCCCCTGAAGGACAACCCTGATACAGAGCCAAAAATATATTCTGTAAGTCTTCCTCATAACCATCCCCAAAGGGACCTGTGGTCATTTGCCAGGGTGATGTGCACTGGGGAAGGCAGAATAACCAAAATTCGTGGGATTGTAGGACTCTGGAACTAATTCCTAGAGACCAAAGTGCAATCATGGTCCACCAATGAGAGGAGGAGCTTATGAAGGTCTGGGTCTTGAATTCATACCCTGTAGTCATTTCTCCAGCCCTGGCATGCATGGTTGGAACAGAGATACTCAGCAGCTGGCAGTGGCCCTACCTTGGTCCCCTGACTCTTGGAGTAAAGGTTATTATAGTAGAAAATACCAACCAGAAGTCACCACAAACTCTCCTCTACTTACCAAATAAACACTCTTCCTCCTGCTTTGCTTCTCCCATCAAATCCTGACTGATACAGTTACCCAGAGCGTTTTAAAGCTTACCTGCGGGCAATACTATGGTTCTGTCTGCATGTAGATAAGAGAGAAATATGAAATAAAGAAGACCGATGACTTGGGTAGTTCAGCGGCTGACCAACCGAGAGTGGCACCATCACCATCGGCAGTGTTCACGGTATTTTTAAAGAAGGTCCCTTTAGAAGATGTGGTCTTATAAAGAAGCAGGACTTTATAGTGATGAAATCCAACTCCTAGATTTGGTAGCTCATGGCTCCATGTTGGGTAAAATACGCTCGTTTTATAAAACTAAAATTGAACATTAATGTATAGGATTTAATTTTATTTTGGACTATTGTATTTCAGTCTACATTGGTAACGTTCCTTACCAAGTATAAAAGGAGAAAGGTCTGTTCATTTGGGTAACTGAAATGTAGTGGCTTTCAAAAATGGTATAGATTAGCAGTTTCTGGAATCCTAGAATTAAAGGTGATACAAAGAAGTTTAGAAAAGGTAATTTTAGGATTCACAGTAGCAACTACTATTCTACTGATATTACAGTAGAGGAATGGATGAGTGGGCTATTTGTTAGAGGTACCTAACCAACTCCATGATTAACAAACATATTTGTCATGTCTTTCGCTGTCTGTCCATCCTCCGGCACCATGTAAAGAATCTACCCCGTAGCCTATAAACATAGAGCGGCCCTGGTGCCAGGAGGCTTTCTCATTTCCATGGGATTTTGGCTCGGTCTTTGGCGTCTGTGTGACTGACGTCCTTTATCTGAGTTCTGTGTCCCCTTCTCCCTTCCTCCCCTCTGTGGGCATGCACTGAGGAAACAAGTTCATGAAATAATGTTGGGAAGAAGGTGGTACATATACTATCAAATTATCATGATTGGTCTCAAAAATATTTTTCTTTCATTTAATACTTACTATGCATTAATAGCCTATAGAATTCCCCCCGTATCCTATATTTAATTTACTGTGTCATTGGTTTTTCGTAATGTAGAAAACTTTGAGCTCTGACCGAAAGTAGTTTTTTTCTTAAAGGAAAGAGAGGAAACTATAAGAGACAACTATGCACACAGCACCCAGGGTTAACACATTATCATTTTACCCTATTTCCTTTGACTATCCCTTCTTCTCTTTTAAGAAATAAAACCTTTCACACAGCATTTATAAGCATGCAATTGATTTTTGTTTAATGATATAGTCCCAGAAGTGGTGCCAAACATCCAGTTTATCCTCATGACAATTCTGTTGCCTTATTTTAATTCCTTAAAATCAATTTCCTTTGCTTATTGCCCAGAGAGTATTCATTGGAAAGAAGTCAGGGCAGGCATCTTGCCCTATTCTTGCCTTCACAGGAAAACGGCTTAACGTCTCGCCGCTACTGTCGAGATTTCTCGCAGAGTCTGGCAGATTCCTGTATCCGCCCAGTTATTACCCAGTTCGAAAAACAGGAACTACTTCAGGTCTCTCCGAGGGAAGTTAACACAGGGAATTAATTACAAAATTTTTGAAAAGACCAAGGAACAAAAAGTTGAAAGTAGTTTCTCCCACGAGTAGGAAATCCTGCACTGGACTATTTCATGCACAAAAAGTACACTTCTTTTATGTTACGTAAATGAAATTGCGGAGTTGAACTGAAGCAGCAGCTAGCACTTCCCTATATCCAATCACTTTCAGGCTCATCGAATACATTTTTATCAGTAATATACTTTTTAAAAAAATTCTCCATACCCTTGTTGAGTGTGTTCGAAAATCTTGGTTGTTTACCAAATCAGATACCTGAGAACTTCACTTTACTGTGCTATTGAGCTGTATTTCTTTTATTATGACTCAAGTCCAAAGTCTTTTTTTTATATTCATACGTTAAGAACCATTGGTCTCCCCCTCTCTGTGAACTGTCAGTTTACGCCCTGTGACCATTTTCCCCTAGAATTGTTGGCGTTTTTCTCTTTCTGCTTACGAGTGCAAGAATTTTCCCCCCCGGGCTATCATTTGTCTTTTAACTTTTTAATTTTTTTGGTCTTCAGGAAATTCTGGTTTTATATGTAATAAGTGTATCAATATTTTCTTTGACGGTTTCTGAGTTTTGGGGTCACACTTAGAAAAATCTTCCCCACTTCAAGATTTTTAATAAATAGTCTTCCATATTTTCTTATAGTATTTTTATAGTTTACTTTTTTACATTTAAGACTTTCACCCACTTAGATTTTACTTTGGGTAAGGTTTTAGGTAGGTAGAGATTAAACGCCCCCGCCCCGCCATAGCTGCCAGTTATTGTAACGCACTAATTGCTTAGTCCACAGATTTGTGCTACCTTTGTAATGTACTAAATTCCAACATGTTGCAATAAAATGGCTGCGCTTTCTATTCTGTTCCACTAATTGTCTGTGTGTTCAGATACCAATACCACATTATTCTTATTACTATCTTTACAAAAATGTTTGTCTTGTAGAGAAAAGTCACACTCATTATTCTTCTATTTCACAATTTTCTCAACTATCCTTATTTTCCCATATAAACTTTGAAATAAGCTTATCTAGTTCCCCCTCAAATAAAATGTTTTTGGTCTTTTGTGGGGGGCAGGGAGTCAGCTTATTTCAAACAACCAACTTCATCATTTTTGTTGCTCTTTTAGT
Source organism: Pteronotus mesoamericanus (assembly GCF_021234165.1). NCBI lineage: Eukaryota > Metazoa > Chordata > Mammalia > Chiroptera > Mormoopidae > Pteronotus > Pteronotus mesoamericanus. The sequence continues at coordinate 29,791,801 of NW_026555084.1, read as the reverse complement.
TATTTTCCAGTCCTTTGTTCACCATTGTTTCTTGCATCTCACTTTTTTTTTAGTTCAATTTTCTTTTTGTGAAGGAAGTTACATGAGGGTCTGTGAGAGGCAGACTCCGCTCCTCTGAAATGTCTTCATTTCTTTCACTGGTGAGTAGTAGTTTCACTTGTTAAAGAATTCTATTCTGACAGTTCTTTTTCTTCAGCACATTGAAAGTATTATCTTTTGCTTTCTGGTTTCTATGTTGCTATTGATATATCTGTTGTCAGTGAAATTGTACTTCCAAGTTGCATTTCAGCTTTTCTTTTTTATCTGAGGTATTTTGTCGTGTCCATTTTTTTCTCAAACTCATCATAAGAGTTTTAACTTCTATATTTTGTAGTATCACTGCCTGGATTTGGATTTATTTTTATTCATTCTTTAGTCTCTCTCTAATCTTCTCTGATTTGGGAATTTATTTCATTCATCATTTCTGGAAAATTCTCAAGCATTATGCTTTCACATTGAGCCTCTCCTGTATTCTCTCTATTAGTTCCACAGCTTCTGTAGACAACATTGGGCTTTTCAGTCTATCCTTCATGTCTCTTAACCTCGCAACACGATTTTCCTGTCTTTTAATTACTTCATGATATATTCTGAATAATTTTCTCTGTGCCATCATCCCCTTCACTATTTTATTCAGCTGTGTATAATCTGTACTTTAGTAACAACAATAAGTTCATTGAATTTCTCAAGTCAAATGACCGTTTTTCATTTTTAGAAGTTACATATATTTTAAAATCAAAATTACCTGTTCTCTTTCATGTAGTATCCTGTAATTTTGGTTCCTGTTTTTTCTTAAATTGTTTTCTTTAAAATTTCTTTATCATTATTAATTTTTTAAAATAAATTTTCTGGACTTTTAAAGTAACTTGAAAGATTATTTTGCAGACATATTTTTAATAAGTTTTTGAGTTTGTTTATCTTCCTCTTTATTGAGTTTGTATAAACTGTAATCTAATCTCATATGTTCTGTCATGTTTATGGTGTATCTTGAGTGAGTTTGTCATTTTGTATTGTGAACCAGGAGTGTAAAGTCACGTGACCATTGTTGATGAAGTGTCCCTGTAGAGCAGTTTTGGGTTAGCTACTGGCAGGCACCCTGATGTTTTTCACTGGGGTCCAGTACCAGTTTTAATATTAATGTCTTGGCTGGGAGTTCCCTCACTGTAGGGGTAGAATAAATTTAGATTCCACATCTGAGAGAGGCTTAACTTTAGATTTTGTTTCTCAGCGGGGGAGTGGGGATCTCTATGCCAGAGTCCTGCCCAGGGCAAATGTCCTGGACTCCTCAGTGACTTGACGGAGATTTTCCAGCCAGAGAAGAAATCCATTCACAGTCATTGCCTTTTATGGGAAGTATCAGTTCCATATCTCTGCTTCAAAAGGCCCAAGGCTGTATGTTGTGTTCTCCTATGCTTATTAAACTCCAGTCTCCAGCTATTAGAGTCAACATTTGTATTTAGTAATCTACCTTTGTATCAGCTGAGATCACAAAACAAGTGGCCTAGATTCTTGTTTATCATTCCCACTTTAGAATAATTTATCTTTTATTTCTGGCACCTGGGGGACTTTCCTCTCTTTCTTATAGGTAGAAATCTTAGTTACAGATTTTATATATTTCTATATGTTTTAAGCAACATTTTTCTGAATTTCAAAATTCATGTTATGGATTTTTATTATGTTCTTTCTTAGCTCAGAATCTAAACTATTTTTTCATTCTATTCTTTTATTCATAAACATAGCAGTATCACATTTCTCTACTCCTAACATTCCTTTGTGTATTTATTTTTGCCTGGTTACCTTTAAAGCTGTACATCTAATTTCTATCAACCATTTATTTTAAGACTTTGTAAAAGCTATGCGGAAAGTGCATTTATATGTTGAGGTGCAATCAAGCATAACTCAACCTTCTATAGATAATTTTAACTCTGGCCATATCTTACTCGGAACCTGAGTGAGAATCTTTAAGAGTAGACACCCCTGCCCCAACTGCTGTAGCTCAGTGGTTTGGTCATCATCCTACAAACCCAAAGGTCTCTGGTTCCATTTCCAGTGGAAGCACGTGCCTGGGTTGTGGGCCAGTCTCCGGCTGGGGGTGTCCTATGGCCCCAGTTGGTGTTCCTCTTGCACCTGGAGGATTCTCTCCCTCTCTTTCTCCTTCCCTTTCCCTCCTCTTTTCTCTGTCTCTGTCTCTCTTTCCCCCTACCAAAATAAATAAATAAAATCTTAAAAAAAAAAGAGTAAACATCCCCATATCATGAGATCATCCCAAAACAAGTGACCTAGACTCTTGGTTACCTGTGATCTCACATTTTGCCTTCTGGTTTATAAAATTTTGAATAGCAATTCCCTGGTTTTAATAAAATCATGGTAAAAATATCTATTATGCTATCTGGTTTCCCTTAAACATGAAAGAGCTTATGGTAAATTTGTCCTAAAATTAGTTTTAGAAAAGTAGATGCCCTTACCAATGCTTTTGTTTGCATTTTTATGTCAGAAATAAATAATATATGCCATAATGTAGTTCATTTTTGCCTATATAGTCAGGGAACACAAAATCTAAACCAGTGATTACTGTCAATAAAAAAATTTCTGGTGCATGCTAGATCATTTCTACCCCCTGAATTTCCTTCATTTATTTTATGTTTGTCTCAGGATTATACAATTATGGTCTAATTTTGCATAGTGCTTTGTTTATAAGCTGTGATATTAATAACCCATTAAACACTGTCTTGTCATGTATTATCCTAAATAAGTTTGTTTTTCCTTATTTTATACTTAAGCTCTCAATTTATATATTCTCCTATGCACTTTCTTTTCTCTACTAGTATCACCACTATTTCTTTAGATTTTGTCATGTGCCATACGACAAAGGTCTAAGGTTGCGAATATCACCTTCACTTTGCGTAAAAGTCAACAATTTGCAGAAGGCTTTTACTCTGAATTCATTTCTAAATCATTTTCTCTGATCTCAGAAAACAAATTGCCTTTTCCCTTTATGGGGTCAGCCCCTTTGCATATGCCCCTGGATCTACTCCCTTGTCACCTTCCAGACCATCTTCTGTCATTTATCTCTTCTCTTTTATCTTCAATCCCTTCATATCCACAAACACTGAAAACACTCATGATACCTGCATCTTCTTCAAGCATTTCCTCAAATGTCATCTCAATGAAATCTACTTTGACCGCCATCCCTTCCAAATTTCGACGCCTCTCTGCTTCCTATTCTTGTTATTCACTTTTTTCTGTCGCTCTTATCTTTGATATACTATCTCTCTACTTGATATGTAGTAGGTACTCAATAAACATTTGTTGACTGAATAAATAATATTATTGCTTTACATTTTTCCGAAGTAATGAGAGCATGGTATCTTGTTAGATATCAACTTTTAATTTGGCTCGATACTCTTTCATTTATACATCATGCAGCTACTCTTTACTTCTTGGCATGCGTTTATTTCATTTAAGTTATTGTTTCAACAGTGAAACCTAAAGGATGGGTGGTGGCTGTGGGAAAGTGTTCAGAAAACAGAACTGAATTCTGGATTTTTCCTTCTACCTCAGTTCTACCTTCTTCTAAGTGGTAATAGTTGTGGTAAATGAGCAAAAGTGAGTCTCTTTATACTTCTTGCTTATTACAATGCAGGTAATTTGTCTTCTGAAATTAATAGCTGAGAATTGTAAAGTCATTATATAGTCTTCCTAGAAAAAGCCTGTATATATTTGCAGAAGGTTATCAATTTTCTTCTAAAGTTTTATGACTCATTTTTTGCTATTAGCTTCTTCTCCTTTGAGTTTCACTGAAGTTCTCATGGAGAAAATGGCTCCCTTTGTGCAGAAAAGTAATAGATTAGATCAGAAAGCTGAGTCTATCTCAGACAGACACAGTTTCATCGGTGTGCAGCATTTGTTGGTTGACTCTTGCATGTGCTCTGACCGGATTTCAAACCTGCAACCTTGGAACATTGGATATGGTGCTCCAATCAACTGAGTCACCCGGCCAGGGCTTCATAATGTTTTTTTTTTAACAAGAAGCTCCACATTTTCATTTTGCACAGGGCAGCACAAATTATGTAGCCAATCCTGGTCTCAGAACCAGGTCATTTCTAAAGCAAAGATCCTTGGTGAAATAGAGAGGTTTTGATGTCAATAAAAGTTAAAGCTCCTTCGAAATTAAGTTTGTGTTTCGGGTTTAGCCCAGGAGGCCGATAGCCTCAGTCCATGAGAAAGAGGACTTTGATCCAGCAGCAGTTGTCCTGAATCGCCTGAGCTGGAGTTCCTGCTGCCCTGCCTCATATCTGCAGCGTGTACCTTTAAAGGAGCCACAGATCCAGCAACAACAATAGAAGCCGGAAAACAATGGAGTTATTCAATGTGCAGGCCTAAATGGTTTTCTCATTAGAATTCAGTAAACTCCTATTGTTTTGAGTGGAGATCTTGAAATTGAAAGCAAAAGAATGGAAAAAGTTATACCATACAAACACTAGCAAAAAGAAAGCTGGTGTAGCTTTAATAATATCAGGCTTTAGTACTACTAGAGATAAACACTTCATAATGATAAAAGATCCCATTCTGATTCACTAGGGAGATATACAATTTCAAATTTGTATGGATTTAACATGGCCCCCACATTTAAAAGGCAAAAATTGACATAACTACAGTAGAATTAGACAAAAATCACAATCATATTGGTTAAATGAAGTCACGTCTTTCAATATTGGTATAATAGACTCAAGAAAGCAGAAGAAGGTAAAGAAGATCTAAACAATATGATCAGCAAGCTTGACTTAATGGCTGCATGGAGAAAACTGTACTCACACCTACAGAAAATACATTCATTTCAAGCACACAAAGAACATTTCCAAATAGTATTGGAAAAGGGATGAGCCAGCTGTCTAAAGCCCCCGAGGGGTAAGGCCAAGGCGTCTGCTAACCCAGAAGTAAGTGGGATGGCAGCAGATTCCCATGATCCCAAGGGGAAGAGAGGCTGCTGAGGAATCTGCTTCCAGCTTTGAGAGGGTAGGTCACAGCAGCAAGATCTACTCGTCCTCAAAACCTGAAAATAGGCAGGTCACTGAAGAGCGGTGGATTCACTGGAAAAAGGAAACTCTGGGTTGTTTTCCTGCCAGAGAAACAATCAAACAAAGTGAATGTGTGTTTTCTTTATGGTTAAAGCTAGGGACTCCACATTATGGGAGCTGGTCCTGTAAGTATACAGAGAAAAATGTGAAAGGAAAGCCGAGGTATTGGCCCCCAGTGGCTCAGAATTACAGCCTGACTGATAGGCCTGTATGAAGCTCTGAAATGTATTTTGCTGCTTCTTCGGAGCAAAAGTACAGACAAGTACTTAGGCTGATGGAAAAGCTCAGAGTGAAATAAGAAAATTATGGGAACAAGAAAGAAAGGACAAGGATTATGTCAGTTCCCAGCTCCTCTTCTCCCAAGGAAGAGACCCCAAGCATTCTTGAGTTTGCTGGCTACCAGAGCTTGCAGTAGTTATTTCTGAGAGTTTTCGTAGGTTTGTTTGTTTTCTAATTTACTTATTTTTGGTCTGTACTGTGCTTACTACTCTTTTGTCAGTCTCTGTGATGATAGGGATGTTCCGGGTACAGGGCATGCTGATTGCATTTATTCACTGTAACCCTCGTGGGTGACTTCTGTAACAGTTGGCTAGGTTCATGGTCAAGAACAATCTGTCCTTGCCAAAATTGTACATTAAAACAATGTGTTATACCAAGAAGAAAAAAATACTTGGTTTTCTCATACAAGATTTAGTATGCGGATTCTTGCACACTGCCCTCTCCTTGTTCCGCAGTCCTGAGCCTGGGAGAAATCAACAATGGTGGTGTACTTATGATGAATATTTGAGGCTTGAACAAGAGAGTGACTATTATTATTCTCATAATGCAGTAGTTCCCAGATTTTGCTGCATATTTGAGTCACCTGAAGGGATTTTTAAACATCCCAATACCAAGTGAATCTTCTTATATGTATTATTTGAGTCTTTATTTTTTTCTTCCTGTCCCAACTTTTGTTAAAAGTAACATTTCTTTAACATCAGAACTTATGACATTTACATTTTAACCACAGCCTGACTTTTATTTTGTTCAGTTCTCCCAGTTACATGAATTCAATATTGCATACATTGTCCTTTTGCCATAGTTTCCCCATTTATCCCTCAGTTGACTGAAAGTGAATCCTCAAGTAGTTAGTTCAAGAACTCACGGGTTTTCTATTCCCTGGATTCTTCTATATTCAGAATTATACTTATATTACTTTTATACCTGAAAAGAAATTCACTGGGTATAAAATTCTTCAGTCACACTTTTTATCCTTGAGGACTTTGAATTCTTTTGAGGAAATTATTTTACTGATTTCTAACTGGGACTATGGAGAAATATGAAACTCAAATTTTGACAAACTTTTGCCTGGCAAACCAAAGTTTTCTTTCTTTGTTTTGATGCTCAGTAAAGTCCTTGCTAGGAGATGTTTCATGTTGGTTGGTTCATAGTAGAGTCAAGTTACTTTTTATGTGGAGAAAAAGTTTTCTTGATTTATGTCTTTAAATGCTTAAGATGGTCATTTCAGGGGGGAAGGGCTCATATCTTTGAGGATACTAATTATATATATGTTGAATCTACTTTCTTGTCTTTCTTAATGTGATTAAGAGTTATCTGTAAATACCCTAAAGCAAACATCATTTTAAGTGGGAAAATATTAGAAGCATGCCCTTTAAAGATAGGAATGAGACAAAGATTCCTCCATCACCTTTTCTATTAAATCTTACATTGTAGGTCCTAACCAGCGTACAGATATAAAGGTTGGCAAGAAAGAAATAAAAGTCATTATTTGTAGTTGACATTGTTTACAAAGAAAACCCAATGTAATCTACAAGTTAACAAAATGTCTAATGTAGGACAAACATCAGTTGCATTTCTATATACCAGCACCAAACAACTAGAAAACATAATTAAAAAGAAGAAACTATTTATAGTAATATTAGAGAATATCAAGCCTGTAGGAATAAATCTAACAGAAGATATTCAAGACTTCTTTAGAAGAAAGTTTAAAACTTTGTTTCAAATATTAATTATAAAAAATGTACCACACTAATGCAAGATGTTAATATTGGGGGACTTCAGGGTGGGAGATGAAGGCCACATGGTAACTGTCTGTACTTTCCACCCAATTTTTCTGTAAACCTGAAACTACTAAAAAAATTCCATTAACTTAAGAAATGTACTTTTAAAAAGGTGGCCCGGAGAAAGTGATCCGGGAGCTAAGCCTTTAAGGACAGGTGGGGGGTGAGCAGGCGCATGTCGGGGGCGCGGGGCAGGTCCCCGGCTGAGGCACTCGCAGCAGGAAAGGCACACAAGGCAGGAGCGACCGAGGAAAAGTGTGCCTTAAGGATGGGTGCAGATGTGATAAAACTATGAAAAACAAAGTGAAGAGATAGGGAATAACAGTGTAGCTTTTAATCAGAATTCTTTTATTTTTAAAGATTTTATTTATTTATTTTTAGAGAGAAGGGAGGGAGGAAGGATGAGAGGGAGAGAAATACCCATATGCGAGAGAAACACGGATGGGCTGCCTCTCTCTGGCCCCCAGTGGGAACCCTGCCGTGACCCAGGCTGTGCCCCGACTGGCAATCAACGGGTGACCCTTCGGTCCCCAGGCTGGCATTCAATCCACTGAGCCACACCAGCCAGGGCTGTTCATCAGAATTTTTAACAGATACATGGCTTATTTTAATAGTTTGTGGATCTGTCTTATTGATTTACAATTTACCAGTTAATGGAATATGAAATTAAAATTGAAATTATTTCTTGGTAGGCAAAAGAGTATGTTGGGAAGGTCTTGTTGGAACAAGAAACTGTAATAAGCACCTTTAGTCCTTTTCACTTGTCTAAACCAATAATTCATTGTAGAGATCATTCTTTTACTAAAGGTAATTACTTAAAAAAATACTTTCATCCTTTCCCCATTTAAGAAAATCTCATGAACTTGTCAAGCGGTCCAAATGTTAACTTCCTCCTCCCCCAAATAAGTTAATTTTCTTTCTCTTTTAAGACATCAGCCTCTTCTAAGAGTTTTTCATATTCTCTTTACATTTAATCTAGAGTAGAATATGCAGTTCTATATGTGAGAACAAGAGAAAAATGAAAAAAGAAAAAAATTGTCTAGGAAACAATACATGAATAGCAGAGTAAGTCATGAAATTGACTTTGCCCATCGAATCTCACGTGTGTACAATTACTGTTCAGAAGAAGATAGCCTTTGTTAATGAAAGAAAAAAAAAACCACGTCAGACTAATAAAGAATTAACTAGGGAGAAATCAACCTCTACAATACTGGTGATTTATTAAATGCAAACAGATGAGCATGTAATAATCATGTAGGTACTATAATTCCATTTCAGGTTTTCACGTACTGCCCTTTATGAATGAATGCTACTGGAGCTTCTCGAGAAATTAAAGGAAGAATATTTTGAAGTTCAAAGGTTATGTATGATACATTAATGATATGTCTATAGAGCTTTTTGTCTTTCTGTCTACGTATTGTCATTTTCTAAACAGAGCCAAACTCCTTAGCATGACCTTGTCTCCTTCTGCAGGTTCAGCCTCATTTCCTCTCCACGCCCACGGCTCCCCTTCCCCAGCCCTGCACTTACTGTCTCATTCCCCAAGGGCACACTCCCATCTCTCCCTCGTTTCTCACTTGTTCTTCAATGCCAAGAAAAGTCTCATCCTTCCTTTAATTTTTGGGTAATTCCTCTCAAGCACCTGCTCTTTTAGGAATCCTTCCTGGATCCCCACAGGCTGAGCTAAATATCCTCCACGAGAACTATCTCTTTGATAATACTTAGCAAACTGCTCGACTTCCTCTTCACACTGGAGTAGCGCTGCCGGAAGCTGTGGTGGCAGCTTCTTGATTCAGCAGCTTCCTGGCTAGAGCTGGAGCCAGAGCAGGGGCTGGGCAGAGCCTTGTGGCTGCAGGCCAGAGGCCAGAGAGAGCAATATTCATCCCAAGGCCGGGCTGACCTGAGAACAAGGTAAGACAGAGACTGGCGTTCTAAATGGGGGTCAGGCACAGGGAAGTTGGGGTGGGTACGAGAGGCAGAGCCTGGGGAGACTTGCGAGGCAGAGGGATGTCCGAGGAGCCCGGAGCTTCTGGAGCCCAGAGCAGTCCTGCCTTGCTGGTTTTACTTCTCTTTTGCTGATTCTCTATCCTTATCCCAGCGGCTTATGCGCCTGTTTCCCTACCAGCGAGTCTCCACGGCCCACTTTGGGGCCTGCCACGCAGCAGTAGGTAGCCAGCATCTGCTGAACTGAATTGAGCCCCGTTCACCATACTTTAAGACCATTCTTTAAAACCTCTCACAAAGGACGCTTTTCTAGGAAACCTTCCCTCATCCCCACTAAACAGGATTCTGTTCTTGCAGATATTCATTGTGTGCTTTTTTGTCTCTTTGGTATCTCTTGATCTTTTCAACATTCTGCTCTTGTATTATGCACGCTTGGGTGTGTCCTGTTTTTTTCTGTGAGTGTAGCCACCCTAGGTGCAAGGTCACCGTCTGAACCACCTTTGAAGCCCCCGGGAGAAGTGTCACAGGTTTCGTGAGAGTCTCTCCGGGGCTGCTGTGCACTGCTCCTGCTTCCCACCAGTTCGGGTTTGCTCGGCCCTTATCCTCTCAGATGGAGACATCGACGCAGAAAGGGAAAACAAGCTTATGTGGCGTCCACCAATCTAGTGCAATGTCTGCAAAGGAGAAGCAAAGGAAATAAACATATAATCCTCTAATGAAGTTAGTGTAAAAATTAATGTGTATTCTTTTGGGCAGAATAGGTTTTTGTTTTAAGATAGCTATCATGGTTCCTAGTATTGCTTTACTTTGGCTATGTAGCTCTGATTTGTGGTATGTTGTGGAATTTGAAATTGGAAACCTATGTACCACTTATGCCCTGATCCCCTTACCGAAGTGTGACTCATTGTAACTAAATAATGGTAAACAAAACAGAACAAGAGAAAACCATCTGGGGTTGGGATGTGCCAGAGGGTGATGTATATGCACGTGTGTTCTCAAACATCTATAATTATCTATTTATCACCTATTTATATTTATTTTATAATTAACAAAGAGTAAAGGAGAATTTATTGAAATATTTATCTGAAGGTCTATTTTGAGCTGTCCAATATCATAGCCACTAGCTATATGTTGCTATTGAGCTCTCGAAAGGTGGTTATATTGAATTGAGATGTGCTATATGTAGAAGAAATATAAGCAGTTTTGAAGGCTTAGTAAAAAAAAGTAAAATATATCAATATATTTTGATATTGATTGCATGTTGAAATGATATTTTGATATATTGGGTTAAGTAAAATATGTTATTAAAATTAGTTTCATATTTTTATTTTTACTTTTTTTCAAGTAGCTATTAGAAATTTTAAGTTTTATGTGTGGCATGCATTATAGTGCTGTAAGGTAGCACTGGTCTAGTGCGTGCCATATGTTAGTTACTTTTGCTTTAAAAACATTGCAAGGAAGTTGTGAAACAATTCTGCATTAATAAGGGAGAATTACAAACTTACTAACAAACTATTGATAGTCTGCTGTGCTGCAGGCACTGAGTTTTTACTTTTCATTTCATTCTCCCCAAATTTATTAGATAGGTGTTATTACTCTTTTAAGATAAGTTGACCAGGGCTCAAGGAAGTTAAGGAATTTCCTATGAGCCCATAATTAGACAACAAGCAATCTGCAAAACATACTCATATCCACCTGACCCTAGAGATCTTTTTCTTTTTACTAGAGCACCCTGCCTGTCCTTTTCAGAGACTGGCACCATATGCCACCAGAAATTCCACCACCCACGATGGTGAGGTCTCATCAGCCAGTTACTTCAAAATACGGTCATGTTTCCTTTTTCACCCAAAAGACAATTCCCTACCTATCAGGAATTCCAACCTTTTCCCATGGTTACCCTCCCCATAAAATCGTAAGTGATGCGGGCTTCTTTACTAATGCCTGAGAATTGATGTATCTGTCTTTCTGGAGGCACAAGAGTGGGAACTCAGACACAGCCTTGAGGCTGGAGGGCCAGCCTACCTAGAAAAGGGTTAATTCGGTGACCGTGGTTGTGTTAGGTTTCTATTGCTGTGTAACAAATGACTATTAGTGGCTTAAAGCAACACCCATTTATTAGATTATATTATCTCTAGTTCAGAAGTCCAGTATGGGGAGGCCGAAATCTAGGTGCCTGGAAGTCTGAGTTCTCATCTGGAGAGGGGAAGAAAATCTGCTTCCAAGTGCATTTTTGTTGCTGGCAGAATTCAGTTCCTTGTGGGTACAGGACTTAGGTCCCTGTTTCCTTGCTGGCTCTCAGCCAGGGGCCAGCCAGCTGGATTCCTTGTCATGTGCTCTGCCTGCCATCCTCAAGCCAGCAATAGCACACCAAATCCTCTTCATGCTTTGAATTTCTCTGACTTTCCTTCTGCCATCCAGCAGAGAAGACTCAGCTTTTAAGGGCTCAGGCAATGAGACCAGGCCCACCCAGATAACCTTATCTTAAGGTCAACTATGACACATAATGTAATGTAACCATGGGGATGATAACCCATCCTAGTCACAGGCTTCAGGGACTAGGGCACGGGTTACTGTGGGAAGTGGGTGGTGCAGTTCAGCAACGTGCCCACCACAGTCCTAGGGATTATACAGGGCACAAACACCGCCACAGTGACAGTGGCGGGGGAGTGAGCTGTCAGAACCCTTCCAGCTACTTAGCTCAGCTGGTCCTGGAGACGAACGCAGGAGCTGAATCACTGGGGAGGAGTGGAGGGCGGGATGTGAAGAATCCTGCTTTGCCATCTTCCATCTCTTCCAACTTTACCTCCAGACTTGACTTTTCACAAGCTTTCTTTATGAAATCAACAGGTAGCTAGCTCTCTGTGCCAAGAGGAAGTGCAACATCTCTGTCCCAGCTCCTTTAGGGCACCAACGTACGGGCACTGTGAGGTACGTAGGAGCCCCATGTTTTCTCTGGCTGGTAAAGTGCGAAGATGGAGGGCCTGCTGATGCCTGCTACGTGGCTCCCTAACAGGGCCCTCGGGCCGTTCCACTGCTTCCTCTGGGCCAGGGAGCTTCCTCAAGGGGCCCGGAGGAGCAAGCCCCTTCCCCTGGCCCGTGGCCCAGTGCAGACCCCACTCCTCACACTCACCTGCCTTTTGGACCCTTTCGGTCCCCACTCTGTCTGCCAGTTGGCCAATACCAAGCTCAAATCCGCGGTGGCTCTTGCTCCTCCTGGGAACTCACCTTCCAGGTGCCATTTCCTGAGCCTTTGCCTGCCAGGCCTGGTGCTCCCTAAAGTGCCACATCCCTTCTCTCTTTATTGCCGCTGTTGTTTACTTGAGAAGTTCCTTTTAGCTGACTCACATCTTTAACTTTTATAAATGTCTGAAGGAAACTTTCATCACTATCCCCTGTGGAAAATACAAATTACCTGCCACATACAGGAGTTAACCGTTTTAAAAAATGAAATTGTTAGTCACTGGTAGTCTCTAACCTGACATCGAGTGATTCTCAAAAGGCTCCTGGTTGTCCCCAGAAGCCTTTTTTATTGTAGTTCCTCTTTGTCTGTTTTGTGTTGTTGTTTGTTCATTTTTTAGCTGAGGGGCTACAATGCAGTTGCGTCACAGGCTGTGTCGGAGCTCGGCGGGCTGCGTGCCCCCCGAACTGCTTCTCCCCATCCTTGCCCCGCCTCGGCTCCTCTTCGGTGCAGCGTTACCTGTTACCGGAGATCATCTCTCATACCGCCAGACATGTGAGGTCCACGGTTTGGAAAACACTGCCCTGACTCCCTTCTTCCCAGAGACTCATTTCAAATTCTTCCCCAAGAAACTTTTTCTGACCAAAACAGATCCCCTCAACTGCATTCATAAGGCTACTGTTTCTAATTACTCAAATGCTGTTGTGTGACATTTCATTAAGGACAAAGAGCATGCTTTATATGAAGTTTTCCCTCAGCACCTGGTATGCTACCTGGCAAACAGCAGGCATTCAATGAATAGTTGTGGTCTCATGAGCAGCAAGGGTCAACTCTGAGGAAAAGTGTAAAGCAAAGTTTGGCTTTGGTTCCTCCTCCTGCCTTTGGCCGCTTCACCCCCAGAAAGGGCCATGGACTGTAATTCTCTGAGTTGGTCATTTTCTCTTTTCTTCATAAGCTCCACATGTTTCTTGACTTTTCTCAATCTCCCCAAATCATATGTCATGTGCTACGAGTCTCATTATCTCATTGGATAATTAGCTAAGATACTTGGTTTTGCCACTAGATTTTATGGTGCTTTGCTGTGTCTTGTAAATTTTTTTGTATATTCTGTCACACTGAAGACAGGCCATGCAAACATAATAGATATTCAACAGATATCTGCTGTAGAAGTAAATGAATACATGCTGTGTTGTTTGTGTCTTGGACTATCGCTGCTACATCTTCAGGAAAAAATATGAAATCCCCAGGCTATTCATAAAACGTTGGTCGAGGGGATTTACTAAATTCATTAAGTATAGAAAGCTTCGGTTTTGACTGAGAATAATAAAAAATGACATTGTCTGCCCTGGCTGGTGTGGCTCAGAGGGTGGAGTGTGGGCCTGTGAACCAAAGGGTCGCCGGTTCGATTCCCATTCAGGGCACATGCCTAGGTTGTGGGCCAGGTCCCCAGTGGGCATGTGAGAGGCAACTACACATTGGTGTTTCTCTCCCTCTCTTTCTCCTTCCCTCCCTGTCTCTCTAAAAATAAATAAATAAAATCTTTAAAAGAAAAGTGAAATCTTCAGCCTTTCTTCCTTCTCTTTGTCCACTTGGCCGATCTATTTATTTATTTATTTGATTTTTAAAAAAATTTCCCAGTTACAGTTGACATAGAATATTGTATTGGTTTCAGGTGTAAAACAGAGCGATTAGACATTTATATAACGTAGGAAGTAATCACCCCAATAGCCCTAGTACCCATCTGACACCACACATAGTTATTTCAACCATGTTGACTACATTCCCTATGCTGTACTTAACGTCCCTGTGACTGCATGTATAACTGGCAATTTGCACATATTAATTCCTTCCCCTTTTCACCCATCCCCCAAGCCCCTCCCACCTGGCAACCATTACAGTTTGTTTTCTGTATCTATGTGTTTTTGTTTGCTCATTTAGTTTTTTTTTTAGATTCCACATTCAAGTGAAATCATATGGTATTTATCTTTCTCTGACTTATTTCATTTAGCATAATAACTTTACGTTCATCCATGTTGTCCCAGGTGGCAAGGTTTCACTCTTTTTACAGCTGAATAATATTCTATTCTACCACGTCTTCTTTACCCAATTGCCTATTGATGGACATACGTTGCTTCCATATCTTGGCTATTGTAAATAATGCTACAGTGAACATAGGGATGCCTATGTCTTTTCCAGTTAGTGTTTTGGTTTTCTTCAGGTAAATACCCAAAAGTGGAATTGCTGGGTCCCTTTTTGTCTCTCGTTATAGCCTTTGTTTTGAAGTCTATTTTGTCTGGTATAAGTATTATTACCCCAGCTTTTTTTCTTTTTTTCATTTCTATTTGCATGAAATATCTGTTCCTATCCCTTTATTTTTGGTCCGTGTGTGCCTTTCAATCTATAGTTGGTCTCTTGTAGGCAGCATATGTAGGAGCCTTGTCCTTTCTTATCCACTCAGCCACACTCTGTCTTTTAAATTGGAGCATTTAATCTGTTTACAGTTAAAGTAATTATTGATAGGTATGTAGTTATTGCCATTTTATTATTCAGAGTTTTGGTCTCCTTGTCCTTTTAACATTGCTGTAATACTGGTTTGGTAGCAATGAACTCCTTTAGCCTTTTTTTTGGTCTGGGAAGCTATTTATTTGTTCTTTGATTCTAAATGATAATCTTGCTTGGTAGAGTAATCTTGGTTGTAGGTCCTTGTTTTTCATCATTTTGAGTATTTCATGTCACTCCCTTCTGGCCTGAAAAGTTTCTGCTGAGAAATCAGCTGACAGCCTTACCTACCTCTCTTGTAGGTAACTAATTGCTTTTGTCTTGCTTCTTTTAAGATTCTCTTCAACATTAGGCATTTTACTTATGATGTGTCTTGGTTTGGACCTCTTTGGGTTCATCCTGTCTGGGACCCTCTGCACTTCCTGGATCTGTTTATCTATTTCCTTCACCAGGTTAAGGAAGTTTTCCATCATTATTTCTTTGAGCAGTTTTTCAATTCTTTTCTTTCTCTCTTCTTTTAGTACTCTGACATGAATGTTGGTGTGCTTGATGTTGTCTTGGAGGTCCCTTAAACTATCCTCAATTGTTTTCATTCTTTTTTCTTTTTGTTTTTCTAACTGGGTGTTTTTGCTACTTTGTCTCCCAAATCATTGATTTGATCCTCTGCTTCATCTAATCTACTATTGATTCTGCTACGGTATTCTCCATTTCAGTTATTCTATTCCTCATTCTGACCAATCCTTTTTTATATTTTCTATCCCCATTTTTATGTTTCCTTTCTCTTTATGGACTTCTCACTAAGTTCATGTACTCTCCCCCCAAGTTCATTGAGCATCCTTATAACTAGTGTTTTTAACTCTGCATCTGGTAGATTGCTTGTCTCCATTTTGTTTAGTTCTTTTTCTGGAGTTTTATTCTGTTCTTTCATTTGGGACATGCCTGTCTCCTCATTTTGGCTGCCTCTCTGTGTTTGTTTCTATATATTAGGTCTACGTTGCCAGGTCTTGGAGAGTGGCACTTAGCAAATTTAGATGTTCCTATCGAGAAGCAATTTAAGGCTGAATAGCCTTTTGCAGAACTGATGGTTCTTTCTGCACCCCAAGCAATTTACACATACTTCTCGTTAGGTGTGACCATATTTATTATCCAAACCTGGACTCATTGAGAATGAAAGGGGACACAAATAACCATTAAGCCAGGACAAGAGGTGTTCTTGACAAAACAGGAAGTATTGTCATACTACTGTGAAAGCAATTATTTAGCAACTGTATGTCTCTTCTCATTCAACTGTGAAGCTATTCTAAGTCTGGGCCTTACTTTTCTTAGCTTCCTTTGTGGCCTAGAATTGTGCCTGGCGCATAGTGGTGGTAGAAGAAATGTTAGTGCCACTTTAAAAATATGTAGTTAATTGCGTATTATACTATCTTGCTATAGAACTGAAACTATCCCATTTGTGGCCTATTATGAACCATTTTCTCAGTATTACAAATATAGGGCAATGAGCTTAATTATATGCTTGTGTAATGATAATAACTGGTATTTACCAGCACTTACCATGTGCCAGGCCCAGGACTAAGAACTTTGCTAGAGTTGTCTCATTGATTTCTCCCGACAATTCTTGGAAGTAAGTACTATTATGATCTCATTAAATTAAAAAAAAAAAAAAAGAAAGAAAGGTTTGGAGACATTCAGAACCTTGCTCAGGGTCACCCAGATAATTATCCAGTAGAGTCTGAAGTCCAGACTTGAAGACTCCATACACCATTTCTCCTATATGTGAGAAATAGCTAGTATCAAATTTTAGAAAGTGGTTTTTAAAAATGTTTATAGCATACACTCAGGAAAAAAAATTCATTTGCTTTAACTCTTTTGAAGGAAAATTGATTTAAGTGAAAGATTGGAAAATCAGGCCAGTGTGGCAGCTACATGAGCTCAAGCGTAGTGATAGCAGTTGGTCAGACCAGCGCATTGCTTGCTGCTGTCCTTGATGCTAATGTTTCCATTATTTGTTCTGATACAAATATACCATGCTATTTTTGTTGATATAACTTTCTCGTTTATGGACTAGTGTGTGAAACACTTCCTTTTGTACTGTAACAGTTGCCATTTTCTGTTAGCAGTATTTTCAATGTATATTTTGTGAACATTGTCTATTTTTCTACCCTGTCCTTTTGGAATAAGATTTTATTTGGTAACAATTTTTAGGACAGTACAGACATATAATATTGACTCTGAAAAATTGTTTGATATTATTGTTATTACAAATGATATTTTGACATTGATGAAACACACTGTCAATGGTTTTTAAAAGTTGTTTATTTAATTTTATTTAAAAAATCCCAATTGTAAGGGATAATCTGTAGCCTTACATTGTTTTAAATCATAAAGGAGAACTTAAATATGTAAAGAGACTATGCTATAAATATAATATGGAGCAAATAATTATAAACACAGACTTTCATACAAAATATATCCTACCATTGAATGAAATCATCTTCTTAATTGACTTTTATTCCTACTAATAGGAAGGGTGTATGAATAGCAACCGAAATTAGATATTATCAAGGTATTCAATCACATATGATGTTATAAACAAAATATGAAAAATCTGAAAATAAATGTTTACATAATGACTATTATCCTTTATGATAAAATGATAGGAAATGCTACTATTTAAGGCATCACACAAGATGACTACATTTATAATTCAAAGGAAGGATTACAAACACATATATCAAGTTCAGAATTTTGCTTTGTTTGTCTTAGGTAACTTTTATAATTAATATGACTTTGAGTTTCACATCAGAAGGTTTCCTCTAGTTTATCACATTATTCTCACTTAGTGAGGTAGAATACCAGAATATCATTGATTAGAAAAATTGCATTAAATGTTAAGATATTACTGTACTCGGGATAAGTAGAAATAACTACAAAATGCTTATGCTATGATGTAGATGAGGCTCTTATGGTAAACTGATAGAAACTGAAACCAAGAGGAAATTTAAAATTAAAAAAAGGTCTTTTTTTATTGAACTTTTCATTATCTCGAGGGACTTAAAATTTTTTCATTTACTCTAGGCACTTGGGATACATCAGTTAAAACACACACAAAAATCCATCTAAGATTGAAGGTAGACACTAAAAGATAAACATACAAAATAAATAAAGATTGTTACAAGGTTTTAAGAGTCATGGGAAGAAAAGAAAAAGCAAGAATTGAGAGTTGGCTTTTGGACAATTGGGTTTTAGAGAGCATAGTCGGGCCAAGTAAGCATCGCTGTTAAAGTGAGGTGTGTACCAGAAGTAAAAGAGATGAAGGTGGGCATTGCGAAGAATGTTCCGGGCAGAGAGAACGGCTTTGTAGGTCACTGTAAAGACCTTAGCTTTTACAAAGAATGAAATGGGGAGCTATTGGAGGATTTTGACCAGATGAGACAGGATCTGACTTTTCTTGTAAGAGGATAGTCTTTTTTTTTTTTTTTTTTGACAGTAGACTGAGTTAATGGTGGGGCAGACAGAGCATTTATAGGCTTTTGAAGGCCGGAGAAGGTGGAAGTAATGCAGATGAGAAGTGGTGTGATTCTGATTTATTTTGAAGGTGCAACCAACAGCAGGTTTGCTTGAGAGATTGAAGGCGAAGGTGAGAGAATGGAAGAAGCCAGGATGACTGCAAAGTTTTTGGCCTGAACAACCAAGGACTGTGGCACGGTCTTGAGTTGCAGTCATACGAGCTGCTAAGATGGGGAAGATGTATGTTACTATATTCTAAGTATTATAGGCATTTTAGTAAAATGTTGGCTGCTAGATAGGGGCACTCAAGTGTGTTTCAGATTTCTGGGATATATAAAATGTACAGCTAAAGGAGTCTCAGAGATACAGACAACTAATTTCGCACATTTCAAGTGCCAGGTGGATGTTCTCGGCTGTAAGCCAGTTAATGAAGGATTCAACGACTCTGATGTTTACATTAAAAAAAAAAAAGCAGTGGTCCGATGATATCAGGGCACCTCTTTCTCAACTGCCACCACTGACTAGTCGGAAGGCTCAGCACCACCCTCGCTCGCCCGGGGAGAGTCCGCGGCTCCACTTCGTGTGCGGGCACTGCCCCTCCGCGCGGTTCGGGGAGGGGGCGCGAGGCGCCGCGGTCCGCCCGTGGGTGGGACGGGCTCCCGCCCGCTCCCACCAGCCCTGGTCGCCATCTTCTGGCGCGCTCTTCCCCGCGCGCACTCCTGCCCGGCTCTCGGCCCTCCGCTCGCCTCGGAAGGGAATCTCTAGTCCGCGCAGCTCGAGGGTACAGCGTGTCGCCGGGTCCGGGCAGAGTCCACGCCCCGGGTTGGCAGGGGGCGGGGCCGGGCCCGGGGCGGGGCCAGCTGGCGGCGCGGCCCTCCCGCGGCTCCCGGAGCGCGCCCCGCCTCTCGCCCCGCCTCTCGCCCCGCCTGCGCGCGAGCCTGGGCGGGGAGGGAGGGGCCAGGAAGCGGCGAGTGCGCCGGGGAGCGCAGCTGCGGGCGTGGGGGTGGTAGGAGCCGCGGAGCCGGCGCTGAGAGCGGCTGCGGCCGGAGCGGGCGGCCGAGACAAAGACGACGGGTAAGTGAAGCGCCGGCCCCGGCTGCGCACCGGCCCCCAGTCCTAGCGGTCGCGGCCCTTTGGGCTTGGGTCCGAAGCCCCGAATCCCTGCCGCTGAGGGCTCCGGGGGTAGCGCGGCCCGGCCCTGCCCGCCGCGCGCTGCGGGCTGTGTGGGCTGAGCCTCCGGCTCCATTTTCAGGTCTGGGTGAGGTCCTCACACGGACCCTGCCTTGGGGTTTTCTTCTGTTCGTTCTGAGAAACGGTTCCATGCTCCGTTCCAAATTCACGGCAGGCGGGCGAGTGAGGAAGCTAGCCGCCAGTCGCTGTGAAATGGCAGTGAAGACCCCCTCCCCCCAACTTTGCAGGTCTGGAAGTCGGGAGGGCGGTGCAGGGGGAGGGCGGAGAGGGCCCGAGCCCTCCAGGTGAGGGCTGGCGCGGGCGGGGACCCCCGCCGCGGATCCGGGACGCTCGCCCGCAGCGTCCGGCGTGATCCGCCCGCGGCTCTTGCCGCGGTTCTCCTTCGCCCTGGAGAGAAAGCCCCGACCACCTCCCCGGAGGGGCTGGTGCTACTCTTACAGGTTGTTTTACCCAGCGCTTGCTGCTTCAGTGACGATTTTTGGTAACGGGTGTGGTAGGTGAGCGGCTCTCTGATGCTGCATTAACAGTGAAAAGAAGCCCCAATGGGCTGACTTCTTGTATTGAAGGAACAACGCTGGGATTCCTCTTGAGCTGCAGTTATTTTAAAGGCTAAGCTTTTGTAGGGGAATTAGGTGCTGATTGTCAGTTCACAGAATTTACGCGTTTTGTTACAGGGCCTGGCATGTAGTAGGTGCCAGGTAAAATATGAGAATGAAGGATGGATATTGAAACATCAGAGCAGATAGCACATCCCGTAAAATTGAGACACATACCCTCTTGACTCTAAGGAAAGAGATATCGCAAACAACATGTAGTTTGTTTATATGCTTGTTATTTTGGGTGTGTTTACTCAAAATTTGTGTTGATGAGTAATCAGTTATTACCAATGTTACGGGTGTAGAAAATGAATAAATGTGGAATTTTTCATCTTGATGGTAGACCTGTTATGTTTCCTGAAAACGAGCCTTCTAATTTTCTTCAAAAAGAATGGAGAAGATCAAAGGTGCTTGGGTTTGTTTTTTTTTTTTCGTCTTTTGAGGACCAGCTTTCAATTTCACTATGAATAAAGAAGTTCATGTGCTTTTAAAGGACTGTGGTATGATCTCGATTTGCTTTTCGATAAAGGGAGAACTTTATAAACTTCGGGGGAAAAGAAAACTAATCTTGCACCAATATAATTAAACCTCACCATTTACTCAACAGATATTCATTAAGCACCTATTATGCACTGACACCTGTGCTGGATGCTGAGTTTGTACGGGCAAACAAAACTCACAATTATTCTTTTAAACTGGAGTGGGAAGGTCTTTCCTCATTATTGGTATTGCAGGTGGGGACTGTCTTGTCCCCCTGGTGCCTGCTTAAAGTTGGGAAAGGTGGCAGGTGAAGCTGCAGGAAGTGGAGATGCGTAACAGTCTGTTGAAAGGTAACCTCATAGGGCTAAGATCATTGGGTTAGATTTTCATATTGTCAGTTGAATAAAATCTCTGTACAATTTAAAATGAGGAGGGGAAGAGTCTTAACTATTATTTTTATTCTCTCCCTCTCCCATATTAGATGATTTTGGTATGGTGTATTTATTGAAAGAGTTATGCACTTCTGGTTCTGTTTTCTGTAAATAATCTTTGCTATGGAACATTTTCTATTTTTAAAAATCTCCAAGGAGAAACAGTGGATTCTTTTTCTATAAGAAATGCTTTTAAATAAAGCACCTTTTTAGAAATTTTATTTTGACTTTTTATTCACCATGTGCAAATAATATAGTATGGACTTGATAGTGTCAGAAAGGGAAGGACTGAGTAATAATTTGTGGTTCTCCATTTGGATTTTTTCTCTAGGGTTAACAAGTGTGATAAAAAGAGGATGGGATTTGTAGTGTATTAATTCTGAACATAGATGATTACAAAACTATTTGGACTCTTTATAAAGTCCAAATTAATGTGCTCCAAAGTCAATCCTGATCATGACAAAATAGTGTAGATTATAATTTTTTTACAGATAAGTTTGGTATTTAGAGGGGACCCTTTTGACCTACCAATATTCATAAGGTAATGTGTACATTCAAGTAGAACTTTCAGATCTTTAGACTTACTGGCTGTTAGCTTTTTATGGTTGTTCCTGGGAATAGTAATAAAGGAAGTCATCTGTCCAATTTTAGTGGTAGAGAGTTGTGATAGTTTTTTCTTTAAGCGTATACTTTTTATAGAAAGAGTTATTTGACAGTATACTCCTGATAGTCTGTTGCTCATGAGAAATCTTAACAGTAGTGATGATGAAGAATGTAGCAAGCTGTGATATGTTGAATAAAAAATGCTTGGCATATTTTATTTGGATAAGAACTGCATCAGGCATCTCGACAGTCAACAGCATTGGCACATGTTAAAATATTTTTCCAAGAAATTAGAACCCTTTATGACTAATTTTTTTGTACCTTAAAAGAATACTAAAAATATTTTCAGAGTATTCCTGCCTTGGAGTAGTTCATAATATTTTGAGGCTAAATAAATTCCAGGATCTTCCCACATCATAATTGCTTGAATATTTGAAATATCGGTTCTTTCTTCAGCAGGGGGTGTGTGTGTATTTGGAGAGAGGGATTCTTTTTTTGTAAGACCCTTTAATATGACTTGGAAAGTGTTTCTTTTATCAGGTGTAATTAATAAAGTGATTAAGAATGATGCTGATGTGGCACAGTGCAGCTGTGCCCGTATTTGCCTGTATAGATTGTGAGAATATCAGTTAGCATTTGTGTAAACATTTTCAACGTACTTTATAACTAATTTCTCATTTATTCTCTAGGATAGGTTGCTATTGAGTTTTTAGATCCTGGTTGCCTTTTTATTTTTTTAATTTAATCATGAAAATTTAGGTTTCTCATCTGCTTTAGGATGAGTCTGAGATATTTTGGTAAGGCTTCATAAGATTTTTTCACAATTGCAAATGCATATTGATTTTGATCTGTTAAAGTGTTCTTAATCTCAGTTCTCATGAAAGAAATATTTTCACATTTTGTTGAACGTTAAATGTCAGTAATGTTTTAGATCTGTCTCAGGGAGACATTCTGCATTCTTGAGCGGAAATGAGTGAAACATAAGTTTATCCTTAATACTTACTAATGAGATGAGGGCATTTATTGTTTTTTTTCCCCCCATGCTACCTGGAAAAACTTGGAATTTAGCTTATTAATAATTAACTTTATGTATCCTGCTTTCTCATTTCAAAGCTTAAGTCTACTTCAACCTTTCTGCAATACTAGCAAATAATGAACAGCAGGATTTAGCTGAAACTGCCCTGGGGCCCGTCCAAAAGGAAATTCTGAAGTGGAACCCAAAGACTTGCAAATAAGGATTGTCTTCATTGTCTTCATCCTGACGGTGTAACACACTTCCAAGTGTACCTTAGTCAAAATGGGTTATGGTCAAACAAACCTCCTCTCTTTCCAAGAAAGCATTAGAAAACTCCAGGTTAAATTTAGGCATCTTTGAAAACAACTGAAGGATGAGCACTGATTATTTCCACTTTGTAGCTTACCCATGTAGAAATTCATGCTAAGGTTTCTTATTAAATCTTATGATTAAATTTTAGTGAGCACTTCCTGGTAAAACAAAATCATTCTACTGCATTTGATTTAATCTAATTTCACATTTTGTTTAATAAAGCAAAAATAATTTTTTTCATGTATTCAGCATTGTATTATATATATATTTTGCATCTGATACATAGTGGGAACCCGTGGATGTTTTTTTGTAGAACTGGTATGTTCAGTGGATGGGATTTGATAGAAGTTTAAGCAGAAATGACTGACTGTGACTGCACCCTGGAACCCTCCCTGAAGATTAAGCCTTTCCCTGCCGCTCTACCTCTTACGAAGATTAGATAGCTCTTCTAGTTACTTTTAGGTAGTAAAAAGTGTTCTGTTCACTTGACAGTATTAGTCTTATTTTAGGCATTAGAAGATACAGTTTAGTATAATAGCCAGTGTTGAAACTCTTGCACAGTTAAGAACTTTCCTTCCCTAGCTCAGAACTGATTCAGACCTAGAAACCTGCGTTGGAGGAAGAGTCTCTTTTTACAGTAGTTTGGCATCCTCACCTGTCCGGGGTCCAGCTCAGTGGGGAAAGGAGGTTGAGGGGAATGTATGGTTTGAATGTGGCTTGTGCTGTTGTGACCTGGCGTTGGTGCCTCAGTTGGTCAGCTTGTTCAGAGCTGTGTTTCTCCAGGAGCGCTGGAAATGGTTTTCTCAGGGACTCCATGTCTGGGGACCTCCAGCTGCGGTTCCTGTGACGTCATTCTTCTGCTCTGATTCCTGAGCCTTCCAGTTTCCCTCCTCTGCAGGCTCTCTTTGCCCAGGGAGTGGTTTTACTTTAGTCTTTAACGGAGTTCCATAGCGTTTAACCAGACCTGCCTGTACTTAATTAAGGTTATTTCATACGACGCAGTTTCAAGCATTTCACCGGGGCCTCATCCAATTTTCCAGCTCATTCTGTCAAGTGCCCCCACTTGAATAGTACTTTCGTGTCTGGGACCTGCGCTCCATTGCTGCCAGCATCTTTTTTTTTGTTTTTTTAAAGATATTATTTATTTTAGAGGGGAAAGGAGGGAGAAAAGGAGGGAGAAAAAGAGGGAGAGAAACATCAATAGGTTGCCTCTCGCATGCCCCGAACTGGAGACCTGGCCTGAAACCCAGGCATGTGCCCTGAGTGGGAATTGGACCCGCAACCTTCCGGTTCGCAGGCTGGCGCTCAGTCCGCTCAGCCACACCAGGCAGGGCACGACCACCTTTTTATTGTCCCGTGGTCCACTGTTAGGATTTCTCCCATTTTCACACCTCAGTTCCCTGGTAGCTCTCCTGGTACTCGCCTGGCAGCCTCCAGTTTACCATCTAGTCGGGCCTGTACCTGGCAGTTGTGTGTGCTTGAGGAAAACACACCCATGCTGACCTGCTCTTCTTTTAAACTGATGACACTGACCTCAGGAGGGCCCTCCCTGCTGCCACAGTCACTCTGCCACTCCCCTGAATGGCTGCGTTACGCCAGTCTCCTCAGGCTTCTAGTACCTCTTTTCTCCTCTTGATTTTCACCTGATGACCTTGCTTCCTCTGTATTAAAAATGAAAGCAATGAGAAGAAAACCTTTGCGTGTCTCTGTATCTGTGCCTGTCCTGCGCCCATACCCTGTGTTTCCTGGTGTGCCGCGACCATTGCCTCCGCTCTTAGGCTGGTTCTCTTGTTACTGCAGGGCCGTTGCATTGCTTCAGTACTCACCCCATTCGACCGCCCGCCAGTGCGCTGCAGCGTCACTGTTTCCCGTCTGTACTGAATATTCTTTTCAGCATATAGATGTGCTGAAATAGTGCCCATCTATAAAAACAGCAACAAAACCTCCCCAACACCCGTCTTTATTCAGCTGCTGCTCTCCAAAAGAGTTATTTGCGGTGCCCAGCTCTCTTTTGGATCCCTTGCCATCAGGTTTTTTCTTTTCTACTCCACTGTAACTGCTCTTGTTGAGGTAACTGGTGACCTCCTTGGTGATAAATCCCCATCAGTTCTCAGTCCTGATCTCACTGGAAGTAGCAGCAGCAGCATTTGATGTGCTTGATAATTTCTCTTCTTTGAAAGCTTTCTTCCCTTTGCTTCTGAGGTACTGTTGCTTATTTTGTTTCTTCTGCTGGTTCCTTTTTGTTGCCCCAAAGTCTAAAACACAAGGCTACAACCCAGAGCTCCGTGTTTAGATCTCTTTGCTATTTATACACATACGTGATCTCTTGTGGACTCATCTTGTCTTCTGTAGCTGGAGTTATATATTTCTAACAAAAAACGTTGTTTTTAGACTGAATCTCTTTCCTACCTCCAGGTTTATATACCCAACTGCCTAGTCAGCATTTCCAGTTAGGCGTCCGAAATTTAACCTGTCACAACTGCACTGCTCATCCTCCTTCTCCCGCCCCCTCCTTCCTCCCTCCCCATCCCAGTGATGGTTCCTTTTCCAGTCTTCCTCCTCTTACTAAATGCTGGCTGCATCTTTTACTTTCTCTGGCTGAAACCTCGTAAACATTCTTGGCTACTCTCTTTCTCATACTCCATATCTGTAATGGAGCATGAAAGTATTGGCCAAAAAGGCAGTTATTTTTTTTCCCGTTAGGCTGGCTCTAGTAATGCTTAGTTTGTCTTTAACTTCATTTGAAACAATTTTGTTAGATTGTATTGCGACAGTTGTCATATCAGTGTGCATTTAAAAAAATTATCAAAATTGGTGAATTTTTGTGCAGCCATTTTAATATTTAAGGTGGAAGAAAATAAGCAACATTTTCAGCATATTATGCTTTATTATTTCAAGAAAGGTAAAAACACAACTGAAATGCAAAATAAATTTGTGCAGTATATGGAGAAGGCGCTGTGACTGATTGAATGTGTCAAAAGTGGTTTGCGAAGTTTCTTGGTACTGTTGACATTTTGGCCAAATGCTGATTCTTTGCTGTGGGGCTGTCATATGCACTGGAAGGTGGTTAGCACCCCTGGCCTCTACCCACTAGAAGCCAGTAGCAGGGCATAGTTGACATACTCGGAGTAATCCAAATCAATAAACTTATTGGTGAGAATGAAAAATGTATTTTATTTTATGGAAAAAGAAGGTAACGGACTTTTCGGCTAACCCCGTATGTCTTTTATTTACCTTGAAATCTACCTTGAGAATAACCATAACCGCAGCTTGCTATCTTCCTGCAGCTGCTGCCACCGCTTGTGGCAGCCGCCCTCGCCTGCCGGTGCTCGGTTCATAGTCTCCTTTCTCGTCTCCCTGCGGCCCGGCTCCGGTCTCTTCTCCGCACAGCAACCCTTTGAAATGAAAGCCCGACTATTTTATTCCTCTGTTGAAAATCCTTTGGTTGCTGACCGTGTCTTGTAGAGTAAAAGCCAGAGTACAGCAAACAGTGCATACGAGGCCCTCCATCATCATCTTTGTCCTCTGATCTCTCACTGCATGTCCACTGGTTCCTCCTTGGCTTACCCCACGCCAGGCACATAGGTTTCCTTGACAGTTTCTTGAAGCTGCCAAACACCTTCTGTGTGTGTGACCTTAGGGAAAGAACTTTGTTTTGTTCACTGCGGAATCCTCAGTATTCATAACAGCGGCTAGTACAGTGGGCAATCAGCCAAATGAATGGCTGCTCACCTGGTCATTCATGTCTTTGGTAACAGTGTGTGTACTTTTCTGTAACTAAAAGTATTTCACCTGAAACCATGAATCCCATAAGAATTCTGTAAAAACAAATTTAGATACAAGAGGATAAGTTAAGTTTCAGATCCATTTTTGTGTATGGAAAGTGAAAATACACAGGGAAATGGTAAGGATCGAGGAGGTAGGAAAGGAATGAGGCAAGTAAGGTAAATGGAATAAAGAAAAAGAAAGCCTTATTTGGAAGTAGAGTGACACTATATATTTTTTAACCCTATTTTTGGCTTGCTCCGTATTTTTTTTAAAATACGCTGTTTCTTGAATTCTGAGTGTTGCTGATTTACATGGACTTAGACACTTCAAGCTGGACTATAGTTTACATTTCTCTTATCAGGGATATGGACTCCAATGAGATTGGAAGCAAAAACTTAGATGTTTTTCCATTGCTAAATTCCTTTTGTTAAAGAAAAGCAATTACTAAGAAAGTGATTTACCTGACTATATTCTGTCATTTCTTATTTTTTGGTAGAAAGCCCCGCCCTCCCCGCCCCCAAAGTCTCATCGTTTTTAGGGAGGTATTTTCAGTATACAAAAATTTGTTAGTATGTCGTATCCTCTCAGTACTGCACTGTTTACTCCCCCCTCAAAGAACAGGGGTCATTTATTGTATTTCTGTGGTAAGGTAGCAGCTAGCTCTATTAGGGTACACAACTCTGTGGGGAATAACATTCATATAAATATTTGTGTACTTAAATGAAAAATCTTTGAATATATTTAAGTGCTGCTTAAAACTGCAATTTAGCCGATATTTAGGTGATAAATGAGAGTGCAAGGGAAATTAATGATATAGGAACTTTTAGTATTTCATTCTGCTGAGATAAGACCTTTTAAAACTTTTTCTGAGCTATAGGTCTCATTTCCTGTTGGATGATATAGAAATTTATTTTTCTATAATTGTTGAAATAGGTGGCTTAGTAGAAGTTCCTGAATGAATAGATAATTGTTTCTATGTGAGCATAAATTATTCTCCATGAACCAGCCTAAGCATTTCCCTGTTTTTGTGCAGTGCGCAATAATTATGTCTTCATTGACTTGTCTTAGGGACTTTCATGGGGCCAGAACGTGGACTTAGTTTCCGTGGTGCCGTATATGGTTATATGTATCTGTATAGTCTTTTGGTATGCAAATAAAACTAAAGTTGCCTATGCTTGCTATTTTAACTCCTAAGCAATAATATTTATAAATAAATTTGGCATTTTATCTTTTACATTAAAATATGAAATTGAAGTATAAATATTTTCATATTAAAACATGACAATTAAAATTTTAAAGTTTATTTACATACCATGTAAAGTCATTTTTGGGTGACACATTACAAGTGTTTGCCTAGGTTTTGGATTAATCTGTTTTGTATTAATCTGTTTTGTAGACTAATTGGGTCTCTTCATTAGAATTTGACATTGATCTATACCTGAATTAATGTTAGCATTTCACATTTGAAATACCTGGCTTGCGTTAATAAGATCCTTACTTCTGAGCTGATGTGCAGCCTTACTACTAAGTTTATTTCAGCTGTACCCATAGTTTGAGGCCTGCCATACTATACCAACTTAACTTCATAATGTTCTAGATAGATTGTGAAGCAACCAAAATTGTCATATTGAGAAAAGTGAATACAATTAATAGGCTGTGATCTAAGACTCATAAGGGCTCATTAAAATAATGCATTATAGTATGTATTCATTCAGTACATTTATCAAACTACTCTTCCCAATCCCCTCAGAATAAAATACAAACTATACTCACCCAGAAAGTACAAGCTCACACTCTGTTTCTGTGATGGGGCCTGCCAGCCTCTCTGAGTGCCTCACCTTTGCTCCCGGCCACACCAGCTGGTCAGTTTCTCAGACACACCCTGCTTGTTCTTGCATTAGGGCTTTTAAACAAGTTGTTTTTCTTCCTCTAAATCTTTGCAAGCTTGGCCCCTTATCTTTAAGATCTCAGCTTAAATATTGCTTCATTTCCTGACCACTTAGTTTAAGATAGTCCCCATCACTGTTTTGCTTTCTTCATAACGTATGGCAGTCCTTGAAATTACGTTTTTTTTAAAAATTTTTTTATTGTGTCCCCAGATAGATTATAAGCTTTAGGAGATCAGGGAGCTCCTTTGTCATGTTCCTTGCTGTTCACAACGCCCAGAACAATACCTGGCAACAAATAGGCAACCAAAATTAAAGAAGTGTCGAATGAATGAAAAATGGTACCAATCTCATCTAGTCTTTCTTGTAAGTGAATTTTAGTGCAACTGATGTATTAAAGTCTCAAAAGTGTATTCCTTCTGACCCAAGAAAGCAGGAAACTGAATGATTCAGACAAAAGCCTTTTTGGAAAAAGATGAGAAAATTGGGGAACCTCTCTGATCCTTAGGTTAGAGTATTGAGTGGAACAAGAGGTGTTGGAGCTGCTGAGCTGATTGTGGGCATCGCTCACTGGCTGTGGTGGGCCTCTTTACAGCACGGGAATCAGCAAAAGCTAAAATCAGGGCCTTTGTTACAGGGAGGTGGGTAAATATTTGTCAGCAGACCCCTGGGTGGGACCATATGAAATTACAGTTTTTATAGGCAGAATATCTTTGAATGTTGGCAGTTTCTTCTGATTTAAGCTAGTAGAGTTAGTTACTTTGGTTTAATGATAAATTTCTTCATGGGAGTAGGTGAAATTACCTCAGTGCTTTCTTTATCTTATTTTGTCAAAGTTGCATTCACTTCACATCTGATGATTACTTCTAGATTCATTTAATGTGTAAAAATCGGCTATTTATAGGTTTGTGTAGTAATTGTTAACTGTATACCTAATTGTTTAACTAGTTCGTTCCCAAGCGGGCACGGGAGACCTTGAGAGGCCTCTTTAGGCATTGTGGGTTTTGCTGCTGGCTGCTGAGCCTATCGAAAGGTGTTCCTTTTCTAGTGATGAAAGCAGAGCTGATTCAATTTGAGTCATATAATTAGATAACTTTTTAAATTTTTTTATCAGAATGACTTATAAATATATCTGAGCTCAGTTTTTTCTGGCGTTTTTCTTTTCCCCATTATTAGTGTTTACCTACTCTCTCTGATAATTTACTTTCTGCTATTCTGTGATGTCTTCGATTTAATGTGTCTCAGAGTCAGTGAAATAATTTTGTCGTCTTTTCTCAAGTTGTGGTAGTTTTCCCCGTTTATTGTCTTTCTTGTGATTGCCTGGACATTCCAAGACATTTCCCATATCTCCTTCCCCCCAATTCTGTCAAGACACATGAAGTTACTTTCTTATAGGTACCATTTTTCTACCTGAGGAAATTGTTTAAAAATTGAACTTTGTTGGCTCAGGTGATTTCACTAACACTTTTTGAGCAACATTTGTATTTGTTAACTCTTAAATAAGTGGATGTGAATTGATGATCTTGAATTAAAATATAGCACCAAGATTTCTTTAACTCAAATTGTTCTCTCATACACAAGCACTAAAATATTGCTTGTGTTTAATGCAGAAAATCAGAAAAAATATATATGCCAAAGAAAAAAGCATCCTCCCTGGCTGGTGTGGCTCAGTTGGTTGGACTGTCATCCCAGAGACCAAAGGGTCATGAGTTCAATTCCTGGTCAGGACACATGACTAGGTTGTAGGTTCAGGCCCCAGTTAGGACTGGGAAGGTCGATGTTTCCCTCTCTCTCCCTCCCTTTTCCTCTCTCTCAAATCAGTGAGCACCTTCGGTGAGGATCAAAACAGAAAAAGGGAGGGAGGAGAGGGGAGGGAGGGAGCAGGATCCGTAATCCTACCACCCTAAGAAATCATGGTAATGTTTTGATGAATTGTCCTTCCAGACAAATCAATGAATCAATATTTTCCACAAAAGTAAGATCTTAGTATACATATTGCTCTATAGTATCTCATTTTGGCAAATATTGTAATCATAAGAGCATTACTTTTTATTACTTCAGTTTGAAAGGATTTTATTGGGAAGTGAAAATTTTGTTTGACAGAGGGTTACGTGAAGTTGTGATTAAAAACAATGGTGTTTTTGGAGAGGAGAATGTGGTAAGTCACCTCGAGACAAGAATTACTTCAGTAATTTTTTTTTAAGGGCCCTCTTAACGTTGCACAATAGCCTTATTGTAGTATACCAGCTAAGGAAAACAAGTACATGATTCTGTGTACAGTAGAATTATTTTAATACTAGCTCCAGGGTAAAATATGCAGCTGTAGATAACTTTGTATTTTTTGATCTGCCCCAAGTCCTACTGTTGCCTTCATGTTAAAATAATTTTAGGAAAAAAATGTATTTTATTGAAGGCCTTCATCTACCCATATTATGACACTATTACATATTGCTGTCTTTTTTATATGTCCGAATGAGGAGTGAGGGTGTTCTTGGAAAAAGAAAATTTTAGTGTAAGAATTCTCGTAATGATGTTTGAGTTGATTTTTGTTTCATGACTGTGAAAATTCATGTGGAATTATATATGTTGGTGTATAGCATCCTTTGGAAATCGGTCCCAATATTTTCAAGAAGTTGTTTCGCCTTAAAACTAATCAGAGGTCCTTTAAGGCAGAGGTCTCCAGTCTCTGGTTGGGGCCTTTTAGGAACTGGGCCACCCAGCAAGAGGTGAGCCTGAATGTAATGCCCTTGAATCACCCTGAAACCATCCCAGGTCCCTGCCCCAGGTCTGTGGAAAAATTGTCTTCCATGAAACCGGTCCCTTGTGCCGAGAAGGTTGGGGACTGCTTGCTTTAAGGGTTGTGTAATTTAGATGACTTTTCTTTTCCCACAGTGGTGTCCATTACCTAAGGTAGAGTAAACTGCTGATTTCTTGCTGTGTTTTGATTGTTCTTGACCTCGTCTTTTGCTGTGGTGTTTACTGCTTGCTCACAAGCCTCTGTGGTCTTCACCTGTTCCTAAGTTGCTGAAGTAGTCATTTCTCTTACCCTTTGTTGCTACTTTCTGGGTGGTGCATGTATCACTGAAAACATTTCTCATGTGGTAAAGAAGAACAAAAGCGATGTAGTTGATGTGGTCTTTTCTACTGAGAAATGACACAGTTGTTGTCTAAAGTGGGGGCTAGCAGTCAGTACCTAAATGTTTCTCACCTAGTGATTCCTCACTTGTTTGTAAATGAATATGCACGTGGCTCTGCTTGTTGGAAGGTAAAGCGAATTTTGATACAAATTCAAGAAAAGTATTTAGAATTATTTTGCCCTGGCTGGTGTGTCTCAGCGGATTGAACACTAGCCTGCGATCCAAAAGGTCGCTGGTTGGATGCCCAGTCAGGGCACATGCCTGGGATGTGGGCCAAGTCCCCAGTTGGGGGTGTGCGAGAGGCAGCTGATCAGTGTACGTCTCAGACATTGATGTTTTGTTTCCCTCCCTTCCCCTCTCTCTAAATAAATAAAATCTTTTTAAAAAATTGGAATTATTTCATACATTTTGCTGTTACAAATAATAGATATCTAAGAAAATTTCATTTCACAGTAACTTTTCAGTCTCCTGTTTGTATATTTATTTTGTGAATAATGGCTTTGTTTTTGCAGATGGTACATAGACACAAAGAAGTTTAGAAATTAGTCACACAGTAAGTGGAAGAACTAATATTCAGAGTATTCCCTGATTTTTTTTCTTTTTTCTTTTAAGAGTCATTGAGCTTGGGAAGTGGCAGAACGAGTCAGGTACACTTCAGTTTGATCCCTAGCTCTTACTTTTGGTGGTTTTTATTTTCTTTTTCTGTTGCGTGAGGGTAACAGGCTTGTTAGGAATAAATGAGGTACACCTGAAGCACTTGGTTTGTAGAAAGTGTTCATAAATGCCTCTCTTTCTTTCTATCCTGTATTTTAAAATATCTCAGGACTCACTTGGACATTGCATGTGAAAGTGAATTGCAGTCAGGAAACTGCAAGTATATGTAACCCTGTTGTACACATATTTGTAGTCCTTTAACTCTGTTTGAGAAGGAGAATAGTTCTTGCAACTATGTACTTAATAAAGTATTTTTACTTCAAGGAAAGTTTTAAAGCTGAAGTAGAACTGAAGATAAGTTAATAATTGCTGACCAGAATTGAAGAACGTAGCATCTGTGTTTCCTAGGAAACTGAAGCACTTATGTATAGTATAACAATTGTATGTATAAAGATGTCTAAGTTTTAACGGCTAAGAACGGACCCTTTCCAAAAGAAAAAAAATGACTACAATATGAGAAAAAGTGTTCAACTTAAATAATAATAAGTTTCTCTTATCAGATTTAAGATTCAATAAATGGTACTAAATCACTTGAGTACCGAAACACAGGTACTACATAAATTGCTGTGGGGAGCATCAATCTGTAGGACCCTTTTGAAAAGCAGTGTGGCATATGTCAGAGAGTAGTGAGTAGTATTTTTGCCTTGAGAGTGAGAATAACTGTCCCCTAAGGAAATAACCCCAACCCTCCTTTTTTTGAGGGAGATTATGTTCTTTTTTTACAGACAGCTTTATTGAGATAATTCATGTGGTGTTGTGATTAACAGTAAGAAATACCTATTTGGTCATCTTCAGTGTTTCTGGTATAGATCTCTTTAAAACCATTGAGTGAGAGAAAAAACTCTCTCGTTATGTGAATAAGGCGATTTTTTGGACCACACGTGTGGGTGGGGGCTGGTTGCCGTGGAACCAACCTTGTGATTAGCGGGTTGGAACACAGTCTTCCCCCTCAGGCCTCCAAGGGGAAAGGGGCTGGAGCGTGCTTTATCTTGCCAGTGGCCGGGCTGCTTGAATAAGTCACACCTTTGCCACGAGGCCTCGGTAAGAACCCATGAGGATGCGTTTGGGGAGCGAGGTCAGGATGCTGGGAAAGCATGTAAGCTCCCTGTCTCTGTCCCCATTTCTTGCTCTGTGCATCTCTTTACCTAGCTCTACCTGAGTTGTATCATTTTATAATAAACGGAAAATCTAGTAAGTAAAGTTTTTCTTAAAGTTTTCTTACCAGCTTTAGCCAAGTAATCTAACCTGAGGGGTGGGGGTTGGTCATGGGAACTCAAGAATCACAGGTGAGAACCTGGATGTGTGACTGGCCTCCGTAGGGGAAGAGCTGTAGTGTTGTAGCACTGAGCCCTTAACCTGTGGGATTCAGTGTTATCTAAGTAGATAATGTCAGAATTGAGATGAATTATTGGACACCCAGCTGGTGTCAGAGACTTGCTTAATGTTGGTCTGCCCTGCACTTAGGAGTTAGTGTCAACATCTTAATTTATATATCATAATTCACCTTTTTAGAGTATATAAGTCAGTTGTGCAACAATCACTGTTATCTAATTTTAGAATATTTTCATCATCCCAAAAATAAATTAGTAGTCATTCCACATTTCCTCCCCCCCGGCCCCAGGCAACCACTAATCTATTTTCCATCTCTCTTGGTTTGCCTCTTTTAGATATTTTATATAAATCGGGTCATATAATAACCTTTTGTGAGTGTTTTTTTTTCCCCCACTTTGCATAATGTTTCAAGGTTCATCTTTGTTGTAGCATGTATCAGCACTTCATTCTCTGTTGAAGCTGAATATTATTCACTTGTATGAATATACTACATTTTATTTACGCAATCATCAGTTTATGGATATTTGTTTTGTTTCCAAATTTTGGCAATTAAGAATAGCACTGCTGTGACTTTTCATGTACAACTTTGTGTGGATGTATGTTTCAATTTATCTCAGGTATATACCTGTTAAATGTGGAACTGCTGTACTGTCTTCCAAAGCGATTATACAGTTTAACATTCCTACGAGCAGTAAAGGAAATATGTAGTCTTTGTCACTGGCTTCTTTCACTTAGCGTGCTTTTCAGGGTTCATCCACGTCATAGCATGTATTAGTATTCTTTCCTTTTAATAGCTGAATAATCATTTGGTTGTATGAATAAAACATATTTTGTTTGTCTTTAAAAAAAGCTTTCTATCCAAAAATGTTCATTGAAGCATTACTTGTATTAAAGAACAATTGAAAATTCCTCAAATTTTCAGTAAAGAGGAATGGTTAAATTAGGTACTTCAGCATGCATCACGCACTAGTAATTTGTTATGGGGCGTTTCCAGCGGAAAAATGGTCAGAGTGCTAACGTATGTGTACTGACTGGGGATAGAACCCACAACCTAGGTATGTGCCCACAACCTTTTGTTGTATGGGATGATGCTCCATTGGACTAAGGCACCTGGCCAGGGCTAATTTTTTAAAAATAACCACAGATATATAGCATTATATGTTACTGACATAAACTTAAAGCAAGATTATTAGGGATATTACTACTTCATGTTGATCCAGTAATTATCATAGAAGTCCAGCCATTGTTAATATAATGAGAACGGTTTGCGTGACATGATATAACCTGGGAGCCCAGGAGGGGAGACTGGAATGCGCATGCCTGAGCAATGACGACTTCACTGTACTGGTCAGTGGGGATGGTAGACACTGTTGAGTGAGCATGTGCACTGTGTGGCCATTGCATTCAAAATGACTGAGTGAGTAGAGCAATGAATCTGCATCAGCTTTTGTGTAAAGTTTGAACACTTCTCCACGGAAACTATTCAGATGATTCAGAAAGCTGCAGTTATGGGCAGCTGGTGATTGGCAGCTTCATCGTGGCAATGCGCCCGCTCATGCATCACGTCTCATGCAGAGCCTTGGTGAAGCATGAAGTCACCCAGGTGACTTAGCTTCCTTTACAACCCAGATTGGGTGCCCTGTGACTTCTGGCTTTTCCAGAAACGAAAATCACCTTTGAAAGGGAAAAGATTTCAGACCATCGATGAAGTTCAGGAGAATACAAAGGGGCAGCTGATGGTGACTGGGAGAACTGTGTTAGGTCCCAAGGCGCCTGGTTTGAGGGGGACTGAGGCGTCATTATCCTATGTACATTTCTTGTATCTTTTTCAATAAAGATCTATATTTTTCATAGTACATGGCTGGATACTTTCTGGACAGACCTTGTATCTTAAATAAAATCATTTCAGACTATAACTAAGAGAACTTTTAATTCTTTATATTTATCTCAACTTTTCAAATTATATAATAATTATGGTATAGAATAATAATTCTTAATGTATTTGACTTCTGAAGTATGAAGGATAAATATAGGTAATGCATATATATTTTTTAAGACTATTTATTTTAGGGAGAGGGGAAGGGAGGGAGAAAGAGAGGGAGGGAAACATCAGTGTGTGGTTGCTTCTTCCACATCCACTACTGGGGGACCTGACCAGGACCACAACCCAGGCGTGTGCCCTGACTGGAAATTGAACTGGTGACCCTTTGGTTTTAGGCTGGCGCTCAATCCACTGAGCCACGTTAGCCAGGGCAGGTAATGAATATTTTAAACTTAGTGAACAATACTGTATCTGTCAGAGTTTATTAAAAGAAAAAAATTAGGAGAATTTTCAGACAGAAGGATACTTCATATAGGGAATTTGGTGCTCATAACATCAGTGGATGGCCTGGGAGAGCCAGAGGACCATCGCTGGACTAATATGTCTATTCAAGAACAGTAAGACCATAGCTGGGAGGGCCGGAAGCCAAAACTGAAACTGGAAACCAGTCATTGGAATACTGAATCTGGTGCCCTGTTTCCAGGTACCTTTAAATCTGGCGAGTAGAGTTTAGCTACTATAACAGCTTCTAATCAGTTGTTTCTTTGTGTCATTGATTACCACTTAAATCAGCAGTAGAAGGAGTTTCTAGCTCATTTTTCTATCCAAACCTCATAGCAGGCTTTTTTACTGGCAGAACCTGCTTTACATTCCAAATGCTAACTATAAGGAAAAGTCTGGGAAATGTAGTTTTTTTGTTTTGTTTTGTTTTGTTTTGTTTTGTTTTAGCTTTCCTGTCCCTGCAGTACAGGAAGGCATGTATAGGGAGCGGTGGGGAAAAATGAATGCCAGGTGCCACCTGACTAACCCAACATATCCAACATTCAGCCGAAGCCACCTGTTTATTAGGTGATAAGGCTTTATATGCAGTATATTTTAAAGGTGGTAAGATTAAAAAAAAAATCTTAGACTTGATTTGTTCGGGAATTTTTTGTTTCCTTTAATGTGAGCTATTACTTTGTGTTATTATCATAAAGCAGCAAGTCAATTCTAGTATTTTCTATTATTTTACAATTCTGTTATATTTTATTTTGTTATTTTCATAAAGCAGCATGTAATTCTTACACTGTCAATTGGAAATAAACTAATGTTTGTAGAAACTGCTTTTACAATTGTGTTTCTCTCTGGATTGAATAGGTGAAATATTGCCAAAGGCTGTAACTGTAAAGTATTCTTCCTTTTTCTCCTAGTTGCTGAGTTCCTGTAGAATTGAATTAATATATATAATTTAAGTGTTTCCTGCATCCTGCCTCAGTTTGTTATTTTGTTAACATTGGAGAAGCTGCGGCAATCTTTAAAAAGATGTGTGAGCTCTGACCCATGTAGCTCAGTTGGTTGAGCATCGTCCAGCAAAGCGACAGGCTACTGGTTCGACCTGTGGTCAGGGCACATGCCTGGGTTGTGTCTTGTGAGACAGGCAACTGGTCAGTGTTTCTCTCCTCCTCTTCCTCCCTCCCTTCCCCTCTCTCTAAGAATAAATAAAGTCTTTAAAAAATAAAAAGGATGTATGAGCTGGTAATTACAGCTTTCCCTTTATAATATAGAATGAAAAGTTGTATGCTTTTTTGATATTAAACTTTATAAACATTTTGTTAGTTTCCTCAAAGTTTTGAGAGTACAAGTTAGTGTGCTTTTTTTAAGTTGGAAAATACATATACCTCTTATATTTCATGTTAGATTGTTGAGTGCTTTCAGTATGGTGAGCATCTTATTAAAAAGCCTCATGCTAAATAACTTCCAAATACTGTAACATAGCTTCTTTACTAGTAAGCATTTGAGAGTAAGTTGGGGATACAGGTTCAGTTGGCTCTTGTTTGCAAGATAAAGTGTTAGCATGACCTGGAAATTTAACTCGGGTTTAGGGATACCTGTTGACTACTTGGAGCAAGGAATTAGGTTTGGTATAAGCATTTTTGGGCACTATAAAGTGTGGGTCCCCATTTCCCCACCCCCTCCCCCAGCTGCTCTCCAGATTGATTCCTTTTAAAGAGCTGATGATACTCTGTTGGTCTTCCATTAGTTCTAGGGCTCTGCTGTTTCATGTCAGCAAGTTAATGTAATCTTTAAACTTTTTTGTGCATGTACCCTCTAAAATTTGAGAAACTATGTACTTTTATATATTTTAGAACTGACGCCTAAATTTTTGCATCTTAAGTTAAAAAAGTTGCGTAAAATAGAACTTCTGGAGTATTATATATTGCATATGTTTTTAAAGAATATATTGCCAAAACCTTGACCCTGTGTGTTCTGCTTATTCACCTTAATGGAAAATATTGCTGTAAAACTTTTTAGTCCTCATTGTCACACCAATCAAGTTGGGTATATTTTCTTGTCAGAAATGGTCTTTTTCAATTCTAACAAACATGGCCGCACCTGCACTGGACACTACTGGACAGTTAGTTTCACTTCTGCATTCAAGTCTCACACTGATTGATTGATCAAGTGATTGATTAGACAAGGAGTCTTGCCATGGGTTTGTTTGGTGTTTCTTGCTTTGCTCACATGAGACTCTTCCTCGTGTCTCCCAGTTGTCCCTTTGGCGCCCGGATGGTTTCTTGAAGCAAAGTGCCACATTAAGGTTTGAGATGAGTGAGCAGTATGACTGCTTCCATAATGTAGAAGAGCCGTTGTGGAGGGGAAGGTAGAAAAAGAGAGTGAATGATGCCCAGGCACATCAGTGTTAGAAAAGAGTAGTTGGAGATCTGGAAATTGATTTTCTTAAAACTGTTCAGATCTGTGTACCCTCTGGAAAGTATCAGACCTTACAGAAGACTCTTGAGTTTAGGGGAACAGCTTATCTTCTGCTTTAATTGGTATTGTATATTTATTATTTCAGGTAAATTATCTTATTTACATTTTTATCTTGCCTTGAAAGATTTGTTTTGACAAACTGTATAACTGACTTTTATGATGAAACCAGTATGGTTTTTATAAAAAGTACGCTACAGACCAGTGAATATAGTAATCAGAATTTAAGGAAGTGATTGCCAGTTGCCAAAATACAAAAAGTAGAAAAAAAGAAAACTTGATCTCTACCTCATACTCTATACCAAGATAAATACTGAATTCTCCAGAGTGGAATATAAAAAAGAAACCCTTAAAAGTAATGGAATAAAAGATGGGTCAATGTAAAGTCTCTCAGGTGTGGGGCAAGCTTTCACAAGCAGCCTACACAGGCTCCTTTTTTTCATTAAAAAGGGAAATCTCCAAATTATTGTTTTATGGCTATAACTTTTTTAAAATTATATAAATTCTTACCTTGTTTAGAAATACAATTTTCAAGATACATTTAAGCTCAAAATTGTGATTTACATCTAAGTTATCTTGCAAATTTTATATATTTCCCTTTCTACCCTTGAGCACAAAGAACCCTTCAAAGTGCTATTTTTGTTCCCATGAACTTTCCTAATCGCTCCTTTGCTAAGTTTAGGGGTTACTTGGCTCTTGGTAACAGATAAGATTGTACATATGCAGAAGTGTGTGGAATTAAATTCAGTGGAGAACCATTCTGTTGTGTTCTCTTGGAATAAACTATTGATTTCTAAGCTTCTTTAAAAATAGAGATCTTCATACTGAATAGTGTATATATACTTGTTAATTTGAACATTGAACCGTTGAACATAAAGATATTTTTACAGTATAATTTGCAGATTTGCCAGATTTTAACTATAAAAAATGAGTAAGAACTTATTTCTCTAAAATACTCATCTCTGCCCTTCCCAGTGGATGGTTTGTCAACAACCACTTTACTGTGAGGCCTAGTGTGCCAGGGCCTGATTGAAATGCAGACGGATCCTGCTGCAGGAGAATGACCCCACTTACCCTGTTTCACCTCCTTATAAAGGCAGTTGGGACAAATGAAACATATGTTGGCTTTCTCAAAAAACTGTATTTTGCCATGTATAATGCGCAATTTTTTTTGCCCCAATTTTTGAGGTAAAAATAAGGATGCACATTATACATGGGTATAATGATTGCATGCCACAGGTGTAGTAATCCCATGTATAATGCACACAAAACATGGGTGTGTGTTATACACAGGATGCATTACACACGGCAAAATACAGTAAGTTGAGATTTCCGTACCGTCTGCATTTACCAAAAATGATACCACACTGAGTCATTCTTCTGCTCACTGAAAATGCACAGCTGATAGAAGAAATTGCACGTTAAGATAGTGTCATTTCAGGACGGATACTACATACAGGGGTTCAGAGACTCAATTAAGTACCCACTATTTGTGTTAATATTCAAAAAGTCTAGGAAACAACCTTGTAGGCTGGATTAAATTGAGACACTCCGGGGTTCACAGACTATATATTGAATCTGAATCAAACTAAACTGCAACAGTCTTATTTAACATGAAAATACAACACAAAGGGGACAGTTGCTCCTCAGTTTGGGAACTGTGGTTTATTTTGCCTTGAAGGGAAGATATGTTGTATCTTTTAGTTATGTATGTTTTTCTTTTGTAGGAGTAAATAAAAACATTTAGTTATTCAGTAAAAACTGAGCATTAGCTGTGTGTCAGGTGCTTTGGTACTAGGGGGGTTCAGGTGCAAACTAAAGAGACAAAAATCTGTGTTTTCATAGAGCCTACCATCTAGGTGGTGAAGACAAACAATAAAGAAGTAAAATATATGTAAGAAAGCCAGGTAACTCAAAGTGGTGTGAGGACAAGTAAAGCATGGGAGCAAGATGGGGACCACTCGCGTAGGGAACAGGATGTTGCTGTTGCAAATAGGATGACAAAGAAAGGACTCAGTGAAAAGATAATACAAAGGTAGCATTTGTGATAAAGATAAATATGGGCAGCAACCTAAACATCTGTAGGGGACTAGTTAAATGTATTATGATGCATCGATATAGTGGAATACTGTAACACTAACAAGATATGTTCTACATTTACAGAGTGATCTCTCAAAATACATGAAGTGATAAAACAAGGTGCAGCATGATAATAGAATATGCTACCATTTATTTCTATAACACACAGGAGATATATATATATATAGTATTTTTTTATAAATGCATAGAATCTCAGTGGAAAGATACATAACTGTTGACAGTGGTTATCTTTGGAGTAGAGAACAGGATGATTCATGGACAGGAGAGTGAAAGTGAAATACTATTTCATTTTACTGTGTATATGTATTAGTCAAATAAGTAAATAAGCTGTAGCCCTGGCTGGTGTTGCTCAGTGGATTGAGTGATGGTCTGTGAACCAAAGGGTTGCTGGTTCAGTTCCCAGTCCGGGCACACGCCTGGGGTGCAGGGCCAGGTCCTCAGGAGGGGGTGCATGAGTGGCAACCATACACTGATGTTTCTCTCTCTCACTCCCTTCTCCTCTTTAAAAATAAATAAATATTTAAAAAAAATAAGATGTAAAGTAAAAATATGGAGACTGACTGCACAATTAGAAAATGATGGGAAAACACGCATTTATAAAACCTACTGGCCTAGATAGTGAATGAAGTGTGAATTCACTTCTGGAGAACTTGTTGATAATGACCATTTCAACGCAAGGCCAAATCCCCTTTTGACTCGGTAGCGGATTGTAGTGATCATGATTGTAACATTTCGATTCGTATGACTTTTTTCATTCTTCTAATTAAATGGAAGCTGTATTAACTTCCTAGGGCTGCCACAAAGAAGTGTCGCAAACAGAAAAGTGTTGTCTCACAGTTCTGGAGGCCAGAAGTCCACAATCGGGGTGTCGGCAGGGCTGTGCTCCCGGAGTCTCTGCCTCTCCCAGCCCCCGAGGTTCGCTGGCAGGTGGTACCACGCCCAGTCGTGTAGGTGCTTAACTCCAGGCTCCGCCTCCTTTGTCACTGGGCGTTCTTCTGTTGTCTTTGTGTCTTCACACAGCTGGCTTTTCATAAGGACACCCATTTTATTGGATTAGAGGCTCACCCTACTCCAGTATAACCTCTTTAACTAATTACATTTGTGACAACCCTATTTCCAAACAAGGTTACTTTCAGAGGTACTTGGAGTTAGGGCTTTAACATATCCTTTTAGGGAGTAGGAGCACAATTCAACCCACAACAGGAGCTTTCTAGTTTAAGTTGCTTCCCTGTTACAGTCTTCCATTCATGCAGTAGTATTTTGGAAAGTTGTGTGGAAAGGTGAGTAATGTTTTACAAGTTTATTTTTAAAGATTCTTATTATAAAATTTTTCCTTTGGTGTGTAAAGATTATTCCATCTCTCTGAATAAAATCAAATGAATACAGCATACTTATTAAAGCTAAGGTTTTAATGAAAATAAAATATTTTTTCTCTAAGTGTCATAAAATAAAAATGCAGAGATTTTAAATAGTACTGAGTTAAAGGCAACAGTGGCTGCCCTGACCGGTGTGGCTCACTCGGGTGGGGGGCCTCCTGCAAATCCAGGGCTCACTGGTTTGCCTCCCAGTCAGGGACATGCCTGCGCTGCTGGTGCGGTCCCCGGTCTGGACACATACAAGAGGCAACCAGGCAGTGTATCTCCCTCTTTCTCCCCCGCCCCTCCCATCTCAAAGAACCCCCAAAACAGATGACAATGAGTAGACATTTTTATGTGCTTCTTTAAAAAGCTGTGCAGTGAGGATAGGTACCTTATATTCTCTTTTTGCATTTTTGTTGTCACTCATGCAGAATGGCTTCTTTCCAGATCAATTTACCTTCAAGATGAAATCAAATAATGATAGTGGAGAGGACAGAATTTTTATTTAGCCCCGTTGTTCTCAGTGGTTTTTTTGGTACACATTGCCTTTCCAATTCTGTAAAACATTGGGAAACCTTTTAAAATTCTTCCTTGCTTTCCCTTCTTCCTTAAGTATAAATCAGAAGCCAAATATTTATTAGTTTACAAAGTCTTTTTAAAAGTTACTACATCCTCAATAAGTTTTTTTGATGTCATTTTACCCTTTGGGAAATCAGCATTCTATCTGAATAAATTGACAAGTTGGCATCTAGTTTTCTTTCTGGCTTTTCATACAGGATCAGTTAAAAAATTAGGACACTCTTGTTACTTTGAATCTTATTGAAAATAATTCCTTTTTTTTGAAAGTTCATTAATGTAGGAAAATGTAATATATTTAGCTGCCTTTATATTGAGTAATTCCTCTGATTTCTTTGTAGAACAGGTAGTTAACTCTCATCTTAGGATGGGCTGGGGTAACGTGCTTTAATTGAGCTGCTACCTAGTCATGTTTAAAATATTTAATGAATGTAAGTGTCATAGCAGTCCAAGGTCTGTGTACTTCAAAAGACCAAAACTCAAAACATCAGAATTTGGAGTGAGAAAAGGCTTTTTGATCAAGAAGGTGCCAACTGAGAAGATGAAGGACCTAATCCTCAAATCCACCCTAAGAAAGTATAGAGTTCAGGCTAGTTTTAAGTTGAGAAGGGGAAAATAGAAGGCGCTGTTTGGAGAACTCAAGCCACAAGCCGGATTCCTGTAATGATTCCTCTAATAAATTAGCCTGTCTATATGCAAGACAAATCAGGTGCTACTAGCCTGAAGGGCGTGGGAAGAACACAGGCTTGAAGAAGGTGGAGTCAGAGAGGCTGTGCATTGCACTCTGTTATAGCAGAATCTTACGATTGAGTTGGACTATAGATGTCTAGTTTGACATTTTCCCAAATGTAATAATCTGTTTGGTGTTCCTGGTCTTAAAACGTCTAGTGACTATGAAATCACCACTTTTTTAGACAACTCATTATGTTTTCAGGGGCAGTTATACTTTTAGAAAGTTTTTCTCTTTTTTAAACAAAATACTGCTTTCCTGAAACTTCTGCCTAGTGCCTTTGGTTTTACCCTCTTTGACAGCCCACAGTAAGCCTGCTTCCGCTTTCACATTCTCTATGCAGGGCCTGCACGTGTTTGAAGTCTGTCATATCTACCCCCTGTGCTTTTTGCTGGGCTAAATCTGTAGTTTCCTTAGCTCTCACTTATGTGACATAATTTTAAGACATACTTTTCCTCTTTTTCCTTCTAGTTTATTAATGTCATTTAAGATACAGCACTCAAAACAGGTTACCATTTTCCTGAATTTTTGAATCTGAAATTCTGAGTCCGAGTTTCCCCCTCTGGGAGGTGCAGCAATTTGGAGGCTTGATAACCTTGGCAATGTAAGTGCTGTGAAGGGAAACACATTGATAGGGCAACTCAGAAGTTAAAGATTTTAGCCTTAGTTGATAGGCTGAAGGGATTGATGCTCATGGAAGGCTGTTACTCCAAGAACTGGAGTGCAGGATGTCAATGGGCAGTTCAGCGCTCTGCTCCCAGTGGAGATGGTCTCTGAGCCATTGTGTTCAGATAAAGCATCGTTATCCAGCAGAAAAAGAAGTACTAGGAAAACACTGCTGGATTGCAACTCTTACCCAATTAACCTTTTTTTCTAAATGCCTTATCTACCCTCTCTT
The DNA here is from genome assembly GCF_021234165.1 of Pteronotus mesoamericanus. Classification (NCBI taxonomy): domain Eukaryota; kingdom Metazoa; phylum Chordata; class Mammalia; order Chiroptera; family Mormoopidae; genus Pteronotus; species Pteronotus mesoamericanus. The sequence goes on along the minus strand of NW_026555084.1, from coordinate 29,747,580 downwards.
TTCCTTACAAAAATGTTGGCCTAAAGTGAGATGCTAAGGTGGTTTTGAGGGTACTTAACCCACTGCCTTCTCAGATCGCTGGTCATCTGAATAAAGGGCCCATAAAGATTTAATCCTTGTCTCTACTTACTGGTTCTGGAAGTGACAGGCAGCATGAACACCGACTTTTCCGATTTCAACACAATGCGTTGGAAGAGTGCCTCACTTAGGAATGAAGTGATGGCCGCATTAAGTGCTGACGACTGTGCCAGGCGGAGAGAACAGCAAGTGCGATGCCCTGTGAATGAGAGAGAGAGAAAGGAACAGGAGAGCAATTGAGTGGGTGGGTGGCACAATTATTGACATTCAGTAGAAGTTGCAATAAATGAGGTTAATGAGAAAAGTGGGGACTGAATCCTAAGGGCTCTTAGAAGTTGTATTAAAGAACTGAACTCCTCCTGAGGATAATGGTGGGTCATTAAAGGGGAGTTTTAAGTTAGAAAAAGAGAACAAGAGCAGACATAGATTTTAGAAGGATCACTTTAGCCCAAATGGGAATGAATGGGAGGTGCTGAGACTGGTGATTAGTAGATCAGTTAGCAGCAGTTAGACTATTTTTTAGCTATAATGGTGGTGCCCAGACCTCAACTAGTGTGACTCTAGTATTGGGAAGAAAGAGACAGATTGGAAAAATAGTGGAGAGAATTTGATTGTTATTTCGCTATGGGGGAAGAGATGGTAAGGTAGGAATCAAGGACAATACTCTTGTTTTTGGTTTGGAGAACTGGATGGATAAGAGAATTTAATGTAAATGAAGTGATTGGGATTGGAGTAGAAGAGCGTGGGGAGGAAGTGGCCTCCAGTCAGGGGTGGAGCAGAGGCAGCACATCCAGGTGGAGATGTACTGCTGGTGTGCGAGGGAAGCTGGGGAGCTTTGGCCGGAAATGAGACTTGGCTATCACCACTATACGTATGATAATTGAACTCAGGGGAGTGATAAAAATAGCAGAGGGGAGCATTTATAGAGTGAAAGGGGGGCAAGGACAAAACCCTAAGAGCTGCTATCTGATGTTTGAGCTGCCAGCCATTGTTTTGACTGGATTATTGGGAACCAGCAAAGAGGAAGGAAATCAAAGTTGATCTGATACACTCATTTAGTGGAAACCCACCTAAGTTGTTTGATTTAGACGTGAAAATGGTCATCTAATGATCTGTCCTAATCAGCTGTCACAGTATCTGACAGTTATGTTGTTAGAGACTCTTTGCTTTGAGTGAAGGCATTGTCTGGCCCAGATATCCCATAAAGAGAGCTAGAACTTTAATCCATTATCTGGAATTCAGAGGAAGTAGGTTTGGGAGACCTGACATTGCTGAGTGGGGCCACGGAGGAAGCTGGTTTGAAGCTTCGAGGTCACGGGTTACCTGGATAAGGAGGCTCGGCTCGGTGTGTGTTTGGAGAAGGGGGATCGTGAGTTGGAGAGCAAAGGGGCAGAGCCACTAAAAAGGAAATAAAAGACCTTTTAAGAGCATGGAGAACTATGTAGATGGAAAATCTTGAAAGTATTTCAGTTATAAATTAGTGTGACTATAGAATTTATCATCTAAACTGGGACATACTGACCCAGAAAGGGAAATGGCTATAATTAGTAATTGCATTGTGAAAACCTTCATACCTGGGACCATAACAAGCAAATAAGGGCGAATGGTCATTCTAGTTACAATATTCTTATTTCACTAATAATGTAATAAAATAGTATTAGTTTTTAGTTACCATGTGCCAAGCATTGTACTAAGTAAACACTTTATACATCTTATTACATTCTTACAGTAATCCTCTGAGATAAGTAGCATTATCTTTATTTACTTTTGATGAGAGAAACCAAATCTCAGGAAGGTAAAATACCTTGTCTGCATTTTTCCATGGCAGTCAGAATCCGAATGAATGAAATAGCCTGATACGGACCATAAACAAAATCCAAGCAAATTCTTATACACTACATTGTACTGCAGTTGCTGTGGGTGTGTATATGTATTTAAATTTTTTTCTGAATATTCTTTAAGGAAATTACTATCATAATGTTACATCATGTATTAAACACAATTCCCCTTCAGATAGCCATACCTCTGAGGGGTTACTTTGTGTCAGACCACGTTCTAGGCCTTTTACCTGTAGTAACCTAATTTAACCGTACAATGGCCTTATTAATTATTTCCATTTTACAGTAAGTGGCAGAACCAGAATTCAGGCTTTCACCATTTGACTCCTGAGCCTGTTTTCTTAACTGCTTCCCTGTACTGCTGCCTCTCGCCCATTTTCTTTGTGGAGACATAGGTTTCATTGATCTTGGGAGTGGGTTTGTTTGGGTCCAAACAAGTCCAGAGTTTGTGTACCTGACTTTTCAAAGGCCAAAACTCAAAACATCAGAATTTAGGGTGAGGAAGGTTTACTGATCAAGAACGCACCACCTGAGGAGATAGGAGCCCTCATAGTTTAGTTTCTCAGATCCATCTCAAGAAAATAATGGAGTTCAGGCTTCTTTTAGGTCAGGGGAAGGGAAGAATTGGAAGGGCAATCAGCAGAATTGTGTGTTACTAGAGAGTAGAGTTTTATATAAATGGATTCTATAGTATATACTTGGTATGGCTTCTTAGCATAATTATTTTGAGATTTAACCATGTTGATGAGTATATAATAGTTTATTATTTTTTATTGCTAGTAGCAGCACACTGAACAGCTATAGTAATCCTCCTCATTGTGGTCTTGCTGTTTGTGTCTTCAGTTACCCATGAACAGTCATGGTCCAGAAATATTAAATGGAAAATTCCAGCAATAAATAATTCATAAGTTTAAAATTGAGTTCCATTTGAGCATGATGAAATCTCATGCTGTTTCACTTCTTCCTGCCTGACACATTATTCATCCCTTTGTCTTCAGTATTCACATTAGTTACTATTTTAATCTCTTACTGTGCCTAACTTAGAAATTAAACTTTATTAAAGGTATGTATGTATAGGAAAAAGCACAGGCTGTATAGGGATCAGTGTTGTCTGTGGTTTCAGGCATCCATGGGCGGGTCTTGAAAGATTTTCCATGTGGGTAGGAGAAGACTACTGTACCACCCTTTATCAAGTCACCTGTTGAGGGACAGTGGAGTTGGATCCAGTCTTTGACGATTACAGATAAAGCTGCTTTACACAGTCTTTCGTGGGCATACACTTTCATCTCTCTTACATAAATTCCTGGGAATGGAATGGTTGGGTTGTTTGGTATGTGTGTGTTCAATATTTTAAGAAACTTCCAGACTGTGTTCAGAAGTGGTTTTACCATTTCACAATCTCACCAACAACGTAAGAGAGTTCCAGTTGCTGCGTACCCTCGCTATCACTTGGATTTTCCTCAGGAACAGTGTTGGTGGGCTTGTTTCCCTGTCCTTATTTGCTGTGTGTATATCATTGGTGAAGAGTGCCTTCTAGTATGTGGCCTACGCTCTGTTAACAATAGTAGACATTAGTAATTTTCATAAAGTCCCAGTTTTCACTTTTGTCTTTTATGTATCATGCTTTTTGTAATGTAGCTAAGAAATCTTTGTCTAAGTGAAGGCCACAGAAATCTTCCCGTTTTCTTCACGAAGTTTCATAGTTTTAGGTTTTACTTTTTAGGTCTGTGATCCATTTTGAGTTAATTTTTTGTATATTATGAGGTATGGATATCCAGTCCTGACAGCTGCACTTGTTGGAAATGCTGTCCTTTCCCCACCGACTTCTCTTTGCACCTCTGTGGAAAGGTAACTGACCTGATATGTATAGATACATTGAATCTGCCGATTTTTTTTTAACATAACATGTATCTTTATTTGTCGTCTTTGCACATGAATTGGTAACTTATTCGTAATTATGTTTTCTGATGACGCTGTAAATAATATTATAAATTTCACTTTTGATTGTTCTTTGAACAGTTGTATACAAACAGTTGTTTCTGAGTATTAATCTTGTAAATCTGGTAACCTTCCTAAAGTCACTTACTAGTTCTCATTGTGTTTCAGATTAAGCATAGTGCCCTGGTTCATTTTCAATTTAGATTCGAAGAAATGGGTGAGCTTACAGATGCAGTCAGTGCCTTGCCAGGAGCGACGTGTGGCATCCCCAACATTTTGTCTTCATTTTCTTTTAATGAAACACTATATTCCTCATAATATGGAACTTTGAAATTTCAAGCTACCATTACTTAAAATAGTTGAATATATAAGTAATTTCAGGAAAATGATTCTGAGGCAGGAATTGCTGTTTGTTGTTAAGGTTTTTTTTTTGTTTTTTTTTTTAAATGGGATTCTAAGAATATACTTAAATGATAAATTTTAGAGAAAAAATTAACTGCCTTGGTGATGGTTTTTGGGAGAATGAGGAAGAGTATTTGATACGGACTTTTGAGATTTGAGGCTTGAGAACTAACTGCGTGTATCACTGATTTGGTGAGATGAGAAATTCTTAGGAAGCAGTGGATTTGGGATTATCAATTTGGTTTGGACATACTAGATTTTAGACCTGTTTTTTTGTGTTAAGTACTTATAAATTTATGTGGAGGTTTGTAAATGAAGAGATACATTTTAGAGAGGTTAAAAACAGGCCTGAGGTCCCACAACTAGTCCTCTGTAGAACTTGATCCCAAACCCAGGGCCCTCCAACCCTGGAGTCAGTGTGGTTATCCCTGTGCCGTGCTCTGCCCTCAAGGTGAAAACCGCGCTTGGCTTGGCTCTGATAGTAATCGGTGTCCCTGTGAGCTGTTATAAATAAGTAGCAGAGTTTGCGAGCTCAAATGCCAGCAGGGCCACAGGTAACTGAGCGGGGCTAGGTACTTGATGAGAGAGGACGGCACCTGTGGGGCCCTGCAGACCCTGTCCCAGCTGAAGGATCAGCTGCGAATCAGCTCCTGCGGAGTGTTGCCCAGTCTTCTGTTTTTTTCAAGAGACGTCAGAAATCATGACTTTTGTGTCATCTTCTGATACATAAATGTAGGCAGCTATCTTTTAACATGCTGGGTAGGCCAGCCTTGTGTGGGTCCACTAAACAAATGTGTTGGATTCTGCCCAGTGGGCAAAGCTTTTGTAAGAGTTGCACCTCTGGTATACTGTGGACACTATGATAAACATATATGTGATGGGAAAGGGTGGTAACTATAATAAGTATATTACAGCCTTTGAAATGCAGGTTGCTTAGTTTGAACATGGTGCTTAGTGAATCTGGTGTTTAAGTTCAGTTTTCATATGAATTAGTTGATTATAGATGGGGGAGGGGGAATTGCTCCTTGCTACTTTTTTCTTCCTGATTGTACGCTTTCATTTGCAGATAAGGGCCAGTTGTGAGTGTGTGGATTTTTAAGTGAAACCTCACCCCAAGTGAGAGGACCTTCAAGGAACAAATACTGACAGTGAGTCTGCAGTCATTTCTATGCATAATATGGAATGTTTTCAACCCAGAGACAGCTGAGTGGGTGACTATTGATAAGGAGCGGTGAGTCGGAATATCCCCACTGATAACTTAAATCCTTTAGTGAGCAAGAGGACTAGCCTCCTACATTCTTAGTATTTACTGACTGTTGAATAGTAAGTTAACTTTTGTGTGAGAATGACAACGGTCCAGTTTGTCCCTGACAGCGTGTTTCATGTGTGTTTGCAGTTTCTCTTTCTTCCTCGGTTAGGCATATCTCTTCTTTTGTCTCTGTTTTTTTGTTTTTTTCCTGCCAGTCCAAATCATACCATTCTTCAAGGCCTGTCTTCCTTGAAATATTCAGACAACACTGAAGTGAAGGTCTTACTAGTTACCAGCATCTCTTCTGATCTTGGTTGTGGTAGGTTTCATTGCCTTTGGAAGTGATTGTTTTAGGAATGGGCATGAGACCCAGGTTTGGCCAATGGGGAGTGAAAGGGAAGTCTTCAAGAGGCTTCTGGGAAAGGATTTTTTACTTTTGAGAAAGAAGAGATGGTCCATCTTCTTCCTAGAGCTTGTTTTAGCTGGATGCAACAGCTGTACCTTGCGTATTCACCTTCGCCGCTAGCCTGGAGGTGATGCCCTTCCGTAAAGGAGGGCAGAGGCAGGAGACTCGCAGAGACGAGAACTGGAACCCCATTTAGTAGAAAGAACCTCCCTAATTGTGAGTTAGGTCCTTGTTAGGTGAGATAATAAGTTTCCTTATTTTAAGTAATTTTGCCCTTAGATGCTGTTACTTGCTGTGGAAATCATCCTGATTCATGTGATTTCTCCCTGTTCCAATTACCTACCACCTTTTCATCTCATGCATTTCTACTTGTGATGTTCTGTGCTGTCTTGTCATATGTTTGTGTATGTTGCCTTTGTAGCACATTACACACTTTGTGAAATCAAGGCCTGTTTCTATCTTTACTGTGTCTAACACTAGTACTGTCTTCTCAATAAAGCCACCAGTGTATATTTATTGAATTGAATTATTTGAACAGTATTTGAAAAACTAGTCCACATAATTGAATAATTATAGAGATTTTCTTTTAATTCTCATTCTTTTTTTTAACCACACTGCTTCCTTCTGGGATTGTGAATGAAGTTTGGCTTTTGACTTAAGATGACTGGTGTGTCACGTATTTTCAAGTGGTTAATTCTCCCCCAAAAATGTTGCTTGGATTCAGCCTTTTGTGTTTGACTTTACCATGAAAATCAACTCCTGTCTTACATATTGCATATTGGCTTTTAGTCTAGTAAATTTTTCATTCTTCTGTGTTGCAAAAAACTGAAGTTTACCTTCTCTTTTCTGTGTTAATTGTAGGAATGAAGGACAGGGATAGTAAGAACCACAATCATTTTGTTTGTTTGGCTTTGGAATATGCATCACAAAAACCTCTCTAAAGAACGCCTCAGCTCTGTTCTTTGGATCTAATTGTGTGTGTGGGGGGCGGGCAGGGTGGGGGGGTGGGAGCCTCGGGGCAGAAGGAGGTTTGGTGGAGATCTAGTATCTCCTGAGAGCAGTCCTGAGTTACGGGATGGATTATATATAGTTACTTGTATTTTAAAGCTCTACGAAATAAAATAATGTTTTCCCCTAAGTCAAGATATCCATGTATTCTTTTATCTTTCCTTTAAATTCTGCTATTATAATCTTTAAAAAGAGGGATAAGAGCCTCTTTTTTTCTTCCTGGAAAATCTATGTTGTTGCTTTCTGTTCCGTTAAGGAGACATTCTGAACCCTTCGAAGAGTGATTCAGGCCTGGTCGTTAGCTCCGTTGGGTAGAGCTTCGTCCTGATACACCAAGGTTGTGGGTTTGATTCACAGTCAGGGCAAATAAAAGAATCAGCATAAATAAGTTGAACAAATCGATGTGCTTCTCGCTCGCTCGCGCTCTCGCGCGCTCTCTCTCTCTCTCTCTCTCTCTCTCTCTCTCTCGCTCTCAAATCAATCAATTAAAAACAGTGATTCACATTCAGGGAAGGATTTACTCTTTCTTTCTTTTCTTGATGGGTTGTGCTTAAAATATGGGGGGATAGCTTGAAGAAGATGGAAAGTTGTATGATGTGCTTGACCTATCAACTTTAATTTGGTAATGCCATTATTTAGTAATACAAAAGGTTTAAATCACTAAGGTCAGCTCTCGTGTGTTTTCTTTAATATATGTTATGAAGAGATTGTAGCAGTGGAACATGTGTCTTAACCTAAGGCCATCATGGCAAGCGTGCTGTCTAAGCTGGACCAACCAGAAGGACCTTAGGGCATTGGCTAGAAATGCTGGGATAAAGGCACTTATTTTTTTCTGCTGAATGTCAGCCTGAAAATGTACAGTCCTTAAGTTCCTGGCAGCTGTCTTCTGACTATAAAAGGAAAGTCAGCTGAATTAGAAGCCAACACAGGAGGGGGAGTGCAGAGGAAAACGACGCCTCTAGTCAAGTCTTCCCCCAGGATAGTATACCTCCAGACTTTTCAGTTACCTGAGACAATAAATTCTTTATTTAATTCAGCTGGCTTTGGATTTTATGTTACGTGTATATGAAAACATCCTAACTGATATATCCTTGTTACCACCCATTCAACACTATATAATAACTCAAGAGATTTACAAAAACTTGAATTGTGAATTAAACAAGTAGATCTCTTGATACAGGTGTGCAAGGGGCAGGTAATACAGTTCATTGATTTAAGAATTCAGGTATAAGTACAGGAGTTAAGGTGGTAAACAAATGCATAGTTCATGCTGTTGCGAGTGGAGCTTATTATCTGGAAGACGCTGATATCACATGAACAATCTTACTAATGACAAGGTTCTTATTAACTGAGTTTAGGGTTCTAGAAGAAAAGGAGTGTCTGTCATCTGTAGTGATGAGCTCTTTGGGGGAGACTCCTGTTGAACGCTTGGCATCTCTGGAACTGTAAAACACAGTTGTGGGGGACCTAGAATCGGGCTGACTTAGAAAAAAATAATGAAAATTTTTATTCATCTCTTTTTTTCCCTAAGAAGGCATTAGAAATTTGCAGGACTGCAATCTTTTATTCAGAATTTTGGGGCCAGATGTGTGTTGCAGTTTCAAGATTCTTTGGATTTTGGAAAGGGTAATATAGTATATATGCCGTATATTTAATGTGGTATCTTTTTACTTAAGGGAGAGACTTGTGACTTTTTGTTATTAATAATATAAATAACACTGCCTCACACTAGTTGAACTACTAAATGCCAGGCTCTGTGTACTTTTCAACAATTATATTAACATTTTTATACTTGAAAATTTAGAGACATTAGGTGACTCTATCAAGGTTTATGCAGCTAAGCAGTAGGAGAGTTGAAGTTCAAACCCATGCCTGCTTGGTCCTGCCTGTGCCCGTGTCCGCTGCTGTGCGCCTCCTCATGTGCTGAACTGCTCAAACTCATCTGTGTGTAGTTCACATTAGGAAGATTGTTTCTCTTAAGTCTAATTAGCTACCCTGACTAAATTTACTTAATATTTCTAATAGTCTTACATTCATTTCACTTAGCTCTTCTGGGAATGCTGTCCTTTTTGTAACTAAATATAATTTTGCTTTATCCTTTGCAGATTTTATGTCTCGCTCTGGTTCACTTACTAATTGTGATGGTTAGAACTTCTAGAACATTGTGATTCTAATGAACATCTTGCTTGTTTATGAATTTAATGCATCTAGTATTCTAAATGCTGACATTAACTGGAATGTTTATCATGTTTCACTACTGAGCATGAAGCCAGCCTTTCAGTATTCTTTGAAAATAAAATGTGAGACTAATTTACCTCTGTTTTATTAAGAATTTAAAAAAAATTTATTTTGATCTCTACTTAGACCAGGTTTTAAAGTGTTAATTGTTTCTGTGTCATAATTGCTACAAACTAAACATTGTTTAATTATTTCTACCGACTTAGATCGCACTTCCCTTTCAGTCTTGGTGCTCTGTAAACTTCTTCCCTCTTTGGTGGATTCATTTTTATGCATTTAAAAATGTGTTTATTGTGCTTTATAATTTGTTGACTTATGTTTATTTTATATATATGTTATTTAAATTTCTTTTTTATTTATATGGGCCTACTATGTAATAGGAGCTTAATGAGTATATATTGAATAAGTAAATTTTTACAACTATCTGATTAGTGAGGCATCTTGATAGCCTGTGTTTTAGCTGGTGATAAGACAGTGTTGTATCAATTTTAGAGATGGAAAAACCCCAGGAAAAAAACATATTTAGGATTAAAAGTTGTAGTTCCCCGGTTTTGTGGTCATGTGGCTGATTTCTGATCCTGTCACTTTTCCATTCTGATGTGGTAGCATCTTGTAGTTCCCAACTAGAAATTATCTAGAGGTTTAGGTTAGGTATTTCTCTCTCTCTCTCTCTCTCTCTCTCTCTCTCTCTCTCTCTCTCACACACACACACACACACACACACTAATATGTTCACCAAATGCGAGGGAATGAGGAAATGTGCATGTTATAGAAAATGAGATACAAATGGCCTGTTTAAACTCACACTGCTGACTTTCCTAAAATCTCAGACATGCAGCATCTGGCCTCTGCATACCCCATACCTCTTGCTAAGGGTCCCCAGGCCTGGCACTGGCAACATCGGGTCTTGGTTGGCAGCTTGGCCTCCCCCCGGCACTTCCAAGCCCATAAAACAGCCATCTTCAGGTTGCTTCGTAGCTCATGCCAGTTGGCCCTGGGAAGGGCACAGGCAGCGGCTGACCTTAGCCTGCACTTCCTGAGAGGCCCAGAGCCAGAACACCCAGTGGACAGCTTCAGCACCACCCATCCACCTTCATAGGCAACACACTCAAGGAGTGGACTCAGCAGGCACCAGAGCCCTGATGACACAAGTCCTATTCTGTGGGGTCGGCCCCTGCGCAGCAAATCCTCCCTGGTGATGGCGGGCCAGTCTTCTCAGCCGATCAGCCTGGGGGTAGATACCCCACAGTGAGATGCCAACAGCAATCAAGGCTCAACTATAACAGGAGGGTATACACAGCTCACATGGGGTGTGGGGGGCACACCTGGGGAGCCTAGCTCAGGTGACCAGGGAGGCTCTGCCACCAGGCCCTACAGGACGTGCACTACGTAAAGCCACTCCGCCAAGACTGGAGACATAGCAGCTCTACCAAATACACAGAAACAAACACAGGGAGGCAGCCAAAATGAGGAGACAGGCATGTCCCAAATAAAAGAAGAGAACAAAACTCCAGAAAAAGAATTAAACAAAATGGAGACAAGCAAGCTACCAGATGCAGAGTTCAAGACATTGGTTGTAAGGATGCTCAGTGAACTTGGGGGGAAGAGCAGATGAACTTAGTGAGAATTTCAGCCAAGAGGTAGAAAACATAAAAAAGAACCAGTCTGAAATGAAGAATAAAATACATGAAATGAAGGATACATTACAGGAAATCAACGGAGTAGATGAAGCAGAAGTTCGGAGCAGAGACTTGGAAGATAAGGAAGTGGAAAACACCCAATTATACCCAATTAGAACAGCAAAAAGAAAAATCCCCCCCTCCCCCAATAAGGATAGTTTTAGTCTCTGAGACAACATCAAGCGTGCCAGCGTTTTCATAATGGGGATGCTGGAAGGAGAAGAGAGAGTAAGGAATTGAAAACCTATTTGAAAAAATGATAGAAAACTTTTCTAACCCGATGAAGGAAGTAGTTATGTAAGCCCAGGAAACACAGAGGGTCCCAAACAAGATGAACCAAGCGATCCACACCAGGACACATCATAATTAAAATACCAAAATTTAAAAACAGAGAATCTTAAAGCAGCAAGAGAAGAGCAGTTAGCAGGCTACAGTAGAGCTCCCATAAGACTGTCAGTTGATTACTCAACAGAAACTTTGTAGGGAAACAGAAGGGATTGGCACAGAATATTCCAAGTGATGAAAAGCAAGGACCTACAACCGAGATTACTCAATCCAGCAAGACTGTCATTTAGAATAGAAAGACAGCTTCCCAGACAAGAAAAAGCTAAAGGAGTTCATTGTCACCACACCAGTATTACAAGAAATGCTAAAGAAGAAAAAAATATATAAATAACAAAATGTCAAGAACTGCATATCTATCTGTAATTACTTTAAATGCAAATGGATTAAGTGCTCCAATCAAAAAACATCGAGCATCTGAATGGAATAACAAGATGAACCCTATGTATGCTGTCTATAAGAGACTCGCTTCAGATCAAAAGACACACACAGAGTGAAAGTAAGTAAAGGGATGGAGAAAGACATTGCATGAAAATAGAAATGAAAAAATAAGAAAACTTGGGTAGCAATATCACACAAGATAGGCTTTAAAACAAAGGCCATATAACAAGAGAAAAAGAAGGACCCAGCAATTTCACTTTCGGGTGTTTATCTGAAGAAACTCAAAACATTAAGTTGAAGAGACATCCCTGTGTTCATTGCAGCATTATTTACAGTAACCAAAATATGGAAGCAACTTAAGTGTCCATAGATAGATAATTGGATAAAGAAGATATGGTACATATGTGCAGTGCAATATTACTGAGCTGTAGGAAGAGTGAAATCTTGCCATTTGCAACAACATGGATGGACCTAAAGATAGTATGCTAAGTGAAGTAAGCCAGAGAGAAAGATAAATACCATATGATTTCACTTACATGTAGAATCTAAAAAACAAAATAAACTGACAAATAAACTCATAGATACAGATAACAAACTGATGGTTGCCAGATGGGAGGGGGCACTGTGGACTTGTGTGAAAAAAGGGTGGGGATTAAGATGTGCAAATTGCCAGTTATAAAAAGTCAGAAGGGTGTAAAGTAGAGCATAGGGAATGTAGTCAGTATTATTCTAGTAACTGTGTATGGTGTCAGATGGGTTAGAACCTACCTAGACTTGTAGCATCATAAGTCTAGTACTTAGGAGGTGATCCCTTTGTATGTTATATAAATGTCTAATCACTATGTCATACACCTGAAACTAATGTAACATTTTACGTCACTTGTAATTGAAAGATAATTAAAAAGAAAATTAAAATGCAAAGTTAGAATGGGATATTCATTCAAACATTGCCCCTGAGTGGCTCTGAGTTTCTTGTGTCCTAACTTGTAGATATCTATAAAGAAGGAGCTTGGGAGATTTTCAGGGAATAGAGTAACAGACATTAGCTCTTCAGTTTGGCAATATGACCTCAAATTTATCTGTCTTTATCTATAGTTAGAAAATATTTTTAAAGTCTGATAATAGTTTCATAGTGTAAGGGAATGGAAACTAATTTGGTTAATAGTCCAGGGTAAAAGTGTCTGGAAATAATTGCCACAGCGAGGGGCTCTATGATACTTACGTAAATAGAATTGGTGGCCTTAATGTTGGTCCCAGTCAGCAACTAATCATAGAACGTGTAATAAGCTTTACCACAGCGACTGCAATTTATTGTAGCAGTTGCTGTATGTCCTCCCTATAAAGGCCATGATTTCCATGAAGAAATCATAAAACAGCCCTTTCGTGGTTTTGATTAAGGACTGTTTTTCTGGGCAGCATGAGAAAATGCTCTGCTTGTTTTGTGCTATATGGGCTGATGACATGCTTTTATAAAAGACTCCATTCTTTTTTGAAAGAAGTAGTCACGTTTAAGATAGCTATTTTTATTTATTAACATTAAGTAATATTTGTGAATGCCTTTAATATACAGTAAGCCCTCACTTAACATTGTAGATAGGTTCTTGGAAATTACCACTTTAGGAGAATGATCTATAATGAAACAAATTTTACCACAGGCTAATTGATAAAAAACAAGAGTTGGCATATGTACCATGACAAAAGTGTCACCAAACTTCTGAATAAAGAACCAAAACACTTTAAGAAGTCAGTATTGAACTAAGTGTGACCTATACATACAATTTAGAAAGATTAATAAAAAGAAGATCATTATTTTCCAACCTGCTTCTTCCAGTTCAAGGTTCTTGGGTGGCCAGAGCCTCCCCTGAAAGCTCAGGGCTCAAGGCAGGAACCCAGCCTGGGTGGGAGGCCTGCCCACCGCTGGGTGCCTCGCACACAGACACTGACTCGCTCGCTGAGGCCGCAGCACTGCGGACATGCCGGTTCGCCTCACAGGCACATCTTTTGGATGTGGGAGGAAACCGGAGGACCTGAGAAAACCCACGCAGATCTGGGGAGACCATGCCAACTGCACAGACAGCAGTCTCGGCCGGGAATCAGTTTTTTCCCCCTTATCCATAAGATAATGAAATGACATTGAATGAAACTACATTATTCGAGGAGCTACAGTACATATTCACTAAAGAATGCTGTATTACAGGGAATGAAATTAGAATGAAATGTCTTGATTTTAGGGTCGATGTAGAAATTTCCCCCCAGGACCACATTCCTATGGTTACCTCTCTTTTTCTGTAGTTCTCTTTAAAAATGGTTAACCCATAAAACTCACAGTTCAGTGCTGTATGTATTGTCTTTGGGTTTTAATGCTGCATAGGAAGGCGTAAATATTGTTAAATATTGACCAATACTTTTGTTCATAATTACTTTCATTTTTAGACATTCTACTGGGTAAGTTATAGTTATATTTCTCTGATTCCCTCAAATACTTCAAGCAGTTAGCAAAGAAGATTTTCCAGTAAAGCAAATAAATCTCCTGTAAAACTTAAATAATTCTTAAAAGTCTAATAAATTAAACTTACAAATTTAGCACATCACATTTTCTTGTCTTTCACATATCTTAAGTTAGAGCCTATAATACCATTTAATTAAGTTGTTACAAATATATTTGATAGCATGAAAGTATTAATAATATGGTATTTTTTGGTTCACTTCATCATTTCTATATTGATTTCTGTATTTCCCCCAAGTTAGAAATTTATCTACGCAAAAAAACCCCAACAATTACTGTCTTAGGCCAGCTGAGGTAATTTGGTTAAAATCATGACTAGTGCTGATCTGAGCAAAGCTATTTCAGTCAAAAACTGTAGAATAAGAATGGATTTCTGGGTAGAGAAATTTTAGACTGATGGAGGCCTTGGGCCGAGATGGCCTGCTCAGGCCGAGCTGGCCATGTTAGGGTGGGCTGTTCTTGAGTCACGTGGTCGCCTCTCACTTAACAGGACTTTGAGCCCTTTCCTTTTGGCTGGCACAGTATCTTAGGAGAGGATTTGGGAAAATCTGTCAATTTAAAATGTCAACCAAAACTTAAATATACAAACCCTTTAATCCATCAGTTTTACTTTTTGGAATTTATCCTACAGATAAATTCTGTGGTTTTGGATTCACGTCTCCATATTTCGCATATGTGAGTATGCAAGATTCTTTGCAGCATGTTTGTAGTAGTAAAGATTAGGAATAATTCAACTGTCCATCTGTTGAGAACTAGTTATATCCATATATCCTTACGATAAATTGAGGGAGGCATTTTTTAAAAGTTACTGCTATTACCGATTCCTGAGATAAAATGTTAAGTGAAAAAGCGTGCAAGTGTTGGAGTGGTTTGAGTTTTGAGACAAGATAATGAAATCCTTTATATCCCCTGCCATAGACCTTCTTTCAAAGACTTACATTTTAATTAGAATTGGTTGCGCAGCTGCAGCCGTGGCAGTCAGCCCTGGGAGAAAAGAATCGGGGCAGCATTCCAGGGCTCAAGGCAGGCGGTGGCCTCCTGTGAGCTGAGCTAATAAAACTGATAAAAATATAAAGCACTTAGTAGAAATAAGACCAGTACTTTCTTTGGCAAGAATGGGTGTTGAAATTTTCCACGTCATAATTTATTATTTGAAAAGTCCAAAGGCTGTCATAAGCTGCTCACTCAGTAAGAGTAGCTACATTATATTCTCCTTTAGTGTAAAAATACTCTTAAATACTCTCAGAAGCTATTATTTCTGTGAATTATATCTAAAACACAATTGTCATTGGCCCGTTCTTGGTGAAGTCTAGACATTTTCAAAACACAAGCTACCAAGTTTGTCAAATTTTTAAAAAGTTTTAAAGTTTTAATAATTTAAGAAATGCTGAATATAGTTTTAATGTAAATTTCTCTTGGTTATTGGATTCTTTAATTACCCTCAAATAATAAAATTTGTTTAATATATTCTCTTTTCAACACTACGTAATTCATCATTAAATCATAATTTAATTACCTGATTGTTAGCTATTTAGGTTGTGTTTGGGGTTTTCCCTTCTTTCATAAGTATTGCAACAAACCCTTTTTGTCCATGTAGGATTTCGCCTTCTCCTGGGTTACTCAGGGTTACTTGTAGATACTTTGGATGCTTTCTAGAAGTCCTACCAATTCACACAGTATTCTTAATTTTTCTAGAATGCATTTTATTCTTATATCTTATTTGGCTCTTTGAGCCCTTAAATCTGGATTACTTTTATCTTTAGTTCTGGGGAAGTTATTCTCTGTTTCTTGAAATGTTTATTTTTGTCTTGAAATGTTTTACTCCACCCCCTCCTCCCTTTTGGAACTCCTGTTATCATCTGGATGTTTATTTTTCATTCTTAGTATTTTTACTTGATTGATTCTCACGGTTTCTGTGTGATTTCATAGTGCTGAGCTCGCCCCTTTGTCCCAGGTGTGCATTCAGATGGTCCAGTCCAGTAATTCTGCTTCAGATGCTGTGAGTTGCTTCGTGTGTTGTCTGTCTTTTATAGCAGTGTTGTGTAACAGATGTCTCTTTATTGCGGCTACTAAGCTACTGATCCCTTGGGATACAGTATTATTCACTTAATCTAATAATGTGTGTTAGGGAATGGCCAACAGCCAAATTTTAGTTCGTGTCCATCCAGGTGAGTTTAAGGAGGGATGGCCTGGTTGAGTCTCAGGTCAGCTGGCCACCTGGCACTACTGAATGGCTGTGTCTTCTCCTGTTGGCTGCTGCTGATGAGGCAACTTCTGATCAAGGTTTTTGGGTTGTAAACTCTTAGAAAGAAGTAATACTTATTTTAAGAGGTAGTTTTCTTAGATTGTAATTCACTGCCAGCTCTGGAGGGATTTTTGCAGGGGGATGGGTTGGGATGCCAACAGGGTAGTTACTCAGTTTGTACCTGTTTTTCCGAGCTCCCACTTCAGGCTTTTAGGCTCTCCTGCTTGGTCCTGCTGACAACAGCTGGGCCGTCAAGGGAGAGGAAAGCGCACAGTCTAAAAATGCTTTTAGCTAATCTGCCTTTTGCTCCTGCTATACTTTCTCCTCAGACAAGTATAGTACAGTTTTTGTTTTTTTAATCCCCCATCAGTTTTTCTTTTGTTGTTGTTCCTGATGTTATTCCTGGGATCCAAATTTACTTTCTTTTTTCCCCCAGCCTTTATGTTGGAGGAAGGGACCAGAAAAGCCTGTGATAGTTTGTCATCTTGATAGGAATTGGATTACCTCATTTAAGCCAATATAATGAATTATACAAAGATTTCCTTTAAAACACATTGAATTTTTAATTGAAAAGTATAGTCACACAAAATATATACAGAAGGTATGGAAACAAACTACCTCAAACATTAGTGGTTTAAAACAACTGTTTTATTATGTGTCTCAATTTTGAGTGTCAGGAGTTTGAGCAGGTCTTGGCAGTTCCCTCTTACATGTGGCATCAACAGAGGTTGTTGGAGAGTATGCAGGGGGCAGGTGGGCGGGACCGGAGGATCCGAGGCACCTTTATTCACACGCCTGGTGCTCAGGTGCTCTGGATAAGACGGCCACCCGGAGGCCGGGTTGAGCTGTGACTGTGGGCTGTGTGCCTGCACATGTGGCGGGACTTCGGAGCAGAAAGTACAAGGCCTGTGACGCCTTCGTCAGTTCCACAGCATGACATCAGCCTCATTCTGTGGGGCAACGGAGTCAGTCACTAAGGTCATCTGAGCTCAGTGTAGGAATTTCTCTCTCATTTGGAGGAATAACTAAGAATTTGTAGCCATCTTTAATATATTAAAATTTTGTGTTGCGGATAGTTGCTTTTAGGAGTGTCGTTAGAGGCTTGGCTCAGGGAATCTCTTTGTTTTCTCCCATCTAAAGGGGATTCTCTGGAATAGAGGAAAATAATATACTTTTCAGTTTAACAATGTTTTTGCCTTCAGCAGTGGTTCCCAGCTGGGGGACATTTGACAAGTGATGGGAGACATTTTTAGTTGGCACAACTTGTGGGGAGGGTGCTGCTTGAGCTCACTAGGTGGGGGTGGGATGCTGTTAAATATCCTACAGTGAGCAGGATGTTCTCCCCACAAGAATTTCTTGACCCAAAACATCAGTAGCTTGCAGAGAAACTGACCCTGCCTTAACAGTAGTTCTGCAAAATCGGTATAATCGTTGTAACAGAAAACGTAGGTGGTAGAATCTAGTTTTGAACACAGGCCTTCCAGTGCTAAATTCTACTTTATGTTTTAGTTCATTGAAACGTGTGCGTGCACAAATACTGGCATGTCAGGTGCTGTAAGAGATAAAACAACTCAGCGTCTACCTTATGGAATTTACAAAAATCAGTATGTCCTAAATAATTGTAATTTAAAGTAGCATTGAACTAGATGT
The DNA here is from genome assembly GCF_021234165.1 of Pteronotus mesoamericanus. Taxonomy (NCBI): domain Eukaryota; kingdom Metazoa; phylum Chordata; class Mammalia; order Chiroptera; family Mormoopidae; genus Pteronotus; species Pteronotus mesoamericanus. The sequence continues at coordinate 29,729,620 of NW_026555084.1, read as the reverse complement.
TAAAAAAAATGAATATAGAGAAAATGGCCTGTCTTCAGGTTACTTAAGGTATCTGAGCTGTGGTTTCCTCATTTCCAAAGAAAGGGTAATACTTAACCTGTTGGACTGTGAAAATTAAGAGACAGTTTTTGTGAGAGTATGTTGCATATAATATGTGGCCCTCCCTTTCCATATTGGGATTTACAATTTAGTTGGACCTTTCTTTATAATCTAGGGAATTTTTTACCACTGATTTTATGCGTGCGCACACCCCCCGCCCCCAAATAGAATTGAGAATCCAAGAGTATTGAATATCTCATTTGACCCACTATGATTTGTTTATGAATCAGAAATAGTTCATGTTGTAAGATAACTGACTGGTATTCCCTGTTTCTGAAATCATTGTGTCATCGCTCTTAGAGCTTTTCATTATTCAAGCTTTAATTTGAATATGAAAACGAAGATCCTGTTTTAAACTACATCAAACAAATCCACCCCTTCTGACCTTCCTAGCATATCCTCCTTGGTGGTCGGAATGGCAGCCAGATTGATCTCCTTCACTTCCTCAAGGAACAGGTTGTCCTGACTCTGGTTTTCTTTTATGTACGAAGCCTAGATAGAAACAGGGTGATGGCTGGGAACTTGGGTGGCTGCTAGTTAAGTGGCAGGATTCAAATTTTTTAGTAGAATGCCCTGTCTGGCACCATGATAAGTATTCATTAAAGGACATCTGGACTGTGTAAGAGACATGAGGCAGAGCCCCATCCTGTTGGAAAATGAAACTGTGGAGACTTCATAGTTGTAGGAAAAATCATCCTATCAGCATGTACAAAAAGGAGATTCTTGTGACTGTGTTCTTCTCTGCAAAAGGGAAAAAAAAAAGAATGATTGAAAACTCAATGTATCTTATGGCACAGAAGCGTTCACTTCTGTTGACTTTTTATTTTTATGTGTTTAATTGCAATATATTAGCCTTCTATTGTGACATATGCAAACATTCTGGTGACTCACTTTCCACCTTCTCATTGAGCCTTAAGCAACCTGCAGTCACTGTCCATTTAATTGAAATTTTATGCCTTGTTTGCCTCCATCAGGGCCTGAAGCAAGTGCAGGCAGGAAGGTTCCCTCTGCAGTGGCTGAATGAAAATGCCCCAGACTGAGGCCGGCTCGGATGCCCAGCTCCCCTTCTCAGGGTCCTGGGCGTGCTGAGTGGGACTCAGGCAGGGGTTACCGCTTACGTAGGCGAATGAATGGTAGGTGGCCCTGCAGAAGGTGCCTACTACATATTTATATTAACATAGTGACTAATACATTTTTTCTGTTGTCTTTGAGATTATCATACTCTAATGTAACCTATTTTAAAACATTGTTTTTATGTTTACATGTAAACAGCGAACACTATTGATAGAACTATATTACATTTTCTTTTGGGCTAGAAGATAAAAGATGATAGTGAAGTTTTTTCTCCTGAGGTTATTTTCTCCAGGTCACCAAAAAGGGCAGTAGCTTTTAACCACGAACTGGAATTCCACTTACATATATTTTTACCTTTTTCTGTAACAGTAGTCATAGCCCGGACTGGTCCTTAGTCAAATCTATTAATGCTTTCAAGAGCCTTTTAACTCTTTTTTATAGTGTCTGGATATTGTGTGTTGTTCTGCAGTGCAGAATATGTATCATTTCATATAAGTTCCAGGTTAATTTTTCTTAATTTTAGTAAAACATCTTACTCTTACAGAGTTCCTGTGTGGGCTATGCAAGGAGTATAGCAGATTTATTTGAATAATTTTATAGAAGATGTTTTGAAAGTCATTTAAAATACACAAATATCTTATTTTAATTTTGGGGAATGTCATTTTACCAAGTTTTTAGAAATAATTATATAAATACACTTACAGTGTTGATAAAACTTTTTAAGTATAAAGGTAACAGCAAGCTTTTCCCTTTGACAGTTGGATTTTTGTATTACTTTAGCATACAGAGATGACGAGTTTGGAGAGGGCCCATGAGTTTAATTTCCTTGTAGTATGTTTTAATAAAGAGTTTACCGATTCTTTTTTTGGAAAAATACAAACTCATTCTGACTAAAGGCAGCATATACTTCTATGTCCTGCTAAGGGCACAACTTGGTATAAGATATCATGTACCTATTTGCAATTGATGACAATGATTTAATTTTGTTCCTTCTCACTTCCTCTGTAAAATTCTCACAGGGTTTCAGTATGATATTTTCTAGGATTTTTAATTTTAATTTATTTAGTTTTAGAGAGAGGGCAAGGGAAGGAGAAAGAGAGGAGAAACATCTTAATGTGCAAGAGGAGTATCTATTGGTTGCCTCTTGCATGACCCCGAGACCTGGCCTGCAGCCCCATGTGTGTGCCCTGACCAGAAACCGAACCAGCAGCCTTTTGGTTCGCAGGCCAGTGCTCAGTCCACTGAGCCATACCATCCAGGGCTCTAGGATTTTTAAAAATGCAAACAGTAGCGTAGATTTGTAGATTTAAAAGACAAGACCTTTTTGGGTGAGAAAGATCAGCTTTTTTGTCCAAAGCTTAAAATGTAAATTTGATCTTCTTAGTACCAGAAATCCAATTAAACATTATTTATTTTATGAGGGTCCTAGTTTTCTTACTTGTAAAAATGGATTTATTTTGATTGTTTTTATTTGTAAAACTTATAGCACTATATTGGTTGAAAATTAAAAAAAAGATTTTTGCCACATCCCACTCTATCCCCGTATTACTTTATATAGGGCTTATTTTTTATACATAATTTTTTTCTTTTCACTGTATACCCTAAGAATAAGAACACTCATTTAACCTTAGAGTCAACCATATGAAAACCTAAGCAAGTGTTGAAAAAATAGTTTATAAATTTGACCAAGAACTCCAAAACTGTACGTAAATTGTATCATCTGGTTAATCTTTAGCACTGGGCAAACATTTGTCACAGGTGTTGTCATTGTTTAACTTGCTAATGATGAGAAATATATAAGGGAAACACAAGCTTTTTTGTTTATGCTCATCACTTCCATCTGGAACTTAAAAGATACTGTTTACGTATGTCATTCTTTGAGCTAAAGTTTTCCTCTCTGGATACCATTAGTTCTCTTTTACAAGAAAATCTTCAAAATATTTTAAACTTAGATGGCATTTTTGTGTCAGGTGCTAGAGACTCAGTATTGTTTCATGTTTGCCTTGAGAGAAAACTTGAAAACCTATTGACGTAAGCCATCCCTTACCTTCTGCCAGGTATGATGTTAAGGCACTTCGATAATACAGTTTGATGTTAATTTTTGCAGCAGTGTTGGGGTGGAGAAATTTACTACAACTAAGAGACCTCTTTAAAAAAACATGACATACTTATGTTGTCATAGCAAATTAATCCTGTAAAAGTTTCTCCCAGCCAAGAAAGTCAGTGGCAGTTGAAAAATACCTCATTTATTCAGGGGAAATATCAAGTTAACAAAAGTCCTAAAGCAGTTGTCTCAAAGCAGGTAGGACTGAAAGGTCAATCGCTGTGATCTTTTTCCTCTCTGGGGATGCAGCTGAAACACAGTATCAAAGCCTGGTATCTACCTGGTTCACACCCAGGTAAGTGACTGCAGTTTGTAACCAGTTGACTTTCACATCCCTGTGAGATTGATAGGGGATTCCAGTCAGGATCAGGAAACTTGAGTTACTCGTACTTCTCATTCTTAAGCCTTTTAATTACCTCTCCTCATCCTTTCTTTTGCAAAACAGACCTGGCAGGCAGTTCAGGCGGTAACTAGGTATTGAGCAAGGACTCCCTTCTAAAAGTTTAACCCTTTGGTATCCAGGGTCTTAGACTAAGTAGAGAAAACCTGACTCAATACAATTTATTATATATATGATTAAAAAAATTTACAGTTAATAACTGATAGCTGAATTAGAATTATTTATTCAACTATCCATTGAAAATCATATATAGTTAATCTTATTGTATGCATAGACATATAAATTATATGGACATTTAAATTTGCTTTGGAGGAAAATATGCCATTGCTGTCAAAAGGATTAATTTAATTGGCTTAAATATTTTTCTTTGCTGTACCTTAATACTTCTCCTGTTTCACTTACCCTTTTAATACAAATTATAATAAACAGGCTCATGTATTTTTATACATGTGCTACTCCATCGAAGAAAGGGAGACTGACTATAACATTTTCTTGTCCACTTGCCTAGGTAAGCATCAAGGAAACTTGTCTCTGCTCAGTTCTCTGGGTAGAGAGGAAAATATGATATGATGATGATAATAGTAGCAAAGTACTAACATTTATTTAAACTTGTGTGCCAAGTACTATTCTAAGCAATTTAAGTTTATTCATTTAGTCTTCACATAAACCTTTGAGGTAGATACAACTGTAAACTCCATTTTGTACAGCACAGTGAGACATACAGAGGTGAAATAATTTGCTAAAGATCATATAACTAGTGAGTGGAGGAAACCAGGATTCAAACTTACGCTGACTAGTTCAGCCTATGTTCTAAACCACTACACCATACTGTCTTTGTAAGCTTGTACCTACACACCAGTGTGCAGTATAACTGTGTACTATCCATGCGGCATGAGAATCTAAGACAAGGAATTAAGTTAAAACATGTACTTGAATTTGTGTATCTGAGCACTAGCAAATGAAATTGTTGTTTGGGGAGTCTTCCTCAATGAGGAAGCACTGGACTTCCCAGGAAAACAACCTCTCAATCAAGGTGAAGGTACAGTAAGCTAATTACAAGGAAACATTTCAACATGAGGGAGAGTTAGCAGACAATCCAATAACACTCATTAGAAGACTAAGAATTGATTTAGAATAATCAGAAAAATACTATAAATTAAGTCTATTTAAAGTGTCTAAATGAAAGACTTGAGACACCAAAGTAAGTGAATTTGTAAAAGATACAAATAAAATTTATTAAAATGAAAAGAATGAATATTGAAGAGATGAAAATATTAATAGCAAAAGTTAAAAAGCAGAGTAGAAACAAGTGAAAGAATACTAAATAAATAGAAATAAATCTGAAACTGGGCATTCTGTGAAATTGGAATCAAATTCAAAGACAGTCTTCAAAGCATCAGTACATAAAAAAGAAGGTTGCAGTCAAATAACAAAACTTAGATTGACAGTTGATTTCTCATCAGCAGAAGTAGAGGTCAGAATAACATCTGCAAAGGATTAGAAGGAAAGCACTGTCAACCAGGAATTCCATACTTAGCTAAACTGCCACGCAAGAATAAGGACAAAATATCGACATTGTGGTAACTAGCAGTTGGTGTGTCTGAATGAAGGATACATGGGAGATTCCTGTCCTATTTTAGCAACTCTTCTATAAGTAAATTATTTCAAAATTAAAAAAACTCCACAGTTTTAGAGAAATAACTGAAAACTTACTCCTGGGAGATGACTATTAAAAAAGTGTTCATGCTATTGAAAAAAACTCTTAAAGAACATACTTTATAAAGAACGGAGTTGAACTTTAAAGGGAGGAGGGAGTGAGAGGCAAGAAACAGTGGTGATCAAAGAAATTGGTAAATGTGGATAAATATTAATCAATGTCATTGTGCACTTACATGTATTAAGTATAAATATTTTGTTTTAACTCTCACAAAAACAGTGACATAGGTACTAATATTTTTCTGAACTAAAGGACATCATTTTTTAGTTTGAAAGAGTTCATCCAGTCTTCAGCACAATGAATGAAAAAGGCCCAGAACAAGTTACACCTCATGAAATTTGAGAATTTCAAGAGTAAAGAGAAAGCCTTTAAACCTTTCAGAGAAGGGAAAAACACATTACCTACAATGGACAGAAAGTCAGAATGCCACCAGCTCTGGGAGGTAGTAGACAGTGAGACAGTGCCTTTAACTCCTGAGGGAAAGGTCTTTCACTTGGTCTCCTGCAGTCAACCAAGTGATCGATCAGATGGTGAATGCAGGGATTTACAATTTTTCCTTCCAGGTGCCCTTTCTTAAGAAGCCACTAGAGCCACTTAAGAAATAACAATAAGCTTTATTAACAGTAGCCAAGATATGAAAACAACCCAACTGCCCTTGATGGATGATTGGATAAAGAAGATTTGGTACATATAGACTGAAATATTACTCAGCCATAAAAACATGAAATATTGCCATTTGTCATAACAGGCGGGTAGATCTCAGGAGTATTATGTTAAGTGAAGTCAGACAGAAAAGGACAAGAACTGTATGAGTTCCTTCATATTTGGGATACAAAACAAAAATCAGCAAATGAACAAAACACAAAAAACCCCAACTCATAGATACAGACAACAGATGGGTGGTTACCAGAGGGAAAAGAAGTTTGGAGGGGAGGATGAAGAGGGTGAAAGGGGCCACATACAAGGTGACGGGAAGAATACATTTCTGGTGGTGAGCACATAATAGCGTGTACAGATGTATTATAAAGTTGTACACCTGAAATTTATATGTTGTTGACCAGTGTTACCCTAATTCATTTAGTTAAAAGGGGCGGGGGTGTCAAAATTGGGTCATAAAACTAGGGGGAAAAAAGGCAGCACACATTTACTTACAAATACCAGAAGAAACACCTTGGTAAATTAATCACCACTAAGAGATGAAGAGGGACTTGGGTCAGAGATTTGCCATTTTAGTAGCTTTTTATTACTAATTGATTTTAAAAATTCTATCTGCTTGTATAATTTTGAATAACAGTAAGGATTTGTTTAAAAGGATTTGTAAGAAAGCATTTTATAGGGTGGTTTTATTCAGAGGACTGCAGGTAATGGGATTGAATTTGAAAGGTGAATAGAAACATGTAGGAAAAAGACAGTGAATTCAATTCTACAAATACTGTGTTTGGGGCAGCTGGGAGACCACAGGAGATATTCATTAGCAGGTGGTTAAAAATGTCTACCTAGACTCAGGAGAAAAGTTTAGAGTGGTAATACAGATTTCTGCCCATCAACTAATACATTGAGAACCTACTGTGTGTCAGTTACATCATCGTTATTTCTAACTAGGCAGATAAAGAAGGATTTAAGGAGAGCAAATAAAGAGATGAAAAAGGGAGACAAAGGGAGAGAGAAACTGAGATAAAGAAAGAAGGAAAGCGGGAAAGGAAAAGAAGGCAGATTATTAAAGAAAGGGAAAGATAAACATGGCAGTCAGTCCCATGCACGGGGGAGAAGAAACGTGAATATCAGAGTGGGAGAGTAGTTTTCATGTAATTACTTTTTCTCTGTGCCGCTTATATTGCAAACTCAAGTTTGAGCAAGTAAAATATCCTCTCTCATATCCCCACCATAATGATATGTGTATGACTTGTTTTTAAATACTTGAGTTTTAATAAAGAAGGAAAAGGAAGACGTCAGAAAAAGCCTGAGTAGACTTTGAAAACGTTTCCTAACTACACCTATAAACTAATAGCTGAGTTAGTTTATAAAAGTAAACCTAAAGGAACTGGGATTATCGGTTTGTAATCCTGGGACAGGGAGAGCCTGACGTAAGAGAAATCCCTGCTCTGTGATCAAAGGGGACGTTTGACTACATAAGACTTTAAAGCTTCCATAGGTAAGCTATGAACAGTTGAAAAACAAAAGTGATGCAACAGAATGCATGCAGAACCTGTACACTGAAAACCACTAAATACTGAATATGCCATGTTAATGGATTGGAACACTCAATATTGATAAAGTTTAATTTTCCTCCAAACAATTGTTAGAGAAAATTCAGTCCCAATTAGAATCGCTGAATTTTTCATAGAAATTGGCAAAATGATTCCGAAATGTATATGGAAGTACAAAGGACCCAAACAATCCTAAACACTCCTGAGTAATTTGGAAGACTTATCACTACCAGACTCCAAGTCTTCGTTCCACAGTCCAGGCAGCGTCGTAGACACAGGGGCAACAGATGGACCAACACGACCCAACAGCCCAGAAACGGACCCAAAGTGCGCAGTCATTGATTTTTAATAAAAGTCCCAAATAACCCAGTAGGCAAGGGAACTTCAGCACAGTGACTGGGACTACTGGATATTCATGTCAGTAAGGTAATCTTTGACCTTTACAAGGGTAGGCCCCTTGTAGTACAGGCGTCCCCTGCTTGGTGAGTGTTCTAGAAGCCCATCTGTATCAGTGGACCAGCTGGCATTGTCCCGAGAGGCTGCCTTGGGCTTTAGTGAAGTTTTTTGGATGACTCTTTGGGGTATGTTTGCCAATTTCATGGTGGGTGATACAGGAGCGCATCTGCCCACTGCACTGAGTATTGTGCAGTTTTTGACCAAAAACAGCAAGACCCCACTGCCTCCACCCTTTCTATTGACCCAGTCTCACCCCTAGCGATGTGTTTTTGTTTCCCTGGATGAAAAAAGTCCTCAACGGGAAACATTTTGCTGATGTGGAAGAGGTGAAACAAAAAATGGCAGGAGTACTAGAAGGCATCAAATCAACAAGTTCAAAAACTGTGTTGAGCAGTGGGAAAAAAGTCTCAGCTGGTGTACTGCATCAAAGGGAGAGTGCTTGGAAGGTAACTGAAGTTTAAACATGTAAGAATACATACACAATTTTTTATAAATAAAAAATACTCTCTGATGCAGAAGACCAGCCTGAGCCCTTATTTATGTGTGGAATGTGCTGAGCTGTGTTTAAAGTCAAGTTCAGATGTTGATGTTGTTGCAGAGTAACACTCCTTTTGTTATCTTAAGATTTAAAAAAGTATAACATTTTCAAAATGGACATGTTTTAAGCAACTTTCAGCCAAAGAAGTGAAAGTAACTATTAGTATATTATTAGTGCCAATGTTAAAATGTTTGTGATGAATTCAATACATCTCTGAAGGTGTTTATGAATAAATGTTTTAAGTATATACCCTTTTGAGAAAATTCTAAAAAGGAAGTTTGTTTAGAAAAGCAAGAAGATGGAAAATGTATTGGTGTGACATCCTAAGCGTATCTGAAACATTTTAAGATTTATATATTTACTTAATAAAAACCTGTGGAGTTGCAAACATCCCTTTGGTTTGAATATGCATTTCAGCAGGTCTATTTTCTAGGTGAAAATATTTCAGTAAAGCTGTATATTCTTTCTGTCTCGTCTATGAAAATAGAAGTACAAACTCTTGTGTTGTAAGCCATCGTTCTTACACAAAGAGGAAATATTGTGAACTTCATTTTCATAGCATATGGGGTAGGAAAATACATATTTTAAAATTCTCAAAATGAGGCATAGCTTTAATTAAGAAGGAAATCTGAATTTGGGAAAATGTGGGGTGATAAAGTATTATGGTTTATAAATTAGGAAGCTGTTGACTAATTTTAAGTATTAAACAGATGGAATATATATTTAAAAGAAGAAGAAAACTCATCTCCCAACATAATATTTGAAGGTGGAGATAATTTATAAATAAAAAGGAAATTGCCTAGCTTTATGTGTAGATGGGAAAATGTGATGATGGAATGAGTCAGACACCACCACTGGATTTCAAATACAGTAGATTTGAAAACATCAGAGTAGCTCCATGTCTGTATGTGCTGCAACAACAGTGATGAGTATAATTTTCAGTTTCAAACAAAGGCATATTTGTTCTCATAGAATTGGTTAAAGGAGATTTCATTTCACAGTGAATTCTTACTAGCCAAGGGCTTTGATTCAGGATGAAGTTAAACTTGTCTTGTAGCAACACTGATATAATGTTCATGATATTGAGAATTTAGCCTTTCACTTTTATGTTCTATCTAGGAAGGAAATACATGAAACGTACTGTTCTTTGCTTATAAACTTTCGCAAGATTTACCCAGTTCAGTGGACAAAAACAGTTTCAATACTGCAGCGTCCTTGTTTTGGAGTTTGGGTGAGATGAGGAATGTTCTTTCTGCTTAAAAATAAGTGTTCCAGGGCCTGTTTTTTAACTGTGGAGAGAATGTGAATTTTCTTCCTTTTGATTTTCCTCCTCCAACATATTCTTAAAACCGAATATGTCATTTTCATGTAGTCAGAGCACTTGTCCTCTGGACTTTGTTGAATCAGTGTCCCAGATTCATGCTTTATTACTGCCCACATTGGTGGTGTTGAGCACATATGCATTTATCTTCACTGAAGATCTTCATCTGTACAAGCTGTCATTCCTCTCTTACCAAGTTTTGCCACGGCTTTGGGGATAGTAAAAGGGAGGGATTTTATTTCACTTAATGCTCAGGGTTTTATGATCCTGTCCTATATCTGTTACTGATTTATAGATGGCATAGCTTATAAATAAATGTCATCTTTTTCAAAAATGTGTATAAATAACGTGAGTTATATTTTACCACTTGAGGTAAAAATGTTAACTTCGAATGATAAAATTAATACATCTTTGGTCTTTGATCTTTTCATTTCAAGAATGGCTTTTTTCCCTTCCTCTACCTACTACCTTATCCTTGAAAATGTAACATCCAGTATTCTTACAGACGTTTTCTATGCGTGTGAAACTCTGCATCTCTCCCTTCACTCACTTCTCGACCCGCTCTCACCTGATTTCTGCTCACACTCCTTCGCTGAAACTGCTGTAGCCAGGCCACCAGGTGTCTGCAGCCCGTTACAGTGGACGGCGCTAGTCTTCGCTGTCCCCGAGGTGGTCAATACTGTTACCCACTTCGTTCTTAAACAGGCACCAGTGGCACTATATTAGCTGGTTTGCCCCCCTCTCTCTCTGATAACACCCCGTCCTCCTCTATAGACTTATCTTTCTCTGCCCTCTTTTAAGTGCTGCTACCCCTTAGAGTCTCTTTGCGTCTCATGATACTGCTTTACCTAGAATTTGGCATTCATTGCCTCAGCTATACTCTGCTGAGGATTCCAAGACTCCTTGGCCTCAGAGCTGTATATCCACCTGTGTTCTGGACATCTTCCCATGATGCTTGTAGCCTGCAGGTGATACAAACCTGCTTCAGGCTTAAGAGGGAAAACTGTTGCTTCACAAAACCAAACATCAGGTGTCCAGGTTGAACTGGCCTTAGGGGTAACTGGAGCCAGGTGGCGTCCTCTCTCGCTGCTGCTTGTCAGCAGCGTGATCTCAGCACCACCTTCGGCATGAAATGTGGAACATGGCTCGCTACGGTCAACCTTCAAGTCTGTAGCTTGTCAGTCAGGAAGAAAAGATAGGCTTGCTCGCCTACTCCAGATTAAGATTGCCTGGCGTGGATTCTGACTGACACAGCATGGCTGGCCACCTTGGGGTGTACATTCATTCTGGTGGCGGCGGGGGGAGGGACCTAATGTCTCAATTCAGAATGAAGCCTCACTGAACCATCATTCGTCTTTCTTGTACAGTTCTAACTTCAGTGGAGAAGGTGACAATTTGGTTTATAATTATTGATGAGTATAGCTGCTTGAATATTTAAAAAGAGTTGATTGCTATGCCAGTTACTGTCTAGGTTGTCTATGAGAGCAAAGGACTCATGAAACCTATATGAAAATGATCATTATTTCTTTTTTGGAATTAGAAACTATTTGATAATCATAATGTTTGAATTAGTGATTTAAAGATATTAGAGTAATTTATGCTTTTATGGTCATAAAATAAATGCTCTTTGAAGGTAAGGATTTCAGTTGTCTTTCACTGCTGTATCCTCAACACCTGATACCCAAAAAAGGCTTGAAAAAATTTGTTCAATGAGTATCAGTTTATTAAAAATCACAATTTTTTTCAGTGTTTACTTTTTGAGGGAAATTTATTCATTTTATCACAGGTTTAAGAAATAAAAGCTTCTGAGGATGAGTAAAGTAACTTATTTTCTTTTACTCTTTTTCTTTCCCTAGACCTGAGTCAAGACAACATTTATACCTTCCTGGTGGTTCAGAAACGAGTCTCTGTAGAACCATAAGCAGAGAAAGGAAACATTTTGCCTTTTTCTTAATGAAATTGACTGTGTAAGATACTTGACTTAAGGAACAAAAACACAGAGAAGTAATAAAATTATTATTTTGACATCATTGGACATCCATCATACTGAGGAGTGTGCTTTGGGAAGCTGCCCGAGTGGAGATTTGGAAACTACCTTGGTGCTCATTTATACTTTGGACTATAAGCATGAGTGAATTCTGGTTGTGTTTCAACTGCTGTATTGCAGAGCAACCTCAGCCTGTAAGTATGAAGGAACGCGCGCACAGACCGGGTGGGGTGCTCAGGCTGAGAGTCCGGACCCTGGCAGTAAGGGCAGGGCAGTTCTGAGGACTGTCACAGAGGTTAAGTAGTTCAGTGGAACTCTGAGCATCGGGTTTTAAAAAAAGGAAGAAAAAAAGTCATGTCTTTTGAGTAAATACTACGTGTCAAGAGCTGGGCTAGACCATTGTACACAGCTGAGGAGGTGGTGCTTGTCTCCCGTGTAGATGCCTCCGGAGGAGTGGGAGGGCGAGCCCGCGCCTGAGGTCCGGGCGCCTGAGGTCCGGCAGCACAGCCGCAAGGCCAGCCCGACCTCGGGGGTGGGGAGCGTGACGGCCAGACCCGGCCGTGCTCGCACTCTTCCACTCACCGTCTCGTGTTCCTCACACCAGCCGATGAAGATTTCATGATCCTTATTTCTCAGTTGGAAGAGATGCAGTTTTTTGCCCTAAGTCAAATTAGAGAGTAAATGGTCTTGGCTGACTTCCTTTTGGTACGTCACTTTTTTTGTGCCTTCTAAATGATGCATATTGTTACCACTATCAAAATCCTGCCCTCCAACCTCTGGTTTTCTGTTTGTCCAGATCAAAAGTCACCTCTACAAACTCTTTCCCAGCTATCTCCTGATTTAGCCAATACACATCTGTATTTCCACCTGCTCTTCACTTCCTTTTTCTATTCTATTGATAGCACAGAACTTCTTGCATAGGAAACAATTGTCCTCCAGTCTCTCCCACCCTGTTTTTTAATCCTTTAGGGGCTCTGACCATATTTACTTTGTATCTAAAGGATCAAATCTAATACCTTGGAGAATCTTTTATATGCTGGCTGGCTGAATAAGTGAGTTCACATTTTATTGTTTTGTTTGTAACAACATGAAAGGGTGAGTGAGGTATAATCTTAAGATCTTTTGCTTTTCCATGGGCATGTACGGTCACTTTCTGATTTTCTGCATATATGCAGTTGTTTTTGAATGTCCTACTCTGTTATGTCTACCTCCCAAAAGGGGAGAAAAGGAAGGGTTGGGGGGGGGAGGAGGAGAATGGTGCTGATTTTTAAACGCCCCGGAAGTCGCTGCAGCCAGGTGCTTGTGGCATCATGGGAAGGTGTACCAGCAGTGGCCAGTGGCTGCCTGTCTCTCTGCCCCTCTGTGATCAGAAACAGAGTTATATGGAGGACGGGGTCCTTTCTGCCCACTCTGGCTCCCGTAATTGGTGTGCAGGCTGCTCTAGGAACCCAGCAAGGGGTGGCCGACGGGGGACTGCTGCTGTGCGAAGGGGCCGGCGTGGGCTGACATCCGCCGCGGTCTGCAGTCTGCCTGCCCGGCCACCCCTGGAAGCCGGCAGCCTTGAGCAGACCCAGGAGTTCTAAAAGCAGTTCCGCCAGGATGACTCTGCCGCTGCAGTTCTTGGGGAGCAGACACATGTGCCTGGTGCTACTTTTCCACCATCTTTCCATTTACCACTCTTACAGTTTTGGTTTTTACATTTAACTCTGATGCATGAAGTATGGAAGATTGGTTGATTTGTGTGGTGTGAGGTAGGGGTTTCTCTATACTTTCATGCTAATCAGCTATTTAAAGACAGTTCATTACATAGCCAGTCTTTATTAGTGATATGAAATGTCGCTTTTTATTATATACAATGCTTTCACATATTTAAGTCCATTTCTGAAATCTATTTTATTCTTTTTGTATGTGTGTTTACATCTTTGCCACTACTATTCTATTTTAATTGCTGCCATTACTTAGTGTATTTTGCTGTTTCATAGGAAAAAAATCTCTTTCATAGATCTTCTTTTTCAACTCTTGGTAATGTCTTATTTTTTAAACTGGATTGTTATATGGGTCCTTATTATTTAAGGTTTTCTTTGTAGGAGATCCTTCATAATGCATATTTTTATGGGTGTTTATTTTAGGATTGCTTAAATTTAGAGTGTAATTGGATGAGAATTTGACATCTTTGAAATTCAGTAACTCATTGAGAAACATAGAATATGCCTTCATTTATATAAACCTTTTTGTATTGTTTTAGTGAAGCTTAAAAATTTCATTATGTAATTTTTGCACAATTCTTGTTAGGTTCTGGATATTTTATGGATTTATATTACTATTCTGCATGAAATTGTTACATTTCCTAATTGGATTTTACTAATGTATAGGAAACTAATAATTGCATACACTAATTTTTTTAACCAGACATCTTACCGAACACTGCATATTTTCTAAATATGTGCATATAGTAACTTTTAACTTTTTTCAGCTTTTTTCTGATCTGTAAACCTTTTGTTTTGTTGGCACCTCAAGCGAAGCATTGATGAAGATGCCCAGGGTAGCGTGGATGGTCTCAGCGAGCGCTGAGCACCCTTGCTTCTCCTGTCTTTAAAGGGATAGGTTATAATTTACTTAAGCATAAAATGAACGTATATTTTAGTGATTGTATGTTCACCTCTGCATTTAAGTTATTATGTATAATTTATCTATGACATTACCAGGGATTACATTCTCAACATTTTTTAAAGATTATGGAATACTTGAGTCCTGTTGCCATGTTGCCTTGTAATTTTTTGTTGAAAATCGGACGCGATAATACTGGGTAAAAGGAACCGAGGTGAGTGGGCCTTTATTATGAGGTTTTCTGTTTATCTGGTTAGGGGTAGGCCACACTGTTTGCTGTAGCTATAGGTGTCAGAGGGTAAAATGCCTTCAGTGTCTTTTTTTTTGGTCTTTGGGTTTCCCCAGAAACTTCTTAAGTATTCCCCCAGTGCATGTGGATGTAGGTGGTGGGGGTCGGGGGAGGGGACGCGCTGTGTGTGCTGTGGTTGGTTTCGGTCTTAGTGAGCCAGTGTCCCAGGGCTCTGATGGATGCAAGTACTTCCCAGTTTTGTTTTGGTTTTTACTCTTTAGTTTAGGGGAAAAAGGCTCTAGGGGCTGGAGTTGGGTAGTTCTCTTTCCCTGTGTGGAAGTGTAGCGTGGGCCAGGGTTGGATAATTCTCTTCCCCGGTGCTGGCTCATTTCAGGGAGAACCCCAGTCCATCAGGCTCTGGTGAAACGGTTTCTCTTGGGAGTAGCCTTTATTAAGAAGAACAGAAGGCCCTGGCTTATTTAAAAAATGGCTACCAGTCCCCGCTCTTAGCTGAAAAACACAAGGAGATTTTTCTCTGACCTGCACTTGGAGAACACGATAGAGTTGCTGGAGGCCAGACTCAGGGAAGTGTGGGGTCCCGCCAAGACTGGGCCCCCCGGAGTCGTTAACTCTCAAACTTACCTGCACGAACACTCTGGCAGTCCATCGGTTACAGGTTGGGCTTTCCTCCTCTGGCCCTGGGTATGCTGCAGGCTTCTCCTCCTGGTAATTTGTGCCTTTCTGTATTTGCCTCTCTCTCCAGTTGTGGGGGCAGTGGCTCTCTTTGTGATCTTAGTTCTCCTGTGGAGCTGAGAGTTGTTGGTTTTCACTTTGGTCAACTTTTTCTTCTTATGTGGACAAAAGTGGCACATTCCAAGCTCTTACATGCCAATCAATCTGAAAAAAATGTGGCAAACCAAAAATCATATTGCCACATTTTTAAAAGATTGATTTCTTTTTTATTTATTTACTTTTAGAGAGGAAGGAAGGGAGAAAAAGAGGGAGAGAAACATCAATGTGTGTTTGTCTCTTGCACACGCCCAACTGCGGACCTGAGCCACAGCCTAGGCATGTGCCCAGACTGAGAATCGAACCAGTGACCCTTTGATTCGCAGGCCAGCACTCAGTCCACTGAGCCACACCAGCCAGAGTTAGAAGATTGATTTCTTTACTGTTGGTATTCATAATGTATATAACAAAGTGAATCCTGTTCCAGGATGTGATGTAGGTATACTCATGAATAGCTAAAATAGACAGACATAGATTAGAAATTGAAATATCAGGAGCCTATACATTCTTGGAATTATAAACATGTGACATTGGAAATATGTTTGCTGCTGCACAAAGGATATGCAACTTGAGGTTTTTGCACACATACAATGTGTCAGTATTGTGTTATTGTTCAGTAATGCATATTTGTGTGAAATATTCTGCAGGAATTCCATGGGCATCAGATTTCCTAGTCTCTTGGACTTGCTGAGAAGTATGACACAAAACTTCACAGGGCAGTGTGTTACTGCAGTGGGAGAACAGCTTGTTGTTGGCATATAATGGCCACACTAACAATTATATGCGTGTTTACAGTCTACAGAAACATAGCCTCGCTGTTCCAGTAGGCAGTGTCAGGAGCGCCTTATCTGAAAGCTGCTTGGTCATCTCTAGAGCTTTCGGAAGCATTGACTGGAACCCAGTGCTGCATGCCATCTCTCCCACTCGCTCCTCACCACCCCTGCTCTCGCACATTCCGTGTGTGAAAACGGAACAGCCCAATATTGGGAAGAACCAGACTGCATTTTTTTTTGTGTGTAGTAGCATATAAGAATTAAACTTCTTTTTTCTATTCCTCCATCTTAGCACAGTACAGTATAGAATATAATACAGTTCCAATTCTTCTGCCCTTGGTAGTCCAAACCTTTTTAGTTTTTAGTGTAGTGTAAATGCTATAGTTGTTCTTGTTACGCGTAGCTAAGGTTGTCAGTTTAAAATTGGATGGCACCTTGCAACTTAATTTTTTTTTTAAATGGAAAGATTTGTAAGGTGTTTACAGGACTGAAGTGAATTCTTGACCTGTAGCACTTACTGTTGTGCTTTGGAATACTGGTGGGCTTCTCCCCTCCCCCCAAGCTTTATTGAGGTATAGTTGGTATAGAAAAAAACCCTGCACATAATTAATATATACACTCTGGTGAGTTTGGGCGTATATATGCATACTCATGTTACCATCACTACAGTCAGGGTAAAAAACTTCTGCAGTATCCTCAAAGCCATTGAATATTAATGTACAGCCCCCCTTTTTCAATTCATTTTACATGTCCCCATTTAATGTTTTGCCCTATGGCACCGATAATTTGTAATGCTATTTGTCTCTGAAATGTGTTATTTTAATTAGGTATATACATACAGTCACCATTGTTAGTGCCCACAACAGCACTGGCATTTCTCCAACAGGGGCCAGATACTGATGAAATAACAGTGGGCAAACAGGCATTGCTTCTGCCGTCGTGGCTCTCAGCCCCATGGCAGAGATGCGCAGTGAATAGGTAGGTGTATGGCACATCCAAGTCATGTAACTGATGTGGAGAAAGAAAGCAGGAAAAGAAAACAGACGGAGAAATGGTGGCATTAAGGGTGTTCAGGGAAGGCCTCTCTGATGAAGTGATACTTCTGTCAAGGTTTAATTTAAGGGATTAAAGCACACAGCTACCTGTGGGAAGAGCATTTTGTCAGAGGGACTAGAGTATGTGAGGGCTCTGGAAGTACAGAGGTTGTATGTGCGAGAGGAGCCTCAAGGCAGAGCAGCTGTGAGCCAGGGGACAGTGGCTGGAAGAGCGTCAGAGAGGTAGCTGAGAGCCAGACGGTGTGTGGCCTTCCAGGCCCTGAAAAGACTCGGGGAACTCATGGACTGGTACTGAGCAAAAACCCAAGCGGAAGCACATTTCCCTGTTCCAGTGGTTTGACCGTTACTGTGCGCCCCGGCTGAGAGTGCGCGCTGTCTGCCCACGCCGGCCACGGCAGGCCAGCGAGCCGCCGTCTCGCCCTCTGCGTCGAGCCAGCCCGTCCCGGTCGGTCAGCCTGCCGTGTGTTCAGTAGACAGTTGGGGATTGCTAGAAGGCCTTCCAGATCCTTAAAAGCGTTGAAGCCATTACTGCACCCTGGGAGAGCGAACCAACAACTCTCTGAACGACGGCCAGAGCAAACTAGAGGCGAGGGCATTGTGGGATTTTAGAGAGTTTATATGAAATGGAAGAGAGTTCGCATGAGAGTGGGGCATCTCTGCAGGAACTGTCACGGTAACCTCAGAAGGCAAAGGCTCTATTTAGAATTTGTTTTCCGGAATCACATTCCATATACCTTAAATGAGGGGTGAATATAATAGAAATGTCATCTTTTTTCCTTTTTCTAAAAACACAAATATACATGGTCTAGATTTGTGAAATTTCACACAAAATCACATTATTATAACTTCAGTGATCTCAAAACATGTAATGGATGAATTTACTTAAAAATAGAAATTATCCTTACCAGTTTAGAAATGAAAGATAACCCCTACTTTTAAAAAAGGCATTGTGGAGGACTGATTCAGATGTTTTAACTCTATGGCTAAACCTGGAAATCCCTAAGGCTGTTAATACACTGGAACTGCCCGCCCTGTCTCAGGAGTGGCCATATGTTTCCTCGTGGTAGTCAGTTGCTTTGTGGGGGGGGGGGGGGGGGGGGGGTTGGTATCTCCTGTGTATTTAGTATCTTGTGGAGAAAGCTGGAATTTGTCTGTATGTGCTTGAAAACAAACTAGAAAGGCTCTTGGCACAAGGGTGGAGTGGAAGGGTCTTGGTGCTCCTAGCCCATTGTTTTGTGCAGTTGAACAGTCAGAAAGGGTTGGTGGGTGAGTGCCCGGAGCATTACGGATGAGTTCAAGTTGAGAAAGGGGGTAAGAAGGAAGGAGAAAGCCATATATTTTCAGAAACGAGAATGTTTTTGCAAGTTTATAAATGTCAGTGAGGAAATACTGGCTTTAGTGCTTTTCTTAAATTGATCCTTACTCAGTTTGGATTGGTATATTCCTATATACCTCAAGATGAAGCAGACCATTTCTTAGCAAGCCATGTGGTTGCTGCCATTTTTAGTTACATAAAATGTTAACATAAGCACAACTAATCATTGATAATTCACAAGTGGATAATAGTATGATGAATCCCGTGCACTCATCTCTGAGCTGCTGGTTTCATTTTTTTCTGATCTTGGTCATCTCGTTCTATCCCTTTCCCCCTTTCCTGTATTAATTTGAAGTCAAATCCCAAGCATTGTGTCATTTTATTCATAAATATGTCAAAATTTATCCCTAAAAGATGACTCATTTAACATAACCACAATGCCATTATCATACCAAAAATACTATAATTTATGTTTGTTTTACATGTAAGTTACAATAAAAAATTATGAAGCAAATATTACTCAAATTAAGAAATGGGGCATTGTGTGCCCTGGCTGGATGGCTCGGCTGGAGAGTCCCATACACCAAAAGGTTGCGGGTTTGATTCCCGGTCGAGGTGTGTACGGGAGGCAACTAATCGATGTCTCACTCTCACATTGATCTTAGAAAATCAATAAACATGTCCTTGGGTGAGAGTTAAGAAAAAATAAATGGGGCATCCCCTCAAAAGCCTCCTGGTGTGTACCCCTGCTCCAACACTTGGAGGAACTGCTACCCTGCTTCCTGTGCGAGTCATTTCCCTGGTATGTTTTATGATTTTGTCAACTATATGTGTATCCCTGAACAGTACAGTTTCGTTGACCTGTTTTAAGTTTAAGTGAACGGAGATCTACTGGATGTAATCTCTTACGTTTTCTTCTTTAATTCAACATTAAATTTATAAGGATGATCCAGGTATCTGAACTTCATTTTTTTATTTTCATTTTTCTCGAACATGTTGTATGGCTGTACCGTGGTAGCTTTGGTGTCTGTGACAGTTTTGAAAGTCTGGGCTGCTAACAGCACGGCACTGTCATGCGTGGTGCTCTTTTGTGCCTTGGTGTGTATGTGTTGCCTGGAGAGCACAGGCTTGGGTTTCTCTAGCGTATGTACTGAGGAGTGAAATGACTGGCTTTAAAGGCTTAAGGACATTCGCTCTTACCATGTGACAGCGTGGTGTTTTAAATGTGCTGTTACCAACTTACATTCCCACCAGCAGTTTGAGTGTCCCAGTCATTGTTCCCTATCTTCATCAACACATGGCATTTTCAGACTTGTAGATTTAAAAAAATTTTTCACTTACTGATTTTTAGAGTGAGAGAAGCATTGGTTTGTCGTTCTACTTATTTATGGATTCATTGGTTGATTCTTGCATGTGCCCTGACTGAGGATTGAATTTGCAACCTTGGTGTATTGGGCTGACGCTTTGACTGGCTGAACTACCCCGCCAGGGCCCAGACCTTTAGATTTTTATCAACCTGGGAGGAAAGTATGGGCACTCTTTGAGGTTTGACCTTGCATTACCTTGCATTTTAATATAATGAGAGTGAAAAGTAACCTGACTTTTTGGACTGTTAGGTTGTGAGTCTCAGGATTATACACAAATCAGAGATTTCTTGAAATAAAATTTCCCAGTTCAACTCTGCCGCACTTTTGTTCATCAGCATTTCCATTTATATACTACCATGAGATCATTTCTTTCAGAGTACAGAAAAAGACACATTTAGATAAATTGAAACAGATTAAGTTAGGACATTATACTGTAGCAGCTTTCATTTTTTAGCTTCAAGTATGGTTAAGCATTAATCTACTATTTACTGTTTCTAGTAATTGTTGTAGAAATAAATGTAGTAAGTAGCCACTAGGCATTCATGTCAGCCTGTATAAAAAATATAGGGGGGCTTAATTGAAAAAAGGATGAAAAATAAAAACAGAAGTTCCAGTATTTTCCTTCACGTCCCAGCAGATCATTTTCAGCACCCGCAAGCTCAGCGTACCCCACATTACTGACCATTGACCACAGGACAAGTCAGCGCAGCACTGTGGAGTCCAGAAACAGCATTATTTTTGTTGTGATACAAATTATTACCACTAAAAGGAAAAGAAACCCAGGGTTTTTTTTTGTTTTGTTTTTTTTTTTAAATAAAAAACACGAAAAAACCCAATGTTATCAAGTAACTAAAAAAATGTGTGTGGTAAATAAGCCCCAATTAAAATTTTTCTGTATGATCATTAAAAATACTGTCTGACCTTACATTCATGAAGAAAATCTTCCTGATCTGGGAGGTCATGTCAAGTGGTCAGTGTGATCTCCTGTTAACTGGCTGCTGTTTTGCACACTGAAACATTTCTTAAAAAGGTCTATTGTTTGCCAGTCATCTGACCCCATCTGGGAGATTGTTATGTTTATTTAGAAAACATAGTCTTCAATTACAAGTTCTGTCATTTGTGTAAATGGTATGAAAGTCAGCATCTTTTAATGAGGTAGTGGATTCTTAAAATGACTAAAATAAAGGTGCTTCTAATACACCAATAGCATTAAGTTTTGTGGTGTTCTCCTGATTCTTGGGTTTTATAAACCTAGAAGCAGCAAGAATGAAGGGGAGTAATCCTTCCTTTGTCCAGAATTAGTGTTGGGAAGGCTTCTGATCTCACATGGTGTGTAGTATACGTACCAAGTAGGAAAGAGAGGAATATTATTTTTAAAAATCAGAAGAAAAGGAAAAAATCGGTACTAGGGAGGTAAAGTTTAGGTAATAGGCTATTCATTGTTGTAGGAAAATACAGTGGTTATGCAGATTTTATGTAATCTTTGAGTAAAGAGAAATTAGAGTTTAAATAATTTCTGGGACCTAATAGTGTAGTGGTATTTTAATAATTTCTTAGGACTGAATTTTATGATGCCAGTGGTATAGTGAACATTTTCAGAAACACTTCTTAAGAATCTGTTCATCTGTGATGTAAACACCTGGTGAATACCATTCTGTTTTCATCTTTCTCTGCCTTGAACTTGTACAGAATGGATAGATGATATTACAGATAGAATTTTTAAAAAATCTTTAAAATTATTTTTAAAGATTTTATTTATTTTTAGAAGGAGGAGGAGGAGGGAGGGAGGAAAAGGAGAGAAACATCAAAGTGTGGTTGCCTCTCTTGAGCCTCCTATGGGGACTTGGCCTGCAACCCAGGCACGTTCTGGGAATCGATCTGGTGACCCTTCGGTTCGCAGGCTGGCACTCAGTTCTCTGAGCCACACCAGCCAGGGCTATATTACAGATAAAATTATTAAGAAACATAAGACGCATGCTTTCAGTAGGGTTTAGCAGTAGGAAACATCTCATTTTTAGGAGCCCCAAACTTAATGGTAGTTATGAAAACCAAAAAAGTTTTTCCCTCTTTTTTCCTCCTCTTCATATGAGATTTGATTTTCTAGATTATTTAGATACGGATTTGAATTTTAGTGCCAATACTTATTTACTGTTTGACCTTGAGTGGCTTTATTAAACCTTTGCAAATAGGAATAATGATAAAAAAATTGAAATAACAATCCTGTTTCATAGGATTCATTGTATTAAAGTAGATAACAGATGAAGTACATTAGATGAAGTAATTATGGAAAGTACTTAGCTAGTACCTGGCTTATAGTAAGTGCTCTGATTCTGGATGTTGAGTTGATAAGTTTCCTCTCTTTTTAAATAATGTTTTTTGGGGGGTGGGGACTTCCTTTTGTTTTTATTTCAATTGATTATTTTTATTTATTGATTATGGAGAGAATTTGTTATGCACTCGTTGGTTGTTTCTTGTGTGTGGTTTCTTGTGCGCGCCCTGACTAGAGATTGAACCTGCAGTCTTGGCTTATCATCACGAGGCTGTCAGCAGCTAAGCTACCTGACCAGGGCTTCTTTGATTGTTTATTTTCAAGTAAATTCTATTTGAAATGAACAGGACCTTCAAAGCTTGAAGAGTAGGTTTCTCACCATAGGTGGTTTTGTTTTGTTTTATTTTCAGTTACCAGGAAGAGAGATCCAGTTGCCTAATGTGAGAGAGGATGTTGTACTGAGCTCACATATAACCCCTTCCCTCCCTCCTGAAACCCCACTTCACATGACATTAAATGGGTTTAAAAAACAAAACGTGTATAAAAGATAAAACCCACAAAGAAAAAAGAATGGAGAGAAGCAGTAACCCTGGATGAGAGATAATTTTAAAAAATGAATAATAGAAAATTCGCTCAATGCAGCCACAACCTCATTGCCTGAAGAGGGGATCCGGACAAGGAGGAAGCCAGCGTCGCTCGTGAATGCCCGCATTGAGGCTGGAATCCCTCAGGCCGGCCTGCAGCAGACGCTTCTCCGGAGAACGGTCTGGCTCTACAGAAGAGACCTGGTGGTGTCGGCAGTTGTGGGCTCCCCAAGGAAAAAGTCAGCTTGTCATTTTAACACCTTTCACTGAACCCACCATTCAGCATGCCTGGTGAACAGATGGGGCCTCATTTGGACATTCCATAGTCACCATATTACCAGTCCAAGTCTCTGTCCGATGCTTTAAAAGGCCAAAACTCAAAACATCAATAGTGTGAAGTAAGGGAAAGTTTATTGATGGAGAAGACCCCAACTGAGAAGATGAGACCCTAGTGGTGCCTCAAACCTGTCTTAACACAGTATGGAGTTTAGTCTTCTATGTCGCGGGAAGGGGAAATGGGAGGAGCTGTTTGCAGCAGAATTCCTCCAATGATTGGCGTGTCACTGTGGAAGACAAAGCCGGAGCTGCCAGCCTGAAGGCCGTGGGAGGGACGAGGCTTGAACAAGATAGAGTCAGAGAGACGGAGCATTTCACGGTTACAAGCAGATTTGAAGAAAACTAAAAGAAATTAACTGAATAAAAGAACTTGGAGGAAATAGATGATGACAGAGAATGGGAAAAAACTAAAACAAAACAACATGACTTCCTTAGGTGATTAAGATGTTGGACTCATTAAATGAGAACAGTGTACATACAAAGGAAAGGATAGAAAGAACAAATCAGGAAGACAGTGTTTGGAAATGATGAAACAGCTGAAATAAAGAAGTGTAATAGAAGGGCTGGAAGATAAAGAAATCTTCCAGTAAGTAAAACAAAGAAACAGAGATACGGAAAGTACAAGGGAGGAGTTAAGAACATCAGGCTGTCAACCCCAGGAGTTCAGAATTTGCCTGATTAGAATTCCAGAAAGGAGAGCATAGTGGTGTTGGAGGAAAATAAATGATCAGGGTCACAATACAGCAACATTTTCCTGAACAAAACAAAACACGTAAGTTTCTTGGTTAAAGGCCTCTGATGAATGAAAAAAAAATCCATCAATAACATTTAGTGAAAATTCAGACTATATGTATTAGTCATTTAGCTATTTAACTTGTACTGCAAGGTATTTTTGTTTAGTGTTGAAACAGTATTTCATATTAAGTTAAGCAAACAAAAAGAGGCAATTCAACACCAACCTTAGCACAAGAAAGGAAGTTATAGAACACTGCTTAGATCAATTAGGAACAGTTTGATTTTTCTTTCTGTTTTACATAGTAAATGTTTTGGGGGAATTACGACTTCTTTTGACATACAGAGGTGTTTATTTTAGAGGAACTGTCAGCATAGTGGTGTGGAGGAGATTACAGCGGACAGGGCAGAAGCCTAGACACACGCTAGTCACTGTGGGACCTTGGCAGGTAATGTGACCTCCCTAGGTCCATTGGCTTCCTACTGCTGCGTAACAGGCGATCACACATTTAGTAGCTTTAAAACAAAACAAAATCATTATTTTACAGTGCTAGAGGTCAGAAGTCCACTATAGGTCTCTTGCACGAAAATAAATTCAGGCCATCGTATTACATCAGATTTTCCTTGTCCAACGTGCGTGGCTCTCTGCCAGTCACTCAGTGGAGTTAGCTGTAGCACGCGCACACATACCACGCACAGAAACAAGGCCAGGGGCCCCACGGTGGCAGAAACCTCGAGTGTCATAGAAGCTTTAACGCTCAAAAGCATTGAGACCTGTATTGTTAGTTCCTAGAAAAGCTATTGCAGATTCTTCTTTTCAAACTTATTTTGTATTTCAGTTTTCATATTTGTGATCTGCAACTTAAACCAGATGCTAACTTTAAATAGAAGAATATAAAGAGCCCCCTGTGTTCACGTCAGGTGTCTCACTGGAATGAAAACAGGTAGTGCCTTCAGTTTTGCTTCTAGCAATTTTCTCCTTGAAAAGGTCACTATAAAACTTTTAGCTGTTTCTTTTAAAAACAAATTTTAGGGCCTCCTGCAAACTTCTCATCTGTCACCAGCTGCAAAATTCATACCACCTGGGCAGAGGTTAGTCACCTACTGAACTCTAAAGGGTAAAATACAGACAACACTACACTTAGAATTAAATTTTTAAATGCATCACCGGCAGCCCACCTAGTTGTAAGTATTTCCATTAGGAAGTATCTTGTCTTTTGTACTTTGACTTGGATAATTCCCTCCTTGTAACTCTGGTTGGCTGTTTTGGTTTCTCTGTGGTGCCCGGAGGTGTGGCTCGTACCTCTCATAGCTGTGGCTCCTCCTGGGAGCCCCTTTCCCTGAGGACCACCGCTGGCCCCCCAGGGAGGGCCCCGGGCTCTGGAAGCCAGAGACGGAACATGATCATCCTTGTTCCCAGAGGTAGGTCATATGAGAGAATGATGGGGCTGAAGTTTACTTCACTACAGCCCGTCTGCAAGGTAGGAGTAGACTCTTCTCTCCCTGCTCCCACCAGTTTTACTGAGATATAATTGACATGTAATATTGTATTAGTTTCAGGTATACAACGTGATGATCTGATATTTGTATAGCTTGTGAAATGATTAGCACAGTAAGTTTAGTTAGCATCTGTCACCTCACATAGTTAAATCTTTTTCTTGTGATGAGGACTTTTAAGACTGACTTAGCAACATTCGAATATACAATACAGTGTTGTCAACTAGTCATCATGCTGTACATTACATCCCCATTGCAGCTGTGACAGGAGCATCATACCTTTTGACCACCTTCCCCCTATTCCCACCCCCAGCCTCTGGTACACCAATCTGGTCTCTGTTTCTGTGAGTTCAGTTTTTTTAGAGTTCACACATAAGTGAAATCATACAGTATTTGTCTTTCTCTAACTTTTCAGTTAGCATAATGCCATTCAGGTGCATTCATGTTGTCATGAATGGCAGGATTTTCTTACGTTTTTATGGCTGAATAATAGATATGGCACTATTTTGTTACCTATTTTTCCATCAGCGGACACTGGGTTGTTTCCACATGTTGGCTATTGTATATGCGCTGCATGAATGTGAAGGTGCATGTATCTTCAAGGTAGTGATTTTGTTTCCTTTGGATATGTACCCAGAGGTGCAATTGCTGGATCATATGGTAGTTCTTTTAGTTTTTGGGAAACCTCCTTACTGTTTTCCACAGTGGCTGTACCAATTTACATTCCCATCAGCAGTGTACAGGGCTTTCCTTTTCTCCTCTTCCTTGCCAGCAGTTGCTTGTCTTCTCTTTTTAGTAAAGTCTTCCCCTTTTTAGTAAAAGGCGAAAGATTTATAGGATCTGAAGAGAAATCAGAGTATCTGTCTTATCTTTCTGATGATAAACATTCTACCAGTTTTGAGGTGATATCTCATTGTGGTTTTGATTTGCATTTCCCTGATGATTAGTGATGTTGAGCACATTTCATGTGCCTTTTGGTCATCTGATGTCTTCTTTGAAAAAGATCTCTTTAGTCCCTCTGCACATTTTGCAGTTGGGTTGGTTTTTTTTTGCTTCTGAGTTCTATGAATTCTTTATATATGTTGGATGTCAACTGCTTACCACATATTTTCTCCATTCCGTAGGTTGCCTTTTCATTTTGTTGATAATTTTCTTGGCTGTGCAAAAGTTTTTCAGCCTCATGTAGTCCCACTTGTTTAGTTTTGCTTTTGCTTTTGGTACCAAATGACAAAAATTACTACCAAGACTGATGTCAAGGAGCTTACCGCCTGCTTTCTTCTAAGAGTTTATAGTGTCAGGTTTTACATTCATTTCTTTAATCAATTTTGAGTTGATTTTTGAGTATGCTGTGAGATAGTGGTCCAATTTCATTCTTTTGTATATGATTGTCTAGTTTTCCCCAAGCTGTTTACTGAAGAGACTCATTTCCCCATGTGTGTTGGCTCATTTGTCATAAATTAATTGATCATATATTATGGGATATACATGGGATTATTTCCGGGCTCTATGTTTTCATTGGTCTGTGTCTGTTTTTATGCCACTCTGATGCTCTTTTGATTACTGTAGCTTTGTAACATACTGTGAAATCAGGAAGTGTGATGCCAGCTTTATTCTTCTTTCTCATTGCTTTAGCTGTTGGGGTCTTTTGTGGTTCTGTAGAAATTTTAAAACTTTCTTTTCTATTTCTGACAAAAAATATTACTGGAATTTTGGTAGGGTTTGCATAGAATCTGTAGATTGCTTTGGGTAGTATGGACATTTTAACAATATTAAGTATTTCCATCCATGAACAGGGGATATCTTTCCATTTCATATGTGTGTTCTTTGGTTTTACTCTTCAATTTCAATTAGTTTATTCTAAATTTTTTGTTGGAGTCTTTATGGTTTTGTGTATACAAGATCATGTCATCTACAAATAGTTTTACTTCTTCCTTTTCAATTTGGATACTTTGTATTTCTTTTTCTTACATTTTTAATTACTCTGGCTAGGACTTCAGTAATATATTGAACAAAAATGGTGAGAGTGGGCACCCTGGTTTCTGATCCCAGGAGGAAAAGCGTTAAGCTTTTTTCCTATTGAGTATGGTTTTGTCATAGATGGCTTTCATGATGTTGAAGTACAGTTCATCTATACCCAGTTTGTTGAGTTTTTATCATGAGTGGATGTTGAATTTTTATGAAGTGCTTTTTATACATTTATTGAGACGAGCACCCATGTTTTATCATTCATTTTGTTAAGGTGATGGACCATATTTTGTGATTTGTGGATGTTGAACCATCCTTGCATCCCTGGAATAAATTCCACTTTATCATGGTGTATGATCCTTTTAATGTATTGTTGAATTTGGTTTTCTAATACTTTGTTGAGATTTTATACATCTGCATTCAAGGTTTATTGGCCTATAGCCGTGGCTGGTGTGGCTCAGTGGATTGAGTGCCGGCCTGCAAACTCTAGGGTCCCTGGTTCAATTCCCAGTCAGGGCACATGCCTGGATTGTGGGCCAGGTTCTCCAGTAGAGGGTGCGTGAGAGGCAACCGCACATTGATGTTTCTCTCCCTTTCTTTCTCCCTCCCTTCTCCTCTGTCTGAAAATAAATAAAATCTTAAAAAAAAAAAAAACCGGTTTATTGGCCTATACGTTTTAATGGGGTCCTTGTCTGGTTTTTGTATCAGGGTAATGCTGGCCTTGTAAAATGAGTTTGGGAGTGTTTTCTTTTATATTTTGGAAGAGTTTGAGAAGGATTAGTATTTCTTTTTAGAATATTAGAATTCAGCAGTAAACCCGTCTGGTTCTGTGTTTCTGTTGGAGGGGTTTTGATTACTGATTAAATCTGCTTACTTGCTATTTGTACAGATTTTTTATTTTTTCATGATTCAGTGTTGGTTGCTGTGTGTTTACTAGGAATTTACCCATTTCTTACATGTTGTCCAATTCTTGGTGTATAATTGTTCATAATAGTTTCTTATCCATCATGTTTCTGTGGTATTATTTGTAATGCCTCTTTCATTTCTAATTTTACTTATTTGAGCCCTTTTTTAGTAAGTCTAGCTTAAGGTTTATTTTGTTTATAACTCAAAAAGTAGCTCTTAGTTTCACTGATTTTTTAAAAATTTTCTTTTTGACATTTTTGCCTATTTCATTTATTTTTATTTTGTTATTTCCTTCTTTCCTACTAACTTTATCTTTTTTTTTTTTTCCTTAGTTCTTGAGGTATAGTTATGTTGGGGTTTTTTTAGTTCTTTTCTATTAATATAGGCATTTTTCACTATTTTTTAAAAACTGCTTTTGTTGCATCCCATAAATTTTGGTATGTTTTATATCCATTTATTTATTTAAAAATGTGTATTTATTATTACATGTTTAAATTTCAGTCACCTTCAAAGTACTCCCCACTTGATGCAGGGCACTTACAAGACATTTTTTCCACTGCTCAAAACAATTGTCGAACTCGTCGATGTAGATGCCTTTTAGTGTTGCTGCTGTTTTTTTTCATTTCACCTCTTCTGCATCAGCAAAATGTTTCCCTTTGAGAACTTTTTCATTGGGGGAGAAAAAACATTGCTGGGGTGAAATCAGGTGAATAGGGAGGGTGGTACCTGGGGGTCATGCAGTTTTTGGTCAGAAATCTCATTGCAATGTGGGCGGGTGCACTCATAAATCACCCATCATGGAAATGGGCAAAGGTGTTGAGTCTTCAGAAGAAAGAGTCTTCAGAAAAATTTACTGAAGCCAAATGCAGCCTCTCAGAACAATAGCAGCTGGTGCACTGATATGGATGGGCTCCCAGGCACTCACCTAGCAGGAGAAGCCTGTGCTACAAGGGGGCCACCCACCAGAAGATAATTTCAGGGTGTTGGTGTTTTTTTTTGGTCCCCCCCCCTTGTATTATTTACACTCCGCATATTTGTGAATTTTTTAGTTTTCTTCTTTCAATTGATTTCTTATTTCATAGTATTGTGGTCAGAAAAGGTGCTTGATGTGATTTTAGTCTTCTTAAATTTATTAAGACTTATTTGTGGCCTAAAATATGATCTATCCTGGAGAATGTTCCATTTGCCCATGAGGAGAAT
Source organism: Pteronotus mesoamericanus (assembly GCF_021234165.1). NCBI lineage: Eukaryota > Metazoa > Chordata > Mammalia > Chiroptera > Mormoopidae > Pteronotus > Pteronotus mesoamericanus. Next base: position 29,700,093 of record NW_026555084.1, on the reverse strand, counting down.
ATATCTTCTGCTGCTGTTGGATGGAATGTTCTATAAATGTCAAATTTATCTGATCTAACACGTCATTTAAGTCCAAAGTTTTCTTACTGATTCTCTGCCTGGATGACCTGTTAGTTTTTGAAAGTGCAGTATTGAAGTCCCCTCTTCTTATTGTTTTGCCATTTCTCCCTTTAGGTCTGTTAATATTTACTTTTCTATTTAGGTACTTCATGTTGGGTGCATAAATATTTACAAACGTTATATCCTCTTGTTGGATTGACCTCTTTATTATTATATAATGACCTAATTTGTCTGTTATTACACCCTACATCTTACAGTCTGTTTTGTCTAATATAAGCATAGCTTCCCGTTTTTTTTTGGGGGGGGGGTTCTGTTTGCATACACTATCTTTTTTCCTTCCTTCATTTATAGCCTGTATATATCCTCAAAGTTGAAATGAGTCTATTTTAGGCAGCATATAGTTGGGTCTTGTTTTTTTTTTTAATCCTCAAACGAACACAATCGTATTGATTTTAGAGATAGGGGAAGGAAGCGAGAAAAACATTGATTGGTTGCCTCTTCTGCCCCTGACCTGGGGTGGAACCCACAACCTAGGTATGCACTCTGAAAAGCATCAAACCTACAACCCTTTGGGCTATGGGATGAGGCTCCAACCAGCTGAGCCACACTGGCCAGGGCAGGCCTTGTTTTCTTTATCTGTTTAGTCATTTCGCGTCTTTGATTGCAGAATGTAGTCTCTTTACATTTAAAGAAATAATATATTGATAGGTATGGACTTAACTGTTGCCATTTTGTTCATTGCTTTCTGGTTGGTTTATAATTCCTTTGTTCCTTTTTTTTGTGATTTAATTATTTTCTGCAGTAGTGTGCTTAGATTCCTTTCTATCTTTTGTCTCAGTGGTTACCATGAGGCTTACATAAAACTTATTTATAATAGTCTGTTTTAAGCTGGTGATAAGTTTGAATGCATACTGAAGCTTTATATTTTTACCCCTCCTGCACGTTTTTTGTTTTTAATGTTGCAGCTTATGTCTATTTACCTTGTGTATCCATTAACAAATTATCATAGTTTTAACTACTCTTGTCTTTTATCCTTCATAGTAGATTTATAAATTTATAAGTATAGATTTATTGATTTAGGCACCACCCTTACAGCATTAGAGTATTCTGAAATTATCTCTATTTATATTTACTAGTGAGATTCATATGTTCATGGATTTCTGTTACTAATTAGCATCTGTGCAGTTCAGCTTGAACAATTCCCTTTAACATTTTTATGTGACTTACTGAGTAGTGGTGAGTTCCTTCAGCTTTTGCTTGCCCGTAAGAGTCTCCCAATTCTGAAGGACAGCCTTTTCCAGCACATGGTTGGCAGGTCCCCCCCCAGTCCTCACCCCAGTTTAGCACCTAGGATATATCCTGCTACTCCCTTCTGGCCTGTGATGTTTCTGCTGAAACATCTGCTGATAGTCTTATGGGTGGAGTCTCTTACGTGTTTTTCTCCATCCTGTCCTTGTCAGTTATGTGGGCCCTGGTGTGGGCTCCTGGGCGCCCTGGAGCTCTCAGCCAGCGTTCCCTTAAATGCCTTCCTGCCCTGGTCTGTCTTCTCTTTCTGACACGCCTGCACTGTGATATTGGTGAGGTTGTGGTAGTCCCACGAGTCCCTTAAGCCAACCTCCTCATTGCTTAAGAGCCAACAGTATTATTTTAGCTTTTGTTAGTCTTTTTTCCCCCCGTCATATGAACTGGATGGATAATACGGCAACTTGAAAGCAGCTTCAGCACTTGGAATCACTGTTACTGGTATCAGAGAAAAATTGCTCTTTGTTTTAGGAATGCCTGGTACATAGACTGCCAGTATTTTTTTAAAAATTGACTTTATTTTGGAGGTTCCCAGACTTTCTGGTTTCGGTGTCCTTAAATACGTCAGTAATTTTTTCATAGCACCCCAGGCTGAGAGAAATACTCTACAGATTTATTTAACTAGTTTGGTGTAAGCAACTTTGTCCTAACAACTTAGCCTTAAAATAGTAGTGCACAAAAAAAATAACAGTTTATTTCATTCTTAAAATAGCTCTGATCACTGACGGGCAGCTCGTGCCTGTTGGGCGTTGCACACTCTTCATTCACGCAGTGGCTCTGACGGCCGCCGCCCTCTTTGCGGGTGCTGTGCTGACTTTTGTACGGTTCTCGGGCTTTTCCACAGCAGCCACTGAAAATGCTGCTTCACAAAGATAAGTTGTGGAGGAGAGTGTGCACTCCTGTTGAAACCTGGAATCACCTCAGGTTGGTGGGTCACGGAGCACACGTGCCGAGTGTCATTGTGTTTCCCTCACACTAAAAATACCCTGTGGGACACCGGGACGTAGCCCGGGGACTGTGGGCCTGTTGGTGTAACTCGCAGGAGGGGAGTCAGTGTGACAGCTCAGCAGACTTTCCGCAGGTCACAGAGGTGAGCCAGTAGTGTGTCTTTCTCTTCAGCCTTCAGGGCAGAGGCCACATTGGAATAAGGGGCTACTGACTTAGAGCCTCAAGGTCCCAGCCTTCTGGGGCCCCCCCCCCGCCCCCCGCCCCCAACAGTGGCCCTTTCATTCACTCCCTTTCATTCACTCCCTGTCCGCTTCTGGAACCGCCTCAGGCAGCGTCACCGGTCACCCTGTGGAGCCTGGTCCGAGTTTGCCCTCCGCGGTGTGTGTGCACTAAGCGGCCCACAGCATCGTCATAGAGGAGATTTAACTTGTAAGTGAGTAGGGGCTGTTTTTACAGAACCTACACTTGATCATGATTGTAAAAATGTGAGGGAGGAGGACTATTTATGTTGCTACAAAAAACTCTGTTGAAAAATGAAGCCCTAAAAACTGTGAATGTAATGTTGATACATTCATAAATGGAGTCATTCTGAAAGCTGGTTGATGACTTGCTCTGGGCCGTGGATGGCGCTGACCCCGGTGGATCCCCGTGGCGCACTTCCTCCCTCTCGAGGAGTGTCCTTGCATGCAGTGGACAGTCTAGACTTGGCGAGAGATGGGACGTGCCTTTGGTGGAGGTGAACGCAGGCCCCAGCCCCCGGCCAGAGGGTGGAGAGGAGGGAGGCCTGAGTCCGCGAGGAGCAGGAGGGAGGATGATGGCAGACCGCGGGCCAGGAGTGAGGGAAGTGAGGGAAGTGAGGGCCGGTTCAGGAACTGCCGGCTGGGTCGGGAGCCTCCGTCAGGGAAGGAAGTAGTAGCAGCAGAGGAGGGAGCGGAAAGAGGCCTTCATAGGTTGCGGTGCTTTGAATTTATCCCCAAAGTTTTGGAAAGCCATCGACTGTTTCTAAAGGGATGAGGGACGTGTCAACAGTACTGTCCTTTAGAAAGGCACACTTCGGGAACAGGGTGGGGAATACTGGGAGGAGGCAGGCAGCTGTCAGAGTGGGAGCGGTTATGGGGGCTGGGGGAGGGGCTGGGGCAGCGATGGTGGGGCAGGAGGGGGGAGGGCGTGGTCCGCGGGATGTGATGCTGATTTGCTGTGGATGTGCTCCTCCTGTGAGGAAGGAGGAGGAGGGAGGGACAGCCAGCCCTCAAATGTGGCTTGAGATACTGAGAAGTGTTTACCAAAATAGGGAATGGAGAGGAGGAAGGGTTGCAGAAGTAAGATTATGCACTCAGTTTTGGCTATAGGAAGCTGGCGTGTCCTCTCAGCAGTCACATGGTGGGACGCAGCTGAATTTGTAGTCTAAAGCCCAGAAAAGAGAACATAGATTCACTAGTCATGAGCGTAGTACTAATAAAGTGAAGACATGGGAGAGGGAAGAAAAGGGACCTAGGCCATCTCAGGGAAGGCTGGCTTATGCCAGATAAGCAAAAGCAGAGAAATCAGTGGGACACCAGGGAAGGATCTGTTGGAAGAATAACCACAGAATAATATTTTATCTGCATTTTACATTCCAAGTTTTAAAAATACTTCCTAGGAATTTTTGAGTTTCATAATAGTTGCCTTGATGGACATTGCTGTAACCGCAGCATCCATTGTACCCGCCCAACTGCTGTAAGAGAGCATAGGTTTGAGCAGGGAACCCCCGGGCTCGCGGGGATCCCTGATTGGGAGCCTCCTCTCCTTGTGCGCTGATTGGGTGCAGGAGCTCAGCCCCAGGGGACATTCAGTGGGTGAGGGGCCCAGATGCCTGAGGAAGTTCTGTGGAGACCTCGGGAAACTTGCCTTGTTTTCAATGAAGAGCCATTCCTCTGTGTGTCGTTGCACACAGACAGAAGGCCTAGACTAGAGGCAGCTCCATTGCTACCAGCCCGAGACTAAAGCTCCCACAAGGAGGGAGGAGGGAGGAAGGCAGAGCTGAAAACGGGAGGAATGGAGTGGGGCTTCTGGACCTGGAGCACCTGCCACTGGACCTTGCTGTTTAAGCCATTTTTATTATTGTATTTGAGTTGTTTCATTTTCAAAGAAGGAACTTGTAATGGGAGTGAATGAATGAATACATAAACCAAATTGATACTGTAACTAGCTATATGTTATTTGGTAGCTCTGCAGTATAATATTTTTTAAAAACTTCCAGCATATCTTCTAGCCCTGCTGGGGGAAGCTCAGTTGGTTAGAGCCTTGTCTGGCACGCAAGGGTTGCAGGTTTGATCCCCAGTCAGGGCATGTGCAGGAGCTGACCGATGAGTGCAAAAGTAAGTGGAACAAATCGATGTCTGTCTCCCTTGCTCCCTCCCGCCCCCGTCCTCTAAAATCAATCAATAAAAAAATTTAAAAACCTTAAAGTGTATCTTCTAATGTTTTGCGAGGAGGACAGGAAATGGGTAGGAAACGATTTTAGGATTGTAAGGCATTAGGAGGAGTGAGGACAAGATTAGTTCTGATGGAGATCGGACATGAAATTAAATGTTTATTTTTTATACTTCTGTGAGAGCATTTTTACTAGTGACACAATACATAAGTTTTTGTGTAAAATTGTAAGACTAGGAGGAAACTAAATGAATTAACAAGTGTGTTAAGAAACTCCTTACTAGGAAAATTACCCACTGTTCTCAAACACAGAGGGAAGAGAACTGCCCGCCCACCCCCCATGTGTGCGGTGCCGGCTGCGGTAGCTGTCCGCGGGCCCTGCTGTTCCGCCGTGCCCCTCACCGCTGGAGAACTTAGAGCGCGTCCGGGCATCACATTTTACCCAAAAATATCTCAGTGTGCATCACTAAGATTTAAATGGCTTTAATGAGGCATCGCTGGCATACAATAAATGGCACATATTTAAAGTATACAGTTTGATAAGTTTGGACATAGTTCCATGAAACCAGCACCATAGTCAAGATAGTGGGCATATCCACCCACCCCCAAAAGTTTTCAGGTCTCTTCATAATGCTGCTGCTTCTCACCCCTCACCCACTTGCCCCAGGCAGCCGCCGAAGTGCTTTCTGCCCTGGGTGCCTGTTTGCATTTTCTGTAAATGGAATTATGTGTGGTATGGGCCTCTTTGTGTGGTTTCTTTCACTCAGCGTAATTATTTTGAGGTTCATCCATGTTGTAGTATATATATCAATAGTTCATTTATTTTTATTGCTGAGCAAGAACTTTTAAAAAAGATAACTGCAATATTATTACCATACCCCAAAGTAAATTAAAAATGGTTCCTATTATCATCTAACATCAAGTCAGGTCTTAAATGTCCCCATTGTCCCATAAGTAAGCGTGCTTTTATTATTGATCCGTCTGCATGAGGACACAAACATGCTCACAGAGTGGCACTTAGCTCTTCACACCTCTCCTGCTTGCATCTGCTCTAAGGGTTAGTTCATCACCTTTAATACTGATTTTACTCTGATGGCGGGTAATTGTGTAGAAAGGTCACGGGAGGAGACATTTTCCCTGCCTACCGCATCCTAACATAGCTGTTCCTTTTTGTGTGCCCTTAGTTCTTGACCTTATGCAGAATGAGAGTTAATGTTTTAAGGATGGCGAGAATTATCAGACGTTGGCAGTCTTAATCCAGTTCCCTACAAGGAGTGCCTGTGTCTCCAGGAAGGCCGGCGGTGCTGCTGCTGACCCCGGCGCAGATCCGGGCAGAGCGTGGCGCTTCCTGTTTTCCTCTGCGGAGGCCAGCTCTGGAATTCCCCTCCCTTGCCCACGATTTCAGTCTCGCCTCTCTGCCCTAGTCCTCACGCAGCACACCAGAGAGTGTGCTGGTCTAACTGTCTGCGTGTGCCTGGAAAAGAGCACCATTTTGTATTTTAAAATATGTAATCGTACTTAGCGTCTAGGCTTTGGGTTTGCTAAAAGAATGTTACAACACGTCTGGGGAACACAGCCTGTCTGGATCCCATCCTTTTGACCTTCTCTCTCACCTTATAACACTGTCCTTTATCTTTCTTTACCTTCAGTGTCACCTCTCTTACTGGATCTGCCTTGTCAGAAATCAGGCATAATCAAGTCTTCCTCACCTCCAAGGGAACAAATTCAGTCTGACCTCATTTCCTCTTGTCCCTTCAGCCCCGCTGTCTGTCTTCCCCTGGCCAGAAAGTCAGGCCTTCCTCTGGGCTCTCTGTCTGCTCTCTCCAGTTCCACACCCACTGGACACTCCTCAGCCGTCTGCTGTCTGCGCACCTGTCGCTCCCCCGACAGACGCTGCGCTCGCCGCAGTGTTTGCGGTGCGTGGCTGCATCCAGTGGGCACGTCTCAGTGTGCGGTTGCGCTCACCAGCTGTGTTGCCTTGTTTCTCCTTCACACTTTGAAGGAGACACACCTGAGTCTCCTCCTGACTTCAGGGTGTTTCTTTTGGCCTCCTTTAATGGTTCATTTTCCTCCACTGGACCTCGAATGGGTTCCTCTCTGCACTTCCTAGGAAGCCTCCTGCACTAACAGCTGTGTTGTGCCAGTGGCACTCAGTTTCCAGCCCCCAGGTTGGCCTCCTTCGGAGCCCCATTTCCATATGTCCAGCTGGCCCTCATGTCAGCTTCCCTTGGCCACCTCACAGACTCCTCAGTTCAGGGTCTCAGACCAAGTCCTGTGCCTCCTGAGTCTCGTCCTCTTCCGGGATTACCTGACCCAGTGAATTGTACACATGCTCCTCAGATCTGAAATCTATGCCCCTCTCTCAACTTCTCTTTCCCTTAACTCCCAAATCCAGCCTGCAATCCAGTGCTGTTGGTTTCAACCACTGAAGGACTGTTGAATCTCTCCACTTCTCCCCATCTCTACTGTTAGTTGAACCTAGTCTCCTTCCCCCAGCATTGTACGAAACCCCTGCTTTGGCCCTGCCACCCTGCTTGCTGCCTGGCGCTACCCGAGTAGCTTCTGAAAGCATCCCTGCTCTAGGGGCTGCGCTCCGTTGCCTTCTGGAAGGAAGGACCGAAGCCTTCCACTTCTGTACCTTAAATCAAGGTGAGACTAGAGGGCGCAAAAAACCCCCCAATGCGAAAGGGAAAATGTGACTGCCAACTCAGTGAAGTTCAAGTTTAAAAATATTTTCAGATTTAGAAATTAATTACCTAACAACCATTATGATACAAGTTGAGGTCTTTCTGTCCTTTGCTTTTCAGTGTGAGCAGTCTGTTTTGAATCAGTTTAGTCATCTGCCCTTGAACATCCTCAGTGCTGAGAATGTTACCTTATTTATGAATGTGTATTAATACCCCTGTTTCACAAGCATATTGGCTCACAATCGTGTCCATTCATTCAAACAGTTTGGGGCGAGGCAGGTGGTGGCTGGCGTACGCCACGGTGGCTCTTCTTTGCACGCACTTCCTGCGGGAGCTCAGCGGTCAGGACAGACCACTTAGCATGGAGATGTGGGCTGAGTGGAGCCTTCCGCTTAGCCCGACACCCTCTTCCAGAGGGAATGATGCTCGTGTGTCTTCACAGGGCAGGGGGTGATCGGGCTCCCAGTGGCCTGGGAGTAGACCTTACTCTTTGAAATATGCCCTTGCCCGCTGGCGAGGGGCCTCGGCCTCGGCCTTGGCCTGAGCCAGGTGGCCGCCTCGGCATGTCAGGAAGGCTTTGGGCAGAGTGCAGCCTGGCAATCACCAGTGTGGGATTGGGATTCTGCAGCAATCAAGGCTACAGGGCAATAAACAGTGCATACAGGCTTCTGAAATGAGTGCGTGAACGGTTTGCTTTTGCGGCTTTGAAGAAAATCACATGCTAATCCTCAGAAGCTGTCACTTGGGTCTGTCTTGATAAGTTTTTAGGGTTTATCAGGATCATACCAACATTTCAAGAGATACAGACATAAAATATTATGTTGAAAGGCAGCCTAATCCAACAAGTCCATACATAACTTGCCTTAGCTTTGAGGCAAACTGCGGTTTCAGGAGGATGCTGATGCAAGGGAAGTGAACAGGCTGAGCGAGCTGCTAGAGCCCTGAGCTGCGGGCCAGGGGCCCCTCCGTCAGATCACAGCGTCTGAGGCATCCTCTGAGGTGTCCTGGAGAACTGGGGCTGCCTTGCTGTCCCTGAACAGCTGTACCCAGCACGAGTACAGAACGGGTGTGCTCACCTCACGATGCATTCTTTCCTGATAATAATGGTTAATAACTGGACATTTGTCTTGTTTTTTAAAAAAATAAATAAAACTGAAATGGTTATTATACTAATATGATAATGGCCAAAGCTAGACCAAATCATCTATTTTAAGTTCTAAAGAACCTGTTATTTTGCTTTGCCATTTTTTGTGCATATATCCTTTTGGGGATTTTGTCACAGGAAGTACTGCAGCAGTCCAAGATTCAGGTATTTTTGTGTCCTAGGAAAATTTATTTTATTATTGAACAAAGTCATCTATAGTATGTACATCCATCAGAAGAAGTTTTTTGTTAACAACATCATTTTCTCAACACATTGTTCTCATGTTTTAGAAACGACGTCGTCGGATTGACCGAAGTATGATTGGAGAGCCAACAAACTTTGTACACACAGCGCATGTAGGATCGGGAGACCTGTTCAGCGGAATGAATTCAGTAAGTGTGTCGGCAAGACCTGCAGAGGGCCTCGGGCATAGTTACATGGAACCCGTGTCACAGCTGTGTGCGTGTTTGATGCTATGCAATGTTAGATGAGTCTACACATCGTATATAAATACGAGGGGACCTTGAAATATTGATCACCCATCTAATTGGCTGAGTTACGTATGTGTTTCTATTTCTGGTACTAAACTCGCCATAGCTACCTTTCTCCTGAATACATAACTTCAAACTTTAAGGGATTTGGCAGTAAACTAGGCAGAACCAGAGTGTAAAAGATCTCTTGGCTATCTTTTACAGAAATTTCAGTGAATTTCAGAATAGACTTTAGATTTAATCAGCTGAAGTCTTTTATTCCTTGATTTTACCTAAGAATGGAGTTCAGTCTAATAGAAGTGCCACAAGGGGAGGGTGTTCCCTGAAATAAGCCATGAAGTACAGAGGGCCTCTTTCCCCTGTATCTTCAGTGGCCAGATGTCTAAATGGTTGCTCAGTGTTGGGAACCAGAAAGTCAGTGAGCTTTAATAAACACAAAATTATGATTCATCGTATATGCTCACTTACTGGGCACCGTTAACAAAAGATTTAACAAGAGAACGGACTTCTCAAATAGGCGAGTATCCTGGATACAGCAAACAGTTTGTCAGTTCAGTTATTGGGTAAGCAAAGGAATGACATCTGCATCTTCTGTGAAAGGAAACAGCTTGTTTGTTTTAAATCTGTAGGAAAAGTACTTTGTTTCACTCAGCTGCTTTCTGTGGAAATGTAGGTTGCTAAGTATGATGCAGTAGCTTTGTTTCTTAGATCAACATGGTCAGAAAAGGCTAAGTGTGACCCTATGACTTGTTAGTATAGTTATTAACACAGTTTCAAACTTACTAGAAATGATAAATTTTAATACCTTCTCAACCAATGTCTTCTTCCTCACTTAAGGTTTTTGAAAACTCTTTATAGTACAAACTGTTTAGTTCATGGTATTTGCTTTTCAAGTCCTGTTAATGCACAGTTCAGAATTTCCTTTGAGTTTCTCACCTGGCATTTCGTGTCCGTGGAAAGCCTGCCACCGCCGTGCGGAGCTCTGTCCCTTGCCGCCTGTGTCAGTAGGACTCGGTCTGTCCCTTGCGGGGCTCCCTGTCCAGCTGAGGCAGAGGCTGGTCAGTGGGCCCTCTGCGGGCTGCACCTGCAGTCTCCACACAGCATTCTCTGCCTACTGAGGTAGAATTTTTATGCTGTTTAGAACTAAATAAGCTTTTCGTAGTCATTGCTTACAGTAGTTGGTCTATCAGTCGCCTGCCGTCTGTAAAGCCACAGGCATCGCGCCCCTTGGCCCCGGCTCTGAGTTCTTGTTAGGCTGGGTGTTGTGAAATCTCGTCTCCTGAACTCTCACTGATAGTTCTAATGTGCAAAAGCCTGATTGGGTGAGAAAATTCTCTTCTCATGAGCAGTAATAGTGCAAGTAAGACAAAACCACAGACATGCTGTTTCTTTAAGGAGATATTTAAGAACGGAGCAGCCAGACTTAGGACCAGGCTTGATGCCTGTGAAGCAGCCATACGGGTTACTGGGCGGGTGGGTGACTTGTAGTTTCTTTTTCTCCTGTATACACTGTTCTTCCCAAGACTGCCTTTCACACCAACTTCTTGCCAGAAAGGGTTCTGCAACCCTTTTTATAATACAACCCTAGTGTGTTAGAACACTTCGTGTCCATAGGCACCCTGATACATTCAGTCCACGATCCTGTAGTTTGAAATTGAAAAATCCCACTTTTGGAGGGGGAAAAATGTACATGGCATCATGGAAAAATATAAAAATTGTTTTGAAATAGACCTAAAATGTCTGTGAAGGCTGACTTGTAGCAGGTGCCCTGACCCTTCACTGCTCCCACCTGAGTCGGGGAGACCGACTCTCCTCCGCTTCTGAGCTCGCGCCTGACTGATCTGAGTAAACGACACACTGGGAGCGCAGCAGTTTGCATGTGGCTTTGTGCCTTTATTTCAGCAAAGAAAGTATCCCAGCACTGAACTTACCAGAAAACAGTGCAGTAATATAGTTAGGAGAGATTATCATGTTAGCCATTTTACTGATAAGAAGCAAGAAGCCAGAGAGGATGGAGTTCACTCAGTTACACTCCAGTAACAAACCAACCTGGACCAGAGTCCAAGTCTCCAGATTCTTAGACTCTTCTTAGTTTATCAGACCATATTAAGACTGTATCAAGTATGTAAATGTTACTGCATGGACTTTTAAAATTTATCTTTGGCTGGCCCAATTTTATTTATACTTGTTTTTGATTCTATTAATAAGTAACTGAAGTGATCATATATGTGAAGTGTATGTAAATTAAGATACTTAAGGTTGAGGAACTGAAAGTTGAGTTGATTTATGTACTTTTGACTGACTTTGAAATGTTACCAAGTGCCTTCTGAATGACCAAAATGACTTTTTGTGTTTGGTAAACAAAGAAGGGAAGGTGGTGGCAAAAAAGGTTTTAATTACTTGCCTCAGTATTTGCTGTCGTAATTAGAAAGATTCATATCTTTAAAAATTTCACTTTTATTCTAAAATTTTGTCTTTAAAAAAATCTATATTTATAGATTTTTCCTATAAATAAGTAGCCTTTTGAAAAACGTAGCCAAAATATTGAGACAAGAATTGCTTTGTTGCATTGGCCTTAATTCCTGACTTTGTCTCGTTCTAGGTCAGCTCCATTCAGAACCAAATGCAGTCCAAGGGGGGCTACGGGGGCGGGATGTCCGCCGGCGTGCAGATGCAGCTCGTGGACACGAAGGCCGGATAGCGCCCCCTCCAGTGAGTACCTAGGGCTCCGAGGTGGCCGACAGCAAGGCAGGGCGGGGAAGAGGCACGGCCGACGGACCCTTGAACGCAGGTTTGAACTGCAGAGGTCCACTTGTGCACGGATGTTTTTCCGCAAATACTATAAATGTATCTTCTCTTCTCTGGCTAACTGTTGGAAGAATACAGTATATAATTATACGTACACAGGGTACCGTCAACCAGCTGTTACTGCTAAGGCTTCTGGTCAACGGTGGGCTGTTAGCAGTTACGTTTTGGGGGCGTCAGGAGGCACAGAGTTTTCACTCTGCTGAGGGAAGGGCATCAGTACCCCAACCCCAGCGTGGTTCAAGGGTCAGCTGTATTTTGTTCTCTTACAAAAATGGTGAACAAATGGCAGAAGTACTTTCACTTGGCCGAGTGTTTCAGGTGACGGCCACAGGCGTGGCTGCCGGTCGGCGTGGGCATCAGCGTGTGGCGGCCCCGCCCCTCACGGGGAGGCCCGGACTGAGGTTCCAGTGACAAGTTCCCATTTTTGTGTCCTTTGAACAAGAGTAAATTATTATTTGAGTGTTGATACGGCACAGAATCCTGTGTAGTGATTTTATATTTAACACCCTGCTCTTGATAAACCTTTCATAATCAGCTTTTTAAAAGGATGAACCCTTGAAGTATAAAATAATTTGGATTCTTCTTTTGGTTTTATAGGTCATTGTGAATGTTCCCTCTATTTTCTTTAATTCTTTTTTTTGTTGTTGTGATTGCTTTTTTCAAATACAAAAAAGAAGTGTGATGGCGTCGTGTCCCTCCTGTTGTGGTTCCTCCAGCGAGACGCCACTGTTCCGCCGGAGCGGCCGCCGTCAGTGTCCCCCGCCTTCCCCAGCGGGCACGCGTGCCCTTGGACTCATGGATGTAGTTCCTTACATCGTGGCTTCAGTTTTTATCAACATGGATCTGACCTTAGCATGATCTTTGTTTGTGTGAATGCTAGCACTATTTTGCATCTTTCTTTTTAAATATTTCTCTTTCCACCTGCCTTATGATTTTATTGGTAAGCAAGGACCTGCTATTATTTGTTAATTTGTCACCATTTATGTATATTTTGGAAGGTATGAGACCCACAAGCACAATGCTCATTTTTATTCATTTGAAACTTCAGCAGAATAGGTATCTGCATGCTTTATGAAGTTGCTACATGTGGGGAGCCCGTGGGCTGGTGATGCTGCTGCTGCTGCTATTAGAGAAAGGTTAGCCAAGCCACACCTGTGCACACAAGAGGGAACGTGTAGCTTGTTAGAAATGACTTTTTGGTCTATTTAGTTAGACTTACAGTAAAAGGAGAGCTTGCATTCATAAGGCCTGGCCTTCCTTCTGTTGTAAATGTTCACTCTATTTATTTTGTGAGCGAGGACCTGGGAGTGTGAGCAGGCGTGGCTGCGTCATCGGACAGACAGCCTCGCCGTTGTCTGAGCAGCAGCAGCTCAGGCGAGGTTCTTTTCCTTGTGTGCTCAGTCTATGCCTACTTGTCTTGATTGTGTGATTAATGTTATGGTATCCAGTGGCAGTTTGTTGACCTTCTGGCCTTTCCATACTCTGCATATTTTGGGGCAGGGGGGGTGGCCCAGAGCAGCACACTGACCTGAGTCATTGCCCCGGAAAACAGTCTGTCTGGTGACTGTGGAATTTGTGAGAAAAACCTTTGCTTCCAAAATCTGTTTATTCTTCAACCAGGTAGTGTTTTGCATTTGTGCTAACTGTAAATCCTATGTCCACTTCTGACTTGATGTGGCCGGGTTGACATTTCACGAAGTGAATGGGGCTTCGCTGAAAAACTTACAGAGTGCTAAGGAATGGAAAGTGATCATTTTTTTTCTTTTCTTTTTATTTCTTCCCCTTAGTCCCAAGTTCTTGTGAAAAGGTAACTGAATAAATACTAGGTTTGTGTAGGCAAAACACAGAAGCATTACTCCCCGGTTCTTCGGCATCTGGCTGGCGCAGTACAGGTGGCACTGGGTCCCTCAGTCCTTGTGCTTCTGCAGGTTAGAGCCTTCACGGTGGGGGCGGGGGTCTCCAACGAGAGAGAAGCTGTCAAGGAAAAACATTTATGCTTAGTAGTAAAAACTGGCATTTTGCAGCTTAATAACTTCTGAACTTTAATTCCTCTGGTGTCATTAATTCACTGTGTGGGTGCTGTGCTCTGGCATTCACTGGAGAGCGGGTTTGCACCATCCCCCTGCTCAGCCAGAGCCCTCCTGCCAGGGACGCTGCTGTGCGCCAGCCCTTCAACCGACAGGCTGGACTTTCTTGACGTGCTCAGCACTGGTGCCACGTAGCCTACTTCTACTTTGACTTTTAAAAATTAGTACAATTTTTATATTCGTCATTTAACCCCTGGAACAACCACCCAGGGCACCATGGTCCCTTTCTTGATTTGATTGTATTTTCCAGTTGCTTTTTTTTCTGCCTTTCCAAGGACCAAACGCTCAGCGAGCGCTGGAGCGTGTCTCCATGTGACCCAGAGGCTGCGCTGTGCAGCTCTGCCGACTTCACAGGCACGAGTGGGCACACGCTAAGGTGCCAGGAAATTCAAGAAGAAAAATTCTTCAACCCAAAATTCTAAGATACAAACTTTGGACACAGATCTTTCCGAGTGTGGAGGAGCAGCTTTTCCATACTCACAGGTGGGATTGTGAATCTTGGGAAGTCATTTGGTCCCTGTGGCAATGCATCTCTTCTTAAAATTGAAGCTAATTAAATAAATAGGATAGACTGTTAATACTTTTTTGAAATACATGCTAATAACTGTTAGGCAAGGGAAAAATGAATGAAGGTTTAGCTAACGACAGGGAGTCTGTCATCAGTGACCTGCATTCCGACAACAGGTGCTTCCCGTGGTCCGGGCCCGGGACGGTGCCTGTGAGCAGAGGCGGAAACGGTAACTCTGGCGATTGGTCAGCGTTTCCAATGCAGCACTATCCGTGGGCCTTTAAAGATACTTTGAGAGTATATTAGCTTTCATTTTGTTATTAAATTATAGCAGTTTCATTACAGAGAGCAAGTTTGCCTTGATTTTGTTTAAAATGACCTGCTCAGCACCCAAAAGATAAAATTGACATATTTTTATAATATAAGCATACTTTTTTTTTTGTACATTGTGTTCATTCTTGAATAAAGTGAGTTCAGTGTTGGCTTGTAGATATTAAAAAGAAAGTATTGATTCAATAAATGTTTTCTTTCAACCCTGGTTTGGTTTTTCTTTTGGTTTAGCTTTTTTCTTTCAAGTTTATGTACCAGAATTCACTTAGAGCAATTTTTTAGCATTCTTATATCTTCCATTAAGACTAATGCCATGCAGAAATAATTGATCATTTTTCCCTTTTAAAGACAATTTAAATTTCTAAATTTGTAATCTTTAACTTCAACTTACTAAAACACATTTCTAGTCAAAATGAACCTTAAATGTTTGGAAATAGGACTTGTTGAAACATCCCTTTTCTTCAAATTTTCATTGCCTGGCAACATCACAGATGATTTTTAACAAAGGAAGCAAATGCCTATTCAGTTTTCCATGCTGAAGCAGTTTGTCCTCACAATATATGTAGGATTTAAGTAAGTTAAAGTTAAGAATTCTTAGCCATACTGGCCACATTTCAAGTGTTTAATAGCTTCATGGAACTGTCAGCTGCCACAGGTGACAGCTAGGGAACCTTTCTGTCATCATGGTTTGGGCAGGTTCGAGTTTGTTTCTAAAATAGTTTGGGGCAAATCTGCCCCCAAGGACCATTTGGCAGTGTCGGGAGATCTGTTGGTCCTCACAATCTGAGGATGAGGATGGGGGTGCAGACACTGATTGGACGTCAGGACCGGGGAGCCTGCTCACTGCCCGTGCGTGGGGCACAAGACGACCCCCGACCGAGGCGCATCCGGCGCCAGCCTCTCAGGGGCCACAGCTGAGAAGCCCTGGTTGTAGAACAAGGAAGCGCCCCGTGCTCACTGAGTGCATCCCGTTAGGCTGGCGGGTAGGTTTTTCTCCTGTATCATGAGAATTGCTACACACTATTCTAAAACAGAAAAATTGATGAGAAAAATATTAGAAACGGTAAGACATCCTAATTAAGAAAGTACCTGAAGGAGCTCGTGTTTATGTATCACAAAATTGATTCTGGGCATGTTTTCCGAGGGCATGCCCAAAAAGTAGGACCAATCTATAAAAATAGTGTCAGAGTTTGGACTTTGCTAAAACTTAATGAAAATGCAAAAACCTACAAAACAGACAAGGAGGAAATTACATCCTCTTGTTAAAATAGGATTTTAGCTGACTGAAAGAAAACAATTGAAATTTTACCTTCAGTTTATCGTCTCCATCCAGAATGGTCCAGCAAGAGAACTTAAACCATTAAATGACTCACGTTAACCTGACTTTTTATATTTTGGCACCTTAACATTTAGTTTTTATGATGTTTCCAGGACAATGCAGTTTTGTTTTTTAAGTGCTTTCTGCCAGATACATGCAACTTCTGGGCTCCCGTTCATCTTGAGCCACATCCTTCTAATAGCACCTTAAAGTTTTCTATCTGGCCTGCCTTTGATGCCTAGGAAAAAGTTACTTCCTGAATAAGAAGATCCCACTGTTTGAAGGGACCCCACAGCGGTTGCTGAGGGTAGTGGTCTTGCTATCGAAGACAGGAGATTTCAGTCTCATCGGAAGGTCAGAGCAGGAGAGTCAGGATAAAGTCTGATTCTGACCCCCAATTTTGTCTTGTAAACCCAAGCTCCAGAGTTCCCCAGAGCTTTGTGGCAAACACTAAAACTCAGTGTTCAGTAGCTTTAGACAAGTAAGGGCACTGATGGCCTGCCTCAGGGGCCCAGAGAATGTTCCTAGGTTATTTTTGCTCCTTGAGGGGAGGAGCAAATGAGATACATCTTCAGAGCTTCACCCTTAATACTTACTCTTAACGCACGGCACGTTCTGCCGGTGCGCTGTGCCTGGGCAGTGTTGGGAAACACTTTGGTTGCTGTTTGAGTTTCTTTAAAAATCAGTATTTTACTTTTCAGAAACAGCCCAAAAGAGGAGGTAAAAAACAAACAAAAAAAAATCTCTATTGCTTTTTGGCACAGCCACCCAGATTCAGAACTCCAAATGGAGTGATTTTTGCATTGAACGTCTTTCCAGTTGCCTGCAACGTCAATTTTTTCTATAGGTTTTGTTTCAGTTTTTGCTGCTTGGAAAGTGTTTTAGTCCATTTGAGCTGTTAGAACAAAATACCCCAGACTGGGTAGCTTAAAACCACAGACAAAGTTACCCTTCATGGTTCTGGGAGGCCAAAGTTCAAAATGAGAGTGCGGCTGGTCGGGCTGGGCCGCAGACCTGCCCCTCCCCCCTGCCCCCGCACACGGACCGGTGCTGTGGAGCTGTCTCACGAGGCACTAGTCTCACGCCTGAGGGGTACATGCATGACTCAAGTGCTCCCTCATGCCATCACCTCTGGGAATTAGGGCTGCAACCCGAACTTTGCGGGGAACAGAAGCATTCACACCATAGCCTTAAGGGGTAGGAAATGAGAGGACGACCCCTTGTAGATGCAGCCACACTGGGTGCAATGGAGCTGAGGCCACAGAGCGTCCAGACCCACAGCCTGTCAGGATCCGCCACTGTCGCAACCCCAGGAGCGAGCAGTCCGTTCTCCCTCCCCTCCTTTCCAGCCTGAGATTCCTGAAGGAAACCAACATGACATACAAACATTTTAGAAGAAAAATCACTCTGGTAAGTCCTATGTGAGATGGGAAGTTAAAGGAAATGGAGGATTCTAGGGGTACAATTTGCTAAAACTTGTAAAAAATTTTCTTTGACAAAAACAAAGCAAGGAAATGCCCTGAAAAAAATAACAAAAAAGTAATCTCTTCATTGTGTTCTGAAATTTTCAAAATTAGTTTTTGCATTTATACTTTCACACTTCACAGCCTTCAGCTGTCCTTTTGTTGTGAAGAGTATTCAGCTACAGGACAATTACATTATTGCTCTGATTATCCCTCCTCCTACTCCTCCTGAGGATTCCCAGGTTTCTCAGGCAGCAGCAGTGACAGCGAGGTCTAGAATATTGAGAGTGCGCCCCCCCCCCCTTGAACTTCTGAGAGAATATTATTTTGAACTAGTATTCTATCTACAACCAAACTCAGGTGGGATGGCAGAAGATGAACCAACCAGCAAGAAACCACTTTTCCACCCATGCTACTGGAAACACACACTTCAGAGTACGCTTTGCAAGAAAAAGTAGTCTAGTTGTATAATTAAAAGAAATCTCAGGATTTCTAGCTCTGACGCAGACCTGGAAAGCAGTCTACCCAAATTAGAGCAAATGATGAGAAGATTTTAAGGAAATTGGTTACAAGCAGCATAATTAAATGGGTACCATTTAATAGCTGGAGATTCATGCCCTCACAAAATGTTTATTGAGTGCTGCGCCCAGCCAGATACAGCGGCGAACACAGCCCCTCTATCCACCTTAGTGCTTTCCGCCTAGTGCTGTGGGTGCAGAGACAGACAGCAAGTCAAAGCAGAAAGTAATGGTAGGAAAGATCAGACGATGCTGAGGGCTCTGGGCAGACTGCTGGGGACCTGGGGGAGGAGTAACAGCTGAAGCTATGACGTGGCTTTGAGTCATTGGGATGTACCCCAAGTTCCTAGAACAGGGTCAGCCATGCAAATGTTTTGAATGAAATTTAGTAAAATAAAAAATTGCCATTTAAAAGGCCGTCTTAGTGACAAATTATTATTTAGGAGCTCATAACATTTTGGTTGTAGAGTGTATTATAGGTACATAGTTACAATAGAGCTTTAAAAAAAGCATGGAAGATTTATAGTTGCAAAACAATGTGAATTTTAGAGAAGTTGACAAAACTCAGAAGATAGTATAGCAGAAAAGAAATGGTGGAGAGTAAGTGCTAATCTCTCTATGAACTGGGAGTTCATAAAGTGCTGTGAAGGCGCATGTTAAAAATTACCCTTTACCCCTGGCCAGGTGGCTCAGTGGGTCAGAGCATCTCCCCAATATGCCAAGGCTACCAGTGTAATCCCTGGTCAGCGCACGTACAAGAATCAACCAATGAATGAGTGGAACAACAAATTGATGTCTCAAAAAATAAAAAATTAAAACCTATCTTTTAAAGTTATGAAAATAATGGAAATGAAAATGTAAAAATTTAACCATAACTGCTTTGAAGGAAAGACAAGTCTATTAGAAGCTTCACTTTTATGGTATATATAAAATCATTTGTGCAATTCAAAGTTGGTAAACCAAGAAATGAAAGTATGCCTACAGTATTTAAAATTAAGGAGATAACACTATTTGCGAATTTAAAATACAAATAACTCTAAGCAGTTATCCTTAGAAGTAGGAATGGAGTGTGTGGGAAGTGGATGAGAGACATTTTTCATATGATGCCAGTGTGTCCTGTTTGGATTTCATTTTCTTCATAATACTGTAATTTCATAGTAATAATATAAAAAAATAACATTTTAAATAAATACCAGGTGATGGCAGCAAGATAGCTGACTAAGGAGCCCCAGGCCCTTGTTTGCCCACAGAAACACCCAAGAAACCAAAAAGCTTTGTGAGAACTCCAGAAACTAGTTAAGAAGCGGCGCCAACCAAGCGAATGCACAAAGAAAAAGGCCCCCTCGAGCCGGCGGGTGGAATGGTTAGTCTTGCTGACTCAGCAGCAGTGGGATGGTGGCTCACGTGGAAGCCAGGTGTAGGCTGCTGAACACAAGCGGGCACAGGCGGTCTGCAGCCCGAGGAATACAACAGAAACTCATTCTGAGAACAAACAGGAATGAGACTCTTAACATAAATACAAACATTTAACAGCAGCTGAATTCATGGGAACTGGTCTAAAAGCACACACGCAGCCCCGGGGAAGATGCAGGCTCAGATGGGGTTGGAGGGGACTGGAGCCTTGTGGTTGGGTTCATCGGTGAAGGTCTCCCCTGTGTGACGCTGCTCAGTCAAGGCTGGGAGAGGAGCTTTTTCAAATACTTAAATCCCAACAAAAGATCGTAAGACACACACAGAGACAAACCACAGCTCATTCAAGGGCACAAACTAAATCACCAGAAACCAAGCTTAACAAAACCTCTGACTTGAGACAGAATTTAAAACTGTCTTAAATATGTGCAGTGAGCTAAATGAGAACACAGGCAGATGATTAAACAAAGTCAAGGAAAAAGGATTTTCTAAAAAGAATATCAACAGGGATAGAAATTCCAAAACAGAAATACTGAAAGTCCTAGCCGGTTCAGTTAGTCAAGAAAAAAGAGATAAAAAGACATCCAAATTGAAAAGGAAGTAAAATTATTTCTGTTCACAGACTTGACCTGATACATGGAAGCGCTAGCAGTGAGCCGCGTCCACACCCACAGCTGGAACAAATGGACTCAGCAGAGCTGCAGGGCACCATCAGCACACACAAATCAGGCGTCTCGCTACACTAACAATGAACAGTCTGGAAGTGAAATCAAGAAAACAATTCCATTTACAATAGCACCAGAAAGAATACTTAGGAATAATTTAAGGAGGCAAAAGACTTGTCCACTGAAAACTGTAAATAATTAAAGAAATGAAAGACATAAGTAAATGGAAAGATACTGTGTGTTGATGGACTGAAAGACTTATTAAAATGTCAGAACCATCCAAGGCAATCCAGATTTGATGCAGTCCCTACAAAGTCCCAATGGCACTTTCTTTGCACATATAGAAAAATACATCCTATCATTCACATGGAATATCAAAGAATCTTGAAGAGCCAAAATAATCCTGAAAAAGAACAAAGTTGGAGGTACCATACTTGATTTCAAAACATTACGATCTATAGTAATTAAAACAGTGTGGTACTGGCATAAACAAGTACAGACAGACAGATGGAACAGAATAGAATAGAGAGCCCAGAAATAAACTCTGTGCATGGCTGAGTGATTTTCAGCAAGGATGCCAAAAGCACTCAGTGGGGCAAGGCCAGTCTTTTCAACAAATGGTGCTGGGACAAGTAGGTATCCATATGTAAAAGAATAAAGATGGATCATGTCTTAGTCTGTTTAGGCTGCTATAACAAAACAGTCCATTCTTGGTAGCTTATAAATGGCAGAAATCTATTCTCACAGTCCAGAGGCTGGCAGTCCAAGGTCAAGATGCCAGCATGGCTGCCTCCTAGGCTGGTGCCACCTTGCTGGAAGGCTCGTGGCCTCTCAACCAAAGCACGTCCCGAAGGCCCTGCCTACGCAAACAATCCTATAGGCATTGGGATTTCAACATACCCATCTGGGGATGAGGACACAAACGTTGAGACCCTAGCATGCCTTTATCTTACAACATATAAAAATTAAAATGAATCAGATGTAAACATAAGACCTAAAACTGTAAAACTCTTGGAAGAAACACTGGGGAGAAGCTTTATGCCAATAGATTTGGCAATGATTTTTTTGGACCTGACACCAAAAGCACAGGCAACAAGAGAAAAAATAGACAAACTGGGCTCCATCAAACTAAACACTGCATCAGAGGACAAAACAGTGTGAAAAGGCAGCTTACAGAATGGGAGAATGTATTTGCAAATTACATATCTGATAAGGGGTTATATCCAGGATACATAAAGAATTCCTACAACTCGACAACAAAAAACAACCCCATTAAAATATGGGCAAAGGACTAGAATAGACATTTCAACAAAGATGACACACAAATGGCCAATAAGCACATGAGTAATGCTCAACATCACTAATTATGAGGGAAATGCAAATCAAAACCATAATGAAGTATCACCTCACATCCGTTAAACTAAACAGAAAAAAGTGTTGGCGAAGATGTGGAGAATTTTGAACTCTGCACTGTTAGTGGAAATTTAAAAATGGTGCAACTGCCATGGGAAACCATATGGAGATTCCTCAAAAAATTAAAAAATACCACCACTATATGATCCAGCAATCCCACTTCTGGATGTATCTCCAAAGGGACTGAGAGCAGAGTCTCAAAAGACACATTTGTACACCGTGTTCCCTGCAGCACTATTCACAATAGTTAAGAGCTACAAGCAACCCAAGAGTCCACCAAGAGCTGAATGAAAAAATAAGACATGGTATGCAATTGAATACTATCCTGTCTTTAAAAAGAAGAAAATTCTGACATGTGCTACATTGATGAACCTTAAGGACAGATATAATGCCGAGTGAAACAAGTCAGTTACAAAATGACAGATACTGTATGATTCCCTTATATGATGAATTTAATATAGTCAAATTCATAGAGACAAACTCAAAGGACAGGTCAGATGAACTCATTCAAAGACGACAGCAGCAGAGTGGGAAAATAAAGAGAAGGGAAATGTTAAGAGAAGTGTGACATTCACAGTCTGACCAACTGCATCTGCCTCAGACTGGACTCGGGTACCAGCTGAGAAATGTGCGTCTGGCCCGCGGCTGCGGCCCGGGCGCTGGCCTTCCTCCTGTCTAAGTGCCTGCGGGAGACACTAACCGAGACCATCAGCGGCGCCCAGCACAATGCCAGCAGAAACGGTGCCTTCAGGATCCAGATCTTGTTAAAAAGCACATGGGAACATGACCGTCCCTAGAACCAGAAGCCCCAGGAGGCCGGGTTCAAAGCTCAGTTGATTCCACACACGACTGCACCTTGGGACGGAGGTGGGCGGAGGTGTGCTCGCTCCTCTGGCTGCAGGGGCCCCTGCACAGGCTGGAAGCACTGTCACGCCAGGTCCCTGCCTGCTGGCAGCCCTTATGAGGTGATGCTGATGCTGTACACAAGCATCTTCACCAAGCCTGGTGTGTGTCAGGGACTTAAGGGACAAGCAAATCCTGAGAGGCACGGGAAAACCATGTGGTGGTCTCACTTGAAGCCTCAGACATCACACACATGGCCAAGAAACAGGTCTTGACACAGCATTCCCTCTGCAAACCACCACATGCAGAAGCGACACAGACACGGGGCTTTCCTGGCGAGCCGGCCCCGAGCGAGGGGAAAACCCAGTGCAGCCCAGCCAGCCGTTCCAGGAAACCAATGCATGGCACGCAGCCCGTCCTGCTGGGACTGAGCACACCGAGGGTGTTCCTGACCTGGATTTTCAGGGGCGGGCAGCTGTCCTTCCCTGTGTTGGCTCCGCTTTCTGTGCTTGGCAGTTAGTGAGCTGGGGGTAGAGGGGGACAAGGGGGTGGGGCAGGGCTCCTCCGGTCTCTCACGGAGGCCACGCCCAACCAGAGAGCAGTTGGGGGTTCCTGTCTAGTTCAAGGCTGCTTGCGGGCAAGTCCCTCAGATCCTTGGTGTTTCATAAAATGAAGGGCTTGCAAGGACTAGTAAGAGAAAAGCGGCAGCACAGGCTTCTGGTGAAGCAAGTGGGAAAAATACTAACAAATTAATCCTGAGCTCTATTTTCTTTCCCGTCTTAATAAACACGGAAAGTAGAACTTCTGGTATAGGTTCAATTATTGGTTCATTCACTAGACATTTTAGTTCCAGACAGGCAAGGCGCTTCACAGACCCGGGCAGGGGGTGGGGGCAGGGCAGGAGGGGTTGGTGGGAAGGGCAGCTTGGGGCGTCCCTGGCTGGGCTGCAGAAGCTGGGACGATGGGACGTGGGAGGGAGGGGTGAAGGCGCGGTTGGTAAATCCCAGTCATTTCTGTTCACTCTCACAGCTGTGCTAGTTAACAAGCTTTTACTCTCCCAGTTTCACAGGCGACAGGGCAAACAACTTGCTCAAGGTCAAATGGCCGACAGCTGGGCACATTCATCTCGAAGTGTGTAAGAAATACCGTGTCACACAGCGTTGGACCCCGACCTAAGCCTGGGAAGGCCTCCTGTGGCCCTGGCTGTCGGCTGGCCCCCCGTGTGGGGGTCAGGTGACTGTGACTCACAGTCCCACCAGGATCCTGTGGGCTGGGAAGGACTAGCTTGCCTGAGGAAAGGGAGCAGGGCAGTTGCTTTAAGACAAGGGTGTGCGGGCAGAATGCAGAGCAGGGGCAAAGATGGATGGCGCTGGTTTGCGGCCGGCCCATGCTCATCTCGAAGACCAGCTTCACAAATGCAGCAACAGCACGCAGGACAGAGGTGTCTCAGACACTCGGCTGAGCTTGTGGCCTGCCCTCCCTGGCACGGGGCAGGGGCGAGCTCTGGAGCCTCGAGCTTCCCGCCAGTCGGGAGCCCTGGCCCAACACTGTAGTCCAAGCCCTGGAAGGACGCTCTGCTCTTCAAACTGAAAGGTGCAGGCAGGATGGACCAATGCAAACTATTTTTTAGTTATAAAAAGTGAAGAGAAGATAAGCAGTAACCCAGAATGCCTGGAATAGTCTGGCAGCCGGACCCAGCCCGAGGCCCAGCCCCGCAGGCGGGCTTCGGGAGGTCAGGGGCCAGAGGGGATGGCCTGTGCTCCGCTCCCAGCTGTGTGTCCCTACGGGATCCCAGGACTGCTGCCACCTCAGGGATGCAGAGCTCTGGACTGTGAGCCAACACCTGTCCCTGCCAGTGCTTCCTGCAACAGAAAGAGCCCGGTGGCCTGCCTCCTCTATTACTCTGCCTCTCAAAGGAAGCCGTGAGCTCAGAGAGGAGGTAAATGTCTACCCTTGTGAAGATAGAAAAATAACTACTTTTTAAAGCTTGTCAGCCCTTAGCATGACGGAGTGCTTGACAAGCTGGGTAAATACCTGAGGTCAGGTTACCCGGTGAAGCTTTTTGCCCGGTGCAGTCTCGGTGCCAGTCTGACCTCTCGTGCCCCAGGGCATTTCACAGAGGCGGGGCAGGAGAGGTCTGGAGTGCGGGCTTCCCTCAGGCGTGTGCAGCTGCCCGGGACGCGCCCGCTCTCAGGAGCCGAAGCCTTGCCTCGCTGCCGCTGGCCTCCCGCTCTGCCCCTCCAGTGGCAGCTCGCCCCTGACAGCTCATCTGTTAACCTTTCCTGGAGTGGTTTTTGGCATTAGAAAAACTGTGGTAAATACAAACATAAAATTTACCAACTTAGCCATTTTTAAGTGTACACTTATCTCATCAGCGTCACACACATTTCCACTGCCATGCAACCAACTTCCAGAACCTTTTCATCTCACAGAACTGAAACTCTAATACTCATTCAGCGGCTCCCCATCCCCCCCTCCGCCCCCCACACTTCTTCCTGTGTACGTGTGTGGCTTCTCCAAGCACCTCACGTAACCAACATCAGCAGTTACTGGCTCATTTCACTTAGCTTGCCTGTTTTCAAGGTTCGTCTATGTAGCAAATGTCAGAATGTCTGTCCTCACTAAGGCGAACAGTTCTCTTTTTATGCATATATCCCAGTTTATTTATCTAGGTCCCTGCGGACAGGCATCTGAGCTGCTCCCACCTAGACTCTCGTGAATGTGGGTGTGCAGGCACCCCTTGGAGACTCCGCTCTCAGTTCCTCAGGGGCTACACCCGGAAGTGGGATTGCTGGGTCAAATGGCGGCGGTGGTGGTGGTTTGAGGAGCTTCTACATTGTTTTCCACGGCCATTGCACCATCTTACATCCCCTCTAGTGTTACAGGATTCAGTTTCTCTGCGCCCTTGCCAATTTTTTTTTTTTGATAGTAGGCATCTTAATGGATATGAGGGATAACTCACTGTGGTTTTTGATTTGCATCTCCCTCACGCTTACTGATGGGGAGCATCTTTTTATGTGCTTGCTAGCCATCTCTGTCTTGTTTGAGGAAATGTCTATTCATGTTTTTGGCCACTTTTTTAAGTTGTGGATTTTTGTTACTCTATAACTTAAAAAAATGTTTTTGAAATATATTTCTAATATTCTATAATACATATTTAAAGTATGAAAATATAAACTACACACTCCGTTCTCCCAATTAGAGAATGGGCTTTCTCAGAGGCCCTCTTGAGGACAATATTGCCATTATAAGCAAATCTGGAAACTGAAACTGTAGAGGATGTGCCTAGGTCCCCCGACACAGCCTTTGTTCAGCCACACCTCCAGAGACGTCTGCAGCACAGCCTGGCGCTGCCCTGTGCTGCTCTGTGAGCTGCTCTTGCCTTTCAGTCTTCAGTTCCTTCTGTCTCAGGCTGTCTTCGTCACACTGTTACTTTGAATATGCTTCCCTCTAGTTGTCCGCTCAACCGTTTTAAATTTTGACTTCTGGTGCGCTTTAACGTGGACAACAAGGAAGCTCTGAGTCTCATCAACAAGCCAAGAATGTAACTTCAGTGCATTGTCTATACGGAATCAGTTTTAGATTTTGGAACATCTTGATTGTATTTCAAAAAGATGAGGTCGTCAGGTTAATGACCAGTAGATAAAGGAGGTTTGGCCAGCCAAGAATAAACAGGGCAAAGAAAAATTCTAGAAAAGGAGAGGATATGGAAGACTTGAGGAAGGAAACTACAGAGGTGTGAAGAGGGAGCGAGAGAAAGGAGCAGCAGCATGTAGCCCCTAAGGCAGAGACAACAGAGCTCCCGGCGAGCGAGCGCCACCTGGGCTGCTGGGTGATTGCCCAAGGACTCCACACGAATGAACTGGCTTCACCCTCCCAGCAACAGCAAAGGCAAGACAGGTTCCTGTGGTGAAGATGGGGGATGAAGGCGCAGGGAATAGACACAGCTGCTCCCAGGTCATGCTGTTAACCAATGACCTTAGTTATCTGTCGCTGCAGTGACACCGCAGCTTCAGTGGCTCAGGGGTCTGGCCCTCACAAGGCTGTAGTCAAGGAGTCGCCTGGGTTCCCGTCTTCTCCGGAGGCTCAGCAACGGAAGCAGCTCGCTCAGGTTGGGGGCAAAAGTCAGTTCCTCGCAAAACTGAGGCTGAGGAGGTACAACTGAGGGTTCCAGCTTCTTGCTGATTGTTGGCTGAAAAAACACCTGCATCTACATGTTCACTCAGCATTATTCACAGTCGCCAAGATTTGGCAACAGCCTAAGTGTCTGTTAGTAGGTGAATGGATAAAGAAAATGTGGTGCACACATGGAGGAATAGGATTCAACCTCGAAAAAGAAGGCAGTTCTGTCACTTGAAACAGCATGGAGGAACCTGGAGGACATCATGCTGCATGAAATAAGCCAGGCACAACAGGACACACTGCATGTCGTCACTATATGGGGGATCTGCTGGCTGCCAGGGGTGGAGGGTGGGGGAAATGGGACATGTTGGTTGAAAGGTACATTCAGTTATATGGGATGAGTAAGTTCTAGAGTGACTATGCCATGGTGACTCTAGTTAATACCATATTGTTTACTTTAAATTTGCTAAGAGAGTTGATACTAAGTGTTCTCACCAGACAAAGATTGTAACTGTAAGGTATTGGCTATGTTAATTACCTTAACTGTGGTCCTCATTTGACAGTTGCACCGTGCCACACAGTGAGTGTTTTGTTCTCTCCACCCCAATTTCCTGTGTTCAAGTCCTAATCCCGAGGGTGATGGTATGAGGCGGCAGGACCTCTGGAGGTTACAGGTCATGAGGGTGGCGCCCCCAGCGACAGCATTAGTGCCCTAATGAAAGGGATCAGAGTGCGTGAGAAGGCACCGCTATGAACCAGGAACACAGGCCCTCACCAGACTGACCAAATCTGCTGACATCATGATCTTGGACTTTCCCAGCCTTCAGAACTGTGACAAGTAAATTTCTGTTGCTTATAAAACACTCAGTCTATGCTATTTTGTTAAAGTGGTCCAAACGGACTAAGATATACACCTTAAAAATACAATTTTATTTGTCAGCTCTACCTCAATAAAGCAGGAAAAAACAAAAACACCAAACACTTACAAAAAAATCTTATGTGAAAAATATAAAAGCCCTTAAATCAAAACAATAAAACAGTGAGAGCAATAGAAAATCTAAGTAAGCTGAAAAATACATTGGGTTCACAAATCAGAAAAACTCACTTTATGAAGACTTAATTTCCTTCAAACTGTTACATAATTTCAAGAGAATCCCATTCAAAACTGTAATTGTGTGTGTGTGTGTGTGTGTGTGTGTGAGTTGATAAGCTGGTTGTAAAATTGATTTGGAAATGCAATGAGACAAGAATAGTTAACCTATTCTTGAAAAAGAACAAGGTTAAGAGGACTTTCTCTAGTAGACATCAGTATGTGTTCTAATACTGGAGTAATGATGACAATGCAGTACACTGAGGAATGGAAGAAGGGGCCGATATGCAGACCCCAGAATAAACACAAACATACAAGGGCAGCTAATTTCCTGGAGAGATGGCACTGAGGTGCAGAAAAACAAAAGACTTAGCTTTTCAGTAAATGGTGCAGGGACAATCTGCAGGTAGCAGAATGAAACTCAACCTCTGCCTCACACTACACACAAAAATCGTAACTATTACAGAGACATTTTAAAGCTAAACTTAAAAGGTAAGACAGTTAAGTATTTAAAAGATAGCACAAATATATTAATGAACTTGGAGTAAGAAAAGACTCCTTCAAGAGATCACACAGAAGCACTAACCACAAAGGAAAAGTGGTGCATTTGCCTAATTAACAACTGAGAAGTCTCTTCAGTAGGCGACACCTTGGGGCATGAGAGAGGGTCTGCCCTGATGTCTCGGACTAAGGAATCATATCCAGGATATAAAAAGAATGCCTACAAATCGGTAAGAAAAAAAGTAGATTCAAAAGAGTATTTTGTAAAAGAAATCAGATGGACCATATGAATATGAAAAGGAGCTCAACACCACTCATAATCAGAGAGTGAAAATGAAAACCACAATAAAAAAACAACATACCCACGAAAACGGCAAAGTTAAAAAGACCAAAAATACCAGTGGTCCGAGCAGATAAGCCAGGAGTCTGATTGGTTCTTACATATGTTACCTGCTTTTCACTGCCGTCCAGCTGGGCCATTTGTATTTTCCAGAACACATCCCTTAGCAGCCCTGGAAAAAACCAACCCTCATTAAGTATCCCAGATTCTATGTCCAAAGGTACAAACACTATTAGGAAATAGCTTCATTCATACTGGCCATTCATAAATGTCCAAAGGTTATCCGAATAGAATCTGTTCAAAATTCTGTATTTTCTGGTTGGAAATGCTTTGGTTTTGTTACCTCTGTGAAGGAGTCTCCTGAAAAATTTCACTACCTGCTCAGACTGTCTGGAAAAATGGCTAAGAAATTACCTTGCTCTCACTTTTTTAAGGCAGTTACACTGTAGCACAGCGCCACCTGGCGGCTCCAGTGTAATTCTACCACCCTTTTAGCCCCAGTTGTTTCTTCAGAGAAGTTCTGCTCAGAGCATCTGCCACCACTCCCAGTGGAGGGCAGCATGCGAACACTTCCCAGTCATCAGTTCCAAGCCCATGCAGTTAGTTGTTCATAGCGAGATGACGCACCTTTTCATGTTTACTGAACAGTTTCCTCCCTCCCATGATTGTTTACATCTTTTGCACACTTTTTCTAACGGGCGCTTTTTGGGGCATATACAAGTATTTCATATTTTCTGGCTGTCTTTCGGAGGGAATACAAATTTCATATATGGACTTCTGCTTTGGGTCAAGATGGAGAAACTTTATGCTCCTGCCTGAACTAAAGCCCTAGACAAAATATATAAAACAATGCCACTGAAGACACTGCACATCAGGCGCTGAAGGGCAGTAATCCGTGAGAGCACAAGAAACAGAGGTGAGACCTCCTGCTGCTTCTGCTTATGGCCTGGAGAAAACGTCCTGGCCATGTGCTGGGGTGGCACAGTGAGGAGGAGGCTGAGGCGGACTCCAGGGAGGCGGAAGTGACCAGAGTGCAATCCTCCATACACTTCCCGAGAACAGAGGTAACAATTTCCAGCTCTTCCTATGAGTTCCGTGTTACACTAATACAAAACCTAACAAGGGTATTACAAAAAGGGGAATCTATAGACCATCTCTCTTGAACATGATGTAGAAATCCTAAACAAAACATAAAATGAATCCAGAGATATATAAAAAATGACATGTTACCAAGTGGGGTCTATTCCAGCAGAGTGGACAGCGAAGTGGGGGACAGCAGTGGATCGGGGAGTGCGAGTTTAGAAAGATACCAATTCATTTACCACAGTAGCAGACCAAAAAAAACAAAAAACAAAACAAAAACAAACAAAAAAAAAACCACCACCCCAGAAAAAGAAAGAAAAACAGTATCATCTCAGTAGATTCAAGAAAAGCATCTGACAAAAATCAACACCATAAATTCACTTAGTAAACATTAGTAAAAAAGATTACCTACAAAACCTACAAAAATCCTGTAACACTCATCACACTCCATGGTGAAATCTGAGAGCTTTCCCTGAGACCAGGAACAAGGACAGGAATGCCACCCTGACCGTGCAGGTCAGCACCGTACTGGCCTGCTGATCTGTGCAGTAACGCAAGAAACAAAGTGCAAACTGACTAGAAATAAATGATAAATTATCATCATGAGCAGGTAATATATAGAAAAATCCAACAAAAATCTACAAACTGCTAGAATACATGAATTGAGCAAGATTGTCAAATGCAGGTCATTATAAAACAATCATATTTCAATATCCTAGTGACAGATGAAGATCTAAAAAAAGCCACTTCGCAAGAGGGTATCCAAATGGCCAATATTTGAAAAGATGCTTAGTAGCATCATTAGTCATCATGGAAATTAAAATTAAAGTCACAGTAAGACATCAGTGCATACTCACCAGAAGTCTGAAATCAGAAAAATGAAAAGCAAGTTTGGCAAAGACGACAGGGTGCCCCTTCTGTGCACATTTGGAGGAACAACAGGCTGGCCTCTGGGATGACCAGTCCCTCTCCCATTTTTGTTTACTCAAACGCTTCCTGCGAGTAGTCCGAGGGGGCTTCCCGAGGTGTACTTGAGGACCACCGCATCCTTCCACATTAAATACAGTGATGTGTATTAGTTTCCCAGTGATGCTGTAACAAATTACCCAAAACTGCGTGGCTTAACAGAACAAGCTGGAAATCCACAGTCCCAGTGTCAGCGGGGACTTAGCTTCCCTGGAGGCTCTGAGGCGGGCTCTCCTCTCACCTCTCCCAGTCCCCAGTGGCGGTGGCGCTCCCTCGGCTGTGGCGGCAGCTTGTGGGCTGCACGTCTTCTCGCGATCTCCTCCTCCGTGTCAGTCCCCTGTGAGAACACTTGTGCTGGGTGAGGGCCCACGCACGTAACCCAAAGGCATCGCATCTCAGGATGCTCAACTACACCAGAAAGACCCTTTTTTCCAAATAGAGTAACACTTCCAAGTTCCAGGGAAGAGGCCCTGGTGGTGAGATGTAAGGAGAAATATTCAAGTGCAGTTCTGGAAAAACCTGTTTTGCTAATAGACATTTGCGCCTCTTCCCCTTCTCCCTTCCTTCCTGGAACACTGGGGATGCCCCAGCTGTGAATGACAGACCCCTGAGAGGGACCCTGACAGCATGTGGTGTCACAGTGGCAGTCGCTGGACGGCTTGCCCGAGACAGTTCTGAGAGAAAAACACACCCAGCAGGGTTTAAGCCAGTGTTACTGCATTTGTAATCAAAAGCAGTTTAAGAACTAAACAGTATCTTGGTATTTTACAGAGACAATAGTCAACTATAACTGGACCATTCAAATTTCTCTGAAGACTTAAAAATAGGGCCTTCTCTAGTGACTGGGTGTAATTAGTTTATCTGCTGCCATAACATTTTCAATAAAATGCAGAGAAGGTTAACATAGATTCTTTATTGATTTCACCAAGTATTAGTAGGTAGGGTGATAATAAATGGCATTTTTACATTCTCTTAACCAAAAATATAACAAATATTTACACTCAGTGAAAATACAAAAAGCATACAGAGGCACCGTCTTTCTAAAAGACATAAGTTTAAGAGGTATCAAAAAATAGGAGACAACATTGCTTGTTACAGGATACTTAACAATCACTGAATTGTGCATGATCATTGCGACCAGATCATTAGGACTGTGCAGTTTTGTTTTTCTCTTGTTGAAATTCACGTTTCATTTTAAAAGAGCAAATACAACTGCACTGTATCAAAAATTAAAAAAAAGCCTTAAAAAAGAAAAATGGAAGCTGCAGGTGGACTGGGGCTCAAGTTTAAATTTGGAAATGTCCTGTGACACTTTTCTGAAGATTTCTCTCTCCCTTTGCTCTGGCCTTAAGGTAATTCTAAAGGGATACATCTACTTTAGTATCACATGTTTTAGAAGTTTAGGATGTATGAGAATAACAATCATTGTTCTAAATATACAAGGCAGCTTCCTCCCCTTCTAGGGGAGAATGCACTTCATAAAATCAGGCTTGTTTTTGGAGACCCCATGATTGTTCCCACAGTCCGGCCTGGGGAGACCGTGAACGTTGGGCAGATGATGACTCTGTGACTTGTCACCCTCATGAAGAACCATTTAAGGCCTTTTCTCCCCAAAGATCATATTGAAAGTAATCATTTGGAGAAGAATCTGTTCATTACAACAAATTTTATGGAAGCAGGCACTGAGCTCACAGATTCTGCAAACCTTTCATCAGAAAGAGACGCGCACCCAGGACGCGCTGCTGCGACAGTCCTGGCAGGTGCAGAGCTGTGGGGGACTGAGAGCACGAGTCTCTTTATTAAAGTAATAAATTTATAAAATAAAAACAAAAACAAGTGATTTAGAATTGGATTAAAAAAAAAAAAGTTAAGGCTTCTCTTTTTCTTGCCATGTGACAGAGAAGGCAGGCACGTGCCCTAACATATAACAATCAAAACTCCATGATTTTTAAGGGATACATATGTAACACACGAAAAGCATCTGGCTTTATTTCCTGATCAATGTGATCGGCTGATGCAAGTACTCACAGTCCGAGCTAGATGAGCCAGGGGCAGCTCCGAGGCGCGCGTCCACACCCACGGGCCTCCGACTCCGCAGGAAGTTCCTGACTCGAGGGAGCACCCGGGTAAACCTCCCGGTTGGTTTGAAAGACCTGCTAAATAAACAGACACTGGGCAAAGAGCACTGTTGCTGGGGTAATGCGTATAAAAATGGGTAGAATAAATACCCAAACTTGATGAAAAGATAGTTATAGCAAAAGTATCTTTCACTTTAGACATGAAAACAATATTGTGTAAATCAGTGAAGGAAAAATCTGTAGCCAGACGATGGCTGTTTACAGGCCAAATCACTATGGTGTGACTTTCAAACCAGGATTTTTGGTCTGGGCGACTTTCCATTTCAATGGACCCAGAAATGGAAGTCAACTGGCCTCATTCTAGCGCACTGGGGGTTCATTTCTAAGGCTTAAGCTTCAGATTAAGATTACTGTGCCCAGGGCAATTTTCCAGACATGCTACTTTTCCTAAAGTAAAGAGACAACCACTTCGGTGGAAACGATGGTACTGCCACTTACCACTTGGAACTTTTGATTTTAGAAGGAAGAGAAGAGGCAGGACAAGGGTCAGGGACGAGGCCACCAGGAAAGGAAGTCAAGGCCTACTAAATCCTACACACTCACACGTGGACAGCCACTCAGAAGCAAACCCATTTTGGCTCCGAGTTGATCTGGGCAGTGCACAGTAACTGCTTTGGTTTGGTTTTTTTTTGTTTTGTTTTGTTTTTTGTGTTTTTTTTTTTTTTTTTTTTGGTAGTCAGACAAGTTTATTAGGCTCTCACTTGCCTTTACACTAAAAAACAAATTAAAAAAAATTTAAACTTAAGATACAGAATACATTATATTTCATTTGTAAAAATGTGGAAAGTCTAGCTTGTCCACTAAACAATGGAATTTAAAATAAATACCTAAGAGTGCCATGCCCAACAGGCTGTTAAAAAATATACTTCCTCTCAGGGGTGAGATTGGAACCAAGAGAGAACCATTTCCATGATCCTCGCTCCTCCTCTCCCACACAATTTGAACTGACTTTTGACCCTGATGAGCAATGAGCTTTTCCGCAGCAGCCTGGTGGGCAGGGACTGGACGGCAGGACACCGCCCAAAGCTAAAATCACCTTCATGATAACACCAGAGATGACCACACTTCCTTTAAAAAAAGAACTCCATATCTGAGTTGAGAACATTTTAGTTCTGGGTTTCTACAGAGTAGAATGCTCTAGAACCCATTCTCTATTGACTGGGTTTATACTTGTAGCTAGTTAGATGCAGTGTGACTTTCAGTTCAAAAGAATTGG
The DNA here is from genome assembly GCF_021234165.1 of Pteronotus mesoamericanus. NCBI lineage: Eukaryota > Metazoa > Chordata > Mammalia > Chiroptera > Mormoopidae > Pteronotus > Pteronotus mesoamericanus. The sequence goes on along the minus strand of NW_026555084.1, from coordinate 29,666,230 downwards.
GATACATGTTATTTAACATGAAAATTTCATTTTTTGGAACTCATAATTGCCACCTCCCTGCCCCAAAGGCTGACAAGAAACCCTGTGGCAGCTTCACCTGGCCTTCCAAATAGGGCCCAGCAGGTGGGAATCTTTTCCTTCCCAACACCTCAGCCGCGAAGGGCCTCCTCTCCCCCTCACACTGAGGCACAGCCCTACTGGTGCAGCGGGTCGCTCACGGTCTGCGGGGACCAAGCATATCGTTCTGTAAAGCTGACTTCTGTTTGGCCTCAAGCATAAACACCAGCTAATGAGAGCTCCTAAATACAAACAAAACCTCCAAATTTCAAATAATAAGTTACTTTTCAAATACATACAAACATCCCCGGTATTGGCAGACAATTTTGAATTTGTCCGTTAGCCCAAGCTATGGCTTGGAAATACTACTACTATCTTAAAAATAACATGTTAAAGAAAAAATCTATAGCGGCATATTACACATGTAGAGGACTCTGTGTTTGGATTTGTTCTAGTAACTATGGTCCCAAGGCAGGTCTGGTGTGCACAGTGAAGACATGTCCAGGCACAGCATCCATAGCGGAGGCGGCTGCGTGGCAGGATCAATGCGCAGAGGCATGACCCAAAGCTCAGCGTTGCTCAGGGCACAGGGCGTGAAACCTGTGGGTGCGCAGAGCAGCCAGCTGTTTGCTGAACGGCCTGGGGAGCGTGGGTGGCTCTGCCAGCTCCTTCCTCCATGACTTCCAGCTAGACTGCTGAAACCTGTTCATTTTCTGAAAATAGGAAAAACACACTTAAGTAGCAGGTAAGCATATTCATGGAGATCAACAATCTAGTTATCTGTTACAAAATTAGTTCCTACAAAGAAATCCTCTCAAAGATCTGGCCAAGGTCCAGGTTTTCTTGTAATGACATTTATGGGTTTTGATCGCATTGATAGCTGACAACGAAGTGGAATTTCATAACATCTTTTTACCTTATTATTCTATTGTTTAAAAGAATAAAAATTTCACTTATTTTTTAACAAAGCAAACCACAGCTGCAAAGTCAATGAAGGGTTTTGTTAGTAAGAGGAAATACATCAACAGCATGATTTCAGGTAATTTTGCACTCGACACTCCCCATCCGTCTCAAGTTCTCACGCATTAGTGGGAAACACGACTCCATCAATGTCACGCATTAGTGGGAAACACGACTCCATCAATGTCCTTTCACAGTTGCCCCATTACGCTGACTGCTGTCCATCACAGACAGGTCACACAATTGAGGAGGTTACCCTCTTCCATTAAAAAAAAACAAAACAAAACCCAAACCACCATATTTAGAGTTTTGTTTTTAACATTTTTTAAACAAATTTCTGAGGCATTTGAGAAAACATTACCAATATACCAGAGTAAAGACCATTACAGGCCTTCAGTAATCCATTTAAGAGCCATTAGGGTAGTTTGTCAACATACCATCTGCTTCACTATCTGCGTCAGCCACGTCTGCTAGTGTCGGACGGGACGGCTGCAAGTCATGCTTCTGAGGCTGTGCTACAATCCTTGACGGAACACAGGCCGTGGGCCTGCTGCTGAGGGAAGCTGGTGGCAGTCTAGACAGGCTGTTGTGCATCATCCTTGACCTCTGCACTGCCACACTGTAATCGGGAGGTTTGAGGTGTAGGTGGGGTCCTTCCTTTAGGTCCGCTAAAGAAATCCCCATGTATCCCGGAGGAGTGGGAGGTGGCTCCCTAAACCTATCCTCCTTCTTGGGGGAGGTGACACAGTACACTGGCGTGAAAAATAAGCAATGGACATGTTAATGAGAAGTAGAAGAAATTAAAAAAACATACTGGAACTTATTACAACAACAAAATAGAACTTAAACACAGACAAATGAATATGCATTATTTCAATACAATGACATTACAAGTATTTTTTAAAAGATTAATAAACTTAATATTTGAACCTGTTTTTAAAATATATAAATTACAGTAGTTTTTATAAACATTAAATAGAATAGAAAGAGCTGAAGGAGATGACAGATGACAAGATTCCTTCCACAGGTCAGCCCTCACATCACAGACTGTGACAAACTCCTCAAGGACTACCGGCCCCAAAGATACTGAGTCAGAAACGTTTTAAGAGTCCACCCTAAATATCTATTGTCTTTTGATTGGATTTTTTCCTTTTTAAAAGCTTTCTTTTTTATTTAATCCTCACCCGAAAACATGTTTTTATTCATTTTAGAGAGAGAGAAACGGAGGAAGGGAAACAGAGAGACAAACACACACAAAAACATCGAATGCGAGAAAGAAACATCTAACAGTGGCCTCCTTTAGGTACCCCAACCAGGGACTGAACCTACAACCTAGGTATGTGCTCTGACTGAACCCGCAACCTTCTCTGGCGCACAGGACAACACTCCAATCAACTGAGCCCCCGTCCAGGGCTGTTGTCTGAATTTTCACAGGAGCAACTGCGGGGCCCTGCGACAGGCACCGCTAGTTTTACACCCACTCTGGGTAGACTAAGTTGTCTGTTCTGGCACGTGAACGACTGTAACTTTCCTGGTATAGAGGAGCTGATTCGAGCCGATTCCTTTAGGGGTCTTACTTCTAACTTTTGCTCTGTGATTAAATGAAGAATAAATCCCCCCCTAATTTTAGGAAATCCATCTTAAATTTCTCTGATTTTCAGTGGATATTAAAAACAATGGTGACTTAAAAATCATTTCTCTAAGTTTATAAACACTGGGACAAAGGCAAAGCTCCAGAACATAAGAAAGAGGCTGAAGTGGAAGTTCCATGAATTTAAGACCAGTCTACAAAACCCACAGAACAAACAGCTTTGAATTTCTGGATCACAGAAGTGACTTTCAGAACACAAACAATACTGATGCCTGTATATGGGTAGAATAAATTAAAAAGGATCATTAAAAATTCTATTAGTTCTCCCTTTAGAGGATCAAATTTGTCCATAATGAAATTCCTAGAACTCTTATCAGTAAAATTAGCATGTATATTAAGGTCCCAAAGAAGTTCGACCCCCGCCTGCGGGGGACGGAACGGGGCGGGGGACGGAACGGGGCGGGGATGCAGAGGATGCCAAGAGAAGGAAGACGAGAATGAAGAGCCTAAGTGATGTGCCCAGCCATCGGAAATGAAAGAAACGGAAGATTTTTAGGAATCTGTTATCCCAAATGGACGAGAGGAGGATTTTACATCCGTGAACACTCCTGCTCATCTATCCACATCGTGGCTCTCTACAAGGCTTTAATAAAAAAAAAAAAAAATTCCTTGAGAAATAATGAACGAGCTAAAAACTCACTCTAAAATGCAATTTATAAGTGTGCTATAGATGTTCTATAAAAGTCAGCATCTCTGCCTTTCCCATTTTTAGTATTTCAATTGATATGAATATACTATAGAATAAAGAATTGATTATGACATTAGTGATTCAAAGTAGAGTCACTCCACAAATAGAAAAACAGGGGCAATTCTATTAGAATATTTACATAATTCAAGGAAGAAATGAAAAATGGTATTCAATGGCTTAAACACCAAAAGGACACAGCCCGAGAGCTGGGGGAGGGAGTTAAGACGGGACCCACAAACAGGAGCTGGCGCTCCCAGCACGTGCTCCAGGAGGGTGTCCCGAAAGCGCGTTGCGCTTCCTCATCACCTGTCTTCTCACGTGCACTCCCTACGCATAGCAACGGCGGTCCAAATGTTTATGATGTGCCTGAGGATCATCCCTTTATTACATACTCTCATAGTAATGCAGTATTTTCTCAAAGAACAAAAGGATACTCAAATGAAACAAGACAAATAAACCTGTCCCCTTAATTAAATACTTTCAAACCAGCCTTTTTATTTTAACAGGCTTAAATACCTGTCCCAAACCCTTGAGAAATCATGAACATTTAAAAAATAATTTGAAGAGGGAAAAGGAGTTGATGTGAGAGAAGGGATTTTTTTCAATAACATTCTAGACTAAGATGTTCCAATGCCTTTTTTTACCATTTTATCTCTAAATGCCACAGATACAACAAAGAACACAGAACTCACCAATCAAGCCCTTTTCTGTACTGGAAGTAACAGTTTTATATACTGCGTCCGTGCCATCCTTCAGGTCTAAGCCTTCGGATGGCTCAGCGGGGGCATTCTCCAGCGCTCTCCGCTTCACTGTCCCATAGTTTGGTTCGTGCGTGTCAGACAGAGAACTGGAGGAGGCCCAACTCGGTCTCATCTGATTGGTCTCTAGGCTTCCTTTACACTGGCCACAAGTTCTGGGGCAGCCTTTAGGACAGGAATAGGGCTCACAGTCAGTGGTTTCAACTTCAGCAATGGGGCCGTCCAAATGGGTATGTCGATAGGAGTTCAAAAAGTCCCAGCCTTTTGGGTTTGGAAGGCTTTGGAAGTTGTCATGGGAACTGCTTGAACAGGAAGTCCAACTTCCACGACCACTATCTGCTGCTTCTATAATGATGTGCTCATGAGAAATCTCTTCGCTGCTCACAGAAGAAGAGACAGCTAAGCTCTTGATTAGAGATGGCTTTGACAGTGTCCACCTAAATTGAAGATACACCATTAAAAGTAATTTACTGGCTTACTGGAAAAACTTTCGTCCATAGCAAGTACTAAATGCATACAAGAGACTATAGGACATGGGTCACAACAAGTGTTCATGCCAAAGTAACCCTGTGGAGAAAAATGGCCCTATCGTCAGTCATCACTAAACTTCCGTTAGCATTAACGTTAATACTTGGCTAGAAACATACACTGAAGAAATGGAAATACTTAACGCGGTTTCCTCCAGAATTTTTCTTAAATTGACTGCAAATGAGAATGAAAAATGATGTTGGAAATGAATAAAATTAAGTATACATTTTTATGCTGGGTCAACATAGTGCAGATTGTCCCCGTGCATGCAGACTTAAGACTTTCCAACCAAAGGGATGCACCTCTGAGGTTCTCCTGGTACAGCGCCAAGCAGGTAGCAACCTTCCCAACTCCCTATTCCTGAGTGAGTTCTACCGCTGACAGCAGGGGTCCCCACACTGACGCTCCGGGCCAAATCCAGCCAACGGCCTCATTTTGTACGGTCTGGAGCAAAGCATGGCTTTTAGGTTTTAAAAGAAAATAAAATTCTCCAAAGAATTAGAGATCGAGACTTTATACAGCCTGCAAAGCCCAAAATATTTAACATCTAGTCCTTTGCCCTGCCCCCCAAAGTTTGTGAACCCTTGATTTACAATACAAAGCCTTCACCAAAGCCAGCAAATTTAGGCCCATGGCCAAGTCCAGTCCTCTCCCAGTTTTTGTAAATAAAGTTTTATTGGGACACAACATTCTCATTTGTTTACATATTGTCTAAGGCTGTTTTGGTGAAACGGGGTTGAGCAGTTGCAATAGACCTTATGGCCTGTAAAGCCTAAAATATTTACTAAGTTTCACAGAAGGCTGGACCCCTGGTCTAGAAAATCATAGTTTAGAAGCCTTTACAAATATAATACTTGACTATATCTTACATTTTTCATATTAAATATTTCAGCTAATAATATTTATCAGTTTAGAATCAACTTTCTTAATGCTTTCTCAAAGACTTCCATTTTGCTTGACTCTAAATAGAAATTTAGAGTGTAACTCCCGCTAGCTGACAATTCCCTAAACATACTTTCGGAGAATAAGGATCAAGGACACCCTACTCCCCCAACCATCTACAGGGCGTACAGCACTGAGGGCACTTCCCACTACACAATCTTTTTAAACAATTTCTAACTGAATAGCCAGAATGCAAAACCCACCTCCTATATCAATGACTTCACTTTGAGTTCTTACTGGTTGAAAAGGTACCTGTGATAGAAAGTTACTTGAATTCAGTACCACTTAAAAAATGATCACCCATACATCTTTCAAAATAGCCCTTATTTGCCTATTCAGTATAGCAAATGCACGCCTGGCCTTCACATTCTAAGGTCCCCCTTGCCAGCGCCCCACAGGGCAGTGAGGGGGCACTGCGTGCGGCGGCCACTTGGCTCACGCTCCGTGACATGAACACAAGTGAGGGTGTTTACCCGGGGCCAGGGTGGCTGTGGTCTCCTGTCCCTGAGGAGTGCTCTGTCTTGTCCAACACCCCAGTGGACTCAGGAACCGCGACCGCTTGGGAGGGACACCGTTCATCCTGCAGAGCTGCAGACATGGAGTCGACGGAACAATTGCTCACAATACTGGACCGGGAAGAAATCTCACTGTGGCTGGAGTCAGACAGGTTGTCAGATTTAGCTGATGGTACAAGTGTATAACCTGAATGAGAGAAGGCAGAGATCAAACTACGAAACAGGAAACCAGGTGGGGGGATGTGGTCGGGGAGAGGACCCGCCCTTACCTGCCCACACCGTCCCAATTCAACAAGTTCAAAATACAGACGAGTCAATGCCCAGTGTTACTGAGAAAACTAGCCCAAAGGTCTCTCTGCCCCTGGTTCTCACAGTGACGAGCACTTAGTGAAACAAGAAGGCAAAAAGGTACTGAAAAACATTAAAAAGTAGACATCTGGAGTTTCTCAACTTATTTTTAAACTTACGCCCCCAGTTTTAATTAACACAGGCTTTCATGGCCTGACCCGAGCGTCCAAAATACCACATTCAGGGTGGAGTGGGGAGGGAAATCAGGACTCTAGGGAAAGAATATTTTTGCTTTTTCAAACTACATATACTTACCCCAGATATTCTGCTTATGTTATTAAGAAGTCTTGTCCCAAGTTGAAAGCCATTTAATATTTTTAAATAAATGGCTTTAGATTTGGATTTAATCTTACATCTAGTTTTTTCTTCACCAACTTTAGAGAATATTACATTCAACAGCTGAATTATGAGAAAAACAGCATCTACCTGTTTCAAGTTGTCCTATGACTTACTGCACAGCAGCTATAGCTAGGGAGAGTTTCTTTTGCATCCCCTGGAATAAAGGGCCAGAGATGAAGTGAGGCAGAAGGGTCCCAAAACAAATTTGCACCTGACAGTAACATGTACATAGGAGCTGGTTTTGATAAGGGTTAGAAAAGTAACCAAACTTCTTTTGCCTAGAAATAAGAGAAAATGCTGTAGTAATGCCAGCAAGGAGTAGGCTCAAGGAAGTAAACAATTACTTTCTTGTTCACTGAGAGAATGTGGCTCAATAGGTATATAACCTTTGGTTCAATCCCTAAAAATCTCCAGAACAAGAGGCTTTATACTCACATATAACTCAAGTCATTAAAGAAAAAGAATATGTTGAACGATAACCTTATTAAGCAGTTTCAGTAACTATTTCAAAGAAAAATTAAGATCCAGGAAACATGTGATTTATATTTAGCTTATGGGGCTGGACCCAAGGCAAGCCAGTCCTGACCCCTCCCCCAGTTCTCTGACTGGGTCACTACTCCTCCTCAGGGCCCCTCAGGAATTAATTGGTCAGTTTTCAAGAGGACCAAGAAAATGGATGTGATAAATTAAAAATAAATTCTATTTAAACAACATATAATGAGACTCATAGATACAGAAAATAGACTGATGGTAGGCAAATGGCAGGGGGTTTGAGGGACTGGGTGAAAAAGGTGAAGAAATTAAAAACTACCAGCTGGTGGTCCCCGGGGTGTAGAGGGCGGCACAGGGAACACAGTCGCCAATATTGTAACAACTGTGTGTGGCACTAGGTGGGAACAGGTAATACTGGGGGGAGCACTTCGTAAAGTGTGAGGCTGACCGCTGCACTGCACACCTGAAACTAATACAAATAATACTGAACGTAAACTGTAATAAAAAAAAATTTACCAATTCTCAAAAGAAAAAAAATTATTGCTCTTTTATTCTAGGGGATAGCCTTGCTTTATTGTTCAAAAATTTCATCCCTATGTATGTCGGATCAGTATTTCAGAAATATAATCAATTTTAACGACCACCTGGAAAGCTTTTTAAGACAACATCTTGGGCCCACTTCTGGCCATTCAAGTTTACGAGGTCTGTGGTGAAAAGGGTAACTGTAATTTTTAACAAGTTTCCTGGATGATTTTCAACGTGCTGTTAGACCATCTCTTCCTCCTCCTCTGATAAGAGACACATGAAGAATGGGCAATAAAGTACATGTGGAAAGATGTAGTTTGTTGCCTCCCAAACACTTCTTTCTCCATTAGCTTGTTTTAAAGTAGCTGCAGTAGAAAGCAATAAAATTCTCTGAGGCTAAGGTAGATCGTTACTGGGGGGGGGGTCTTAGTGTGAACGTAAATAGTGGTTCTGAAAAAGCCTCCTCTACTTTTTTTCACTCACAGACCTAGCTGCTGCTGATAGGAAATAAAGGCAACTACAGAACACAAGAATATAAAGTTTACTGACATTAATTAAATAACATATATAAAAATAAGGCACTTCAATAGGAGTTTGTTGCTAGAGGACCCTGTAACACTAATAAAATACTTATAAGTAGTATTTTACTAAATTGTTTGCCTAAGCTTTATTTAACAAATGACTAAATTTAAGCTACATTTACATTAATAAATGAAACAAATTTAACACTAAAATGAGTAAGGAACTTCAGAGTGTCTTCCTCCTTTTAGACTTGAAGCGCGTATAGAAGCAGTTTAAAGCGTTACTGTGGCCTCGGCTATTGGAACAGAAGATGCCACTCCCTTTCTCATCTTTGATGTTGCTCCCAACATCCTCCACTGCCTCACAGCTCTCTGTAGCTTCATGGTGATCTGCGTCCTCTTTTGTGCTGTTGGCTAGTCTCTCCCTTGAAAGAGTTCTTTCCCTAAATCTTCTAAACGGGGAGGTCATTCTTTTTCTGGCTGTGTTCTCACAACTTGTCCTGTCTCTATTCTCCTCAGTGGCCTTCTTGGTCCTGTCTGTTCTTTTGGCTGTGCTTCTGGTAATCTGAAGTATTTTCTTTTGCAAGTAAACCCCACCTATGCCGGGGTAGCTGTGGCCACCGATCTCGGTGCTGGACTCCCTGGGAGGGGAGGAGGTAGACCCTGAGGGCTGCGGCAGGCTGCTGGGATCAGATAGGACACTGCCAACTGGAGGGAGAAATGCAAAAACCCTGTCATGGTCAATTAATTCTTTCCAAATAATCACAATTAATCTGGCTTATATAAGATTTCACTGTTAAAAATTCTAACATCTTGATAATATCTGAAAAATTGAAACCTGGCAACATGCATTTTAACACACAGAGAGCTAGTACATAGCATTATACGACAGTCATTGCAAGACGGACCACAGGATAAAGGTTTCCTGGTACAGAACGGGCTAAGCCACGCTGGTAAAATCATAAGCAAAAAAATGACCAAAGTATTTCTCAAAAGAAATTATTTCTAGAATTTTCACGCAGATTCTACTTAAAAAAAGCTTAGCAAAAATCAGATAGGACATCTAAATAGCGTATACGATAAATGTACTCATGAAGCACAATTTCTGATCCTGTTTATCTCCAAGGTGGAAGACTGCCTTCTTTAAGCCCTACGGAAGTGAAAGGTTAAGGCATGTTGACTTCTCATTTTTTACAAGTTCTTGTTTATGGTGAGAGGATGGGCGAGGAAGGTGAAGTCAGGAGGGTGACATGTTTGAATGGCAAGAGACAACTACCAAAATTAGAAGGTTGATCACACTGAAAAGTATGTAAATGTTGCATCACTGTAGTGTACACCTGAAACTAATGTAATTTTTGTATACCTATTATACTTAAATAAAATATAAAAAAAGAAAAAAGTTCTAATTTGTTTCAACACTCCACATGGAAAATACAAAGAATGTCTTATTTTCTTAATCGTTACAAAACAAAGAACTAATTCCAAAGGTCAGCAAGAACTAGGAACTGATCCTAGTTTAATGGCATTTTTTTTTCAATCATAGACTACAGGCCAAAAAAAACTTGTCTGTGGAAATATACGAAAATATTCAGTTGGGATTTTGAAAGAACATACGTAAAAACAATTGGAAATGGTTTTGAAGAAAAGCATTTCTCCAGGTTCCTAAGGATTCCCAACACGACAGGCTCACAATAAACATCACAGCCGCCGGCTGATCACACACAGAAAGACACAACAGAGGAAACACTTCTGTGCTCCAGCCGTGAGAGTGAATGTTCTGTTGGGAAATTCTGATCCTAACATTTCTTCCCACAGTCGCACTGGTTAGAGACGTGACTGCAGTGGGACCTCTGAACAGCTTCTGCAGGTGGCGGTGGCAGCGGGGTGGAGGTGCTCCCGACAGCGCGGGGGAGCACCAGGCTGGCTCCTCGGGACCGTCTGCCTGCCGCCGGGGCGCCGGGCCCACCAGCTGCTCCAATCTGACAGGGCCACGGAGACAGGGGAGAGATGAAGCAGGCCTGTGTGACCCACAAAGTCATGTCCTATTTGATTTTTACAAAGCCTTTCTTAGTAACACCTGAATGAGAAGTCTAGCCAGGCTCAGGTAGGGGAGGCAGGAGGGCAGCTGAGGTGCAGAGCTCTGCTGCCCAGGGGCTGAAAGAGGGAAAGAGAAGAGACACTCCAGTTCATCGAACACTTACCATGTACCAGCCTTTATACACATTGTTTCATTCAATCCTTATACAAGTCCCCTAAAATAGGTGGTTTTCCTCCTATTTTACAGACAGGAAACCTGGCCTGTGGACCAGTTGCTTGTAGTGACACAGCAATAGAAGGGGACAGAGTCAGTATCCAAATCAGATCTTACATCACTGGACTACACTGCTGCCACATAGGGGGCAAAGATAAGAAAAAGCCCTCCAAAACGGAGATGAAATTTAGGACATGGGAGCTGAGGAACGCTCTGGAAGCTTGTCCTTTCTGCTAGAATTCATAAGCTGCTCCCGCTGACCATGTACTATCCTGTACTGTGATTATTTAAAGGCGCAATTCTTCAGCATCTATGAAGATGATGCCAGGACCCAGGACTCTTCCGCCACAGGGCGCACCCAGAGCGTGGAAGGGCGAGTGGAAACATGAGTTAGAACGCTACATGTGTAGCTGACGTAAAGCAGTACCTACTCGCATAAGGCCAAGGCCAGGCCAGAGAAGCTTAGTCTGAATTATAAAAACATATAAATGAGTAAGAGTGATTTCAGATTTTTTTTTTACCTTAAAAATATAAATGTAAGTATAAATGTAAAAATCCATTAGGGTATAGGTTATTTTAAGTCCTGATTAATAAAAAGGTTGATACTCCATCACTAAAGAAGAGAATGCAGTAACCTAAATATTTCTTTTCCTAAATCTTGCTGTCGGTTAAAAACAATTTCTTGTAGAAATTCTTATTTTCAAATACCCCACAACAATTTTAAGTGAAGGGAAATTTGAAGAGCAACATCATGAAGCTACTCAGAACAAACAGCTGTGACTCCTGCCTTCGCTCTCCCCTGAGCCTGTCCTCTGTCAGACCAGGACCACACTGAGCACAGGGATCCTGCATTATAATACCTGGAAGTTCAAAACTTACGAGGGGCAATGCTGTTCTTCAGACTTTGTTATTACTATAGATTGAAAAACAAAATATTTGTTTCAAAGTGTTGTTTGGTGAAATACGATCTCGCTTGAACTGCCCTGACTTACCTTTGCGTGGGGAGCCGTGAGGGGACCCAGGAGGACTCGAATGTAAGGATGATGCCACAGACATAGTGTCTTCGGTATGTTTCTTACCACTTATTTCTTCAGCTGTTCCTAAAACTTTCTGAGGTAAACCAATACCTAAAAATGAAACCAAAGAAACAAGTAAGCATCGCTTCACCATTAATATGTCTGTAGTTGCCTAAATTACTACATAACTAAAGCCACGATGCACGATGGCTAGTGTATTCAATTGAAATGTGTACATGACAAACGGGGACTAAATGACTGGGGAATGGCATACAGAGATTCTCACCTCTAGGTTATTTGTTCAAACTCAGCCAGTCAGCACAGACCAAATTAGAATAGTTCTCGTTGGTTTTGTGACATAAGGGAAAAAGGTTTAACAGTCTGCGTCCCACCCGTCACAATCGGCACACTGGTTGGAAATCTTAATAGAGAAGGCATGGATTCAACCTCCCCCCTCCCCTCTAGAGGTGGCCTCTCCAAGTCAGGGCGAGGCATGGGGCGGGCGACGTGGGATGCTGGCACTGTCACTACCTGGGCTGCGTCTGTGCTGTGGGCATACAGAGGAGGCTGCAGGGCTGCCAGGCTAGCCCTTTTCATGAGCACTAAATTCACACTACAGGAGAGAAGTAGACAACAGAAAGAGTCATAAATTCATAGAAAAATAGTATGGAGCCCACTGGAAACATTCCTGCAAAGCTCTATCATTGCTCCTGTCCAACAGCTGGTCCTGTTTAGCGTAGATCAAACTTAGCAATGACTTCAAAATACTGACATTTTTATGTGCGTCTCTAAGAAATGTCAAAGAGCTGTTGCCACAGTTCTCAACCAGTAAAGCAAGGCCAGCTCTGATGAGGACTCGGCATAGTGACAAATAGCCCTTTGATGCTGGGACAGTTCAAATCACAGCATACTCACACTACTTTTTAAGTGCCATTTTGATATAAATGTAATTGTCAATATAGATAACAGCTGTACTACAACAAGAGGGAAGAGGGCTGGCTGGTAATGTGATACTGCATCTCCGTGATATTCAAGAAACCAGAGCTAGACTTGTCCTATTTCTTACTTCTACAAGCAAATTTATCAACTTCATCAATTTTGCATCTAATGATTGTGACATCAGCTTTCCATTGGGCCTCTGTCCCAGTCTCATTGCATTCCCTACTGTTGTTCTCCAACATGAACTGGACCAAACTTCCCTTGCTCAAGTTGCTTTGAAAGCTGACCACTGACAACTTTCCTTCAGCATGCCATTTTATAATTTCGGCATGCTTGTGACTTCACTTCATCCTGTGTGGTGCTTTGCACAGAGGTTAAATGCAAGGACTCTGGGCCAGATGGCCTGGGCTCCACTCCCAGCTCCATCACTTACTGGGAGGATGTAAGCTATTTAGACCCTCTATGCCTTCCCCTGTCGAGTGAGAGTAGCTTCTCTTATAAAGATTAAACGAATATAAGACTATAACACATAAAGTTAGCAAAGCACTTTGAACTGTTGTCTGATGCTCCGTAAGCTCTCTGTTAGCTTTAATGATTACTGTCTCAACACTCTTCCTGCTGGCTTTGTACTCAGAGGCAGCAAACTGCCTGTTGCTCCCTGCAGGTATCGAGCTTTCCCTGCACCTGAGGCAACTGCTCTGGAATCTTTGCCTGCTTACCTCCTTCCTGATCAGCCTTGAAGACTCTGCTTAGGTGTCACCTCCAAAAAACCCTCTGGGAAACCCTCCCTTACCTCTGCTGCTCTCAGCAGCTCTCCCTCTTCTGTCCTTTTGCATGATCGGTACATACCCCTGGCATAACAGCAAACTCCTTCTACGGAGGTTATCTGTCTGTGTGTTATCGCCAGACCGAAAATTTGGCAAAGACGAGGCATTTCTTTTCAACTTTGGATCTCAAAACGAAATCAAATTAAATTCACATTTCACAAAGTCTACTGAGTATGTCCTATGTAATACTTAAACTAGGTAATAACACAAGGAACCAAATCTAACCTGGCCTCCCCTCTGAAAGCTAAAATTGCGATACAGTATAAATAACAAGTAAAAGTAATTTTGGTAGTGTCTACAAAGCCTAACAGAAAGGGCAAAAAATATGACCTATGCTTTATGTACAATCTCTTCCTGTCTCCTAACTAGGTTTTTTGGAGTAATCATTAATGAAAAACCAACATGCAGCCACTTTCAGAATAAGCAACTTCATTCATACAAGTTGCATGCGCATTGATTAAAATGCACCTCTGACTATAGTAAGCCCGTGGTACCCAAGTGCATTGCTATTAGATTTTCAGTTGATATGATTATAGGAATTCCAATGTTGGCATTTAAAATATGTATGTTGTTATCAAATACCTATAGGTAAAATGAAACATATTTTATTCATGAGTGATGATTACATAAAATACAACAGCTGATCTCCTAAGCACTCACATTGGTAATTATTTTTCATTCTAACTCCCCTGGAAGTTTCAATTAAACGAATGCAGTATTAATTGTTGAGTACTTACTCAGTGTGGCAGCGTCTTTTGATTGTCCCTTCTTCCTGGTGGGGTGCAAATTAACAGCTGGCACTTGAAGCACCTGGCTTACTCTGTGGGGCTGATGCAAATGGGCTTTGGCTGTTTGTCCAGCTGACCTCAGTGGCACTGGAGACATTTCTGCTGATTTGGCCAATCTTTTCTCAGTCAAATTTTTGGTCACTAAATGAAGAGAATAAGAAACATGTAATTTTGCGCTCTCTTAGACAAGGTTATTACCACTGACAATGGCTGTATTAAAACCACTTTTTTAAATGCAAAAATAGATTTTTCTAAAAATAACTTCATGTATTATAAAATTTTATCTCTAAAATTTTGTAGCATTGTTATTTTTACTTCCTAAATACTTTTTGCACCCATTAACTTCATTAGCTCCATTTGTACCATCACTCTATAGGCTAAGTTAATATCCTCTTATCTTTACTATATATATAGAGTGTGTGTGTGTGTGTGTGTGTGTGTGTGTGTGATAGAGAGAGAGAGGGAGAGGGGGAGGGGGGGAGAGAGAGAGCGAGAGCGAGAGAGCGAGAGCGAGCGAGCGAGCGCACGCTCCTGTCTCAGGTTTATCTGTACAACTAGCACAGGAGGACACCGAGCCCTGCAGAGCGCAGCCCAGGGGCCACACCAGTCCTTTCATCTTCACACCAGCAGAAACCTTGGCACTGAAGCTTCCCTGGGGGCCTGGGCACCTTTGGGAACCTCAGCTGTAGCTGCAGCCACAGCCTGGGCCTTGGTTTGAGCCTTGGCCTTGGACTTTGACTGGCAGAGACCAAGACACTTGGTGACACGGGCACCAGCATGACTCCTAAGCTAGGGGTGAGTGATGGAGGCAAGTCCCACTTGTGGCTGCCGCCTTTTGGGATCTTGGGCGTGACCTCCCTGGGCTTTATGAAGGCCTGATGGCCTCGGCACCTGCACTCATGGCCTTGGTGTTGTTGGCTTCTGTTTTCTTTAGGCCCTTTTTGTTGCACTTCTTGGCAAAGCACACGTTCCTCAGGGATGTGTTCCACCCCCTTAAGACATCCGTAACTCTGTGGTTGGGGTTTCTTGATGCCATTTCTGTACCTTTTTTGGACTGGTTATGTGTGATGTGGTTCTTGGACTTGGCCATGCACCAAAGCCTGCAGCTCTCAAAGCACCTGGGACCGGAAGAGCTAACATCCTCTCACCTCTAACCACTGAAATATTCCCCTCGCTGCATCCGATCTGGTGCCTTCCAGCTTCTCCATAAAACAGGAGGGTGACTTTTCCAGCGTGAAAACGTGACCATATGACTCTCCTTCTCCAAATGCCCAGGACAAACCTTTATGACTTGCCACTACTCTCAGGATCAAGATCCAAATCCTGCAAGCAAGGCCTAAGAGGCCTGCAGGGTCTAGCATCACCCAGTATTAGCTCCCCTAATACTGATAATTGCAGGGGTGGACAACAGTAGGTTTACAGTTGTTCATATGGAAAATAATCAATTAATAGTAATACAAGAATAAACTTTGTTTTGTGTTCTCACAACTGTAAACCTACTTTTGCCCCACCTGTGTCAGACTGTAACTAACGTGAGAGTAAAGATTGTACATCTTGCTCACTGTGTGTCCAGTGACCAACAGAAAACAGATACTTAAATGGTATTTGTTGAATGAATTATTGCAAAAGTTATACAGAGGAATACCAGAGATATGGTTAGACTATATGAAAATGAATGTCAAAATTAAAAACTGAGAACTCTCAAATTCAGTTGCTTCTTTTGTATAAAATCAATACTGTAGTCCAAAGGAAAAAGCTCTTCCTTCAGGTAACACTTTTAATTCTTCAGTTATTCAGAGTGGTTTCCACTCAGGTCCAACCTCAGCACTCTATGAGGTATTTGTTTTAAACACCAATATAAAAGCAAATTTACCCTGTCTCAGCACAACTATAATTGTTAGCTGCTATTCTTTTACTTTGAGAGCCTCGAGAATATTTTGAGTGGTAAGAATTAGGGGACACAGTCCTGGCTGCTGTGGCTCAATCAGTGGCCTGTGAAGCCCACTCCACAGCCTGTGAAGCAAGGGGTCACCAGTTTGATTCCCAGTCAGGGCACATGCAGGCCGGGTTCCTAGTGAGGGGTGTGTGAGACGCAACCACACATTGATGTTTCTCTCCCTCTCTTTCTTCTTCCCTTCTCCTCTAAAAATAAATAAATAAATCTTTAAAAAAAATTAGGGAACATCTCAAAGAGTCAAAACAGAGGGAATCCTGGGGGATAATATGCAGTGTCTCATGCACTAATTGAGTCTAAGATGTTATCATCTTTTGGTCAGAGCCATAAAACACATTTTCCCCCTCCTCTCAATACTAACCAATTCTCTACTGACATTTTATTAATTGCTACAGTACAAAGAAAAATATCACAGGACTATTTTAAATACAAAAGAGTTTAGAGATGAGTTGCAAAGCCCATATATACAGACTTAATAGGAAAAAACAAATTCCACAATGCTCAACAATGAACTATTGTTTGGATTTGGGATGTCATTATTTAAACATTTAAACATCAATTTTGCAATAGAAATCAAATAAAGACCTTCAAACCAGTTTAAAGCAATAGGTTCTGGATAAATTTTCACAAAACTTAGTTTAACAAAGTCCACAGATTTTCTCATTTTTAATCAATATTAGATATGTAGTGAAGGGCAGCCTTTAGTATTATGAGAAAAGACAGAGGCACATCTAGGGGAGTGTGAGAAGACAACGGTACGTGTCGGCGGGCGGAGGCGGGGAGAGGTCGGGGAGAACAGGATGGACGCAGAGACAAGTATGTGGAACCTTTCTGGGCCTTACAATTTTAACAATGAGCAAAGCATAAAAGATATTTTTATGCTCTTGAATATCCCAAGTCAGATTTGAGGAACAAAGAAAAGGTGATAGCGAAACAAAAGACAAAATAAATATCCTTTTATCAGATGAAAGCAGGAATAATAAATTGGGCTTCATAATCATAAGATGATAAAGTCTATATTAAGTTATTCGGGAAAAAATAATTTTGATGATCATTCAAAGCAGTGTCAGAGTGCTTTAATAAATTAAATATGTATATACTTTTGAACATTAAAACATGAATAAATTTTAAGGATTCTATACACTTTTTCAGTCTTTGAACATGTACCATTTTCTCATTGCTGACACTATTCTTAACAGCTCAAGTGTGGTAAGAAATTTTCCCACATACTTTCCAAGTCTATATATATTTATTATTTTTAATGACCATTCCTCATACTGAAAAGGAAACAGATTACTTAAGTATTCTCCATTTTAATAGCTGTGTAACTCCTTACACTGCATTATTTCACTGGAATACGATCCCAATACCAGACACCCTACAGGTTGCTGTGGGGGGTAAATGACATGGTTTATAAAGTACTTATTAGCATGGTTGCCGGCATGTAGCAAGCTCTCATTGTTAGTTTTTATTATTTCTTTCTTGTAATTTAATAGGTTTGATGTAGAACAACTTACAGAGATAAAACATACTCCCAACCCTTGTTTGATGAAGAGAACCTTGCTAAAATGGTAATAAATGACACTCAAACTCTGTCTCCATCCTTCATAAGTGTTCCTTCCAACATACTCCTTTCCCTTTCCTATCAGTAGAAGTGTCCAAGATATTATTTTTACAACTTTTACTGAATGAATCGTTACCCTATATTTTTAAGTCATTGTCATACCTTGTTGGGAAATGCCCGGCCTGGTTTCAGGAGCTGTAACCCTGCCAACAGGCTGGAGGGCCCCAAGGCTGGAAATAATCGGGAGGCCTTGGAGAAACAGGCTCCTGAGGAGACTTGGCCTGTCTCCACCTGGCAGGGGCATAGCCACTGCCTCTCTGCTCTGCCATGGAGGACTGGTGGCCAATGACAGGTAAGTTACCTCGCAATGAGGTAAACAACCTAAGACAGGTCCTAGTCGGTATTGGCAGCGGACAAGAAATCGGGGGACATGGAGAAGGGGCAAAAAGGCCCCTGCACCTCTCAGCTTGGCTTGGACATGGCCGGAGTCCTCATTACAGCCGAGAAGCAGTCTCCTTATGGTGGTTCCCTCCTCGCGCCTGGTTCAGGCTTGAAACAGTGCAGGAAAAAAAGCCCTAAGTCAGATCTGGTGGGTCCTGGGGTGATCAGGCCTAAAAGTAAATTCTTTAGAGTGCGCTCTGTTCCTCCCTCAGATCTCTGGTCAGCTCCTGCTGCGAACGACTTTTATTTTATTTACACCCCTTACCCTATATCGTTAGACATTTACCTTATTTACATCCTTTACCCTGTATCTTTAAGGCGCCTTTAAGTCTACTTTCCCCTTACCTATTGTCTCTACTGTTGATCCTAGACTCCTCTCGGACCCATGTAAATCAGTATATTCCTGTCACTTGTCTCCTTAAAAGCTTCACATATTCTCTGTGAAACTTACCATACTGATGTAATGAGATAACGTATGCATTCCTGTTACTTAGCCCCAATGATAAGATTTTCAATAAAAGCCTTGGAACAGAGGGCAATAGGGCCTTCCCCATTAGAGGGATGCGCGACGGCCTTCTCCAGTGAGAGGGAAGTGGCCCCGTCTGCTCTCCCGGCAAACACAGAAGTGTTTGCGACATTTTGTGTTTATCCCCCTCATCTGCGACAACCCCGGGATAGGCTCTGCGGGTTTCAGAGCCCTGTTCCCACCTCAGCGGGCCCCCGCCAGTTTCCCTCAGGTTCAGGGGGTGCCGCGCTCTATGCGGTGCTCCCCTGCGGTGGGGTGCCCTGTCGAGCCGCTGCGCAATGCGACAATACCTGAAAATTTTAAATTAATATTTGGTTGTATTTCTACTTTCTCTTCTCTACTGCTGACATGCTATTTCTACTACTATGCAAATATCATATCATTTATCAATCTCAAGGTCCACCTATGATGGCTACCATTTCCCCCAATAAATCAGAAACAGAAATAAAAAATCTGAACCTTCCCCCTCCAATATTTTGTCAACATTTAACAAGTTCCACGCTTCCTATTGGGGTGCGCACACATACTCACACACCATTCACTTATAATTTAAGATCATCCTTATTTTGTTGTTACAACAAACATGGTATATTGTATCATCTCTGATTTCTGCTCTTACGACTCATGATTGCCTTGGCCCAGACACACGTACATTGTTTTGTACTTAAAAAACAAAACAAAACAATCCCCCTGCCCCCGGTACTGAGGCCAATCATATTTTTTATATATTAACACCATCAGAATGTGTCTTATTTTTCTTGTTTTACCTTACTTTCTGATATCTATTATCTAACAGTGTTTTAACTCAATTTCTTGTATTTTCTAGTTGGTAAATATTATCCACAAAATTTTTTAAAAAGTTAACATTTCACTTACTTTTACTCTTAATTTAGGGGTGAAGATAAAAATTCAGAGGCCTTTGGCATACTGTTCCAGTTTTTACAAGATGACTTTATAATGCTTTTTAAAGATGAACTACTTATCCCTCTATTTCTTGCATAAGGTAATCACTGGGAACGGATGGGCTGCTCTGATTAACAGGATAACACGATGCTTTGGTTATGTCGGTAACCTTTTGTAATTGAAAATTAGTTTTCTTGGGACTCAGCATGACTCTAGAGAAATAGATTTCTATTTTATTGCGCTATCTAGTGCCACATAAGAGAAAGCTTGTACTCACAGGTACCATATGCAGGCTCCAACTGCAATGACATCATCTGAAACTTCTCCTCGTCTGTCTCCACATCCAGACCAGAGAGGTACTGCTTCACTTTCCTCGCCATCTGGGCATCCTCATAGAGCTTCTTAGCATTAAGCAGAGAACTCCGGCGTGCTCTTTTCTTGTGAGCACCTCCCTGAACATCCAGCATGTTTGAGTTTGTGCTACCTTGACTCAGCGACCTGTAAGATGATGGAGACCACAATAAGGGGCTGCAAAGATGAGAATTAAGCATGGCAGACTGCAGATTAAGAGAATTTTGTTCTGTTAATGCTATTGCATGCTGATGTAAATGAGTTAAAAGATGAAGAGCATTAATGCAAAGTAATATGGCACATATGACAATGTTCTAAGTTCTAAAATTTGGCAAAGTGCAGAATTCAAAAGAATAATCCCTCGAGAAATGAATTTCATCGGACTTGTTTATGCCTACACAGCGCATGGCACAATGGTGACAAGGAACAACGCTCCCATGCTCGGGATATACAGCGAGGGCCTGAGTCAGGACGAGCCCATCCTCGGCCACCAGGGTTCTTCAGCTCACAGGCTTCCAGAGCAGCTGTGCTGTCTCTGTGCTTTGGATGTGCTATCGCCACCACCACACCGGTCCACAGAAGGCCCACTCTCAGCGTGTCGGCCAATGTACCAGTCAACAGATTTGGCCAAAATTCAGAGACCACCACCAAGAAAAATATGCTCAATTCAATATAGTCAGAGATCAGAAGTACAATAAAAAGCTACCTGGTGCTTCCCCTCCCATATGGAACAGCTGGGCAGTGTGTGGGTGTAGGGCTGGGGATCTAGGGCTGGGGATCTAGGGCTGGGACCTCCCTTCTGCAATGTCCCTGGATGGAGCTGGAAGCTGGGCAGAGATAACCACAATTGAAACTAGCTTTAGTGTCACCCATTCTACTCGTTTTGGCAAATGCCCTTGTACAGTGACTACATCTAGAACCAGAGGAAAAAGAGAAACACAACGCTATCTGTCCTTTCTAACAGGCAAGTCAACACAAGGTTCTACAATGAATTTTATTTTAAAGGCAGTTGCCATTCCAAAATAATAAATGTAATTAAGGGTTTTCTAAATAAGCCTAATATTTACACAAAAATATTCTAAATACATAGACTACAAACATAAAATAATTTGTTTTTGAATGATCTTATACCCAGTTTAAAACAGATACTAAAATCCTATGTTTTCATTGTAAACTAAATAAAACAAAGTTGCACAAATGTTATGGTAGTTTTTTCTTTCACAATTTTAAGACCTTTGAAATAGGGTGTGTCTTACATTTGATGGCAACTTTCGATTGCTATTTGGTCAGGCAGAAACTGTGACATGGTTGTCACTGGTTATACTTGCAGAAAACTTCAACACTTGCCAAATAGTTTGGAAAGAAATCCAATGATATTAGTGATATAATTTTTTTATAATAAATATTTACTTATTTTTAGAGGGAGGGGAAAGGAGGGAGAAAGATGGAGAAAAACATCGATCAGTTGCCGCTCGCATGCCCCACCTGGGGACCAGGCCTGCAACCTAGGCATGCGCCCTGAGTGGGAATCGAACTGGCGACCTTTCAGTCCATAGTCTGGCGCTCAGTCCACTGAGCCGCACCAGCCAGGGCATGAACTACTATTTTAATTCAGGAACCAAATGATTTTAAGGAGGTAGTGAATCAGACAAGTTCAACAACATTCCCAAAGCAGCAGGCATTAAAAGGGGGCCAGCTGCACAGATATGCACAGCCAGCCTAAGAGCACAGCACCAGCAGCTCTGAAATTTTCTATGGGTTGTTTTACAAAACGCAGCGTTACCAACACACCTAATGGTACATATGGTAATACTGTCCAGGGAAAGAACTTGAACACTGACAACTCTAAAAGTGATTTAGAAGATGCATATTCTTAATACAAAGAAGATTCAGAAAAGACCTCACCAATTTAATGTGCTTATATTTTCTTCTTTATGAATGCAAAAGGGTGTTATGTGATAAAAATACATACTTCAGTTTATATAAGAGCTCTTTTATTAAGTTCAGTGGTACCTAAAATAATTGTATATCCAACAACTCATGTCTTAGATTGAAAGAAATGCAGTAAAATCAAGCCCCCAAATTTAGGATCAAATTTCAATACAAATGTTTAGTAATTTTATCTTAGTTGATATTCAGGGAGACAGAGACCACAAATCAAAAATACATACAAAATTTCTAATAAATGAAAACACTGTGATAATTGACAACAAAATGTCTTCTCCTTCCAAAATAGAAAACACTCTAATACAAAAATGAAAATACCTAGTGTCTGCTAGTATCATACAATCCAACCTTAAAGCTGAATAATCAGTGAATGTGATACCTAAGTCATTCAAACACCTCAAATTCCCACTAACATGTAATCACCAAGTACTCTCATAACAGTAATGCCAGGATTCAACTTCTATTTTCAGTGAGAAGAACCAGAAGAGACCAAAACATAAATGTATAATACAGAAGAAAATACATAAGAAACACATAAAGAAGGGAGGGAAAGGCAGAAGGAAATTCAAGTTTACCACACGTCAACTGAAAACAAGACCACAAATAAGACAGGACTCAAAGTGGCTCACAAAAAAAATCCTTCTTACACAGAATAAAAGCATCTAACTTCATGATTCACTATAGTCTTAAAGTAACAAAATTCTTTTTATGCAATCCCTTCATCTACAAAAACCATCTTTCTTCATCAAAAAATGAAAGGACTACATAGATGATTTATAAGATCCTACAAATTCTGATTCAAAATAGATATCTAGCTATGTATAAGCAGAGATTTGAACCTACCAGAACAAAAGGTGGCAGTTTCTGATTTTATTACAGTTTTAAGAGAGATAAGGGATTTTTTAAATTAAAAACGAGAAATATAAAATTCAATCAATGCTGTAAGTCCTGTGGTATTAGAAGACTTAAGGAATTAAAATCATCTTCTATTTCAATTATTTATTAAATAGCTCAGATAAGGGCTGCTTCTTTTTTGAAAACTGATGTAAAAATGTAAACTTTATATATAAATCTATCTATTTTTATACTTATGAATTTAATTTTATAAAAGAAAATGGTGTGGACTCTGGAATCACACTACCTATGTTTGGCTCCACCATTAGTGAATTGCAAGAATTTGGACAACTCTGTCTTCCCTATCTGTACCATGGTATTGAATAAGAGTATGTATTTCATTGGATAGTTTGGGGAAATAAATAATTCATATAAAGTGCTTAAAACAGTGTATGGCACATTGCAAGCACACAACAAATATTTCCTATCATCATCATCATTGAACTGACCTTGCTAAATTAAAACCTAAAAGGGACTTTTGGAACATTAATAATAAAAAAGTAAAGAAAAAAAAAAAAAACAACTAGTTCTATCACTACTTTCACCTTGTTAGCAAAAGGCATTTGTCAGGAATGTAGGCTGACAGGGTTAATAGAACGCATGCTATATTATGTGCGTGCATTAATGAAAAGGATGCAGTATATGTTAAGAGTTGCACAACCTTCATTCCAGTTGCATTCATATCTACACTTACCCCAGACTCCGCCACCTCTTCTTCCTGTAAGCAAGAGCCACAAACATTGAAGCATGTGTTTGAATAGGAAAGCACAGAAAAAAGACAACAGTTGAGAGCCAGAAAAACTCTGAAGACAGAATAGAACAGAAAAATTTTACTAGGGAAAAATGGTAGCTTAACAGTAAAATGACTTTAATGGAATGCAGAGGAATAAAATGAATTATAGGTATTGAAGGCCAAAAACCTCTAAAATGTTTAAAAAATATTCTTTTGATCAATTATATTTTTAATATCTAATTCAAGGTTTATATTAATAAGAAGCTTAAGGGAAAACATTTATTTATTAAAAATTGTGAACTCAAGATTTTTAGGGAAGGAAACCTTAAAATTAAGGAATAGAATCTTCAAAGATTTTTTGGGAAGGATTTTTGAGGCACTTATTTAAGTGTTAGGATGAAATTACACAAAAAAAGACATAATTTCACTTTTAAGTGCAAAAATTTCTTTGAACAGTGTTTTATAAGAAATTTTAACCAGAAAATTCAACTTAAAAAGTATAAATACATCACAAATTTTATAATACTGTATATCCTTATTATACAGTTGGATTAAATAAAAAATCTTTTTTATTTTTAATTGTTTATTCAGATTTTTGCACTGCCTTCAATTGCCACTGGCCTCAGTGCGCCCCGGGCTTGTACCCAGTGAGCCCAGTGTGGGCAGTCCAAGATTCTGTTTTTCAGCCAGTAAAATGACCACTGTTAAAATAAAAGGGGTTACACTTTGTCCATACTACATAACATGCACCACCAAAACGGGCACTTATTTGCTTAAGAAAATTAGTACATTTCAGTACTGGATGACAAATGAAACTAATTCAAGTTCAGTCCAATCTAATTATAAATGTTTTATTTTCTTCTTTACTGTGTTCTACTTAGCCAGGGCCATTCCCACAAAAACAGCCAAATTTATTTTCTTCTTCAGTCTTTTTTCATTCTTTGCTCGTTTCTGAAGCATAGCAGGTACTTAGTATAATACTATTAATTGGTCTGGCATACTCACAAATCCCCTATGTCTTTAGGAGCCAGAGTGCTAACACATGTGGGTAAATGAAGGTCCGTGTAAGAAGACATGCAGTGGCGAGGCCACTGTACGGGGACATGGGACAACAACAACAAAAAACTTAAAAAACAAAGAAACAAACAAACTCTCCTCTAGGGTTGCTTCAGTCCCTGGTCCTTAGTGATTTGCACTTCCACACTGTTGGTCAGTGACACCTCTCATCACAGAGAGTGACGCTCAGGGGCAGACATGAGGTGGGCAGGGAGGAGACCTGACCCCCTCTCCTCCATACGAGATTTCCAAACTAGGGCAACCATGAGAACAACTGCTTACAAAAAACAAAGGCCCCTGAATAGTCATTTAAATAAAACAAAACAAAACCAAAAAAACCAATCCAGACACACACCAATTGTTTAGTTACAGTAACTCCATCTCCGATTTTTGAAGAACCAAGTATTTTTGTTTCCTTAGTAAACTGTATTTTTTAAGCCAGACGAATTGTGTCTGCCTTTGTAAATACCTCATTTTTAAAGCTCTGTGTGAACTGAAACTATACACATAGGCCCAGAAGAAAATCAGGTCAAACATTAAAGCTCTAATGTTTACTCTGAAAATTATAAAAATTACTGGGAACAGCTTGACAATGTATTTTATGTTTAAATTTCATAGAATTTGAGGAAGCCTTTGTTATTACATTAAAAATGAATTTTAAAAAGCATTCTTAGAAGGTCAGGTTAATATGGAATACAAATAGTATTTTCCATTTTTATTAAAGAAGGAACATGTTCAAATTTGCACTTTCTAAATTATGTTTAAAGAACTTGCACACAAATAAACAGCAGTATAATGACTCGAGGAAAAAAATACATTTTAGAAGAATAAAGTTTGACTTAGATGGAAACAGAACTAAAAAATATTCAGTAAAAATAAAAGACATATGCACATTAATACTTTACAAATTAAGTTAGAAACCAGCTGAAAGTATTTGTCCTTTGTGGTAACTTCAGTAAAGATAAGCAACTTACACTGAAGTTAGCTAATATTTTAAGTAACACTAACCATACAGAACTACCCACTTACTCAAAAAAGTAATGCAGAACTAGGGTTCAAATCTCAGTAAACTATGTAATCCTGGGCACCTTACCCAACTGCTCTGAACTTCAGTTTCTTCACAGGTAAAAGGAAGGTCAGTATCACCTACCGTTAAGGGGTATTGTGATGAATTACTAATTTGAGATTGTGTAAAGCACTTTGTATAGCACATAACAAATGGGAAATGGTCAAAAAATGACATGTATCATTACTGTAACTGATCACTCCAAATGCCACTCTGCAATACTCTTACGCACTTCATGCCATACCTCTGTCGGAACATCATAGCTGGGTCCATGTTAGCAGAAGTCATTCGAACAACTTGACGGATTTCCTTGGCAATCATTCTTAGCTTCTCAAAATTTACTAAACCATCTACCTTGGAGTCATTTCCTAAGGAATAAAAGGAAAAGTTTATAATTTTCTAAATTAAAGTATCCATATAAAGGTAGCAGAAGTCAGTTTATTATTCTTGGGGGGTATAAATATTAACTTTCTCACACTGCCTCTCTTATTTGTAAGACCTGATAAACCACAGATGGTTCAACGCTGTTCCCAGGAATGAGCTGTTGGGAGGAATTCTACTCTAAGGGGGTAAAGATTATGAATGCTGGGAAGCGATACACAGCATGACTTCTCAACCGCCCTTCACTATGCTGTAGGCGCACTTCTAAGGTGTGCGGCTCCCCACTCTCAGGCACGGGCGCGCACCTGTCACTTTGGGCCGTGAAAACTCAGGTTTCATCAAAGGTCACAAAGAGTAAGCCTTGGGCTTAATTAACCCAGTACGTTTTCTTTGCTTTGGAATACTGAAAAATTGTTAAGTGAGTTGTCAACATTCAAGAAGAGGAAGATATCCCATGAAAACAATAATTTCTGACTTCACTTGAAGAAAGAAAGAGAGAGATGTTCAGTGGGAGATTAAACAATAGTTGGTCCATTTTCCCAAATGGCAATAATTAGTTAAAACTAAGAGGTAGCTGGCTCATACGGATAGACATTTTCGAATCTGCCATTCACTTCCTCTTTCCCAGAATCTGAATTTACAATCATGACTTTAATCATTTAACACAAATTTGCTTGTTTATAAGTTTCATAATTTTTGTTTCTGTTCTGCTAAGTGGTTCTCTGAGAAAAATTCACGTAACTTTCAAAAATGGCCTACTTGTCTTTGAAGAGCATGAGTAGGGGACCAGATTAAGTCCATTTGTTGCTTACGCAGTTCAAACCATAAGGCAAAAAATATGTTGAAAAGGCAATCCAACTGTCTAGAGCAATGTTTTGTTTCCCCTTCACACCTGTCTTTTAGTCAGCATAACCCCATTTATTTCTCACGGCAGCCCTTACGGAGCCTCTGCGTAACTTCAAGTCCTTGAAGACAAGTTTGAGAACTGTGTAGGTCTGGGACACGTGGTGGCCCCCTTCTCATGGTAAACAACAACTATACATTGGACATATGAATCATTCAGGTTGCAACATGAGTAAGAAACAAAATAATCACCAAAAATACTTTCAAGTCACATACACATGTTTTGTGGAACCATGTCAGAGCGTCATAATATCTTCTTATGAAAAAGGAGTGATAATGAAGAAGGAGGTGGTAGTAAAAGCAGGTATCTGAACAAGATTACTGAGAAATATCAGAAAATTTGGACAAAAATTAAAAAAAATATTTTAAGTCATCAAAAAGGTATCAAGGCAGTGAAGAGCTGAAAGAAGAATAAAGATCTGGGGCGGGTTTAGCATTTCCCAGCACCAGACTCAAGGGACACCGGCTGACTTCAGAAAAGGCGGACACTGAGCTGAAACACTGAGTAGTGTTGCCCTGACTTTTGAGGTTAGACGACAGAGCTCAAGTCCACTAAACCTCCGATGCTTTGGGTTGGGATCCTGACATGCTATATCCTGGGACTAAGAATGAACTGAATGTAGCCTGGGATGAAAGTTCAAGTTAAGCTATCTCAAAATGTGAAAATGTAATAAAGTAATTTTGGATGCTAGCGCCCCTAGCTGAATGGCAGAAGGAATCTTTAATTCTCCCTGGAGGAATGGAACATCATCTGAAACCTCAGATTATCTCTATAATTTTTTAATACACAACATTCATTTGGTCAAAAATAACCAGGGCCAGGAGAAGAGATAACATGATTAAAATGCAAAGGACAAAAAAGACAGCAGAAAGGAACCCACAAAGGACCTAGATTATGCAGTTATTAGAGACAAACTTTCAAATAATGTTAGCCCTGGCTGGTGTGGCACAATGGATTGAGTGCTGGCCTGCAAACCAAAGCATCGCCGGTTTGATTCCCACTCCGGGCACATGACTTGGGTTGCAGGCCAGGTCCCCAGGAGGGGGCGGGTGAGAGGCAGCCACACATCGATGTTTCCCTCTCTCCCTCCCTTCCCCTCTCTCTAAAAATAAATAAATAAAAACTATGTTAAATATGTGCAAAGATGTATAAACAATACAGAGAATTTAGGCAGAGAACAAGCTGATAAAAAGATAAACAAATGTAAACTGTAACACTGAAGAAACAGAAAAACTGGAATTGGAAACACACTAATAAACGTAACAGTAAATTAGTCATAGTTGAAGAGAGAATTATAAATTGGACAATAGGTTGGAAGAAAATATCCAGAATAAAGCATGGTGAGACAGAAAAGTTAGAAATACACAAAACAGTGTTTGAGACAATAGAGGCATTAATCAGGTCTAACAGAAGTGAAATCAAAATCACTACAGAAAAGCTCCAGGAAGGGCAGATAAAAAACTTATAGACAGAATAACAGGATTTTTCCAAAACAGATCGCAAGATGTTTTATAAACAAGTCAAAATTAAAATGCCACACCTGATCGCATTATAGCAAAACTAGAGAAAAACACAAAGAGAAGAAAATTATAAAGAAGCTACGGGAAAAAGAACAGACTACAGACTTCTGTCCAAGATGGAGGTGTAGGTAGATACACTGCCTCCTAGCACAACCAAAATAAGGACAATAACAAATTTAAAGACTAAAAATAACCAGAACTGACAGAAAATCAAACTGTATGGAAGTTCGACAACCAAGGAGCCAACGAAGACACATTCATCCAGACTGGTAGGAAGGGCAGAGACAGGCAGCCGGGGCGGAGAGGATGTGTGGCAAGGTAGCAGCTGGTGGACCTGGCAGGTGAGGCGGCAGCTGGTGGTCTGGGCGGCCCCACGTTTGTGTGTGGATAAAGCCAAGGAACAGATGGGGAGTGAGACAGACCGCACAACCCAGGGTTCCAGAGCAGGAAAAGAAAGCCTCAAACCCTCTGGCTCTAAAAACCTGTGGGGGCTGTGGCAGCAGGAGAAACTCCCAGCCTCACAGGAGAATCCGTTGGAGAGATCCACAGGGTCCTAGAACATACACAAACCCACTCACCTGGGAATCAGAACCAAAAGGGCCCAATTTGCTTGTTGGGAGCTGGGGGAGTGACTGAAAGCCAACCTAGAGCCCAGCAAGTGGCACTGTTCCCTCTGGGACCCCTCCCCCACACAGAGCCACAACGCAGCAACCTGGGTTGCCCCGCCCTGGTGAATACCTAAGGCTCTGTCCCTCCTAATGTGACAAGTGTGCTGAGACAAAGAAATATGGCCCAAATGAAAGAACAGGTCAAAGCTTCAAAAACAGAACTAAACAATGAACAGATAGCCAGTCTATCAGATGCACAGTTCAAAACACTGGTAATCTGGATGCTTGTTGAATTGGTTGAGTGTGGTCGCAAATTGGAGGAAAAAGCAAAGGCTACGCAGAAAAATATACAGGGAAACAACAGTAAAGGAAGGAAACTGGGACACAAATCAATGATTGGGAGCAGAAGAAGAGATAAACATTCAACCAGAACTGAATGAAGAAACAAGAATTCAGAAAAATGAGGAGAGGCTCAGGAACCTCTGGGACAACTTTAAATGTTCCGACATCTGAATCTTAGTGGTGTGAGGAGGAGAAGAGAAAGAGCAAGAAACTGAATACTTATTTGAAAAAATAATGAAGAACTTTCCCAATCTGGCCAAGGAAACAGACTTCCAGGAGATCCAGGAAGCTCAGAGAGTCCCAAACAAGTTGGATCCAAAGGAAGCACACACCAAGGCACACCATAATTACACTATCCAATATTAAAGATAAGGAGAGTCTTAAAAGCAGCAAGAGAAAAGGAGAGAGTTGCCTGTAAAGGAGTTCCCATAAGACTATCAGCTGATTTCTCAAAAGAAACCTTATAGGCAAGAAGGGGCTGGCAAGAAGTACTCAAAGTCATGAAAGACAAGTACCTACATCCACGATTACTCTATCCAGCAAAGCTTTCATTTAGAATAGAAGGGCAGATAAAATGCTTCCCAGATAAGGTCAAGTTAAAGGAGTTCATGATCACCAAGCCTTTACTGTATGAAATGTTAAAGGGACTTACCTAAGAAAAAGATCAAAAACTATGAATAGTAAAATGACTACAAACTCACAACTAACGGTAACTGAACCTAAAAACACAAAAGAAAAACAAACAAAGCAAGCAACTAGAACAGGAACAGAATCCCAGAACTGGAGATCAGAGGGGAGGGGGAAGGGGAGGGAGAATAGTGGGGAAGGTACAGGGAATAAGCAGCATAAACAATAGGTACAAAATAGGCAGGGGGATGTTAAGAATAGTATAGGAAGTGGAGAAGCCAAAGAACTTATATGTACAACCCATGGCCATGAACTAAGGTTGGAAGGGGGAGGGGTAATGCTTGGTGGAGAGGGGGGAATGCTGGGGGCGGGGAGTGGTGTTGCAGGGTGGAGGGGAATAAAAGAAAGATAAAAAGAAAAAGAAAAACAAAGAGAAAAAAAAGGAATAGACTACAGTCAAAAGAACAGCAAATGAGACAGTTGATTTCTTAACATTAACAATGAAGCCTGGTGATGATATAATGTTATCTCAAAATGCTGAAAGAGAACTGCCAACCGAACTTATGCCTTGAGAATGAATATGAAGTAAAGATATTTTCAGGAGAAACAAAAACTAAGGTATTTCATCAAAAACTATTTCATCACCATCCGACTTGCACTTAAGGGAATAATGAACAATTTTCTATAGGAAAAAAAACCCTATCAGTATGGAAACTTTGCAATGCATAAAAGAATAAAAAAAACAGTAACATCAGCATCAAGTGGGTAAAGCTAAATAAAAACTGATTTTATTAAACAATGGTGGTATCGCATGGAATTCAAAGGCATGGCAATAAATACGTACAAGTCAGAGATGGATAAATAAAATTTAAAATGATCTAAGTTCTTTGCATTGCCTGACATGCAGAAAAGTACTAATGAATATTAAACTAGTATCAACGAGTATAAATACTATAATGCCTAGTGCAACACTAGAAAAATAATAAAACAGTGTAGAGTTAGCTAGTTTATGGAGTAAGACAAATACCGTACAAAAAAATGCAGGAGATTATAGATAAAGCATATGGTGAAAGATCTTTGAAAACTAGAAACTTAACGTTTGTTAAAGTAAACCTTAACAGAGTCCAAAGGCAAGTTGTTTATATGCTGAAATTATAAAAAATTCTTAAAAGTTCATTAAACAGGCAACAACCTAATTAAAAATTGGCAAGAAACCTGAACTGATCACTGACAAGAGGACAAATAAATATATAGGTGTTCTTCCTCATTAGTAACATGGGAAATGCAAATTAAACCACACAACTGTTGGAATAGGTAAAAATTAAAAAAAAATTTATCACGTGTTGGTAAGGATGAGGAACAAGAACTCTAACAACACTGCCAATGCTCCACTTTACTAGGTAACGCCCAACGTTTTCTAAAGTTGATTATACAAATACCAGGACTCAAAAATTCCATCCTAAATTATATCAAAAATGCATGTGCACTGAGGGATATGTGCAAGGATATATGCAATAATAGCACCATTATACGTAACCGATGAACTGTGGAAACCATTAAACACTCACCAACAAAATGGATAAAACCATTGCATTGCATTCATGTAAGGGAATACTAGTTTTGAAAATGAAGTAAGACCACACTCGGAAACATGGAAAAATCTCCCAAATCTATAATGTTGAGCTAAATAAAATAGAAAACAAACCAAACCAAAATGTAGTATGACAAAACATACCCTATGGTTCTATCTGTATAGAGTTCAAGGACAAGTTAAACTAAACCGCAGTATTAGAGTCAGAACAGCAGTTACCTTTGGAAAAGATGATGTGGATGGTAATGGGGAAGGGGCATGCACGGGGCTGTTGGGGAGCTGGCGATGTTTTATTTTTGACCTGGATGTTGGTTACATCGGTGTTTTTATAAATGTATTAGGTTTTTCTCTTCTTTTGGGCACTTTTTTGTATGTGTCAAGTAATTTTTAAAACAGCTGGAAAAACATTACTAAACAAAACAACAAATATGATCACACCGTCTGATCTTGGTGTGAGTGAAGTTTATGTTTAAATAAAGAGGGTAAACATCTAAATTTGTTCTTGTCAATAATGTAGGTTCTGGATTCTTAAAATTTGTTGCATTTAACTGGGTAAAACTTTAATGATATATAACCGTTAGGCTAAAAAGATATATCAATATAATAAATGACAATTCTCTAGAATTAGTGGAAGCTAAACATGCTAATTTTCAAATAACTTTTAAATACCTTCATGTAGAAATGTCATATCTTTCTTGACAACAGGGAAGAGTGGAATAATTGGAGGCTGCATGCTTTGACTACTAAGAATATTTCTATACTTTGCCATGTTTCTAGATGGATCAAAAAGGTCTTGGAGATCTTGCAGGTGTTTCTCATACTTGCTCGGTAACTTTTCCCAAGTACCTCTGAGTCGTGCTACAGACGCCAGGTTCAAGCCACTGCCAAAGATGAAAAGAACAATATTAAAGAGGGACTTGCATAAAAGAGAGGACTCAGGTCAGCAGAGTGCAAACACCGAGTTTCTCTAATAAAGCTAAAATACACAGGGGCACATTTCAATGTGTTGAAACAAACAAAATAAACCATGAAAAAATAAATAAGTAGGACTCCTTGACCTTCAAACAAGGAAATCCTCTTTCAGAGGAATTACATTGCTTGCCTGTAGTTGTATACCTATAACCTTTATTTTATAGTTTGCATGTAAGTGACAAATAATAATTCTATAAAACAGACACATCACTTTTTAAAAACTCCAAGTATCACAATGTTTTTGTTTTACTTAGAAATAACTTTATAGAGATATTATCTATTTGTGAGTGGTTTAAGTCATGCAGAGCACAACTGATACATACATAAATGAGGCAATTTCTGGGGCTGAGGCAATGTTCCTTCGCTGAGGTTTAGTCCCACACCATCCCTGCTGGCAACGCTTCCATATCTCTAGGTCCTAGTCTTGTCCCCTAGGCCTCCATACATTCAGTGTCTCCCTTCTGCAGGATTTTAAACACACTCAGATAGCCCTATCTTGAAAAATAATTCATGCCAATTAGGCCGCAACTCTTGCCTATCCCTTGACTTCTATTTTAACATTTCACAGGTAGGCTGCCATATGAATAGTACATAAAAAATGCCTCAACTTTCTTACTGGTAATCCTACTTTTACGCTAAGCCACCTGATTTTCAACCACACCATTGTATTTAAAATATGCTCTTGTGTTCTGATTTTAAGGTGTGAAGTTGATATCTTTGCTCCTTTTGCTTCTCAGAAATTATCCCAAACAACTACAAGGAGTAACAAACACAAATTTCATTTCCACTGACACTAACAGATTCTGTACCTCCTAAGCCCATTAGGATGAATGTCACAAAATAGTCAAGGTCAAATAGGAGTATGTGAAATACTGCCAAACATTACCTACAGCTGAAGATTTCAATGGAAGCTGGGAAAGCACAACGTTCTACAGCATGTAATGCCACTGAAGGCAAACACACAATCCCGTGTGATACAACACAACAGAGCCCGCAGGCGGACAGAATTAGGCAGGGGCTAGACTCTGTCCTTCACAACTAGGGAGTGTCAGGGAAAGACTGTAACAGGGCACAACAACAGAACATGTTGGTGACAAGAAGCTTAACACTGAGACACGACAGAAAGAATAAGTGTCTCAAACGTGCCAGTCTCCCTTCGCTGAAAAGTAGAGAGTAAAACAACTCACATGCAGGCTCAGTCCCTACTGGCCCGCGACGCTCCCCTGACCCCACTCCCACATGAACCTTCTGCAAACAGCTGGTACAGGAAAATGCATGTCATTTAAAAAGGAGGAATGAACACAGGTCCTATAACAAATAGTTAAACATAAAGCAGAAAAATGTTCCAAGCAATTAAATAAAAACTGGGATTAATCAACAACCTAGCCATGATTTCAAATGAATTAATGAAGTAAATAAAGAGCTTAATACAGTGATATAAAAACTCAGTGATATAAAAATACAGTGATATAAAACTCAGGAAAAATATGATGAGAGACAGTGATTTAAAAATAGTGAATTACAGGGGAAAAAATGGAAGAAAAAATAAAACCAACAGAGAAATGAAGCCCGCACTGGAACCAGCATTAACAAAAAATGACAATGCTAAAAACCTGTGCAAGTGACATGGAGGAAAGGATTAATAAAAGTAATCACTAGACATGGACAGGTGAAAAGAAAGAGAGAAAGTAATAGATACGGAAGACAAATGAGATCTAAAATCTATGTAAGTGGTATCCTTGAGAAAGGAGACAAAAGTGATGGAACTGAAAAAAATATTCAAAGGTACAATTTTGGAAAACTTTCCAGAAACAAAAGGAGAATTGAATCTACAGGTTGAATAGACACCACAGTTCCAGAGAACCTAATACAGAACTAAAAAAGGTGCAGAAACATTCATGTAAAGTAAATGACCTCAGAGATAAGGAACAGACCTAGGAAGTAATCGCAGAAACTTAAACAGCTACGTAAAACGCTAATTGTGGAGCCAATGTATATTAAGTGTCCAAGAAATAACATATGAAAAAAGAACTCTGAAGCCAGACAAACTGTCAATGAAGTTCAAAGGCAACAGAAAGGTGCTTTGAATACACTTAGGAAATATAATTCCCACAAACTTCAACCAAGACATGACTGGACAGAGGGATGTCAGTATCATGGCAGCACTGACATGCTCGTTTTATCCCCCTGCCTCAACAACAAAACTCTGGCAACTGTCCGTGAACAGGAGTGCCCCCCATGGAGTTGTGGGACCCAGCACCACACTCCAAGGGACTTGGGAGGAGCCTCGCTCCCAGGTGTGTCAGGTAATAGGCTGCTAAGCTTCCATACTGGCTGTGGAACCTAAAGGAGACTGGGATTAATTCTGGCCCCTCTCAGCTGTGGCCCAGAAACACGTGCAGAACACTGCCTTGGGAAGTCACCTACAGACAACAGAGCCTTGTGGAAGGCCAGGCTTCCAGAGAAGTTCCAACATTCTGCTGGAATAAAGTAAGACAAAACAAAAAGTTTGGATGCTCTGAGGTAGGTAAAAAAACAAACAAACAATTTGACTTGGCTGGCATCACCCCGCCTGGCATGGCTTAGGGCTATACGAGGCGGCTGGGACTCCTGCCACGGGGGAGAGGAATCTGATGAGCAAGGCTTGGTTTCCTTAGCCATGTGGGACACTTCCAACACACAAAAGGGAGCCAAATGAATACCTGGAACTGAAGGGAAAAAAAACCACACACACACACACACCATCTGAACCACTGGAGTTCCAGAAGGAGGTGAAAGGGAAAGAGGGGCAGAAAGTCTATTTAAAGAAATACGGCAGATCACATTCCAAACCAGGGTAGAGATCTGGACAGCCTAGTCCGGAAAGCTGGTAGATCGCTCCAAAACACATTATAATAGAACTGTCAAAAATCAAAGACAGAATTGTAAAGGCAGAAACAGAAAAAAGGATTGTAGCCTACTAGGCTATCAGCAGATTTTCTTAGCAGAAATCATTTACGCCAGGAGAGAGTGGGGTGATATAGTCAAAGTGCTTGAAGAAAAAAATAATTGCCAACCAAGAATTATCTGGTAAAACAATACTAGAGAAATGAAGGACTTTCCAGGAAGACCTTACGAATGAATGGTGTCCACAATGTCCTGTCCGCAAGAGCCGTGCTCAGCTCCTGCAGACTCATGCCTACGGCTTCTTTTATGGAGTCAATCTCTCCCATGTTTGGCTGTCTTCTTTTCCTGTTGCCTTCTATTTTTGTCTTTACCAGCATTATTGTCTTTACCAAAGAATCCTGCCTTGTCATTTGTGTCTCCAAAATATAACAACAAAAAAATCAACAATTCACAACAAAACCCAGCAAGAGAGTAAGAAAGGAACAAGTGAATTACAAAATAGCCAGAAAATAAGAAAGACGGAAGTAGTAAGCCCTTATATATCAATAATTATAATAAATGTAAATGGACTGAATTTTCCAATCAAAAGGCAGAGAGTGGTTGGATGGGTGAAAGAACAGGACTCAACTACATGCTGCTTATAAGAGACTTGCTCAGTTTAAAGGACACTTAGAGGCTCAAAGTGAAGAGGTGGAAAAAATGTATGCCACACAAGTGGAAACGAAAAGAGAGCTGGACTAGCTTTATTTGTCAGACAAAATAGACTTTAAGTCAAAAGTGGTAACAAGAGACAAAAGGTCATTTATAATGATAAAAGGGTCAATTCTTCCTGAATACATAACAATCATATATATGCATGTACCCAACACCGGAGTACCTAAATATATTAAGTGAATACTAATAGATCTAAAGGAAGGAGTAGAAAACAATACAATAGTAGGGGACTTCAATACCCCATTTTCAGCAACGAATAGATCATCCAGACAGAAAACCAGTAAGGAAACATTGGACTTGAACCCTACTTTACCAGGGGTGTCCAAGCTGCAGCCTGCAGGCTGCATGTAGCTCAGGATGGCTATGAATGTGGCCCAACACAAAACTGTAAAGTTACTTAAAACAGTACAAGATTTTTTTGTGATTACATGTCACAATGTATTAATATGTGGCCCAACACCACTGTTCTTCTTCCAGCGTGGCCCAGAGACGCCAGAAGGTAGAACACCCCTGCTTTAGACCAAATGGACCTAATGCGCATATATGACATTCCATCCAACAACAGCAGAAAACACATTCTTCTCAGGCTTGAACACAATTCTTCAGGAGACATCATTAGAAAAACCACAAAACAAATCTTAGCAAATTTAAGAAGACTGAAATCATACCAGTATCTCCCAACCACAATGGTGTGAAACTAGAAAGTAGCTAAGGAGGAGAACTGGAAAATCTAGAAATATGTGGAAATTCAACAATATACCAATGAGCTACCAATGTGTCAAAGAAGAAAAAAGGGACATTTTTAAAAATTCCTAAACAAAGGAAAATAAATATGCAACGTAACAAAATTTATGGGATGCTGCAAAAACAGTTCTGAAACTGAAGTTTATAGTAATAAATACTTGTATTACCAACCCCCCCAAGAAACCCTCAATAAATTACCTAACTTTATGCATCAAAGAACTGTAAAAAGAAGCAACTTAGCCCAAAGTTAGGAGAAGTAAAGAAATATCTGAACAGAAATAAAACAGAGGCCAGGAAAACACTGAAAAAGAGCACTGAAACTAAGAACTGGTTTTTTGAAATGATATACAAAACTGACAAATGTTTAGCTAGACCAGCAATTTTCAACTGCTGTGCCTCCATAATTTTTAATATGTGCAATACCTGTCTATGTAGTCACAAGCACCAACCTCTTTTCCCTTCGATTGGGGAAAAAAAAAATGACAACAGCCAACACAATAATAGCTGGTATGAATGAATCAAAATTATACCTATTTTTTTTGTCAGATCAGCAAAAAATATACTCTTTGGTGCGCTGCAGAACTGCAGTAATGTGTGCCAAGAGATGAAAAAGGTTGAAAGTCACTGAGCTAAACTAAGAAAAAAAGAGAATTTAAACTATTTAATTCCAATAGGAATGGACTGATTCACCTGTATCATCTGTGCTAAAAAGTTTTGTTTTTCATATTTTTTGATATACTTTCAAATATAGAGCAAATAACTTCACATAAATTATTGAAAATGTGTGTAATAAAATGTTCTTCGTAAGAATAGAAACCTCTTGACCACAGCAAAGCCTCTTCACCAAAGCTTCTCTCACACTTACCTTGGGGCTCCCATCTCTCCTTTGCTTTAGTGACGGACACTATCATCACTGCGCTGCCCTGCTATTTCTTGTACTCAATCCCTGCCTTTGGATGGACTCTCCTCTTTACCCCCCAGTGAGGATGGTCTCTTAGGAATGGTTTTTAGCCCACTACCATTTTCTTTCTTACTCTTTTTACACAAAGCTCTTAGTGTCAATCCATCTTCTTCATGGTGAACTCCAAAACTGAGCCTGTACACTCGAATTCTTTGTTTGTTTCCTGTACAAAGAGTTCAAATTTCTAGCCTTCCAAGGGTTTATCAATGGCTCCTTTGTTCCCGTTTTAGACTCAGCTGTTAAAAACTGTGAAGTAGGGAGTGTAATTCCTGTATTTTATAGAGAAAACTGGTCTTCAGTTTTCCATTGACCCACAGCTACTACATGGGAGAGGCAAGATTCAAATAAAAGTCACTCTGTAATCTCTATTCAATACTCTTATAGTGTCTAGTTCAATTGCAGGCACTGGGTAACTTCATAAAGGTGCTTCCTATTGTCATGACAGACATGATTAAAAAGTCTATATAAAGATTCTCACATATGAGGAACAAATCATAATTAAATTCTGGGAGGACTGTAAACAGATGGAATTGGTTAAGGTGGAATTTTGCTGTTGTATGGCCTTATTAAGTGGCCCGAACTGCAGCTGTTTCCCGTCCCACCCCCCATCTTTAAAATCAGACTTGCTGGAAGAGGGATCCCTCTAACGAGGGTCAGAAAACAAATTAACAAGATTGGCTTCTCATTGTGAGTAGGGATAAGGAAGAAGGTTCTTAGGAGTTCATGCAACCATCCACCATCCCTGGGCTTACAAACACCGAAGGGCTTTTATAATTCTAACACTCTCCCTTGCTCGAGCAGCAACACATCCAGTGACGCCTCACGCAGTGCCTTGGAAACAGGAAGAGCTCACCAAACAGCTGTCATTATTATTGCTGCTGTTGTTATTTTAGGTTAGAGCAGCGATTTTCAACTGGTGAGCTGCAGCGCACTAGTATGCTGCAAGAACTATTAGATCACACAATACCTGCCTTCTTTTTGCTCACGCTGTCAAATAAAAAAGTGACAGCCAATAACAGCTGTCCAGTGTGAATGAATCAAAATTATACCTATTTTTTGTCAGATGGGCAAAAAATATCTATTTTGGTGTGCCACAGAATTTTAGTGATTAAGTTTATGTGTGCCATTAGACGAAAAAGGCTGAAAATTGCTGGGTTAGAGCACTGATCCCACGCTGACTTTTCAGTGCGAAGTCACAGTGAGGCAGGTACTGCAAGAGGCACAGCACAGAAAGGTCTGACGGTAAAGACTAAATGTTGGGCACATGCAGAAAGGAGGGAAAATGGGAAGGCAATCACCCATATTCACACACACATGAAAAGAAAGTTTAGGTAATAGAAAGATGAAGAAACAAAAAGACAGTATCACCAGAATGAAAAATATAGTAAATCTAACAATTCTTTAGTAAAAACCTATTAATTAAAATTTCCTCTCCTCGCTACTGAATACCTAAGCAGAATATCGGATTATGTCTAGTATCATGATGAAATTGCACACTAATTTTTGCGCTAACTTACCTTATTATTGCAAACATGGAATTGAAGTTCTTACACTCACGACAGTGAAGTGCAATTTTAATAAAATGCTTAATAATCTTCATTCGTTTAAGCTGATTTGACTCAGTTAAAACTTCTGAGGCAACCCAGAATGTCTCTTGGTTTACAATGTCCTCAAACTCTTTCAAGTGAGTATTTCCTGATTTGGACTCTAACTTAAAAAGGTCATCAATGTATTCAGTAGGCTCAATATTACGAAACAAATCAAAGTCCCTCATTGAGAGCTGGGCAGCCAGCTCAATGGTACTGAGCTGCAGCATGGAGAGCTGGCTCTCCTTAACAAGTTCCTGCGCATCTTCATCCGAACACAAGGTTTCTGTTTCCATGTTGTTTTTTAAATAATACCTAAAAGGAAAGAAATTGTGTTTATAAGTGATTTTATATTTGTAAGACCACTTTCCCTCTTTATTACTGTAAAAATGTTTTTAAAAATTAAAAAATTCCCACATATTCACAAAAGGATAACCGAATTGTGAAAATTATGGCTTCGTCTACCCAAACTACATATGGTCATATTAAAAACAATAAACACATACACACTCAGAGGTCAGATATATGTAAAGATATGTATCACTCAGTCTCCTCCTCTGTATAAAACAGAGATTGGACTACAGCAGTGGTTCTAATACTTTATTTTAGAAAGAAGGCTAAAAATATTTGAGCACCCTGCCCTCCCTTCCCTTTCCCCACTTTAGGGTAGCTGTTATGAGTGCATTTCTAAAATTATGGAGAGAAGAAAAGCTGAAAAAAATAAAAAGAGAAATCCCACTTCGATTTTAGAGAGAACTCAGTGGCCCTAATGTTTCTATTTAAAATGTCTGTTTTAACATGGAATCTTCAGAAACACATATAGAAATAAGTATAATTTACTAATAAGCACATTCACCTTCCATTTAGCTGAATTCTATCAGCTAATTTGGAAAATTGGTCCGGAAGTCTCCTCTGTTTTATGACACCCTCAGGAGTAACAGACACTTCACAGAGAGAATATGTGTCGGATGCACCGGTCAAACCAAATTCATGAACAGCGTGACAAACAACTTCTTTAGCTGTAGTGTCTTTACTGATGATAATATAGCAACTTTGTTGATCTGCTTTGAAAACTCGTATAACTTGATCAGGAATATCTATATATAATACAAAAATGTGCTATGTTATTTTAGGAAAATTACTTTCAACTCTTTGAAAAGCAACTTGGGACACAATGATCCCTCTAAACAGAGAAATATACATTTCTATTTCAGGTTAACAGAAATTATTTCTGCATTTATTGATAAATAAATGTATCTTTTCAGATGACAAAATCTTAACACAGAAAAACACAAAGAAAAACATAATAATGTTACACTATGCATACAGTTTTGATGTCATTTTTATATATTTTAATTATCCAAATGATAGGCACACATTTCACTTTCTCTTCTCTTACTGCTAACATACTATAACATCATCTGGGAAGGAAGAGAGTTGTGTATCTTGCTAAACAGTGTAAAAAGGTCATACTCTGTTTAAAACCATTTCCTCCCCCAAAACAACAGACAAACTGCTACACAGTCATGTGAAAGGGATATGGGCATGAAAAAGGGGTACCTCCAGAACAGGCCCACAAATGGGATTATCCAAAGCATTAAGCCAAACCCTGACAAATTTGCCAAAGTGATAAAAATATCAACTTGGAAAACATTTGAGAGAGAAAAAACATCTCTGCACTAATATCAGCATCAGTGTAATAAACCTTTTATTGTATTTTAGAATTGTTACATGTATAATACATATATATTCTTTACAAACATGTTTGTCAGAAGAAAATCATCCATGTCAAATATAATATTTGGCATGTGGCAGACCCTCAAATATTAATTGATTAGATAAATGGTTACTATGAGGTTAAATTTCAATCAGCACGAAAAATGATTAAATCAGTTTGAATTTTAGGTTCAAAACAAGACTACACTTACAAACATAATCCTGTAAAGGCAGAACAGACATTTAAAAAGAATCTTTGAGGAGTACAGCATTTATTAGTCTTATGGTTCCTATTAATAAAATTCTTCTAAGTAAATGAATTCAAGAAAAGGAATCTCAGATATCTGGACTTTCAACCCAAAGGTAAAATTTCTATAGTGCTAACTATAATCTTGTATGAGTAACAAAAGACAATGAGAAATGTGAAGAATGCATGTACTGACACTGAGGTTACACTAAAAATGGGAGAACTTTTTACATATTTAAGATGAGATGATCATTAAAAATATAAACCACCAAAAAACTGACTCTTTGTTCTGCTTTAAGTTGTTAATTGCTGAATGTATATTTAGGGGGTTTCTGTTTTGGGCCAGGAGTGTTCAGGTAGTAAAGACACAATAATGAGAAAGGCAAAGTCCCTTCTCTTAGGGACTTGCTTGTATTTGAGAGTAAGTGGTGGTTCAAGGAATGGCAGACAGTAAGTAAGGAAATTAAGAAACTCCACAAAGCAAAAAACATCACAAAGAAAACAGGCTGGTGGTACAATGGTATAGATCAA
Organism: Pteronotus mesoamericanus; assembly: GCF_021234165.1. Lineage (NCBI taxonomy): Eukaryota > Metazoa > Chordata > Mammalia > Chiroptera > Mormoopidae > Pteronotus > Pteronotus mesoamericanus. The sequence goes on along the minus strand of NW_026555084.1, from coordinate 29,624,320 downwards.
GGACTGGAAACTTGTTTTGCAAGCCAAGAAAATATAAATTTCCACAAGACTTTTTTAAACAAAATTCAAAATATAATGTAAATATAAAACATGTGAAGATACATGAACACAAAAATTTAGGCAACACTGTAAATGTACACTAAAAGAAGACTGGTTAAATGGAATACTAACAGCTGTTTAAAAAAAATTGGTAGAATGATACATTCTGATACAAAAAGCATCCAAGTTGTATTGCCAAGTGAAATGGGCTAAGTGGAGGAAAAGTATAGTGTATCATTTAGGGTGAAGGGAATTAGACATACATTTTATGTGCACTGGAATTTCTGAAAGGATATGTAAGTAAATGAACAATTGCTAATTCTGGGGATAAAAACATTTATAGTCTACCCTTTATCTACAGTTTGATTTTTTAAAAACTAATTATATGTTCCTTTATAACTAAATATTAGTTAAAATAACAGATTTGAAATGTTGAAAGAACATGAAACACACTAAATATTACAGAACATTTTTTTGAAAGGTGTGCTATTAAAAAGAAAAAAACCAAGTAAAAGTTCCACATGCAGTTCTGGCCAGTGTGGCTCAGATGGTTAGAGCAATCATGCTGTAAACTGAAAGGTCAAGAGTTCAATTCCCAGTCAGGGCACATACACAGTTTGTTAGTTTGGTCCTAGGCAGGGCACATAAAAGAGGCAACCCATCAATGTTCCTCTCTCACATCGATGTTTCTCTCCCTTTCTCTCTTTCCAAAATCAATAAGCATGTCCTCCGATAAGGATTAAAAAAAATTCCACATGCAGACTCAGGAAAAAAAAATTCTGAAGTTTCAAAATCCTTTTAGCCACACTGTGAATTCTTTTAGTCCTCATCTTGTATTAGGCCATAAACTCTAAAAAACACATTTCACAAGTTATAGAATAGCATGTATCCTCTGATGCTATGAATATAAAACTGTAAGAGTCAAAGGAAGTGATTAAAAGGATACATGCCAGTTTACAGTAGCAACCTTGTCATGGATAGAAAAGTTCTGCTTTCCGCTTCGTTCAGTTCTTTATCATTTCATTTTTAAAAAATGAAATACTACATATAAGCATAAGCAATGCAAACCACAGACACTTCAAGATACTTACAGTAAAACCCAGAAGCTGTAGGCAGCAAAAACAAAGCAAAACCACAAAAAGGTCAGCAAACTATTCAACAATCCTGCAGCTCTGTGCCACTTCCTATAACTTTATACATGCAGCGTAAACATGGCTGAGATCAAGACAGAGAACAATTAAATGTGGCTGACAGAGAATTCAGTGTTGTCATACATACTTCAAGGAGCTGAATTTAAAATTGACAAATGAGTATTCACCATAATTATAAACAGTGCCATAAAAAGCCTTTCATAAAGCTGTATACTTTGGGGTTTAAAAATATAATTTGTAAGTTAAATACCTATTTTATACGTATTCACTTATATTGCTGGTATGGACACAGGCTGCAACTAAGCTTTGCAGACAGATCTTCTCTGAATAGAGTTTAAAAAGACATCTTCCGCCCTTTCACTATGTTTTCAATGAGAGAACCGTGAAATCAATCTGAAATCAAACTGAGTAGCAGCTCCTCTTCAGAGACCCAAATTTCAGCACCATGAGGCTTACAGTTTCTAAATTTTCATAATTCCAGCCTCTTCCCTTTGCTCCTCCAGCCAAATCCCCAGCTTTCCTTTTCTCTCTCCTCCCCCTACAGCCATCCCTTGCTCCCCCTCAGCCCCTCTTCTACATGTTCTGGTGGCAAAAATATAGCCATAAGAATCATTCAATCTGTAAATCTTATATCCCTAAATACTTGTCTTATGGAAGCACAGGCAGATCCCATTTAACTGCACGTCACTTTACTGAGCTTCACAGATGTTGGGCTTTTACAAACTGAAGGCAAGATCCTCCAATAGCAAAAAGGTAACACTTGCTTCACTGTGGAGGTCTGGAAACAAGCTCGCTGTATATCTGTATGCACGCTGTATTTGTTTGGTGCTTTGGTAACATGAAAATACTTTATTCGTGAATACAGAGCAGGAAGTACTGCTGTGGAACACACCCGACATGGAAATAAATTCTCATGACAAGCAATTGAGAGACAATGAAATGTGCTAGAAATTTCTGGAAACGGAGGGACTGACTGTAGCGAAGGGACCCAGGTGTCTCCAGTGAGGTCCCACTGGAGTTCCGCACTGAGGAAGACGACAAAGCCCCCAGGGTGTGCAGGCAGAGGCCACTGCAGGTGAAACTGCACGGGCACAGGGCGTTTGAAGGCGCGTGCCATGCTCGGAAAAGACGGATGAGGTGACAGTGGAGAGAAGGGGGGGGCCAGGAGGCTAGAAAAAGTTTATAACTATGCTATGAAAACTGGACCCTACAGTTATGAAGTTATTGTCCCCAGACTCCAACCACCACCCCCGCCCCTCACCCGGCACGACAGGACTGAGGCTCTGCAGCCCTGCTTCTTGGCCAGCTGGCTCCTTCGTAGGCTCGGCCCAAAAGGCGCCGGCGGGGGCTGCAAGGCTGGAGGAAGTGCCTGCTTTCGGTTTTTTTCTTGCGGGCTTTTGTTCCTGTGTCACCCCAGAGACATTTCTTAACCCTAGCAGGGGCATTCCTTTCCTATATCAGACGCTGAATCCAGTTTGCAACTTTTCTACCTCTGGGATACCTCAGTGCTTGCTTTTTTCCCCTTTCAGGTAAATAGTTTACTTTATACCTTGATAACAATTCCTTACATTCACTTCTATCATGTGTCTCCAACGGTTTCTATTTCATGACTGCATCTTGGCTAATACAGAAGTCACCAGAAACATCTAAGATAAGTAGTGACTCATTCCGAAATCTGTTTGGGAAAGGCCACGGGTAGCCATTTGGAGAGCACGCCGTGCCTCGGTCAGTGACCTCTGAGCGGTAAGAGCGTGGGAAACAACAAGGAAAAACCGTGCAGGACGCCTCTCACTGAACTGCACTCTTATGTCACGCCCCACAGTTTTAAAGTTACTGCCCAACACTGGTCTCACTGCGACTCACACATCCTCCTTTTAATGCCGAGATGTATGTGACTGAGCTTCTTCCCTTCTTACACCTGCTGCTAGGAACATTCACATCAAAACTGATGCTGAATCACAACCACGCCAGTTTTAGTCTTTGTAGAGGTATTTTTTTCTCTTCTCCTTAAACCCGATTATTTCAGTTTTTAACTGTTGGGTGTCTTTTACTGAAAGCCACCTCATATCTTTTCAAGTGATGAATATAAAATTAATCCTTCAAAGCCAAAGTATTTCTTCCTCAAAATTAAAATTTAAATTATGTAGTTAAATGACTTTCTACCTCTGTGGATCAACAGATGCAGAAAAGTTAACTTAATGCCTGACCTGGAAATTTTAAATATCAATAAAAAGATGCTATATTACTTTAATTAATAGCATACGATGAGAACAGCTTTAGCTTCATGTGTTAGGAGTGAATCAGTGTTTCTAGAAAATTACTAAACCGTTTATATATATCAAAGAGAAAAATAAGTGAGGCCACTTAGATTAAAGTGATCTGCCTTATTTTCTTCCACAGCCTGGATAACATGGCTGTTGGCTAAGAAGAAGGATTTCTGCTCTCATTCCATTGTTGTGATTGGGGTTACCAAAGATACCCGAATGTAATCTCTTTCTTATGCACTTCAATTTCATACTGAAGAAGTATCACTCCTGCTAGACATGAAGGCATAATATTCTGTTTAATTTTTGGAGGTGGGGAAAAGAAGGCTGCAAGCAAATCTAGCATTTGCTGCACAAGGCCTAACCAGGTATGTGTGCATTTGGTACAATACTGCTATATAAAATGACAAACAGAAGTCACCTGAAGGATTGGAAAAATCCAGCATGCTGGTGGTTGGCTGCAGGAGGTCCGGGCTGCTGGATGACAGTGTGCCAGGGATGGGCATGATGGCCAGACTGTGTCTACAGTGCCTCGTTCCCACAATGCTGTCGTCTTGGGACTGGCTCAGGCCTCCATCACTTCAAAAAAATGTGATATCACTTTAAAGTATTTGAGGGCTCTTAGCAGTAAACAGCACTGTTCTCTGTGCACTAAAGCATATAGAACCAATTCAAAGTGATGACTTTCAACAATTAAAATATTATACCAATTTTTTTTATAAAGGACATCTGTAATAATGAAAATAGCAGGAAAATATTTTTAACAATGACAGAAATAAAACTTAACTTATATACATCTAAGTAATTCTATTTCACAAAAGAGAAATAGTTAGTTTCTGCTAGTTTTGTACAAAAATTGAATCTGAGCGCTCAGGGAGCCTTTGAGATCTGCCCATAGCAGTGGACACCAATGTATGCATCCGACACTGCATAGCTAACACCAAAGCAAGGTTCTCTCTCTCAACAGAAAAGCCTGGCAACCTCCTGGGCAAAGGATGGAGTTGCGTCTATACCCGAACGAAAAATAGGGGAGGTTGTAAAAAACAATGGAGCCAAGTTTAAGTGACAAAATAAAGGTCTTTAAAAATATGAACCCGAGGAATGCCCGAACCAAGAAGGGAGACAACAGGAAGATGGCATAGAGAAGAGCAACAAGCAAGAATGAAAACACGTGACAAATAGAAAGGAGAAGGAAAAAGAGGACCCAAAACGAAAATGGAAGAAAAGAATTTGATAGTCTCTAGTCTTTATTCTAAGGGCACATTATTTCCTGTGTGATTTCTTAATTCGGTTTGGCTGTTTCCTGGATGAGAACATCAAAACCAGAACAGAAAGCAAGTCATCTAAAGTTAATTCTCTTCAAAGTTTTTAAAAACGAGGAGAGGTTAAATGGCCATAGTTAAGCAAAATAAAATACTTTTTCTTTAAAATATTTAAAAGTGCTACATTTATAATTCTATAACTAAGAGAAAAATAAAAACAAAGAAACGTAACTGTCACTTAACTTTTACATAAACATAAAAGTCCTATAAAACACAGAAAGAGAAAAACAGTCCTACACACAGAATAGCAATGAAAAGAAATAATTTCCATCAGCATCAACAATCAAAATACCACTTGTATCTAAGGGTTATACTTGTGTTAAAACAAATGCTTTAGGTTAAGATTACCTCTCACCTAAATTTTATTAAATGCAGTATTCTACCCTGTACTTGCCATACATACAAACAGAGGTATCAGAGAACACTTACCTATTAGCATGGAATGGATTACAGTCTGTCTTAAAGATGAGTGATACGGGATAGAGGGAGAATAAGTTAGGGGTAAAAAAATAGGGTTTAAGCAGATTAGGAAACTGCAAGATCGAGTGAAGACGACTGTTAAAAAAAAACAGCTAAAGGACTGTTAACAGCCAGACAAGGAAGAGAGAGCCAGGACAAGTCAGAGAGCAGGGGAGTCAGGAAGCAGCATCAGGACACGGATGACAGCAACGGTAAGTGTCTCAAAAGCAAGCTATGCCAGACGGACCTGGGGTATTAGCTGTGTGACCTCAGGGAATTTTGTTTCTAGATCTTGATTTCTTCACCTAAAAATGGGACTAACACTATCAGCACTACTGTAAGGATTAAATTAAGACAACGTAGGCAAACATTTGGCACACAGGAAAATAGGATTCTTATTTTTAAGAAGGTGGTGGAGTATTTTTAGCAAGATTAAAATAGAATGGTAAAAACAAGAAGAGATTTTAAGTAGTTCATACTGAAACACAGTGGTGTGCACAGTGGGTACGACAGGTAAAAGCATTAACAGAAAGTGTTTTCCTGGGAGAGAAGGCACTCTATTTGGATAGATAAGGCAAAGATATTAAGTATCTTATTTAATAAGTAATTTGTGCTTATGCTAGACTGGCTCCTTATCATTGGGTGTGTACTCCTGAAGATCAGGAATCTTAATGTCTTAAGATTAGGTTAGAGGAAGAGGAGGAGTGGCGCAGGGTTTCACAGCTATAATATTTCTAGTTTAATAAGTAACTTAGTAGCAAGTTAAATTATGTTGAAAATAAAAGGTTGTGTGTGTGTTTTGAAAAATATAACTGCCTGTCTTTTACATATTTTTGAAGACAAATGTGCCAATTTTGGGACAGAGAGGGTCAGGTAACTGAATCCAAGGAAACAGTTAAAGCGATTAGCTGGTTGTACTAATGAAGTAAAAATAATTTTAACAATGTTAAAATGTTACACTTTTCTATTTATTAATGGGAATTGGCTACATTAGCTGCAGCAGACTGAAATTTAGAGACTAAGAGAAGTGTATGAAGTACACAAAGTTCTTACCTCTCTTACTGATCCTACTTAACATTACTTCTGCTTCATAATAAGCAATAGATAAGACACTGTACAGTTATAATGCAAAGCTGGTTGCAAATTCATGTTAATTAAGGTGTGAGCATGTGTAAATGAAAGCTATACTAATGTTAAATATAACCCATGCTGTTACATGAATGAAATAGTATCTAATTGGCAAAATATCCATGCTTGCTTGGAAGCTGAATTAATAAAGCCTATTTGCAAACAATTATGTCATTTCTTACCAAAATAGTCTCCTGTGGTGATGCAGTAACAGAAACAAGACAGTTTTGAAAAATTCCTCAATAATTTCCTGACACTAAATTTACTTAAAAGTATATTTTTAGTTTTATATTATGAAACTACAAGGGCTGCATAAATATCAATATGCAAATAAAAAATAATCCCAATATTAAAGACAAATAAAAAAAAGTATGCTGACAAGAAATGAGAAGAAAAACTAATTTCTGATAAGCAAACAAGACAGTCTACTTCTGGGACTGTTACAATGAATAATAGAAAGATGTTACTTAGGCAATCTAAGATTAAAGATAACAAAATAAAAGCTGAGTTATTAAAAAAATAGGAGATCAGATTTCATGAATTGTGAAGTAGTTTCAGGCCAGTAAAAACCACACTGCTACGTCTTAATTTATCGATGCCATTCAAAATCAGAAAATTTTTTTCCCTTTTAATATTCAGGAACATTCTTTCCTTTTAAAACGATGTCACGGTTAGGGATTTTGAGAATCACTGTTCCTATTGCGACTATTTGTTCCTCCCTCACGTTCACTTTCTGTAGACATGCTCCCTTACAGAGCTTCCATGACAACTGATCTCCTGCTCCTAGAGAAGTGAGTGTCCCTTCGCAAGGGCCCTGCAACGTAGGAGATGTTCATAAACTGTGGGATTAAACTCACTAAAGAGATGAATATTCAAAGTCTTAAACTTTAAAAATACAGAAAACAAGAAGGAAGAAAAAACTACCTATAAAACTGTACCTTAGTGGAAACCACAATCAACATTTGTCTTCTAGTCATTTTGCAGCATCTATAGCATTATTATTTAACTAATTCCTTGTAGTTAAACATTTAGGGTATTTCCAATTTTGTTTTATTGTATTACAGATAACATTCCTAAGAACATCCATATATAAACCTTCATCTAATTATTACTAGAAATGGAATTACTGAGTCAAAGGTATGAACACTTTTAAAGCTCTTAAAAAACTCCCCGAATGCTCTATAGAAAGGCTGCATCATTTTATACTTCCACAGCAGTTTGAGATTATCTATCTTATGCTATCAGTTCTGGCCCTAAAGATTCTCTTTACCAATCTTAAACAGTTTCCTGTTCTAAACAGTACATCCGTGATTATTATTGATACAGAACATCTGATCCATATACTGTTTTTCTGTTGATGTTTTCTGTCTGGTGATTCTTTTGTGTGTGTGGCAGAAGGGATTGTCTGAATTCATTTTTAATGACTAAGTGCCTAAAACTATGACTTACATTCTCAAAAATGAAAAGTGGGCATGATGAAAGGTAAAATGCCAAATTAATTCTCTCTGCAAAATAGACTCCAGTAGAAAACCTTTATTTTTACTAAAACAATCTATTTTTTGGTATATATATATATATGGCTGAACTTAATATGTCTTACTTAATAATGAAAACATGTTTAGAAGAGATGGCAGTTTAATTCTAACCCCTGAAGGGCAGCACTTTATTCATGTCTGTGTCCACAGCCATCAGCCTCCTAGCTGCACAGAGCAAGAGACCCAATAAATATTTGTTGACTAATAAGTGAAAAAAACTTTTCTGAGTTTAAGTAAAACTATTCCTACTAGATCTTTCATCTTTTTGGTACCAATATAAAGAAATAATACTTGAAAATACTCCAATGACAGATCCTAGACACTGCAATTTCCATGCCTCTGCTGTAATCAAAGGCAGAACCCAAGGACTGGAGGGCGGGTGGTCCTGTCCAAACGCCCACAGAGACATGTGGTCCATGCCAAAATGGTCCTTGGTATTCAAATCCAGTCCGAATCCTGACCCACCTAGGCTACTGAGGCAGGAAGGATTACTATTGGCAATACAGCCACAACAGTTCTTAGATCAACAAAACACAATAGCATTTCTTGTGGATTAATCCTGTAAACCAAAAGTGATAATAAACGTTACAGGCTATGTGACCTCAGGGACATTTTTTGAGTTTGGACATCTCCAGATAGGACTGAATGTCTGGCAAAATGCCCCAGTGGAGTAACTGAGTCCTGCACCTTGAAGAGGTTCTGTGGACACAAGTGACGGACTGCCCTGCCTGAAGCCTGAGCAGAGCTGGGTGGAATGTCACAGTAACAAGCTAAAGTCGGTTACAATCAGTGCCCTCTTGTTTTTGATGACACATGTCACAACTGTGCCACTGTTCAAAATGAGAACCACTTAAAGGACATCCATGGATTCCAGAGCAAACCCACGAGGGTTTCTGGAACCCAGGGCCCTGCCCTCTGAGGAACTCCCCTTGTGCCCTCTTTCCTGCCTCCCCGCCCTCCATTCTCTCTTCTTTCCCCTCGTGTCTTCATACAGCCACTTCCGGTCATCCTAAACTGTCCCCATCTCTTCAGTGGGGGCTGGCCCTCTCACACTGTCCTTACTCATTGCTCACTTGTGAGAACAAGCTTCCCCTTAACAGTGTTTGCTGTGCTGCTACATGTGCTCAGTAAGTAAGAACTTTGCTATTTTAAAGTAACGGTTTTTATAGACCACTCACCTCAAGGAGAGGAGTCATTCAGAAAGGAATGAGTAATAACCCTTCTAAAATGAGTGACATTAAGAACAGAGCTCAGGATGTTTTCAATCCTCTGTGAGCCCCAAATTAAATGAACAGTAAATATGTTTCCCTGGCCGGAAATAACATCTCAAAAAGGAGAACGCTTTCCCATCAGGAAATCTTTTGAGATCTTGATGTAACTGATGATAGCTGACATTTACCTATTTCAGAGTGGCCTCCTCATTAGTCTCTTTGCTACTACTGCTAATTGTGCTGCACCTTCAACCCCAAACTCCAAGCACACTAACAGAGAAGCTCCTAAAAGCACGAATCTTATCACATCATCCATCCTCTCTGGCTCCCTACTATGCCATGAAGAAGTCCTTGTCTTTGGCACAGTACTCAGAGTCCTTCATAACCTAGCACTTGCCTCTCTCTTGTGCCCCGCCTTTGGGTGTGCATGCACCAAAGGGCTACTCAGACCAACCAGGCTGGTGGCTGCCTTTGTACCTGTCAAAACATTTACCATCGACTAAAGCACCACTGGCCTGCTTTCTCTTTTAGATAATCAACTCTTAAAGGACAAGAAACTTGTCCTACTTATCTCTCTGCATTTCTATCTCTGGACATTGTGCTAAAATATAATAAATATGAGAAGAATAAAGAGTTGCTATGAACTGCTTAGAGGTAGGAACTACCTCTTTTCTATAATTATCATCTGTCATAGTGCCAGGAATATCAGAAGCCAAATAAGGGTTTTCTTTGAGCATGCTTTGTTTGAATACGCTTGCTTTCTTTCACTGATTAATTGTGCCGGCCTGCTGTGTGCTAAGTACCATATTTGATTAGAACTTTCGCTATTAAGGAAGTGATGTAAAACATACACAGATATAATATATACTAGAATCATTTCCAGTCATCACACATCAGTGGACTGATTTCATCTGTATGTTACAGATCTTAATTTACATGGAGAATCTTGAAATTTTACTCAGTTTTAGTGACATCTCATTTTGGAAATGGAAATAGATTTGATTAATAGGTCAGCTTTAGAATTCAAGAGGGAATAAATAGTGCAATAAGAAAAAGATAATTTAAAAGGCAAAAAAGTACAATTAGTGAATGTGTCCTAAGATTTAGGGTGTCCAAATCTGTAGGTCAAGAGACCGAAACTGTAGCAAAAGTATACAAAAAAAGATGTTATAAAATAAAACAGGCAGTTTATTCTAAAACTCAAAACAAAGCTAATGGAAGACTATATAATCTAACAGCGGTAACTTCCATGGAAAAGATGGAGAGACACTCAGAATTTATTCTGTCTTATTTACAGATTGCCTGTAGATTTTAAGATGCAGTACTGTATTAAAATAGAAATGGACCCAAACTTCCCTCCCCCAAAATATAAATTTTACAGTCGACAGGAAAAGCCCATGTGACTGAGAATGGCATTACATACCTAAAGAGTTTGGGAGGCAAGATACTAAATCGTGTTTTATCCAAAATTTTCCTGATTTTGTTTCTTCCACCTGAAACAGTATTTGCTTTTACTTTCTTATGTCCCTTCTCCTGTGGCATCTGCTCAATATCTCCTGGTACATCCTGGATTGAATGGCGATTACTTCTTTTTTCAGCAATTTTGGGAATATGAGGAACACCAGATTTTTCTTGTTCAGTCCTACTAAGCAGCTCTTTGAATACTGTGGAAATAAACAAACAGTCATTTCTTCAGATTAGAGAGTTTTTATATAAACAAATTTTAAGGAAAATAAGTCACATACTCTCACTTGGCCGTTCACAGCCTTATTAATGAAATTTATAGCCATCCTTGATCAGTTCTACCCACCTTTCTTTTCAATTTTTATACCTGACTATACTCCTGATATTGTCCAGAAGTGATTAAAAAGATAAAAGCAGCTGAGGAAAACGGAAAGGAAGTAGACAGACTACCAGCATGTTTGAGAAGTTCAGGGGTGCCTATTTAGGAAATAAGCAAAATAACTGCTAATCAACTCAGATTTTATTAAAACATGTACTTAGATTCTATTATTTAGCTTATTTCTAATGATAAGATGAGATGAAATGAGATATACTCTTATCAGGCTCAGTTTTGCAAAATTTAGCCATTTAAAAAATGGGAAGAGCTTTGCTTGACCTGTTTTTACCAGAAATAAATAGTACTATATTTACTAACATATGACAATTTCCTCCATGTCACGTGCATAAGACTTATGTCACTCAGTAAAAATAAAGCAACTAATAAACATTCACTACAGTGGTCTGAAGTATAAAAAAACAAAATATCCTTAGAGAACTTTCTATCAACCCTAAGTCTGTGAGTTATTTCATCCTTAAGGAGGATGCAAGTGCATTACTGGACTTGCCTGCCTAGCAACCTGTTTGCCTAGAAGCAATTTTTCCCCTTGTGAGAGGAGCTGTATCTCCCTGGAATCAGGCAAAAGAAAGATATATCTGTATAAGGCTAAATATCTAGAAGCTGTTACTCATTTTCCAGTTAGAAAAGCCTACCACGTTTTTACATTAAAGCAATGACGTGGAAAAGATGTTTTAGTTGCCATTGTTTTAAATGTCTGTTCTTAAATAAGACAGATAACGACTAGAGAAAAAAAACACTAAAAAGAGAAATGCTAAGTAGAAGGCAATTTTCTAAACACCGGCGGTGGTGCCTGCAGGGTCTTCAGGAGAGGAGGGCGCTGGTGGCGTGCTTGTGAACGGCTGGCCGCAGCCCCACGAGATGCGGCACCTCAGCTCATGAGCAGGCGCGGCCTGAGCAGCAGTGTGTGTAAACGTGCCCACTGAAACCCCAGCCACAGAGAACTGCAATCCTCTGTTATTTGGGGGGGGACCAGTCAGTTTTCCACAACATCAAGGACTAACAAGTAAGATTCAAATGGACAATGCCTTAAGAATTGACACATTATAACCATATACAGTTTGGTTTTCAGTTGTAAAACTGGGCCATTTTGAAAGTTCCAACCAGAATGATTTCACATTACCAAAGCATGTTGCAAGCTCATGAAAAGCACATTTTCTGCTTTCAAAATAATGGAAACCTTTAGGAGTCACCTTTCAAAGATCCTCTGCTTGATTAAAATACAAGAAATTCCTTTCAGTTTCTATTTCTAAATTTCACTTTATTTTAAGCCATGTGGTAAAGAGAGAAATGCTTTTTTGAGCTAAAATCAAGATATCCATCCATTTAAGAAACACTTACTGGCCTACAAACACATGTCAGGCACTGTACCAGGTGCCGGCTGAGGGCTGCTGTTGTGGCACACAGTCAGACTGAGGTAGAGAGAGCACGCCGGGGCAGAGAACACATGGGAGGGACTAAAGCAGCAGGGAAGGGAAAATCTTCCCTAATTAAGTCACTCTGTAAGAAGAGGTCAAGAAGGTGAGTACCTTTAAACTAGGCAACGGAAGGGAGGGAGGAACTATTCTAGGTAGAGGAAATCTCTAGTCCAAAGGCCATGTGGTAAAAGGAAATGTTCAAGAAATGAAGACAACTAGAGACCAAGGTAGAAAAGTGGCCTGATAATGCTTTGGTGAGGTGTTTGAATTTTCTGTTAAGAGCAGCAGATCTCCGGAAGAGCAGCAGTTATCCCTGGCTGTGCTGTGTATTAAGGCGACTCCAATAGTGTACAAAGTAGTTTATATCTTCGCTGGACTTGAGTATATAATTATAAGTAAAAATCTGTGGAGCTTCTGATTTGTAGATAAAGAAGAGAAATGACTGTGTTGAATTAAAAAATATTAGTTAAGGACAAACATGAACAGATGGTGAGTAAATGTAACTATAATACAACACCATTAAAGAGTAATATTAGATATAACATGCAGGTCAGAAACGAGAATCAATAAAAGTTTAACACATTTGGGGGTGGGGGTGGGGGTGGGTGTGTGTGTGTGTGTGTGTGTGTGTGTACGTACACGTACGTACACACAAATAAAAAAGTCAAAGGACAAATAACTTGGGGAAAATATTTATAACCTTAAGATAACAGGACATTCAAATGAATCGAGATGAATAGCTCAATATAAAAATGGACAAATAAAAAGACCATTTGTAAATAGGAAAGATTCAGAGATGTATAAAGGAGCTCAGCCACGCTCATTGTTCAGAGCACGCCGCAGCAGCAGCAGCATCCACGAAGCCGATCCCGCCCACTGTGGAGGCCGTCTCACACACTGATGGAGGGCGGGCAGCGGGCAGACAGGGGCAAACGTTTGGAAAGTAAAATTCTCTAGCAATTGTCAGAGTAATTTCACTTTGAGAAATGTATAGGTGTCGATATAAGCATGAAACATTAAGTACAAAGAATTTTCATTACATCACTATCAAAAGCAAAACTGATAATAAGCTAAAACATCCATCTGCATGACATCAGCTCAAGAGATAACGGCAATGCAATGACATTCTATGCATTCTATACAAGAGGTCAACCTGTATGAAGTGATGTGGGAAGGTGCAGGAAGGACACTTCACATTGTGTGCTTCCATGGTGTATCTTTCTTCAGTGTTTTAATTATCAAAACATATCCCCATATTACTTGCATGCAAAAAATTTAAATGCTAATAATAAATTAACGGGGGTGGGGGGGTGGTTTAAAAGATGCTAGAAAGTTGTGAAAACCAAGAGGAAGCGAAGAACTAAAAAGTCCCAGAGCAGGAAGCGGGTGACTGGGAATCTGGGAGGGCTGTGAGCAGTGCCCTAGAAACAGGAACCGAGCCCAGCCCAAAAGCAGAGTCACTTTTTGCCATGGGCATCTCTATTAGTAGTAGGGTTGCATCCATCAGATCAATTTTACTGTCTCCCAAGGTCCATGTTGTTAAACACTGTATTATACTATTTTTGTATTTTTATACATAATACTTCATACCAGTTAGTAATTATTATGTGTCAGGTTCAAAAGTTAAAGTTATAAGAACCCTATGAAATAGAGACTAAATAATTTGGTCGTGGTGCCAGAGCAAGCTCTGCTGTTATATTTTTCAAAATCAGAATCCTCTTAGTTTAACCCAGAAGTTGATGGCTCTAGATACAAGTTCTAAGGTCCAGGAAATCCAAAATCTGGCAAAGCTTATTTATTTGTTGCTTAATATAATATTAGAAATTGTGAATAGACAGTTGTTTACCAGACTTCACATGATATAATTCAGTAAAAGGAACTCAAGTGAAATGAGGAAAAATAACACGTTTCATTTTTCATTATGACTAAGCGCAGCATTAAGAGGGGCCAAAGAGGGAAAAACAGAACACACTTCCTTTTCCATAGGCAGAGCTTTTGAATTTAATTCTTATTTCTTAAATTTCAACCTAAATGACTTAGAGGAATTTTCCCCCCTACTTTGTAAGGACTCAAATTTTCTTTGATAGGTTTCTATTGTTATACCATTGCCATCCTCAGAATTTCAAGACAAATCTAATGTTATTCAATTAAACCGAACTACAAGAAGTTGTTCCTAAGTGTTTTGTTGTTTTTTTTTTAAAGTAGATTAAGTTAAAAGTACAGGCTTAGTCCTTCGCTCAAATATAAACAGGATCAAGACACACTTCAGGCACAATAACCAGTATTTTTACATAAAAGTAGAGTATGTTATTATTAAAAATGTGTAATTTACCGCTTAATTATGTCAATGTTTTACTCAATTTATATCCATGAAACAGTCGATTTGGCATTCGTGTTATTATTTCAGAAAACCAGCTAAAACAGTAGAAGCAGACTGATTTGTTGATTGGCACATTGTGGTGGGTGGGTGGGGGAGCCTAATTCTGACTTGGAAGTTTCATTCAGGTCATTTTAAGTCTCACTCAGTATCTTCCACAAGTAAGCACAGTACATGATAGCTACTCAGTGGGCATTTTATAAATGACTGACTGAATATAGTTGTACATGTGTTTTAAAATGTACTAAGATATCAAAATAATAATTAAATACAAATAATAAAAATTAAAATTCTAGAATATATAATATTATATATCAACACCAAAGATCCTAAAAATGTTCAAGCAGCTTACATATAAACATGTTTACATTTTACTTGTTTTCATTGTAATGACTCTTCTGTTTTCCATTACAAAAAATAAAGCAAGCAGGCTTAGAGTTTTTTCAGCAAAACTTACCAAAAATGTTGGTCTTTACAGTAAGTGCAAGGTGAGTATTATTCCTTAAAATTTCAAGGGCCTTCACAAATGTAATATTCTCAAAGTTTTGTCCATTTACTTCCATTATCTTCAGAAAAGTATTTAAAAAATACAAATTAAGACAAAAACAATATGGTTACCTCTAAAACTTTAAATATTAAAAAAAAAAAAAAAAGAATGAAACTTGAATAAAATGTACCTCTAAGTGAACAATGATTATCTCTGTGAGAAGTGGGATTACTGTTTAACTTTATCTACATAGTATTTCTATAAATCTCTACTATAAACATTTTTTTAAAAGTTCATTCCCTCTGAGATCATCGTAGGGAAATTTAAAAATAACACAGGTTATAGGAAGAAAAAATTTTAATCATGTCATCAGCTCATAAAAATTATTGCCTGTGTGCATACAAATTTTAAACTTTCTGAGTGCAAATTTATTGCTTTTTTGTACTCGAAATACTTTTAATAACATTTCCTGCCATTGACTGAATCTGGCAGTCCAAAAGCAACCAGCACCAAGTGCAGTTTGGTTCTTCTTCCATGTGACACCGCTGACCCTTCAAAGAAGGGCTTCCCAAACTTGCAGTACCTCAAAATCGCACAGGAAGCTTACTTTAAAAGTACTATTAATAATTCCAATGAAAAAGAATAAAGAGATAAACACAATGAGTAAAAAAGCAGCAGCACAGAGGACAGATCTACGGGGCTGACTGAGATTCCAAAAAGATTTAAAAGAAAAAGTGTGAGAAACAAAATTTAGGAAAAGAAAAAAAATAACAGAGATAAAATTCCCAGAGTTGAAAAAGTCTTGTCTACATACTGAACTGGATTATCTGGTACATTTAAAAAAAGAAAAAGAAGAAGAAGAAGAATAAATACAGAGATTTTTAAACATATCATGAAAATTTTGAATTCCAAGGACAGAAAACAAGAAACTACAAGCATCATTGCAAGGGGGTGGGGTGGGGACCAAAGGTGCCTAGAAAAGAAAAATAAAGATTGGTCTGGACTTATCTTGAGCAACAAACACCAAGATGATGTGATATTTATTCATGTTTAAAAGTTCTAGGGGAAAAATAACTGTGATCAAGAGTTTTATACTCCAGTGAACAAAAGCATTATCAGTCATACAATGACACATAAAACTAACAGCACCCACTTGTCCTTTTTGAAAAAAGTACCAGAAGGCACTGTGAGAAGAATCAAAATAATGGAAACATGGCATAGATGAAATGCAGGTGATCGATGCAATCCTTGAATTAGGTGTATGTCTAAATAACTACGTAATAAATTTGTAAAACTTTTTATAAAAAATGTTAAAAATGACAATATTCTAGATCTAAAATCTCAGATAATTTCAACAATAATTGGGAGGGCTGAAGGAAGAAGTAAAAGCATGATAAATCTCCTTCTTCTTTCAAGAATGAAATCATTGAATTTCAGTGTTTTTCTATAAAGAATGAGATTCTTTAATGTGTTTACAATAAAATCCTGGAACAATAAATATACTGATTTCATGATCCTAAGCACTAGATATTCTTAGTAAGTAAGGCCCAGAAACTTTTTTAAAAAAGCTTCCTAAAGGAAAAGAGGGGATCATAACTTGATACCAGAGTTTCCTAACCCCCTGCATTACTGACTGGGCTGGATGACTCTGTTGTGGGGGCTGCCCTGCTGGGGGTGCTGCAGGCTGCATAGCAGCAATCCTGGCCTCTGTCCACTAGATGCTAGTATTAATCCCCAAGTCACGGCAACTGAAAATGTCTCCAGGCATTGCCAAACGTCCCCTGGGGGGCAAAGTCACCCCTGGCTGAGATCCACTGTTCTGAGGTATAGAACAACTTCTAATGTGACTGCCTCACCATTTTTAAAAATAATAGTATGATTCAGTTAAAAGTAAAATAAAGCCACATTCTAAATTAGTGAGTGAACTAACAAAAATTTCAAATGAGAAAAAGCAAGCTTCCCAGGTATTTCAGCTAGATTTGGGAAACCGTGCTTTGCCGTACAGGAGAATTGTCTAGAGAGCTTTGTTAAAAATCACATTCCCAGGCTTCATCTCTGGAGAATGCGATTAGTATGATTAATAGGACTGGTGAGAGCCTAGGAATTGCATTTCTTAGTAATAAGGTTGTGGGTAATCACATTTTAATACATTACTCTACAGTTTCCTAATGCCTATAGGGAGAGAATAAATACCTACCAACTTTCTTCCAGTCTCTTCTTTTTCCTAGTCTCCTACCTGGCTCCCTGCTTATGAATGTAGTTGTTAACGTAGGAACATTATTTAAGCTGAAACCATCGTTTATGGTCATCTCAGGGTACTTACATTAGAGGCTGCTATGAGTGGAAGGGTGCTAACTCACAGTGGCCAGGCACAGAGCTTCCTAACCCCTGGAGGACGGGCAGGACCCTTCCAAAAGGTGTCGTGCTGCCAGTGCCCAGACGGCCACCCTGTTTCTGGCCATGTTCTAGCAAACTTCACATTAAAAGTTACAGATAAATGGCAAATAATATTGTAAAAATAAGCCATTTAAAATACTATATCTAAAAAAGAAGCTCTAACAGTATTTCCTTCAATTGATCATGCTTATGTAAAGAACTCCCAGGTGAGAAAAAAGCAGCAGGCATATCACTTAGAGGAAGACTCTAACTTAAGTGGTTGGTCATTCACTTACCTCAGAGATTTTCAACCTGTGTGCTGCAAGAATGTTTAAAACATGCCATATCTGACTATTTAGTCAGGGGCAATGACCTCTTTTCTCTTAGATTGTCAAATAAAAAAATGACAAAAGTCACACAAAAATAGTCACCCAGTGTGAAGAAATCTAAGTTACACCTACTTTCTTTTTGTCAGACTGACAAAAACTGTATTTTTCTGGTGTGCTGCAGAATTTTAGTAATTAATTTACGTGTGCCATGAGATGGAGCAGCTGAAAATCGCTGACTTACCTGATCCCCACGTTTCAGTCCGGCGTCAGCAGCTTTGCTACCAGGTTCTACTCCTTCGACAAAAATACCAAATCCCTTCTCACTCCCTCCATTAAGGCTGAAATGCAGAGGGGACTCCCGGGAGGCCTTCTGCAGCACAACCTGTCTCCACTTGGCCTTTGCAGCACACGCGATATTCAATAACCGGAGATGACCATTCATTTTCTAGAAAGCAGAAAAGAGGAAAGTGTATACAGATGCTTGTATCTACTCTTACAGGCTTTTAAAAAATCACCTAGAATTATTAGAATTAGAGCTATATTTGAAATACAGAGTTAAGAACATGTAAGCTGGGTAAATAAAACTGAAGGGAGAGAACTTCCACCCCAGAGCACTCCCAAGAATCTCTCATTATGAAAACTTCTAGATAATCACAGGCTAGAAAAGATTTCAAAGTGATGTCTCATTTAGAGGGGAATGACAAGAAAATTACTCCTCATTTCCTTAACTTTCCCTAATATATACTGTTTTATCTTTTGTATCTCCTGGCTGTTATATAAAATCCAAATCTTCTTTAAACCTTTATTTAAAGCCTTCAAGGACATGAACCACCTTTCCAAATATTGTTTATTATTCAAAGATGCATTAATGTCTCCAACTCTTCAAGGAATGCTATTCCTGTATTATTTTAGATCTTCCTTAAACTTAGTAATATTCTAATTTCCAAGTTCTAACACACTTTAATGTTCAACTACTCTAAAATAGTGTAATATGTATAAACCTTATGTCCATAACAAGAAGTTAAAGGTTAAAGTAGAATTCCATAAATGATTGATGACTAGCTGATTACTTAAAAAAAAATTCCCGTGACTTCAGGGCTGCTTCTACTTCCCATGAGCCCTGTGCGTATCTACACAGCCAGCGCTAGAAGACTGGCTGATGGCGGCCTCTGCGACCTCCAATCAAGTTCCCAGTTCCGTTCCTTCTCCCCACTTTGCATACAACAAATGTGATGCTCAAAAGGCTGCAGGAACCAAGCAGTAGGAAAAGGGACAAAAATCTGCCATTTTCCCCATCTTTATACAACTCAATTCACTTATACTTTATGAATAATATCAGTAATTCTTGAGCATTTGCTATGTGCCAGGTTTTGTTCTCAGACTGTTACATTCATTAGCTCATTATAATCCTCCTGACATTCCCAAGAAACTAGCAACTACTATCTATAAAATAAGACAACTGAAGCACAGAAGTTTAGGCAACTTGTCCAAATTCACATATATCAAGTGATGGGTTTGGGGTGTTAATTCAGGCAGTGATTCCTTAGCTGTATTAGTCTTTACTTGCTATAATTGCACTTGCTTGAAGCAGACCACCCAGCTGCAGTTCAAACTTTTATATCTAGCAGGGAGAATAAAATGGATTTATAAACAGCTGCTGTTAAAGTTAAGAGGACCTTGACATGACTATCTTAGGTGATGGATATTTAGAATAAGTGAAATCATATGCAAAAGGGAGACCTAGAAAGTCCAATGTAGATATGATGTGTAAGATAGGCTTTGAAGTTTCAAATAGCAAGACTGGAAGAAGACAATTCTATCCTGAGAGAACTGGGAGAGAACACGAAGTAACCTGGTTGGCTACGACGACGGGTGCACATGAAAAGGTCAACCATACAGCTGAGGGACCTGAATACGGGTGATGAATTATTTTGGTAAAAAATACTTTGGTTTACTGACGGAGAGAGTAATATTCACCTCACTTGTGATTTAAAAACAATCTGTTGGCCACAAAGGATGGACTAGAAGGAAGAAAAGACTAGAACTAAAATTAGGAGGCTGTTATAACAGATTGGGCATAAGGAAATGAAGCCCTAAACTGGGAAGTGGTGAAGAAGCAATGGCTGAGCAAGAGACCATGGGAAACAGGTGTATGCCTAAACCAGTATCCAGGGGACTTTAGCAGCTGACCAGACATCCTGGCCAGGGAATTCAAGTAAGAGAGGGACCGCACATTCACCACAGTGCATAAGTCTGGGTGGCTGGGAGAAAACATTATCACTGATCTTGGAGCAGAAACAGAAGAGTCAGGAGGAAGCATGATGTTTATTTGGGCTGGAGGGGCAGAGGATGAGAGGAGGAATAAAACATGGATTTGGAAGTTCTCAGAACAGACATTCAAAACAGAGGGGAAGATGAAACCTGTTCTGAATTGCTGTTCTTGGAGAGAGTGGGGGAGGAATCCCTAAACTCTAAAAAAAGAAAAAAAAGGTTAGTTATTTTGAGCCTTACTGTATCTTCCAGGTTTTTTTCAAATTCCTCCAGAAATCGAGTCATAGCAGGATCACCTTCAAAATCATTAAAGTGGTTATTTACCCATAATAATACAATCCGTGTTACCTGTGGGAACATGAAGGAGGCAGTGTACAGCTATGAGAGGCACTCATTTTCAAAAGTAGATTCCAAAAGCATGTCTAAAACTGAGTTTCATGGCTCACCTCCTACCCCCCTTCCCGTACACATAAGGTTCACTCTAACAGAAAGACAAGGTTTAGTTTGAGCTTTTGTCTCCTTGGGTACACAAGTAACAGAGGGCCAAGGCTCTTTGTCCCCAGTGAGGATACACAAGCCTGGAGGTTAAGATGCGAGTAAGTACATGGGATGTATATTTCATCAGACATTATCTTAAAATGCAAGCTTCTAAGGGCAGGTAACCATTATCAAAAGTGTCTCTATAGCCAAGAACATATTTAACCAAAATTATAACAAAAACAAATCAGAATTTTCACTTACAAATACTGTGAGTTTTCAAAGTTGTGAAATGATTTTACAGAATTATTTTAAATTCGAATGAAAGTTGAACTGAATAATGTGCCTAGATAATAACACATTTTAAGTTACACATTTAAGAAACTGTGGTGGAACACACATTAAATCCGCCATTTACCCGCTTTTCGTGCTGGTGCTGGGCACACCCACGGTGGCACGGCCCTCACCATGCCCTGTCCCACAGCGTTTCCACCTCCCAGGCCCAGGACGCAGGCAACACTCATTAGGCCTCTCTCCAGCCACTAATTTGCTTTTCTGTCCCTCTGTATTTGCCGATTTTCAATATTCATATAATATGTAAACTTTTGTATCTGGCTTTTCACTTAGCATCATATTGTTTTCAAAGACCATACATGTATTTTATTCCTTTTAAAGACTAAATAATATTTCATTATATGGCTTCACCACATTCTAATTTTGATGAAATTCAATTTACCAATTTTTTTTTCCTTTGTTGCTTATTCTTTGGGTATCACATCTAAAAAAACCTTATCAAATTTAAAGTTATGACTTTTTTACCCTTTCTTTTCTAAGAGTTTTATAGTTTTAGCTCTTATATTCAGGTCTCTCATTCCTTTTGAGTTAATGTTATATATGGTGTAAAGTAAGGATCCTACTTTATTCTTTTGCATGTGGATATCTATTTGTCTTCAAATCATTTTTGTTTATTTTTAGCATGCTTTATTTACTCAGCCATTTGTAATTCTAAAGAGTGTGTGAGGGGGTAAGCCTGTAGTTTTGGATACTCTAGCTTCCTAAACGATAGAATTCCATAGTCCAGCTATGTCTAACATATTTCCTTAAAATATAACAGACACATTAGACAATTATGGCCCGACTTTTATGTTTCTTAAAATAATTGAATTTCTCCTATTTGCAAGGTATTACTAGTCTTTTCATTACATGTATAAATCTCCCATGAAAGAAGATAATCTATTTCAAATAGCAAACAATGTTTAATGCAAAAAATACTCAAAAGTAGATTTAAATAAGCAGATTTAAATACTCAAAAGTAGATATAAATTAAGGTAAAAAAGATGAACTGTTTCAAATGATTATATAAATAAGAAAAATCAACATATTCTATTTTGGGGCTTACACACAATCTAAGTCCTCTTGAAAAAATTTATTTGGTGACTATTCCTTCTAAACTATTAATCAGCCTTTAAATCTCCTTCAGAAACAACTAAATATTTTGAAAAAGTTCAAAACTCTCATGTGTCTATCACGTTTTCTGAATTTACAGCTCCACTGTAACCTTATTTCAGCCTTTGTCTTTTAGAGCTCACATCCAATTTTAACATGTTATTTTGTCATAAAGGTAACTAACTACACAGTGATACATTAATATTGGTTCAAGGGAATGGAATCTTATCAAAATAAAATAAACATTTAATTGATTAACTGCAAAAGGTTATATGAGTAAAATTTAAAGGTCTAAATCACTTTCATGCTTTTTATATTTATAAAACCCACCTTATCCCTTAAGCTGTCAATTTTAAACCATTCCAAAAGTTTGATCCCAACATCCAAAGGGCTTTCAAGAAATGTCCTATAAGTTAATAGAAAATCTTCTATGTAAGTTGGGTCCACAATGGAATGCTCTTCTATCAAATGCATGATGAGACGCTCAGGCGTTGCCTAAAAATCCAAGGATAGAAAAGATCAGAAAATAAACAAATAGCTCAAAAATGAAAGGATTCCTATTAATCACGTTCCTTTGTAGCTACTCTACTAGACAAGTCCTCAAAGAGTTTCACCTTTAAAACACTTGGCACTGGAATTAGGTAGTCTCTATAGGTTGTAATGCATCAGTGCCCAGAGGTTTAAAGAGAAGAAAGGCAGGGGAATAAAAATTTACTCAGCTGAATCTGGTTTTATTGGCATTTCTTTACAGCAGGGCTTTTGAACTTCACTGATCTACCCTGGTGTGGACTGCTACTGCCTATTATACTGCAGTGGAGGGATGCAATGATGACTTGCCTCGGGGGAGTGGAAGGAAGATGTGAGAGTTAAAGAAAAACAAAAACAAAACAACAAAAAACCTTCCTCCAAATTTAATCTTATTCCAAATTTTCTTTTGCCTGCCTATGACCAGAGGAAAAACACATCAGTTCAGAACAGCATGTTTTACTGGTGTTACTTCCCAGAATAGAAGTTTCCTCTTCTATAGTTTATCCATGCTAGCGCACCATCCTCAGAGAAACCAGAAGTTCTAAAGAGTTTTTACATTAATTCAGAGTTTTAACTGCTTGCCTGCCTCCAAATTTATGAAAAGGAATATAAACAACATTTACCTACTGTTCATCTTCGAGCTTCTAAATTGAAGTTCAAATTTATTACCTTAGCAAGCCTTTTCAAAAGTGGGTACACTGAACAAATTTAGAAATAAACCAAATGTTAAGCCAAGTATAAAAACCGACTGCTGCCCATAACCTCAAATTTCAATTTGCTTCATTCATCCAAACAGTTCATGGGTCAGAAAAGCCGTACAGAAAACAAAGGCTAATTAACTGACAATGTTCGTATCTAAGAATTTACTTTTTAAAAAAGGTAGGTACGCTGTATATAAAGCATTCCTCTAGCAGGAAGTCCGAAGTAAGGCTCTTCATATAATCTAGTCAATATATAAGGGACAAGGCAACCACACACCATTCCTAATATTCTCCACCCGAAATACTCTTAAAAGTACCAAACTGGGTTTATCATTTAGGGTCTTTTAGACCAATCATAATTTGAAGTCACTTAAATCTGGTTCTTAAGATCATGTAGCTAAGTCAGGTGGAAATGATCAACATGTTAAAGGCCATTATTCTGACTGGCTAAATCAGCAATTTTCAAATGGTGAGCCACAAGGATTTTTAAAGCATGCAATACCTGAAATTTAAGTCAGGGGCACTGACCTCTTTTCCCTCAGATTGTCAAATTAAAAAAACTGATAACAGTCAACCTAACAACAGCCAACCAATGTGAATAAATCAAAATTATACCTTTTTTTGTGTCAGATCGGCAAAAAATACCAAATATATATACATACACATACACACACACACACATATATATATATATATTTTTTTTTTTTTGATGTGCTGCAGAATTTTAAGCAGTTTACATGTACCATGAGATGAAAAAGACTGAAGGCTGCTGGGCTACCCCCTTGAGGCAGGACACACGTGGAGGCTAGGCCACATATTTAAAACTTTAGGTAAAGATGAGTCGCAGAGTCATGTAAAGGCACATCACTGGGGTGCACGTTAGCATCCAATAAGGAGGGATGCTGGGAGACAGGGGGTCCAGAGTTGGCAGGAGAAGGGCATGGCTGGCATGCAGAGATTGCTTACAAAAAGCAAATAAGTAACTGCACAGAATATAAAAAGAGTCATTGTTGGGGAAGGTATTTACAGACATGGAAAGGAAAGGCTTGGGAACTGTAGTGTAACAATGAAACTGGGAGCACTGGCATGAGCTCGGGAATGTGACCGTTTGATGGACAGAGACATGAACGTTACAGATGTGCGTGCATTTACAGTTAGCACGGACACGTTTGCTGGCTCCGTCCGAGCAGAGGCTCTAGAGGCCCACTAAGCGCTGCCTGCACCTCCACCTACGCTTCATTACGCCTTTATGGCTGGTCCTTTCGTTTTGTTTTGTTTCAGAAATATAGCTGTCTTTGATGAAATTAACTCTCATTATCAATGGATCATAAAATGAATTTAAGAAGAAAAACTTTGACTTGTATATGCTAAAATAAAATCCTATCCATACTGATTTTAAACAGCAATGTCACTCTTCTTCATTAAAATGTGTAAAAACCAGCTTAGGAAAAGGCAAAAAGAACCAATACAGTTATTTAAATTAGATTTCAAAGTTAGTCAATTATCTTGCACTACTCAAAAAGTATTTCAAAAGCCTTCTAGTCAAGATGAAAGCCTTATTCTATCAGTGACTAGAATAATAATAAGTAAAAACACCCACCTTGATTACAATGTGTCCTTTCCTGGTTCCGCTCCGGTCTAGTTCACGGTGTTCATGCACCATAACAATTTCTCCCTCTTCCTCAACTTTATGGGTATTTTTTTCCACATGATTTAAAATTCTCCAATAATCCTGCTGGGCTATGCAGACAAACTGTCCGAGAACAACATGGGGACAACTAATAAATCTATAGTACATAAATACATCACTACGCACTAAGGCAGAGCACAAAGGCAAGAAATCCAGTGGCATTGGTTTTTTTATGCAAGCCTTTCAATCCTTAACAAAAATCAAGATAAAAATAAATAATTCATGCACGAAGAGACCAAGAACTTTTTGAATTTGAATTCTGCTCTAAAAGGAGAAGTGAAAAACTACTCTCAAAACTTACACTATGCAAAGAAAACATGAAGCAGGAATTAGAAACAACTCAGAAGTTCCTATTTCTTTCTTTTATTTAACTAAAAAAAGGAATAAGCTGGCTAATATCAGAAAATTTAACAAACCAACGTTTATTTGTTATGTGCTCTTTTAAAAGTTTACAACTTATTCAGTTTCACAAACATGTGACATATAAAACTTCATTTCCTTTATTAACTGTGAGCTTTTGAAACATGTACTTTTCAAAGCTATTTTATTTTAAGGAAGGAAAAACAGGCTCAGCCATTTTAAGTCAACAAACGAGAGTGCATGACCAAAGGGATAAGCTTACCTGACAGTCATCTACTTTGGTCCTAACAATTCCATTCATGTACTGCTTATCCAGAGTAGGAGTAATTCCAAAACTATTTCCCATAAAGAGATTTTCAACTTTTCCATCTGAATGGCTGATTTCTACAGTGCCATTTAAAATAACATACCATGAGTCAAGCTATAGAGAAAAAGACAGGTTTTAAGAATCTTTTTTGGAAAACAGATAGTTATGTTACTTTGAAAATAATGAATCAATATATAGAACATGTGTAATTAAAAACAAGAGATACTCTCATCGTATCACTAAATACTGTCCTTGATAACACCCAATGCCTGTCTCTGCAAACCACTGAAGCTTAGTTCACTCTTTCTTCTTTTAGTCACCAAATGAATTCAGGGACTTCCATAACTGACTAACTAATGTAATGGTTAAGACCACAAGCTCTCAGACTCTGAGCCCAGACCCTAGCAGTGACTACTTGAGTGAACCTAGACAAGTTATTTAACCTCTAGGGGCCTCAATTTCTATGTTGCTAAAATGGCCCTAACAGTACCTATTACAGACCTTTCCTGTTAATTGAGGTTGTACAAGTAAAGTGCTATAGTGATGCCTGGCACATTGCGAGCACTCAATGGGGAAAAAAGGCAGCTAGTGATTATCAGAAAGACTACCGAAAGCCTAAATTTTAAGGCATAGGTAGCTAATAAAATAGTATTCAAAGTTTTTCCTGACGTTAATAAAAATACTGTCCTCATTGCTATTAGCAGCATTTAATGCTTGAAGGAGATACATTCTAAAGGTCTACTCTATCAACAAAAGAACCCTTGTTCTCATTTAGTATCCCTCTTAGCAGCCTAAACTTTCAACAGTTTTAATGTGATTTCAGGGAAATCTGAATGATCAGTTCTGAAGGAGAGTAAATGGTGGTAAGATATACTTTTTCCAAAGTGTGCTTTTTTTTTTTTCCATTTTGAATATAAAATATATTCATGTGGACTACATACATTGAGGACAAGGACTGTGTCTGGTTTTCCCACCACTACATACTCCCTGTGTCTAAATTAGCACCTGGCACAAAGGAGGCATGCAACAAATTTTTGCTGACAGAACTGTAGAAAATGGAGAGAATATAGAAATTTGTGAAAAATAAAAATTAAATCCTACTGTTTACATAATTGTTAAAAGTTTAGTTTACTTCTCTCTTATATTTATATAAATATTTATATTTATATTATTTTATATTGTTGATATATTAAGACTATCCTGCCTTTTAAAAAATTTAATACTATATTCATGTGTTCATCAAAGGTTTTTTTTTGGTTTTTATTTTTGGGCACATCCTATGCACCAGATGAATTCAAGGATATGGGGAGAAACCGTGTAAACAAAACTAGAGATAAGACCTGCTGTCAAAGACTTTCTGTCAAACTTTAAAATGACTTGAATTAACTCCATAATAATATATGTTGTGGCTGTATAATTTAGTTAACCACTATTTATAGTTAGATTATTTTTTGTCATTTCCAATTTCCATAAGCTGCAATGATCATCTTTTGGCATTAAGTCTTTGAGTTTTATATTATGTCCAAGGAAAGACATAGGAAATAATAGGTTAGAAACTGTTAATACTTTGATGTCCATGTTAAAATTCCCCAAATGACTTTCCAGAAACACTACTGAGAGTACATAATGTTCACTAATATCTCAGCATTAATTTTTATCAGTTTGATAAGAAAATTAGTAAAGGACTTCCTAACAGCAATAATACCTTTCGGTTTCTCTGCATTCTCCCTCCACCTACCCACAAGGTGCCATTGAGCATTTCTGAATTTAAAATTGCCACTAGTCAACTGACAGTCCACTAGGAGGCATAGGTATCAATACATTTCCCTCAGTCTCCTTTTTTTAAATATATACTAGGGATAAGAAAACTTGAGTATATATCTAATAGACATTTTAAACAATAACACGGATATAAATATACAAGTAGAATAATTTTTTAAAAGTCTTACAACTTACTTTGATAAGTAAAAACAAATGTGGTTCAATGACTATTATCTATTAAACATTTATTTTGTGCAAGATCCATTGATGGAAAATCAAAATTAAGACAAAGTACATACAGCAAAAACAAAACTAAACTTATCTCAAGGAACTGTAACTATCCCAAGCTCGGCATTCATTTAAAAAAATTGTGTAAATTTAAAATCAGCATTTACACAAGTTTATGGAAATTCTAAAAATTACCTGCATACTGCATAATGTGTAACATTTATTTGCTAACCTACCTCTTGTCCATCTTCAAGAATAACAGCTCCAGCCTGCTCTACCACTTCAAAAATCATCACCGAGCAGAGTTCTCTCCTCACGCTCATGGTCATGTTGGCAAAAGCAGGGAGCTGATGCATGAACTCCAGTAACTGCTCTATTAAAAAAAAGAAATTGTAGCACGGAGACCATCAAGGACTACACTTTAAAGATACAATAATATCTAGAATTCAGTGCCTAACTTCCCCACCAACTTATAAATTTATGCTGCTAAAAAGTAGAGAAACCAAGACACAAGATGACTGCTGGTCAAACAAAATCAGTTACTTGGTTAACAGATGTACTCAGAACAAACGAAAATACAGGTACATTGGAAGCTACCAGAACTCACAACCCCCAGACAGAACCAGGAAAATAAACAGATTTAGATGAGGCTGGAGAGTCTGTCTAATTTTCCTAGCCTGAGATGCCACTCCATGGTGACTGATGTCCTTTGATCTAACAGATCAGTGAAAAAGCTGTCATCTAGTTCTTATTGGGCCAGAGTTTTTAAGAAAAGATATTACTAATAAGTGGCAATGATTAATTAAATTAGAGATAACAAATGTGAATTCTAGTTCAAGATTTCTCAAAGTAACACAAGGCAATTCTCTTTAACCAACAAATGCTGATGCCTGCCTGCCTTAGACCGTTCCCTGGTATAAAAACTACGTGAGTAGTTAGATATGTATCAGGGAGAGGCACACACATGCAGTCAGCTAAGGGATGAAACAAAAACATCTATAAGGTGCTATCCACCTGCAGATAACTGGGCATTAGCTATATTCCAAGTTTTTAAAAGTTTTGTGAAAAAAGCACAGTATATAATTCTTTAGCATAAAAAAATGCACTTTCAGTTTCTGGCCAGATAATGTTCACATGAATCTAAATCGCAGATTACTTAACTATATGTTGTTAAGAGTGACAAGGAATGTTCAACTGTACTGATTTCTACTCACACAGATCATGATTATTATTAGTACCAGCATTTTCTGATTTGAACAGCAGCAATATGACTACTATAACAGGGAAATCTAGGGCAAAATCTGAATTGGATCATAATATATAATGACACTAAGTAATATTTGTCTTTCAAGATAACATTAGCATCTTTAGTAGTATACAATCACCTTAAGTATATTAAATTATATAAAAGCAAATTTATAAAGTTTTAACCAAAAATTATATGCATATTTTTTCTAAGTCAGAACATAATATGATTTTGATAACATAAAAATTGTTTTAAAAAGCTAATTCATAAACATTAGACAACATTGTACTGTTTTAAATGTCTTATGTACGCGAAGGGGAAAATCACTTTAATGGAATCAGAGCTTTTGTTTTACAAATTTGGGCGGCCAGGATGTGAGTTTTATAAATTTGGGCAACCAGGGGGATCTGGCTGCGAAGTCTGTCACCCTACTGATCGCCAGGGTTGATTCAGTTGATCTGGCAGGCTGGGCGGGTGTCCCCTTCCTCCCTCGCAGCTCCATGAACGTTGCTCCCACAGCTTTGTGCTTGGCCAAAGAGGACAGCCTTCCACAACAGCGGAGGGCCACTCTCTGGTCAAGGGCACAGGAAAGCCTGGGCTCCCCACTGCATGCTCTAAACAAGCCCTCAGGCTGGGGCAGCCAGCCTCAGAGACGCTCAGAATGATACTCCCTCTTGATGTTTATGTCCCTGTGCATTCCCCTCCCATCTGATATGAGGGCTGTTTTGTGTGACAAACAGGACCTGGGAGATGTAATGATATATCACTCTTGAAGCCAGATCCTAAAGGACATTGTGTCACTGGCCTTACTCTCCCTTGGAGTACTTTGGGAGAAGCTGACTGCCATGCTGCGGGGACATTTAGGTAGCCTCTGGAGAGGTCCACACAGTGAGAAACTTAAGTCTTGTGCCAAAAGCCATGTAAGCACTCATGTTGGAAACAGGACCTCTGGCTCAGCCCAGCAAAGCCTCAGAGGACTGCCAACACCCTGACTGTGACATCGGGACACCGAGCCAGAACCACTCAGCTATGCTGCTCCTGAATTCCTGACCCACAACAAGCATGAGAAAACAAACATGTGTTCTTTTTAAGTCACCAAGTTTTGGGGTAACTTGTTATGCAGCGATATCTAAATTAAATAATAAAATTCTTCTTGTTAATACATGTAAACACACACACACACATATATATATATTTTTTTTTTACCAATGTCATCATCAGTTTTGTCTGCAGGTTCTTTTTCAAGACATTCACGAACAAGATCTCGCCCGTGCAGTGGATCTGTTCGGTCAATTTCTTCATCTTCCTCCTCTTCATCTTCTGAATCAACAGGTCCTTCAGGAAGACGTGTTAAATCTACATCTCCTACCTCACTTTCTGTAGCCTACAGAAAGAAATACTGATCACTTATCCTTTCATGTTATAAAAATTATATGCCACAGTCTGAATTAATCAAAAGTACCCCTCAATACCAAATATTATAGAGAATTAGGCAATACTGTTGCCTAACAAAATGATACTTATTTATAAACGGTTTCTCCCTGCCTAAAATACAGTCTCATCATTCCACGCCATGACATCTTGGTGGTAGACCTGATGTGGGAAAAATGGTTAGGAGACTCAAACATCACTCCATGTTTTAATACCTGTTTTCCAAAAAACACTTGTGTTTCTTAAAAGTACATTTCCTAAAACATTAAGTGCAAGAAAGATACATTTTACCAACAATCACTTTACCAGTACTTATTAGTCTACATTGGGTGTTGTAAATAAAATATCATTATTTTATCACTGAGATTTACACTCTGGTAGGGCAAACAACCATGTAAATTAAGAACAGAAGTATAAAACAAGAAAATAGTAGTACTGAAAAGTGCTAAAACAGACCAATTGTGACTGACTGAACAAATACTTGTCATCTCCCAATACCTTACTTGAATCTAATACTGTGTCAAGAAGAGTAGAGAGTATTGCAACCAATCTGTAATGTAAGCTTATTTTTACGACTTCAGCTCTGGAAACATTAGTCTCAGATACTTGTAAAGGAACTAGGAGGTTTTAAAATAACTGTAAAAAAAAAAAAAAAAAAGGAAGAAAATTTTACCCTTTGCAAACAGTATGGATGGATGGACCTGGAGAACATTATGCTACGTGAAATAAGCCAGTCAGAGGAAGACAAATACTGTATGATTTCACTCATATGTGGAATGTAATTAACAAACTGAACTAACAAAGAAAATGGGGACAGACTCATAGAGAGCAGGGTGACAGCTAGTGGCGGGGGCAGGGGGAGGTTAGGAGAAGGAGGGATGGAGCAAAAAGGAAAAAGGACTCATGGACATGGACAACGGTATGGTGAATGCTGGAGGGAGGGAGGTGTAAGGGGCTTAAATGGTAATGGAAAAAATACAATAAAGATTAAAGAACTGTAAATATAAATACTGGGTTGGCCAAAACGTTCATTTAGTTTTTTCCCATAAAATAAAAAACATTTTTTCATTTTTAACAATATCTTTATTGATTTGGATGTTTTGAGTATGTTGGCTATCTCCCATATGATATAATGTTGAGTGTTCTCAATTGATGTCTCGATTTGATCGCTATCAACTTCAACTGGTCCACCCACCATGAAGCATTGTCCAGTGAGAAATCTCCAGCATGGAGCTTTGTAAACCACTTTTGACATGTTCAACCAGTAACTGCACCTTCTCCATTTACTGCACGAGGTTTTTTTTTGTTTTGTTTTTTGAGTTTGTTGTGTTTTTACCTTTCTTGAAATAATAAAGCGTAGTATGTAAAAAATGTTGCATATTTTCTTCCATCTTCAATATTAAAATGTCTACACAAAAATTCACCAACTTTGGTTAAGTTTTTTTTTTAAATGCATGCTGATATGACAGCTGTGATAATACAATCTAACAAAAACTGTTACAACTAAGCGTTACTAGAGCCATCTTACTGAAAAAAACCAAATGAACTTTTTGGTGAACCCAGTATCATTCACTGAAAATAATGAAGATGTCTTTTAGGAAATATGTCTTGAAGTGATTAGTTGGCAATATTTCCAAACATTATACTCATTTGATACATATTAATAAAAAGCATGAATACTGAAGCAGTTGCAGAAAAAAAATAAATTGAACACACTCTTCAAATATTTAAGCCTTATCTCCTTCCTATACTGAATATTTACTGTTCTGTCTGATCGGAAGAGGATATTTCCTTAAGGAATTCCCATTCTCCTCCAACTTAACTCCGAGATCACAGTGGGGAACAACGCGCTGTCCCTGGCTATGTAAACTAAGACAGAAAGGCCTTTTGGCAGGATTTTTATAGTTGGAGGTGGAGGGCAGAGTGTCCTTTTTCCTTTGGTCCCTGAATTTGAAGACTGTGACACAGAGCTGCCCATAGCCACACGGGAAAGCCTTTCTGTGGCGGAAGAAAATGGAACTAATAGGCAGAGAAAGGAGCAGGGGAATCGGAAGTACACTGAAAGAGAGGCAGACGTAGCAGAGACAGATCAACAAAGCAACAGAAATAGAGCATGCAGGACAGAGACAGAAAGGGCATCAGCACAGTGTCTGTGACAGAAAGCATCACAGGAGAGAGGAGGAGCAAGCAAGCCACACACCTGCAAGCATCCCAGTTTCCTGAGGCCAGAACCACCTCCTCTTTCTCTGTGGGTCAATCAATTACCCTTTCTGGCTATTGTTATTTCAAGTTAAGACTGACACCTGCAAGAGTCCTAATTTGTTTTCTAAGATCCCGTTTTATACTTCCTTTGGATTTCTGCACAGCTTTAAGTAACAACGAGTATAAACCAGATTAAATACACAATTTGAGATTTACAAGATTAGACAGCATAGGATAATACAGGAGCAACCCTGCCTCAGGACTAATACACTCTCCTGAGTTATTTTTTGGGTATGAAACATTAGGGTTTCAGTGGAGTATATTTCTGAGTAATATATTTTCAGAACCACAAACTTGCTAGCAGATTATAATCTTTTTTCAAAGACAGTAGTTTTAATTTAAACATGTATACATGCTAAAATGACTTTTCCAAAAACCTAATTTATTTACATACACGGATTTTGAATCTAAGAAACTAGTGTTAAAAACAACAACAACACTAAAGCAATTATTCTACACAATTTAATTTTTTAAAATATACAAGTTCATCCCTGCAATAGCCTTTTTCTACTTTATCAATTCTTAAGGACAATCTACCATATAAATCTGGGTTCTTAAACCACCCTGTCCTCACCTCAGTCCCAGGTTTTCATTCCCTGACCCAGGCTATTTCACCCTAGTCTCATTTCCCACCTTTTAGATTAAGTCTAATAAAAAGACAGACGGCTCATAACAGAAGGGCAAATGCAATTCAGTCATGTGGACAACAGGGAAGACTTATCGTCATCTGCCTAGGAAGTGAAGATATGTAAGAAAATAGTTCTTTAGAAGTCACAGGTAGGCACTGGCAGAAGGTTACTAAAAGAACTCTTTTAAGAAACTTTTCAGGCCATGTGCAAAGAATCTATCCTTACAATTGTCTTCTCTTACCTGTATTTTTTCAAAGTAGAATACAAAGGAAAAAAAGACGAATAAAAGTTCTGAGAACATACTAAACTGTTAAAATGTTAAGAGCATACAAAAGAAATATGGTGCCAAAAAATAATTAAAAATAAAAAAATAACAGTTGCCAAAAACATGCTAGGAAATTCTAAAAATTGGTAATTTAAAAATAAGTACATAAAGTGGTTTATGTAGTTAGACGCCAAGGTCTAATTCTCTGGCTAAGCAAGGGCAAGCCAGGTCTTTAGGTAAAGGGAGATATGACAACCCCCCGGGAATGGAGGTCACTGAATGGTGCCTCTGAGGATGCAGTTCCTGGGCAGAAAGTTTAATTCTCTAATAACTAGACAAGGATTTTTTAAAAAATGTATCCACAATGTCCAGCATACAATAAAAACTTACTAGATACTTGAAAAAGCAGAGAAATGTGCTCCATAACCAGTAGAAAAATCTATCAACCAATATAAATAGGCCCAGGAATGACAGAGATGATGGAATTAGGAGAACTTCTCACATGTATTATCAAGAAGTTCAAGTATTTAAAAGAAAATGTAAACATAATTAGGGAGGAAATGGGACATCTCAAAGAAATGTAAACAGTACAAAGTGTGAACCTGAAGAAGAGCAATCAAAAATACCAAAATGAAACAAAGAAAAAAAGCCAAAAAGAAAATTCAACCTAGCCTCAGAAATTTGTTATGACAGTATCATAAGTTGTTACAAAAAAGGCAGGTCAAAAGGTAAGCCATATTCCTTAAGGTAGGGAACATATAGGATCAGAAGCCTAGCCTTTCAACTACTTTATCCTACTACCTGGAATACAGCAGACCATCAAGGAGATTATACTAAATGAATTAAGTCCGGAAAAAGAAAAGTATATTGGTGAAAGGAATAAGACAAATGTTAAATATCTTGTGTTTTTCCCTTCCCACAGTACGAATATGTCTCTATGTATACGTATAAATATAATTTGGTGAGGCAGACGGTAAGAGATTTTCTGATGACTTGGCAG
This sequence comes from Pteronotus mesoamericanus, assembly GCF_021234165.1. Taxonomy (NCBI): domain Eukaryota; kingdom Metazoa; phylum Chordata; class Mammalia; order Chiroptera; family Mormoopidae; genus Pteronotus; species Pteronotus mesoamericanus. The sequence continues at coordinate 29,589,764 of NW_026555084.1, read as the reverse complement.
TCCCCAACTAAACCAACAGAGGATTTCCTTTTCCTGTTTGCATCCAGATAAACATGAAGCTACAATAAGGGGAACTACAGGTTAGAATGAAAAGTTACACAAAAAAAATCACATTTCCAAATTTACAGCACATATTAAGCCAGAACCTTGGTCTTTCAGTGCTTCTATCCTCTGCATTCCTATTTGCAATATTTCACTCAACCTTTTTCATGGACCACTTAGTCCTTATGTTTCTTCTTTGTCTTTCTGGTCAGGGCAAGAATTCTGTGAAATGAATCCCTTACAACAGTGTTGTCCAGGCTCGACCACTCCAAAATGTCTACAACAGGAGAGGCAGGCAAAATAAAGCCTCCTTTGCCCAGAATAATCAAGCTGTAGTTATTAGTGAGCCTTGAAAACAATATTGGTTTCTGCCTACAAATGTAATCCAACTAAAAAAAAAATATCTAGATTACTTCCTAAGTGCCAAAACTGTGCTCGATTCAGCATGGGATATACAAATAAGAAAAAAACTCTGCCCTCCACAAATTTACTATGATGATAAGAAATGTCAAGTGTGCATGTAATGTAACTACACTATAAACAACAGAATGGAGACATGGCGCACAGAGAACTGGCTGTGGGGTTCCAAGATGTATGAGACAGTGTAAAGATGTCATCTAGGTCAGTGGTCCCCAATCTTTCTGGCACCAGGGACTGGTTCCGTGGACAATTTTTCCACAGACCAGGGTGGGGGAAACAGGAGTGGGGCTCAGGCAGTAAGGCGAAGCCGTCCAGGGAGGGGGGGGGGGAGGGGGGCTGGGGGCCCCTGATCTAGGTGGAGCTGCTGGCAGAGCAGCACTACCAAAACACCTTCCTAGAGAAGGGTGAACACGGTTGGGAACAGCCATTATATGTTAGTCACGGAACATAATCTATAATGTGCAAGTGGAGAACTGTGGAATATAAAACCAAATTTGTAGATTGTATTTAGAAGGGAAAGGCTTCGAACTTGAACACAAATTTGAAATGAAGAGTGTGAATTAGGTAACAGTGAAGCAATGACGCTTTTAAAATAAAGGAGTAGAGTCCCGTTTTTTTGCAATTTATTTCAAGCAAAAGTTTAAGAAAGGTAACAAAGATAACTGGTTTTAACGAGGACACAAAGGATATCCTTAACAGAAACACTCAAGACAAATGGAAGAAAACATGTGGTAGACAAAGCAAGATGAGGTGTCAAAAGCACACCCCAGGGGAAACGTGGCACCAGCGCCCTGGAGAGACTGGGCAGCAGAGCTCTGAACCGAGGAATCACGCTGCGAGGTAGTAACTGAATCCAAAGTTGGGATTTTTAGCAATGTGCTTACGTCTTATATAGAGGATAAAAATTATAGATGGGGGATAAATATGTGCCTCAGGTTAATTAAAAGTACAGTCATGTGTCACTAAAAGACAGGGGCATGCTCTGAGGAAAGTGAGGCAACGCTGTCCTCGTGCGGTTGTAGAGTGACTTACACAGACCTAGAGGGCAGAGCTCACCACACACTGGGTCTACATGGGACAGCCTAGTGTTCCTAGGTTTCAAGCCTGCACAACATGTTACTGCACTGAAACTGAAGGGAACTGTAAGGTGATGCTAAATACTGTTATTTGTGTGTCTAAACATATATAAAAGTAGAAAAGGTAAAGTAAAAATACGATATAAAAGTGTGTGTGCATATGCACATAAATGCACAGCTGTAAGGGCAGTACATGGGGGAGGTACTGGGAGGAGGGCCATGGGAGGAAGCACCATTGGAAGGAGAGTAGTTTTCGCGGGGGGGGGGGGGGGGGGAGATGGAGAAGGGGAAGGAAGTGAAGGAACAGAAAGGGCCATCGGAGACAGAAAGAGATCCAGGAGATAAAGCTTGAAAGGAGAAATAATAGAAGGGATGAGGAAGCAGAGAGAGAGGGGAAAGAAAAAGGGAGGAATTGAACTAGGGGGAAAGATGAACAGAAATGGAGAGTGGAGAAGCAAGTTAGTGCCCAGGAGCATGGGTGCATGTGCCCATGTGCAGGGGTGGGCTCCAGCGCTCCCCTCCTCCCCAGCCCTCTCCCCTCGCTCCCTTGCCGACTCTGGGTGGGCACAGTGTGAGTAGAGAGCATGCTGGGCCTTCTCCTTAATTTAAACCACCTAGATCTGGCCTTTTCTTTCAACATCGCAAATGAGCTCTTTGCTTATAATGTATAAAAATGTTATGGGACCACTGCTGCATGTGTTGTCCATTGCTGATCAAAATGTTATGTGGTGTAAGACTGCAAGTTAATGAAAAGGCAAGTTAATGAAAAGGCAAGAGCTTTAGCTCAAGAATCAACATTTCACAATGTCCCGGCTCTTGAACACGACTGAAATAGAAAAAGGAACCTAGAAAGAAGCACTCCTATTTCATCCACGCATTCTTTGAGAATACATAAAATACCTTACTCAAGAACATTCTAACATATAAATGCATACTTTTAGCTAAATTTTAAGCTGACCTGATTAAAAACATATTCACAACAAAGCCATTACTTGCATTTTTTTCCTAGACTCTTGTAACTGCTTTATTTGAAGTTTCTCTGAGAATGAAGGGCTTTTATTTTTAAATCAGAAAACAGGAAAACTCCCAAGGAGGAAATGCATAGGAGCACAGCCACATGTTTGGCCATATAAAATGGTGCAAATAATTTTCCTATTAAGAATTGCTGTTAAGATTACTGTTTTTTTTCCACCCTCAACCCTCCAAATTAAAAATTAAAAATACTTGCATTACTTCACAAGGCTTTGCTTTTACTGTTGCAAGCCATGACTGGGTTAGATGTCCCCTTCTGAAATCTCCCAAACGCTGAGAAATTCGAATAACCAGACAAATCACTTTAACTGTTGCTGGCCAAGGTATATAAAATGGGAATGTACACCTGTAACTAAAGGTTTAATGGGTACCCAAAGAAGGGCTGGAGTCAGGAAAAGACTAAGAATACAGCACTGATTTTGAAGCCTTCTTTTCTTCCCTTTGCTTTAGTCCTGAGGATCTGATTGCATATATATGATAATGGTTGGTGTCATTTTGCTCATCTATTTTCTTTTTTTATAGTAGCCTAGATTTTTTGCATTGTGGAGGATTTTATCAACCTATTATTCTTGTTCTTATTCCTTTTAACCCCTACTAATTATTCTTTGATATTTTCCTACAATTTTATTCGTTTTATTTTTAACTGTATACCCTATTTACATCCTCTTTTAAATCTGTTAAATACAGAAATAATAATGTTCATTGAGAAAAACATGACAAACGCTTAAGGAACACAATAAAAAGTACCCACAAACCTACCACCAGAAGATAAACATGGTTCCCATTTGTTCCTCTTGAATTCAGATTTGCATTCCATGTATTCAAATACCAAGTACGTATACGTATGAGTGCATATATATTTATTTAAAGATTCTGGTTTATTTTCCTTCTGTTTTCATCTGTGTTTATTTGCTTGTTTTTTTTAATCTTTAAACTGTTTCTATCCTTTGGCTATTGTCCTAAGCTCAACTAAAGCCTCATTTTGAAAATGTTTTACCTGTTTTGGCTACTCTTAAAATATTTTACCTCATATTTTTGCATATTTGACTTTGGTATTATGACACTTTTCTCTTTTAAATGTCTGAATTCCTGTTTTGGTTCTAGAATTTCATTATTTTTGCTCCTTTTATCTATCCATTCTCCCTAAATTCATTAAGGCTTACTGGTTACTTTATCGTATTGGTTACTATATAAGTTTCACTGTGTTATAATTTAAATATATGATTCCACTTACATGACATTCTGGAAAATGCACAGCTGTAAGGACAGAAGACACTGGTGGTTGCCAGGGGCTCAGGGTTAGGAGAAAGGAGAAGGGACTGTCTACAAAAGGGCATAAAATATTTTTTGAAGTGATGGAAATGCTCTGTCTTTATGGAGACTATACTAAAGAGCATGAATTTTATTAGATGTAAATTACATCCCAGTTAACATTAAACATATATATACCAACACACAAACATAATGAATGGTGCAGGATGCAGAACTGGTGTGACTTGATGCTGAATGTGATGATCAAGGGAGGACAGCCAATGGTGACTCCCAGGTTTCTGGGATATGGAAAGGTGTCTTCTTCACTATGTGATGGAGGTACTCCTTTGACATGCAGGACAGCTGGCAACGATACCTGTCCACAGTTTATCCAATATTAAAATGAAACTCTTAAAAGCTGGAGTGATGTGCACAGAGTGCTACTGAGGAAGGAAAACAAATGGGCGGTTGGGGCAGGTCGGGCACCTACACGGCTATGGTCCTGCAGCAAAGGACCTCCAGCCACACTGGTAGGGGTACTTCAGCCCGAGCCTCAGCGGGGCGAGCCAGTAGGTGAACATCCTGTAGATGTTAAGGTAAGTGCGACGCTCCAGAATCCCCGCTATGGCCTTGCCAAAGATAACTGTGCGCATCCCATCTCTAGTTCAGAGTAAAGGAGGGAGACCTTGAATATCAGTCTGTGCGCTATCCTCTTACCCTTTTCTCAGTCATCTAGGGCTCTGTTCCTTGTTCCAAAAAGGTGACCGCATCTGGCTTAGAAACAGATATACTAGCGAGACTAGGTCATCTGTAGTCTGTTAACACCACATCCCTGTGTAGAGTCTCTTCTAGCAAGGTCTAGCCGTTCCCACTTATCCTGGGAGAAACCTACAGCCACACCCCTAACTGCACTAATCCAGGGTCGATCTCCCTCAAAGTTCTTCTCTAGAAAAAACACAGAGCCCAGAGAAGACATGACTCTACTTGGACTTTGAGATGTGCAACACCTGTTACTTCTTACCTAAGGTGCTTCTTTTGGTGAAGGGCAGAATGCATGGAGTCCAACAACTAAACAAAAACAGTAAGTGCTCCCAGAGCCATGGATTGTTTTTAACTTTACTTTTAAAAACCTTCCTGTTCTGTCTACTATAAAATAGTTAACAGGGAGAATTCCTTACGCTGTCGATCATAAAATGTCAGGATGGGCGGTGCTGGTTGCCAGGCTCTGTGCAGAAGACTATGCGTGACCCCAGCACAGGGGCCTCCTCCACCTGCATCCACCTACGCACCTCCCCTAAGATGAAGGAACGCTGACCTTCCTAAAATACTTGAATGTGGGTAACTCAGCAGAGCCCCCGTCTGAAATGTTTCCTCAGACAACGATTCAATTTCAACAGATCAGTCCTATATGGTCACCACTAACCACATGCGAATGCCACGCGCTTGAGCTGTGGCTAGTCTGAATCGAGATGTTGCTGTCAGTTTAAATAAACTCCGACTATTGGCAACTTAGTACAAAAAATAAAGTAACTCATTCATAATTTTAAAATACTGATTACATGTTAAAGTGATAGTGTTTGGATAGATCGTAGTAAATAAAATATATTACTAAAATACACTTTACCTATTTCCTTTTTGTAATGTGGCTACTAGAAAATTTAATAGGCCCTTTTCAATACTTTTCATTTTAGTGAAAAGTATTTGCCTTTTCAAAAGCAACTCTAATTTTCTTCACAACTTTACTTATAGAAGACTAATACAGTCATAATAAAAATGTCTTTTTATATGTTTAAGCTCAGTTGTTTCATTTTTTACCAAAGCAAGCATTACATGGATTTCCCCAGATACAAGAAATTAAAATGAACACTAGATTCATACACTGTTGGACCATATTTAAAGACCCTCAAAAGAGAGATCATCTCTTTAATTAGGCTTACAAATTTGACAGTTAAGTAAAGCACATTTTCCCAAAAACCTTATACCTGAATTTCAGACCTTACTTAAAAGACATGTGACTACCTAAGGCACAAGCACAGGACACTTGGCAGAATACCCAACACACAAACCCCAAGCTGTTACCTGATAGATATCGGATAAACTGCTGCTCCCAGAGTCACTAGCGATGCTACAACCAGACTGACTAGAAGACACATGAGTCACCTGTGGATGAGGGCTGTCTGTAATGTGCATCTTCGTAAGATCGGCTGGAAGCTGAAGAAGAAAAATAATTTAAGATATTCAAAATATCGAACTTCACCTTTATAAGAGTTCATGACACAATGTTAACTTCTGCAGCAAATTTCTGTTTTATGTATGTTACTGTACAAGTTCATTTCTAACCTAAATTCTCCATCCTTAGGAAAACTCCTAGGAAATGATAACCAAATTAGTACTCTGATACTATCAGGCAACTCTACCATGAAAACCCACTGTATAGTTTTCAAAAAAGACCACCATTCGTAATGGCATTTCAGAGGAAAAAGCCTGCCCTCCCCACAAATTCAGCCATTCCCCCGTAAAGGGGAGGAACGTCACTGTACACATATGTGTGCACACTCACCAACACAAAACAGTGGCTGACACCAAAAACAAACAGCCATGGCTTGGACTAAATTACAATATCCCCTGGTCACAGTAAAAATGAGCTAGAACTAAGTTTAAAAAAAAAAAAACAAGAAAATTATTAAATACTGGGAAATTATAAAACCGACTTCTTAATAGCCCACAGACCAATTAAGTCACAACTGGAAGTCAGCAAATACTTAACCAGAATAAAAATTAAAATGCTATATTATCAGGACCTATGGAATAAGCTAAAGCCATAGTTAGAGGTCATTTTATAGCTCTATTATGTATATTCAAAAAGGCAGCAGAAAATCAATGTGCTCTGTTTACAGTAACTGTAACTGGTTACAATTAAAAAGAAATATTGATGGAGTATGTGTCAGCTCAAAGAACTTCCTCCCACTTTGTTTCTACTGTTTAGATACAAAGAAAAAAATGTCATGTAGGAATGAAGTAGATGGAAAGGCAAAGACTGAAAATATGTTTGGTTGTAATGTCAGAGGTGGGAGATATTCTATAGATACTCTTTCTTCAAGAGGCCTACAGAGAGAAGACCAAGCAGAAGGTCATCCATAAAAGTAACACAATGAACCAAAGCCCATAGAGCAAGTCTGCAAACTGGCTTGGAAACGATACTTACAATATATTTGATACTTACAGGCCACCCTCACTAGACCCTAAAAGGTAGGTGTTACTACTCTCCCTAGTTTACTGATGAAGAACTGAGGCAGTAGGATTGGCAACTTGCCCCAGATCTCAACACTCAAGTAAGAAGTGGAGCTGAAATTCAAACTCAGCTCTATCTGATTTCAGTGCTCTCTGTTACCCCAGATTTGTGCCAGGAATTCTGCTGGCAACATGATGATGAAAACAGGTCCTGTCTTCAAGGAGCTCGGTACAAGTGGAAAGTACACACAGATTTATAAGTATATAGCATCTAGTGGAAATAAGGATGGTGATTACACAGCTAGCGTTTGAGTACTCACTACGTGTCCCAAGTATGTCAACTATAGAAAACATACTTCTGGTTGAAGGAGAAAAATTGAGACTGGTGGTCCAAAAGGAGTTTTAGCTTTATATACAGTATCTAGTTGAAACGCTGAATTTTCATATCAAGAAAGCATTTCCTCTCTTATACAAATAATTTGAAATATTTTTAAAACTGAAAACAAATATATACATATGTATGTGACAAAAATTTTCTTTTACTTTCTCTTTTAAAAATGGCCACAGAAACTGGAATGTGTTGCTATTCTGTAACTCTTAGCAACTATACAGGTAGTACGCATTCTATGAAATATACGAAGTCTGTCCCCCAAAAAGTCCAACTATTCTTAATATGGATTCACAACTATTTGTTTAGCATTTAACTACTGAGGGACATTAAGACTGTTTCCTGTTTTTAACTATTTTCTACTAGTGTTGCTATGAACATTTGTGTACAAGTATTTAAATGACCACTTTCATTTCTCTGGAGTAAATATGTATGAATAGAATGGCTTAGGGTAGACACTAAACTTTCATTTAATTTAGATATACAAGCTCTGTCCAGAAAAAGTCCAGCCACTGTTAATATAACGAGAACGGTTTGTGTCACACTGACGTAACCTGGAAGCTAAGGAGAGTAGACTGGAATGCGCATGAGTGAACACTGATGACTTCACTGTACTAGTCAGTGGGGGTGGCAGATGCCGTTGAGTGAGCATGTGCACTATGCTATCATTGCATTCAAAATGACTGAATGAGTAGAGCAAGGAATATGCATCAAATTTTGTGTTAAACTTGAACATTCCTCTGCGGAAACTGTTCAGATGATTCAGAAGGCCACAGTTATGGGTAACTAGTGATTGGTAGCCTCATCACGACAACCCACCCATTCATGCATCACATCTTGTGCAGAGTTTTTCGGGAAACATCAAATCGCCCAGGTGATTCAGCCCCACTAAAGCCCAGATTTGGCACCCTACAACTTCTGGCTTTTCCCAAACTAAAATCACCTCTGGAAGGGAAGAGATTTCAGACCATCAATGACAAGGAAAGTACGATGGGGCAGCCGATGATGATTGGGAAAACTGTGTGACGTCCCAAGGTGCCTACTCTGAAGGGGACTGAGGCGTCACTGTCCTATGTACAATGCCTCTTGTATCTTGTATCTTCTTTAATAAATGTCACTATTTTTCACATTACATGGCTGGATACCTTCTGGACAGACTTGGTACATACATACTTTGGAACAAAACTCATGGATATAGTGGGGGAAAAATGGGGATGGGAGTTCAGAAGCTGAATAATTAGATGCTATACTGTATGTCCCTTAAGCTCTTTACAACAAACATAAGCTTTTTACATAAGATTATCTACCCTAGTCATCAAACAACCATGAGGTAGATACTATTATACTCAATTTACAGATTAAGACATCAAGAACCAGAGAAGTTATAAAGGTTGTCCATGGTGATACAGTTAGGAAGAAGGGCAACTGAAATCTGAAACCCTTAGGCAGCTTGACTATAAATCTTGCTTTTTCCTCCTAAGTTGTTTTTTGATATTAAGCTGGGAGTTTTTAATGCCCAATTGTTTGGGAAGTAAATGCAAGTTTTATTATATTTTAAAAATATGTATCTTATGACTCAATTCTTCTTCTTTGGGTACCTACTCTAAAGAAGCATACAGGTGCACAAAAAATGTATAAGAACATTAATTAAAAACAGTATCTGTAATAGTTTAAAGAAAAAGGAAGTAATCATCACAAGCAGAACAGCTTAACTGTTATATTGTCTATCACGGACTGCTAGGCAACAGTTCAAGGTATGGCGTAGATCTGAGAGGTCCCCAGATGTACTGACTGAAAAAGCAAATTTCAAGACAAATACAAGATGTGACTCATTTTTTAAAAGCATAAGAACAATTTATGTGTTTTTGGGTAGACATTTATCTAGGTCTGGGGGTAAAGAATTGGAAGAATATAGTGTATCAGACAATCAATAGTAGTAGTGAAGAAGAAAAATCAATCCAAAGGAATTTTTGCTTTATGTGCAATATCTCACTGAATTGTTTTATTTTCATATGGTGAAAGCATTACTCTATTACTTCTATAAATAATTTGAATGTTTTCAAAACTAAAAATATATACATGTGTATCTGAAATTTTTTTGTTACCTTCTCTTTTAAAAATGGTCACAGACACTAGAATGTTTAAAATTCCGTAACCCTTAGCAACTAAGGGTTGCTATGTACATAGTATACATTCCAAGTTTTTATGAAGAAAAAATTAAATCAGCAAGATTCAAAGATGAATGTTAACAGACTGCTTGTGATAAATACTAGTATACTTGATATATAATGTAAAGCTGAGAATAAACATTTATAAGCATTGAAAACAGTAGACAGGGATGTAACTTAGATAACAAAAAAACTCCCAACAGAAGGACCTGTATGGGAAGCTGAGGAATCAATGGAAAGTGAAATGCCTGTGTTTTCACTCTGTTTATCTGAGTGCAGCACTCGCGCTCTCTATCATCCCTGTCACACCGGGATAAGGTGCTGCCTCTAGATCCACATCCTGTTACACATACACGCAGGTCCAGGCAGCTCAACAGTGATCTATTTATACTTTATCACTGCTGCCTAATGAAGGCCTAGCATGATGATGCCTAGTCCACACATGACACCTACTCAATAAGTATCTGCAGAATAAATGTGCGAATACATCTGACTTCTGAACAACATCACTGTTGCTCAGACTTCCATGGATACCTGAAAACATGAAGTTTCATCACAGGTACATTCAGAATTTCAGGAGGGCAACACTTCCTCAATGATATACTTTGGAATAAAATTCATGGATACGGTGCAAAAAAGCAGGGGTTCAACAGCTGAATACAATAGAAAATAATGTTACACTACATGCCCCTTAGCTCTTCACAACAAACATAAGCATATTTGTGGAAGTCCAGTCCCAAAATAAAGATATGATTCACAAAGCAGTCTCCAAACTTTCCCAATATTCTTTTATTCCCCCAATATTCTTATTAACATCTTTACAGTGCAAGACATAACGCTTTGGGACAAACCCATGTATCTATTCAAGACATATTCATAGGGCAATTAATTTTGGGGGGTGGTGGCAAAGACCTACATGAATCTAGACTGTCACAAATAGCACATATAGCATAAGAATAGTATTAGATGAATGTTTAAGATGCCACATCACGTATAAAAACTTGGTCTTCAAGAATAACCTACCACAGCTAAGAATTATGGTAGGGAAATTCATTCATTATAACAGACTTTACTATCTGAAACTTTTTGCCTCTTACAACCCATACCCCAGCATTATTTCATTTCTGCGAAGGGCTCTGTAGGTATAAAGTAATATTTACTACTAACCCTGAACACAGTGTTTAAAAATTGCACAATTCCCCAACATTCCTCAAAGACCCACTGTTAAATTTCGAACTGCATTATTAGAACTTGCTTTGTAGAGCACAGCTACCTGACACAGAAGCACTGCGCCGCCCAGGAATCACTTACCCATTAACCTTACTTAAAAGATCAAGAAATAAAGATGATTCTTGTGCGTATCACAATGTCTGTAAGTTCTCGAATGCTACTCATAGAATTCATTTCAGAACTCTACTAAATACTCATTTTCTGTAAATATAAATACATTTCTAACAAGCTTGCTTGTCTAATTTCCCATTTACTGAATAAGAATACTAGTCATAAAAGCAATAATAAAACATCATGGGGTTTGGGAGAGAAAAGACGACAATTTAAAACACTAAAATAACAAATATAGCTTAGAAAGACCTCATTCTCACTGGGGCTAGAGAGCAGGGAGAACGATGTCTGAGATGAGCCCCAGAATGGCAACTGAGCCTACATGTTGTGCTGACCGGCACTGACACAGCCCCAGAACCACTGGGCCCAATGCCACGCTGAGCCCCTGAAGTACTGCTAGTCAAACTGAGACATGCTATGAGTATGCAATACAAACTGGATGTAGTAAAACAAACAAATCTCACTCATCATTACTACATTTTTATTACATGGTTAAAAAATTTACTTGATATATTATTGCGTTAATTCCACCTTAAAACTTCTTTAAATGTGGCTACCAAAAAGTTTAAGATTACGTATGTGGTCACAGAACAGTATTAGGCCAGAGACTTGACTATTAAGCATGACTCATTCAGGAAACAGTATGCAAACCAGTGCAGCGCATGTAGAGATGTGCACAGGAAGATAAAGAAGATGAAGCACTCTTGGGTGCTTAGATTTCCTGTACAAAAAAACAAAACAAAAACACCACTACTGAAAGGTTTTAAGCAAATAAATGAAAGAAATTTCATTTTTAAAAAGATTACTCTGAAAGCACAGAAGATGAAATGGCGGAAAATTATGCACATGGGAAACAGGAAACATTAGTCAAGGCACAAGAAGATGGAGGCCTTATGAAATTAAAAGCAAGCTACCAGAATTATAAAAAAGCTTCTTCCACTAGAGAGTGACATATCATAGAACTGTCAGTTAAAGAAAGAAAGAGAGAGAGAGAGAGAGAGAGAGAGAGAAAAGAAAAGAAAGAAAGAAAGAAAGAAAGAAAGAAAGAAAGAAAGAAAGAAAGAAAGAAAGAAAGAAAGAAAGAAAGAAAGAAAGAAAGAGACTCCAAAACCCTAAAAGCAGTCTGGAGCCTCTTTTATGGAAACAGTCTAATATTTCTCAAAAGCCCCAGAGGAACAGCTGTATCTAATCAAAGCAGCCTTGGGTACACACCAGCACTGTGCCAGAGGCATGTGCAACTAGAAGAACCCCATTCCTAACTCATTAATTTTACTAAAAGATAAGCGTTGAGGGGACACTGTTAAATAACTCAGTAAGTATTAGAATTTTAATATTCTAAGACATATTTCTCTCCATTTTAACTTTTAAAAAAAACCTCAGAGCAGCTTTCTATCAATATTAGCTCTTAACAGTGAGGTTTATTAAAAGTGCAGAGAGACCTGAGGATGTGGTGCAAGGCAACCAGAGAGGCCGTGAAGTGCTGCAGTGGAATATCATGCAGGGGGGCAGGGGGGAGCGGGGGGTGGCGCGCTCACACACTGCCCAGTGGGCCACGGTGAAGACTGACTTGGAGGAAGGAGTGACCCACTATGTCAAACGTTGCAGACAGGTAAAGAGAGATAAAGGACAAGACCCGACCTGGAGGGTTGGCTGTGCATAAAAATGAGAACGTGAGCACCTCCAGATGGAAAGGAGAAGCCGCAGCGGTGATGCCTCCTTCCCACCGTGCACAGCCACTCCGGACGAGCAACCTTACACAGACCGGGAAAGTGAGCCCTCAGCTAAGAATCAATCACTCAAGGGAAGTCAATCCCCTGAAGGAAATGCAGAAACACTCAATTAAGAATTTAAATGTGAAGAAAGAGTTAATAAGACGAGGGAAAAGAACAGTATTATAAAATAAAAACAAGTTATTAAACAAGGGTAATTATGAAAAAGTATCACTTAGTTTTCAGAAGTTAATGATACAATGATTAAATTATATACCTTTAAAAGATAAATAGCAGAACAGCAATAGGTCATAAAGGGAGAGAGAGGTACTGAGCCGGAAGGCCCAGCTGGAAATGCACAGTGGGAACAAAGGGGGAAACAAGTGTTTAGAGATCTTATGGACAGATCCGGGGTCCCAACATCTGGCGCGATAAGAGAAAAAACAGTTGCCATTTAAAAAAAAAAAAACAAAAAACAATTTCCCACACCTGAAGACAAATGGAAATCTTCAGCTTGAGAGGGTTCCAAGTGCCAAGAAGGGGAAACAAAATAAAACAAAATTTAGACAATCCATAATAATACTTCATGGCATCAAGGATGAAAAATAAAACAGAAACAAAGCAAAACACAACTAATCATTACTGAGAAGAAAAACAGATTATTTAACAATGGAGACAAGAATTATAAGCCCAGACTTCTCATCACCAATGCTGGATGCCAGAGGATAGTGTGTTAACTTTTTCAAAGTGCCAAAGGGAAAAGACTTTCGATGGATTACTTTATATACAAACAGATAATCTAAGGGTTAATATAAAGCATTTTGAACATACAAGGACTTATGTTCCAGACTCTTGCTGCTAGACATACTTATTTTATCAAGAATACAAGTGAATTCAGAGTAATAAAATCCAAGAAGTAGCATGGGAAAAACACATGATTAATAAACAAAACCAGTAAAATGTACTGGAAAGCCGACAGCAGCAAATATAAAAAAATGAATAACAAGTTTAATGTGTTCACTCACAATCCAGAGTTAAAATTCCATCGGTCATAACACGAGAGATGGGGAGCAGGGAAGAGGACGTGTGCTCTATTACAGATACTTAAACAGTTAAGTACCAATCACAAAATCACACCCAGATAACATTTGCTGGCATTTAATGAAACCTTAGAATCTGGTCTTTAAAATCCTCTTTGGCTTGTCTATATGTGATAAATCTTAAGTCAAAAGTTGGTTACCAGCACCCCCAAAAGCTATTATTTGTTGTTATTCTAAGAAACAACCACTATATCTCATTCTTCATTTTCTTTAAAGATTTTTCACCTGGTCTCATCCACTTCCCTTCTACATGTCATTTGAAACCTTAGCAGTGCCACTATCGAGCATCAGCAACGTGTGGGCCTACAGGTGGCTTTTGTACTAAAGAGGCCATCCATGTCTTACCAGCTAATAGCACAAGTGAAGTGTGTATCTAGGCTTCATTCCATCTCTTTACGTTTCAGTCAGCTGTATGCCAAATGGACAGTGAATTTAAATGTTCTTCTAAAAGCTGCTTTTAAGAACGATATGCAGAGAGCTGTCTTTCGGATAGAACAGCACACCATGATGCTATCAGAGTGTTTCTCCCTTAGTCACCATCAACAGGACATTTAAACAAAGACACGATTTCAGATCATGCCAAAAAAAAATGTCTATATCATGCCCGTCTCTATTCAACAGAACTATTAAGAAATCTGAATATAGTAAATGTCACAATTACAGTGTTTACTAAAACACTTAATTTTATAAACAAAACTAAAAATTCCTATTTCTCTGTCCTCCTGTTTTTGAAATTTATGTAACAGGAAAGATAACCTGAGTGGCATCAAATTCAGATCTACATAAGGAGCCACTAAGAACAACGCGACTTATTAAATTACACTTTATTTTTTTCTAAAACCTAGCATGTCCTGTTGTGTAGCATTTTGCTTTTTTCTGAGTTAATATGTTTGCTTTAAAATGACAAGTATAATATATGGTCTTAAATAGTCTCAAGCTAGTAATTGTTCACTTACTACTACTTTGTAAATAATTAAGATTAAAATATTTTCATATAATTACTTTTCATGAGTATTTTCTCTGTATTATTTCACTGCTTAAGAATTACTCAGTTTTTATAAAATACAATTTATTTGATAACACCATTATCAGTGAAATATGTATAAGTAAACATAACTCAATACATCAACCCTTTAAGGAAATAAGGCAACACAAAACATTCAAGAGTGCACTGAAGAGTATGATCTCAGAAAAGTACAGCAGTAGCTATAGCCAAATGATGATTCAGTCTTAAGACAGTACACTTCAAATACATTGCATTTAAAGTCTATAGATTATTATGAAAGTATTTTTCAAACCCTCTTAGAGGCATATTAGAATATTTTAGAGATTCCTTTAATTGAAAAACAAAATGGCCATGAGATTGAGCTTTACAGATTGCTTTGTAGTCTTATTTTTGAAGTTAAGAAAATAAAACAGAATAATAAAGCTCACTTACAATTCAGAAGTTAAATATAAATAACTAGATTACATCAATCTCAAAGAAAATAACAACAATGACTTACTTTGGAGGCCCATGGCTGCAGACAATTGGCATAACAGCGAACAAGAAAAGCCATTTCCTGGGCTGGAAAGGGTAGTTTCCTTTTCAAACCAGAGCCACACCGATGAGTATGTTGACAAAATTCTGTTAAGTTTCTTTTTGCAAATCATACACCATTTGCAGCATTTATATATATATCTATATAAAGGCAGCTTCTCCAAATTCCTTTCAAACTGAAATCAGGAGCTTTCAGCAGCTTATAGTATTGTTCTAAAAACTGCAACACTTTTCATGAAAATGTTCACTTTTAACAAGCAAATCACAGCAAATCAAGATGTTTCTATTTCTGGCTCAGAACATACACACACACACATGCTTCCTCAGGCACCTGGCACAGACATGCAGTGGTAACACAACAGATAATAATGAATCAGTGAAAGCACATAAGGCAACATGCACCAAATCTGCATTCCTGGATTCTGAGAAACCTTTCCTCCGCAACACAGCTTGGTCTTCTCTTCAACTTATTTCATTCTGTAGAGCAAGCATTGCAGTCGTTCTGCATCAGAAGAAAACCAGAACACTGTATCCTTAAGATGAAAGTTTCTTCTTTTTATTCTTAACCACCAGAGGTTTAAAAAAAAAAAAATCAACCATTGAGCAAACGGTAGTTAGAAGACATATGCTCTAACAGGTCTGTCCTGTAGCATGCCTGAGAATCCCCAAAATAAAATTTTCCTCTTCATGTGCACTATTCACAGCTCTGCAGTACTACTTCTTGTTCTAATGCATCACTAAGACAGTATTGTTGATCTAAGCCTGGCTTTCTGGTTCAAAATTTATATATAATATGGTACAAAAACACTACATCTTCTGCTAAAGCAAGACTATATGTTAGTGTCTTAATTCCTACTGCCCTTGCCTGTTTCACAGCAGCTCCCTAAGGAGAAGCTCCTATTGATTCTATGCTCTGCAGTAAGATGAAATATCTAATAAGAAGGAAAGAGAGTGGGAGGAGAATAGAGCTAAAAGGATGACATCACCTGTATAGAAAGCCTTCAGAAACTGCATTAGATCAATTGGCTACTGTATCTGCAGATGTAGCCCAAAGAGCAATTTATTAAAAAAACACACACTCACACCCTTCCGTGAGACATGTCAGCAAGCTAAATTCTATAAGGAAAAAAACTGGCTTAAGCACCTCTCTTTTTCACAGTTTTAAAAATCCATTTTGATTTTTAATTCTGTGCATTGATACACAGCTCTACTTGGGAAGCCATATTTCCTAATATTATTATTCAAATTTTACACAGTATCGTCCCCCTAAGGGGAAAGAATTAGCTCTAGTAAGGTACTCCTGCATCGCAAATACATAAGGCAGCCTAGTTCTCAGATGTCACATACATATTTGAAACACTACTAATCCAGGGCTTTCTGCTTACAAAACTTCCTCTTTATCAAAGAGCTGTTCTGAAAGGTATAACCTTTAGGACCACTCTAAATTAACATTAAAAATATCAAAACCAGAACTAAGATTTGTATGTAAATATTAAATTTAAATGGAAACAAGAGAATTTCATTTTGCAAAGGACAGCGGGAAAAAAAAATCGCAGGCACAACAGCCCACTTACAGCATGCACCAATCCTCTGAGAAAGAATAATCTATGCAATATAGTACTTTGCTACAGCCCAATGCTCAGTTCTTAGAAAGAGATGGGAAGCCACAAAAACTCCGAAGGAATCAGAGAAGAAAATGATAAAGCCTGCCTCTAAATTGAGCTTGGACTATAAGGAAATCTCATTTTTTTCTATAAAGTTAAATTAAAAATGCTTTAATTTTGCCACACCCTCTCCCATCTGAAAACAGAATTCCTCTAGTACCCACCCTCATTCTTCATGCTTCTGCCACAAGGCATCTACTCCCATAAAGAGTTTGCACTTACGGCTGCAATGGTGCCTCCCAATGGTCAGAGGAAGACATAATTCCAATGGTAAAATACAGTTAGTACACCTTCAGGCAGCAAAATTATGAGAACAATCGATGAACAGAGCAAAGTAATAAAACTATTTTGCTTTATTAACCTAACACTACTTTGGGGGGAAATGGTTTGCAACATAAGAGGAGAAATTATTAACTGATTATTACAAAGGACTCCACTGACTGTCATAGAAAGAAACATCTTGTTATTTGTGGGGTGGGGGGGAAAGAGTTCTTCAATACCCTTGGGCAAAGTATGAGTCACTTTCTGAACAACACTATGGTAACAATCTGAATTATGCTGCTACTTACAAGACCATAATTTACTTTAGTAAAACTAAGTATTACTCTGAACAAAGACAAGTTGTGCTTTCAAAATGTGATCATTTATGAATTTAAGTTTCCATAAAACTTAAGAATTATGTTTTCTGCAAAAATTTCAAGACTACTCCAAATTTGCCTTTATGCATAAAACTAAATCTCACAAACACAAATAAGCATGACTCCAGTTTGTAAATGTAAAAATCCATGGAAAATATATACAGGTTGATTTTCAAGTACCAATGTATTCTTTTTTCCAACTTACTTAATTTATATTAATTACAATGGGTAAGGATTTCAAAAATGTTAAGCATTCCAAAATACATTAACTAAAATCTAATTTTAATTACTCATCTTTTTAAAATAGAAAAATGATAAGCAGGCACTTCGTAAGTAATGAAGCCAAACATTTCCTAAAGATAAATTTCTAAAAGACAAGCATTTTGTACATAAACATTAATGATATGACTCAAAAACATTACCATTTCAATGCCAGACAATAATTATATTCATGTATAGTACCAAGAGGATAAATTACAACGGAATCAAAAAGCAAAATCCTAATGGGCACCTTTCCCCCTTTTTATAAATCACGCTGACAGCACACAAAGGAGGACCTCAAGCTGAGCAAGGAAGACGGCCTTCTCTCAGCTGCTTTGAAAGCTGCTCCCCGGGTGATGAAATGCAATCCACTGAGGCCATGTTAGAGTCAGTAGTAAACACCAACTCAATAAAGGAACAACTCTCTTTTCCTTTATTTTGGCCTGTAAGTGAGGATGACATCATCCTTTTCCTTGTTCTACCAATCATCTCATAGTATCTGCCATTCTAGGGAACTGTAAGGTGAACCTAGCATGCCAAATCTCCCTGTGCAACAGGGCTGTGAGAGAAAGAAACAGGCTAAATTCTATATTCAACACATGAATCTACTACCACTCCGATAATACACTACCACACTGTTCCTCCAGAAATGATGACTTAACCTTTTAATTACTGACGGAAGAAATAAAACATCTTTGGAAAAGAGCAGTCAATAATTTATCAAATAACTAAAAATATATGATTTGGTGAATAAGCAGTTTTCACTCCCATCACTTTTAGAATTTTATCGTGATCTCATTCATTATCTTACCAATTCAAAAAAAGTGACTGCAGCACCGGGAATGATGTCCAGGCACCATCGCCATAGGGCGACCATTTAAGACTACATGCCCTCAATCCCAAAGGAATACATCTTTCCTGCGTGTGAAATGCCTGATGCTAAGCCACATCAATGAAATATTTAACTTTCAAAAGGTTTTTCACACTACCACAAAATAAAGCAATCTATGCATGTTGGCTTTGCAAAGTTTCACACCATTACAAAATATTTTTATAGAAAAGTAAATGCTATATCACTAGTGAATAATAAAAATGTATGTTAACTGTATAAATTATTTCTAAATGAAAATGCAGAGTAAAACATTTGAAATCATACTACAGAGGAAGCCAAAAATGAGGTTCTGACAGTTACTAAACAGTAAATATTCCTTTTATTTCAGTAAATAGGCACACTGAAAAGAAGGGGAAAATGGTCATCACAGATAAAAGCTACCAGAAAATATACAATCTAAGGATTATGAAAACCAAAACCCAACAATAACAAAAACTAGGTTTATAGTAATCTCAGGCATAGTCACAGTTTTATACAGCCCAGTGAAATATAATCACAATTTAGAGAAGCCAAACCAAAGGAGATGAGGAACAAAAGAAAAATTACAGTTTTACGAAACAGGCCACTCATTTGTGTATTTTCTTGTATTTGGTCTTTCAAGTATAAACTGTTAAATGAACTGATTGGTACAGTAAAAATCCTTGAATCCTTTTGGAAAAATGAACAAATAACACTTTACCATAATGTCAGAGATAAATACAAGCTCTTACAAAGGATTATAGTTAAGCTTTCCACCCCTCCCCACCCCACCACCTCCCTTGGTTAACTTGAACATAAGAAATGAATCTTTGTACTTATCAGAATATGGTTAACTCTCATTACGGGTGCCCCCTAGGAATTCCTGCTTTTAAACTGCATCCTATCTATTCCTTAGCCTCTCTGAAGGAGGGAAGCCAGAGGACTAGCACTCTCCCTCCCATTCTTCTGTAAAGAACAGTGCGCTTCATTCAGCACACTGTCATCTCTGTCCACTAAATGATGAGCACCATGCGGTGGAGAACCCTGTCAAAGCCACCAGCAGGACACATGTGCAATATGAAATATGATCCATCCTTAGGGAGTGGTCGAGCAAGAAAAAGCAAAGAGGGAGAGGGAAGCCTTCATCATCCACTAAGGTGATGTAAGCTTCTATAATTAGAACCGGTGAAACTGAAGGAACAATACAAAGGCACCGCCATGCTTCTTTTTCCCCCAACAGTGTGCAGTTATATCAAGCACTTTTCATTCACTCACATACACACACAAACACACAGTATAGGCAACCCCAATGCAAAGTTTTAACAAAGTGTATGATTTTCTTCAATAAGTAAGATCTATCCAATAATTAAAATAGAGCTACATATAAATATGACTGGAAAAAGAAATCTCATTTAAAAAATTAAATAACTGAAAATATTCCTTTTGTCTGTAAATTCTGAATATATTAGAGATTACCTTTACATCACTTCTCTAATTTTAAATACTGCATTTTCTAGTACTATGAAAGCCAAATGCAGAACATAGCTTAGTTATGGAACAGATAACAAATCAAACTAAAAGACAATCACAATCAGCATTAATATGTTTGCTATGTCTGAGCAGTTATTCCCCTTTTAACTGGAGCGCTCTTGCAAACTGTTACCTTAGACCACTGGTATACATTAGTATCTGAGTTGCTGCAAACAATTTTCAGAAGAGCCTTCTTTAGTAATTATTGTGTGAAGTATTTCAAGTATGATAAAAAATCTTCCTGATTCTGGTTCCCTGGGCAGATCCACATGAATCGGTGTCACCTTTAAGGGAGGGAGAACTAACCCAAACAATCGGAGAGGCACAGTCAGCCCTCCACCTCCTAACACTCCTATAATTCCTATAGAGTGAGTGATGAAATGATTTTAAATAACGATTGCTCAGAAGTTAGCAATACTTACATAGCCCTTAAAAATAATTTTCATATCCTTAATTGAGTAACTTAACTTCTATGAATCAATCCTAAGGGAAAAAACCAATCATACACAGATTTATTCATATAAGTTGTTTGTAACAGGAGAAAAGTAGAAGCTGCATGAGAATACTTTGCTACACTAATACAACACTACAATTAAAAAATAATATTTAGGGAAAAATTTAATTGTATGAGAAGTAGAAGGTCAGGACATACAGCCAATTCTTCAACATTATCTAGTTAAAAGATCTGAATTAATCAAGATACATTTAAAAATCATTAGCAACACTAGCTATCTCTGGTTTTGAGAGTCACAGCAAATTTATTTCCTTCCCAATATTCTTCTGCATGTTTTTACATTTCTACAACGAGCATTTTGTTTCACAACTAAAAATAAATCTGCTGTAGGCTGGCATTTGTCCCACTTAGTCTGATTACAGTATCACCCCCTTGCTTATTCTCTGTCCATTTGAACTAGGTAAATGAACCTCCTGTCTACATTCTACATATTTCCCAGGAGACTAAGGAGGAACAGAATTTCCTAGATGTTAGACACGCATAAATAAAAAAAAAAGAAAAGCCCTCACTGGGTTGAAGGCTGGAAGCACCACACAGAACACGCCAGTCCAGAGCACTCTGGGTGCTCAACAGGGTGAGGGGAGAAACGGCCGACCGCAGAGCTGCAGGCTCTCGGAGGCGGGACTCCCAACTTCTCGGTAGCTGTCCGGTCAGCACTCTGCGTCTTACACACGAGAAAGGGTAGTAAAGGCTCCACACACACACTTCCTTACTTTAGAAGTGATAGAAGATTGTTTATTCACTCATTCTTTCATTCTACAAATATTTACCAAACATGAAATACAACCGAAAACAATCAGGACCCATCAAGTCCACAAATACAAAAGAAAAGTTCACAGTGTTGAGTTTCTTCATCACTCTGACTCACACACTCCAAACTTAAAATTCTGGTAACAGATGTAATAGGAGTGTCTGTACCGCCTTCCTTCTGACTTGCTAACTGCTCAACTCATTCGCTCCTGGGTCCTCTGCTACAGTCCAAACGTTTGTGCTCCCACACATGCCTCGGTTGAAATTCTCTTCTTCAGAGTGAGGGTGGGGCCTCGGGAAGGGGATTAGTCACAAGGGCTCTGAGATGGGATTAGTGCTCTTACGGACAGGATCCGCAGAGAGCTGCTGAGCCCTTCTACCATGTGGACACAGTAAGGTGGCAGTCTGTACATAAAAACAAACACCCCCCAACTTATTATCTAGTTCAATTCCCACACATAATGCAAGAACTGAGGGCCTGACACGTTCCTTAAAATGGCAAGTTAATGCTTGAGAAAGAAAACCCCATTTCATCTGATTCCTAAACATCTGTTCTATCACATCAAACTGAGGCTCTGACTCTTATTAACCTGCCCGTTTCAAAGATCTTACTTATCTGCACCCAGCTTCTTTGGGAGTCTGAATGGATTGTTCTGAGACAAATGCTGGGATGCTGCTATGGTCTGAAGCTTTGTGTCCCACCAAAGTCCTATCTGTAAATACTGATTCCCAAGGTGACGGTATCAGGAGGTGTGATCTTTGGAAAGCAGTCAGGTCACGGGGAAGAAGCCTTCGTGATCAGGGGTAGTGTCCTTATACAGGAAAGCCTACAGAGCTCCCTAGCCTTTTCCACCTCATGAGGAGACAGCGAGAGGTCAGGAATCTACCTCCAGGATTGTGAGAAATAAATCTGTGTTGTTTATAAGCCACTGAGCCTATGGTATTTTGTTATAGCAGCCTCAACAGAATTAAGATGTTCTGCAGGAGGAGATCTTAGCAATCATACGTTTGAAACAAAATCCTCTATTTTCTCATGATGAGGTTGGGGAGCAGAGGATTCTATTTCTTATTGCAGGAATGGCTTGATTAATAAGACACACACCAAATCCATGAAAGCAAAAACACATTTTGCTAAAACATCATGATGTCACATCCATAGTCAAGTGAAGTATCTAGCCACTACTCAGTGTGCCAACATGAAGACGGTTAAACGGTCTGGCCCTCGTAATCGCCTCTTACTTCAGCTGCACTGACAAATGTTATCTTAGTCTCTCTAAGTATGCTTCGAACCCAAACAAAACACAGAACACTGCAGGAGAGCAGGGAACATAAGGTACAAGCAAAGAAGTAGTAAACGAGAAACAGCTTCTTGGGGCATTAGTAACTTGTGAGCCTGAAATGAAACAGTAGAATTTAGAGTGTCACACTATGCTTATTACCTGCTGTACTGTCCCAGAACAATAAACTAGAGCAGTGATTTTAAACATTCTCATCTCATGTCACACAAGAATTACCAAAATTCTGTGGGACACCAAAAAATATATAGTTTTTAATCTGACCGAAAATAATTCATTCACAACAGATGGCTATTGTAGTGTTGGCTGTTGTCAATTTTTTTGAATCCTCACCGGAGGACATATTTTCCCATTGCTTTTTTAGAGAGAGAGGAAGGTGTTGGGAGAAGGGAGGAGGAGGGAGAGAGGAGGAGGGAGAGACGGGGAGAAAGAAAGAAGCCTGGTATCAAACCCACAACCTTTCAGTCCTCAGGATGACGTTCTAACTGAAACACAATGGCCAGAGCTGCTGTCATTTTTTTGATAATTTGAGGGGAAAACAGGTCGGTACTTCTGAGTAAATATTCAGGTATTGCATATTTTAAAAATTCTTGCAGCACACTGGCTGAAAAATCACTGAACTAGAGAGAAACAAATTATGTAAAGAAGAATGAGAAAAAGGAAGTCCTCCAAATTTCCTGTGACAGTGTCATGGAAATCCTTCTTTCCAGGGGTCCTTTGGGAAGGGCTGGCTGGCTCCACTTCTGTGCAGGGGCTATGATGGAGAAAGAGAGGGAGATGGCCAGTAGCTTATCCTGTGATTTAGTCTACGGAGGAACTTGGGATATAGCTAAGAGAAGACAACAAACACATCAAATACCCATACTGCTTGTTATTTAAAAACAGAGCAGAAGAAGAAAGGAAAAATCAATAAAAAGGATCGTAACTTCATAATGAAAGTTGTCAAACACCAACAAATTTTTTTTTAACCTTTGAAGAACGTCAAGATTTGTATTTGGGACAATAATGTTTCTATAAAAATGACTAAACATGAATGTTGTCTGATAGTCTAGAGACTCGTTTAAAATTAAATAAAGGTGTACTTGCTGTTTGACCTTGGCAAACTAAGATATATCCCCTTACTGGTCCTGGCTTAATTTTACCATCGAATTTTACAAATATACCAACATTAAAAATTTAATTCATTACATGTGAAAAACATTCGCCATTGTAGGACATAAGATATTTAAAACACAATCAACTTTACATAAAAATGGACATTTAAGAAATTATTAAATAAGTTATCTTGCTTCCTAGTATCCTTAGAGCAGAACTGTAAGAGCATACTTCAGTAAATAATATGTATAACACCCTATGGGCCCAATGAGAAGTGTGCTCTGTGGATAAGAAATGTCAGGGAAGGCTTCTCCAAAGAGGCCGTGGCTGAATGGAGTCTTGGAAGCTGAGCAGGACTCTGGCAGGAGGACCATTACGGAGTAAAGGAGCAAATGGCAAGTTAAGATTCAAACTGATTTCATCAAAGAACAGAATCACATTAAGTAAAGAAGCCTGTAAGGACCTTTCAGGAAGCAAGAACAGGACCACAGGAAGGGACCTCCAACAAAATAATGGGGCCGGAAGGCTAAAAAGGTAGAGGGGGGTGGGGGCAAAATGAAGAAGAGTTTTATGTATCATATAATCTCAAAACTTTCCAAAATAAAAAATTTTATATTTCTACTTATTTATAAATCAATACACGTATTACCCAGAGAAAAATTCTGTGTTCTTTATGAAATTCTATTACAGAAATCCTCAGAAATTTAAAATGATAACAATATATATAAACTCTACTATTTTTTTCCCCATGTCCTGGAGACTGTTTTGTAATCTACAATTTAAGACACTGGGCTAAACTACTGGCCTTGCTAACTGCTATAAAAAAGAAGGTCTTCCAATCAGTAATTCCAAATCCAGTCATTAGTTTTTGGCAGACATCCCCTATCATCTAATTGGCTTCTAGCCACCCATTGTATATAATAAAGCAACTCATTCAGTGACTTTCATACACATTTTGCAACCACGTTATCTTGTAAGGCTGGGCAAAAAAATTACCTTCTTCAAAGTGAGTTATTGTGATTGTATACTACAAAAACATGGAGAGGGGGTTGTAGCTGGCTGTTCTAACACCTTGATTTTATATTTTTCCTACCTTTATTCTCCTTTTGTTCTGATTCTTTAGCTTGTTTTCAGTTATCTTAATTTACTTATTTTGGTAAACACATTTTATATCCAGGTGTAGTAGAATAATAGAGAAATAATAAAATTATTTTTTTAAGCAACACAAAAAAAGATTTCTTTTTGAGTATTTACAATAGCAACAACAGGAACAGAAGCTGCTGACATTACTGCATGTTTTTTAGGGCATCAAACACAAGGCAGAGCCTTTTATATGTATTCTCTCATTTAATCCTTTCACAAATCTATAGATTGTAATTTGTTAAAACAGACATAGAAAGGTTATACAACTTGCTCAAAGTTATACAGGAAACTAAAAAAGCTAATACAAGAACAGGCATTCATGTTCTCTTAGACAGGCAATATTCTCTGAGGATACAATGATGGTTCACATATTCAAGACATGACACTCTAAGGGAAGAGACAAACATTTGAATAAACAATTACAATATAGTGTAATGAATGGTCACAGATACATACATGGGATATTACAGGAATGCAGAGATAGGTACCTAATCTTTCCTAAGGGAAAGTCATAGAGTCCTCCCACACTATGATGTATAATTGAGTCTTGACAATGCTTAGGATTTTGCCAAGAACACAAAGAATAAAATGGTATTTAAAAAAAAATATATAGTATATATAAAAAAGTGTATATAAAAATGTTTTATCACCACGCGCGCACAGACGAATGTTGACTATCTGTGGAGATGGATGTATTAACTAACTTCACTGTGATAACCATTTTGTAATACATATGTATATCAAATCACCATGTTGGATTCTTGAAACCTACACAATGTTATATGTCAATAACGCTGAAACAAATAAATCAAAAACATGATTTCTTTAAAGGTCAGTATGGCTGAAAGGTAGGGAATATGTACAAAAAGAGAAAAAGATAAAGCTGCAGAGGCTGAAAAAGTCCAGACCTGTGCAGTCCAATACAGTAGCTACTAGCCACATGTGGTTACTTACATGTAAATTATTTTATATTAAAGTTCTAAATTTTAAATTAAAATCTTGTCATACAAGCCACATATTAAGTGCCTGATAAGCATGTGTGACTAATTACTACTGATTTGTAAAGCACAGTTGGAAAACATTTTCCTCATTGCACAAAGTTCTGTAAAACAGAACTGGCCCACACTATGGAGGTCCTTCTATGCTAGATTATTTTCTCTAATAGATGGTGATACGAAGGCAATGAAAGATTTGAGTTTAAAAGAAGTGATATGTTAGAACTTCATTTAGGACTGATAGAAGTAAAATGAATGGACTGGGCGGTGCCAGAAGATAGGGGGAAGGTGTGTGGGACAGGGCGAGCTGTAGGGAAAAGAGAGGAGAGGAAAACAAATCATGAAGTCAAATAAACAAAATGTTAAGCACATATCTTTTAATGAAAAGATTATGCAACACTTTTCAATTAAAAATAAATCCAAATCTCTTAAAATGAAAAAATACTGCTGCTACAATGAAAGTTGGCTAGGGGAGTGAGTGTAAAAAATTGCTATCACAACTGTTATCAAAAGAACAGCAGTGAACACTAAGGCAATGAATGACATGAGGAAACTGAAGGAGGGCACACATACTGAAGAGGAAGAGTCTAAGCATTACTGAGTGATTAGACTGTGTGTACGCATACGAAGCGGAACACCCCAAAAACCCATCACTTATTTATGAAAAATTGTATATTTATTCTTACATGTTTAAATGTCAGTCACCTCAAAATATTGTCCTTTGATGCAACACACCTATTGAGATGTTTTGTCCACTGCTCAGTTTTTGAACTCACCAATTTAGATGACTTTTAGTGCTTCTGACATTTTTTGTTTTACCTCTTCCATGTTGGCAAAATGTTTCCCTTTGAGGACTTTTTTCGCCCAGGATAACAAAAAAATGTTGCTAACGGTAGATCAGGGCATGGGGGTCATGCCATTTATGGCCAAAAAATGCTGAACTATCAGCACAGTGTGGGCAGGTGTGCTTGTAAATCACCCATCATGAAATTGGCAGACAGGACAAAAAGAGTCTTCAAAAAAAAATTAATGGGGACTTCCAGTCAAGATGGTGGCATGGGCAGAAATGGCTCGCCTCTTCACACGACCACATCAAAATTACAAACAAAATAAAGAGCAACCATCACTCAGAACCGTCAAAAATCAAGTAGAATGGAAGTCTGGAAACTATGGAATTAAAGAAACCACATCCATCCAGACAGGTATGAGGAGTGCAGATGCTGAATGGGCTGATGCCTCATCCACATGTAGTAGATAAAAATTTGGGAGGGATATATCAGGAGCTAGGAGTCCCAGCCCCACATAAGGCGCCCCTGCCCAGGGTTCCAGTGCCAGGAAGGTAAGTCCCCACAACTTCTGCCTGCAAAAACCAGTGGCGATTGAGTTGGTGGAAGAAAACAGCTGGAACCCCAAGCAGTTCCTTTTAAAGAATCCACACACAGGTTCACCTACTCAGACTCACTCCCTCTGAGCTCCAGCACTGGGGTAGCAGCTTGAAAGGCACCGATGGCATACTGGGAGAAACTGAAGTGTCTGCCATCAAGGCAAGCAATGGCCACTGTCCCTTTTCTAAACCCTTCCCCACAGAGCCAGCAAGCTGGTGCCATATCTGAGACTCCATCAACCTGGCTAACACCGTTTGACCCGCTTTGGAAATCCCCAGCGACTCTGCCCCACCCAACTTATGTGTCTCAACCAAGGTGCTTTTCCATAAGAACAGCAGGTCTTGGCTCGCACTTTACAACTTCCCAAAGCCTCTCTAACAAGCAATAGTTGGCCTCAGTGAGTCCCAGCCCCAGCATAACCAGCAGCCAGCTTGGATTCACAGCTTGGCTTCCCCTGGGAATCTCCAAGCCCAGCACAAGTAGCAGCCATATCAGATTGCTTTATCGCTCAGCCAGGGTGGCCTCAGGCAAAACACAGGTGGGGACTGAACTTGGCCTGCACCACCTGGGAAACTCCAGAGCCAGTGTACCCAGTGGATGGCTACACAACACATTAGATACTACCACCCTGCCCCTCCACAGCTGATCCTCCATGGAGGGCAGAGATTGGTGGTCAGCGGTCACAGCCAGTCCTTGCAGCTGACTGGCCCGGGTAAATCCCTCCCACTGATCTGCCAATAGCAACCAAGGCTCAATTACAAGAGTAGTGTATTCAGCCCACACAAAGAGCACACCTTGAGTACCCACCTTGGGTGATAGGGGAGGCTGTGCCACTGGACCCTACAGGACACCTACTACATTAGGCCACAGTACCAAGACATGGATGGAGTCAAAGCAGCTCTACCTAATACACAGAAACAAACACAGGGAGGCTGCCAAAATGAGGAGACAAAGAAACATGGCACAAATGAAAGAACAGATAAAAACTCTAGTAAAAGAGCTAAACGAAATGGAGATAAGCAGTCTGTCAGATGCAGAGTTCAAAACACTGGTTACAAGGATGCTTAAGGAACTTAGTGAGGACCTCAGAAGCATAAAAAAGATCCAATCAGACATGAAGGATACACTAACTGAAATAAAGAACAAGTTACAGGGTAACAAGAATAGAGTTGATGAAGCTGAGAATCAAATTAGTGATTTGGAACATACGGAAGCAAAAAACCACCAATCAGAACAACAATAAGGAAAAAGAATCCAAAAAATGAGGACAGTATAAGCAGCCTTTGGGACAACTTCAAGAGGTCCAATATTCACATCATAGGGGTGCCAGAAGAAGAGAAAGAACAAAAAATTGGAGATCTGAAAAAATAATAAAAGAAAACTTCCCTAATTTGGTGAAGGAAATAGATGTGCAAGTCCTGGAAGCAGAGAGTCCCAAAAAGATGGATGCAAAGAGGCCCACTCCAAGACACATCATAATTAAAATGCCAAAGGTTAAAGATAAAGAGAAAATCTTAAAAGCAGTGAGAAAAAAGAAGTCAGTTACCTACAGGGGAGCTCCCATAAGACTGTCAGCTGATTTCTCAAAAGAAACTTTGCGGCCCTGAAGGGACTGGCAAGAAATATTCAAAGTGATTAAAAGTAGGCATATACAGCCAAGACTGCTATACCCAGCAAAGATATCATTTAGAACCAGAGGGCAGATAAAGAGCTTCCCAGATGACAAAACTAAAAGAGTTCATCATCACCAAGCCATTACATGAAATGTTCAAGGGATTTATTTAAGAAAAAGATCGTCAAAACTATAAACAACAGAATGGTAGAAATACATTATCAACAATTGAATGTGGGGGAAAAAAAACAAAAAAACAAAAAACTAAGCCAATAGGAAGAACAGGGACAGAATCATGGACACAGAAAGCATTTTGATGGTTGCCAGGTGGGGGTTCGTGGAGCAATGGATGAAGAAGTAAGGGGATTAAGAAGTACAATAGATAATTACAGAATAGCTATGGGGATGTTAAGTACAGTATAGGAAATGGAGTAGCCAAAGAACTTATATACATGACCCACTGACGTGGACAATGGAGAGGGGATTACCTGAGAGAGTGGGGGGTACTGGGTGGGGGAGCTGCAAAGGGGAAAAAAATCAGGACAATTGTAATAGCATAATTAATAAAGTATAATAAAAAATTCACTGAAGCTGGATGCAGCCTCTCACAACACCACCAGCTGGTACACTGATATAAATCAGTTCATACGACACTCACCTAGGTGGGAAGCCTGTACTGTAAGGGCCCACCCTCCAAAAGATAATTCTAGTTTTTTTTGGTTCCCTCTTGTATGTTCCAAGTACTTCAATAAGACAGGCAGACCCAATCCTACCATCCTCATTTTTAGATGTAAAGCAACCAAAGCACAAAAGGTTTGGATGAAAAACACCAATCATGTAGTTAGTAGAAAGAAGGATTCAAGAAAGATAGCTTATCTAATACCAAAGGTTATGCAGACCAGCAATTTTCAACCAGTTCACACAAAGTTTTTTTTATGACTATTTTATTTTTTTAATTGTCATGCAAGGACATGCTTATTGATTTTTAGGGAGTGGCAAAGGGAAGGAGAAAAACATCAATCGGTAGCCTCTTGTACATGCTCCAACTGGAGTCCAAACCCACAACCCAGGCATGTGCCCTTACTGGGAATCGAACTCACAGCCTTTTGCTTTGTGGGAAAACACTCCAACCAACCAAGCCACACCGGCCAGGGCATGCAAGAATTTGTAAAACAAGACTATTTAGTCAGATGCACTGATCTCTCTACACTTAGAGTTTCAAATCAAAAATATGACAACAGAAAAAACAACAATTAGCTGTTCAGTGTGAATGCCCTGTCTTGAACCATAAATATATAGGCCATATAAGAGAGTTGCATCTTACTGGTCACATTCATAATAAGGTTGTGTCTGGCTGATTAATTCTTGGTGCCAGAAATCCTTATATACAAATATAGGCACTTGATTTTTTAAAAAAGTCACTTTGGAGCAAAAAGTGTAAGTACTGTATTTTACTGTGTATAATGCACACTTTTTTGGCCCACACTTTTGAGGGAAAAATAACGATGTGCATTATACATGGGTAGTACCTGAAATACCTTGTTCTTGTTTTTTGCAATTATTTGTTATATACAATTTCTTGTGCCATAATATGTTCAAAAATAACACTAAAGTTCCTTTATAATACAAAAAAACAAGTATCTAAATATAAATAATTGGATTAAAAAATTAAAACCAAAGACTTTTTTCCTGAAAGTTTGGGCCAAAAACATGCACATTATACACAGGAGCGCATTATACTCAGCAAAATACTGTGATTACTAGTATTTTCTTGTAAATCAATCAAAATTATACCTGTTTTTTTGGGTCAAATCAACAAACAATAGTATTTTTTGGTGTGCCACAGAATTTCTGTAATTACTTTATGTGTGCCATGAAATGAAAAAGGCTGAAAATCACTGTATTAGACTATTTCCACTTGGCCTAATCATCCATCCTCGTCATCAAATATTGCTTCCAATAACCTTTTTGCTTTTTCTGAATATCAAATACACCCTTGCAAAAGATCGAAGCTCTGAAATCCCCAGGAAATCTGGAGGCATTTAAATTTGTTGCAAGTTCTGATAGCAATAGCCAAAGGAGTTTCAAAATGTAACAGAGATGCTCTTTTTAACATTAAAAAAAAAAAACTTTCACATTAAACTTATGGTTCTCTTACCCTGCGTGGGTGGCTTAGTTGGTTGGAGAGTTGTCCCATGCACCAAAAAGTTCTGGGCTTGATTCCCAGACAGGGCACATACCTGGTGGCGGGTTTGATCCCCAGTTTGGGTGTATGCAGGAGGCAACTGATTACTGTTTCTCTCTCACATCCGTTTCTCTCTTCCCCAGCCTCCCTTCCTCTCTCTTTAAGATCAATAAACATATCCTCAGGTGCAAATTTAAATAAAAATATGGTTCTCATCTTTATGCAAAGCAATGCATCACAAAACTATGAAAGTATTTTATAAGAATAAACTATCTTTTTCAATCATTACAAGCATTCAGTTAGAAAACACATGCAAAACCCTTCATATTTACAAAACCTTGATGTATAGGTAATGAACTAATAATTATGATGGAGAAAACAGCAGCAACAAAGGCTTCTGGTACAGCTCTAAGAATTTTGACCCTCAGCACTCTAGCAAGAAAAAGTTGATTATGGTTTGCAAATGAGAAAAGAAACTCTGAAATGATTCCTCCTGATTTTTCTCTCTGAACTGCTGCCAGTAAAACAAAAGAAAGAAAAAACCTCTAAGTAGCCATAACACCAATTCTCTACTGGATGCTTGATTACTGGATGCTTAATTATTACTAATTAAGATTTTTTGCTACACAGTATTCTTACCCAGACCACTTACCTAGGAATCAGCCAGATGCAAAGATTTTACATAATTGGTGAAATGAAGAATAACTAATATAAGTAAGTGAAAACCTCTTAATACATTTCTAAGGTACCTGATATATGTCTTGTTTAGACAAAAAAATCCTATTACTTCTAGAAATACCAAATGCAAGTAACATGACCCAAAATCCTTCTCTAACCTAGTCTCATGATTAATAAATCAGTTTTATCTAAATCTGAATCAACTAGTTCTCCCCCTTCCATTATCTGCCAAATTCCTGATGGTACTTAGTAGGATAACCACCCAAAACTCTTTATATAAACCTTCACATGCAAAAATGCCAGTCTTTATTTAAAGTCATCCGACGGACAGGATCCCAAGCAGTGTGACTACTGCTCCTCCTGGCTACTCAGGAAGCCAGCATATCCCTGAGAGGACAACTTTCAGACACTAGAAAACATGGGAAGAGAACACTAAAGTGGAGAAGACAATAAGCCAGTAATCAAAACACAAAAGCTACACACTCTAACTCATACAAGGAGAACAAAATAGCAACAAAGATATTTTAATTTAGCAATTCTACTCAAGATTTTTCCTAAAGAAATCAAGATATGAGCATATATGACCACAAAGAAATCTAAATGACCTAATATTCAGAACTGAATTATAGCAATTTTTATAGTGGAGTATCAAGACATTATTAAGACAATGGGTATATATGTAAGACTGATCAACTTTTAAATTTAGACATATTTAAAGTAGACACGTATTACTTATGTAATAAGGAAAAACATGTTGGCTTAAATTAGTGATGGGGAAATTTATTATAAAAAATAAATTACTAAATCATCAGAACAGGAAAAGAACTTTGTATGATCTGGATGCATTTTAAAAAATGTAGTACAGTTAGTTATTGTTTGCTGTTAAAAATAGAATGTACTGAATCAGTGAAATTAGGGAAATGTGACTAAATCCTTAGAGCTGCCTTAAATTTAACACATATTCCAGGATAAACTACTCCCTTTATAAATATTTCTCTCTGTTCCTGACATGGAATAAGTAAATTTCTATTTCTGACAACAAAAGGAACTAAACATACCCTCAATAATTTTGCTGTGATCAATCTCTAGACTGCTTTTATATTTTGGAGGATGACCCCTTCGAAAACTGATAAAATACACCTGGATTTATTCTTTTTCAGATTATCCTTACTTCTTGATTCAACTACTTTTCAGTCTAAAATGAAGTTATCTACATTTAAAAAACTGAAGACTTCTGAAGAGAGAGCTGATGTTCCTTCTGATGTTATACAAGTTAATTATCTCATCTGCTTCTTTTTCAATATTTGCATGTGAAATATACCTTTAACAACTG
The DNA here is from genome assembly GCF_021234165.1 of Pteronotus mesoamericanus. Classification (NCBI taxonomy): domain Eukaryota; kingdom Metazoa; phylum Chordata; class Mammalia; order Chiroptera; family Mormoopidae; genus Pteronotus; species Pteronotus mesoamericanus. The sequence goes on along the minus strand of NW_026555084.1, from coordinate 29,556,538 downwards.
CATGTGTCTCTGGAATAACATGCATTATGCCTATCTGTCCCACACCTGAAGGGCAGAACCGACATATTTTTCTGTTGTGTGTCTTACAGCGCTACCAGGAAAAGCTCCCAATGAGTCCATTACCTGAGTTTTCAGGACTCTAATCCACATTCCAATTCAGGCAAGAAAATCCACAAACAGGTCTTAAAAAATACATTAAGAATTTTTTTTTTACATTATTTAAAAGGAAAATAAAAACAAAACTCTCACTGGTAAGAATATTTCTATCCAACTCAACTAAGCAGAAATATTTTAAAAAATTACGTAGATATATTTCCTGGCCTCAAACTTTTACACGTAGAGTTCAAAGTGTTGATATCACCAAAATATATGTAAAACTAAGACACTGTATATGAAAATTAAGAAAGGTCCACGAAATGTTCCTAAATATACTCACAGAAAGGTAGCTGTTAATGTCCACATCATCAGTAATGGTTTGGCGCTCTCCTTTATGGTTAATTTTCCGGAACCTTCGTCGAGATTGTCTGGCCGGAATTTCTCTTTGGAGAATATTATCTTCATTATCTTTGGAATTCTCTACCTGAAACACATGTTCACATTCCTGATTGAATATCCAATTTTTCCATATTACTGACAGTCTATGGAGTCTTAACAAGCTCATAAGGAGGCTTCATTTACTCCTAGCAAGAAACTGCCTCAAGAAAACTGTATAATGCTCATAAGCTCAAAAAGATTAAAAGTGACATTTTTTCTAAAGATCTGAAAACCAGTTTCCTTCCAGGAAATAGTCAGCCTTGCTTACATAAACATATATCCTCTAAGTAAAGTCACTTACCAGAAATGAAGGCTGTTAACTACACCTACATATTCAGTAATTTTAACTTCTTTGCTAGTCTAATTACAAACTGCCTGATTATGTGCTTATTTTATTTAGCAAACAATCAAGGATTAGATTTCCATCAGTTTACAAACATTAATGTATTAGTGTTTGGTGTCCATCTCAATGTATGACAATAGCGAAGAGTAAGGCTAGCCTCTTTTAAGGAAGAAGGGAAAATATTTACTGAAGGCTTGAAATGGGCCAGCATGCATATACACCATACTATTTAGTTGACACAGCCGCCCTGTAAGCAGGTATTGGTATCTCCAGTTTAGAGATGAACAAAGTAAAATCCAAAGAGATTTATGACTTTCCAGTCTCAGAACAATGATACGTATTAAAGGTGATATGGAATACAGTCTTGTCTTCAAAACTTATGCTGCCGACACAAGACCACACTGCCTAACCACAGACTAACCGCAATTTTAAAAACTTACTTTTTCAAAGGATATGTCCTAAAGTGTACCTTATAATTCACTTCACATCCAATAAATAACAAATAATGTTTTCCCCCACAACTATTTTTTCTACTAATGTGTTATCTTTTGCTAATATAAAAAAAATGTCCGCCCTAGCTGGTGTGGCTCAGTGGATTGAGCGCTGGCCTGCAAAGCAAAGAGTCACCAGTTCAATTCCCAGTGTAGGGCACATGCCTAGGTTGCAGGCCAGGTTCTCAGGAAGGGGCACGTGAAATGCAACCAGACACTGATGTTTCCCTCTCTTTCTCTCTTCCGCTCTCTAAAAATAATTTAATTTTAAAAAATCTTTTAAAAAAATAAACAAAAAATGTCCTAGTCACCCAAGTATGAAATTTCATCAACATTTCCAAGTCCTGCTTGTCTTCCAAATCCTATCTTCGGTCATTTCTCTTTTTCAGAATTTTTTAAAAATTGATTTTTAGAGAAAGGGTAAAGGAGAGAGTGAGAGGGAGAGAAACATCTATCAATCGCCTCTCATACGCATGCCAACTGGACACTGGGCACGTGCCCTGACAGAATTAAACCCACAACATTTTGGTGTATGAGACGACGCTCCAACCAACTGAACCGCTCTGGCCAGGGCCTTATCTTCAATCATTTCTTAGAACTTGTCAATTCTTTTTATAAATCAACCTCACAATGTCCTTTCTTTTACTGTTATTGTTACTACCAGTTATTCAAATGTTAGTCACTTCAGTCCTGAAATACAGTAGGAGGTGATCCTGCTGCTTCAGACCTGTTCCCCTCTAATTCCACCTGGCATGGTGAGATAAATCACCTAGATAAATCATCACTACGTCAGGTCTCTGATTCAAAATGCTACAATGGATCACTGATAGTTACCAAATAAAATTTAAACTATTGTACTGGATATCCAAAGTCACAAACACTCCCTCCCCAAAATATTTTTTATCACTTTTTATGAGTAAGCCTAGAAAATCCACTCTCTTTCTTCCTCCCCAACAACAACAAAAACCCCTCTCACATAAAAGCTCTAACGAGATACGCAAAATTCCCTGATGATTTCTCAGAAAGAACTGATGTCTAAGCTGCTCTGTTTTAGGTGTGAGAGTTTAAGAGCAAGTGGCCAAGTCAATGTGACTACACTGCTAAGTAAATGATTTCCTCAATTTGCTTTTATTCTACCCATTCTATCTTTACATGCTGAAACACGACCAATCATTTAAGACACATCTCAACTGCCTTCTCATCCATAACCACCAGAGACATTCCTTTTCTCAGACCATGACTGGTTAATTGGGTGTACACAGCCTAGATGTCTCATAAACAGGACATGCTCCTGACAGCCTTCAGACCTCTGCACGGGCTGCTGTTACGTCTGCCTAAAAGCGCATTCCTCCTCTGCCCACATCCTGGCATCTTACACTTACTTCATGATCCTGTTTCCCACAATCCCTCCTGTCTCAGGGAGATGCTTCTTCTGTAACACTAAGCACAGTGACCATAATTATTAGCTAAGCCTACTTCACTACCAAGCTCTCTAAGACAGGAACTGTATTATAGTACAAATCTTTGTTCACTTAACATTCAATAAATCTGCCATAATGGGTATTACATTAAATTCTATTAAATTCTCTCTCCCCAAATATGTTAGCTCCTTGGAAATATGTATGAAGTATTCAAGAAATATACAGACAGGCAGAATAAGTTACCGAACACTGCTTTTCTGAAAGGTAAAATCTGGAAAGGACAGGGAATTGATTTTCAGCTCAACAATTACAAAATCTGGTGTAGGTAGCAAATACATACTTCCTCATTGTAATTCAATTCCCTCTTCTAAAAATTAAAAGGACAACCATAGTATTTCCTGAACCACTACACTAGGCCGTCTACCAGAAACTCTAAGTTCTATCATTTAAGGCGCACAATGACCCTACTCCAAGCTAGTGTTAAAAGATGTTACAGAGTCTCACAAAACTTAATTCACACAGGTGGGTAAGTGAGGTCTTAAAACCCAAGAGTGACCAAAAAAAAAAGTTCATCTCCTTCATACTGCCCTATCCCAAAAGAGGAACTACATTATCTACTTCAGGTGAAATTCCAATATCACAGGATTCTTAAATCTTTCAATACCTACCATTTATTAGCAAAAGCAGAGATTTAAACAATAAAGGCTTTTCAAAGTAAGTATAGTAGTAAGTTGAATTTAGGAAAGGAGTTCCTGAGCCTCAATTTAGGGAAAAGTATTGAATGAAAAAACTGAATAATGTATAAAGGTTTAAGAGCCCTTAACAAAGCTCCCTCTAAATACAAGCAAAATGTGAGACTTTGAGAAAATAAAACTTTGCAAATGCATACTGAAATGGCACAAAAGTAACAAAGCCGAAGACCAAGAATGCAGTGAAAGCAAGAATACCAGGAGGCGGGCTACCAACAAAGCCTCTGACCTACCGTTTTCTCTATTCTATGAGATGAGACCTTCCACTCTGAGAGCTGTAGGGAGCAAGAGAGACGGGAAATAAAATAGAAGATCCACCAAAGACAGGGAATCCAATAGGAGACTCACTCGGGAAACTCATCCCCACTAGCCTCACTGTAAAGGGCGAGCACTGTGTAAGGTCACCCTGCAGGGACAGGAAGAAAACTTGCTTGGCACTGAGAGGAGAGAGTGGGAAAAAGTAACGAAACAAAACCCATTTCCCGAGAATTCAAAAAATAAGCAAGCCCTCATGCAGGCCTGTTGGGGACCTTAAGGACATAAGTAAGTTTAAAGTAGTTTAGGACTGGTATGTGCATATATAACTGACAAAAACAAATCTAAAACCTCTTTGCAAGAATGCAACTTCAACACACCTCAAAAAATTCCCACACCTAAAGTTCAAGACATAAAAATTCATGTACAAACATACCAAAAAGCCCCACCTAAGTACAAAAAAGTCCAATCACATAGGCAAATAAGACATTTTGAGCAATAATAAACAGAAAAAGGACAGCAGAATATTTGCAAGCATTCCAACACACTGAAAGTATCAGAAAATATAAAGTGTAATTTTAAAAACTTTCAAACAAAAAGAAACTTGAAAATGAGCCAGAGATTATAAATAGCAGCCAAGCAGGCAAGGACAGGCCAGGACAGGCAAAAAAACCTCTTTCCCATATGCCCTTATCACCCTGCCAGGCTAGCAAGCAAGCGGGACAAGAATTCAAAGAGGTAGCTTGTCTGAAACAGAAGAACACAGTTTGCAGCCCAAAGTCAGGGAGAGAATAAAATAAGAAATCATAAGATACAGAGGTTGAGTGAAAAGATTAAACATATATCTAAACAAATTGCAAGGTGATAACTGCTCTGGCTGGTATGGCTCAGTGGATTGAGTGCTGGCCTGCGAGGCAAAGGGTCACCAATTCGATTCCCAGCTTCCTGGGTTGTAGGCCAGGTCCCCAGCAGGGGGCATGTGAGAAGCAACCACACACTGATGTTTCTCTCCCTCCCTTCCCTTCTCTTCTCTCTAAAATCAATCAATCAATCAATCAACCTTTAAAGAAGGTGATACAGAAAGAGAAATGAGACATATTCCACAGAGAAAAATGACTTTTTAAAAATTAAACAAAAAGAAAGCCCAGAGCAACCCAACAAATCCAAAGCAGGACAGTTAGAAACTACAATTATAAATTCACACAATAAAGATAAACAGAAAGCTTTTAATGAGGCCAGAGAGAAAATACAGGTCAGCTATAAAGGAAGGGCAATTACATTAATCACTGACACCGCAACAAAAATGGATTCCAGCAAACAGAATATATTGAATGTGCTGAAGAAAAAAGATTCTCCTCCTAAAATTGCATTGATGGCAAAACAATCCTCAAGAAGGATGCAAAATAAAGGTATTTTTCAGGAACACACACAAAAAATGCACCCAGCTGAGATGTTTACCAGCAAAACACCTTTATAAAAAAAAATTTTTTTTGAAAGGTCTACCTCAGATGTAACACGTGCACATAAAGTAAGGTCTTAGATACAAGAAAGAACTGAAAGGAAAAATAAAATGCTAAATATATGATTAAATATTTGCATAAATATTTTATGCAACTAATGATTGTATAAAACAATACGGTAAGGCAAAAAATAACTAGAACTAAAATACTACACAACTGCAATTACATTTGGATACAGGCACCAGCAGTAAACTTTTACAAGTTCACTACTTATTAACTTTGGTTATTTTTAAGTAGGCATATAATAGCTAGAATTAGCACAGAAAGAAGAGACCAAACACAATATCTAAGGGAATGTTGTGTGGGGGAAAGGGTACTTACTACAGAAGAAAGCAAGAACAAGAGGCAAATGAAAGACCAAACACACACAAAGCATATGTGATGAAAGTTAATCCAACCTGTCAGCATTCACAAAGAGCCTAAATGGAAGGCATTCCAGGTTAAAAATAACAAAACCAATCTTACACAAACCCAGAAGAAAGGTAACAGTCCCCAATATATACGACAAAAGACTACTAGAAATTAAAAAATGTATAAAAAATACGACAAAAGACTACTAGAAATTAAAATCACAGGTACATCTCAGTAAGAAATAATTAATGTGAAAATCCTAAACTTGATTATCAAAGCGGGTCCAGAAATGCAGGGAAAAAAAAGATAATATCTCACATCAAAGTTTTACTGGGAATGCAAGAGTAGTAGTTTAATATTATTACATCTATTAAGGTAAACTGTATTAACCCTGTGGAGGTCATGTCTGATCTGAGATACAAACTCTCTTCTTAGTTACATATACCAGGTGCATAGTTTCCAGGTCATAACTAGCCGCATGTCTGTACATGACTAAATGTTAAGCCATAATGTTTAAGCCTTCAGTTTGGTTATAGCACGTGTTTCACAAGTGTGTGACATTTGACAATAAACTGTATCTGAGAAATACCACAAACTCCAAAGTTGGTATGGCTGGGTTTTTCTTTTCCCTTGCAAACTTCAAAGTCAATGTTGTGGGGGGTTTTTTCACTTACCATTGAAAATGGCTGGAAAATACATCAGTCTGATAATCCAAGAGATGTCAAAGAAATTCAGCAAATGCTACTCGAGTGGCTTACTAAATATTTTTGCAAGAGTTGTGAAAATTGTTTATGCTGTGAGCACAGCAGTATTTTTTGTGATGACTTTACAAATGTTTTGCAAAGCCTATTACTGACCGATAAGTGTTAAAGACATTTTTTGGTTGTGTTTTTTAGCAATATCCACATTTCTATTATTTGAAAAGAACATTTTTTATTCTTTATGCTTAATATTTCTCTGTTTAATAACTTCTACATTGTAACTGGAAATAAAATTTAAAACCTATTTTATTATATAAATATAATAAATGCAAATTTTCAGTGTTTTTAATGTTTTTTCCGTGTTGCAGCACATACTAGTAATGAATGTATTTTTTGGATACACAATCTATGATGTAATTTTTTGACTACGACCTCCACAAGGTTAAGAGATTAAAGAGAAAAAGGCACAGATCAATGTAATAAATACAGAAAAAAGTTTCTGATAAAATTTAGCAATATTTTTTTGATACACAAGATACCCCTTTTTAAGTAACTATGAACTTCTGACAGAATCCCAATAGTTTTTGGTATTTCTTTGCTTCCTGACACAGGAAATCCCAGTCAAATAATTACCTACTCCGCATGTGATGTAAGCCATTATTTCACAGAGACTTGTTCCCTTTTAGTGGGGGAATGGTATTTACTCACCATAACCTGGGTTTTTTAACCACTAAAAATAATTAAAACCTCTTAGTTGTCACTTCCACGTTCTTGCAATAAAAAGCCCAGGGGACACATTTTTTCAGAGAGTGAACCAACTTGGGAAATATTTTTAAGGAAAAGTCGTATGCAGATGCTGACATTTCCCATTCAAATTTTCAACTGGAATTTTACTTAATATCTTTAAATTTGTATAACTCTTACGTTAGAAATAATTTGATTCCTAATGACAATAACATTTTCCTTATAATAGGTGGACAATGCCTACTCACATTTATTACTATGACTAATATTTATCTCAATTTTGTGATAACACTTTATAATTATGTGTACTTTGCTTTCTCTTTGAAATGTGTATTCTTTGCTTTTAAATAAAAGGGTTTTTTCTGTACTTAGGAAGAACCACCTGCATTCTTGTTTTGCACTTCAACCTTTTCAAATGCCCTTTGTCTCTGTATTCTTTTCGTCAGGCAAATTTTTATTGATGTATAATTCATATACAATTTATGCTTTTAAAAAAATATTGTATTTATTTTTCGAGAGAGAGGAAAGGAGGGAGGGGAGGGACAGAAACATCAATGTGTGGTTGCCTCTTGTGCACACCCTCCTGGGGACCCAGCTCACATCCCAGGCACATGCCCTGACTGGGAATTGAACCAGCAACCCTTGGGTTCATAGGCCAGCACTCAGTCCACTAAGCCACAGCAGCCAGGGCTAATTTACCCTTTTAAAGTGTACAATTCAGTGGTTTTTGATGTAAAGCTGTGCAACCATTACCATTATCTAATTTCAGAACATCTTCATCATGCTCCACCAAAAAAACCCCATACCCATTAGCATGTACTTTTTGTCTTATGGATTTCCCTCTTCTTGATATTTCATATTACTATAAATGGGATCATACCATATGTGGTTTTTTGTGTCTGGCTTCTTTTATTTAGAGTGATGTATTCAAAGTTCATCCACATTATAGTATGTATTGATACTTGATCCCTTTTTATTGCAGACAATTTTCCATCATATGGACATAGATATTTTGTTTACTCATTTATCAAGATATGGACATTTGATTTGTTTCCACTTTTCAGCTATTATAAATATTATGAACGGTAGTGAGCGAGATTTTATGTGGACATGTTTTCAATTCTCTTGGGTATACATTTACGAGTGAAACTGATGGGTCACATGGAAACTCTGTTTAACTCTTTGAGGAACTATCAAACTGTTTGCCAAAGTAGCTGTACCATTTTATATTTCCACTGGCAGTGTCTGAGGGCTTTAATTTCTCTATACCAGTGAATTTCAGCTTTTTTCATCTCATGGCACACATAAACTAATTATTAAAGTTCTGCAGCACACACAAAATATATTTTTTGCTAAGCTGACAGAAAATAGGTATAATTTTGATTGAATTACAAAAAATAATAATAGTAATTATCTACCATTTTTGCTCCAAAGTGACTTTTTAAAATATCTGGTAACTATACTTGTATATAAGGATTTCTGGTACGCAGAATTATCAATTAGACAAAATTTTATTATGTGACATGAAGAATAAGATGCAACTCCATTATCAATATATAACCTATATATTTATGGTTCAAGACAGAGTATTTACACAGAACAGCTAATGTTGTGTGGGCTACTGTTACATTTTTGACACTCTAAGGGAAAATAGGTCAGTGCACCTGACTAAATAATCTGATGCTGCATGTTTTAAAAATCCCTGTGGCATGCTGGCTGAAAATCACTACTCTATACCATTGTCAATACCTGTTATTATCAGACTGTTCTCTTATTACCCTTTTACTATCTGTTGGGAAAGGCAGTCTTCCTTGGGCCTCTTGTGCTTCTATACGTTTTGCTGAGTTTGCCAATAATACGAAGTCCTAACCATTCAGTCACTTGGCCATTTCTCACAGTTGTGTTTGTAGTGAGCAATCCTGAAGGAAGAGAGAATGCTCCTGCTGGAACAAGAGCAGGCTTTCTTACTATAAAACCAGTATATTCCCCAAGTCCACTGTTTCTTAGTTGCAATGCAAACCTTCTATGTGCTTGGTATCTACCTAGGCCATCCAGCACTGCCTCCAAGCGACCTGGGAGGAAAGGAGAAGCTAACAAAATATGCTAATCATTATTCTGCTTGTTACATGATGAGTCGTAAAGTTTTTTGTTTCTGGTCAAAGTGTCTTTCAAAGTGTGCCAGCATCCATGGAATAATAAACAGTTTGTAAATACATCTGCATCATAGGGGTACCAGAAAGAAAAGAGAAAGAAGGTACTGAGTACCTTTTTGAAGGAAGAATTACTGAAAACTTCCCTAACTTGGTGAAGGAAAAAGACACATTAAGTCCAGGACTCTCGAAGAGTCCCAAACAAGATGAACTCAAAGAGGCCTACACCAAGACACAGCATAGTTAAAAATGGCAAAGGTTAAAGACAGAGAATGTTAAAAGCAGCAAGAGAAGGACAGTTCATTTTACATACAAGGGAGCTCCGAATAGACTGTCATCTGATTTCTGAACAGAAACAAATCAGGCCAGAAAGGACTGGCATAAAATATTCAAAGTAATGAAAAGCAAGGACCTCAATTAAGACTACTTTACCCATCAAGGCTATCACTTAAATTTAAAGGAGAAATAAAGAGTTTCCAAGACAAGAAAAAGTTAAAGGAGTTTGCTATCACCAAACCAGTATCACAAGAAATGTTAAAGGGTCTTCATTAAGGAGAAGCACCTCCAAAAAGAAACATAGTTATAAAAAATAAAAAGGCAGTAAGTACCTACTTATCAACAATCACTTTAAATGTAGATGGTTTAGCCCTAGCTGGTGTGGCTCAATGGACTGAGTGTCAGCCTGTGAACCAAAGGGTTTCCCAGTCTAGGGCACAGGCCTGAGTTGCAGGAAGGGTTCCCAGTGTGGGTCATGTGAAAGGCAACCACACATTGATGTTTCTTCCCCTCTGTTTCTCTCCCCCTTCTCCTCTCTAAAAATAAATAAATAAAATCTTTTAAATGAATGAATGAAAGAATGAATGAATGTAGATGGTTTAAATGCTCCAACCAAAAAAAGCACAGGGTAGCAGAATGGATAAGAAAAGAAGACCAATATATATGCTGTCCACAAGAGACCCATCTTAGAACAAAAGATACACACAGACTAAAAGGATGAAAAAAGATATTTCATACAAATGGAAATGAAAAAAGAAAGCTGGTGTAACAATACTTCTATCTGACAAAACAGACTTTAAGGAAAAGGTTATAATGAGAGACAAAGACAAATACCACATAAAGATAATGGGAACAATCCAACAAGAGGATATAACCATTGTAAACATTTATGTATCCAACATAGGAGCACCCAAATATATAAAGCAAATACTGATGGACATAAAGGGAGAGATCAACAGTAATACAGTCATCATAGGGAACTTTAACACTTCAGTGACATAAATGGATAGATCAGAAAATCAACAAGGAAACAGCGGCCTTAAATGACACACAGAACAGGTGGATTTAACTAATCTCTTCAAAGTATTCCATGCCAATACAGCAGAATATATTCTTTTCAACTGCACATGGAACATTTTCTAAAATAGACCACATGTTAGGTCAAAGAACAAGTCTCAGTAAATTTAAGAACACAGAAATCATATCAAGCATCTTCTCTGACCATGATGGTATGAAACTAGTAACCAAACACAAGAAAAGAAATGAAAAACACACATTAGGTTAATGATGAGATCAAAGAATAAAGCAAGATACCTTGAAACAAATGAAAATGAGAGCATAGCAACTCAAAATGTGTGGAACACAGCAAATGTGGTTCTAAGAGGAAAATTATTAAGAAACAAGAAAACAAGACACAAGAAAAATCTCAAACAATCTAACTTTACACTTAAAGGAATGAGAAAAAGAACAGCTAACAAAGCCCAAAGGGAGCAGAAAGAAGAAAATAATAAAGATTAAAACAGAAATAAACAAAATAGAGGCTAAAAAAATTACAAAGATCAATAAGAACAAGAGCTGGATCGGTGACAACATAAACAAGCTTTACAAACCTTTAACCAGCCTGGGGCAGGGGAGTGGGGGGAGAGCGAGAGAGAGAGAGAGAACCCAAATAGAGAAAATCAAAAATGAAAACAGGAGAAGTAAAAACTGACTCCACAGAAATACAAGGGATTGTAAGAAAATATTACAAACAATTATATGCCAACAGACTGGACATTCCAGATGAAACAGATAAATTTCCAGAAACATAAAATCTTCCAAAATGGAATCAGCAAGAATCTGAAAATCTAAATGGACAGATTACAATTAGTGAAATTGAAGTAGCAATCAAGAAACTCTCACAGGCGAATTTTACAAAATATTCAAAAAAGAACTAACACCTATCCTTCTCAAACTATTCCAAAAAATTTGAGGAAAGAAAATTCCCACACTCATTTTATAAGACCAGCACTATCCTAATTGCAAAACTAGCTAAAGATACTACAAAGAAAGAAAATTATAGCCAATATCCCTGATGGAAATAGATGCTAAAATCCTCAACAAAATATTAGCAAACCAAATCCAGCAATACATTAAAAAGATCATACATCATGATAAGGTGGGATTTACTCCTGGGGATGCAAGGTTGATACAATATCCTTAAATCAATAAATGCAATATACCACATAAACAAAATGAAGGATTAAAAAAACCCATGATTGTACCAATAGATGCAGAAAAATCACTTGATAAAATCAAGCACTCATTTATGATAAAACCTCTCAGTAAAGTGGATATAGAGAGAACATTTCTCAACATAATAAAGACCATATGGGACAAACCCAGAACCAACAGCATACTCAATGGACAAAAACTAAAAGCATTTCCCTTAAGATCAGGAACAAGAGAGTGATGTCTGCTTTCACCTCTCTTATTCAACATAGTACTGGAAGTCCTAGCCACAGCAACCAGACAAGAAGAAATAAAAAGCATCCAAACTGGAAGAGAAGAAACACTGTCATTATTGGCAGATGACATGATACTCCATATAGAGAACTCTAAAGATTCCATGAAAAAAAAATGACTAGAACTGATAAATACTGTATTTTGCTGTGTAATGTACTCCCATATATAATGCACACCCATGTTTTTGGCTCAAACTTTTAGGGAAAAAAATCTTTTGTTTTAATTTTTTAATTGAATTTTAATTTATTTATATTTAGATATGTTTTTTGTATTATAAAGGAAATTTAGCATTTGTTTTTTAACATATTATAGTACAGGAAATTTTATGTAACAAATAATTACAAAACACAAGAACAGATACAAGGTACAAGAAATTTTATGTATCAGTAACAAATTAGTACTACCCATGTATAAAGGCACTCCTTATTTTTCCCTCAAAAATTTGGGCAAAAAAAGTGTGCCTTATACATGGCAAAATATGGTAAATTCAGTAAAGTTGCAAGATAAAAACAAATATTGAGAAATCAGTTCCATTTTTTATTTTTTAAAAGATTTTTCTTTATTTTTAGGAAGGGAGAAAGAGAATGAAAGAAATATCAATGTGCGAGAGAAACATCAAGTGGTTGTCTATCGCATGCCCCCAAATGGGGACCTGGCCCACAACCCTGGCATGTGTCCTGATCGGGAATTGAACCAGTGACCTCTCAGTTCTAAGGACAATGCCCAACCCACTGAACCACACCAGGTAGAGCTCCGTTGCCTTTTTATACACCAATAATGAACTATCAGAAAGGAAAACTGAGAAACCACTCCTATTACAATTGCATCAAAAAATAAACTACCTAGGGATGAATTTAACCATGAATATAAAAGATGGGCACTTGGAAAATTGTAAGACATTGAAAAAGAAATTAAAGATGATACAAATAAGTGGAAGTATTTACCATGTTCATGAATAGGAAGAATTAGCATCATTAATATATCCATACTACCCAAAACAATCTACTGATTCAATGCAATTCCTATCAAGATACCAAGAGCATATTTCACAGAATTAGAACAAATATTTTTTAAAAATTATGTGGAACCACAAAGGACCACAAATAGCTACAGAAATCTTGAGAAAGAAGAACAAAGTTGGAGAAATCATGCTATCTGATCTCAAACTATACAACAAAGCCACAGTAATCAAAATAGTATGGTACTGGCCTAAGAACAGACACATAGATCAACGGAAGAAAATAGAAAGCCCAGGAAAAAACCCCATTCCTTTATGATCAACTGATATTTGACAAAGAAGGCAAGAACATACAATGGAGTAAAGACAGTCTATTCAATAAATGATGTTGGAAAATTAGACAGGAACATGCAAAAAAAAAACAAAACAAACAACAAACAAAACACAACACACAAAACAGACCACCTCCTTAAACCGCACACACAAATATATTCAAAATGGATCGAAGACTTAAATGTACCACAAAAGAACCATAAAAATCCAAGAAGAAAACATGAGCAATAAAATCTTGGGCATTTCTCATAGTAATATATTTTTTCCTGTTATCTCCTTAAGCAAGGGAAACAGAAGAAAAAATATAAATAGATGGAACTACATCAAACTAAAGTTTTGTAGAGCAAAGGAAACCATGAACAAAATAAAAGGAGAACCCACTGAATGAGGGAAGACATTTGCCAATGATACAGCTGATGAGGACTTAATATCCAAAATTTACAAAGAACTTAGAAAACACGCCAGCAAGAAAAACAAACAATCTAATTAAAAAATAGGCAAAAGACCTGAATAGACACTTCTCCACAGAGGATATATAGATGGCCAATAGAATATGAAAAGATGCTTAATATCACTAACGGTCAGAGAAATGCAAATTAAACTGCAATGAGATATCACCTCACATTTGTCAGAATGGCTACCATCAATAAATCAACAAACAACAAGTGCTGGCGAGGATGTAGAGAAAAGGGAACCCTCAAGCACTGCTGGTGGGAACGCAGACTGGTGCAGCCACCGCACAACACAGTATGGAGATACCTCAAAACATTAAAAATGGATCTGACTTTTGACCCAGGGATTCCACTTCTGGTATGTATCAGAAGAAACCCAAAACAATGATTCAAAGAATATATGCATCCCTATCTTCACTGCAGCATTGTTTATAATAGCCAAGATTTGGAAGCAGCCCAAGGGTCCAGATGAATGGATAAAAAAGCTGTGGTGCACGTACACAATGGAACACTACTTGGCGGTAAAATAAACAAACAAACAAACAAATAAAAGAAAAAGAAGAAGAAAATCTTACCCTTTGTGACAGCATGGATAAACCTGGAGAGTGTTATGGTGATATAAGCCAGTCAGAGAAAAACAAATACCATATGATTTCACTTATACGTGGAATCTAATGAACAAAATAAACCAACAAACAAAATAGTAACACTCATAGTCAGAGAGGAAGGCATTAGGGGACTGGGTGAAAAAGGTGAAGGGATTCAGAAATTAAAAAAAAAAAAAAAAGGAATCCTATAGACAGACAACAGTATGGTCATTACCAGAGGGAAATGGGGTCAGGGGAGGCAGGAGGGTCAAGGACGGACAAATGGTGATGGAAAGAGACCTGACTTCGGTGGTGAACACACAATGCAATATAAAAAAGATGTATTACAGAACTGTATGCCTTAAACTTACACAATTTTATTAATCAATATCACCCCAATAAGTTCAATAAAAGAAAATCTTAGTCATTTCAAATTATTTTCTCCTATAATTCATAAAGCATTTTAAACTATGCTGATCATCAATAAAATGTGGTTTTGAAATTTCAAAATTACCAACCATCAATATATATACCAAGTACATATAACTGATGTCATTTTTTGGTGATTTTGAAATATTTATGTATAGACATGCATATTTTTTCCTGAAACACTTGAGCATAAATTGAGTAAGAGAGTGCTTGCTGGCCCCAAATATGTCAACATACATTTCCTAAGAACAAAGACTTTGTCTTACAAACCTCAGTAATCAAAATCAGGAAATATCACCTAGTAATGTTCAGTCATTATTCAAATTTGACCAAATGTACCAACAACATTTACACCTAAACCCCGCCCTTGCTTCAATATTTAGTATAAAATCAAGCATTGTATTTAGCTATGTCTCTTTTTTCTCCTGTAATCTCGAAAAGTTCCTTCATCTGTTTCTTGACAATGGGATGTTTTAAGAGTATAGACCAGTCAATCTGTAGAATGTCTTAAATTTGGTTTGTCTGATATTTCCTAATAATTAGACTCAGGTACCCATTTCTGGCAGGAATATAACAAAAATGATATTTTGTTCTTCTCACTGATTCATACCAGGAGTGGTATGATATCAATTTGCATGTATATTGATGGTGGTAGAGATGATTTTTGTTACAGTGGTATCCTTTATGTTTACCCATCAGAGATTTGGTAATTTTCCCTTTGTGGAGAGATGACTCTGAGACTATGTAAGTATTTTGTTTCTAACTAAATATCAGTCACAAGTTTTACCGTTCATTAATGATTTTCTAGATTAATTATTTGCTCCATATTTTTTAGTTGGCCTTGGACTATTAGGAAAAACTTCTTTCCTCCCTCCCTCTCTTTTCCTTCCTTCTTTCCTTCCCTCCTTTCTTCCTTCTGTAGGACTTAGAAGTTGTTATATTATACATAGGGGCACTACCAATTACTCTGATTTTTTATTCGGATTACCAAGTTATCCCAAATCTGGCCAATGTAAGTCCCTTCAATCAGGCTCCTCTGTCCTTTTGCCTGTTCCCTCTAATTCTTGGAATAGTTCCTTACACTATGGAGTGGGTGATGGAAATACTTTGTATTTTAATAGGGAGGTAGATTATAAGGGATATGTTTTTTTAAAATCTCAACGAAGTGTACATTTAAAATATATGTATATGTGTATGTTCATATTCTAGCTAATAGTGCTACTTTCTACAATGTTCTGGGCAAGCGATTCTAAAACTACTTTATGTGAAAGTACATAGAAGATAATAGAAAGCAAGTTTCTCATTTATTAGAGAAAGGAGGTACGAATAAGCAAAAAGCAAAAACAAAAATAATCTCTGGGTTTTAAACATACCTATGTAGCTATAAAAAACACTGACGTGTACACTCACACTTTCGAGCTCTCTCCACTGAGAGGCCCTGATAGCAGGGAGTCACCTGGAACAATGAAAACAACCGGCGCCTGGGTCTCGGTTTCTAAACAGTACCATCTCCTCCACTGAAACCGAGCAGGTCTGCTCAGAGAAAAGGCTAATTCCAGGGTTGGGGTGAGGAAAGCGTAAGCTTCCCTCTAATTTCAAAAGAAAAGTAATTTAATAAGTAAATACACTGAACTGTACACAGAAAAATGGGTAAGATGGTAAATTTTATGTTAAGTGTATTTACCACAATAAAACAATGTGAACACTGCAGTAAAAGTGTTCTCCTTGTCCCATAAAGTATGGGAAATGCAAAGCCATCAACTAACAAATAAGTGAGAAAACCAGTAGTGCCTGATGTAGTTTCCTTGCCATGTTCCTCACTATATTTATTTTTAAAATGTAGCACTGAGGCCTGAATAAATATACCATCTATACCCAACACTTACAAACAAGGTGCAGAGTTCAAGCCTTGAACAAACTTCAATTCAAGCACTACTGACTGAATACTGACTATCCAGGCAGCACTTTGAATAAGATACAATCTTTGCCTTTTAGAAGCTTAAAATCCAGTTGCTTTTAATATAGAACACTGAATTCATGATAATGTAGATGATACAGTTTGGGGAAAAGAAAACAAACTATGTGAAGATGTCAATCTGACTACAGCACCATAAAATGGAAACGTGGTTTAGATTTTTCAGTGCCCTGGCATTAAAATGCTTCATTAAGAATTCACTTCTCAATAGTTTAAATCAAATCAGATGACACGATCATCTACATGAGATGCTAGTAGGACAATGAACCCATTCAGTATAAGCTATTTTTTAGTGAGGTCATCTCAGAACAAGGTAAAAGGGAGCTGTGTTCTGGATTCTTCTAATGCTAAAAAAGAAAAAAAAAGTAAGATTTTTCTCAAGTTACATCAACTACCTAGCTTTCTTAGGAAAAAGTAAAGAATTATTCCTAACTACACTCAAAGGAAAAAATTAAGATCTAAACCATTTCTTACTGGAATGAAATTTTCTTTCATTTTTTTCTATCTCTTTACCCCAAGTCAAATATGGATGTTCAAAGATTATTAATTACATTGAAGAGAAAAGCAAAAACACTTGAAAAATCAGGATCACTTTTTAAAACTACTATTTAAAATTTCTGGTAGAAGTGGTAAAAGAAATTTGGAATATGTTATATATAATTGTATCATGTTTCAAATTCTCTCAAGAGTCAAAAAATATTTAAGTAGATGAAAATGTATCAACCTTCTTAGATGGTTCTGATGCTACTTAATAAAATATTTAAAGTCATCATAATGGAACCTCAAGTGTTTAAAAGCCTACTACATTTAAAGTTGAAACTGAAGCACATCAAAAAACAATTCAGCATTCTTTAAAGTTCTTACCACAATCATTTCTGAAGGCTCTAATACAAGACAATCACATCCTCTTTTTCCTCCAAACTGCTTACCAAAACTATAAAAACAGAAAAACAATTTCTTTAGCAAAGGTTATCAATGAAATATATCAATATAGGAAAAAAACAAACAGGCCAAAAATCCTAGATGTTAACCAAGAAGTTCTGATCCTATCACTTTTATTAATAAAACTTTCTTAAAAACAAAACAGATATAACTGATCTCAATACGGTTGTGTGTGAAAACTCTTTTAAAATCTCTACCTTCATCTAGTCAATAAAACTGATTATATAAGACCCTCGCTAACTGCAAATGTTAAACATCTATTAATATGAGCTACCTAAAACTAATAACACACCTAATATAGACTAAAGCCACAATTATGGAATATTTTATAAAAGTAAATTGTTATAGCATTTTGGGAGCAGTATTAGACAACAGCTAAAAACAACTTTAAAAATATTCACATTTGAATATATAAAGAAATGCAGTAAGAAACAGGTGATTCATTTAAAAATAGTGTTAGGGCCACTGACTAGCTCTTTGGGAAAAAACTAAAAGAATTAGTACTAAAAAAAAAAACTGTATTTTTATATTCTTTATCTGGCAGAAAGATTTCTAAGCAAATAAAAAAAGAAAGCATAAATAAAGGAATAGACTCATGTTTTCATTTAAAAATATGAAACTAAATTTTAAAAAGGTGGGGGAGGGGAGGACATGCCGGTTAAGATGGAAGTGTAGGAAAACATGGCTCACCTCCTCGCACAGCCACAGCAAACGTTACAACTAGACTACAAAACCCAGAATCATAAGAAAATCAAGCTATATGAAAGCCTAGCAACCAAGAAAATAAAGAAGCCACATTCATCCCGACAGGTAGAAGTGGCGAACAACCAGGGCAAGAGGCGCAAAGGCAAAGACACACTAAATGGGCAGTCCCACACGCGTGTGGTGGATAAAAATTGGTGGGGATATCTTGGAGCGAAGCATCCCAGCCCCACACCAGACCACCCAGCCCTGGGTTCCAGTGTCAGGAAGATAAGTCCCCATAACTTCTGGCTGTAAAAACCAGCAGGGATTGGGGCGGTGGAGGCAACTGCAGGATTCTCAGGAGTCTCCTCTTAGAGAGCCCACAACAGACTTAGGTCTTACACAGACTCACAGAGCAGCAGCTGGAAGGGCACCAGTGGCAAATGGGGAGAAAAATGAAGTGTCTGACATCAGGGCGAGTGCTGGGGGACAATTCCGTCCAGATAAAACTCCAGAGCCCAGGCAGCAGGCACTGTCCCCTTTCTGAGCCCTCCCCACACAGAGCCACAGAGGCGCAACACCATAATGGAGACTCCATCAACCTGGTTCACACAGGCTGCCCCGCCCTGGCGACTACCTAGGGCTCCACCCCCATCCAACTAACCAGTGTGTTTTTCTACAATAGGCCATGCTGCTAAGACAGGGAGTCAAAGGAGTTCCACCTAATACATAGAGACAAATGCAGGGGGGCTGCCACAATGAGGAGACAAAGAAACACGGCCCAAATGAAAGGACAGAACAAAACACCAGAAAAAAATCAAACAAAATGGAGATAAGCAATCTATCAGATTCAGAGTCCAAAACACTGGTTATTAGGATGCTCAAGGAACTTGTTGGGTACTTCAACAGCATAAAAAAGACCCAGATAGAAATGAAGGTTACATTTGTGAAATAAAGAAAACTTTACAGAGAACCAATAGTGGAATGAATAAAGCTGAGAATCAAATCAGTGATTTGGAACATAAGGAAGGAAAAAAGTATTCGATCAGAACAGCAAGAAGAAAAAAAGAATTCAACAAAACGACGACAGGCTAAGGAGCCTCTGGGACAACTTCAAACATACAAACATCTGAATCATAGGGTGCCAGAGGAGAAGAGGAGGAGCAAGAAATTAAAAACTTATTTGAAAAAATAATGAAAGAAAAATTCCCTAATTTGGTGAAGGAAGTAGATATAAAAGTGAAGGAAGCTCAGAGAGTACTGAACAAGAGGGACCCAAAGAGGACCACACCAAGACACATCATAATTAAAATGCCAAAGGTTAAAGATAAAGAGAGAATCTTAAAAGCAGCAGAGAAAAGCGGACAGTTACCTACAAAGGAGCTCCCACAGGACTGTCAGCTGACTTCTCATAAGAAACTTTACAGGCTAGAAGGGTCTGGCAAGAAGTATTAAAAGTGATGAAAACCAAAGACCTACAACCTAGATTACTCTATTCAGCAAGCTGTCATTTAAAATGGAAGGGCAGATGAAGTGCTTCCCAGACAAGGTAAAGCTAAAGGAGTTCATCTCTCCCAAGCCATTATTACATGAAATGTTAAAGGGACTTTCTTAAAAAGAAGATCAAAATTATGAATATTAAAATGGCAATAAATTCACAACTATCAACAATTGACTCTAATCAAACTAAGAAACAAGCAGAACAGAAAGAGAATCATAGATATGCAGATCATTTGGAGGGTTTTCAGTTGGGGAGCAGGGAAAGGAGAGAATGGAGGAAAAGGTACAGGGATCAAGAAGTACAAATTGGTAGGTATAGAATAGTCAGAGAGATGTTAAGAAGAGTCTAGGAAATGGAGAAGCCAAAGAAATTATTAGCATGATCCATGGACATGAACTAAGTTGGGGTACTGCTGGAGAGAATGGGCCATGCTGGACATAGGGGGGCAAAGGGGGAAAAACTGAGACAACTGTAATAGCATAAACAATAAAATATATTTTTGAAGAATGATGCAGAGAAATAGAAAAAATACTTGCTAATTATGTGATATAAAAGGTTAACATAATATGCAGAGTGCATTTAAAAATTATAAAAGGAATCTAAAGTATTATATAAATAAAAATATAATAATTTATGTAAAAATGACCAAATGAGAAGAAATCGCCATTAATAACACAAATAAAATATAAAATACCAAAAACTTATAGAAATATAGAAATCATTAATAAAAATCTATACAATTTTATCGATGGACTAAAAACAGGGCTTGAATGAAAGAAGCAACAGCATGTCAATTCTCCACAATATAAGGTTATATGCAAATATTAGTTTATAACAAAATTCTAATCAAAATCCAAATGCAATTTTGAATATAACAGGAAAAATGACTTGTTTTCCATAAGCAGTAGAACTGTATGTTTTTTGTATTTCCCCAACTTTTACAACATCTAATACATAAAGCAAAATCAAATTTATAAAAGTTTGCTCTCAAATAAGATGGAATAGTGGGTATTAGATTTACACTCCAACATGAAAAAAACAAAATGTATCAAAAAATTTCAAGACACTGGAAAACAGGTAGGATAAGGCTGTCCTCCCTGAGAGATTTAAAAAACAAAACAAACAAACAAATAAAAAACTGCTTTAAGATGACCTCTACAATAGCCAATTTTACTACTTTCTGGCAATCTCTAGACCCTAATGCAAAGGAAAAGCCTAACAGAGCCTGACAACTTCAATGAGCTGAAGAGACAGAGATAGTTTTGGGGTGTGGGTAACAGGGAAAAGATCACTGAAATTTACAGGGCAGAGAATAGGAAAAAAAGGGAGCAGGAGAGCGAGAAAAGTGAGACAGAGAACAAGAATGTGCATGAGAGGGCACATGTGAGCACACATATGTTATTTGGTGACATTCAGAGAGGTTTCCTTGAGTCTTTGGGTAAATACTATGAATATGAGAACAAACCAACTAAAAACCAGAATGCAAAGACAACACAAATACACAGAGCATTGGGTAGGGTCCTAGGAAATGTATTTCCTTAGTAATTTATAAATTAGTCTTAAACTAAAAAAATGCTGGACTTACACAAATATAAAATGTAAGTCTCAAAATAATCCAACAAATTTCAATTAGCTAAACTGAATGTCAGAAGAAAGCCCAATACTATCCTAAAGAAATATAGCAACAGCTGGAACCCAGCAAAATAAAACTTACAATGTCCAACATCCAATGAAACAACACAAAAAAAATAGGCATACCAAGAAATAGGAAAATACGATCCATAACCAAGAGAAAACCCATCAATAACAACGGACCCAGAACTGTTAGCAATGCAGAAATCAATAGACAATATTAAAACAGCTATTTCTAAGTATGCTCCATATGTTGAAAAAAAAGTAGAGATAAATATGAACATGATAAAAACAAATTATAAAAAAAAGTCGAGTGAAAGATTCTGTCACATCATACATGCATATACATAATGTCTAGTCATCCCATTTTGTTTTACTGTTAAAACTGCTGTGACGTTTCACACAGTATCAACTTGATATACCCAATATAAAATTTCCTCTCAATTTTTCATCTGTTTTAGCATCCATTTTTGACCAGTGCCTACATCTATTAGGCCTACTGAAATAGAGATTTTACAATTCTATCATTTCTACTGAATTTGTAGGTAAAGTACTGATATAAAGAAATATACTCCCTTATCAACTCTTTGAGTTCTTGCAATAATACTTTATACAAGAAAGACAGAATAAATGCTTCAACTGTCAATAACATTATTGTATAAAGTAAATTGTATGAGTTCTATTTGTTAAAAAGCTACCAGAAATAAGTGAACTTAGCAAGACTGAAGGATACAAGTTCAATATCTAAAAATTAATCATTTTACTGTATATTAGCAACAATCTGAAAAATCTTTTAATTCCATTTAAAATGAAATAAAACCAAATATTTAAGATACAAATATATCAAAATATGTACAAGACCCCTAACAAAACTACAAGTTAAAAAACACTGCAGAGAGAAATTAAAGATGACTGAAATAAGATACCTTCTTTATGGGTTGTTCTACATATTCAATGCAATCAGAAAGATGCCTAAGGGAAATAACATAATAATTCCAAAATTTACATGAAAATATAAAGACCCTAAGATAACTAAAACAATTTTGGAAAACAAGAACAAATTTGAAATATTTGTATTATCAGATTTCAAGACATAAGGTAAAGCTAGGATACTCAAGATGGTATGCCATCAAATCAACTTATACAATGAAATGGGATAGAACAAAATCTGACCCACACATACATGTTCAATTGAATTTTGACAAAGTGTAAAAGAATTCAATGGGGGAAAACATAGTATTTTCTATAAATGGTGATAAAACACCAGATATCACAACAGAAAAAAAAGAAAAGAAAAACCTTACTATAACACCATAAAAAATTAAAAATGGATTAGATATAAATAAAAAATGAAAACTATAAAATTCTTACAGCAATAAAATTTTTGTACATGCCCTAGATGACAATTAGGAACTTTCCTTGGGTATATCTAACAGGTTCAAAAAATTTTATCATAAACAAGTTTTAAATTTTGTCAAATTTTTTGTGTTTACTGAAAAGATCATGTGGTTATTGTCCACTTTTCACTAGCAGAGTAATTGTATTGATTTACAGATGTTAAACTTCCTTGCATTTCTAAAATAACCCCAACTTGTTCACACTGTCCAATACTTTTAATATATTACTGGATTTTTGATTTTTTGCTGTTATTTTGTTGATATTTCTCCATGTATGTTCACAAGAGATAATTTGTAGGTTTCATTTCTTGTGATGTCTTTGGCATTGGTATCAGGGTAATAGTGGCCTCAGAAAATAAACTAAAAGTGTTCCCTCTTCCCTTATTTTCCAAAAGAGTTTGTGCAAGATATGTAATAATGCTTTCTCAAATATTTGAAAACGTAGCAATAAAGCCATCTGGGCCTAGACTTTTCTTTGCAGGAATATACTTATTAATATGCGATTTTTTTTCACTGTAAATGTATTTTTTCTTATGATTTTCTTACATTTTCTATTATGTAGCTTACTTTATTATAAGAATACAGTATATAATGCATATAACATATAAATGTGTGTTAACTGTTTTATGTTATCAGTAAGGCTTCCAGTCAAAAAACGAGGCTATTAGTAGGTAAGTTACCAAGCAGCCAAAGGTGACAGTTGGCTTTTCACCTGCACAGGGGGGTCATTACCCCCTGCATTGTTCAAGGGTCACCCGCACTTTTCATTTCTGCAGGATAGCAATAACCTCTCTTTCATGCCTAATTTTGCTAAGTTGTGGCCTCTTTTTCAAATGGTCAGTCTTAAGGTTTATCACTGTTGATCTGTTCAAAGAACCAACTTTTCCTTTCACTGGTTTCTCTCTATTTTTCTGGTTTGTGTTTCATTAAGTTCTACTTGAACTTTACTTCTGTTTGCTTTGAGTTTAGTTTTCTATTTTTACTAAGATGGAAACTTAGGATGACTGAATTGAGACCATTATTCTTTTCTCATAAACCTCCCTAGATGCTTTAGTTGAGTCCTATAAAGTTTGATGTGTTCACTTTTATTCATTTCAAAAAACATTTTCTTTTTTTAAAGCTTAAATGCTACTTCAATTGCAACTCTTTTTTAAAGATTTTATTTCTTTATTCTTAGAAAGAGAGAGAGGAAGGGAGAAAGAGAAGGAGAGAAACATTAGTTGCTGGTCTCTTGCACGTGCACCCCAAGCAGGGACCAGTCGGCAACCCAGACATGGGCCCTGACTGGGAATCAAACCAGAGACTTTTCACTTTGCAGGACAATGCACAACCCACTGAATTACACTGGTCAGGACTATAAACAATTTCTAATTTCTGTTGTCAACTGTTCCTTGAGCTATGGGTCATTTACAAACATGTTATTTAAATTCCCATATATCATTCTAGTATTGATTTATGATTTAATTTCAGTATACTTACTCAGAGGACAAACTATGGATGATTTCAATCCTTGTAAAATTTATTGAAACTTGTGTTTTTGGCCTAGAATACGCTTTAGAATAATGATCTATAAATTTGAAAAACAGTATGTATCAAATCAAAGTGTTTGCTAGTACTTTTCAAGCTTTATTTTTCTAATTTTTCAGTCTAGTGGCTCTAGCAATTATTGAGTAGAGTCCTGAAATCTCCAGCTGAATTTCTACTGATTCTTTCAATTCTGCCATCTTTTATTTTTCATATCTTGTGGCTCTATTATTAAATGTATATACAATAAAACTGTCATGTGTTACTAAAATAATGATCTTTTCAGCACTGTGAAATTTTGCATTTAGTACCCAGTAATATTTCCTGTTTTAAGTCTGTTTTGACTGATAGCAAGGTGACCAACTTCAGTTTTCTTACGAATACAATTTGCCTCGTATATCCTTTTCCGTCCTTTAACTTTCAACATCCCTGTGCTTAAAACTAAAGTATTTCCTGTAGGCAGCATATAATTACACAATCTGATAATCTCTATATTTTGATTGGAATGTCAACACTACGCACTCGTAATGAAATTACTGATGGTGGTTGGGTTATGTGTCCCATTTTTCTATTCATTTTGTAAATGCCCCATCTTTTTTGTTCCTCTATTCCTCCTTTATTGCCATCATTTCTATTAAATGAATATTTTTAGTGTACCAGTTTAATTCCTTTGATGATTTTTAAATGTGATGTTTTGTTACATTTATTAATGGTTCATCTAGAGATAACAATATGCATCCTGAATAAAGCAAGGCTGTCCACTCTCACTACTTCAAACTAGAGATTCTAGCCAGTGTAATAAAGGAAGAAAAGACATTAAAAAAAGTCATACAGATGGGGAAAAAAGACATGAAGCAGCCTTTACCAAAGACAACTGATTTTGTATGTAGAAAACACTTAAGGACCTATAAATTAAACTACTAGAACTTAAGAGTATGTCAAGGTCAACATATAAAAACCAACTGTACTTATCTACAGAAGCAATAAGTAGAACAATGCCATTTAGAACACTATCAAAAAGAAAAATATTTGTAAATAACAAGTGTAAGGATTATACACTGAAAAATGCAAAATACTGAGAGAAGTTAAAGAAGATGTAAATATACATAGAAACAATCCATGTCCATTGATTGGAAGATGAAATACAGTTAAGACTGCAAGCCTCCCCAAATGAGTCTATAGATTTCTAAGTATTTCTGGACACCCAGTTTCCAGTCTGACATAGAAGAATATTGGAAATTGTACTCTGTGCTAATTACAAGTAAAAAGTTGAACAAAGTAGAAAATCAATGACCTTTTAGATCTGTAAAATAAGTGAGGTAACAAGGGCAATAGTGCTGTCCCCAAATTGGAGAGAACAACAGATGAATACAAAGAATCACAACTCAGAGCAGCAATCTCCAAGGAAACTAGTGCCAGGACTGGGGAAATCCAGCTGGGAAGCTCAGAGTGACAGCTTGAGTTAAAAACTCCAGTAAGATTCAGGTCACTGAAGGGGCCTCAACTAAAACTTATTTGAGGTTTACCTTATGGATTTCTACCAGGTTCTTACAATGAATAGAGAAAAAGCCCCTTGAGCTCCTGGCAAAGGAACTAGTTGGAAACACACCACAGCAAGGTCTGCCCTTAGGAGGAACTATGCTATCAGAGACTAACAGACCTGCAGAAAGGGAAATAACCAACCCAAGTTGGCTCTAGCCTTGTATCTCACACATGTGAAGTCCACAGTCCAAAGACTAAGACCTAATCACAGGACTATAAAACGCTTCCCCTCCCTGCTACACCCTACCAGCACATTACTGAAGACCTATTTACAGCAATTCCTTTTACCCTGTACTTTATGTGTAGCTATCCAGGAAAAAAAAAATTACAAGGCATACTAAAAGGCAAAACAGAAAACACAGAGCAAGCTTAAGAATCAGATTCAGATATGGCAGGGGTGTATAAAAAGAATTCTACAAGACGACCAAGTGAGATTTCCCCAGGTATGTGAGGCTGGTTCAACATTCAAAAATCAATTAATGTAATCCATCACATCAACAGATTAAAAAAGAAAAATCATATAATTGTATCAATAGATCCAGAAAAAGCATCTGACAAAAAAGAACATCCATTCATAATATTCTCAGTAAACAAGAAACAGAGGGAAGCTTTCTCAGATTTATAAAGACTATGTACAAAAAACAACATCTAATCTCATACTAAATGGTGAGAAACTCAAAGCTTTACCACTAAGATCAGGAATTAAAAAAGGATGCTCCCCCGCTCAATCAGTGCTTTTCAAGATCATACTGGAAGTCCTAGCTAATATAAAAGGCATAATATTGAGAAGTAAATCTTAACACCATCCTCATTTGCAGATGACATGATCATCTATAAATAAAATGTGAAAAAAATGACCAAAATGACTCCTGTATCTAATAAGCAATTATAGCAAGGTTACAGGATACAAAGTTAATACACAAAGGTTAATCAATTTCTATAAACCAGCAATAAACAAGTGGAATTTGAAATTAAAAATTAAATGCCATTTACACTAAAATTAAATAATATGGTAAAAGAGCTAAGAAAATATGTACAAAATCTACTTATGAGGAAAATTACAAAACTCTGATGAGAAATATCAAAGCAGAACTAAATAAATCAAGATAATCCACGTTCATGGATAGAAAGATTCAATGTTGCAATGTTAGTTCTCTCCAAATGATTTATAGACTCAATGTAATCCACACCAAAATGCAGAAAGTGATTTCATAGATACCGAAAAACTTATTCTGAAGTTTCTATTGAGAGGCAAAAGGCCCATAATAACTGAGAAAACAGCGAAGGAGAAGAACAAAGTGAGAGAATCAACGCACCCCGACTTCAAACTTACCATAAAGCTACAGTAATCAATACAGTGTGGTAGTGGAGAATGAACAAACAGATCAATGGAACAGAAATAGAACCCCAAATACAGTCAACTGATCTTTGACATAGAAGGAAAGACAGCACAATACAGAAATGTTAGTCTTTTCAACAAATGGTGCTGGAACAACTGGACATTCACATGTTGGGGGGGCAAGAATCTAGATACACATTTTATACTCTTCACAAAAATTAACTCAAAATGGATCACAGACATAAACATAACATGCAAAACAATAAAACTCCTGGTAGATAGCACAGAAGAAAACCTGGGTGACTGGGACTAGCAATAAATTTTTTTTTTTTTTTTTTTTTTTAAGCTACAACACCAAAGGTACAATACATAAAGCTAGTAACTGATAAGATGACCTTCATTAAAATTACAAACTTTGGCCCTGGCTGACATGGCTCAGTGGATTGAGAGCAGGCCAGCAAGCCGAAAGGTGGCCGTTCGATTCCTGGTCTGGGCACATGCCCGGGTTGAGGCCAGGTCCGCAGTTGGGGGCATGCTGGAGGCAACCAACCAATGTTTCTCTCACACATCAATGTTTCTCTCCCTTTCTTTCTCCCTCTCTTCCCCTCTCTCTAAAAATAAATAACATATAAAAAAGTTAAAAACTTCTGCTATAAGAAAAACAAAGTCAAGAGAATGGGAAGACAAGCCACAGATGAAGAGAAAATATTTGCAAAAGGTGTATCCAATAAAGGACTGTTACCCAGAATATACATATAACTCTTATTACTCAACAATAAAAACAAACATGATTTAAAAATAACCAGATACCTTAACAGACACCTCACCAAAGATGATATACAGATGGCAAGAAAGCACATGAAAAGATGTTCCACATCGTATGTCATCAGGAAAATGTAACTTAAAACAAAAATAAGATACCACCATACCCTATTAGAATGGCCCAAATCTGAAACACTAACAATATCAAAATGTGCTGGTGAGAATGTAGAGCAACAGGAATGCTCATTCACTGCTGGTTGGAACACAAAACAGTAGAGCCACTTTGGAAGACAGTTTGGCAATATCTTACAAAGCTAAAAACACTCTTACCATGTGATCCAGTAATCGTGTTTCTTGGTATTTACCCAAAGGAGTTCAATGCTTACATCCACACAAAACTTGCATATGGATGTTTATAGCAACTTTATTCATAACTGCCAAAACTTGGAAGCAACAAAGATATCTTTCAGTAGGTGAATGGATAAATAAACGGATATAATCAGATGACATTATTATTCAGCACTAAAAGAAATGAACTATTAAATCATGAAAAGACATGAAGGAAATTTAAATGCATATTTATTGTAAGTGAAAGAAGCCAATCTGAAAAGGCTACATATTGTATGATTTCAATTATATGACGTTGTGGAAAATGCAAAACTATTAAGATAAAGAGAATGGTTGCCAGGGGTTGGGAGAAGGGAGAAATGAATAGGTGAAACTCAGAGGAATTTTATAGCCATAAAACTACTCTGTATGATACTATAATAGTGGACACATGTCATATATTTGTCCAAAACCATAGGATGTACAACACCAAGAATGAACCCTAATGTATAAACCATGGAGTTTAGGCAATAATGATGTGGCAGTGCAGGCTCATCGAAAGTGACTAACGTACCACTCTGGTGAGGGAAGCTGACAATGGTGGAGGCTGTGTGTGAGGAGGGGCAGTAGGCATATGGAAAAACTTTATACCTTTCACTTCTTTTGATATAAACCTAAAATTGCTCTAAAATAGAAAGGCTTTTTAAAAAATATATATTTATTTATTATTTTTAGAGAGAGGAAAAAGGAAAGAGGAGGAAACATCGATGTGAGACGGAAACATCAATCAGTTCCCGCTTATATGTGCCCTGACCAGGGACTGGACCCATAAACCTAGGCATGTGCCCTGACAGGGAATTGAAACAGGGACTTTGGCTTTGTGGGACGATGATCCAACCAACTGAGCCATACAAGTCAGGACAAAAATAAAGCCTTTTTTGAAATAAAACAATATTTCCTATAAAAATCCCAATAGGCTTTATTGTATAAATTGACATGCAGATCCTTAAATTTATATGAAATACAAGGACCTCAAATGAAAAAAAACTGTTCTAAAACTGAACAAAGGTGTGTGACTTATAACACCAATTTGGAAACTTAAAACAAAGTCACAATAATCAAGACAGAGTGCTGGTACCAAGATAAAAAAATAATTAAATGGAACAGAATAAAGTTTAGAATAAACGAACATCGTAAGTATAGTCAATTGATTTTAAACAAATATACTAAGGCAATCCAATGCCTTTTCATCATATGGCACTGGGTCAATTGTAAATCCTTATGCAAAATAGTAATATTAATAAAAATAAAGAAACAAATATTAAGTAACAATAGACAAAGACCAAAATATAACAGTGAAATATAAAAAATTTCTAGAGAAAATCACAAGAAAAAAAATTGTGATGTTAGATCAAAGATTTCTTAGCTATGACACCAAAACCTCAATCTTCAAAAACAAAAAAAACCCAATAAATTGAATTTCATCAAAATTTAAAATGTCTGTGCTTCAACAGACACTGAAGAAGAGGAAAAGACAAACCAGAAACCAAGAGGAAATATATGCAAATCATACATGTGATAAAGAACTTATATCTAAAACACAGATCCTTCCAACTTGAATATAAAACAAACAATACAATTGAAAAAAATGAAAAAAGTTTTGTAGACATTTCAACAAACAACATATAGGGATGCTTAACAGTGCATGAATAGATTATCAGGTAACATACTAATTCCACTCCTGGATATCTACATAAGAAAACACATGGCCCACATAGGCGGACTGTAAAAGCCCCTAAACTAAAACAAAAAAATTTTTCCAAGTTTTCATCTTTTCATGAACAGCTAAACAAAATGTATCATCACTGAATGAAAAACAAGCAGTTTTAAAAAATACACATGTGCTAAAACATGGATACACCTCAGAAACATTATGCTAAATGACAGAAGCCAAAAAACAAACTTTTAAATATCTGAAATATCTGAAGGTACACAGACAGAAAGAAGATCAGTTAACTGCAAAAGCGCATTACTTTTTCAAGTAATGAAAGTCTTCTAAAATTGTAGTGCACCAAGGTATGTATTTACTAAACTTAAGATGGGTGAATTTTATGGTATATAAACTATATTCCAATAAAGTAACTAGATAAGGGCATCTATGAAAAATTTAGAGCTCTGATAATACTTGGTGAAAAACTGAGTGCTTCCAACTTCCCCATCTCCAACTTCCCCTTTAGATAGAGGACAAGGAAAGGATGCCTGCTCTCACTATGGCTCTTCAGCATCGTAAGGCAGTTTCTTCCCAGTTCAGCAATGCAGGAAAGCAAGGGGTGCGAGTGGGGCTGGGGGTGAGGGTGTGAGGGCAATCAGAGTAGGATTTCTTAAAAAGCAAAGTGTCTATTCACGGATGACGTGATCATTTACACAGAATTGATAAAAGGACCATTAGAACTAATATGTGAATTTAGTAAAGTTGAAAGATACAACATTAATATATGCAGCACCTCAACATTGAAAACTACAAAACACTGCTGAGAGAAATTAAAGATGACCTAAATAAAAAGAATGATGCACCTTGTTCATGGTTCAACAGAATCAACTGTTAAGAAAGATGTCAGTATTGCCCAAATTGGTCCACAGATTCGGTGCATTCCCAATCAAAATCCTAGGCACTTTTTTTTTTTAAAATTAACAAACTGATTCCAAAATTTATATGTAACTGCAAAGAACCTCTAATAATCAAAACAATTTGGCAAAGTTGGAGGACTCATACTCTCTATATTGTGATTCATTATAAAACTACAGTCATCAGGATAATGTGGTACACTGGCACCAGATACAAAAATAAATCAATGAAAATAAGCAAAGAATTGGAAAATAGACCTACAAATACATGGTCAATTAAAGGTCAACAAAGATACAAAGGTACTTCAGAGAAGGGAAAGTTAGGTCAACAGATTCTGGAACAATTGAATATGCATAGGTAAAAGATCAAATGTATCATACATACTATGTGGGAAAAAATTAGTTCAAATTAGATACCAGACTTAAATAAATCACAGTAAAATCTAATACTATTGTGGACAAAAAGGGACTCTGTAACAAACCTGATCATAAATTTATGATCTGATCATAAATACCTAACTGGGCAGGTCATCACACTCTCCAGGCTGATGAGAAGGTTCACCTTTGCACTAATAAGCCCTGTCCATTATTCTTTTCATCTTGGTTAATTCACCTTTGTAATGCCTCTTTTTCAGACCCACAAGAGGCATAACCACTCTCAAGAGAGCACAAAATCTGGTTAACTATTCAGTAATATAATCATTGAGATGTTCCCTGCCTTGTTTTCTCCCAGTTTACGTAATCTTCCTCAGCTCTCTCCTTAATTCCTAATGTATAAAACAAACTGCAAGCTGTCATTCCGGGAAGCATTTTTCTCAGTCTATTGAGATCTTGCTTCTAGGCGTGTCCCCTGGCTCAAATAAACCCTTATAAAAATTTTCTACTTGTTTGGACGTTCTTACATCAACACTTAAAACCATCAGAAGGAATTACAGAAAAAAAGTATGCATGACCTTGGGTTAATGAAAGACTTCTTACATACAACAACAAAATCACAGTCCATTAAAGAAAAAAAAAACCCTGACAAAATTGAACTTCAAAATTCTTTCAACTGTTCAAATAACAAATGACAGATGGAAAACACAATCCACAGCCTTGGCCAGTGTGTCTCAGGTGGTTGGAGCATCATCAAGTATACCAAGCCTGGGGGTTCAATTCCCAGTCAGGGCTCATATCTACATTGTGGGTTCGATCCTGAGTCAGGGCACGTATGGAAGGTAACCAATTAATGTCTCCCTCTCAAATCAACGTTTCTGTCTGTCTGTCTGTCTGTCTGTCTGTCTCTCTCTCTCTCTCTCTGCCCCTTCCTAATATCAATAAACATATTTTTAAAAATTTAAAAAAAATTCACAATCCACAGACTGGGAGAAAATATCTGCAAGTCAGACATCTGTTACAGGACTGTATACAGCATACATAAAGAATTTCTGAAACTTAATAAGTTAAACAACTCCCCCAGTCATCCAACAAATGGGCCAAAGATTCAAAGAGACACTACACAAAAACTATACAACTGACAAACATATGAAATGATGATTACCATCATCAGTCTTTAGGGAAAAGTAAATTTAAACTGCCATAGATACTACCACACAGCAATTAGTGTATGTAACTTAAAAAGACTGAGCTTACCAGGTGTTGGTTAAGGCTGTGATACAAAACAATTAGAACTCTCAGACACTGCTGGTGGGAATATGAAATGGCACAACTTTGAAAAAGAGTGCGACACTTTCTTAAAAGGTTAAAACATGCACTTACTACATAACCTAGCCTTACCTAGGTATATAAGGTCTGTCCAGAAGGTATCCAGCCATGTACTGTGAAAACTAGAGATATTTACTGAAGAGGATACAAGATCCAATAAACAGGGTACAAAGGACAATGACACCTCAGTCCCCTTCAAAGTAAGCACCTTGGGACCTCGCAGAGTTCTCCCAGTCGCCATCAGCTGCTCTGTTGTATTTTCCTGAATCTCACTGATGGTCTGAAATCTCTTCCCTTTCAAAGATGATTTTAGTTTTGGGAAAAGCCAGAAGTGGCAGGACACCAAATCTGGACTACAGGGGAGCTTAGTCACCTGGGTGATTTGATGCTTCACCAAAAAACTCTGCACAAGATGTGATGCATGAGCAGGTGCATTATGGTGATGAGGCTGCCAATCATCAGCTGCCCATAGCTACAGCGTTCTGAATCATCCCAATAGTTTCCGTGGAGGAATGCTCAAGCTTAGCACAAAATCTGATGCAGGTTCGTTGCTCTACTCACTCATTCGTTTTGAATGCAATGGCCACACAGTACACATGCTCACTCAAAGGCACCTACTGCCCCCACTGACTGGTACAGTGAAGTTGTCATTATTCATGTATGCTCATTCCAGTTCACTTTCCTTGGCTGCCAGGTTACACTGATGTTATGCAAAACATTATTACATTAACAATGGCTGGACTTTTTCCAAGCAGACCTCATATATCCAAATTAAATATAAATATATTATCCACCTTAAGACTTATAAAGCCATTCTACTCATACAAATTTACTCCAGAGAAATGAAAGTGTATGTCCATATAAAGATTTGTACACAAAAGTTCATAGCAATGCTAGTCAAAAATAATCAAAAACCAAAAACAACCTTAATGTCCCTCAGTAGCGGAATGCTAAACAAACAGTGGTGTATCCATACAAGAGAATACTGTAATAGAAAGGAATAAAATTTTATACACAGAACAACGTAAGTCTCAAAATAACTTTACTGTGAGAAGCCAGACCCCCCCCCAAAAGAGTATCTTATGTTTCTCTTTATGTATAAAATTCTAGAAAATGTAAAATAACTTACAGTGACCCCCCCCAAAAACACAGTAGTCCTTGGGTCCAAGGGAGGAAACAAGGAAGGATGAGAGCAAAGGTTTACAAAGGAGCATGAGGACATTTTTTCGGGGCGATGAGTATGTTCGTTAATTTTATTACAGTGGTGGTTTTATGGGTATATATACATATGCCAAACTTGCTAGATTGTATACTTTAAATATGTGCAGTTTCATTTACATCAGTTAGATAAAGAAAATAAAAATGCAAGATAAACAGTGAGATAAAATGTGTGCAACCTGTCCTGTCAGCTTGCATCATTAATGCATTAAGCAGTCCTATAAAATAGTAAAGAAAAAAACTCTACTTTGAAGCAGGCAAAAAGAGAACATAAACATATACTTTGCAAAGAATATAGAGGAAGCAACAGTCAGTAAGCACAAGGAAAAGTGCTCAGAATCACTGAGCACTATTCGGCAGGAAAGTGGAAATTAAAACCACGCCACAGCAACTAGAATAGTTAAACAGACTGACACCTGAACATGATGGCAACTACATAGAAAAAGGACTCTTACGTATTCCTGGTGGGTGCTTACGATGGCACAACCACTGTGGGTTAGCAATTTTTCGTAGTTTTTCTCTTAAACTTCAAGATACGTTTTTGAAGGGGTTCAGAATGAGTCTCAGAAATGTGCCGCTTCAGCATGTGAATTATTCTGACGTCAAGGCAATGAAGACCCAGCAGACTCAAAAAAACCAAAGAAAAAAAAAAACTTTTACCCTTACTTAATTTCCTAAAAGAATTTAATAGGGGGCCTAGCCCAGAAAAAAGAGCTATTACCAGAAATAAGTTTATATCTAAATGACCTATCTGTATGGCAGGAGAAACATCTAGTAATTAAACACCTGTTTTTTATC
Source organism: Pteronotus mesoamericanus (assembly GCF_021234165.1). Lineage (NCBI taxonomy): Eukaryota > Metazoa > Chordata > Mammalia > Chiroptera > Mormoopidae > Pteronotus > Pteronotus mesoamericanus. Next base: position 29,521,769 of record NW_026555084.1, on the reverse strand, counting down.
CTGTGAACTACTCTCCTCTCCTTTGAAGCCCCAGGTCTCGCCCCCACTCAGCTCAGCTGGCACACTACCTTCCACTGTCCTGATTGTCCTCAGATCTCATTGTCTTCGTGCGGCCCCTGTACATATGTAATTAAATTTGTTTTTCTCCTGTTAATCTGGTTTATATTAATTTGGTTATTAAACCAGCAAAAAAACCTATAAGGGTAGAAAATTTTCCCTCTCTTACATTATAGAGGCACAGTAATTACAACAATGTAGTATTCAAGAAAGGATAAACAAAATCTAATAGATATATTAGGAGACCCCCCCAAAAGGTACAGAAATATATGGATATTTGATTTATGAAAATGGTGGCACTGAATGAAAGTTAAAAAAGGATATATAAAAATCCATATGGAAAAGATTGCAACATTATATCGTACTCAAAATTTAATAATCTAAGTAGACTATAGATGTAAATGGAAAAGAAAAACAAGTTGTAGAAAGTAATTAATAAAGGAAAGTATCCTCAGGTATACAAATATTTCTTAAGCAAAAACAAAAAATCAAAAAAAAAAACTGAATTGCTCTACATTAGAATTGAGAACCTGTGTTCATGAGAATGAATAACATAAGGCACAGGGTGGGGAAAAGATATCTGCAATAAAAATAACCAATCAAGCATTCTTATTCAGAATACATACAAAGAATTTCTGTATCTCAATAACAAAAGACGATGCATTAGAAAAATGGAGAAGAGACTTTAAGAAGCAATTTACAAAAGGTTATTCAAATGTACTCACTCATCAGCAATCAATAATATGCAAATCAAAACTATGAGATATATATTCTCAACAGTAACTGAAATTAAGCTGTCAAAAATATTAAAAATATATAGAGACGTTACTACGTATTAGAGAGGATGTGAAACAATAGGAATTTTCACATACTGCTGATGGGTATGTAAATTGCTACATCCACTTTGGAATATGACTTGCAAATGAACAATTAAAGCTGAATATAGGCACATCCTATGAGCCAATAATCCTCTGCTATGTATACTGTACGAAATGCATGCACATGTGGATCAAAAATACAAGAATGTTCACAGCTACTTTGCTTGTAATAGCCCTCAAGAGCGCAAACAATAAAATGCTAATGAATGAGAATGAATTGACTATAACTACCTGCAACAATGCAGGCAAATCTCATAAACATAGCGTGGGGCCAAAGAAGCCACCCACAAAAGAATACTGTATGATAACATTCCTATTAACTTCAGAAGTGAACGAAACCAAACTACATGTTAGTTGGGGGGTAGAAGGAGAGCTGATTTGAGAAAAGACATGCAGGGTGCTTCTATGGTGCTGCCAATGTTCAATTTCTTGATCTCAGTGGTGATTAGGCAAATGTTCAATTTACAGTAACTCACCGTAACTCATTAACATGTACTTTTAGGTTACTGACACTTCCCCCATATATCTCACAATAAAAAGTTAAACCATGGAGCAATTTTCCTATTTGGGTCAGAAATAGGAAAGATACGTATATGTATTGGTTTTTGTCCAATGTATTAGACACTACTAAAATGTGCAAGATAATAAAAAAGGTTATCTATGCAAATAAGTTGAATGGTGTGGGTGACAATAAAAGTGGGAATACCTCTTGAAGTACTTGTTATATACTGTTTTGACTTCTGAACAGTACAAATGTATTACTTTGTCAAAAAAAAAGGTCTTTAGAAAATGGACAAAGCTATTTAAAGGTGAAAACCTTTCCCAACCCCAATGACTGGCGGAGACACACATGCAGGCAGGCACTCAATAAATCTTCTCTAAGTGAATTAACGCCCCTGTGCTTGAGAAATTTGACTGAAATGCTGGCTCCCTCCTACTTTGCCTACCCTATCCTGCCTATCTGTAGAATCCATTACCAAAATGCCTCCCCAAGAAAGTTTTTCTTTCCACGTCCACAATATGTAGGGTTCAATCCAAGGTCTTTTTTTTCTTTTTTCTTTTTGTCATTATGCTTGTGTCTTAATAGAATGACAATCAATGCTTACGTCCTGCATAAATAAATGCATGCATTCATCCAAACTGGGTAGCTCAGCTGGTTAAAGCATCGTCCAGATACATCATCACTACAGGTTCAATCCCTTGTCAGGACACATACAGCAATCAACCAATGAATGCACTAGTAAGTGGAATGACAAATCAATGTGTGTCTCTTTCTTCCTCTCTCTCTCTCTCTCAAATCAATTTCTAAAATATTAAACAATTTATTAATACATATGTTCAGTTTATTTAAAGATCACATGTAATGCAATCCTTGCTTTCTTTTTTCTAAATTATATATTGACTATGCTATTATAGTTGTCCTGATTTTTTCCCTTTTGCCCCTTCTCTCTCAGGCAGTACCCCCACCATTGTTCATGTCCATGGGTCATACATACGTAGGTTCTTTGGCTATGCCATTTCCTATACTGTACTTTACATTCCCATGACTATTCTGTAAATACCTATTTGTACTTCTTAATCCCCTCACCTCTTCACCCCTTCCCCTACACCACTCTCCCATCTGGCAACCATCAAAACACTCTCTGTATCCATGATTCTCTCTGTTCTTCCTGTTTGCTTAGTTTGTTTTTTAGGTTCAATTGTTGGTACACTTGTATTTTTTTCCCATTTTATTGTTCATATTTTTTATCTTTTCTTAAGTCCCTTTAACATTTCATATAATAATGATCTAGTGATGATGAATTCCTTTAGCTTTTCCTTGTCTGGGAAGCTTTTTATCTGCCCTTCCATTCTAAATGGTAGCTTTGCTGGGTAGAGCCATCTTGCCTATAGGTAGGTCCCTGCTTTTCATGACTTTGAGTATGTCTTCCAATCCCTCTAGCCTGCAAAGTTTATTTAAGAAATCAATTGACAGTCTTTATGGGAACTACCCTGTAGGTAATTGACTTTTTTCTCTTGCTGCTTTTAAGATTCTCTCTTTATCTTTAACCTTTGACATTTTAATTATCATGTATCTTAGAGTGGGCCTCTTTGCATCCATCTTGTTTGGGACTCTCTGTGCTGCCTGGACTTGCATGTTTATTTCCTTCACCAAATTAGGGAAATTTCCTTTCATTATTTTTTCAAACAGATTTCCAATTTTTTGCTCTTCTCCTTCTGGCGCTCCTATGATGTAAATGTTCTACCTCTTGAAGTGGTCCTAGAGGCTGCTTATACTATCCTTATTTTTTTTTGGATTCTTTTTTCTTCTTCTTGTTCTGATTGGTTGTTTTTTGCTTCCTTTATGTTCCAAATCACTAATTTGATTCTCAGCTTCATCCACTCTACTGTTGTTTCCCTGTAAACTGTTTTTTATTTCAATTAGTGTATCCTTCATGTCTGACTTGATCTTTTTTATGTTGCTGAGGTCCTCACTAAGTTCCCTGAGCATCCTTATAACCAGTATTTTGAACTCTGCATCTGAAAGAATGCTTATCTCTACTTTGTTTAGCAATTTTTCTGGAGTTTTTATCTGTTCTTTCATTTGTGCCATGTTTCTTTGTCTCTTCATTTTGACAGCCTCCCTGTGTTTGTTTCTATGTATTAGGTAGAGCTTCTTTGACTGTGTCTTGGTAGTGTGGCTTAATGCAGTAGGTGTCCTGTAGGGTCCAGTGGCACTGTCAAAATGAGTGTGTGCGTGTGTGGGGAAGGGGGATTCGGAAGGGGAATGTGCCCTGCAATGGAAGGGTAGGTTACCACAGTGCCCTGAGCTACTCGGGTAGTCTCTGGCCACCTATTACCCTGAACTGGTATAAACAGGTAGAAAATAATTATCTTACTTGTTTTCACTCATCTTTCTAAGTGCATACCTCACATACATTTCAATGTTTAATATTAGAAGTGTTTTCGGTTTTTATTTAGAAGTTTGGTGATGGTTTTGTTACCAGAAATATGCCAGAGGAACCGAACTAAACTCCAGTTAATATCAATTAGTTTATAGTAAAATTGGTTTTAAGTCATTTCACTTAAAGTCGCAGTTTCCAAAAACTTATCTATGATGTTAGTGAGTGCTTACTGCATTCTACTTTGAAGAAATAACGTCTGGCTTGCTACTGGGCTTTGGTAGACTGAATGCTTAACCATGCATGGGGCATCAGGTTATTTTGTAGCCTAAAACTTCCCATAAGGAACTGCATAGCTAGCCATGAGGGTTGGGCATGAGCAACAGCTACTAATCTATTACCAAATAAATATGGTATATAAGAGGCTGAGTTTACCCAGGTCCACAATAGGTCTGGCTCAGACTCCTTCAACACCAACTCCTGCTGCATTGTCTCTTCCACCTCAATCTGTGCCTATGCCCGCCTGGGGAGTTGCAGTTGAATGAGGAAGATAAAACTCGAGCTTGTTTTACAGATGAGTCTGTACAACATGCTGGTGCCACCCAAAAGTGGACAGCCTCACTCAGAGGTAATCCTAAAGGAAGGTAGTGAAAGAACATCCTCCTAGGGAACAGAACTTCAAGCAGTACATCTGGTTGTCCATTTTGTCTCAATTGAGAGATAGTCAAAATTATCAATCTAAATAGATTCACGGGCAGTCACTAATGGTTTGGTTGAGTGGTCAGGGACTTCAGAAGGAACAGGATTAGAAGACTGATAACAAAGAAGTCGAGGAGGAGGTATGTAGAAGGATCTTTTTAAGAATGGGCACAGACTCTGAAGATATCTGCATCCCATATGAATGCCCAAAGGGTCTCCACTGTAAGAAGCGACTTTTAACAATCAGGTAAACAAAATGACAAGCTCTTTGGGTGTCAAACTCCTTCCCGTGCCACTCCACATGCTTATTCAATGAGCCCATGAATGGAGTGGCGGCAGTGGCAGAAATGGAGAATACACAGCCTCAATGCTAATGCTACTGCTGGTACCTAATCTGCCAACAGCAGAGACCAACACTGAGCCTCTGACATGGCATCATTCCTTAAGTAAACAAAACCTACTATGTTTTATCTGTAAAATCAGTCAACAATGTTTTATTCTACTAGTCAAGAAGCACAGATTTCATTTCACCAAAGGCCAATGATGAAGCATTTCAGGTCTCAAGAAATGACTTTAAAGGTGGCATCAAAACTAAGTCCCATACCATCTATCTAGTAGACTGTATCTTGATAATTGAATTTAAGTTATTGAACTAAACCAATTTAGCTGCAATTAGAAGTCTTACTCTTTTAAATGACCAAAAGTCTCTTTGCAACATTAGAAAAAGTCACTAAAAATTTACATTTTTTGTCATCAAATTATAATTTGAGGCCCCACAATATTAAGAATTGCTAACAGAGCAAATTCACCAATACAACTGACCATCTTTCTAACCACCCTTCTCTTCTTTTACCTAGTAACCATGGTGGTGACAATTAACAATTACTTATTAGTAGGCAATATTCTGAGAACGTTATTAAATATTAATTCATTTATTCCTCAAAACTAACCTATGAAATAGGTTGTATTATTGCCTGCATTTTACAACTGAGAAAACTGAGGTATAAAGAGCGCACACACAGGAACTCAGGCAGTCTGGCTCTAGAGTGCCAACTTCTACAGACTTCTGTTGAGAGTTCTGAGTAGGAGCCTGCCAAAATCTCATAAAGACACTGAAGTAGGTGTTATTGTTATCCTCATTTCATAGTCAAGAAACTCAAATTCGTCCAAAGTAAGATAACTAATAACTGATAATAATAAATTATACCTAGCTTGACTTTCTCTAAAAACCAATTTCTTAACTATTAAAATATAGTACCTCTCTCTACAATCATTAACATCAACAAATCCAGAAACCATCGGATAAATCGGATCAACTTTCACATAAAACTAAAGATCAAACAGGACTAAGATATTATGTCATGGTGTATATTTTAAGATTACACCCTTAGAAAATATGAAATATCAGCTGATTCCTGTCAAGTATTTCCAATTTACAAGCAAAGACATTTATAAAATGAGAGAAAACATACAATCTACATAAAATAGTTTAACATAAGAAATAAAATAAATATTGGGTTGGCCAAGAAGTTCATTTGTTTTTTTCTGAAAGATGGCTCTAATAGCACTTAGCTCTCTTTTACTTCATTCGAAACAATCTTGTTAGGCTGCGTTGTGACAGCTATCATATCAGAGAGCATTTTAAAAAAAAGCTTATGAAAATTGGTGACTTTTCTGTAGCCACTTTAATATTGAAGATGGAAGAAAATAAACATTTTTGGCATATTATGCTTTATTATTTCAAGAAAGGTAAAAACAAAACTGGAACACAAAAGAAAAGATTGGTGCAGTGCATGGAAAAGATGCTGTGACTGATTAAACGTGTCAAATGTCGTTTGTGAAGTTTTGTGCTGGAGATTTCTGGCTGGACAATGCTCCCTGGTCAGGTAGATGAGCTGCAGTTCATAGTGATCAATCAATACATTAAGTGAAAACAACCAACATTCCACCACATGGGAGATGGCCGACGTACTCAAAATATCCACATCAACAGTTATTTGGAGAAAATGAAAAATGTGTCTTTTATTTTACAGTAAAAACCAAATGGACTTCTTGGTCAACCGCACAGACATGATGTTACCCTTGCCTGCCACATGCACAAAGCAGCAAATAGGAACGTACCTGCATGGAGGCAAGACCATGGAGTCTTTCATGAGCACAGATCCAGAAAGCAGGATATACCAACATCTGGCAATAGTTTCTGAGCTGTTTAAATAAGTAAATGATTGAGTAAATAAATACACACATTTACATGTATATGAAGTCAACAGAAAATACGTAACATGAAATACAGTCTGATACAGAAAATCATTAAAAATTAAGGAACACAGACCATGTTCACATAGGGAAAATCTATAATCATTACTTTATGATAGACTTCAGAACTGCATGTTTTGTGGTGATTTCTGGGTGGAGGATGGTTTAAAGGGACTAAAGGGTAATAAAAAATTTCAATAAAGATTAAATCAAAGTCTAAAATAAAACTATGTTTATTAGTGTTATCCTACTAATTTTATCATTAAATTCACGTTCTTCATTTATGTGTACAAGACCATCACATGTGATGAAGATTACCTTAAATATTGTACTGCATGTGTGCATTAGAAATTCTATTTCTGGTAACTTTTATGTATATGAAGACTATTATTTGAAATTCACAAATTTATCAATGTTATGTCTTCACTTCCAACTAAATTTAGATCATAATGATCTACTTATTGCTTTACAATGTTATTCTGAAAGACATAAAAATATGCCTACCGAGATTTCTTATTTTATATATTTGAAGGATAAAATAAGAGTATCAGATGACTTAAGTCCATCAACATTTTAGTTCAATTAAATCTCCAGTGAAACCCAGAATTTTGTTAGATGTTAGTTTACAGTCTAAACTAATCTTTCAATCAAATATCTTTATTTACCATACCTAAGTCTTCAACCAATTTTAACATAAAGGAGATTCTAATATCTATAAAACAAATCTGTCCTCTGAGATTAAGACCTGTACAAGGTCTGTCTGGAAAAAGTCCAACCATTGTTAATATAACGAGAACAGTCTGAGCAACATCAATGCAACCTGGCAGTCAAGGAGAGTGGACTGGAATGCACAAACATGAACAATGACAACTTCACTGTACTAGTCAGTGGAGGCAGTAGATGCCTTTGAGTGAGCATGTGTACTGTGTGGCCATTGTACTCAGAATGACTTGAGCAAGTAGAGCAATGAATCTGCACCAAATTTTGTGTTAAGCCTGAATATTCCTCTACGGGAACTATCTGGATGATTCAGAAGACCGCAGCTATGGCAACTGGTAACTAGCACCTTCATCAGACAATGCCCCTGTTCATGTATCTCATCTCGTGCAGTTTTTTGGCGAAGCATTAAATCACCCAGGTGACTCAGTGCCTCTACAACCCAGATGTGGTGCCCTGCCACTTCTGGCTTTTCCCAAACTAAAATCACTGTTGAAAGAAGAGAGATTTCAGACTGTCGATGAGATTCAGGAAAATATAATGGGACAGCTGATGGCTATTCAGAGAACTGTGTGAGGTCCCAAAGTGCCTACTACTTTGAAGGGGACTGAGGTGTCATTGTTCTATGTGCAATGTTTCTTTTATCTTCTTCAATAAGTGTCTATTTTTCATATTACATAGCTGGATACTTTCCAGCCAGATCTTGTGTATCTATCATGCTGTCTACTTGACAAGTCATCTTATATATCTGACAGACAACTCAAACTCAAAATATTCAAAATCTACCTCATTGTAATTTTCTTCAAGCTTGGATCTTTCCTAGTATTTTATGTCCTCAGTGAATATAGTACCATCATCTCTCCAGAAACCCAGGTCTCTGAACCATTCCACGCAGCACCCAACGTAAGCTTTCTGGGTCAATCCTAATTGCTTACCATGAGAAGGAAAAATTACTGTCAACTTTCCAATGGGTATTTTAAAGTTTGTTTTATCTCTTCCATTCTTCGCCAAGGGGAAGATGTAAAGGGCTGCAAAATTCCTACTTAAGGTTCTTTATTTAGAAATTCCATTTTGGTGTGGCCCAGTGGATTGAGCGCTGGCCTACAAACCAAAAGGTTGCTGGTTCGATTCCCTGTCAGGGCACAAGTCTGGTTTGTGGGCCAGGTCCCCATTTGGGGGTGGACAAGAGGTAACTAATTGATGTTTTCCTCCCTCTTTTTCTCCCTCCCTTCTCCTCTCTCTGAAAATAAATAAAATCTTTTTAAAAATAAAAAGAAACCTTTATTCCTTAAAAAAAGAAACTCCACTTCCACAGTCTTCTGAAATAAGAGTTTTACGAAATCAAGAAGGAAAAAAAATCAACACAGGAAAAATTTGTCCAAAATTAAGACAGAAGAAAGTTATGAATAGATGCCATGACAAGCATCCAATTTTTATCTCACTTGGCTGAAGCAGTTAACAGTTATCAGTAAATTCCACTACAAATGCAGGACAAATCCTGAAGTTCACTCCTACCAAGAGAGCCAAGCCAGCTTATGAATCAGAAGCTGTTTCAATCTTGCAAAGAATTCCTATGGTGACTGGGTGTCACCGTATCAGCACCAACACGACGCGTCACTGTTTACCCCTCTCACTGCAGCTATTCTAATGGGTATAAAGTGATACCTCATTCATTATTGTACATGGTAGAAGGGTCTAAATTAGCTTTCCGCATGTAAAAACTCAATCAACCCAGCACCATTTATTGGGGAAGAAAAAAACCTATGTTTTCTCCACTGAAATGCTTTAGCACCTTCATCAAAAATAAACTGTTCGTTGCTGGTTCCTTTTTAATCCTCAATCATGTTATATTCACACTGTGCACAGATCTTACCTACAGCCCATTTCTAAAAAAACAGAACTGTTCACAAATATAAGGGTTTATTTCTGGGCTCTCACTTCTGTTCCAATGATCACTATAGCTATACTTTTTCCTGATAGCACTTAAATGTGTGTAACTACTCTAAATAACTCTCTTCCATTACAAGATAAGGGCAAATACTTTGTCTTCCCACCATTCTATACTAAGATAAGCACAGCACATAGTGGACAAACATTTATTAATAAATGAATCAATAAATAAGTGTAGCTATTAAAACCCATATGAATCATTTAAACAGTTGAAAAATAATAAATACAATGTGCAGGTAATGAAACATGGAAGTCAATACCATTCCTATATATCAGTTGAATTTTTATGTAATAAGAGGTCACTGTTGCCAAAACTTTTAGGGGGGGAAAAAAAAAGAACACCTTTGTAATCTTGAGGAAGGGATAGGTTTTGCTTTTTACCTAAACATGGAAAGCACTAATGACAAAGGGAAAAACTGAGAAAGTTGGGAATTTCTTTTCCTCAAAAGATGCCAATAGAGTGAAAAGGAAAGCCGCACTGTGGGAGAAAACATGCAACGTAAGTATCCAACAAAGGGCTTGGATACACAATGCAGAAAAAACTTCTACAAACTGATAGCAATAAGACATACAACTCAATTTTTAAAAATGGTCAAACTTGAATTGGGATTTCATGAAAGAGCTATCCAAATAGCCTATAAAATACGAAAATCATTCATCATCATTAGTAAACAGGAAAATGTAAAATAAAATCAGAATGAGATAACAAAATGTGCATGTTAGATTCTAGTGTTAGAATCTCCTAAATTTGAGCATGTTTGGTTCCAATAACTCTATTCCTAAGAATACAACCAACAGGAATGAGTAAGGGCACAAAAAGATACAAACAAAATGTCCTAAGAAACTATCCACAATAGTAAAAAACTGAAAACAACCTACATATTAATAGGATACTAAATATTAATGGGATAAACAAATTGTTATTTTCACACAATTGTATACTGTAAAGCAGTGAAAAAGAATGAATGCAAAACCAGGGAAGAATTTCAGACACTTGCGAAGTAAAAACAAAACAAAACCATGACTAAAGATTTTTATCTATATGACATTTAAAAACAGGCAAGACTAATCTATTATGATAGAAGTCAGAACTGGATTAGCTTTCCAAGAAAAGCGACTAGAGCCTTCTAGGACAGCTGACATGTTTCTGTATGTTGAGCTACACAGGTGTATATATTTATTAAGCTTTGTTGTACTGTACACATTTTGTATGCTCTATGCCTGATATATTTCACAGCTTGTGAATATATTCCAATCAGCTCTACAGAAATTGTTCAAGAATCAAATGAATTTCAATTCTTTTGGACAGGCCAAAAAGTTCGTTTGGTTTTTCCTGAATGATGACTCTAGTATCACTTAGTTGTCTTTAACTTCATCTGAAACAATTTTGTTAGATTGTATTGTGACAGCTGTCATATCAGCATGCACTTATTAAAAACTTATCAAAATTGGTGAATTTTTGTGTAGTCATTTTAATATTGAAGATACGAGAAAACATGCAACATTCTCGGCATATTATGCTTTATTATTTCAAGAAAGGTAAAAACGTCAACTGAAAAGCAAAAGAAAGGATTTGTGCAGTGCATGGAAAAGGTGCTGTGACTGATCAAACTTGTCAAAAGCAGTTTGTACAAGTTTTGTGCTGGAGATTTTGCTCTGGATGATGCTCCACAGTCAGGTAGACCAGCTGAAATTGACAGCGGTCAAATTAAGACACTGAAAATAATCAACATTATATACCACCTGGGAAATAGCCAACATAGTCAAAATACCCAAATCAATGAAGTTATTAGTGAAAATGAAAAACCTGTCTTTTAACAGAAAAAAAATCATACAGGCTTTTTTAATCAATCCAACAAAAGTCGAAACTTAAACATCAAAGAAATTAATTTAAGCTAATTCTGAAAATACTCACCAAAAAAGAATCTGATTGCCACTGTATCTCTCATAGCGTGCTCTTGCAGACATTAATCTAAAATGTTTTAGAAAGTAAAAATTTTAAACATTTGTATCTTAAATTGTTTCAAAAATTCTGTTATAATCATCTCAACAAAAAATGATCAGATCTATTGTACTAACTTTTTCAGTAAACTGGAGTTTAGATATATACACATTAAATGCAAAATTTTCAAAAACAAACATTAAGAGGCAACAAGTATAACACTCTTATGTACATTCTATAACCTGTCAATTCACACTAAATAATGTTCTTTTCATTGTGAAAAAATATGTATTTGTCTGCTTCACACTGATTCCTTGTGTGAAGAAGAGTTATGGCAGAGGCAAATACACACATGTACACAAATCTGTTGAATATATAAATTTTTTTGCATTTAAAAATACTCGGCATTATTAAATCCTCTATTTTCAGCTTAATTTTTTATTTGACACAAACTAACACGTGAATTATGTATGTTATACAAAAATCAGAAAATAATAAATGCAAAAAATTAATTATCAATCTGGTCCATAACCCAAAACTTAAAGAATAACCAGGAAAAGGGATGGATTGACTGGTCGTAGGAGGAAGATACATTTTAATTCAAATATTATGCAGAGTTACAATAGTTAGCACTTTACAGCACTCAAAAGTGTTCTTACTAATAGTATAATCATGATGCTATATAGTAGGAAAAAACACTTTTACAAGAATAGGAAAATGAGATTCAGAAATTTATGGATCTTGTACACAAGAGCTTATATCAAATCAAGAATCCTGCTTCTTCCACTCTGATACAACACTACATCATACCATGCCCATCTTAAGCATTTACATAGTAAATATCAATACAAACTACAAAAGGAGAAGAGTGCTGCTGTCACTGGCTAGCACAGACTGGGCGCCGTGCTTTGCTTTACATAGTTACAGCTGAGCCTCAAACAACACAGGTTGAACTGAGCATGGCCACATATATGTGGATTTCTTTCATTAAGTACTGTAAATGTGTTCCTCTTCCTTATGATTTTCTTAATATGTGTTAATAGACTGCTTATATTACTGGTAAGGCTTCCAATCAACAGTAGGCTATTAGCCATCACGTTTTAGGGGGAGTTATATGGAATTCCAACAGCTAAGAAAAACTGGGATGATAAACACAAATTCCTTATGCTTATCCTACAAAAAGCCCCTCAAGATTTGGGCCCTGCAACTATCCACCTAAACTCAGTTGGGTAACTTCATAGTATATATTTTTAAACATAGCATCACACTTACCTAAGCTGATGTTCCCTGAGGTTTGATAATATTTCCATTCCATGAAGATAAGAATAAATGGTGTTTAAGTCCTGAAGAATAGAAAATATTTTAGATTACTTCAAATATACTTTTTAAAATAGGACAACCCACAATTCTGATTTTAAGCAATTAATCCCTTATGACAGAGCTGTGACTATGAAAAGTCATAAAATCTCTGAATTATAAGAGAACTAAAAAAGTAGAGAACTCCCTCAACCCCTCCTCCATATGAGTGATGGCCTGTACTCAAACAATGCCAGAAATTAAAAACTCACTATTTCAAATGAAAGTCTAATTCACTTCTAGACAGATGTAACCCTCCTTCTTCAGTGACCTCCAAGTATTTGGAAAGTTACCATAAAATCTTTTACATCTTATTTCCCCCACCTCCAGATTACAGTCTCAGACCTTTAAGCATCTTGGCTGACCTCCTCTGGAAATGACCCAGTTTGTCAATATTCCTCTTAAAATATGACTTTCTAAAAAACCTTTTTCTAAAGGATCTCAAAGTGATACTAATGTACGAGACAATCCTATTGCCCACTGTGAAAGAGGTCGAGAAGCCCTCCACAGCCCTCATTCAGATAACGAGGTACTAAAAACCCCAAGATGACACAGTACGACCTCAGCCCAAAGCAGTGGCACAGCAAAAGGAGAATGTGGGAGCAGTCCACATTACTGACAGAAAGAGGTATTTTGCCACTGATGCTACATAGAATGTTGCTGCACTGTGATTATAACCAGTGTAAATTATCTACATAAAATGCACCTTCTTATTCTTCTATAAGGAATAATGCCATACTATCAGGACAGCCCAAACACTGCTATCCTGCTTTGATATGCAACTAGACAAAGGGATTATCAGATGATGGAGAGAAAAGATAAGACACCTAAGACAACTTGTTTTCCACTAGGTTCATAAAACAACACAGAACCACTAAGAAAAACAGAAATAACCTTTGATTCCAAAAATTACAACTGCTATTTAACCATAATGGAGTCAATGACCACACATATCTCTGCTAAATCCTTACTAAAATGAGAGTGAAAAAAGTTTTTAAGTAATTTTTTTAAATGAATATATTCAAGAAGGAAACCACAGCAAACAAGGAAGGTCTATAAAATTCTGAAAGACAGTAGTCGGAGTAGCTGATATGGTAAACGGTATCTCCCAGGATGGTTACAATGAGGACATTTCTTATCCCATAAGCTCTTCTGCAGTTAGACTTTATCACCAGCCCCCCCCCCATCAGAAATTGGAATTTATGTGCCCTCCTCATAGATCTGGGTAGTTCTGTGATTTGTTCAGACCAAAAGAATGTGGCAGAAGGCTGTATAACTTCTAAGATTTAAGTACCCTGAGACCACCAATGTGAGGAAGCCCATGTTGGCCTCACTGACAGTGAAAGGCCATATGGAATAGCAGCAAGGCACCTGATATGTAAGTGAACCCCTTCTTCTTAGATGAATCCAGCTACCAGCTAAATGGAATCAAGAAAATAATCCCAGTCCAGGTTCTGTGGGGCAAAAGAACCAAACTCCCGGGCAAAATTTTCTAAATTGGGGTAATAAATAGAGTCCTGGCAAAAGTCTGACTCATAGCGAGCTCACTAGCCTGCAAACCCACCTAATAGTCTCTTTCCACTCCCCCCAAGTATATAATGAGAATGTGTATCAACCCCCACAAGTCAGAGAATCCCCCACAATGGGTCCATGACCTATGCGGTAAAAGCTGTCAGAGTGGAAAAAGCCAAGTGAAAACCTCTGAAATTTCCCCACTCCCCAGAACAAGATCGTAAATAAAAGACAATACTGTTTCCAAAACGGCAAAGGAGAGCAGCCTAGTGCCACCAATAAAGACTTAAATGATGTAGGGGTGCTGCAGAAAGCAGATGGACCCTAAAAGTGACTGGAGACAGCCACAGACTTAACCAAATTTTAGCCCTGGTCACAGCTGCAGTCCCAGATTTAATACTGTTGCCAGAACTGTTTAGTTGCACTTCAGATACATATATTTTTAGACTTTATTTACTTTCAGAGGGATGGGAAGAGAGGAAGAATGAGAGGGAAAGAACCATCTGTGGGAGAGAAACATCAATCAGTTGCCTCTCGAATGTCCCCGACTGGGGAACTGGCCTGCAACCCAGGCACATACCCTGACCAGGAACTAAACTGCCCACCTGTCAGCTCGCAGGCCAGGGCTCAATCCACTGAGCCACACCAGCCAGGGCGGCTTCAGATATTGATTTGGTGAATGTACATTTTTCCATTCCAGTTACAAAAGAGGATCAGAAACAGTATGCATTCATGTGGGACAATATCAACAATTTTTCATATGGGAAAATATTAACTTACATTAAGTTACAAATTTGCCTTTCAGGCTATTTTAACTCTCTTACTGTCATAATATAATCTGAAGACAGCTAGACCTCCTGAACAATTACACAGATGACCTCTTGCTGACTGGACAGAAGGAATAAGAGAATGAGCAAAAGGTGGCTGATACCCTTAAGTCGTTGGTAACACGTTCAGAAAGTGGGAGGTAAACTCTGTGTGGACTAAAAGGCACACCACTTTTAGTGTTTTCAGGGGTGCAGTGGTCTGGGGCATTTCAGGACATCCCTCTGAAGTGAAAGACAAAGTGTTGGGACTTTAGCTTCAGGTCAAGATGGAATAAGAGGACCTGAAACTATCCTCCACCTAAAACAACTACAAATTGAAACAAACATATGAAACATTTTTCAAGAAATGTCCCCACCAGTGCTCAGTTGGTTGGGCATCGTGCCAAAAAGCAAAACGTTGCCGGTTTGATTCCAGGTCAGCGCACATTACTGGGTTGTGGGGCCTGATCCCCGGATGGGGTACATGTAAGAGGCACCTGATCAATGTTCCCCCCCCCCTCTTTCCTTTACCCTCACTCTATAAACAAATGTATAAATCTTTTTAAAAAAATAAAAAGAAGTAAGATCTCAGGAAACAAAAGACAGTGACATCAGAGATGGGGGAAACAAATGAGGTGATTTACATAATTATCGCACCTTAGTGGTGGTACTCTGAGCTGAGGAGAGGGGATGGCAGTCTGGGGAGCAGAAGGCAGCTAGAGTTTGCAGAGAAGGAGAGAAAGAGAGCGAGAGTGCACTACACAGAAAGTATGTTCTAGAAACCTACAAAGGGTCTCCTTTGAGTCTTAAGTTGAGTACTGATCATCTCATGTACGTGAGGGAATACTTTTTGAAGTCAGGGAAAGAACCATCAAAAGGGGTTAGAGTAGTGGTCCCCAATCAGGGCTGATTTTGCCCCTGGGTGACAGAGCAATGTCTGTTACATTTTGGAATGTCACAATTTGGGGGAGAGAGGTGCTACAAGCAGCAAGTGACTAGAAGCCAGAGATGCTACTAAATATCCTACAATGTGCAGGACAGGGCCCTGACTAAAGGATTATGTGGGCCAAAATGCCTACAGTGTTGAGGTTTAAACACCCTGGACTAGAGGGAAGAGTACCCCAAGCTCACTGTCCCCATGAGGGACAGTGGAAAATCGCATAATGCATAGTGCATTTGGGCGAGTACTCAGAAGGCTCTAGACTTGGAACTGAGCGAAAGTTAACCCTAGACTAACTGCTTCACTGGTGTTAGAGGGCATAGCCTAAAAAAAAAAAAAAAAAAAAAAGGGATCAAATGACTTCCAAATTACTTAATTGAATCCAGAACAAAGCTGAACAATATTTACAGGAAATACAAAAAATATTCAGTACAAAAAGGTAAAATCCATAATCTCTGGTATTCGATCAAAACATACAGAGCAAGTAAAGAAGAAGGGAAAAATGACCCATAATGAGAAGAAAAATCAATCAAAACCAACTCAAGTAATTTTACAGATAATAAAACTAGTAGAAAAAGACATTTAAAAAACTTATTAAAAATATATTCCATACATTCACATGGAATATACTCCATATGCTCTGGAAGATACAGAAAAGAATATAGAATAAACAATAAAAAAAATCCAGAGATGAAAACAATATCTGAGAAGTAAAACACACTGAGGGATGAAAAGCACATTAAACATTGCAGAATAAAAGGTTAATAATCCTTAAGACACAAGACTAGAAAGCAAAAATAAAACACAGATCCCTGGCCTGGTGTGGTTCTGTTGGTTAGGGTGCCATCCCACACACCAAAAGGTTGAGGGTTCGTTGAGCGTTCAATTCCTGGTCAGGGCATATACCTGGGTTGCAGGTTCAATCCTCACTTGGGGCTCATATAGGAGGCAACCATTCAGTGTTTCTCTCTCACCTCAATGTTCCTCCCAGTCTCTCCCCCCCCACCCTTCCTCTCTCTCTAAAATTAATAAACATATTTTTAAAAAACAGAGGAAAAAAGATGAAAAAAAAATGAACCCAGCACCAGTGAGCTATTTGACAACTTCAAGCAACCTAATAAAAGTCACTATGGCCCTGACTGGTGTGATTCAGTGGGGTGGGCATCATCCTGCAAAGCAAGCGGTCACAGGCTCGATTCCCAGTCAGGGCATGTGCCTGGGCTGTGGATTGGTGTCTGGTAGGGGTGTGTGAGAGAGGCAACCGACTGATGCTTCTCTCACACATCAATGCTTCTCTCCCTCTCTTTCTTCCTCCTTTCCCCTCTCTCTTAGTATACACACATAAAATCTCTAAAATTATAGTAATAAAAAAGCCATTATTTAAAAAGAAAAAAGGCACTATGGGGGAGAGAGAACAAAACACTGTTGGAAGAATGGTGGAAAATCTTCCATATTTGATGAAAACTATAAACTCACATATCCAACAGCTCGACAAACCTCAAGCACAAAAAATATGAAGAAAACAACACCAAAGCACATGATAATCAAACTACTGTAAAAATGACAAAATTGTAAAAACAACTAGAGAACACAAATTACAAAGACAAAAGATTAGAATTACAACAAACTTCTATTCAGAAACAATGCAATCCAGACAACTCTGTAGTAATATCTTTAAAGTCACAAAAGAAAAAAATACTATAAACTTAGAATTCTATTCCCAGACAAAATACCTTTCAAAAAAAGGAAAAAAATACGAGGAAAAAAAGGCAACATATTTTTCATATACAAAGGCTGAGTAAGTTAATCAGCAGCAGATATGCCCTTCAAGTGTGTGTGTGTTAAAAGTACTTCATAAAGGAGGAGAACAGTACCAGGGGGAAATCTGGATCTACACAAAGGAATGAAGATAACTGAAAATGGTAATTTTGCCTAATTATTTAAAAGATAATTGTTGAAAAGCGACAACGACAAAGAAAAGTTATTGTGGGTTTTACAAAATACGTATCACAACATAAGTACACAATAGTATGTATCACAACATACGCATCATAACAATAGCACAAAGGCCAAGAGGTGAAAATGGGAGAATACTGTTGTAAGGTCCTTATACTTTATGTGAAGTAGTATATCATCTGAGGATAGATTATGATGTTTAAAATGCATATAGCAAACCTTAATAAATCTCACAGTTTGTAGATTCTTTGGATTTCCTACATATACAACATCTTTTATGAATAAGAACAGTATTATTTCTTCCTTTCCAGTCCATGTATGTTTTTTTTCCCCTTTCTTGCCTCACTGCATGAGCTAGGACTTCCAAAACAATGGCTACAGTAGGTGTGACCACATACTGCAAACGCAGCCACTGGGGCCCAACCCTGTGAGTTAAAGAGTCATCACCACTTGGCCGGTCACAAAATGCCTATTCCATAGAAAGTGCTTGTTACTTTTTACCTCAAGACAATTTTTTTTTTAGTGGCAAATGAGCTCTGAAAACTGTAACACATACAGGTTATGTTATGGCAAACAGAACTCTAGTAACCTGACCTGCCAGATGAGGTTAGGCTAGTGTCAAGGAACCGCAGGATTTTTTGAGATTCCTGACTGAATTTATGTCATATAATTTACTCTGTTCTCAAGTCAGAGGACATCTTTGGTACATCATTGAGGATGCCATGATTAGCTGACAAAGAATTAGGAATTTACTTTTCAATTTTAAAGTCTAAGTGAAAATATAATTCTCAAGTTTTAAAATCGTTATGTAATTCTTCACTTCTGTCTAAAGAGAGACTGACAAAGTTTATCAACTTTAGATTCTAACAGCCCTTAGTCAAATATCTGAAAGTCTGTCCCATTGTTTGCCTTCAATCTCCTTATTTCAGAGAACAACCAGGCCATATAAAAGAACATGATTCTCCAACAACATCTATAAATGGTAACTGCATGAGCTTGAATAGAAGTATTAGCATTATTCCTACTAGGGTTGGCAAACTTTTTCTATAAAGGGTTGAATTGTATATATTCTAGGTTATTTGGGGCCACATAGTTTTTGCAACAACTACTTAATTTGCTTCTCTCTGTTGCATGAAAACCATAAAAACATGGGTAAATGAATGGATATGACTGTATTCCAATAAAACTATATGGATATGACTGTACTCCAATAAAACTATATACAAAATAGCTGGTAGGCTAATTTGGCCCCCAGACTATACTCTACCAACTCCTAATGCAATACGGTAAGAAATATCTGGTAAGAAATATCTACCAAGAAAGTCAAGCCATGAATTAATTCTTCTCTGGAGAATAGCTGAAAACACGAGATTTTCATTTTTCCTACTTTCTATAAAACTAGGGCTTAGGCAAATGGTCCAAGTACTACCAATCAGACACACCTATTCCAGACTTGAAATCGAGTGACTCCAAGACCCAAGAACTGCACAGAATCCACTCTGGCTGCTAGTGGTAGCAACAGGGTCTGTCAGCCTATGCAGCATATAGTACCGGTGGTCAGCAGAACCAGCTGTGGTACCACTATGCTCAGTGCTAGCAGCGGTAATATCATCAGCAAATCTGGAATCACGGCTGCCTAGCCCAAGACTGCAGCTCTAGTACCCCCATCAATTCTGTAGCTACCCAGTATCCTTTCAATACCTTTAAAAAACAATGGCCAGAATTGGGTTCTGTTGTATCTGAGTAACAACCCTGAAAGACCCTTAGACTAGGCATCATCACTATCACCATCACTGGGGAACTTGGTAAAAATGCACATTCTCAGACCATATCCCAGATCTAGTGAGTCGGAAACTCTGAGAGACCCAGCACAGCAGTCTGTGGTTTAATAAACCCAGCAGGTGGTTCTGACGCTCAATGAAGTTTGAGAACCACTGGTTTATAGGCAGGATCTACGTCACTCTGGGTTATTTGGCTGATAACCTACTAATGAGGAAGGGAAACAAGCACTGAGATGTTTAGTAAATCCTGGTCTTTTCAATGCACCATGTTTGAAGATCACAACATGCTAAGCATTCACAAAAGGACAAAAAAGAACCTCCCAGAACAAAGGATGGTGGTAGCAGCAAGCTGATTAATTCTCTCATATGATGTGGATGGTTATGGTATTTTGTTTATATAGGGCAGCAACTAGTTGCTGACTGTGGAATGCTGGGTTTAGAAAGGGGTTTCTTGTAGTTCCTGTACCAATTATTTCTGAGACAGGCTTAGAATACTATATTATCTATTAGGTTCTTAGCGTGTCGAAGACCAATAAAAGCTATTACAGAAAGCCAAACAAACATGAAACCCCTGACAGAGGCACACTGGAGGTCTTACAGATATTTCTTGGTAGTTAAAAAACTTAAATGCTAGATTCAAGGAAGTGTTAATTATTTACATCGTGTGCACGTGAAAGCTGCTCCATGGAAAGTGGGAAGTCATAAGGAAGACGGAAAAACTAGGAAGTCATGATATTCCAGATCAGTAACACCTGAATCAGCCACTGGTTCTGTAACTACAACAAAATACTACAGAAAATATCCAGGGGGATTAGAAGAACAAATACCAACTAGGATTGCGGAATAAAATAATGGGTTTTACTTGGGCAAAAACAGGTGAGGAAGTGGTGATGACTCAGTACTCCTAACACAGATGCGCCCTGCCCTCCCAGCCAGCCGGCTGCGTGAGCCGTGAGCCGTGAGCCGTGAGCCGCAGGGACCAGGCTGAGAGGGGTGGGACCCGCTGCTATCCCACAACAAAGCAGCTTTCCTCTCATACCCTTCAAACCACCCTTACCTAAAGAATTCATTGTATCTATGCTGCATGGGTTTTTCAATTCAAATGTCAAAATATTAAATTCATATTCGTGATTCTGTGAGAAATTAATGGTTCTTTTAAGTATACACTTCTAATTTAAGAAGACTGGGATTTGCATTCCTCTCCCCAGTGTGCCAGGCAGTGCGCTGCTCTCTCTCCGAGTGGCTCCACCTCTCAATCCTGCTGACTGCCACCCCACACAGGCTTAGCGAGCCCACTGTAACACTTGGGAAACTCAGACTGGAATACTTAGAGCAAATCTTCATTTTTCTGTTTCTTAAAACCTAAAACTAGTAAATTTCTTATCTAGGACACGCCTAATTTGTCACATATAGTTTTCAATAGAACAATTATCTAAAACACTCATTAACTGAGATATTTCACTCATTAGTTTTTGAACAGGAAAACAAGTCCATTTCAGGAATTTTAACACTAAAAAATCTCTCCAATGGATCCTAAGGTCAGTACAGGCTTAATCTCAAGATACATACTCTGCAGCTACAATTCTATAATGAAAACTTATTCCAAAGATGCTTTTCCAAATCACTGTTAGGCTAAAGAGAGCCTAACAATGTGGTTAAAAACTTGGAATGTGGAGAAAGCCCTGGGCTCACATGCTGCCTCTATGAGTTACTAAATATACAGTCTTGAATAATTTGCTTAACATTTATTATCAGTACAACAAAAAATACTTTGCTTTAAACATAAAATAATGCTTATTAAGTGTGCAATAGAGACAATCACAGAGACTAACAGTTAAATGTTAGAATGATATGTTTATATGTTATAAAACTACACACAACAAAGATTAAGTTACATTCAGCACACTATTAAAGCTAATTTAAAGATTTTGAACAATATAGTTAACAAGACGATACATTAAACATAGAATCCTATTCCTTGGTTTTCTCATCCATGAAGGTGTAAATATATTCTGCAAAATTGGAGTGAAGAGCTAGAAAATGCTTATTTACCACACCTGAAGCCAGACCTTGGTTTCTAAGTACAATATCCTTAAGTGGAACAAGGGTTCCTTGGATAAATGGCTGATTTCAATATTAGGCCAAGGAAAGAACAAGCCTGAAACATCTTTTGTGCCAGAAAGAAGGTATTACTTCAAGACCAATGGGGTCATGTCAAAAGGACATAAAAGGACATGACTCTGAAATAGCTCTCACTGGTTAAATTTGAGGTAATCTAACAATCAAAAAAGAATGATGACAATATAAAAAATACAAAAATAGGGTGGTGACTGCTGGGGGGAGGGCGATATAAGGGGACTAAATGGTAATGGGAAAAAATATAATAAAGGTTATTTTTTTTAAATAAAAAAATAATCCTTGAATGACAGTGATGTTTTTTAAAAAAGGAGTAAGAGTCTTGGCCATTGTGGCTCAGCTGGTTGGAGCGTCATCCTGTAAGCTGAAAGGCTGCGGGTTTGGTTCTCAGTCAGCACATGCCTAGGTTGAGGATTCAGCCCCTAGTTGGGGGCGGGGGGCATGTATGATAGGCAACCAATCGGTATTTCTTTCCCTCCTTCTGCCTCTCTCTAAAATCAGTAAGCGTGTCCTTGAGTGAGGATTAAAAAAATAACAAAACTAAAAAGGACGAGAAGGGAAAGTGGGGAAAGTTCTTTTATACAGAACACCAACTAATAAATGTATAATGAATACACAATTAGAAAACTATGACTTTGTAACAGCAAAGTAGTAATTTAGGCAAGGATTACCAATGAGTGCTAAAGCCACTAGGTGAAACACTGTTGGAAATCAGGATATCCACACATTCTCAAATCATCACCTTATGGCTCACTTACAGCTTACAGCACTGCCCCTTCATACCAGATAGAGGTGATAAAATTTAGCACCTCTAATAATGGAAAGAGCTGATAATAGGTGTCTTCTGATGAGACAATACAGGAAATACAGAACATCTCCATGTAGTTTCTCAAGAAAATGATTTAACCTGAATGTGATCATGAGAAACCAGATGAATCCAAATAATGGTATGTTGCTCTGGAAGACAACGGGCCAGACTCTTCAAAAAGTCATGTTTGTGAAAGCAAAAAAAAAGACAGGTGGACTGTTCTAGAATAAGAGGAACTAAAGAGTCATGACAACCAAATGTAATGTACCTTGACTGGATCCTGGAATGGGGGAAAAATATACGAGACATCCTAGAGATAACAGTAGGGGGGTGAAATGTCATTAGATCTGCAACTTACTTTCAAATGGTTTAGCAAAATAAAGTATATGCTAGAGAGGAGGAGATGAGGTAAATATGGCAAAATTCTTGCAATGTTTCTGTAGTTTTAAATTTTTTAAAATAGGAAGACGGAGGATGGGGAACACATGACTATTTCCTGCTTTCTCCATGCGGGGACACACATTTCTACCTTTACTTAAATTTTAAGCCTTCAGTTACTGATCTGTATTCTTTTCTTCACTGTCCTTCCCATGCATCCGCAGTCATCTTTGCCCGTGACACACTGCCCCGGACGATGTTCTCTGGAAAAGTGCACCTAGTTCCATCGCTAGATTAGACTCTCATCTTATCTTGCTATCGATTTTAGTATACATTTCACAGAATAAACAAATGTTTTATTTGTAGATTAAAATATACTACCTAATTAAATTATTTGAACATTGTATTTTATTAATAAAAACTCAAACATTAAAAAATTATACCCTGGCTCTGGCCAGTGTGGTTCAGTTGGTTGGACTCACTGAGAACCTACCACATGCAACGTGAGTATGAACAAAGGCTCTTTCAGTGACCGAGTCTAACAGGCAGCGAACAGATGGACGCAGACAAAGGCAAATCTCGGGCTGCTTTGGGACTTTTGCTGTTCTGCCCCCAGGCTTGGTTCTGGTAAAGACAGCCTTGGTGCACAGCCTGGCCCTTCCGACACACACACAAGACTAGCATAGGCAGCCACACACTGCGGATCACTTAGTAGTTCCTAACAGGTTGTGCAGGGACAGTCACAGTCAGCGTCTAACACTGGCCAGCACCAGCGACCCTCCCAAGACACCCCAGAACCAACACATGCAGTAACCAGTTTCAGATGACTTCAGAGGAGGGTCCAATTAGCTTCACAAGCAGCATATTGCAAGGGATACCCTGGCAGGCACAGAACCTGCTGAGGCAAATTCTGCTTCCTGTCGTTAGCAACTGCACAGCAGCTCAAACACTGTAGTCAAGGTTGCCACTCATAGCCAGCCAGCCTGAGGATCAACCCCATGCCAAACAGACTAATAGCAATCAGGATTCAACTGCAACAGGAGGACCCACATAACCCACACGAGAAACATTCCTGGAGCACCCAGCTTAGGTAAATAAAGGAGAGTGCATCACTGGGTCCCACAAGACACCTACTACATGAGGCCACCCTACCAAGACTGAGAGACATAGCAGATCTACCTAATACAGAGAAACAAACACAAAGAGGCAGCCAAAATGGAGAGACAAAGAAGCATGCCCAAATGAAAGAACAGGAGAAATCTACAGAAAAAGAGTTAAATGAAATGGAGACAAGCAATTTATCAGATATAGTTAAAAAAAAAATGATTATAAGGATGCTCAAGGAACTTAGAACTTCAATAGCATGAAGAAGGATATAGAAATCATTTTTAAAAAACATTCAAAATCTGAAATGAAGAATACACCAGAAGAAATAAACACTAGGTTGGATGAAGCAAAGGATTAAATCTGCAATTTGGAAGAAAAGGTAGCAGAAAATACCCAATCAAAACAGGAAAAAAAAAAAGTAAGAAAATAAGGAGAGCTTATGGGACCTTTGGGACAACATGAGGTGTAACAGCATTTGCATCATAGGAGGAGAAGGGAGAGGGGAGAGGGGAAGGTAAAGGGGAAGTGGGAGAGGAGCAATAAATAGACAGCCTATTTGAAGAAATATGATGGAAAGCATCCCTAACCCAGTAAAGGAAACACACACACAAGTCCCGGAAGGTCAAAGAGTCCCAAACAAGATGAACCCAGAGAGACACACACCAATACACATCATAATTGAAATGACAAAGCTTAAAGGCAAAGAAAGAATTTTAAAAGCATCAAGAAAAGAGTTACCTACAAGGAAGCTCCCATTAGACTGTCAGCTGATTTCTCTATGAAAGCATTTTGTCCAGAAAAAACTGGCATTAAATATTCAAAGTGATGAAAAGCAAGGACCTACAACCAAGAATACTTTACCCAGCAAGGCTATCATTTAAAATTGAAGGACAAATAAAGAGCTTCCCAGAAAAGAAAAAGCTAAAAGCATTCATTATCACCAAACCTGTATTTTAAGAAATGTTAAAGGGTCTATTTCAAAAGAAGGGAAAGAAGAAAAACAGAGGAACATAGTTAAATGAATAAAATGGCAACAACTACATACCTATCAATAATCACACTGAATGTAAATAACTTAAATGCTCCAATCAAGAGACATAAGGTGGTTAAACAGGCAAGAAAACAAGAGCCATAAACATGCTGTTTACAAAAGACCCAAGTCAGAATGAAAGATACACACAGGCTAAAAATAAAAAGATGGAAAAAGATTATTTCACACAAATGGAAACAAGAAAAAAAGCTGGGGTAGCTATACTTATATCTGACAAAATACACTTTAAAACAAAGACAATAGTAAGAGACAAAGAAAAACACTACATGACGATAAAGAGAGCAAACAAGAGGATATAACCCTTTTAAACATTTATGCACCCAAAATAGGAGCAACTAATTATATGAAGCAAATCTTGATGAGCATAGAAGGAGACTGACAGTAATACAGTCATAGTAGGGGATCGACAGATAGATCTTTCAGGCAGAAAAATCAACAAGGAAACAGCAGTCTTAAATGACACACCAGATCAGATGGATTTAATTGGTATCATCAGAGTGTTTCATTCCAAAGCAACAGAATATACATTCTTTCCAAGTGCACATGAAATATTTTCTAGGATAGACCACATGTTAGGACACAAAACAAGTCTGAGTACATTAAAGAAGATTGCAATCATATCAAACATCTTCTCCAACCATAGAAATCAACCACAAGAAAAAAAACTGAAAACACACACACACAGGCATGAAGGCTAAATACCATGGTGCTAAACAATGAATGGGTTAACAATGAAACCAAGGAAGAAATTAAAAGATACCTTGAAACAAGTAAAAAAGAGAACACAACCCAGAACTTATGGGACACAGAAAGTCCAAAGAGGGAAATTCACATTATTACATGCCTACCTCAAGATGCAAGAAAAATCTCAAATACTCAATCTAACTTTACACTTATAAAGAACTAGAAAATGAACAACAAAGCCCAAAGTGAGTAGAAGGAAGTCAATAATAAAGATCAAATGGGAAAGAGTTAAAAAAAATACAAACTATCAATGAAACCAAGAGTTGTTCTTTGAAATGATAAACAAGATTGACAAAACTTTAACCAGACTCATCAAGAATAAAGATAAAGCTCAAATAAATAAAATCTGAAATGAAAGAGGAGAAATAACTGGCACCACAGAAATACAAATTATTGTAAGAAAATATTACAAACTATATGCCAACAAATTGGAAAATCTGGATGAACTGAATAAATTCCCAGAAACATACAACCTTCAAAAACTTACTTGGAAAGTATCAGAAAATCTAAATAGAGCAAATACAACTAATGAAATTGAAGCAGTAATTAAAAAAAAAAAAACCCTCCCAACAAACAAAAGTCCTGGACTGGATGGCTTCACAGGTGAATTTTACCAAACATTCAGAGAACTAACATCTATCTTTCCCAAACTATTCCAAAAAATTCAAGAGAAGGGAAAACTCCCAATCTCATTTTAAGAGGCCAGCATTATCCTCATTCCAAAACCAGGTAAAGAGACACTACAAAGAAAGAAAATTATTGGCCAACATCCCAGATGAATATAGATACTAAAATCCTCAACAAAGTATTAGCAAACCAGATCCAGCAACGCATTAAAAAGATAATACACAATCATCAAGTGAGAATTATTCCAGGTGCAAGATTGGTACAATATTGACAGATAAAGATGATATACCACATAAACAAAATAAAGGATAAAAATAACATGATGATGTCAATGGGTACAGAAAAAGGCATCTCATAAAAACTCAGCAAATTGTGAATAGAGAAAGCATACCTCAACATCATACACACCATATATGACAAACCCACAGCTACCATACTCAATGGGCAAAAATTAAAAGCATTTCCCTTAAGACACAGAACAAGACAAGGATGTCCACTTTCACCACTTTTACTCAACATAGTACTGAAAGTCCTATCCACAGCAATCAGACAAGAAATAAAAGATATTCAAATTGGAAAATAAGTAAAACTGTCCTTATTTGCTTATGTCATGATACTGTATACATCATGACGTAAAGATTCCACCAAAAAAAAAAAATCCTAGAAATGATAAATTCAGTAAAGTTGCAGGACACAAAACAAATACTGAGAAATCAATAGCATTTTTATATACCAATAATGAAGCATAAGAAAGGGAAACTAAGAAAATAGTCCCATTTACAACTGCACCAAAAATATACCTAGGAATAAATTTAACCAAAGATGTAAAAGACCTGTACTTGGAAAATTACAAAACACTGAAGAAACTGAAGGCGATACAAACAAGTGGATACAAACAGAGCATATATTGTGCTCTGAACAGGAATAATTAACATCATTAAAATATCCATAAAGGCCAAAGCAAACTACAGATTCAATGCAATTCCTATCAATATTCAAATGGCGTATTTCACAGAACTCGAACGAACATTCCAAAAATTTATATGGAACCACAAAACACTCTGAACAGCCACAGCAATTCTGAGAAAGAATAACAAAGTTGGAGGAATCATGTTTCTTGATATCAAACTAACACAACAATAGCTGTATGGTGTGAATGAATCAAAATTACACCCAATTTTTTTTTTTTTTGGTCAGGTTGCACAAAAATATATTTTTTGGTGTGCCACGGGATTTTGGTAAAATTTGGGATTTTAGTTTGTGCCATGAGATGAAAAAGGTTGAAAAATCACTTAACTATACAAGGCCACAGTAATCAAAAGAGCCTGTTACTAGCATAAAAACAGACATGTAGATCAATGGAACAGAACAGAGAGCCCAAAAATAAACCCAAGCCTTTATGGTCAATTAATATTTGACAAAGGAGGCAAGAACATGTAACAGGGTAAAGATATTTTCTTCAAGGAATGGTGCTGGAAAAATTGGACACATACATGCAAAAAAATGAAAACTAGACCACCTTCTTAATCCATACAGAAGAATAAACTCAAAGTGGATTAAAGACCTAAATGTTAGACTCGAAATCATAAAAATCCTAGAAGAAAAACTAGACAGTAAAATCTGAGACATTTCTTGTTGCAACATTTTTTCTGGTAAGTCTCCTTGGGCAAGGAAAACAATGGAAAAAAACCATATTGTACTACATTAAACTCAAGAAAACCATCAACAAAATGAAAGACAACCCACTGAACAGGATAACACATTTGCCAGTAATACATTTGATAAGGGGCTGATATCCAAAATTTATAAAGAACTCAGACAACTCAACACCAAAAACCCCAAACAATCCAATTAAAAAATAGGCAAAAGGACCCGAATAGACACTTCTCCAAAGAGAACAAACAGATGGCCACTAGTCATAAGAAAAGATGCTCAGTGTCAGTGATCATCAGAGAAATGCAAATTAAAACCACAATGAAAGATAACCTCACACCTGTCAGAATGGCTATCATCAATAAATCAACAAACAGCAAGTACTGACCAGGATGTGGAGAAAAGGGAACCTGCATGCACTGTTGGTGGAGATGCAGATCAGTGCAGCCACCATGAAAAACAGTTTCCTCAAAAAATTAAAAATGGAACTGCCTTATGACCCAGCGATTCTACTTCTGGGAATATATCCAAAGAAACCCAAAGCAGAGATCAAAAGAGTATAAGCACCCCTATGTTCATTGTAGCATTATTTATAATAACCAAACTATGAAAGCTACCCAAGTTCCCATCAATACACTAGTGGATTAAAAAAAAAAAAAAAAAAAAGCTGTAGTTCATATACACAATGGTATATTACTGGTCCATAAAAAGAAAACGAAAGTTTAACATTTGCAACAGCATAGATGGACCTAGAGGGTATTATGCCAAGTAAAAAAAACTTAAGAGAAAAACAAACACATGATTTTGCTCATCTGTAGAATCTAAAGAACAATATAAACGAAAAAAACAAAACAGCGACAGACACAGAGGAGAGACTAACTGATGGTTGCCAGAGGGGAGGAGGATTTGGGGGACCTGGTGAAAAAGGTGAAGGGACTGAGAAGTGCAGATTGGTAGGCAGTTACAAAGTAGTCATGGAAACGTAGAGTACAGCATAGGAAACAGAACCAGCAATACTGTAATTACGTATGGTGCCAGTTTGGTACTGGAAATATCAGGGGGAACACTTGTAAAGTACATGACTGTCTAACCACTATACCATACACCAGAATTAATATTAGGTAATATTAAATATAAACTGTAATTGAAAAAAATTTTAATTAAAAAAATACAAATAAAATTGTCAGGGGAAAAAAGTCACTGATGAATCATGTAACCTTGAGCAAGACATTTTACCTCTTTAATGTTGAGTTCCTCTGTATGTAGGCAACCCATTTCCCTAGCTCTCAGCCCACCAAATGAAGTGTTTTGGGAAGTTCTATGTACCATGTGTTCACAAATACGATCTAGGCTATGCCACTATTTCTGCTATGTACTAAGTGTGCTGTCCAATGAAGATCCTGTCTCTGCTATTTGCCAAAGCCTGAAGGCCTCCAGCTGCCAAAGTATCAGTTTATGGCAAAGTAGTAAAGAAGCATCAAATAAGGGCTACTTATGCCTCCACAGCCTCAAGTTCTTAATAAGGTGGCTCCTTCAGTTTTTATTTACAGCCAGACTTCAGTTTACACAGGCTGGTCCAAGAGAAAGCCAAATGATAGCCACAATGTTGTATAGCTCACAATCACTCCATCCTTCCAAAAACACAGGTCACATAGTAAAGCTCATCATGCCTGCTGCTCCTCCTCTTTGCAGAATTCTCTTTTAAGGAAGCTCCTCATCTCTCAGAAACAAATCTTAACGGTGTCTAAACTC
This sequence comes from Pteronotus mesoamericanus, assembly GCF_021234165.1. Classification (NCBI taxonomy): domain Eukaryota; kingdom Metazoa; phylum Chordata; class Mammalia; order Chiroptera; family Mormoopidae; genus Pteronotus; species Pteronotus mesoamericanus. The sequence goes on along the minus strand of NW_026555084.1, from coordinate 29,491,781 downwards.
CTGGATGGCCAGTTTTTTCTCAAGTTGGGAATCTCCAATACATGTCAAATGAGACGCCTAGCAGAGATGCTGTCTAACAGATGTCCCATCCAGACCTAACATTCCCTTTCCATCAAGCTGAGTTTACAAATAAAGGTCAAAGGGCCCCCAAAGCATAAACATGTTCTTTTACTTCCCAAGGACGTGTGTGTGCTGTAGAAAAGAACAACAAAATCTTTGTGCTGCCACCCTCAGATGTATATGCAGTGACTCACTCAAAAAAAGTCTCAACACAAGGTTCTCTTTTGACCATTCTTTAAAAACCTCTACAAGGATAATAAGTAATTACAAGAACACTATATTTTATATTCTTTCAATTCAAGCTCTGTCTTCAACTTTTGGTAACAAAAATTAGCTAGCTTCCCCCCCACCCAACCTTCCTCTGATTGTAAATAGACAATTACATGAACACCTAGCTGAGCAAGAAATTTTTGCCCAACAAAAGTTTTAAGTCATCTGATTAAAAATATGAAAAGTCACCCTGGCTGGTGTGGCTCAGTGGATTGAGCATCGGCCTGCAATCCAAAAGGCTGTCAGTTTGATTCCCGGCCAGAGCATGTGCCTGGGGTGCTGGCCAGGTCCTTGGTTCAGGTTTTATGAGGCAACCAAGAGATGGTTCTCTTGCACACTGATGTCTCTCTCTCTTTCTCTTAAAAGAGATAAATAAAATATTTTTTTAAAAAATTTAAAAAAAAAAAGAAAGAAAGAAAATTCACCCTGACCTGTGTGGTTCAGTTGGTTGGGCATTGTCTCACAAAACACAAAAGAAGGTCGCCAGTTCGATTCTGGGTCAGGGCATCTGCCTGGATTGTGGGTTTGGTCCCCAGCTGGAGCATGTGAGAGAGGCAACCCACTGATGGGTTTTCACATCGATGTTTCTCTCCTCATTTCTCCCTCTTTGTCCCCCTCTCTAAAAATAAAGTCTTAAGAAAAAAAAAACAGGAAAAGTAAAAAATGGCATTTATTTATTTTGTTCTGTGAAGTTTCTGGCAAACATGTGTTAAAGCCATAGAAGAAAAAAAGAGTTCCTCTTTCAAGGTATGACTAAGTTTCCTCTATCTGTATTGTCTCTAAAGAACTGCCAGGTAAAACCAAGTTCCTGGTAATTGTACCTTGTTTGTATTTTAATGAGAATATTAATAGTAAATGTTGCCATTGGGCCAAACTTCATCAGTCTTTTCACCCTACCACTTCAAATAGTAGATCAATAGACATCACTATTAGGAAAGTAGAACAGTACTTTGCACATTCCTTTTCTTTTTATTTTCTCTACAAGTATTTAGATGCCTACTATGTACCAAGTATTGCACGATGGGAACTGGGACAGAGTCACTATCCTCAAGGGGTTTACAGTCCAGCCAGAGACAAACATGCACGTGACCACAGCACAACCTAGTAACCACCATGGCAGAGGAAGGTGAAAGTATCCTGGGAACACAAGGTGTGGAGTAGAGATGTGAGTCAGGAAGGATGCACAATTTTGCAGATGAGCACTGAGATTTCAGTGAGGAATCTGAATTTCCCAAGCCAGAAGAAATAGCAAGCTAATATGTATGTCTACCACTTACTGAACGTTCATTATGACAGGCACTCTGCTAAATATTTTATCTATATTATCTCATTTAGTCCACACGACAATCCCCAAAGTTACTCTGCCTCAGAGAAGTTAGGTAACTTGCTTAGCATCACTCAAATTCTCAGTGCTAAAGCCCAGATTTATGGTCCAAATGCAAAATTCAAGGGCTGTAAACATACTTTCTCATCCTATGTACAGCACAGAGACAGGAAAATATGGCACAATGGACAATGCGTCTCACCTCTCTCTATATATTGGACTTACGGAAATTTCTATAAATACCAGTGCTTAGGACTTCATTTCAGAGTGTTCTAATTCAAAAACAAAAAAAACAAAAAACAAACAAAGGGTAAGCCTGGGCATTAAAAAAAAAATCACCTAGGTTGAGAAATACATATAGCTTAGACTGAGAAATACTGGGTTAGAATATAAGCAGTTAAAATGCATGGGTTTGGGGGGTAGGGGATAAGTCTCAAGTACCAGGCAGAAGACCACAGAGGACTTATCTTTCCCCTTTTCCCATCAGAGATAAACTGATAAACAGCACAGCACACTTGCTGTCTTCACTTTCCTGGGTCTTATTCTCTCTTCAATCCACTGTAATTTGGCTCCTTATTTATCAGCCCACTGAAACCATTCTGACGGAAGCAATCCAAATAATTTATCAGTTCTCATTTTTCTTGAACTCTTAAGAGTGTCTGACATTAATGATCAGGGACTTCTCTTTGAAAAGTGCTCCTATAACAGCACTTTTCTGTTTTCCTCCTACCTCTATAACAATTTCTTTTAATTCTCTTTTGCACTGTTCTTTTCCTTCCCCCATCCCTTGAGTGTTAAAGCACACAAAGGGACTTTCCTATTCTCACTCTGCTTTTCACCCTGGGCATTCCTACCAACCCCATGACATCACCTATAACCCATATGCTGTAGACTCTAGGACCAACTCAGATCCATAACCTGGTTTGATCTGAAGCTCCAAATGCTTACGGAACATCTCTCTGTGTCCCCTGCAGGAAGTTTCAACTCCCTTCCAAAACTGAATTCTCACCCTAATTCTGCTCCTCTGCTCCTTAATAATGTACTCTTACACGTACAATGACCCAAATCACAAATCTAAACTGTTTGTGCCCAGTCCAAGCCTGATCCCAAGCAAAAGATGGGAAGGTTTTGCAAGACTTGTCCCAATGCTATTGCACAGGCTTGGAGGAGCATAAGGACAGGGTTTTATCTTGGCCGAACTGCAGCATCTCTGGGGCTGAGAGGCAGGTACCCAAGAGTAGGCTTCAACAGAGTGAGGGAGACAATCCAAAAGCTCAGTTGAAAGGGTGAGTCAGGATATAAAGCAGATTCAAAGTCCACTAGGAAAGAAAGAAAGAAGGAAGGGAGGGAGGGAGGGAGGGAGGGGGAGGGAGGGAGGGAAGAAGCTTCATGGTCCTCCTGGTTGCCAGTAACATATACACTGTGATTCCACTCAAATGATGTTCAAAAGCAGGCAGAACATATTTATGGTGTAACATGTCAGAATAATAGTTTCTTTTGGGAAAAGGTATTGATTGGGAGGAAATAAGCAGGTAGTTTTTGGAGTGCTGGCAATATATATTATATATCTCTATCATGATTTGGATGGTAGTTGAATATATCTGAGAAAATTCATAGGGTATGTGTAACACAATTTCAGAGTTAAAAAAAAAAAAAAAAGTCTGGTGGAAAGCAGATACCCCCATTCCTGTCAGTCCCTCTCACTATCTCATATGCTGTGACCTCATATGGTACCTGAACTACTGCATTTGTCTTCTATAACCAGGACCGTATCTCCTGGTTCCCCTCTTATCCTGATGTAATCATTAATAGTGTTACCTTTCACACAGAGGAGTATCCCAGTTTAGACAAAATGTTCTATGTTCAACTTGCCTATAAAGTCTCCCTGCCTCTAGTATAGTCCATATATTTTTAACAATGTCCATAGAGCAATCTTTGTAAAACTGCTCTTATCTCTAGGCTTTAACCCCTCCAAAGGAGCTCCTTTATTTACAAAATCGAGTCCAAATCCCTGAAATGATGGAACTGTGCAAGTACATCCAGCTTCAACATCTAACATCCAATACCATACTCCGCCCACCACCACCTCGTACATGAGCCGGTGTTTTGCAACCTTTTGTCATTATCACAACCCTTATGAAGAGCATTTTTAGATATTTCCCCCCAGTTGTTGCCCACCCCCAATCAAATATAAGGAATAAGATTTTGTCAGGTAGAGGTTAGTTTTAGAGGGCCACAAACCACAGGAATATCTAAGATTTTTTTTCACTCACCTCCCAAAAAACCCAGTTTTTGTCCCTTTGGGGATGACATCACCCCCACTGCCTTTTCTTTCTACAAACGTCCCTGGCTTGTCACCATTAGTGCCTTTGCGCCTGCTGCTTCCTGCACTCTGGGTATCATCCAGCTCTTCAGGATATTTACAGATCAATGTAAAGCTTCTCCAAGACACCTTTCCTCTCTCCACTTGCAGTTGCAAAGTGCACTATCCACACCTTCCTTACTGGTAACCTTAACATTTTACTGATGTTTTATGCCTGTCTCCTAAAGTTACTGAAGAACAGGGACCATGTCCAATTTCTTTCTATAACCTTGGCTTTTATTTTGTGTGACATAACATTTGTTAAACGAATAGATAACAATGTTATCATCTGGGTGAGGTAAGCTTTTCCCTTTTACAAGTCCCTTTTTAACTTGTTATTCTATCAATGGCATAAATATTAATAGTACCTCTTTTATTCCCCAAAATGATTTATATGATAACTTATATTGCTAACTTATTAGGCAGCGGGGAATAATTAAATTCTGAGCAAGAGTAGAACATAAGTATTAGAAAGGCCACTTTAGCAATGACAATAAATGACTCAAGCAAAAAATTCAGGGGTAAAGTGATAAAAGAGCCTGATCTAGGGTAGTAGAGCTGGGAAAACAGAGGTAGAAAGAGATTTGCGATATTAAATCAACCAAGTTTAGTGGCCAGTTGGACAGAGTGAGGAAGATAGCATGAGGAATCCAGAGTAAAAACACAGTTTTTTTGATTGAGCAACTGGGGCAGTCACCAGCAGAATGTTGAGGGGGAATAATGATGACTTCTATTTAGAACTAGTGATGGAAGAATCTAGAGACAATTTAATGGTGAGGTATGTGGATCTGAAACACATGAGCAGGGGTAAGAGGAACTATATAGTCCCAGGTGTCAGCCTATAAAAATTAACTGAAGCCAAGTGGCTGAGTGAGACTACCCAGATGTACAAAATCAGCAGTTCTAATGAACAGTAAATAGCATCTTTTTTAACATCAGTAGTTTACAAAATTAATTCTAAATTTTGTTTTGCTTAATATATTCATTGGTCATTGAATATGTCCAAAACATGGTATTAAGCACTCAGAAAGGGAACTAAACCATGAGAGAGAGAGAAGGAGCTCACTCTGAAGGACAACCGTGTTGACTACTGATTGAGTTGAGAAACAGTGAAATTCAAGGTCTCAATTTTGAAAATGAATACCTTAACAGCTTTTGTTGTTTTAGAGCCTTAGGCTTCCCACAAAGTATTTAAGTCTAAAATTGTTCACTAAAAAAAATCTTTGCGAAGAGAAAGGAAATCAAAGAACTAACTCAAGAAAGGCAATGTACTGTGGAGGCTGAAGCTACAAAGCAGGAGAAATGCCCAGAAAAATAAAGACTGTGTTAGAACGCAGTTCTAAATGGCATACTTTAGAACACGTTTCCACGTTCAGTGTCTGGCTTGCAAGGATTATGCTTGAGCTGATAGTTTCACATAAGGACAACAGATGGTTCAAAATAAAAGAACCATTCATTTTGTCCTAGAAACAAACAGAAGAGTCTTTACTCATTTAATGATATGATACAAACATCTGATTTCAAGATTTTATGACACTGATTCTTATTTGTATTTTTTCCCCTAGAATTCTTTGCACCTGGTAGGTATTCAAGGAACAACAGGCTGAAGGAATGAATCGCGTCCCCTTCTATCACGCACTGATTTGCTTGGTCTCCAGGACACCACCTCTCTCCTTGTTTTTCTTCTACTGTGCTGTTTGCTTCCATTGTCGTTCTTTGCTCAAGTGCCACAGAGCAGTGTCTTTGGCCCCCTTCTATTTTCTATGTACACTCACTACCTTAGTAATTTTATCTGGCTTCCTGTCTTTAAATAATATCTATATGCTAATGACTATAAAACATCTATCCTCGGTCAAGTCTTCTCTCTAGAAATATAAATTTGTATGTGAAGCTTCTTCCTCAACATTTCTAATAGACATTTCTGACATGACATGTTCACAACTGAATTTCTGAAAACCCCCCAAAAACCTACTCTTTCTGCAGCTTTCCCCATCTATCTGACGGCAGTTCAAACTCTCTTTGATGGTAATTCCAATACACTGGTTATTTCAGGCCAAAAACCTTGAAACCTTGCTTAATTCTTCTCTTTCCCTCAAAGTGCATATCTAACTCGTGAGCAAATTACACTGGCTAAACCGTCAAAATACTTCCTCAACTGATTACTTCTCACCACCTGCATTACTATCACCTTCATCTGAGTTACTATAATCATCTCTTCCTGCTTTAATGTGATAGGCTCTTCGCTGATGTTCCTGCTTCTTTCTACCCCTGGTCGAGAGAGTACAAGCAGCGGGGGTACTCTCTGAAAGGTATAACATCTCTTTTCTGCTTCAAACCTTTTGGCAGTTCCCTCTTTCATGCAAAATAAAAGTCAAAGAATTTACAATGATTCAGAAAGTCCTACATGATATGCCTCATCCTATACCACCCACCACCATCGCCTCTTGCTATCCTCACCCTTGTTCACTCTCCTACACTCAGAGCTTCTTGCTATGCCTCCAAAGCACCAGACATGTTCTCATCTTAGGGCCTCGGCAATGACTATTCTCTCTACTTAGAAAGCTCTTTCCCCATACTGCCCCATGGCTAACCCCATATACATCAAGCCTTTAATTAAAAGTCTTTTCTACCAGAATACTGACCATCTTATTTAAACTGCAACCCAGCCGTTGCCCCTTGCTTCCAATCCCTTTATCCTGCTTTTTTTAATTAGCAATTATCAGCTAACATATTATGTAACTTGTTTACTGTATTAATCTGCCTTCTCCCCTCCCCCTTCTATTAAAATATAAGCACCACTAGGGCAGATGTGTTTTGTTTACTGGTACATCCTAGTCCACAGAAGAGTGCCTTAAACTGGTAAGCTTTCAATAAATAATTATGTAGTGAATTTATTAATGTTCGACCCTTAAGAGTACACTAAATAAGGATTTTGTGAAAATAGAAATGAACTACTGAGAATTTCATCAAATTACTTATCACATATAAATTATCACTAGGATTCAGGTTACCTCTTTATTCATATTTCTGTGTCCCAAATTCTACATTCATTCAAAAGTACTTCCAATGAATTAAGCAGTTAACAGGCTATGCAGCAAGATGTCAAGGCTCTAGTCTCTGCACTGTGGACAGTTGTTTAGTATTCCCTTGAACCGTGCTGCTGTTCCAGTAAAACAAAAAATATTTAACAGGCCAACATTGTGAACAGTTTAGAAAGGCTCAAAAATAGGCAATTTCAAACTAGATTAACTCTGTTTTAAAGGAAAAGTAGGATTTCCCCATTAAAATGTCAATGTACCATAAATAATATTTAAAAGTAAACTAACATATATTGCAAGCCTTGCATGACTTTCTAATGATGTAAAAGCTATGGCAGGTTCACCTGTTCAAGGTGAACGCTTTCAATTAGCTCACAGTTACTTCAAGAATCATCACAGGGAAATTAAAACACTTGGGAGTATTAAAAGCAGGTCTCAAAAAAAGGACTCTACACAGTGACAATATTTGCCTGTTTCCATGCAAAGATCACGATCTTGAGCTATGAAGTTTTAACCATCAAAGTGACAATTATGGCTTGAATAATGTTACAAAACATGAGCCCAAAGTTACTGAGACCTACGAGGCAAAAAGCTAAAAATCTGAAAAATTCAAAAAGTGATTTAGGAAGAATTAACCAAAGCTTTTAATTTCACTTACTGCAACTATACATAGGACATCCAACAATCCACTCACATTGTTTTTTGTTTTTGCATTCTGATGTAGGAAACATGCAATTTATTATAGGATTCTCCAAATCAAGGAAAACCTGTCCCCCAAAACTTAGCACTCCGTAAGACTATACAAGGTTAACAGGTTTTAATGATGTACCTGAAAACGAGCCTTTTGGTCAAATGAAAATCATTTAAGCTGATGCCATTACTGCTAACCCAATACAGCAAGTTTTGGATTCAAGCACAAAGTACTGAAGAATTTCCCAATGACAGTGTGAAAAAGTACTTCCAGAACTGATCTTTAAATATGCATCATCCTCCATCAGAATTCATCATTTGACTGGATGCAAAGTTTGAAACCGATTTTGAAAGTTATATTTTTTAAGCCCTTGCACAGTATTTCAGAGACCTTTAAAGAGAAGTTATTTCTTAACATGGCTGTTACATACACTTCACTTAGAATTTCTACCTCATTTTTCATTCTACTTACAGGTAATCTAACTCAAAGACCCACCTTTTATCCTGAAAAATCAAGGATTTGGTAAATGGTGCTTTCTTACTGAAAACACTAGGAAGTCACCGGCAAGGACCGGAGTTCGGGTAAGGCGGTCGTCGCCCGCCCGAGAGAAGGGCCCGGGTGCGGGGACCCAGAGTCTCGCAGCAGGTGTGAATCTCCGGCAAGGGGACAGTCACCGCAGTTTCCAGCCCGACAAGGTAAGCCGTTCGCAGGACAGCGGGAAGCGCCCGACCTTACCTCAGGGGTCCGCTCCGGCGGTTTCTTCTTCAGCGCTTGCCTAGCGCCGGGGTCCACGGGTGAGTTCATGGTCGCGGCCCCCGGCCCCGAGCTCCCCAGCCTACCCTCAGAAGCACATGCGACAGTGCATTCACCCTAGGTAGAGGGTCTGCACCTCCTTGTCCCCGAGGAAGGGAACTCCGGCCCGCGGCGGGTACCGGACTGAAGGAAGCGAGCCTTCGCAACGCCCGCCCAGGGCCTCAGCCCACGCGCGACTGGTCAGAGAGAAGCCAGTCGAGGGGCGGGGGGGGTGAGGGCGAGTGCGCATGCGCAGCACGGGCGTGCTCACGCAAACGAACGCCCAAGGGCGTGGCTCCGCGGTGACGTAAGACTTGGGGAGGTATAGTTAGGCCTCTTCGAACCCTTCGTGAGATTTAAAAACACTTCGCGAGACCTCTCCTTAAACCCTCTCACTAGATTGGTTTCAGAAGTGAGGTTTCGGCCGCTTCAGCTTCCGGTGGAGGGCCAGGAAACGCGCCGTGAAGGACTGAGCAAAAACAGCAAGTTGGGGCAGACCCGTGGGGAAGTCGTTTTAGGTGGAGGTTTGTTTTGTACCCAAATCCGGAAGCTCGGGGCGTGGTCAAGCCCGGCGCCAGCGCCCCGCCCTTGGAGAAATTGCGGAAGTCGAAGTCGCCGTTTGGCTAGCAAGTTCATGCAGGCTCTTCTCTGTGTTTCAATAAAATGAAACTTGTAGAATAGAGTCCTGCCAAGAAGTACTTGCCCTATCAAAGACAGACGTCCTGAGGTTAGGGCAGAGAAATCATAGCTTGGTGGCCTAGGATGGATGGGCAGCCGCCGTGCCTGCTGCCAGCCATTACCGCTGGTTCGCGAAGCCAGTCTGCGTTCACGGAACCAGGGCCCAGGGCAGCCCACCCTCCGTCCTACCCTTACAGCCAGGGTTGCTGGGTTAGGGCTGCCTGGACTCAAGAATGACTGCTTTTGCACATTTTACATGTTTCTTAACAGACTGGTCCATTGGTAAGAAAAACGGGCCGCTCTGGGGCCGCCAGATACCTGCAAGAGGCTGTTTCCAACCTAAGCTCATTGACGTAATTCCAGAATCCATCCTTCTGGAAGTTATCTCATTAATGCACAGACAGGCCGCATTAGTTACACTAACATTTACTTTGGAGCATAGGCATGACCTTCCCACTGAATTTTAATCTCCCCACGGGCTGTGTACTACATGTAGGTACATCTTACATCAATTACCATAACTCACTAAATTGATTTATCATATTATTGTTTTAGTAAGATAGTAAAAATTAAAATATTTCATATAGCAACAAAAGGGGGAAAAGAGGGTCCAAGCTGTAACGCGTATCGTTTCTGAGACCTGGTAATGATGTCGTTAAGGGTTTTGTTTTCCGTTGGTCGTTAGGCTTGCTCAAGTGAAGTTTACAACATAATCTTAGCACATTTCTTTTTCGAGTATTGGACAAAAACCTTACCAGAGCAGTTTGTGGCCCAGCCATTGTAGAAAGTTATTGTGGAGAGATCACGAGGAATTGCAAGACCCATTTTCATCATTTTGTGTGCACAAAAACACCCTCAAAGATCTGCCTAAAATCATAAAGGTTATCCCTTCCATTCTTCATGGATCAGTTTCCAGAGCTATATCAATAGTTGAAAAAGGGAAAAGGAAATAAAGCACGGCCGTTACGGTGGACTTTGGGGACAAAACCTGAATTTGTCTTCAATAGGTCGTGTCTAGTTGAATACCTGTTATTTAATACCTCTGAACTTTTTTTTTTAAACTGTAAAATAGGAATAGTGAAGGACCTATGGCTTTTCGATTCCCTGAAGATTTTGTGAGATAATTCACATGAAGTACTTACGATGCCTGCACAATCCCAACAACTGTATTATTTCTATTACTTTACCTCTGAGAAGTGACTTCTCTAAAGCAATTTTCAAGTTTGAAGCATTGGATAGTTTTTAACACCAATTTTTTTTTCACTAGTTACTATTCAGAAATACATTTAAGTATTCATGAAGATGTGGAGCAACAGGAACTCTCACAAACTGCCAGTTATGTATAAATTGGGAAACCACTTTGAAAAACGTGTCTCGTAAAGCTGAAACTTGACATATCCTATGACAACAAGTCCCCTTCTTGATACATATTCTAAAGAATACCCTCCTGACAGGTGTGGCTCAGTGGGCTGGGTGACTTCCCACAAACGAAAAGGTCGCCATTTGAATCCAGGATAGGGCACATGTCTGGTCGCTGGCCAGGTCCCTGGTTGGGGGCAAGGGAGAAGCAACTGATCAATGGTTCTCTTACACATGGATGTTTCCCTCCCTCTTTTTCTCCCTCCATGCCCCCCTCTCTAAAAAGTCTTTAAAAAAATACCCATGTACACTACAAAAGTTGAACAAAAATGCTCTTTTGTTCATGTTAGCCAAAAACTGGAAATAACCCAAATGTCCATCAATAACAGGACTGATAAACTGTAGTATATCTATTCAGTAGCTGATAGGGATATCCATAGCACATGGATGATTCGCCAACATGAGAAAAAGCAGCAAAATAAAATACGGAGTATAATTACACATACAAAGTTCAAATACAAGCAATATTAAAGTATATCACTTAGTGATACAAACAGGTGAACTATGAAGGGGAAGCAAGGAAATGATGCTCAAGAAAGGTTGGTAGTTATAAAAATGAGAAGCGGAGGATTTTGATCAGGATAGGACACATGGAAGAGGGAGTTTCTGGGTTACTAAAAATAACTTCTTGACATAAATGATGGTCACATTAGTGTGTATTTGTTCACTTTGCTGTATGTAATATTTCACAAGGGAAAATGCAGTATACAAGTATAACTTTATTAGGCTTTATCATTAAGACAGCAACAGTAAAAACTTAAATATACATGGTAACTATACACATGTGAATTTATGCACATTTTCAAAACCTAAGTTGTCCTTTACCATCTTATACTGTATTATGCTCTGATAAGCAGAAGAAAGTGAGGAGACAGTGAACATTCTAATAGCTATTTCCAGGGAAAAGGCAACCTCCAAGACAGGATTCACCCAGCATTAACTTGTATCTGAAAGGAAAAAAAACGATGGTTCTGATTGCAAGTAATTTATTACATTCTGGTGAAATAAAAACATGGTTTAATATTTTTTAAAAGTGGCTTAACTCCTTACCATACCTTATTTTTCATTATACTTACCACAAATCAAGAGCATATTTCTTGCCTACCTTCTCCACCAGCAGGAAATACATAAACTCCGTGATAATATAAAACAAAGTTTATGTTATTTACTGGCATATCCCTGGCACCCAGACCTGTGCCTAGCCACACAACAGGTCTTCAGTCAGTATTGCTAAATGAACAAATGAACTACCCAAGGACTCATTAAGAGGGATTTGCAGTTAGAGAGACAGGCACTTGACTGCTCTTCAATGGCAAAGCAAGATGTCTGAATGAACAACTGTTGTATTATGCAAAACTGAATGCTCATTAAAAACACACAATCATGTGGCCATCTTTCCGGAATAACAGCAAAACAACAAAAACATGGGGTTAAAAAGCACTGGATTTAATAGCACCTGGAATGAAGTTAAGAATTTGAGATTTGGAGTATGTTGGGAGACTGAGTCACTAATTCGTGCAAACATGAGCATTTCCTGGTCCAATCCAGATCAGCTTTTTCAGTGAATAAGAATCTCTGAGGGTGAGGTCTAGGAATTTGTATTTTTCAAAAGCTACCTCAGTGTTTCTAACATGCAATCAGGTGTGAAAACTAAGTTAACTCAGGTTCTGCATTAGTCTGACTCATCTTAATTCCAGCCCCTGCAACACAGTGAAGGATACTGACTTGTGAGTGCTGGACCAAATGTGATAAAGTGGCGTCGCAATTTTTTTAATTTTATTTTTATTGTGTATTGTCCATTATCATTTATCTCCCTTTTACCCTCTTCCACCTCTCCCCTCACCCGCAATCACCACACTGTTGTTCATGTCCCTGAGTCCTTTTTCTTTTTTGCTTGATCCCTCACAAACTTCTTATGGAAATAGAATCTTCCTTATATTTACACATCTCAACAAAGTTATTCCTCTTGAGACAATTTAGCTAACACTGCCTTTTAAAATCAGTAATCTTAATTTAAACACCGAGGTGAATAGAAAGACATGTATTGGGCTCTCCTTGTTAAGAATCAGTCACATGGAAAGGCAGGAGGCTCAAGCCTTTTCAACTTAATACTCTCCTTAGAGTAAATACAGGTTTACAGGAGGTCTCATCAGACAGGGTTAACCCAGACAAGCTGTCTGCAATCTGATGAAGACCAAAAGCCCCACCAAAGTTCTCACATATTCTTTAAAAATCTTTTTTGGACTGCTTATATTTTCTTTAGGGAAGTCTCAAATCTTAAATCTAGAGTAAACGTGGCCAAGTCCACAGGATGCACTACAAAGCATGGATAGGAAGCACTATACTCTCCCACCTCTCACTATCTACCTGCCTAAGTCCTTCCCACTCAGAGTTACAATTCTCCAGCCCCCAGTGCTCAGGTTTGGTCCCACTTGCCATTCCACCCCTACCTTCCACATTGGCAAAGACACAAGAAGAAACCCCAGATATTTTTTACATTTATCACCACACACTAGTTAGAAACCATTCTGGTCTGAGAGAGAAAATAGACCCAGATAGGAAAGACTATCACCTCAGACTAAGTTTATCTACGTTTCTCATCAGCAAAAATCATTCCTCTATTCTTCTCAGAAACGTTCAAGATTTCTCAAATTTGTAAGGAAACAGCACTTATAAACCCAGGTACCTATTATAAACCTCTGCAATATCTAATGGATACTTGCCAAATATTTGACACTTTCTCCCTGCTTTAAAACAGTGTACTTACTCTCTTTGGTCAAATATAAAAGTGGTAACATGTAAAATGATATGAGAACAGGCGCCACAAAAAGCCCCTGGTCTAACCCTTCCTCCTGGCATCTCTGCCCACATCAACCTACCCTGACTAAGGCAGCTTCCCAACAGCCTACTCAGGGCTGAATCACTGCTGCAAAGCAGGCACTAAGGGTTGATGGAAGAGCTGACCTCCTACAGTGTAGATGAAGACAACAGACTTGCTCAGAGGCACATGCAAACCAATAAACCAACCAGGATTAGAACCAAAATCAAATGGCCAATTTTTGTTTACTTGTAAAGTCAATAGTAGTTTGTATTGGATACAATGTTTATAACCCATTTACATGTTTTTTTCTAGGTTTTAAGTGATTTTGTTCATTTTTATAAAAGCATTTAAAAAAATTTTTCAGTTTGTCATCATAAGCATTAGGTCGAATGTCTAAGAATATACTAGTATTTTTATATTACATTTTCATTCATAAGAATGTATGTTAAATTCTAACAGCTGAGGGCCATAATGAAGAGGCTGAACAGATTACATAGTAATAGTACCAGCCAAAAATTATTAAACATTTAGGATGTGCCACACATTAAGATAAATTCTTGACAGTCACTATTTCACTTGATTCTCACAACCACCTCATAAACCTCATAAAGTAGATTCTACCAAATTACCAAAAGAGAAATTTAGGATTAGAAAAGGACATTATAAACAAGATGATAATATCACTAGAAGTATCACATTTGGAAAAAGAATCTAGACATCAGTCTCTGTTACTGTACCTTATTATTAATTCATGAAAGAAAGACCAACATCACCCATCAAATTGACATGTGTATTTATTGCACAAATTTCCCCTAGAACTGGGAGGTTATTATAATACAGGTGTACATTTGAGAAATGTATACAGAAGAAACAGTATGTACATTTATACCACCATCTAAATAACTTAGAGAAAGCAGAACAATCTCATAAGACATCTACCAGAAACAGGCAATGCATGAAATCTTTTTTTTTTTAAGTGATCATCCCCAGTGTATGCCAATTAGAACAAAATTATTCTGTGCTGGTATGTTTATTGCACTTAACAGTTTCAGACTCAAAATTAAGACATTAATAAAAGCCAGGAATATTTAAAATCAAACCAATTAGTTTATATACAAGGAAAAATTAGGTTTAAATCTATAATGTAAAAGATCCCTTTTTTACTTCCTATTGCAACAAACAGGTTTTTAAAAATATGTAACACTTATCTGTACCGTAAGAAGGTGGAAAATTATTTTGAAGGCCAAACACTTTTCACATTCATCACAATGGCCACCCTTTAAAAAAAGCAGCAACTTACTCCATGGGCTTTGTGTAAGAAAAAAATGACTATGATGAAGGTAGTAGAAATTACAGAAGTGCTGGGAATTAAAAACTCAGGAATCCTATAAGGATTAATGATTCTATAAGGAACTACAGGCCCTTCCCTTCTGAGCAAAGCTTAGTTTTAAGAATAACAGTAGCATGAGCGATCCATTTTTTGAAGACTAGATTTTCTAAATGTTAATTTCTTAGAGATTTCAAATAGATAGGACTGTGAATTGTTTGATGATTAAAAAGAAAACATGCAAAACAGACTTTATCTACCTGCTACATATCATTCTGAACTATAATAAAAAATAATGTACAATGACGCACAAACTTTTCTATATTCTGAATTCTGCCGAAAAGATGGATCCATAGAATTCCAAACAATAGAATAGTGAAGAATTTCATTAATGAATAGAACAAAAATATCAAGCCAAAGAAAATATATCCATAAACACTCTTTGGCAGCAAGTCATCCATGGGAGACTCCGGTGCTAACTGGGACCAGCAGATAGAACACAGAGGCCAAAATGATTGCAGGCACACCAATTTCAGGTTTACATTCCATAAAACCACCATTTCTTCTTAGTCTAGGTTGGAGAACTCTTAAGTACAGAGAGCAAGGCAAAATGTGACCCAATACTATAAATTAAAGGTCAAAGAGTTAAACCACAGAAGTCTTTAATTACTGAAAACTGAAACATCAAAAATGAATGTATTATACAGGAAATATATTTAGTAACAGAATAAGCAAGTGGTGTTTTAACTAATCAAGTAATTATGATAAAAATAGTCCATGAAAGAAAAACGAACTTCACTTCTAGAATTAAAGTATCTTAGACCAGATAAGTAGAGAATAAACTATTATGTAGTATTCAAGTAAACTGAGGTAGTAGAGCATATTGAAAACTTTACCTACCCACCTATTTACATTACTTACAAAAGTTTGGTTCCGTATTAGCTTTTCTCACAAGCAACACTGTACAATATATACAAAACAACAATTCAAAAGTGGAAATCTTTAAAACAAAATTAGCTTTTGGAAGATGGGAATTTCAACAGAATAATTTTAAGAGTTAATGAGTTCTATTAGTGTAAATTGAATATTTTGAAGCAGTGAAACAAATATTTACTTTCTGTGGGTTCAAGGATGGCTGATACCAAAATCAAGGGCCTCAGCTACCTGAGCACTATTGAAGAAGTATTATTTTTGCCAATCCTTTGGTGCAATTTTAAATCCTAATTTTAATTTATTAAATTAGGTGCAAACAGGTAAATATTAACATTTATAAGAATTAGCTTATACTTATAAACAAAACAAAGAGTATAAAGTAGTATTCTTATTTGGAGGTCTGCACTCCTCAGCCTTTAAAAAACAACTGGCTTTACTTATATTTAAGGGTGTGTGAAACAGAAAAATCACCAGAAAGTAACATTTCAACATTATATACAATTAATACTAGTTGAAAATATATATATATATATGTGTGTGTATATATATATTTAAAAAGGCATGTTTACCAATCTTGTATTTTGACCTCTTCTTTTTAAAAAACTAGATACATATGTACACTTGGGTAGATAACACAGATTTACACTCATTCTTCTAAGTCTCTTATAATTAACAGGCTGTTTAAAATATTGAGAAATATCTAGAAATTAGTTATTTTAATTGACAAAACAAAAAAAATAATCAAGGTTTTGTAAACCTATGTACCTTAGAAATAAAGAATTTAAAAAAATGAACTATTTCTGAGCTATTTAATCATGAGAATCTGTTGCTATTTGTGAGTTGTGGCAACACTGTAGTGATCATATAAGATTCCTCAATGTTATTCATTTTATAGAAATTTCCAAGTTATACTTCGGCTTTTTCAAATGCTTTCCTCCAAAACTACTTATGTTTTAGTTTCACTTGGTTAAAAATCTACCACCACCCAAAAAGTTCAGTCAAAAAGAAAAAGCCATCCAATGATCACACAAAATGTACTGCAATGCAGCATACCCGGGTGACTGACATTCAGATGGGAATCTAACGGGGGAAAAAATGCCATACATGTATGTTGTATCTGCTTCCTTGGTTTCTACTTCACATACCAAACAACCTTTAGGTTAAAGGAGTATCTGAGCAACATATGGAGAGTGAGTGCTTGCTACAGCAGCCAGGAGAGGAAGATCACTGGATTCAATCCTGAAATTAAGAAAAAAAAATCTCAGTCAGGCTTCCTGTACCCAAGATATGAGTCCTACAGGCAATGACTGCTATCTGTGAAGTCACTATCCCTCAGCAATCAAGGACCTAGGCCACTCTGGTCAAAAGAAAAATGTAAGAGAGCTGAAGATAATGACAGTTGGAAATGTTTCAGTAAGTAAAAACCAGAACCAATTTTTTTTTTTTTTAAAAAAAGAAAGCCATCTGGAACCCAATGGTAAAGCCATGGATGTAGGAAAGCATCTCACTGACCTGCTGATGGACCATGACTGATAGTGGGAAATACAATATACTACATTGTCTACAATATCCCACTATTGTCTAGGAAATACAGTGTAGTATAATAATAGGTTAATAGTGTGCACCCACATGGTTTTGAATGCAAATGTTTCTATACTCGGAAGAAATAATGGAAGCATCTTAAAAATGTATCCTACCACAAATAATTTATAGGAAAAGAAAAATGGCCAATAAATGTAGAACACTCACTCATGGAAACTCATTAATGGTTAGAGAATAAATAAATCTAAGTAAATAAAGTAAAATAAGTTTTCATTTTTCAGATAATAGCCTGACAGAGATTAAAAAGTTGGTAAAAACAGTGTGCTTCCCACTGTCTGTGAGAATTTATTCAGGTACTTACTTAGGTAGTATTTACTTTTACATGTCAAAATAACTATCACTATCTATCAAAAATTTAATACACATGCCCTTTAACCAAAAATTCTACTTCAAATAATTTATCCTACAAATTTCAAAGATTTGCATTCATTCTAGCACTAGTTTGTATTAGCAAAAATCAGAAAATACAATGGGTCCTCAAATAACGTCCTTTTGTTCTACATCGTTTAACATCAATGACACGCCAAAGGAACTCAATTCTTGTTTATATCAATTAGCACATGGAAAACCTGGTTTCACTATATGTTGTTTCACTTAAATTTGCAGACTCTATTAAAGATGTTAAATGAGAACTTACTGTTATATAAATTTCACCATAAAATGGAATGCTATATAACCATTAAAAATAATGAGGTAGGTCAGTATGTGCTCATATAAACATTTAAGATATATTAAAAGGCAAGCTGCCTGATGATATATAAATCAATTTCTATTTTTTTATTTATTGATTTTAGAGGGAGGGAGGGAAAGAGGGAAGAGAGAGAGGGAAGGAAGGGAGAGAGAGAGAGAGTGATATCAATTTGTCATCCCACTTATTTATGCATTCATTGGTCAATTTTTATATGTGCCTTGACTGTGGATCAAACCCACAAACTTGGCATATCAGGATGATGCTCTAACCAACTAAGCTACCTGGCAAGGGCCTCAATTTCTATTTTTTATCATATGCATTAAAAAAATTCTGTCAAAGAAACAATCCTTTACCGGTGTTTGGATGAAGGTGGCAAGTTGGGGAAAAGCTTTTCATTTTTCATGCCATGATGAAATATAAACTTCAGTTAAATTCACATTACTTTAAAAGCTAGTTTAAATTTAAATAAATAAATAAATAAATAAATAAATAAATAAAGGCAGTATGCAAAGGGAATCTACTTCCAATCTGGATGGTAAGGAATAACATTAACCAAAGAATTTAATTTGGTTTCTGACATACACTAGCCATTTGTTGATGCTGGCTCTTTCTCCCTTCACAGAAAGTGAATTATCCCCTGGCTGGTGTGACTCAGTGGAATCAGTGCCAGCCTGCAAACTGAAAGGGCACTGGTTCAATTCCCAGTCAGGGCACATGCCTGGATTGCAGGCCAGATCCCAAGTACGGGGCATGTAAGAGGCAACCACACATTGATGTTTCTCTCTCCCCCTCCCCTTTGCTCTAAAAATAAATATTTTTTTTAAAAACTGAATTGTACAAAGTTCTAGCTTGTTGTAATTTATTCAAATAGCATTTCATGAAATAATTTACACACACAGACACACACCACACAAACACAATGGCCACAAAAAATAAGGAAAGTGGCCATAGGATAGAGAAAAGGGCTATACTATACCTTCCATCAATTATCTGTTCCACCTTCAATTAGCATTTTAGAGAACTGTCTTTTCCCTAAGAGTAACTGCAGAGTAGACAAACATATGGATAATGGGGAAGGAGGAATAATATGTAGATAATGTACTATCATCCAGTGTTTTTAATCAGCTCATGAGGGTAGCGGGGAGGAAGCTGAGAATGAGCTTTCTACATATTTGTAAGAAAAAAATGAATACTACGTATTTTTTTCTAAGACAAAAATTTAAATTCATTTTGTTAATCCTTACCTGAGGATGTATTTATTCGTTTTGGGAGGGGTGGTAAGGGGGGGAAGGGATAAAGAGAAACCTCAATCAGTTTTGCCTCTCATATGCACCCTAACCAGGGATGGAACTGCCAACCTAGGTATGTGCCCTGACCGGGAATCAAACTCCAACCTTTTTGGTGTATGGGACAATGCTCCAACCGGCTGAGACACCCAGTCAGGGCTAGATTTAATTCACTGTTATCTGACTATATTCTCAACTTACCGTAATGGCACAGGGGACAATGAGTTGCAGATAGCGTAAGATGGGGCTCTGCTCTTATATGGTACAGGGCAACCCAGATGGTAACAGTGTCCAGCTTCTAACAGTAAAAGGCACTTTAAAAGGCCTTTCTATTCTGAGGAATAGAACAATGTGAGAGCAAAGCCAGAAAAGAAACCATGAACATACCCTAAAACCACTCCCAGTTCCTTGACATGAACACGCATCTGCCCCCTCAGGTACTCAGACAGCATTTTGCTCTTGAAGTACAGCTCCTGTAACCGGTCTTCAAGATGCATTACACACTGCAGTTGGGGGAACCAAGAGCCAGGTCAGAAAATGGTATCCAATTCTAAGTGATGGCAGTTTCCATAACATCATGTTTCTGACAATTCTATTTAGATATTCCAGCTTAAACTACAATTTGGAGCACATTTTTAAAGCAGCTAATTTAGCTAAATGAGTGTAAACCTTTTCTAGCTCATATCAAAGGATTTGAATTTACAGAGTTTTGTTTTTAAGTGGTAAATTACACATAATATAAAATTTACCATATTAACCATTTTAAAGCAGCTAATTTAGCTAAATGAGTGTAAACCTTTTCTAGCTCATATCAAAGGATTTGAATTTACAGTTTTGTTTTTAAGTGGTAAATTACACATAATATAAAATTTACTATATTAACCATTTTTAGTGTACAATTGAGAGGCATTAAGTACATTCAAAATGCTGTGCCACTATCACCACTATCCATTTCCAAACTTCAAAAAATGTTTTTAATTCAAATTTGATAAATATAACACTTATAAATTAATATATTTCAAATGTATTTACATAGGATAGGCTGCATTCTCCTATAGAGAATAAAAGAAAAAAAGTTTGCAATAGCTCGCAGAGAATGACCCGTACTAGAAGAGAGGTATTTCTAAGCTCAACATTAAAACCTAAAATGCATTTCATGTATTATCAATTAACTTGTTCAATTTCCTAACATAGATGATTTTTCACGTGAACTAACACTATCAGGGGTGTCCAACCTGCAGCCCACAGGCCACATGCAGCCCAGGATGGCTGTGAATGTGGCTCAACACAAAATCATAAATTTACTGAAAACATTATGAGATTTTTTGTGTGTGTGATTATATGCCATAATGTATTTAATGTGTGGCCTAAGACAACTCTTCTTCTTTCAATGTGGTGCAGAGACACCAAAAGGTTGGACACCCCTGCATATGTTTGAGGAAAAACCACGATGTGCAAGTGCTGAAATTCTAAATCCTTGCAGAGTATTCCTTTCCAATGAAAATCAATTATTAAAGCTCCTAATAAAAACTCATTTCCTTAGAAAAATAAAACTAAATGGATTTCTTCACACACTTGTTATTTTGTGGTACATGTTTTTCCCATAATGCTCACTTAGGCTGAAAATGCCTTAAGTGAAAAAGAAATGTTCATAGAATATATATATATTTAATAAAATTCATATGTGTATATATACATATGTAATGCAATTTACCATACTACCCATTTTTAAGTATATAATTCAGTGATATTAAGTACATTTATAATGTTGTGCTACACCCATCAACACCCATTTCTAGTTTATTTCATTATCCCTAACAGAAAATCCATGCCCATCTTACAGTAACTCATTTCCTCCTACACCCCCCCACCCCTAGTAATCTCTATCTGCTTTACATCTCTATAAATTTGCTTGTTTAAGATACCTCATATAAGTGGAAGCATACAGTATTTGTCCTTCTGTATTTTGCTTACTTCACTTACGATATTTTCAAGGGTCATCCATGCTGTAGCATGAATCACATTTCCATTCCTTTTCACGGCTGAATAATATTCCATTCTATGCATTATATCACATTTTGCTTATCCATTCATTTGTGGATTTGTTGATTAAAGTTTAGATTTAACATGAGTTGTTTCCAACTGCTATTATAAGTAATTTTGGGGTATTATAAATAATTATGAACATTATGGCACAATTGTTTGAGTCCACCGTTTCTACTGCTTTGAGTACAAACCTGAAGACAGAATTTCTGGATCATATGACTTTTTGTCACGTGGATCAATTTTTTGAGAAAGTGCCAAACTCTTTTGCACAGCAGCTGCACCACTTTACATTCCACTGGCAATGTACAAGAGTTCCAATTTCTCCACATTCTGGCCAATACTATTTTTTTAAGTCATAGCCATCCTAATGGGTGTGAAGTGGTACCTCATTGTGGTTTTCCTGTGCCTAATGGCCATTTGTATAGGTTCTTCAGGGAAATGTTTATTCAGTTGTTCCTTTGTCATTGTTGAGTTGTTGGCATTCCCTATATGTTCTGTATATCAATCTCTTCTCAGATATATGATTTGCAAATATTTTCTCTCATTCTGTGGGTTGTTTTTTTCACTTTGTTGACAGTATCCTTTGATACAAAGCAGTTTTGAATTTGATGAAGCCCAATTTATCTGTTTGTTTACATCTGCTGCCTGTGCTTTTGGTGTCAAATCCCAGAAATCACTGCCAAATCAAATGTCATGAAGATTATCCCCCATGCTTTATTTAGTTTTATAGTTTTAGCATTTAAGGTTTGTTCAAGTTCAGTTCTGAGTTCATTTTTGTATATGGTATAAGGTAAAGATTCAACTTCATTCTTTTGCATATGGATATCCAGTTATTTCAGTATGAGGTATTGAAAAAGACTCCTTTGTCTTTGTGGTTTGAAAAGGAACCCTTGTCTCATATCAATTAACCATATATGTGACGGTTTATTTTTGGGCTATTATATTCTACTGGTCTATATGTCTAGTATCGCATTGTTTTGATTTACCGTTACTTTGTACTAGATCTTGCCACCAGGAGGGGTGTTTTCCTACTTTGTTCTTCTTTTTCAAGATTACTTTGTTTTTTCAGGGTCCCTTGAGATGCCACACACATTTAGGATAGGTCCATTTCTTTAAAAAAAAGTCATTGGAATTTTTGACAGGGATTACTTTGAAACACAGATCATTTTGGGGAGTGCTATCATCTTTATAACACTAAGTCTTCCCATCCATGAACACAAGCTGTCTTCTCATTTATGTCTTTAATTTCTTTCAGCAGTATTTTATAGTTTTCAGTGTACACGTCTCTTGCCTCCTTAACTCATACTTAAGTATTTTAGACTTTTGATGTGCTTTCTTCATTTAGTCTTTTGTAAATGCTTTGTTCGTTTCCTTTTCAGATTGCTCATTGCTAGTGTAATGAAATGCAACTATGTTTGCGTGCCGATTTTGTACCTTGCAACTTTGCTGAACTCATTTAGCAGGTCTATCAGCTTTGTTGTGGAATCTTTGTTTTTGACATGTAAGATCATGTGATCTGCAAACAGATAATTTTACTTCTTCCTTTCCAATTTTGATGCCTCTTTTTTCTTTTTCTTGCCTAACTGCTCTCTAGGACTTACAAACACTATGTTGAATAGAAGTGGTGAAAGTGAGCAACCATGTCTTATCCCTCATTTTAGGGATAAATCTTACAGTCTTTTACCATTTGAATATAATATTAGTTGTGGGTTTGTCATATATGGCCTTTACCATGTTCATCTACAGAGGTTTTTAACTATTCTGTATTATAGTTCTCCTAAGTAGGAAAAGAACCTTGAAAATTGAAAATGGTGCCTCTGATAAGACATTACCAGTATTATGAAAAAAGAGTCATCCAAAGTCCTAATATGACAACAAGGGTAAAAAATGCAGTGGCATTCTCACAAAGCTCAGGGACATTGCATGTCCATCCCTTAGGTGACACTAGTCAGGCACTGAATTCTGGCTGCTGAAATCATAGAATATACTATACATACCTGCACACATCCCCTTCTTTCCTAATCTGCTTGGGCCGCCATAACAAAATACCATAGAATTAGTGTCTTAAACAATAGAAAATTATTTTTTCACTACTCTGGAGGCTGGAAGTCTGAGATCAGGTTGCTAGCATGGTCAGGGTCTAGTGAGAACTCTTTTCCTGGCTGGCAGACAACTGCCTTCCCCCTGTGTCCTCTCACGGTGGAGAGAGTTAAATTTCTGTCCTCTTCTTATAAGGCCACTAATCCCATCATGAGGACCTCACCCTCAGGACCTAGTTAACCCTTATCAGCTCCAACAGGTCTATCTCTAAATACCCTGGCACTGGAGGTTAGGGGTCCTACACACGAATTTTAGAGGAACACAAACATTCCGTTGATAACACCTTCTTTCAGGAAAACAATGGAGAAGCTAATAGTGTTCAATGTAGGCACGTTCAAAATAGTTTAGTCATCCCATTAGAAGGCTCAAATTCAGACCTCACACATACTTACAAAATTTGGAGACAAGTTATGTTTATAAAGCTGAAGAGTAGAATGAAGCAGATTAGAAACAAGACTGGAAACCAATACTTCCTTTCCCAGTTTATTATCTGTCACTCGTCTCTGGCTACTGGCCACTTGCACAGTCCACTTATCCATATCTGCTATAATACAGACAGCTTCTGCTATTGGTTCATCTAACACTGGATGCTGGAAAGAAAAGAAGAATTCACGTTTTAATGAGCAAATACAGTTTTTATAGATAATGCTACTAGAATGAGGCAAAGAAGATATATAAAACACAAAGAGAATAAAAGAATATTAAATTATGACAGCTACTGCCAATCTTTGTAAGTAGAGATTCATTACCAGAACTTTGCATTCTTGAATCCAGAACTTAACTTTCACTGGTGTTTTGCTAATTCATTCATTTAACAAATTTACTGAGTACCAACCATGTGCCAGGCAACTGAAAGAAAATGTCTTTTACCTTGAAAGAGCTAAACATTTTTAAAATAGATAGAACAGGGAGTCACATGAACAAGTCTGTGGTAAAGTTCTATACTACCATCCCACCCTGTGCCAGGCACTAATTTGCTTGAGCACCTCAAAGGCTATTCCTAGATTACATGAATATATATGCGCACTACATGCGCAAGGTTTTTCTCCTTTACCAAGTTGTATATCCAGAGTATAGCTACAGAAGTTAAACGGAGACAAATCAACAGGTACTAATATGGTTAAATGGAAAAAAAAGTCACTCCACCCACACACACACACACACACACACACACACACACACACACAAAATACCCCAATTACACTTTTTAAAAAATTAAGGTTTATATCTGAATGAAAATTTATAAAAAAAAAAATGAAAATACACTGAACTACTTATCATAAAGATCTCTGTGAATATGGAATATTAAGAGTGTAAAGATAATTTCTTCTTTTTGCTTTGTTTTATTTTTATATTGTTTGAATTTCTATCACAAGCATTTACCTAGGTAACACTTTTACATTTAGAAAATTTAGCATATAGTAAAAACTATTTTTTAACTCATGTGTACTGACAAAAGGACCACATGCACAGGGCTGTGCTCTTGGCTTTCTATGGTTTATACATAAAGACCAAAAATGACAAAAGACCAAAATGACAACTACACAGCACCACTACCACGAAGAGATAAGAGCCCTACAGTGCTCAATACTTCAACATCATTCTGTCTTTGGAAAGGTAGGGATTTCTTCAACACTGGAAATACAGATTATCAGCGATAAGACTGAAATAAAAAAACTACAATGTGACATATTTGAAACCAATGGCCTTTTTTCTTTCAAGCTTTTACATTATTACAATTTTATAGATAATGTAAGTTTGCTCCTGGATAAACCCACCCTGGGCATCCTCAAAGGATATACTTTTGCCCAGTTAATGAACAACCACTTTGAATAAAGCTTTTTCTTTGATGCTAAGGGAAATAAGATAATGGAGCTCACAGGCATGTGAGAAAGATGAAAATAAATACACCTGGCTATAAAAAGACATTTGTAAGAGATGAACTAGGAATCGGTCTTGTGGGTAGCATAAGACGCCAACAGTGGGTTCTGTGTGACTGGGAGTTACACAGTGGAAGGGACATAAGAATATGACACTGAGATAGTATACATAAGATTGATGTTGATAAGTGGGAAAGGAATACAGATAATTCTGTAAGAGGAAATACAATGGGAAGACTCAAAGACAGAATTAGATACAAGTAACCAAATTTGTGAAAATGCTATTGAGAATGCAGGAAGAGAATGGCAAAGAAAAAGAGTGGAAAGATACTTTGTGAACACTTTCCACGGAGGTGTACACTTTATATTTAATTTTTTTTATAAAATGGTACTCAAATATTTTTTTAACTCTTATGAAGGATATAACATTTTTCTATTCATCAACTTAATTACTGAAATATAATTTTAAAAACAGTATATACATCTAAAGATGTAAGGCATATCTTACATTTTTAAAAACCAAGATGATAGTGAACATGTACTTTAATGTAGTATCTCTGTGGTTATAAAAGAAAAATAAGAGGAATGTGAAGTGGAATAACGAACTATTCAAGGCAGATACTACTTTCAAAAGCAGTGGACATCTGTGGGAGATGAGAATTATGAAAGGGGTCCATCCATTCATTATCCTCACAAGGAAATGCCTAATCAGATAATGGAGAAACTACTACAAAATATACTTTGTTTTAAGGGCTATACATAAACCACTTCAGAAATAAACTTCATAGCTCCTTGTAACTTTATAGCACACTTATCACATGGCTAGGATTTAAAAGATTTAGCAATCAAAATATTCCCAAATATACTCCCCTCATCTTTGATAAGAAAAAGAAAATGGTCCTAAGTCAGCAGTCCCCCCAGAGAAAGGGGCCTAAATTCCAAGTTTAAGATCAGAAATAATTCAAGTTAAACACACTTTAGGAGCTGTTAATAAATAATAATAAGGTTGCAAGGAAGCACAATGCCAGTCATTCATTCTGAAATTGCTTGATTTTACTTAGTGGGTTGTCATATGCAATGTTCTAATCTGACAAAATTTCAGTTTAACCAATCTCGGTCCTTATCCTCACCAACTTCTGGAAAGAACAGCCTACACCGATGGCAGCATATTCTTAAGTGAGACTTTGCAGTGGCCTCCTTCACAATCTCTAAAGCTTGTATTCAGCTTGAGATACTTCCAAGTCACAAAATGGAAAGTGTACGTATGTGAGAGAGAAGCAGTGAATCGAGAGCTTTATTTTTCTTAAGCCCTCTTCTCTGAGTTCCATGATTTCTGCAATACAAATTCATCCAAAATCTTAACATTTTTCTCTCCCAAACATTTCTAGACTCACAATACATAAACTCCAAAATCCTCAAGTATCTCCTCTCTAGTGGATATTCCCCTATCTCCACCCTGTTACAAAATCTAATTTTTCAGTTGCTTGCTAGGCATTCACACATGGGCTTGTAAATTGTACTTTAAACTCAAAACATACCAAATCAACCTCACTGTACTTTCTTCAAAATTGGTCGCTTTTTTTCAGTTATCCTTTTAAAAAATGAAAAATGAGACCCCCAAATGTTACAGAAGTGACAGGTCTTAGGCATATTGTATATTGCTGTTCAAACTGGCATTGTCTTTTGGAAATTAACCAGCATGTATCAAGAATATGAAAAGAGTCCTAACCTTAAAAACTGTCCAGTAACTTCATTTCTGAGAATCTAGCCTAAAGAAAGAGTTTTAAATCCATAAAAATATCAATAGTATCAATGTTATTTATAACGGTAAAATGACAAGTTCTCTTAAAAGTCAAGCAACAGAGAACAGAGAACTCAGAAATAAACCCAGGCATATATGCTCAATAAATTTATATCAAAGGAGCCAAGGATATACAATGGAAAAAGGATAATCTCTTCAATAAATGGTTTTGGGAAAACTGGACAGCCACGTGCAAAAGAATGAAACTGGATCCCTACCTTATACCATAGACAAACAACTCAAAATGGATTAAAGACTTGAACCTAAGGCCTAAAACCATAAACTCCTAAAGAAAATTAGAGAAGAGCCTTTCACATCAGTCTTAGAAATGATGTTTTGGATTGGGCACCAAAGGCAAAGGCTATAAAAATAAACTAAACTAACAGGCCTCTGCACAGCAAAGGAAACCATCAGCAAAATGAAAGGGAAAAAGTATTTGTGAACCATGTATCTGATTAGGTGTTAATAACCTCTCCCCACCCCCCAAAGATTAAAAATTTAGTACAACAACTGAATACTCATTTTTCCAAAGACATACAAATTATCCACAGGTACATGAAAAGATGATCAACACCCCTAGTTATCAAGGAAATGCAAAGCAAAATCGCAATGAGAAACTACCTCATACGTCTTAGAATGGTTATTACCAAAAAAACAAGAGGTAAGTGTTGGTGAGGGTGTGGAGAAAAGGGAATCCTTGTGCACTGTTGGTGGGATTGTAAACTGGTTTTGGCCACTGTGAAAAACAGTATGGAGGTTCCTCAAAAAATTAAAAACAGCCCTGGCTCGTGTGGCCAGATCAATTCCCAGTCAGGGCACATGCCTGGGTTGTGAGCCCGTCCCCAGTGGGGCATGCACGAAAGGCAACCACACATTGATGTCTCTATCTCTTTCTCCTTCTCTTCCCCTCTAAAAATAAATAAATAAATCTTTAAAAAAATTAAAAACAGAACTATGATAATGCTCCAGCAATTCCACTATTCCACTTCTGAGTATATATCCAAAGAAAATGAAAACAGGATATCAAAGAGATATCTGCACTCCCATTTACCTGCAGCATTATTCACAATTGTCAAGATATAAAAACAACCTGTCAGCAAATGAATGGATAAAGAAGATGTGATACACACACACCCACACACACAATGAAATATTATTCAGCCATGAGAAAGAAAATCCTGCCATTTGCAACAACATGGATAAACCCTGATGGCATTATGCTAAGTAGAATAAGTTTGAGAGAGAAAGACAAATACTGTATGATGTCACATATATGTAGAATCTAAAAAATACAAACTCATAAAAACAGTGGAACACATTAGTGGTTGACAGTGGTGAGGGCAGTGGTACAGAAAAATGGCTGAATGTGGTCAAAAGGTACAAACATCCACTGATAAGTTCTGGAGATGTACAGCATGGAAAATATACTTAACAATACTATATTGTATAGTCAAAAGTTACTAGGAGAGTAGATCTTAAAACTCTGCATCACAAGGAAAAAAATGGTAACTATGGGAGATGATGGACATTAACTTACTGTTGTAATCATTTTGCAATATATACATATATCAAGTCAGTATGTTCTGCATCTTAAACTAATACAATGTTATATATCACTTATATATCAATACAACTGGAAAAAAATAAACTTGAACAATAGAAGAATAATGAGAAAAACGATATGATAAAACCAAGAAATAATGAACACTAATATGTTTATAAAGTACATTAATGATATGAACAAATTCTTACATCAACTGTTAAATGACAAAAGCAAAATTCAAAACAGTAAATATAATACCATATTCATGTATATATGTATATAAATATCATACACAGTATGTATATACACACATAGGCATGCATATATTTTATCTATATTGGCATATATTTGTATGCATTAATATATACATACACAAATGGCCTCAATTTTATATACATACATGGTGTGCATAAGCACATATATACACAAACATGCATACATACAGAATAGGAATGATGACAAAAAGATACTAGTCACAAGGTACCTAATACATACAAAACACCACACAGTATAACTCTGGCATATAAACAGTAGTACCATCTTCTTTAGCCAAAGAAACTGAGGCTCTATTAGATTAATGATCTTGTCTTAGGATATATATAGGTAGTAAGTGGCCAAGGCTGTCTTTTGCAATGCCATGTATTGCATAATGTCTGAGAGAAGTTTTTATACTAAGAATGGCTGCCACTGCTTAGTAGACTTAGAAAAACTTGTGTCTAACTTTCTATACATTTCAACATTTTATGAAGTAAATATGTATTTATTTGGTGGTAAGAAAAATGCCACTTTCTCAGAAACTTAGGAAAAGAAAAAACACTTCACTAATAAAGTTCAGAAGAATAAGACTGTATCTTTTTTCAAAAGTACTATCCTCATTATTTATGTATCAAGAGGTTCTTACACGTTTTTCCATGTAAGCAAATTAAAAATAATTCTCATGTTATATGCAGTGATGATAAATTTTAATTACACAGTAACTAAAACTATTAAAAATAAACCGTGTAACAACCAAACAAAATTGAAACAGGTTTATATATACAGAGAACAAACTGATGGAGACCAGAAGGGAGGGATGTTGGGAAGGTGGGGTAAAATAAAGCAATGGGATTAAGAACTACTAATTGGTAGTTACAAAATAGTCACGGGGATGTAAGGTAAAGCATAGGGAATACAGTTAACAATATTGTAATAACTATCTATGGTGTCAGGTAGGCACCTGAATTAGCAGAGGAAAGACCCCTATGGATGCCTATCTGCTATGCTATACGCCTGAAAACTAATACAAAATAGTGCTGGATGCAAACTGTATTAAAAATAAAAGTTATTCTCTACTAAAAAAAAAAGGTAAACTTTATATG
Organism: Pteronotus mesoamericanus; assembly: GCF_021234165.1. Classification (NCBI taxonomy): domain Eukaryota; kingdom Metazoa; phylum Chordata; class Mammalia; order Chiroptera; family Mormoopidae; genus Pteronotus; species Pteronotus mesoamericanus. Next base: position 29,461,759 of record NW_026555084.1, on the reverse strand, counting down.
TGAATAGGAAAAAAATGACTGATAAATTCAACAACCTGTTAGTGCTAAGGTAAGATTGGTATTTCACTTTTCACTTTTTTCTGTAACACTGCTAATAAATATCTTAATTATTATAAATAAAAATGTCAAAGGAAAAGACTAAAAATTCAGTTACTAAAATGAAACACAGAAGATAGAAACTCATCCTTTTTACCATAGTGGAAAGACTCCCAAGAACAAGAGAATGGGACCACTAATAAAGTCTTGCAAGCTTTGTAATGCTGATTTTACTATTTGTATCTACAGTAACCTTTGCTCATCTATTTTAGAGACAGTATGATACAGGAGGCTAAAATCACAGCTTAAGAACAGGCTTAATTAAGAACGAGACTGATTCTTAGCTCTGCCATTCCCTATCATGTAACTTAAAAACCTTTCCATGCCATACCTGAAATACAGAGATGGTCATAAGTACCAAAAGGGATTATTTATTATAAGATTAAGTGAGGTGTTACATTTCAGTGTCTAATACATACTAAGGTCACCATGAGTACTACTAAATGCTTATTATTATTATTACTATTCCTCATCTAGTAATTAGCAGGTAGAAACCCTTAACACCAAAATGCTTTGTCTTAAATAGGAGACAAGAATCCAATGCCAGGCTTTCAGAGAGAACACCAAAGAACACTGTGTGTGGTAACAGGTACAGGTGGAAGAAGAAGAGAGACTGGGTGACTAACATCAGACATAAGAAAAGACAGGAGGACACAGAAAGCATGACAAGGACCCACATGGGATTTCTTAACCCAGTATTTACTAAGCACTATGATAGGCAGTGAGAGGACAAAATTGAAAAATAGCAATAGTTCCTTCACCCTGAAGGACAAATACCATCAACTGATACAAATTCTTTCCTCTGAAGTGTTAAATGACGTATTGTATCTTCTTCATTTATTTTTTATCTGTGTACTACACTTATTCATGTACTTACCTTATTTTCTCCAACACTAAGTAATTAATGAGGTCGGAACTATTTATTTTTCATCTATATATCCCTTGAAGTGCTAGCACTATATTCAGAACAGAGTATGTCAGTAAATATTTGACTGAGGTGAAGAGGTTGAGCAACTTATCTTTTAGATACAAAGACCATGAGTTTGACTAATTTTTCCTGGATTTACCATAATTTCCCTACTATACAATAAAACACCAAAATTTATAACTCTAAGTAATTTTTTACAGGCACAAAAGGTTTAAATCTTTTTGACTGACAAGTCACTGCTTACTCACTGAGCCATACTGTTTCACCCATGATATCCCATTTGGCTTCCTTCATTTCCTTTTTAATGTTTTTTTTGGGGGGGTAGAGCGCAGGGGAGTGAAAAGTTCTGTTAAAATAAAATTTATTAAACTGACAGATGAATTAAAGGGAGAAATAGAAAATTCAAAACCAGCTGGAAACTTCAATATTCCACTCTCAATAACTGATGGAACTAGAAAGAAAATCAACAAGGACATGGGCTATTAGGCAACATGACCTGGCATCTGTAGAACACTCTGCTCAACAACGGCCAACTACTCTTTTCAAGTACACATGGAACACTCTCCAGGATAGACCACATGGTGGGCCATAAAACAAGTCTTAATAAGTTTAAAAAGACTGAATCAAAGTATGTTGTCTGACCACAATGGAACTAATTTAGAAATGAACAATAAAAGGAAATTTAAGAATTTCACAAATATTTGACAACTAAACATCACACTTCTAAATAACCCATGGATCTAGGTAATGACAACAGAAATTAGAAATTAGTTTGAACTGAATGAAAATGAAAACACAACAGATCAAATTTATGAGACTCAGTTAAAACAGTGTTTAGAGAAAAATTTATGGCTTTATATATGCCTATAGTAGAAAAGAAAACCCGTGTCTGCTGTGGCTCAGTGGATTGAGTGCTGGCCTGTGAACTGAAAGGTCAAAGGTTCGATTCCCAGTCAGGGCACATGGCTGGGTTGTGGGCATGAAAGAGGCAATGGATCTACATATCTCTTGCACATAGATGTTTCTCTCTTTGCCTTTCTCCCTCTCTTCCCCTCTCCCTAAAAATAAATAAATAAAAACTTTTGAAATGAAAAGAAAAAAATGTTTCAAATCAATAAACTAAGCTTCTACCTTAAGAAGCTAGAAAAAGACTTCTGGTAAAGACGGAGGTGTGGGCGGACACACTTCGTCTCCTCGCGCAACCACAAAAAGAATTACAACTAAATCTCAAAACAAGTAACACCCAGAACTGTCAAAAGAAATTGAACTGTATGGAAGTCCAACAACCAAGGATTTAAAGTACCCACATTCATCCAGACGGGTACCTTTTACAGGGAGTCAAAGCAGCTCTACCTAATACACAGAAGAAAAAAAAAAACACAGAGAATCTGTCAAATTGAAGAGACAAAGAAATATGGTCCAAATGAAAGAACAGAACAAAACCCCAGAAAAGGAACTAAACGAAATGGAGGCAGCCAACCTATCAGATGCAGAGTTCAAAATACTAGTGATCAGAATGCTCAAAGAAATCATTGAGTAAGACAATAAAAAGAGGAAGAAATGACGGTTACACTAAGTGAAATAAAGGAAAGTCTACAGGGAACCAACAGTGAAGGGAAGGAAGCCGGGATTCAAATCAACAATTTGGAACATAAGGAAGAAATGAAGAATCAACCAGAACAGAGAGAAGAAACAAGAATTCAAAAATATGGATAGTATAAGATGACTCTGGGACATCTCCACAAGTGCCAACATCCAAATATAGGGATGCCAGAAGGAGAAGAGGAAAAGCAAGAAATTGAAAACTTATTTGAAAAAATAATGAAAGAAAACTTCTCTAATTTGGTGAAGGAAATAGACATACAAATCCAGGAAGCAAAGAGAGTACCAAACAAGCTAGACCCAAGAGGACCACACCAAGACACGTCATAATTAAAATGCCAAAGGTTAAAGATAAAGAATCTCAAAAGCTGCAAGAGAAAAGCAGTTACCTACAAAGGAGTTCCCATAAGACAATCAGCTGATTTCTCAAAAAAAATCTTGGAGGCTAGAAGGGACTGGCAAGAAGTATTCAAAGTGATGAAAAGCAAGAACCTACAACCTAGATTACACTATCTAGCAAAGCTGTCACTTAGAATCAGAGGGCAGATAAAATGATTCCCATACAAGGTAAAGCTAAATGAGTTCATCATCACCAAGCCATTACTACATGAAATGTGAAAGGGATTTATTTAAGAAAAAGAAGATCAAAACTATGAACATTAAGAAGGCAACAAATTCATAACTCTCAATTGAATCTAAAAAACAAAAAAATAAGCAAACAACCAGAACAGGAAGAGAATCATAAGCATAGAGATCATTTGGAGAGTTATCAACTTGAAGGGAAAAAGGGAAGAATGGGGGAGAAGGTACAGAATTAAAAAGTGTAATTCATAGGTACAAAATAGACAAAGGGATTTTAAGAATAGTACAGGAAATGGAGAAGCCAAAGAACTTATATGCATGACCCATGGACATGGACTACCAGGGGTAACTGCTGGAGGGAAGTGGACGGGGACAAGGGGAGAAAAATTGGGACAACTGCAGTAACATAATCAATAAAATGTACTTTAAAAAAAAAGAAGCTAGAAAAAGAGCAAACTAAACCCAAAACAAGCAAAAGGAAAGAAACAGTGGGTTGGCCAAAAAGTCCATTTAGTTTTTTCTGTACAATTAAAGACACATTTTTCATTTTCACCAATAACTTTATTGATTTGAATACTCTGTCAACCATCTGTTAGAGTCATCTCTAAGATACCATCTCTAGAGTTATTGTCTCTAGTGGGTAGAGGCCAAGGGTGCTCCTAAACATCTTCCAATGCGTAAGACAGCCCACAGCAAGTAATTATTTCGCCAAAATGTCAGTAATACCTAAGAAACTTTGCAAACCACTTTTGACATGTTTGGTCAGACACAGCACCTTCCCCATACACTGGACCAATCTTTTTTTGTGTTTCAGTTGTTTTTTAGCTTTCTTGAATTAATAAAGCATAATGTGCTGAAAATGTTCGGTACAGTCTTCCATCTTCAATATTAAAATGGCTGCACAAAAATTCACCAATTTAGATAAGTTTTTTTAAATGCACGTTGATATGCAAGCTGTCACAACACAATCTAACAACTGTTTTGAATGAAGTTAAAGACAACTAACAGCCATCGTATGGAAAAAAACTAAATTTTTTGGTCAACCCAATAATAAAATTAGGATAGAAAACAATGAAATGTAAGACAGGTAATAAGAGAAAACCAACTGAGACTAAAGTTGTTTCCTTGAAAAGATCAACAAATAAACTTTAAGCTAGAATAGCAATCAGGAAAGGGGCTATACGCTCACTATCTCAATGACTTCAGTTTTGCTGTTGAGGCAGGAAAACAGTCCTAGAGAATATAAATAAATGGGTGTGCTCATTTTCAATAAACCTTTATTTACAAAAAGCAGACATATTTGTCTTCTTTTGCCATATATGTCTGCTTTTTGGGCCATAGCTTGCTGATGTTTGATGCATATAGGCCAACAATATCTACTAATGGAATCAAGGCATGAATGACCTCTTCTTTGGAAAATCTCTTACCTTTATGGGGGGGCGGGGGGAACACAGATTACAGAAATCAGGAATGAAAGAGGGAATATGATGAGAGACCTTATAGAATTAAAAAAATCAGTATATGCTATAAGCAACTTTATTTCAATAAATTAGATGACTTAAATGAAACTAATTTCTAGAAAGACAAAAATTAGCAAAATTGAATCAGGAAGGAAAAGAAAATCAGAATAGATCTATAACAAGAAACTGAATTAGCAATTTAAAATATTCTCATTTTTAAAAGCCTGGACTCAGATGACTTCACTGGTAAATTCTATCAAACATTTAAAGAAGAAAATAACACCAATCTTCCAGAAAATCTTGAGAGAAGGAGGAGGGTATACTTCCCAGCTCATTCTATAAGGCAAGTATTATTCTGATATTAAAGCTAGACAAAGACATCACAAGAAAACTACAGACTAATACCCTCATAAATATAGACTCCAAAATCCACAACAAAATATTTGTAAATCAAATCCAGCAATGTATAAAAAGTACTATATACCATGACTAAATGGGATTTTTGCCCCTAGGAATACAAAGAGGTGTTTTAACATCTAAAAAGTAATATATGTAATTTATCACATTAACAGTTAAAGGGGAAAAAAAAACACGATCATTTCAATAAACACAAAAAAAAGTATCTGACAAAATCCCCTACCCATTCATGATGGGGGGAGGGGGGAGCAGCAAAAAAGAAAAAAAAAAGAAAAAAAGAAAGAAAGACTAGGAAGAGAAGGGAATCTTCTCCACCCAATAAAGGGCATCTGTAAGAATCCTACAACTAACATCATTAACAATGAAAGACTCAATGTTTTCTAAGATAGAAGCAGGACAAGAATAGAAGCATTCTCAGCACTTCTATGCAGCATTGTACTAAGGTTTTGGACCATACGTTCAGGCAAGAAAAAGAAACAAAAGAAAATTAGAATAGAAAGGAAGACATCAAACTGTCTATTTATTGATGATATAAGGCTGTATGTAGAAAAATCCTATGGAATCCACAGAGAAAGTTCAAAAACTAATAAAAGAATTCAGCAAGGTGTCAGAATACAAGCTCAATATACACAAACCAACTGTACTCCCACAGTCTAGCAAAGAATAATCTGAAGAAAAAATTAAGAAAAAAATTCCATTTACATTTAAGCAGTTGCAATTGTACTGATATTGCAAATAATCTAAGTTATAAACATCCAAGAATACATACAGGACTTTCTGTATTTCAGATTTCCATTTGGATATTAGAATACTCTCTACCTGTTTTCATGGTAACAAATACAAACATGCGGGTATTAGAGAAAGTGATTGATTCAGAGAACAATGATTGAATTACACAGTGAAGTGTGACCAAAATATTAAGGCAATTCTGGATTCTAGTGGTTAAAAGAGTTCATTCTAAATAAACTCAAGAGCAGTGGTCACTCACCTGCACAGCATGGGACAAATCTGATAGCAGACACTGACGGAGTCTCTCATCACTCCCAATTCCTTGAAGAACAAAGTCAGGCACATAAGATGAACAGTAACCACCTAACAAGGATCTCCCAAAGTTGGCAATGTTAGGCTGAACAGCACTAACTTCAATTAACTTTGACCTAGAAGAAAGGTCCCACAAGAAGGTATACGTAATTAGTAATAAACATTTTTTACAATAAAAAAGAATTTTGGACTCTACCAGTCCATATTTAATACCATCACTTTTTACAAAATATAGAGTACAATTATTCTTATACAAAAAGGGGCTCAAGTATTCAATCAGACCACAAAATACTCCTCCTTATCCAGAGAATAGGGTCTGATGAACAACTTTGTAATGAGGTAAGCATATATTTTCCGTAATAGACTTTAGGAATACTTTCCCTTGTGTATATAACAAATTCTTTATATAATCAGATTATGAAAACCATCATCCCAAACAGTGTAGCTTAATATCTCATTAACCTAAAGTTTGGTTTCTAACTTTTCTCAAGTATGAATCTTCTCTTCATATACCTGACACAGAATACTCATATACATTGCTTGTTTTCCTCTTAGTCTTGGCCAAATTTATTTATAACAACCATTTCCCACCATTTTCAGTGATTCTCTCTCCCTAGTTTCCAAGCTCAGTATAGTTCCTTTATGGGGGCACAATTCACCCATAAATGGCCTGCAAACTCCTAAGGAGTAGTAAGTCTCCTACATACCAGCATAACTTTACTGCCTTCACAAAGCCTTTCTGGGGGTGCCTCAGGGGCTTTAGCCCTTAATCTTTCCTATGAGTAACAGAACATGACAATGAAAGAGAATTTGTGTAGGAAAATAACCTCTTCTTTCATGTTAATTAGCTGCTACCAACCTTCAGAGACCAGCTAAACAAAAGAACAGTACATATTTATAGAAGGCCTACTATAAGCAGAAACTTTCTACTTACCCAGGAAAAGGTATCTCATCTTCTTCTGCCCAATCTTCTTGCTCTCCTCCATAATAACTGCTTGCTTGTCTAGTCATATCGTGACCTGTATCTTCACTTTCACTGTCCCCAAGAGCACTATCTGAACTTTCATTTCTTGGAATGTCCCATTCAGTTCCTACAGCTATTTTTTTCTCTGAATTCTCTTTATCCCCATGGGGGACAAGAATGGAGAGTGTATCTCTTTGGTCCTGCTGAGGGTAGCAGGTTTTACATGAATCTTGGTGAACTGTTTCTACACATTTACAAAATTCATTGTTCTGCTTGCTGTTTTTTGTACACAATCTTTTTGAAAACTCTAACATACAGCAGTGTTCTTTATTGTCTGTACTTGTTTTAATTGGAATATCATCTATAGTCCTGGTTTCAATCGACTCATCATTAAAATATTCATCAAATAAGCTCATGCTTTCTGGGTCTGAATGATTCCAACAGGGAAGTTCACAGGGCTCTCCAGAAACCATGTTTGGTATATCGGACTCTTTAGATTGGTCCTTCATTGTTTGTTTAGTTTCTTGGTGCTGATCAATAGCCCCTCTTTCTTCCTTCAGTGGTTTGGTGTGATGCCTACTAATCTGATCCACCACAGCCTGACTCCGGAGTTCAGTATCTGAGTCAGGCGACATAGAATCCCCAATCAAGAAAGTAACCTTTGTCTGAGTTGCCTCACAAGAAAATGCGGCAGTCACAAGCTTATCTGGAGGTTTTTTTTCCACAATCATTCCTGTGGATCTCAGCACTTTGCCTGTGTGATTTCCAGAATCCAGCAATTCATCACTCTGCCATGTTTCTTCTGCTGGCTCTAAGCTTGACTTCGACAAAGGACATTTGTCAACTGGAGCAGATCCCGTGCAAACAACTGTCTCTAACTTGGTGTCAAAGCAAGTTCTTAATTTATCTCTGCACTGTTTAACATCAAGAGCATTTTCTTCTTGGTGGTCAGGAGAAGAAATCATTCCGCACTCATCTGCAATTCCTAGCAGCTCCTTAGATCTGTTTTGAACATCTTCACTCTCTTGTTGTGAAACATTCTCTGTATTTTGCCCAAGAAGTGGACCACTGCAATATTTACAGTTACAATTAGGAGTCCTTGTTTCTTCTGACTCTTTAAAGAGCAAACTGCTCTTATTTCTATGCATTGTAATAAGCACATATTCAGATTCTTCTATTTCACCTTTCTCTAATGTGGTAGTAATTACTGTGCCTGGCATAACGATGGCTTCATCTTCTCCGTTTTCTAAAAGATGGGTTTCTTGAAGTTCAGAGCATCGTATGAAATAGGTGAGAAAATAAAGCAGCCTCTGAACCATGTCTTGTCGTTTGCCAACTACCACAGTCCTTGCTAACCTTACGGGAGATCCAATAGCGCCGTACAAGTCCCCTGCAACAGAAAAATCAGTTAATGGGCACATCCTCTACTCATGCAGCTAAGCAGGCTATTTTCAATTACTGGAAACCTACTCTTACTCTATGAGGGTTCTGGTTTTATTCTTAGTTCTTTAATGGGTGAGTGACTATTCAGGAGAGTAGGATGAGATAAACAATCTAAGCCAAAGAGAAAGGTGAATGGAGGGGTTTTATACCTTCCTCCTTAAGAAGGCACTACAGTTCTAAAAAACTCAAGCAAAAAGTCAGCTGAATCTTCTCTGTGCCAGACCCCAAACAGGGCATACCATCTGGGTGGAGAAGTACTGCCTGAAATACTATGTGCAAAAAGATTCTGTAGCTGCATCCAATAGAGAGAAGAGAAAAAAGGCCAATTATCTTCTGGTGGACAAGGAGAGGGAGGGAGTGGTGGTGGAACGGACCAGAGCTAGAGCAGTCATATGACACTTAACCTTCCTTGATTTAAATTATAACACCAAACATTAACTTTTGCTATCCTACCCAAAACACCACAATGCCCATGGTTTTAAAAGCCCACTTTCTCTTCCATTCCCCTTGAGGGCAAGGGTTGGGTCCTCAGGATAGACCAGAAAGGTCATGAAGAGTGAGACCTATCCTAAGAGGGAAAAACAGGGCAACACATTTAGCCATGTGGTTCATTTTCACTTTTGTATCCATACTAGACATGAGCAGCCACTACATTAAAAAAACGTGGACAGGGATAAGAAAGAATTATCAATGTCATTTCTATATTTAGGCTATAGCTCAAATTAAACCAACAAAGGTGCCAAAACACTTTAAAATGGAGACTTCAAAGTCATTAAACTGAATTAAATTTTGCATGTTGTCAGTATACACATTTAAAAACCTCTATTTATACTTTATTAAACCCTCACTTTTTAAAGAAACACATATAGATCTCAAATAAAGGTATGCTATGGACAGTACTATGATAAATTTTCTTTTTTGGCTAGCACACTGGCCCTAACACCATCATGCCACTGTTCAAAACTATTCCCAAGGTTCCTGCTATTTACTAAATAAATTGAAACTGTATTGGCATAGCAAGTGAGTCTTTCATGAATAGTTCCACTTTATTTCTCCAGGGTACCTTCTTATAGTTACCCTTTTACATCTTTATTTACCCAAAGTCCCACCTTAAAAGTGGACTACTTAAACCAGACCATTGAATATGCTCAGTACTTTTAACAGCTAGACCCCCTTACTCATGTTACATACATTCCCTTTCCTCTGTATTTTTTTTTAATTCCTAATCCAAGGACATGTTTTCTTTTTTTCTTGGGGAGTGGAGGAGGGAGAGAAACATCAATGTGAGAAACACTGACCTGTTGCATCCTGCATGTGCCCCAACCAGGGACTGATGAACCCACAACCTAGGCATGTGCTCTGACTGGGAATTGAACCTGCTACCTTTTGGTGTAAGGGACAATTTTCTCTGACCATCTGATCCACCCAGTCAGGGCTTCCCTCTGTATTTCTGTCAGTCCAAAGCTTCCACTCAATCATCTTCCTTTGGGCAAAAGTAAGTTTCTGAAGTTGAACTACCACTGAACTTTTTATTTCTCTCATAGATCCTTTTTGAATTATCATTATTGTTGACATACGTATTGCCCACGGTATGACACTGTCAACTTCTTGAGCTCAAGGACTAGATATCATTCATTTTAATACCCTCCAATGCTCTTTGCACAGAGCCTTACATATAACATGTACTGAATAACTATAGAATTAAAGATAGGTTTGAAATGTCCAAAATTATACTAATGAATTACATGATTTAAAAAAAGAACATGATTAACCATACAATGGAATACTGCATCTCATTAAAAAGGAATGAACTATTAATACATACAAAATAGGTGAATCTTAAAATAATTATGTTAAACAGAAGAAGTCAGACAAAATAAAAAGAATGTACTGCTGATTCCATTTATATAAAACTCTAGAAATTGCAAACTCATCTATAGTGACAGAAAGCAGGCCAGTGGCTCCCTGGGTATATGGAATGGTGACCAGGGAGAGTTGGGAAGAACAGAAGGGAGGACTTGAGATAACTTTGAATGAGATGGATAGGTTCACCAACCTGATGTTGGTGATGGTTTCAGAGGCATTATTTTGACATATACATCCAAAATTATAAAATTGCATACTTTATATATGTGTTTGCTGTGTATCCATTATTCTGTAATTCGGTAGAAAAAAGAAGAGGAGGAAGAGAGGGAGGGAAGGAAAAAGGGAAGAGGGTGGTAGGGAGGAAGGAAAGAGGGAAGGAGGAAGGGAGGTTGGTTACCTGAATTAATATGCCACATGACAATCTGCCTGGCAAGCTCACTCACCAGCACAACCTAAGGTAAGTTTCTACCAGGACACTAAAATGTTCTCATATGCCCCTCCCATTACTTAATAGTAATAGAGTAAGGGTAGGACTAACAGCAGGCACATTTACCAACACTGTCCTAAGCACTTTACATGTATTCTCTCATTTAATTTTCACAATGAAGTATGTACTACCTATCATTATCCCCACTTTGCAAATAAGGGAACTGTGATTCAAATGTGGTATGCCTGATTCCACAGTCTGTGCTTTTAAGCACCATTCAACACCGTCTTCGTAATGACTGTCTACTCATCAACTATCCCCTTGTCTCTCTATTAACTATTTATTCACAGGGGCCTAGCACGAAGGTAAACATTTTCCAAAATTACTCAACAAACAAATAAAGTGGAACAACATAAATCTCAATGACTGCTTTTTCAGTTAACCAGATTTACTCTAGCTCTCACGGGTGACTTTACTGATTCATTCCTGCTAGGCAAAGGACCTAACACAAACCGCCCCCCCACCCCCGAAGACTCTGAAACTGCTAGTGAACCAGCCATTATCCTGTTCTTTCTGCTCCAGCTGCAGCTCTCTATCTCCAAGGAGTATCACACATAAGATGGGCAGGGGGAGGATAAGACAACTTAGCAGACGTAACAGAACAAGTCATGACTAGGTGTTTTAGAATGAAGGAGGTAAAAGAGTATTTACTACTACTTCTTGTTTTTTTGTGTTTTTTGTTTTTTTTTGCTATAAAAGTCTAAATATAATGCATAATGCAGGGGTTATCAGACTACATACCCAGTTGTGCCCAAAGTGGGTTATATGGATGAGTCTTCGCCAACATGTCCACACTCTGAGAGGAATGTTTTTCTAAAAATATTTTTATAGGCGGTTGTCCATTTGGCATGACTGTTGGAACCCACGCAAGATGATTGGTCAAAACTGCAGTAATGAGTGCTGGCAAGAATCTAAAAACAAAATGCATCCTGTCATATTCCAGTTTGCCTTTGTGAAACCTCAGGTAAAATACAGTGACAGAATAAAGAAAAGAGAGCACATATTCTCATGTGGCCAATCAGGATAAGAAAAAAAAAGAGCGGAGAAGGATAGGCATTATCACCAGAATGAAGATGGAAGTTAATTTTTCGGTTGTGTAGGAGTCAAAGAAAATCCTTAAGATAAAGACAGCATTCACCAGGAGCTATTTCCAATCGTAATTACAGAACAAATACGTGGTTTTACTTGAAAAATTATGGATCCTTTCCCTTGTTTAATTTGCACAGTTTATTAACTAAGCAACCAAGAGGTGCATACTTTTCCAAATTCCTAAATGAGAAAATGAAGTCTTAAGCAATATACCATTAAAGAGAATAAAAATATCTGAACTACTCACCTAAATTCTACAAATTTGATGAGAAAAGCAATAGCATAAAGTATATTAAAAATGGATCACATTAAAAAAAATGATCTTTTTAAATTTCTATGGAATGAAATGCAAAAGTGGATACAATTCGCAAAAAAATGGGAGGCCTCAGAGTTCTGTAAGAGTCAGGAATTTTAATTTCACACATAGACATTCTTACTGTTTCTTGTTCATAAAGTTTTCTGGCCTTCTTTTCTAATTCTTTTACTTTTGTAATTGATTTTGCCCACAATTTGTATCTAGTTACAGTAAATAATAGCTAAGATATTTAAGATAGCTCCAACAGATAAATAAAGTAAGTCATACTGATTCTTTGAAGCATTTTCCATTAGAAAAGTGAACTCCTTCATGAATCGATGGCAAAGGTGGTTCTTTTCTGGGATCCCCGACATCATTGTAAGCCAGACAGGCTCTCCAATTCGTGGCATTGTGTAAAGATTACAAATTGTTGTCCTAAAAAGAGCAAAACACATTATGAAATTCATAGTTCATAGAATCACATACCTTAAAGTTATCTCGTTATCTTACTATCCTGGGCCTTACACCTAGATGATAAAAGCTTTTGAGAGGAGACAATGAATCAAGTTTTTTCCTCTTTGTCTATAAAGAAGCACTATAAAACATAAAGAAGAATGTTAACTGAAGCAGCAGGGTAGAGGAAGAAATGGGTTATAGAGGAAGAAATGGGTTACAGTGCTCAAACAGATGGGCATGGACAAAAAGGAATGACTTTGCCTCACTGAAAAACAAGAAGAGCCTCAGGACCTACAAATGCCTGGTAGAGGACAGCAGTTACAGAACTGTAAACTAGGAGACTAATTCAAAGTCCGTAAGTGGTTGGTGACCCTCATCTCTACCCCACTTTCCTCATAGAATAATTACAGACAGGAGAGCAGATGTATCAATTGCCTAGCTCAGAGAACTGACATCCCCAAAACCCTTCCTGACATTGAATATTTCACAGTATATACATAGACAGTAAATCTTGTGGTGTTAAAATTTCACTGGGCTGGGGAAGTTAGAGGGGAAAAATGTCTAAATATGCTCCTTAAGGGAGTGTTAATAAAAAAATGACTAAACAACACTGCCCTGAAGTGAAGTTATCCCATCCGTGCCTGATTCATGCATGGAGCTCCAACTTGTATTTTGGTGCTTCACCCTCAACTATGAATGGGTGACAAAGATACTGACATATAGAGGAAACCTCCAAGGAAAGAAAGTCACAAACAGAACATACACACACTCACACAAAATGACTCCAGAGGAAACAGAAAACAATACATTCAAAAAAAAGAAAAGGAAAACATGAAAGAAGAGACATAAAAGATCGATCCAGGAGTGCCAGTTTCTAACAAAAAGAATTTGAGAGAGAGAAAACAAGAGAAAAATAAATTACCAAGTAAGTAGAATACTTACAAAGCTGAAAAGACAAGCTAGTGCTAAAACTAAACTGAGAGGGTAGAGGACTGAGGGGAGGTAAAAACTCATGCAGAGAGTAAATGTGCTTTAAAATTGATAAATCAAGATATAGCTGCATTTAGGGTACTGTTTAATAATATGGAGGTAACAAAAAATAGTTAACGGGATAGGAGAGGTTGAATAGGGTTAATTTGTTTTTCATTATTAGACCTTTCAATGTATGTATTTTTGGTTCTTAACCATGTGAATATACTTTTTTGATTAAAAGAAAAACTGTATAAATAAATGAATGAGCTGGTCAATTTATTTTCCATGATTTATTCAGCATATTAATGTCTACTACAAGCCTATGTGTCATAGGCCAGGGTCAGATCACTAATATTAGTGTAGTAGTCCAGTGAGAACACTAATTAGCTTTAGTGTTTTGGTGTTTAAGAGTATGTACTATGACCTCAGAGTGTATCAGGTGCAAAGAAGGCAAAGAAATTAATTATGAGTAGTGCTTCTCACTATATACAACTCTGTGTTGTCTTCAGTGATCTTGAAGTAATGGTCCTTTCTTCCCCATTAATGACTATGCCCTACCCACCCTTCAGTAGTAAGAAGGGCAAGTCAAATATTTTCAGTCATCTGACTCCTTTTTCCGCCCCCTGCTCTGTCGTTATAGAATGAAAGACTCCTTTAGTTGTAAGGGAAACTTGTACATGATTTTGTTTTCTCTGTTACGCATTAAGCTAGGTAAAAATCCAAGGACCTCGTCTTTGGGAGCAAGCTATGATAACTAAAACATACTTCCTGCTTCTCTAGGTTTCAGGACTTCTGTATACATGTGAATCATTTCCTTCCTCTTCTCGACTACCCAAAATTCATTCATCATCTTGTCTCAAACAATTACTTACTTTAAAAATTATCTGATCACTAATTTTTAATAACCACTTAGTTTTAAAATTAAGTATAATATGCCCTGGCTGGTGTGGTTCAGTGGACTGAGTGCTGGCCTGCAAACCAAATGGTCACCGGTTCAATTCCCAGTCAGGGGGGCACATGAGAGGCAACCACATGTTGATGTTTCTCTCCCTCTCTTTCTCACTCCGTTCCCCTCTCTCTAAAAATAATAAAACCTTCTTAAAAATTTATTAAAAAATAAAATTATATTAAGTATAATAGTTCCATTATTTGCAGTAATGTTCTATAAAGTTGATGTGAACACTGAATCAACTGAGTCACTGTTCCTAGGGGAAATGCAGGGTTAAGGTTCCCGTGAGCCTCCGGTCACATCTTTGTCAACCCATCAATACATACTCTTGTTCTATGTGGGTTTCTACATATAAACTGCTTAAGATTTAATATACTATTGATTCATTAACACTGAATTTACAGCCAACAGCTCTATGACTCATGCCTGAATGAAGCTTACCTAACACATTTATTTTTCTCTGTACGGTACATCAGAGCCTTCTTGCACTTAGGAACATTGGTCATCATTTCAGCACTATTCTTGAAGGCCATTTTTAACAGCAAAATCACTAACAAAAAGCGCAAAATGCAAAAACAAACTGACAATATACAGATGTCTAAAAGGACACTTGTTTAAAAATGAGAGTTGAAATAAGAAGGCAGAGTACTGTCTTGTTCAACCTCATCTGGGAATGAGTGTGTAAGACCACTTGAATTTTTCAATGCTCTGTGCATGTCTGCAAATGATCGTAAAAGCACTGAGAGCATATTGTGGGGTTATCAACTTTAGCAAGTAGGTAAATTCACGAACACCAAATCTGTAAATAATGAGGATCAACTGTACATATTAAAATGATTCTACAGAGAACCTTCTTAATAAAAATTATGTGTGTAAAGTATTTTTAAGATTTTTTAAGAATGATAAAACTGACATCACCTTTCAAAATTTCACGCTATTACACAAGGTAAGGTACACAATTATGATATATATTTTTGATGATTTTATAACTCATACATGTTGTAAATTCTAAGAAATCTTAAAATTCTAAGACTAGGCCATTCATACTACCTTATTACCAAAGCAAGTATTTAATTCTATTGTTTTAAATAAAAATATTGTTTATAAACTAAGAGTAAGATCAATATTCTACTAGGAATGAATCTTGTGACAATATTTACTATTCTGGTAACCTCAGCTGGATCTATTATGACAGTGTTTCCTCAGAGCTCAAGTAGGGACTCTTGGCATTCTGCCACAAAGCTTGTGACTACAGAAAAGAAGCTGTAATTCAATAATGTAAGTAATAACTCCAAGTTCAAGGGCAAAGATTCATTACCTTGTAATACAGCGAAATGTAAGACTCAGAAATAACACTGGATTCTTTTAGGCAAATAAGCAAAAAGTCTCTACTATCTCTCCAGTCTAAAGGAGGAAAAATCAAGAGGATGAAATACATCTGAAATGACTCTCAGAAAGAGACACACATCAGTCATTTTGTGTGATTCCCATCCTAAGTTCATATGCTGTATGTCTGCTTGCCATACCAAGAGCACAGTTATAAGCAGTTGTGGGAGCTTTAGGCACAAACCTTGTTGTGCAAGGAAACACTGGCAGAAGAAAAACTATTTGCTTTGTCATATCTAGAGAAAGGATTAAGCAATAGTTATTTACAACATCAAGTTCATATTCCCTATATCCATGTGTCCTTGTATTCCATGTATCCAAGAACATCTGATTACTATAACTAGTTAATTAACACTTAACTATTCCCTACATCTAGGAGACCAAGAGAGAAAAAACAACAACAAATTTCTGCTGGAAAAGTGTCTCTTCAAATGCTTGTCTAATGGTCCAATGCTAAAAATCACACAACTGATGGCTCCCAAATGTGTCTGAATCCCAAGCACATTTAATATTTAGTAACACAGGAAATGGCCTACTGAATTATACATTATTTGATCATGGAACAAAGAAATTCAAAGATTTTAATTTTGTCAGAATAAATTAAAGAAAAAAAAATCTTTCTGGGTGCACTGCAAAACAAATGTATTTTATGAAAAGATGAGAGAATAGGTACCTGAATTCATTTAGGGCATCAACTATTCGATTATAAGCCAAACTCCTCTGACTGGCATCAGCTGACCTCCGGCTCATTTTCATAGCCTTGAAAGCAATCAAAGAGTTAATTTTTATACTGATAATGGGAAAAATATGAAAAGAAAAATGAAATACAGAGTTACACAGTTTCACATCACTTGACCACCATTCTTATCTAGAAAGACATAAAGAATATACACATATTTGTAGTGGCTTTCTTTTATGCACTATGATTATTAATGATTACAACAAAATTCAAATTTTTCAAGTGTTAAATCTTTTATTGTAGCTGTCAAACTACAGAATGTCAACACATGAAGAAAACTGATGTTGACAGCTTCAGGGTTACAGAAAAGTTTTTTTCTCCTAGATTGAACAAGACACAATGATAACTCAATCAATAACTCATGGTTTCCTCTAATATTTCATAAATAATGGTTCTGTTCAGGAAATCTTTTATTTAAGATCTGAAATATAAAGATTCTACTGAAGGAAATCAAGTTTAGTAATGCCTGTTTTTTAAAACATATTTTGCCAAGGTTGAAAAGCCTTATTTTAAGTAGAAAAAAGGGGATCAGGATTAGGCTATGGATGTCAAGAAAAACTTCGTAATTTTTTAGATTTTTAAGAGAGAATGTAATTCTGCACTATTTATGTAATTACTAATTAATTTTTTAAATATTTTAAACATGTAATTATGAGAAGGTCAGGATATGTTACACCAGAAATCATGTTCATGTACATTAAAAAGCTTTACAAGGTAAAAGTGAAACTTACTTTATGTTTTTACAAACTGTTGATAAGACTCCTAATTTATAAAGAAGTAAATTTTTTAGCTAGAATTGAGCAGTATTCTTCAACTTTACCAGCAATAACAACGTTTAATTAAGTTAACAGATCTGAAAAGGTAGCACATACTTCAAACAAAATCCCAAGGTGCCCAGAAATAAACCCATAGCTCTTCACTTAAAAAAAAAAAAAAAAGGGTGATAGTTTGTAAAATTGCTCAAAGATAACTTCTTTGGTCTAGTATTATATTCTACCATTAATTAACAACTGTATAACTTTTATAATTATGTTCTATATACTTATGTAAAAGTATTCTTTCATTCAGCTTTATCTTTGAGGTTTGATAAGAAATGAGGTATTAAACTTGAACAAATATTTATCCAGACATCTGTAATTATGTACCCTTTAGGTTACAGGTGGTCAAAGCATTAAAAACATTTGAAAAATCATGTTTAATGATTTCTATAATCCCTAGATATTGTATTTCAAGTTTTATATAAAGCCTGAAACATTTGTCCCACAGCTAAATACTAATGTGTACTGACTCTGGCAATAACAGATTACAAAAAGGGACAGTGGCCAACTGAAGAAAGTGTCACCAGTGTCTAATTTCTGAAAAAGTGAAAATGGCATTTACTCATATGTTCTGTTAAAAAAAAAAAAAAGAAGAAAGAAATATTGCTAATGATCTACTTGTTTTCTGACTTATTTAATGTGAATAACTAACATCATTATCTTCACTAAAGGCAGACGATTCTTAGTCACTACTAAGTTCCTGAAATGTCTCCTCTGCTTTCTAGACCATTCTAATTGGTCTTCCCATCTTAGCCTCTTACTCTATAGACACTTTTAAACATGATGTCAAATTAATCTTCCTAATCACAATTTGGAGACAGCCTTAAAAACAAAGTTGTAACTTCTCACAAGCATTCTGTATTCTTTGAGAATCATGCCCATTAATTCTTCCATCAATCTCCTCTTTGCATATTGTCACAGAGGTTAAGGACTTTAGTTATACCCACTGACTCACTGGTTCAACTTCTGGAAATTTCTTCTAAAAAATAATCTGGAAAACTCACCAATATGTTAACTACATCATAGCTATAATTGTGAAAAAGTTGAAATGGCCTAACAGAAAAATCGTCACTTAACCTAAGGAAAGTAACTAAAATATAACTGAGAAATATTTATAATGTCATGTGTTTGTTATAATGATGACTTTTTAAAAAAATGCTTATAATTAAAGCAATACAGACACAATAGAATCCCAATCAAGTGAAGGTACAATACGCATAGAAAATGCTTGGACAAGACTCCCAGCAAAATGTTAAATGAGTTATCTTTGGGTGGCAAGAACATCAATTTTTCTTGCTCTTCTGCTATATCTAATTTTCAAAGTTTTATGTTTAAAAAATCGTACACATCCTTTATCATTCAGTCCAAATGAAACAACTTCCCATTAGGAAGTCACTTTTCTTCCTTAGGAGCACCTAAAAAAAAACTTGGCTTGTTCTCTTTTTTTAGTTATCCTTATGTTCTATCTTGTATTCACAATTTTCCTATTTTATGTAAATTTATTATATACACTATCAGCAGCAATTGATCAGTAATACCTTCTTAAAACACCTTCTTCACTTGGACCTCCCCCTCAAAAGTACTCTCTTTTTCCCCCACCTCCTTGAATGGCCAATTCTAAGGCTTCTCTCCTCAAATTTTAACTGCTGAAATGCTCCACAAATCAGGCCTATGATCTCCACTCCTCTCTTCTCTCCCTCATTCAGTTTCATGGCTTTAAATACCATCTATACACTGGTGACTTCCCAGCCTGGAAATTTTCCCTAAACTCTAGACTCATAAAAATCACTTGGATGTCCAGGAGGCATCTCAAGCAAATCCCTGATCTTGATCTCCCAAACCTGGTCCACCTGCAGTTTCCCCATTTTAGTACTGGCAAGTCCATCCTTCACACTGCTCAAAGAAAAATTCTTCAGTCAACCTGTACTGTTCTTTCACTTACACCCCAAGTCAGCCCATCAGCTAATCTCATTAGTTCTATTTTCAAAATATACCCAGAATCCAACCACTTCTCACCAATTCCACCACTAAACTGGTTTGGGTATCCATCACCTCTCACCCAGATTATCCCAACAGCCTTGTATCGTAACTGGTCCTGAACACCCACCTTTACTCCTAGAAATCGATTCTCCACCAGCATCAAGAAAAATCCTTATAAATAATGTCATCCCTTCACTCAAAGCCTTCCAATGGTCTCCAATCTTTCTTAAGAGTAAATACCAGTGCTGTTACAGTGCTATCCTATAAGGCCCTATATTGTCTTCTCTCACTTCTAACCCAGCTACTTTGGCTTCCTTCTCGCTGCTCAAGCATCAGGCTTACTCCTGACACGGGACCTTTGCCCTTGCCTGGAACATTCTTCTCTCAGGTAGTTGTAGTAGCTCAGTTCCTTCATATTTATAAACCACATGTCCTTTTCTCAGGAGCCTCCCAGACCAGCCTATAAAAATTGCCAATGCTTCCATCCATCATTCCATAAACCTGTCTCCGTTTTATTTTTCTCCACAGCACTTATGTCCATCTAAGACTTTATATATTCATTTGGTTATTTGTTGTCCCATGAGGTCAAGCATGTTACTTTTTTCACATCTTATCTTTAGTTTCTAGAATACTGCCCGCCACATTATGGGCCCTCAAATATTTATTTATTGCTCTTTTACTAGGCAGTAAACTGGTTAAAGGGTTGAGGTTTATTCTCCATCTCCCAGAGCACTCTGCAGGGTACCTGCACAGTACCTGTTAATTTCTGTGTCAAATAAATAAACATAATGCTTAAACAGGAAAGTAAGTTTCAAAGAAGAATAACAGATATAAAACTAACCACCAATGACTATGCTTACCTGTTCTATTGCACTCTTTAATTTGTTCATGTGGCTTTCAAAAAGAGGAAAATGTGAAAAAAAGAATTCATGAAATTTGTTATTTTCATCTTCATCTTTGGATAATGAAAAGATTACCCCAATTGCAATCTTCTTTTTTCTCATAATTCCTGGGTTAGGGCCACAGCTTTCATCTGACAGATTAAAGCTTTCTTCTATAGACCTTAAAAACAAATTTTTTTATTAAAAAAAATATACAAATAAGTGTATTTGCAATTCCATCTCCTTGCTAATTAAATGTAGGCAAGATAAAGGTCTCCCACTGTTTTTATCAATTAAATGTAAAAATTCCTATCAATTGTTCATTTCTTTTAGAAGTCCACTGGCTATTCCTTCACAGTCAAGTTTTTATAAGAAATTTTATTAGAGTCAGATTAGGAACACTTTGGTCAATTAAAAGTCACAAGTAGATAACCCCAATTCATAACCACCTTAAAGATAACTGAATTTTAAGGTTTACAGATGAGCCTGATAAAATCTCTTCGCTGTTCTACAAGTACTTGTCTCTTCTTTTGATTCCAGGAGTAAAATCAAAGATGAAGGAATAAAAAAGGAGTAAAGGAGAAGCTTAATTAGCTATAATCATACTTAACATAGAATAGAAAAAAATCTTTCAAGAATGAATTAAATTGCCAAAATAGAAACAGGAAAAACTGAAATATCAAAACATGCATGCAGTACATGGATCAAAGTCCTAACAGAAGAGTTAAAATTACAAAAACTCTTAGAAGATGAAAACAACTGTACTTGAACAATAAAAAATATAACTCTTATAAGAAAACATTGGGTAAAAGCTTTATGACATTGGATTTGACAATAATTTCTTGGATGATACAAAAGCACAGACAACAACAAAAAAAACATACAAATTGAACTACATAAAAATTAAAAATTGCTGTGCATCAAAGGATACTATCAACAGAGTGAAAAGCAACCCATGAAAAGGGAGAAAATATTTGCAAAGCATTTGTCTCATAAGGGATTAATATCCAGAATATATAAATAATTCCTACAACTCAACAACGAGAACAAAAAACCAACAAATAACCTGATTTAAAAATCGGCAAAGCACTTGAATAGGCATTTCTCAAAGAAAGACACCCACTTGGCCAATAGGCACATGATAACATGCTCAACACCACTAGCCATTACTGAAATGCAAATCAAAACCACAATGAGATACCACCATTTCACACCCATTAGGATGGCTGCCATCTAAAAACAGAAAATAACAATTGGCAATGATGTGAAGAAATTAGAACTCTTGTGCATTTCTAGTGGAAATGTAAAAAAATGGTGCAGCCACTGTGGAAAATATGGTAATTCCTCAAAAACTTAAACATAGAATTACTATGTAATTCCCCAATTCCAGTTCTGGATATAAACCCAGAAGAACTGAAAGCAGGGACTCAAGCTGGTATTTGCACATTCATGTACATCAGCATCATTCACAAAAGCCAAAAGGTGGAAACAACCCACATGTCCATCAACAGATGAATATGAATAAATAAAATGTGGTATATACATACAATGGACTATTATTTAGCCATAAAACAGAATGAAATTTTGATTCATACTACAACATGGATGAACCCTGAAAACATGCTAAGTGAAATAAGCCAGACATAAAAGGACAAATACTTTGTGATTCCACTTATAGGAGATGTTTGGAGTAATCAAATTTATACAGACAAAAAAATAGAATGGTGATTGCCAGAGGCTAAGGGGAAGGAGGTACGGGGCCGGGGGGAGTTACTGTTTAATGGGTACAGAGTTTCAGTTTGGGGAGGTAAATTCTGGACATGAATAGTTGCACAGCAATGTGAAAGTACTTAATGCCACTGAACTATATACCTGCTGATGGTTAAAATGGTAAATTTTATGTTACGCATATTTTACCACAATAAAAAACAATGCAATACATTTTAAAAAGTTTTAAGTTCCAAATTTAAAATACATAAAATGCAAAACCATACACAATTGTGTTTAAGGAGCTATTCAGTCTTGTTTATGTATGTTGAAGTTTCTAACTTACCATCTAGGAAAGACCCCATTCTCCAAACTTGTTGTTTGGCTGCGTCGCCAACGTCGCTGGTAGCTGCTGGCACAACTTCGGGTAAGTGAGGAGTTTGGGGAGGGAAACGGTGTAATAAGCAAGCTGCTGAGAGATGCTGTCAAGTCAAAATAAGAACAAGTATAATGTATAAGTCAATTATCACTAAACAAAAGGACAAATTTCTTTTTTAACAAATTTAAGAATGGTGACTCAAATTTTCCATTTTGTTTCAAGAGCCTCTAAAATTTCCATTTAATAACGTTATTGTTGAAACAAGAATAGAAAAGAAGAAAAATCATATATTAACATTGTGTTGGCAAGAGACTCTGAGACAACACCCTCTGACATCCTTACTTCGAACCCCACCCCAGAAAAAAAATGCTACTTTGAAACAAAACATTATTCCTTTGGCCATGGGACTGTCCCCTAGCTTAGCTGAACCCTTAGCCCTTAAAGGAAATATGATGTGATTCAATTTTAATGCAGTAATTGTATCTTAAAGAACAAAAGCTATATTTGAAAACAAGTATCTAAATGTCATTTAAAGATGCCATTTAAAAGATAATGCTTGGCCACTTTCAATAAGAGTCTTGACTATACCTACTAAGCTCCAAAAAAGGTTAAATCCTATAAACTGCTCTCTGGAGCATTCTAATGGTTGCGATACACATTCCAATAGAGTCCACTCTGATAACTGCTGCGATCCCATCCCCTAGGGGTACTAGCCTCTTCCCAAAACCCTTCTCTGCAATCCAAAAGCTGTTTCTTGCCTAGGGTGTAAAAAGCTGTAACTCTTTATTTTTCCTTGGAATACGAATGCTCTCCTTCTTCCCACTGGAGCTACAGAGGAAAAGACATTAAGGGCTTGTTTTTGTTTGCAATATTTTTAGATTCCCATCTTCATGATTATAACTACATATAATCTGAAAATGTATCAAGTAATCTAAAAGAGGGATGCATCATTATCATGTATGGAAAGGTACAAGCCACATGACATATCGTTTTGGACACCAGGACTGAAAACTAAGAGAGCAACATTACAAAGATTTGTTCATCTCAATTCTCTCTGACAAATTCAATGATAAAGGGCAGAGCACTTTAAGTACCATGCAAACGTCTGAACCATCAATGAATTAATTCTAAACTACATTCTTGAAAAGATCACATTTTATCAATTAGTGTTGTAAAATTCTATAGACTAGGGTAAAACTGGCTTCAATGAAAAATCAAATGCTACTCTAAATTTGGAAAAGCTATGTTTTACTAAATTCTGAAATTAAAAATAACTCTATTAGGAAAAAAAAAAATACACAATTAACTTAAATGGCCTATGTTGAATTTAAAGGCTTGACAAAGCCTACAGATCAACCTAGCCAGGCCCTTCAGTTTATATCTGAAGAAAATGAAGTATAGAGACATGAATTATTCACCTCTAAAATGATGGATAAAATAATGAGAATTATGTTCCAACCACAGAAGAAAAAACTAAATGTCTGTATTATATAGAAGCAAAGGTATTAAGAGAAATATACTCTAGATTACCACCAAAGAACAAAAACAACAAACTTAATTAGAAAAGAAGGGTGAGATTATCTGAAAGATTCAGACTTTTCATGTTAGACTAGTGGTTCTCAACTCTAGCTGTCCATCAGAATCAGGTGCTGAAGTTTTTCATTTTGTTTTGTTTCTCAAATATGGATACCTAAGACTTTCTCTATGCTAAATCAGATTCTTTGGGAGTAATTTTTTTGAAATGGCTTGTTATTCTAATGTAAACCTAGGGATTACAATATATGTTAAATATGCACTTCCATCTATACTTAAATTGAATTGTAATTAATTTGGACAGAAGAGCCATATAATGTGACAACACACATGGAAAACCACAGTGAATAAAGTTTCTCAACCTAACAATAACTCAAGCCTGAGATTATTCTGCCTTTCACTTACGCTGATCTCTGGGCCCTGTCAAACACTCTTCCTTTTCAATGGAATGTCCTTCTTCCATGCCTTTTTGCCCGGATAATGCCTATTTATTTTTCAAGACACAACTCAAGCATTATCCCTCTGTAAAGCATTATTGGCACCCTGGCCTTTGCCCTGGCTGTTAGCTTCCCTTTCCCTGAATCTCTTCGCACATGCCTATCATAGAATGACTCACACAATGAACTACGCAGATGATTTTCCTGACTGCTCTCTCAGTAGATTCTGCTCCTTAAGGTAGAATATGGGCTTTACTTTTTCCCTCCTGTAATCTGTTTCAACAAAAGTTTGTCAGATAAATTTTGGGAGAGTCTGTATTTGAAAAAAGTTATGTATAACATTAGTTCAAAATGCCTAAGTCTTTCCAGGTAAGAGAGAGTTTGACAATTTACACTCTAGTTAGTAGTAAACAGTTATAAGCAAATGTGTTTTTTCTACTATGCTATCTAAGCAGTCTCTTGAGCAATACTTTTTTTCTTGTACTGCCTAAGCCCAAGCCAATATGCATTCATCAAGGCCAGGCACATTTAATAGTAAATATACAATATTTTAAATTTAAAAACATTTCTCTCTGCTGTTTCTACAATTATCTTATAATATCAATACTAACATGCTGTATTCATAAAATTGAATGATGAAGGCAAAGATACAAAGAAAACCAATGTCAGTTAACAGTTATCTCATAAAAAACTAAATTAATACATGAACCTGGCATTACCAGAGCGTGCTATGCCACTGTCTCTGTCCTCATTCAGCTCTCTTCCAGGCATGTCCATTGGGTTGCTGTGAACTGTGAATCAAGACAAAACTGTCAGTTATAAAACATATTGCTATTCAGATTGATGTTGTCCCTTTCAAACCGCAAACTCAATCATGCTTCATCTCATTGCATTCCTTTATTTCTTCAATAGCATGGCACAAACCCAACACCAAGAGCTATTACTCAGGTGAACAAGCTTTGAGATCTATCTAA
Source organism: Pteronotus mesoamericanus (assembly GCF_021234165.1). Classification (NCBI taxonomy): domain Eukaryota; kingdom Metazoa; phylum Chordata; class Mammalia; order Chiroptera; family Mormoopidae; genus Pteronotus; species Pteronotus mesoamericanus. The sequence goes on along the minus strand of NW_026555084.1, from coordinate 29,436,278 downwards.
TGATCTGACATATAATATGTAAATAATCTTTAATATCAAAGAAGTGTTATTACTAAAATAAATATTTTAGAAGCATATTCAATGACATGGCAAGACAGTCACAATATACTAATAAATTTTAAAAAAAGCAAGCTACTGAACAGTAAGAATGTTACTGGGGCTAAGTAATGGGGGTATATGATAGTTCACTGTATTATTCTGCATATATCAATGTTTACTTAAAGATTCTATGTAATAAAAAATTTAAGAAAACTATTTGAATAGTATGATCCCAATTTTGTTTTTTTAAAAAAAGAAAGAGGTGGTTATTCCTGGCTGACAGAAGGCTTACATGTATTTGTTGCCTATTTTCACATTTCCCAAACTGTCTATAATGAATATATAGTTTATACCTGATATTTATAAGGAAAATAAATATTAAAAGAAGTTGAATACTGAAGCATGGACAGACTCTACAATGATATAAACAAATATATTCATATTTGCCTTTTATAGCGCAATCATAATGGTGCTTGTTCATCTAAATCTTAGCTCCAAAAGAAATCATTCTTATGAAATAGTTTAGATCAGAAATTTTACATTAATAGTATGATAGGATATTTTCTGCAATTGGTGAACTATGGTAACAAAAGCTACTCAGCCATGGAAACAAGATAGTGCCACATCAAAAATTCCAACTGGATTATAATATTTATACTAAAATTTGGTTTGGAATTCTGAGGTTTAAATCATTACTACATGATGAGATAAGAAATGACAAACACTGAAACTTCATGAAAATGTTAATTCTACTGATAAAGAGTCCAGAAACTTCAAGAACATACTCAGTAGAAATGAATTTAATTCTTGCACTTCCTAAGCAATGTTTTCTTAACCAAACTTTCCCCAACTGCATTTATTTACTCTCTTGTTTCCACAGCTTAACTACAGATTCTAGCCACTGGGGCACACCAACTAGTCTACCCACACAGCACATCGCAAACCTGCAAAGAAAGAGGCGCTCCTGATCAGGCGGAGCGGACCCTGTTCAGAGAATGCCCGCCTGGGGCTGCAGAACTGTGAAAGACCTACATGGCAAAAACGTAAAATACATGTGAAAGAGAGCTGTTAGAGAAGCTGCAGTGCGTCAGGAATAAAAGGTGAGCTAAGGTAGCACAAAAGCAGACCAACAGATATGAACGGTCACTTTTAAACTAAGAAAGAATAATTCCAGCGTGCTTGCCTTTTTTGAAACAGGATGGTTTCCCTCTGGTTATGACAAACATAACAATTTCATATCTATTTACTAATAAATTTCTATGTAATAATAAAAATAAGCTTCTACTACATAAGGTAAAAATTATTTTAAATAGTCAATCCTTTCTAAAACAATCTTTTTAAAGAGCCAAAAGAAGCACAGTAATGTAATCTATATAATTTGACATTTGCCAAATAAACTTATCTTTTAAAAAGTCAATCTTAAAATGACAGTACTCTCCTGCAATGGCTGCAAGGAGAAAACCACCTAAATGCCTGGCTGAGTAAACAGAACACAACATACAACAAAGAGCAAATACAGAAAAGAAATCTATTGACAAATATAAATTTTTTTTCCAACCTAGTGATAAAGTTACAACATTATGGAAAAAAAGAAACTTCTTAGGCCAACAGTCAGCCACTAGGGAAGCAGGCCACCAGCACAATCTGTCAGGGCCAGACTCCTGGATGTTCAAGAAAAGGGGTTACTGTAGACTTGACTAAGAGAAGATAATAGAGTCTGAAAGACCCAAAAAGGCAGTATTACAGCCTGGAAGCAAGCAGCTGGGTTACCTGTTAGTAACTCTTAACAAATATGGCCTGAATAGCCACCTAGGAGGTTTACCTAGGATAGAACAGGGAACTTCCTGTTTTAAAAAGTGACACATGTACACGGTCTGGCACGTATTAATGCCCCTGCTTTATTACAAAATCATAAGCATATAATTCTATAACATAACAATACCACACTCAAGTACACTATATGACATCTTAGGTGAAATGTTCAAATCAAAACTATAATTACACCCATATTATTACCCTACCAACCACACTCAAGCAAGCGTTATTTCTGCTGGATCCTGTATTTTTCAAATTGCCAGTAGATATTTTTCTCCAACAAGAATTTCTATAATTACAGTACATATGCAACAATTCTTCCATGTTTCATTGTCTAAATCTTTAATTCTCCCTTCAAAACTTCCATGCTCTTTTTAAACTCCTCCCCTGCCTGCCTCTCCCTTAGTCTCAGCACGTGACTTTGCCCCCTGCAGTCCATATGCAAATGCACGTGTATGTGCGCACCTGCAGGATTCACCAAATGAGTATCCAACCTTGGTAGATCTACCTATCAACCTACCAACCTATCTGCAAGCGTAATCAAATTCTCACCTATCCTTGCTTCCTGCCTGCCTGAGCAGTAATAACAAGTAACATTCAAGCCTTACTATGTGCTAGGGACTTATTCAGTGAAAAACCCTGAGAGGCCCCCCTCTCCCTCTATTCCAGAACAAATTCTTCTACATCAGACAGGACCTACAAAAATCTCACTTGGCCAAGTATCACCTCTATCTCTAACCTCATCCTCCTTAGAACCTCCTTTTCCATCCACATTTAACCACAGTCAAAACTCTTCTACATTCTCACTATATATCTAATTCTATAGTTCCATAGTTCTTAAGATGCGATCTGAAGATCTCTGGGAAGTAAGACCCCGCAGCCCTTTCAGGGAGTCCATGAGGGTCTTCCCATTCCAACTACCTATCTGTGTGAGACTGATTTTCTTAATACACTTCAACCAAAACAACCTCTGACAAGAGACTGAATACAGAAGCAGATATGAGAATCTAGCTATCTTCTAGTAAGCCAGACATTTAGGAGATTTGCAAATAGGTAAAACAATGCCACTCTTCTAACTAAATTATTTTGTCTTGGAAAACAGTTATTTAAAAACATGTTACATACATTAACTTGAAAGGGGCTGTGTTATTTTTTAATGAATTTCTAAATATTTTGAAATTTTCTGTTTTAGTTTCTAATACAGTATATATCAGTAAAAGTAACCAATATAAACAAACGTTCTCTGTGCTCTTCAATAATTTCTAAGTGTTTAAGTTTGAGAACCACTACTTACATCTTGGAAAAAAGACTTAACTTCTGAGTCTCTCTTCAACTCTGAAACTGTTCACACAGGTCAACAAAAGCCTTAACTGTTGCTTAATGCAATCCACACTATCTAATATTACCTTACAACATATTTAATGCTGACATGACTTTGAACTCCCTGACCTCAGTTTCCATAACAACACACTCAAGTTTTTTTTCCCTGTATCTCCTTTAGGTGCTTCTCCTCCCCTGCTTCTTCTTTAAAGCCAGCGTTCCCTAGGTTACATCCTCAACAACCTTTCCTTATCTTTACATGTCCTAGGTTGTCTCATTTGTTCTTGCTTTCAATTATCTTTTATAAGCCAATAATTCTCAAATCCATGGTAAACACAGCTAACAAAGAATTGTGTTCTCCCTTCCGTAATATCAAGTAGTCTCTGGGAAGCAGCTGCCCAACTGGGGGCCACAATTCTCAAATCTTCTTATAGATAAGAAAAGCCATCATATGATTAGTTACCACCAATGGAATGTGAACAGAAGTGATGCAGGTCACTTTCAGGCTGTGGTGGTTATAAAATGGACATGCCTTCTCCATACTTAATCCCTTCACTGGCTTGACGCAGCTGAGCACAACCTTGCAGCTTACGTGTTGAAGAAGGCAGGACTCCAAGGAAGGAAAGAGACTGGACCTCTAAAACACTACAGGTAAAATACTTACCAATGAGATTATATGAATATTATATGAATAATACAATGATCTGAATATTACATGAATAATACAATGGTTTTTTTAAAACTTTTACTGACTTTGAAAGAGAAAGAGAGAAACATCAATATGTTGTTCTGCCTATTTATGCATTTGTTAGTTGCTACTTGTAGGTGCCTAGACGAGGGATGGAACCACAACCTTGGCATATTGGAACAACACTGACCAACTGAACTACCTGGGCAGGGGAGTAATGTAATATTTTAAAGTTATTATGCATTCATTAGTTTTTATGTTACAGCACCTACTACTGCAATACATCTATCTAACCAGGTATAATGGATATCTTTACTTGGCTATGCCACCAGTACTTCTAATCCCACATGCCTACACCTAAGATCATCAATTACCAATTTCTTCTGTTCCTCCCAGTGAATGACACCAATATCCATGTAATTAGAAAACCAGATGTCAGAATGCCACACTTGACTTATTCCTCTTTTTCCCCTCGTCTCTTCTATCTAATTACCAAGTCCTGTTCACTCTATTTCCCTAAGTGAACCTCTCAATAACTCTATCCTCACTGACACAGTCTTACTTTAGGTCCCCATTATCTGTCACTTAGCTGATCACAAACAGCCATCTAATATAGGTCTTTCTTCAATCCCACTGGCTTATTTGAATCCATTCCCACTGCAATTAAAATATTCTTTTGCAGAAATAAATCTCAACTAAATACAGGCAATACCTCATTTTATTACACTTGGCAGATACTGTGTTTTTTACATATTAAAGATTTGTGGCAACCCTACATCAAGGAAGTCTATCAGCTTTTTCCAACAGCATTTGCTCACTTTTTGTCTCTGTCATATTTTGGTAATTTTTGCAATATTTCAAACTTTCTCAATATTATTATATTTGTCATGGTGACCTGTTATCAGCTCATGATCTTTGATATTTTTAATTGTAATTGTTTCAAAGTGCCATGAACCACACCCATATAATGCAACAAATTTACTCAATAAATGTGTGTGTTCTGACTGTTCCACCAACAGGCCGTTCCCCATCCCTCTTCCTCTCCTTGGGCCTCCCTATCCCCTACATACAATAATATTTAAATTAGGCCAATTAATAACCTCAAAGTGGCCTCTAAGTGTTCAAGTGAAAGAAAGAGTCACATGTCTCTCATTTTAAATCAAAAGCTAGAAATGATTAAGCTGAGCCAGGAAGGCATGTTGAAAGCCAAAAAAGGCCGAAAGCCAGGCCTCTTGCACCAGTTAGCCAAGTTGTGAATGCAAAGGGAAAGTTTCTAAATGAAGTTAAAAGTGCTACTCCAGGTACACGCAAATGATAACAACTCAAAACAGCCTACTGCTGATGTGGAGAAAGTTTTAGTGGTCTGGAGAAAAGATTGAACCAGCCACAATATTTCTGTAAGCCAAAGCCTAATCCAGAGCAAGGCTCTAACTCTCTTCAATTTTAGGAAGGTTGAGAGTGTGAGGAAGCTGCAGAAGAAAAGTTTGAAGTTAGCCGAGGTTGGTTCATGAGGTTTAAGAAAAGAGGCTGTCTCCATAATATAAAAGTGCACGGCAAAGCAGCAAGTACTGATGTAGAAACCACAGCAAGTTATCCAGATGATCTAGCTGAAATAAGTTATGAAGGTGGCTACACTAAGAAACAGATTTTCAGTGTAGATGAAACAACCTTAAATTTGAAAAACATGCCATCTAGGGCTCTCATAGCTAGAGAGAAGTCAATGCCTGGCTTCAAAGCTTCAAAGGACAAGCTGACTTTCTTGTTAGAAGCTAATGCAGCTGGTGACAAAGTTAAATCTCATGCTCATTTGCCATTGCAAAAATCTTGGAGTCCTTAAAAATTATATTAAACCTACTCTGCCTGTGCTCTATAAATAAAACAACAAAGCCTAGATGACAGCACACCTATTTACAACATGATTTACTGAATATTTTAAGCCCACTGTTAATACATTGCGTACCGCATAGAAATCTCTAAGACATATTCCAGAGTCAAATGACCAAAATACAATGTAACTGCAATGCTTTATGGGTTCGTGCAATTATATTGTTTTTTGTAGATTGACCTGCACGGTTTCCACCAATGAGATCACTTCATTCGATGTAGACAAGACAGTGTGTTGACATCTAAAGTCCATAACAGATGGCGCGCAAAACGAGAAAACCCGTGAGCAGTACGCAATGTGTTAAGACTTACTGTTCAGAAAAAGATTTCTTTCAAAATGTTACTGCTCGTTGACAATGAAGCAAGGCACCAAAGAGCTCTAATGCAAATGTACAGTACGATTAATGGTGTTCTCATGCCTGCTACACAACAATTCTGCAGCCCATGGCCCATCACGGAGTAATTTCAGCTTTCAAGTCTTATTTAAAAAATACATTTCATAATGCCATGGTTAGTGATTCCTAAGATGGACCTGGGAAAAATAAATTGAAAACCTTCTAAAAAGGATCTGCTGTTCTAGATGTCAGTAAGAACATTCATGATTCATGGGATGAGATCAAAATATCAACATTAACAGGAGTTTGAAGATGCTGACTCCAACCTTCATGGATGACTTTGAGGAGTTCAAGGCTTCAGTGGAAGAAGTAACTGAAGATGTGATGGAAACAGAAAGAAAATTAGAATTAGAGGTGGAGCCTGAAGCTGTAACTGAATTGCTGCAATCTCATGATAATATTCTAATGGACAAGGAGCTGCTTCTTGTGGATGAGCAAACAAAGTGGTTTCTTCTTGAAATGGAATCTATTCCTGATGAAGATGCTATGAAGGTTGTTGAAATTACAACAAAGGATTTAGAATAGTAAAGTTAGTTGATAAAGCCACAGCATGGTTGGAGAGGAATGACTTCAATAGAAAGAAGTTTTACTGTGGGTAAAATGCTATCAAATAGCATTGCATGCTACAAAGAAATCGTTCATGAATGGAAGAATCAACTAATGCAGGAAACTTCACTGGTGTCTTATTTTAAGAATGTGCCACAACCACCCCACCCTCCAGCAACCACCATCCTAATCAGTCAGCAGCCATCAACAGTGAGGCAAGACCTTCCACCCACAAAAAGATGATGATTTACTGAGAGCTCAGCTGATGGTTTGCATTTTTTAGCAATAAACTATTTTTTAAATTAAGGTATATACATTGTTTTATTAGACATAAAGCTATTGCACACTTAACAGGCTTTAGTATAGTGTAAACATAACTTTTATATGCAGTGGGAAACAAAAAAAATTGTGTCACTCATATTATTGAGGTATTTGCTTTATTGTGGTGGTCTGGAGCCAAATCCACAGTATCTCAGAGGTATGCCTGTCCTCTGAAAACTCCTCCATGGTGGCCTTAAGAATGCACCACAAAGATCTCGGGCTACAAGGACTGTAATTGACAAAGTATGCCAGCTGCTGTATTCTGAAACCCACTGCCACATTTGTGCAAGTTCACATGTCCCATAGACTGCTCCTAGCCAATAACTGACCAGAGCAGGTATAGTAAGGCAGGCTCATTTTGACAAGAACTGGATCTGCTCTGACAACAAACTTTGACTTGAAGACTTGTCAATGGCTTCACCAAAGCTTCCTTAAACTGTATGGCAGGCTGGACACTTCCACACAACCTTCTATTCCTCTCTTTTACTTGGATTCAGACTTGTATCACAATCCAAGGGCTCTCTTGACCTTTTCCAGCTCTCTTCTCATTTTCTCTCACATAGTCATTTCCCCTAATAAAATCCTTGCATGTTTAATCCTCTCTTGGCACTTGTTAAAAAACAGGTGGGGGATCCAAACTAACCCTCACTGGTACCCAAGGCTCAAAGCCTAAGTCCAAATTCCTCAGCATGACCCACAGTGCCCTTTGTGATTTGGCTCTTGCTCACTTCTGTCTTTTCACTTCCTTTACTCCTATTGTGTACTCCATCCATGTTGATTTATTCACATTCTTCCTGTGCTCTATGGTCTGTTGACCTTAGGTCTGTGCACAATGCTATTGCTTTTCCTAAGAACATTTTGAAATTTCCCCAACTAATCAGACTAATCCTTCAAACTTATGCTTCACTTCTTCAAGGAAGCCTTCCCTGACTCTTCATAGTTGAATTAGTTAATCCTCATTTTTATCACACCATGCTCTTAAACCTGTCCAAGAATTAACTACAGGATACTATAATTATTGTATGACTTGCCTGACTCCCACTAACTATAAATCCACTAAGGTAGAAACTGTGTCTGCTTGACTACTGTAAGCTCAGGGCCTAGCAGAGTGCTTAGCATATAGTAGGTGCTTGATAAGTATTTGTTGATTAATTGGAAATTTAAAAGAAATAAGAAACAATGTTCAAGTATTCTAGGTTAACAAAAGAATGTACAAATAAAAGCTGTTCATTAAAGTCTGTACTCTGTTAAAGAAGTTAATTTCTAATTTATATTAAAACAAAGAAGATAAGTATATTTAGGATCTATAGTGTAATTATCTTTGTAAGTGAATTTGTACTAGTAAAATAAATAGCTTTTAAAAAGCACCTTGAGCTTTGAAAAGTGTCAAATTGTAAAGGAAAAAGATTCATTTATTTCCTGTCATATCTTTGCTTTTGTTAAAGCCAATGGAAAAATTAATCAAGAAAAAAGCAGAACTTCTATTTTTCTACGAAATAGACACATGGTCTAAAGTACATGCTTGACACTGTAACTAGCCCAAAGTGGGTGCTCAATAAATGGTTGCTCATTTGAATGAACATGAATTATAAAAAAAATAAGAGATTGTTACACTGTTCAAATTGTAAGAAAAAACTGTTTTCTACTGATTCATATAACTATTTACCCAATACATATTTATTTAAGTTAATTACAAGTAAAAACTCCCACTAACCTGGGAATGAAAGAAATACTCATACTAACTGATGTCTGCTCTGGAAGTATAGTAAGTACAATTTAGTTAAGGTTTCTAGAATAAAACAAATGACTAAAAATGTTAGAAACAGCCTGTCACTTTAAAATATTGAACTTACTTGATTACAACAATCAACTAACTGAATCAACTGACTAAGTAAGTTGTTACTCTAATAAGTCTTCTAAGGAGTATCATATTTGAATATCTTCTCATCTGAATTACAGGTCAAAAATGAGCACAATTTCAAAATTACTTTTATTATTGGGGAAGAGAGAAGGGAGAAAGTATAATTAATACCAGTATTCTTCAGCTGAAATATTCAAGTGAGCTACTAAGGGCTTTTTATATCAGTAATAGTGCCTTTTAAAGATTCATCAAAGCTTAAAACAAAAACTAATTTGATACATCTTCAGCAATTCTCTCTTTTCATATACTGAATAAACATTATGCTTAAATATATGACAATTATGTTTTTCAAATAATACAAATGTTACATATATTTAGAATACAAAAACCTTTTTCACTTCTAATATTTGAAACTCTTTGGTCTCATAAAAGATCTACATTATTAAGAAAGAACTGCAAATCCCTGTTATACTGTTAACATTTGTAAAACTTACAAAACCAAAGAAACCATTTACCTATATTTCCAAGTAGTCCATTAATAACTGTGTTATTATCAGCTTTTAATGTACTGTTGTCCTGATTGATGAATTCAAGACTGTCTTGCAGCCTAAAAGGGAGAAGAAAAAATAAATTCCAAATTCATTTTATGCTCTTAATGGTCATTCTTTGCACACCCAATAAAAGTTTAAGTTCATAACAGCTTTTTTAAATTTTCCTAATACTACTGTAAACTAATAATTTAAACCAGTCTGAGCGCTAAATCCAGCCTGCTGATGGTTTTGTAAAGTTTTATTAGGAACACAGCTACACCCACTCATTTATGCATTGTATATGGCTATTTCAATGCTACAACTGCAGAGCTGAGAAACTACAATACACTGCCTGACTCACAAAAACCAAAAATATTTCCTATCTGAACTTTTACAGGAAAAAATTACTGACCCTAATTTAAATTATAAATTTTCCTCTCATATTTTGCCCCTGAAAATATTTTCTAAACTTCTGGCAGAAGAAAAGGAGAGATAAAAAAGAATCAACTAAATATCTAAAAAGTATCTCTAGTCCACACAGTACAAATGGCCTATATTTTGTTAGTAAAGTATTCAAATAACAAAAATAAAATCACTGTATGCATTTAGCCCAAGGATCCCTCCTTGAGATTTTAAGACATATCAATCAGAACTTAGAAAAGATAAAGAGGCTGAGCGGATTTCTTTAGTTTAATTTCTTTAGTTGAATAAACATCAGTCATTCCAATGAAGAACATCTAATTTCTACTTTTAGTATTAAACTCTTAAAAATGAGTACTTTTGGTATCATAGTGTAAATAGTACTTTTGTCTATTATAGTGTAAAAACCATCACTCCCTTTCCTTCCTTCCTAAAAGAAAGAGCTACAGGTATTAGAACTTTCACTAATAAAATCCTTCAAAAGTCTTTTTAAAACACTGACAATAAATAGAAGCACTTGAGAATTTCCCTAGTTCAGAGTTCTATCTGTTGCTGCTTTTGACTTTCAATGCCCCCATGGTGTCTGATTTGGAACCTGCAGAATCCCTCCCTGGGGTCCACTACCACCTCATCTCAGCCCCAGTCCTTCATTTACTAGGCTCTGGCATGTAGTCCATTATCCTGACATCAGGCCTGACCTTGTTTCAGCTTCCCTATTCTAATCTTGGCAATAACAGCTTATAACATTCCTATGCCCTACTATATGGCTGACCTAGGCCACTTCTAATTGCAGGGTTAATTCTGCAGGGAATCTAAAAATTGAAGAGCACAACCTACAGGAGCTAACTCAGTATGGCACTTCAAAATGGAAATCAGCATGTCAACTTAACATGAAAATGTATTCACCATGTTACTTCCAGGTACAGCCTCAAGCAAATTAGAGAAAGAGAAACCACATCTCCTTTTCTTCAACTAAACTTAAATGAGGCAGCAATCTGGCCTTAATACACACAATGGCTGGATGGATTAAAAAAAAACAAAAACTCAACCTACAAGAAATTTCTTGCTGCCTACAAGAAATTCACTTTAGCTTTAAGGACATACATAGGCTCAAAATGATGGAAAAACATATTCCATGCAAGTGGAAACCCAAGGAGAGAGAGAGTAGCTATATTTATATCAGACAAAATAGACCTTATGCCAAAAATGGTAACAAGAGACAAAGACAGTCTTTCAAGAAGAGGTCACTCCATCATGAAGATACAGTAATCATAAATATATATATACACCCAACATCAGAGTACTAAACAAATTAAACAAATACTACCACATCCAAAGGAAGAAATTGCAACAATGCAATAGTAGAGGACTTTAATATCTTACTTTCAATGACAGACAAATCATCCAGACAGAAAACCAACAAAGAAATGTAGGACTTAAACCATGCTTTAAACCAGATGTTACTAAAAGATATATACAGAATATTCCATCCAACAGCAGCAGGAAATATTCTTTGCAAGCAGACACGAAACATTCTCCAGGATAGATCACATGACCGTTCACATGACGGTTCACAAAACAAGTCTCAGTAAATTTAAGAAGACTGAAATCATACCAAATATCTTTTCTACCACAATGATATGAAAACTAGAAATCATTAACAGTAGAAAGGCTGGAAAATTCACAAATATGTGGAGATTAAAAAACACTCTCCTAAACAACCGACGTGTCAAAAAGACTATCAAGTATCCTGAAACAAATGAATATGGAAGCATAGCATGGCAAAACATATGGGATGATCAAAAAGCAGCTCTCAGAGGAAAGTTGACAGCAAAAAATGTTTACATTAAAAAGCAAGAAAGATCTCAAATAAGCAACCTCACTGTGTAACTCAAGGAACTAGAAAAAGAACAAACTAAGTCCAAAGTTTTCAATATAGAAAGGAAATACAGTTAAGTACTCACTTAACACTGATAAGTTCTGCAACTTTAAGCAACATGATGTTGAATGAAACAAATTTTACTACAGGCTGATTGATATAAACAAGAGTAAGGTTCCTACAGCATCTCATCAGTGTTATAATAAAACACTGAACAAAACGATGTTATTTGAGGACCTCCTATTAACAAAAATCAGAGAAGAAATAAAATAAGAGACCAGAAAAATAATAGAAAAGATCAAATAAAACTAAGAGCTGGATTTCTGAAGATACACACAAAGTTGACAAATTTTTAGCTAGACTAACTCAGAAAAAAAGATAAGAGATAGCAAATAAAGGTAATCAGAAATGACAGAGAAGACATTACAACTGATCCCACAGAAATAAAAAGGATCATGAGAGACTACTATGAACAATCAGATACCAACAAACTGGGTAACCAAGAAGAAACAAATAAAGTCCTAGAAATATACAATCACTAAGACTCAAAAATGAAGAAATAGAGAATCCCAACAGACCAATAATGAAGAAGGAGATAAAATGGTAATCAAAAACCTCCCAACACAGAAAAGCCCAGATGCAGATGGTTTCATTGGTAAGTTCTACCAAACATTTCAAGAAGAATTAATGTCAATCCTCAAACTCTTCCTAAAACTGAAGAGGAGGAAACACTCCCAAACTCAGGAGGCCAGAATACCCTGACATCAAAGCCAGATAAGGACACTACAAGGAAAAACCAATTTCCCTGATGAATACAGATGTGAAAATTCTAAACAATATATTAGCAAACTGAATTCAACAGTACATTAAAGGATCATTCAATATGATCAAGTGAAATTTGTCCCAGGGATTCAAGAAAGGTTCAAGAAATGCAAAGCAATAAATAGGATACACCACATTAATAGAATGAAAGATAAAAATCATATGATTGTCCCAATTGGGGCAGAAAAAACATTTGACAAAATACATCTTTTCATTAAAAAAAAACAAAAAACAAAAACAACCCTCAACAAAGAGAGTATAGGAGAAAATTTCAACATGATAAAGTCCTATGTGACAAACTCAAAGCCAACATCATACTCAATGGTGAACGGCTGAAACCTTTTCAACCCCAAGATTATGAACAAGGCAAAGATGCCTACTCTCACCAGTCCTATTCACTATAGTACTGGAAGTACTAGCCAGAACAATCAGGCAAGGGGGAAAAAAAAGGGCAACCAAAGAGGAAAAAAAATAAAACTGTTTGAAGATAATATGATCTTACATACAGAAAATCACAGACTTAACCAAAAAACTACTGGAACTAATGAACACAATCAGTAAAGCTGCAAGATACAGAATCAGCATACAGAAAACAACTGCGTTTCTAATACACTAACAACAAAACATATGAAAAAGAGATAAAGAAAACATTCTGCATCAAAAACAACCAAAGTCCTAGAAATTTAACCAAGGATGTGAAACATCTCTACACTGAAAACTACAAGCTTTTGATGAAAGAAACTGAGGAAAATACAAACAAACCTGCAGGCAGAGCACTTCCTCATTTCAAAATAGACTATAAAGCTACAGTAATTAAAACAGTATGGTACTGGCATAAAAAATAGACCCATAGAACAATGGAACAGAATCAAGAGCCTTAAAAAAAACCCACATATACAGGGAGGGGCAAAAGTAGGTTTGCAGTTGAGTATGTAGTTTATTCTTGAACTACATTTATAAATTATTGCATTATTTTCCAAAGGAGCAACTGTAAATCTACCTTTGCCTCACCCTGTGTGGTCAACTAATATTTGATTAGGGAGCCAAGAATACTCAGTGAGGAAAGAAGAGTTTGGACAACCATATACTAAGGAATGAAACTGAAACCCTATCTTATTCCACTCAAAAAAATGAACTAGAAATAGATAAAAGGCTTTAAAATAATATCACGAAACTGTGAAACACCTAGAAGAGATCACAGTTGCTTGGCACAGGTCTCAGCAGCAACTTTTTGGATATGACACCAAAAGCACAAGCAACAAAAACAAACATAAAGTGGGAAAACATCAAACTGAAAAGCTTCTATATAGCAAAAGGAGGAGTCAGCCAAATGAAAAGGCAACCTATGGAAGAGAAAAAATATCTGCAAACCATGTATCTGACAAGGGGTTAACACTCAAAATATATAAAGAACTCAAAGACATCAACAGAAAAATATTCAATTAAAAAATAGTTCCTCTGAATATTCAGGGCAACTGAATAGACAATTTTCCAAAGACATAGAAATGGCCAAAAAGTACATGCAAAAGTGCTCAAAATCACTAATCATCAGGGAAATGCAAATCAAGCTACAATAAGGTATCAATTCATGTCTGTTAGACTGGCATCATTTAAACAAGAGATTCCAGCTACTGGCAAGGATGTGGAGAAAAGGGAACTCTTATGCACTGCTGGTAGGAATGTAAATTGATATCACCACTATGGAAATGGTATGAAGGTTCCTAAAAAATTAAATTTATAACTAGCATGATACAGTAATCCCACTCTGGATATATAGCAAAAATAAATGAAAACAGGATACCAAATAGATACCTGCAACTCCCATATTCATTGCAGCATTATTTTCTAATTGAATTTGTTGACGTAACATTGGTTAATAATATTATATAATTTTCAGGTGTACAATTCTGTAATACATCATCTATATATTGTGTATTCACCACCCAAATTCAAGTCTCCTTCTGTCACTGTATCTTTGACCCCCTTTACCTTCTGCATCCTCCCCGTACTCCCCCTTTGTCTCTGGCAACCACCATACTACTCTCTGTGCCTATGAGTTTTTGTTTGTTGCTTTCTGTTTTATATCCCACATGTGGATGAAATCATATGGTTTTTGCCCTTTTCCATATGATTTATTTCACTTAGTATGATACTCTCGAGATCCATCCATGTTGCCACAAATGACAATATTTCTCAATTTTTTATGGTTAAGTAGTATTGAATTGTACAGGGTGGAGCAAAAGTAGGTTTACAGTTTTGAGTACACAAAACACAATTTATTCCTGTGTTATTTATTTTATTATTTTCCATTTGAGCAGTCTACCTTAAATTTACACAATGTTGTATGTCCATTATGGCTCAATAGAGCTTTGGGGGAGGAATCTTATTTCCATAAACTTTCAAACTTAAGGGGTTGGAAAAAAAAATCTGAATTTAAGTTGCAATCCTGAGTGGTCTGTTAGTTTTCATATTTTGCACATCTTAAAATAATTCATTTCTTCCTGCTTCCATAACCACTTACGTATTCAGACTCCCACAGATGCTGCTGCCAGTCCGTGCAGTAAAAACTTTGCTAAGCATAAGTTGTGGAGGGGAACTATGGAAAAAAAAAAAAGAGAGAGAGAGACACAGAAAGATCAAAACTAAAACACAAGAACTTTTCCGATTTATTATGAATAAAAATGTATAATTCACAGAGATTTCACAGCGGAGTCACAACAGCCATAAAGCAGCCTTAAACCCACACAGCATCATAAACTGAGTAATCTGACATGCTTAATCTGAGTAAAGACTACATGAAATTATCTTTATCTTCAAAAATATTCACTATTCTAAATGGATTTATTAGGAAAAAATCAGAAAATCCCTTACCGGATTTGATGAATTTTTAGGGTGGACCCTTTGTAGCTCATTGCTACTGAACCAAACATCATCTCTCCAAGCATATTGGCATCAGAAGAGCACCGAGAACCCTAAGCAATAACCGTAACATTAATAAGATTGTAGAATTTAAAACCTTATTACTATTTCAAATACTGATTTTTATTAAAAACTCCTTTGCTGTCGTTACTGTACATAACGGTTTTTAAAAGTGATTCTACACTGTTCTGCAGCTGGAGTTTCTTCATTTCACAATGTCTTACAGATCTAACCATATTGTTATCATGGATTTCTTTTAAGAGCTGCACAGTATTTTACTCTATGAAAATACCAGTTTATCAAGCCAGCTCCCTTTACAGATGGGTACTTAGGTCATTTCCAGGCTTTTCCTATTAAAAATAATGTTCAAATAAGCATTAGTTAACCACCTCTTATGCATATGCAATGTTTCTCTAGGACAGATAACAAGAAACAGAATTCACAGAATTTGTAGAATAATTTCTACCACTCCTACTGTGTAAAATAGGAGTAATTTGTATCTATTTTGTATTTTTTTTTAAAAAAGGCTTATTAGAAACATTAGAACATCTTGTACAAAGAACTGATCAAGGAGTGGTACAGGGAGACAAAAAAAGGTAAAAGGGCAGATAAATGGTGATGGAAAGAGACTTGACTTAGGGTGGTAAATATACAATTCAATATACACATGATACACTGCAGAACTGTATATGTGAAACCTGCATATTAACAAATGTCACCCCAATAAATTCAATAAAATGCTAAAAAAAAGGAAAGAAAAACAGAAACAAAGAACTGACCAAAAGTTATTCCTTTCTATTATCTTTAACCGTCTTTACAGGAGTCAGAAAAAGGTTAAAATTGAACTCATCCATTTGGTTACTGTTTAGGTACTGTGGTAAATATCACTAATAGTCTACCAAAAATCTTATTCCTTATATTTTGAAGTCCTATTTCCTTCAGGGCAGCAATGTGTCCAACTGAAAAAAACTATGCTGCAGAGCCACCTTTATAAATAGGATTGGTTTCTATATTCAAAGGGTTAAATTAATGGCAGGAATAGCAACTTTCAGTACTATCTGCTTATATTCATACAACACAGGCCTAGTCAATGAAGTATGAATCAAAGTCACTGGAGACTATGACACCAGATTAAGACCACAAGGCCACAAGTACACATTAATTCTGTCTAGGCAGAAAAATAAGGGAGCCCTGGTTATCTTGAAACCAATATACCATACCTAGATGTCTACCTCCACACTTCTTGTCATGTGAGAAAAATAATTCTTAATTTGCTTACACCACTGCTTTAGAGGGTATCCCAAAACAATGCTTAACTGATACAATTATACTTACACAGTTGGTGAGGAATATGGCATTAATAACTAAGATAGTAAATGATGATTATTCACAAACTTCATTAAAACCACTCCAATGTGGGAAATCAAGAATTTGAAATTTTTAAAAAATAGTTAAAGGACTCTACTGATGGTAACAATAAAGTGATAAAGACCCCCATTCTATAAGTGGAGACCATGGACTACCACCGTATTTTGCCAAGTGTAATACACTCCCCATGTGTAATATATGCAACCATGTTTTTGACCCAAACTTTCAGGAAAAAAACATTTGTTTTATTTTTTTAATTATTAATATTTAGATACTTGTTTTTTGTATTATAAAGGGTATTATTTTGCATACAGATATCATTATTACTTTCTAGAGCTATATTTTTAATGCATAAGGATAAATAAAAGAATTAAAAACATTTATATAGATACAGAATTAGTACTACCCATGTATAATGTGCATCCTTATTTTTCCCTCAAAAATTTGGGCAAAAAAGTGCATATTATACATGGCAAAATACAGTGTACCTGCACACTATTTTTCCTTTATAATGTAACTCTTTTGCTTACTTACTGATTAGACACCCTCAAACAATAATCCATATCATACGTACTATTTTTAGTTTCTTATATATACTCATTTATATATTATTCCTTTCTTTCTCAGTGCTGCAGTTTTAATCTTGCTTTAATAAAAGCACAAAGCTAGTTTTTAAAAAGATTTTATTTAACTATTTTTAAAGAGAGGGGAATTCGGTGGGGAGAGAGAGGGAGAGGGAGAGAAACATCAATGAGCCCCACACTGGGGACCTGGCCCGCAACCTGGGCATGTACCCTGGCCAGGAAGAAAGTTGGCCACCTTTTTGGTTTGTGGGACGACACCCAACCAACTGAGCCAACTGATCAGAGCACAAAGCTAATTTTTTGAAGAAAAAATTACTTCTGATATGCCTAGGTTAAGATAAAATCTCTATTTAAAAGCACAGAGGTTTGGGCCTTAGAACATTTTAGAAACAGAGCAGAATCATTTTTTTTTTTTTTTAATTATCAAGTAGTTTGATTTAAAAAAAAAAAAAAATCAATGCCACTCTTAGTGTCAACCTAAATTGCTTCTCACTAATGACAGAAATGAAAGCCTTGCCCTGGCTGGTGTGGTTCAGTGTGATGAGCAATGGCCTGCGAACCTAATGGTGGCCGTTCTGATTCCTGGTCAGAGCACATGCCTGGGTTACAGGCCAGGTCCCCGGCCGGGGGTGTGCGAGAGGCAACCAACTGATGTTCCTCTCACACAAGGATGTTTTTCTCCCTCTCTTCTCCCTCTCTAAAAACGAATGAAATCTTAAAAAAAAAAAAAAAAAAAAAAAAGAAATGAGAGCCTTCTTTTTCCAAGCTTTTTTGCTATCATGTGTCTAACTCCACTCTTATTTTGATTAAAATTATTTCTTATATGAAGAATTTAAATATCAAGGCATTTAAAAATTTTTAATATAAATAGAAAAATTCTCAGAAAGAAAAAGACAATAAAAATGGATTAATGTTTCCCTGGCCTGTTGTTTCCCTCAGCTGGTTGGAGCGTCATCCCACAGACCAAAGAGTCACAGGTTTGATTCCTGTTCAGTATGCCAGTCCAATCCCTGGTTGGGGCATGTATGGGAAGGCAACCAATCGGTATTTCTCTCTCACATGTCTCTGTCTCTGTCTCTCCACCGCCTCCCCGCCCCACCCACACATACTCTCTCTAGAAGCAATGAAAAAAATGTCCACGGGAGAGGATAAAAATATTTTTCAAATGAAAAGTAAAAATACATTTCTGTTTACAACTTTTATGAGACAATACAGTTTGCTATTAAAGGTTCACTTTGCCTGATCTAATATATACCAAATAATTATCATGAATGCCACTGGGCATGTCATGTATTTTAATGTGATATAATCTATTACATAATAAAGGTCATAATGAAGAAAGTGCTATTATCTTTAATGCTTTATTTTTTAAAGGCTCTTATTTGAAAGGTCAATTCTTTGCAAGTACTCACTACCAAAAGCTAATCTATAATAATCTGTGTATATCAAAGATAAGTAAGGTTTATTTACCTGAAATCACACTTTATCAAGTGTAATAAACTATATGCTATAATAATTAAATGCTTCTTGCTAAAAAAGCAGATTTCCGGGACCATACTGAACCTTTCAGAATATATGGGTGCATGACCTGGGAATCTGTACCTTAAAAAAGAAAATCTAGGGATTCTGATGCAAAAGGATATTACAACCCCTCACTGTTCACAGTACCTAAAATCTGAATCTATTTGCTAATACTCATTTTTAACTGCATAATATTTGACAGAAAGGCAAGTCTGCACAGTTGGTCAAATTAGAAAACATCCAAACTGGCCTATTAGGAACTTGTTAATGTATCATGCTAAAGGTGAAGAAGGAACAGAGGAGGGCAGGAGGAATATGTAGTACCTCCTAATATGTGGATTTCAGTCACTTCAGAGTTCTTTCAGATACTGATGTCCCACTGATGTGCTATGAGGGCCAATTTCTATCGAAACACAATTACCTAATTACAAATATTTATCTTCATATTTCAATAATTAAAAAGTATTTATGTAGAATAAGGGACTACTCCAGGAGCCAAAAAAAGCTGAAGTGGGAAATAAAAGGTGGAGAAAATACCCCTGTTGCTTATGCTCATAGTTCTCTATTCCTCCCCTATCCTACGATTTATTAAAGTGCACAAACTTGCTTAATTATCTGCCTCCCCAGCTACAATGTAAGCTCCAGGAGAGTAAAAACTAGCCCATGTTATATCCCCAGTCCTTAGAATAGTGCACAACATACTGTAGGTACTGAAAAACATTTATCAATAAATGAATAAATAAATGACATCAGTGTTCTTACCTGGTACTTAGGACACTGTTCTTTTACATCAGAAGATGAAGTAATGGAACTATCTAAAGAGGAAGAACTGTCTCCTCCAGGTTTCAGTTGGCAGCATTTCCCAAAGACTTTAACTTGAGCATCACTACAGAGTTTCTGAAATAGAGATATTATCCCCATTTATATTTTAACTGATATTTAACCATACACAAATTTAATTATAGCATAAAAACCTCTGAAAAATCAAGAATGAAATAATTCAAAATACTACAACCTTAATAAAATGACTATTTGCATTTTACCATATTCTCTCTAATACTGTTTTCTGTTTATCTCATAACTATAGTACTTGTGCAGACTATATGGTACTTTTCTCACCAACATTATTAAGTCATGAGGATTTTTCTATATATTACTATGGATGTTCATTACTAGTGACTTAACAAATACACTGCAGCACTTTTCAAATTATCTGGTCTCTGAACTTATTTATGCCATTAAAAGTTATTGAAGACCATAAAGACCTTTTGTTTATGTGAGCTGTAACTACCAATGTTTTCCCATATTAGAAATTAAAACCAAGAAATTTAAAAATGTGTATTAATTCATCTAAACATAATTCCCCCACTACAAGTGAACATTTTATGGAAACATTTTATGGAAAACAACTTCTGTGGAGAGATGCAGGAATGGAAGAAGAAACGCAAATGAGAGTTTTACTATACAAGGTCTGCCCGGAAAAAGTTAAACCATTGTTAATATAACGAGAGCAGTCTTTGCAACATCAACGTAAACTGGCAGCCAAGGGAGTGGACTGGAATACACATGCATGAACAATGACAACTTCACTGTACTAATCAGTGGGGGCGATAGATGCCATTAAGTGAGCATGTGTACGGTGTGGCTGTTGCATTCAAAATGACTGGGCAAGTAGAGCAACGAATCTGCATCAAGTTTTGCATTAAGCTTGAGCATTCCTCCACAGAAACTATTGGGATTATTCAGAAGGCCACAGCTATGAGCAACTGGTGATTGGCAGCCTCATCACCACAACACGCCTGCTCATGCATCATGTCCAGTGTAGAGTTTTTTGGTGAAACCTCAAATCACCGAGGTGACTCAGCTCCCCTACAATCCTAATTTGGCAGCCTGCAACTTCTGGCTTTTCTCAAAACTAAAATCACCTTGAAAGGAAAGAGATTTTAGACCATCCATGAGATTCAGGAAAATACAACAGGACAGCTGATGGTGACTGGGAAAAGTAAGTGAGGTTCCAAGGTGCCAACTTGGAAAGGGACTGAGGAGGCATCACTGTCCTTTGCACACTGTTTCTTGTATTTTGTATCTTCTTCAATAAATGTCTCTATTATTCACATTACGT
The DNA here is from genome assembly GCF_021234165.1 of Pteronotus mesoamericanus. Classification (NCBI taxonomy): domain Eukaryota; kingdom Metazoa; phylum Chordata; class Mammalia; order Chiroptera; family Mormoopidae; genus Pteronotus; species Pteronotus mesoamericanus. The sequence continues at coordinate 29,415,244 of NW_026555084.1, read as the reverse complement.
GGCTGGATACCTCCTGGACAGACCTTGTATGTACATAACATAATCAATTTAATCTTTTGAAATGAAAATGTATTAAACAATTATCTTTTTAATAAGAGCTAACCTTAGGACCAGAAGGTTGTGCTCTAGTATAAAAGAACATATTTCTTTTTCTTTATTCCTCTTGCTCTATTCTCCCTCCCTAACAGATTCTTGAGCTTTCACTGCTCACAACTATCAAAGGTGCAGTCCACTAAGGTCTGTGATAATCCTCCTGAAAGCATTCCAGTGCTTTATTGCTCTTCCATGAAACAAACCTCAGATTTTCAGAAGTAGTAATCTGACTGACATTACAATTTATAGAATACCAAAGGCAATGTAAAAGAGGGCATCTAGTAATTCCAGATCATCTCTAATCAAAAACGTGAGAGAGAGTGTGGTAAAGTAACCACGGGCTTTAAAATGAAATAGACTGAATTTAAACCCTGGCTTCTTGGGCAAGTTACTTAACCTCTTTAAAGTCTTATCTGTTTAATGGGTAGGTTATTTTTAACACTTTAAGGGGTATGAATGTGTTTGTGTGTGTCTCTCATTATATACTGAGAAAGAATGGGGAAAAAGGGAAGAGAGGGAAGGAAGGAGGAAGGAAGGAATGACGGACGGACAGAATGACGAGCCCTACAGAGTGTCTAGAACTAGCATATGCTTACTGATTTGTAGTTATAAACATTGTTAGAAAAAAGTTAAAGCAAGGGCTAACATAACTGAATGCTTACTCCCAGGATCAGGAACTTCACTAGATATATTTCTTTAATAATATTTCATTTAAACACTCACTAAAAATATTGGTATTTTATGTAATGATATTGTTGGCAACATCTGAATAACTTTACAACTTATTGACTGCCAACAAAATGCTAGGCCTTTAAGTATATTTTCTACAATACTCAGTGTGGTAGGTATTACAACACAATTTTACTGATGAGAAACCTGAAGTCCAGAGAAGTCAAGTCACTTCACCAAGTTTACAAGACCTACTAAGTATTTACTACACACAGAATCAAAATCCAATTGGCCTGAAAGAGCCACTACTGCAAACTACCAATTTATTTGTTAACAAAAGCATTTGGGTACCATGTGTACCGAGCATTAGGGAACTGGGTGAATGAAACAGACACAGTCCTTTTCCTCATGGAACTAACACTTTAATTGGGAAGAGAGACATTTAACAAATAATTAAGAGAAATATATAAAATGAGATATATATTTCAAATTTGTTTTTAAAAAGTAATAATACTGATATCAACTCAGCTAACTCATAGGCACTTTCTGGTCAGGTACTATTTATTCTGTTTTACATATATTTTACTCTTTTATTTCTCACAACTCTACAAAGTAGGTCCTATTATCATCCCCATTTTACAAATGAGAGGTCAAAGAACAATGATGTTTAAATCAATTATCCAAGAGAAGACTTAACTTAATGAAGGGAGATCAAAGAAGTCAAAAAAAAAACCAAAAAAAGAAAGCAAGCCATACAAGTTAAGGTGAAAGAGAAAGATGGGGAGTGCTACAAAGACAGTCAAGCTGAAGGAACTATGTACGTCCAATCTCTGAAACAAGAAGTAACTTGATAGAGGAAGAAAAGAAACAAACATACACCAGTTCCAGGACTGAAGCATAAAAAGCCTGCACAGAGGGGTACATAAAAGTGCGCGCTTGCATGCTTTTTATGTATACACACACACACACCCCCTTCTCCTACCAACTTAACAGCTAATGTCTTTTCTCTTTGCTATTTTGAAGTTATGGCTTTTTTGGAAACCAAACAACTCTAGTGGAAGATGGTCTAGTGAGTGGACAAGTTACAGTCAGCAACCCTCAGGTAGACAATAGGCCTTCAAAGAGCACAACTATAGGGCATAAAGGGTTTGGTTTTCTTGTCTTTCTTTCTTACTTTTATTCCTAAAGGAAATGATACAGTATTTTTAATCCACAAAAATCTAACAACACCCTACTTAAGCATAAGAAATGTTATAAACATCACTTTCTTTAAAAAAAAAAAGGCTTTTTATAAATGGATTATAATTTTTATTCTTTAAGTTTTCACACAATTACTAACAAGGTGCAAGTTCAATTCAAATGATTTTTTTCACTGCCTGACACAACGTTCAATACTTTGATGTTTATGTCATACAAATAAGGACACTCCCCTATGTAACTACAATACTGCAAAAAATTCAGCAATCATGGATACATTCTAACCATCTAATCCTCAGACTCCATTAAAATTTGGCCAGTTGTTTAGTAAGGGTCCTACAGAAAGCAGAAAGATCTAGTTTACAATCCTGCATTGCATTCATTTGTCATATCTTTTTGGCCTCCTTCAGTGTGAAAAATTTTCTCAGTCTCTCTTTAACTTTCTTGACCGTGACACTTTTGAGGCTAGATTACAATGCAGTTATTTTGCAGACTGAATTTTTTAGATGTTTCCTTCTAAGATTCAGGCTATACATCCTGGAATGTAATAACACAGGAGTAACAATGTTCTTCTCTCACTGAATCTTACTATGAAGCACAAGATTTTAATTTGTTCAACAGTGATGACAGTCTTAATATTGATGATGATATGATTATGCCTACTAAACATCTTCATTGCAAAGAAACATTTTTCTCCTGTGTAATTAATATTTTGGTCATGGGATTATACAACTACTTGCTGTTCATATGCGACAAATATGCTGTTTCTCATGAAACTTTCAATTTATTCATTTACATCACTTCCAGTTTCCTATCCTAATCAACAACTTATAATCTATCATTATTTGTTTTGATGCTAAAGTATTCCTGGCTTTACCCCGTCAAGTGAGGGCTCCTCTAAGCTGGTTTCTATGTCCTTCTGACCCATTCCCACCATTCTTTAAACTTTTAAAACAAGTTCCAGCCGTATCTTTTTTTCCCTGCCCCAGCCCAGCCCCAGTCACTTCTCCAAGGGGCCCTGGTTCCTTTCAGTGGAGTATGGACTTTCAGACAAGATTTAGATGCTAGGTATGCCTATTATATTGGGGCCTTGTTCCTAGGCCCTCTCAGTGGACAGAACTAGAGAGTATATGTGTGTCTACACACACACACACGCTTACCTCTACATTTATTGTGTTGTGTATATATGTGTGTACATATATATAAAAACAAAAGTGCACACCAATATCTTCAATTCCAATACACAGGGTTCTTCTAGTTTTCTCCCCTTATTTATAACTCCCTTCTCTAACATTGAGAAAAACATGCCTCTCATTGTCCTTAACATACATTTATTTTATCAACTCCCTGCTATGAAACCACTATCTCAATTCCCCTGTTATTCCCTCACCTGTATGATGGTACCCAGAGTGGATGTTCTCCTCATCCCACTTAGGCACTGGTAACCTGTCTTAATCAAAATCTTATGCAGATGCCCTCCTCAATCTATCTGGGCTCTGGGATTCTGCTCTGGTCCACCAAGCCTCCACCAAGCCTCCACCAACTGACATCAGTGTTCAGCCCTATCTAATGGTTTCAGGACTGAAATATTTAGAAGGGGGCGGGGGGAAGGCAGGCATGGGGGATTAAAATTTTTAACCTGGACACATAACCATATCATATTCCATGTTCCAGATTCGGTCTCACACTGAAATTCAAATAAATAATCGGAACTTAATACAGTATTTCTCAGTTTATAAGTCTTTCACATGAATTTTCAACTTTTTTCTTCTGTCAACTTTTCAAAAACTTAAGTTGTATATAACTAATGTGTTACATGATTCAAAAGTCAAAACAATATTAAAAAGTATACACAAAGAACTCAAGGTCCCACCTTCTTCAACTTATCTATTTCCCACCCCACACATTCTCATTAAATATAAAGTATAAAAAAAAACAACTATACCTATTTAACCAGTCATCTGTTAATGAATGACACTGCAGGTGGAACTACTATGTCAAGACATAAACACAGATAACTTTGTAATATCGCCAGATTACCTTCCATGGAGGTTGTACTGTTTCACTCACTCACTCTAATAGCAAAGTGCTGTCATTCAATGTTTGGGTTTTCACCACTTTAAAACGAAAGAATTAAAATCGCAGTATAGTTTATTACAACTGAGAGTTACAATTGTATTACATGTGTAATGAACCTTTATTATGTGAACTCTCTTTGCACTTATCTTTTACTCAATTTTGTACTATATGATTTTCCTGTCCTGATTTCTAGGAATTCTTTCTATAGAAAGATTGACACTTTATATATATTGGAAAAGTGTTTTCCCCGGGGTATCATTTGTCTTTTTCACTTTCCTTTTCATGGTGTTTTCTTTTTTGTTTGCTTTTGCTTTATCTTGTTTACTACAAGGGTTTTTTGCTGTTGGTTTTTTTTTTTTAATTTGGTTGTCAAATATATTGGTCTTTTGCTTTATGTCCTCTAGATTTTAAGTCATGTTTTCATTTGTAATGGTCTACTTTTATTTTACATTTAAATGTTCGTTACACTTTAGATATGAATCCAAATTTATCTTCTCAATGGCTATCTAATTGTCTCAATACCACTTACTACCCTTAACCTTATTGATTTAAGATAACACCCATTTGTTGAATACTAAAATCCTCCATGTATTTGGATCTATTTCTGACCCTCTGTTTTGTTCCATTAGTGTAACTGTCTATGTGACACAGTGTTTTAATTATTTAGACTTTACTGTATATTTTCAAACCTGGTAAGGCTAGCTCATCCTCATTGGCCGCCTTTTTCTGTTTTCTAACCAGTTAATGTTTTCCATCTGAACTTTAAAATCTGCTATCAAGTTCCATACACCACCTCCACCAATTAAATAAATAAATTTGGAGTTTTTATTTAAATAACAATATTTTACAAAGCTATTTAAATAGAAGACTTTATGATAGTATTACTCAAGAAGATATTTTGCCTTTCCATTTGCTCAAGTAAGCTTTTATGTACTTCAGAAGACTTTTAAAGTTCTAAACATTTAGGTTTTGTTAAGATTATATATAAACATTTTTAAATGGCTATTTTAAGTCAAGTCTTGGCTTCGTCCATAGCTTTTCATTGGAATTTATTTGTATATTTTGACTTATTAATTTCTGTGTATTAACTTGTATATAGAAGCCCTTGTAGAAGTCGATAAAAGCTTAGCTTTCCATTTATAATTCATGATGATATTTTCTCAACATTAAGACAGAACTTTTTCTCGCCCTGCCAGGTGTGGCTCAGTGGAATGAGTGCCAACTTGCGAATCAAACGGTCGCCAGTTTGATTCCCAGTCTAGTGTACATGCCTGGGTTGCGGGCCAGGTCCCCAGTACTGGGCAGAAGAGTGACAACCACACATTGATATTTCTCTCCCTCTCTTTTTCCCTTCTCTTCCCCTCTCTAAAAATAAATAAAATCTTTTTTAAAAAGAAATTTAAAAAAAGATAAACCTTTTTCTCAATAAAATTTATGGTAAATTATATGGCCAAATTAGCATTTATGATCTTTACTCTCTCTTGCAGATTGTTTTAAACTAAGAAATAGGAAGGACATGAGATGTGATTTCAATATTTATCATTTCTAAGTAGAATGTTGCTGCGGAAAGACAAAGCTTAACAACAGCAAATTGCTAATGTCTGAACTATCTCAGCATTACTTATGGACCTGAAATTTTGTGTAAGATGTTTAAAATTTTCATTTATATCACACAATCATTCTCTTCCTATACAGAACCCACATGATTTGATGTTCCAAAGGTACAGGTAGGGTAAAGATGAAAAAAAAAAATCAACGGAATCAAGATGATGGAGAAGTTAAGTGGAAGTCACACTGACCTCCTCCCAGGACCAACCTGGAATTACAACTAAATTGTGGAGAAATCACCTGGAACGAAGAACCAAACAATAGTGAGAGAGAAGCCTTTTAATCTCAGACAGAAGAATCAGCTTTAGCACAACCTAACTGGTAAGGAGTGAGGTAGAGACTCCAGAAGGAGGGCAGGGCATCCATGGGAAGCAGCACCAGAAGGATACTGAAATAGCCAGTTGGATCCCCCTGAGAAGAGCAGGATCTAAACTATAAGCGGGGATCTCTAGCCTGCAGCATCAGAGCCCAAAAAGTACACGGAAAACAGCCAGCTGCGAAAAGCGGCAGGGTTGCCCTCTGCCAGAGACAGACAGATGGAGACCCTAAGAGCCATTTAAAGAGCCAACACATAAATGTTTATTTGTAGCCACGTACCCTGGGCTCCAGCAAAAGCGGGGGCAGAGTGGGCTGGAGGTGCCTGAGGAGAGACTTGGGGAGGAGGCTTTGGGGAGAGAACTGAGAGAGTTGCCAATGGGATCTCAGTGCAGGTACATCCCCCATAGGGCAGCAGCCATCTTGCTCAAACAGATCACTCCCCTGAGCCACAAGAGACTAAGAGAACCCAAAGCCCAGCCCCCGGGAGGCTCTGCCTAGGCTCGGCAGTGCTAAAACTTGATGGCTGGCTGAGTACAAAGTGGCAGCCACAGATAGTAGATCCCTGGGTAAAGGGCACAAAGAGGAGAGACTGCAGACAGGCTTTAGGGAGAGAAGGGAGAGAGTAGCTGGCGGGATCCCGGTGCTTACTCTTCCCCGATATGGCAGCAGCCATCTGGCTCAGGCAGACCACTCCCCTGAGCGGAAGCAGCATGAGAGGACCCAATAACCTTGCCCCCAGCAGGGACTCTGCCCTTCCCTGTGGTTGCCTCTACATTGGCCTCCTGAGTGCAGAGTGACTAGATTAACAGCTGAAGGAGACAGCCACAAACAGTAGATTCCTGGAAGTCTCAAACAGACTGCCTAAGGTCAGACAGGGTCAACATCTGACATCTTCTGAGGCAGATCCAGGATGGAAAAAAACAGCAGTCTCCTACCATAGAAGTTCACACCACAAAGTCAGGAAATCAAGACACATCAACTTAAGCAGCAGAAGCAAAAAAGAAAGACCCTCACAAATAATGGGAAGACAAAGAAATACGTCCCACTCAAAGGGAAAGGAGGAATCCCCACAAAGAGAAATAAATGAAATAGAGGCAAGCAAACTATCAGACACTGAGTTCAAAACAACAGTTCTAAGGAAGCTCAATGAGCTCAGTAGCTCAGAGAGGATTACCAAAAACTACAGGGAAACTATGAGGAACTTACTGAAAATTATATCAGCATGAAAAAGGACTAGAAACTTGTTTCCTATCAATAGGAAACAAGAGGGAATGAAGAATACAATTTCTGAATTGAAGAACACAGTAGAAAGAATCAAAAGCAGGCTAGATGAAGCTGAGGACCGAATCAGCGAGCTGGAGGACAAGGTAGCAAAAAGCTCCGAGAAAGAGCAAGAAAATGTGAAAAAACACTCAAAAAGAATGAAGAGGAGTTGAGGGAAATGCAGGACAACCTCAAACGTAGTAATATCCATATAATAGGGATACCAGAAGGATAAGAGTATGAGGAAGGGATAGAGAACCTGTTTGAAAAAGTCATGATGGAAAACTTCCCTAATTGGAGGAGAGAAAAAGTCGCACAAGTCCAGGATGCACAGAGGGTCCCGTTCAAGAGGAAACCAGTGAGGCCCACTCAAAGACACATCATCATTAAAATGGCAAATACCAAAAACAAACAGAGATTCCTAAAGAAAGCAAGAGAGATACGCCTAGCATCTGACTTGTCAACAGAAACACTGCTAGTCAGAAGGGAACGGCATGAAATATTCCAAGTAATGAAAAGCCAAGGCCTGCAACTAAGACTGCTCTACCCAGCAAGGCTCTCGATTAAAATGGAAGGTGAAATAAAGCACTTCTCAGACAAAAGAAGACTAAAAGAATGCACCACCACCAAACCAGAATTGCAAAACACGCTAAAGGGACTGTTTTAAGAAGATGAAGAAAAAGAATCTATGAATACCCAGTTCCTTTCACAATCACTTACACTTGATATTACCAATATTTTTAATACTTATTAATCTGATTTTGACAATGATGTTATTTTAATTCTTTATTATTTGTGAATCTAAACCTGTTTTTGTATATTTCTTGCCTATTTCTATTTTTTTTTAAAAAAGCTTTAAGTGACTTTTTGGTATTCTTTAACCATTTTTTGATTAAATGTAGAACTTTGTCCCTTAAAAAAAAAACCAAAAAAACCCCAACTATTAACCTTTTTATAGATGTGTTGCAAATACTTTTCTATTCTGCTACTTGTCCTTTAAGTTTTTTTACATGAATATTATAGTCTTAAATGTTTAATATAGTCATATTGTCAATATTTTACTTTATAGCTTCTGGGTTTGAATATGTTATTTGAAGGGTAAAAAAATATTATTTTGTATTTTCTCCTAAAACCTCTTACATTTTACATACTGATTTTTAACTCACCTGAATATTTGTTGTATAATGTGTGAGATAGGGCTCTATATTTGTTTTATTTCAAGTAATAGTGATCCATGCACCTTATATGTTGAATAAGCTTTACTTTCCCCATTGATTTGAAATATCAATTTAATCATATATGACATTGTTAAACAGATATATGTTTGTTTCTAGAATGCTCATTTTATTTCATTGATCTACTTCATTATTTCTGTGCAGGTGTCATGATTGCTGAGACTTTGTAATGAATTTAAATTTTTTAATATTTTATAATAGATTTTGACATTTAAAAACATAAATGAATAAAATCGATCTGCATTTAGAAAGAAAGAAAGAAAAGAACTTCTACCTTTTGCGACAACATGGATGAAACTGGAGAATATTATGCTAAGTGAAAGAAGCCAGTCGATGAACAACAAATACCATATGGTCTTACCTGTAAGGGGAATCCATTCAACAAAATAAACTAACGAACAAAATAAACCACAGGCATGGAAACATGGACAGAATGAAACTGACCAGAGAGAATGGGGAAGGAGGACAATGGAGGAAAGGAGAAGGAACTAAAAGAACATGTAAGAAATGACCCATGGACATGGACAACAGAGTGCAAATTGACTGTGGGAGAGGGGGATGGGGTGGGATGAGTGGAGGAGGGAAAAAGGGGAAAAACTGAGACAACTGTAATAGAATAAACATGATTTAAAAATAAAATTTATAAAAAAGATTAAAAAATCACTTAAAGATCAAAGAACTTGCAATTTTGGGGAAAGAACATGTATTTCAAATGTATTCTGTAGTGTTCAAAAGAAACATAGGAAATCTTCACAAAATATTTATAGGATTTTGATAATACACTTCCTAACTGTAATTAAAACTGATCAAAGTATGTCCTGAAAACTTAACACATGAGAGACAGTGTGCAGCTTAGGACACAAAGGTGGGTAACAGGGAAACATTTTACTTTGTTTCCCCTGCCCCCCGCCAGTCTAAAATCACATACTCAAGCCCTGGCAAGGTTGCTCCGTAGAGCATTGCCCCGATACACCACGGTTGTAGGCTCGATACCCAGTCAGGGCACGTACAAGAATCAACCAACGAATGCAAAAATTAGTAGAACAACAAATCAAATGTTTCTCTCTTTCTCTCTCCCTTCTTTAAAAAAAAAATTCAATCAATAAAAGTAAAAACAAATACACAACAATAGTTATAATATAGAAGTCTATGAAAGACTATTAGCAAAAGATTATGAGAATTCTGATGGAGGAAAAAAGAAATATGCCTAAAGGAAATCTGAGAGAATTCATAAAGTTCTGATTAGATGAACCTGAAAGAGGATATTCATCTAGGAAGATGGCATATAGAATGGGGACACACAAAACGAGTGAGCTCAGAGTGATTTCTAGTCACTGATGAAGGAGTCTAGAGAAATGTTTAAAGAAGTAAGCTTATAGGAAAATCTCAGAGGACTGAGGAATGAGTAGCTGGTATAAAATTAGAACCAGTAGACAGATTACTATTGAGGCACAGACAGAGAGAAGACTAAGAGAAATGGAGGAAGACAACAAGAGATAGACTGGGAAGCTACATTGAGGAGAGCATGAGAAATACTGAGACAGTCTGGGTGACACCAACAGACATTAAAAAGGAAGACTGACAGTAACAAAGAGAGAAAGAGACAAATAGAAAATGACGGAAGAACACGTATGTGAAGGAGAAAGAAAGAGCGTATTTTGCTGGTGTTGGGTAAAGAGGCTCTAAGAATGCTTGCAAGCAAAGAAAAAAACCTAACAGGAAAAAGAAAATATCAGCAGAAAAAACTAATGAGACTAATGAAGCCCCATCCGAAAAAGTATAGACAGAGTGGGTTCAAAAACCAGCATGAGCCAACACTCACAGGCTGCTTAAGATAAGGTGAAAAGGAAGAATGCTTAAGAAACAGACTTAATGAATGAATGGTATTAAGATAAAGAGTACAGGTCACATGCTGCAATGCAGTGGAACATTATCAAGCACAAAGAAAAACCTCAATAAATATTTGCTAAAAAGTAACCCAAAGAGCCCTAGCCAGAATGGCTCTGCTGGTTGGAGTATCATCCCATCCACCAAAAAACTGCGGGTTCAATCCCTAGTCGGGACACATACCTAGGTCTGGGGTTCAATCCCCAGTAGGGGCACCTATGGGAGGCTATGAATCAATGTTTCTCTCTCTCTCTGCCTCCACTTCCTCTCTCTCTCTAAAATCAATAAAACATATCCTCGAGTGAAGATTAAAAAAATAAAGGATTTGAAAAAGTATTAATCAATCAATCAATGCCCACCTATCAGTTCAGTAGTATAAATACAAAGATATGCATATCAGTTTTGCAACTACCCTTAGATTTCAACTGTTTGACCATCTGTTGGGTCTGCCAAAAAGTTCATTTAGTTTTTTTTTCCATAAAATAAGATACACCTTTCATTTTCACCAATAACCTTATTGATCTGGATATTTTGAATCTGTTGGCTATCTCCCGTGTGATATAACGTTGATTGTTCTCAATTAGTGTCTCAATTGGATCGCTATCAACTTCAACTGATCCACCTGACCATGAAGTATCGTCCAGCAAGAAATCTCCAGCAACTTCACAAACCACTTTTGACGCAATTAGTCACAATACCTTTTCCGTAACACTGCACAAATCTTGTTTTGCGTTTCAGTTGCATTTTTACCTTTCTCGAAATAATAAAGCATTATACACCAAAAATGTTGCTTATTTTTTTCCATCTTCAATATTAAAGTGGCTGCACAAAAACCGTATTTCATAAGGTTTTTTTTTAAATGCACACTGATAGGACAGCTGTCACAATACAATCTAACAAAATTGTTTCAAATGAAGTTAAAGGCAACTAAGCACTACTAGAGCCATTTTATGGAAAAAACCAAATGGACTTTTTGGCCAACCCAATACTTAAATCACAGTGTAGAATTATTAATCTGTGTATTTCTTTGTTCAATGTCCACCTTTCCTAAAGGTGCCTAATTACAGGCTCCAAGACAGAGACTACTAAATCTCCAAGTGCCTAGTACTCTGAATATAGGTATTTGAACAAATAAATAATACTTCAGGAACATTTTGCAGTGCTTATTTTTTTATCAGATTGAAAAAAAGTGTCCATATAATGGCAAAGAAATCTGAGAAAAGAACAATCTCCAGAAAATTGAAAAATACATTAGTTTACAAGAACATAGGCAAAGTAATTAAAAAATGTACCTATTATATGCCACTACAGCATAGTCAAACCTGGCAAAGTAATTAAAAAATGTACCTATTATATGCCACTACAGTAGATGCTGTGGAAGCAGCTGTAGATAAGACAGCAACTGTAGCCAATATATAATTTTTTTTTCTAAGAACACAAAACCTCAATTACAAACTCCCAAGTCTCAAAAAAATAAATATTTGTTTGCTTTAACAGACAATTCTACTGGTAGTAAAGGCTTTCCTAAAGTATTTTGTTTTTAGTTATTTACTAAAATGTTAGTGAAAATTGTCAGTTTAGGAAGGGCAAGAAAACACAATTCCAGGATTCCATTTCCAGACTTCAGGACTGATTCTTTTCTTCCTCCCCACCCCCTGAATTTTGTTTAGAGAGAGGAGAAGGGAGGGAGAAAAAGGAGAGTAACATTAATGTGCAAGAGATACATGGATCAACTACCTCTCACACGCCCCCAACAGGGGACCCTGGCCTGCAACCCAGGCATGTGCCCTGACTGTGAATCCAACCAGCGACCTTTCACAGGCCAGCACTCAATCCACTGAGTCATACCAGCCAAGGCAAAACTGATTCTTTATACCAGAAAGTATAATGGCAATAGTAGCAGCAAAGATAACCACAATCACCTAGGTTTTCTTGGCTGAACCAAGTGAATATCCACACACTACTGCTAAACTAGCCATAAAATGTTTCAAAGTATGATACTGAAAGTGAACAAAATAGATGCTCTTGCTACCGCTGTAGAGTAGGGAAAATAAGATAGACTAAGGGCTACAAATTTAACTTGCTTTGTGCCTTCAGACCAATAATTTTAGACAAGTAATTTCATGTCTCTAGGTCATACTTCCCACAACTGTTACAGTGAGAGGTCTGGACGAGATCCTCTGTAAGTAGCCCTACAGCTCTATTTATATTTCTCAATACAATTACATAAGGAAATAAATATCAAACTAAAATGTTCTGTGGGATTAGACTGATGACAAATAAGGTGTGTTTTCCTTCAAAAAAAATCTAAAAATCAGGGCTCTGAATTATAAAAGCATGACAAAGATATTTTACACTGACAAACCAACCAGGACAATTAAAATTTTACTCACTTTCTTGAGTTAAAATATCTGACATTAAATTTCAACCAAGGCAATAATGATGCTCACCGATACTGATATGTCCTCATTTTTTCTCTTAACACTGGAGTCAAATAAGACATTTCTCCCTCGTCTTTCACAGTCTTGATATACAATCAGTCGAATCTGGCTTGGATCAAACTCTGGCAAAGGCCAACTTTAAAGAAAAGTAAAAATCCATTAGAGGTTTTAAATAAATATTCCACGTAACTTTTTACAAATAAAGCCTATATAACAAAACTCAAAGTTGTATTATTGCTAAAAAAAATACATGGTAGATCTTTTTATAAAAGACAACCACTTAGTTTAGGGCTAAAAACTTATACAGCTATGACACTTTAGATTAAAAAGTAATAATAAAAGTTATGGCAAGTATCACTCAGTGTATATAAAATATATGTATCATCCCATATTAACCTAAAAACAGCTAACTTAAAAATATGTAAGTACATTTAACAAAAATACATATGGATTTCACAGCATGGACCCTCATGACATAAAAGCAAGCCATTATTTTTAAATAGTTTTGTTACTGTTTCTGTAATATGGAAATGCAAAAACAAAAACAGTTTTCAGTTTAAATAACAGCAGTTAATCATAAAACTAAAAAAAGTGATGAACGAATCACGAATGTGCAAATTCTCCTATATAGCTGGTGTAAGTAAACATTGCCACAATCTCTTTAAAGACAGTCTTTTAAATTATATGCTAAACAAATAAAATCTAGTAAAATTGCAGTTGACCCCAGCAATTCCATTCCAGAAAAGTTTAACACTATACAAGAATGTTCACAGCAGCACTTTTCGTAAGAGTTGAAAACTGCAAACAGTTTAAATGGTCATCAATAAAAGAATAAGTAAATATATTATGGTATATTCAGGCTATGAAATACTATACAATAAGCATCAGCTATAAGTGAAAACAAACATACACACACAGAGCTACTGTATTTTTTCCTTTATACAAAGATTTAAATCAGTTAAGTTTTATCTAGGGTTGCATAATTTTTAAAACTGGAAGGAAAATGAAGTGATGGCTTCAGAGTTTGGAGAGTGGTTACCTACTGCAGTAAGGTGGGGGGAGTGGGAGGGACTCGAAGTATAACCAGAAAGGGACATACCAGGTGAACTGGGGCACTATGTTCTATATTGTGACTACATAGCGCTTAAGAGATATTCACTTTACAATAAGAAAAAAAAAAAAAGAAACGCCACTGCATTTGTTTTATGTATTATAATGCATTTATTTCAAAATTTAAAAGATTAATATTGAGAGAGAGAGAGAGAGAGGAGAGGGAAAGAGAGAAAACAATAAGCTATGAATACTAGTCTGGTAAACTGAACATGCTACAACTGAAGGGGCAGTTGCTAAGAAATGGGAGAAGTGCCATTCCAGGAGCTGTTTGTCATTAGTTATATTATGCTGAATGGTCAGCTCCTCACAATCCATCAGTCACAGCTCTTGGTTTAGATTCTTCACTTCCTTTAGAAAACCTGAAACTTAAAACTCCATCAGTGCAAGTTAAACATCTTGTACCTGGCAACATAAAACATCTCCATCCCTGCCCTTGCCAGGTGGCTCAGTTGGTTGGAGTGCTGTCTGTACACCAAAAGGCTGCAGGTTCAATTAATGGTCAGAGCACGTACCTAGGTTGCGGGTTCGATCCCCAGTCGGGGGGCACATGGGAGGCAACTCATCAATGTTCCTTCCTTCCTCTCCCCCGCCCTTCCTCTCTCTCTAAAATCAATTAAAAAAAAAAAAAAATCCTGGGGTGAGGATTAAAAAAAAAAGCAAAAACAAACAAAAAAAAAATCTTTACCCCAAACTCTAGTAAACATAATCTTAATTTTCCTCATGTATAATCCTAAGCAAATGTCCACGTGTTAGAATTAATGAAAGACCCTCCCAGACATTCAAGTTAAACCACAGAGATTCATCCCTATACCACACTAATTTGCATCCCATTGAACTGTTTTTTACTAAACTATGCTTTGATTTATGCAAAGGAAACTAAAAGAAGTCACCAACAAAAAAATGAAAATCAGGAAAGTGGTCTTGTGGAAAACAAGACAGAGCATTTTAGAGGAAGAAATGTCACGGCAGTCACTGAAAGCCATCCACCAAAACTTTAGATGCAAAGAAGTCATTGATGATCGTGACAAGGACAGTTCTAAAGAGTAAAGAGTACAGGGGTCAGAATGCAGGGGACGGAGTGAACAGGAATGTAAATACAGTTTTAAACAACTATCAAGAGAGAAAGAAAAGGCATCATGAAGTAGAATGACAGCTATTTTGTTATTTAAAAGGACATATCTGAACATGTTTACATACTGATGACAGAATGTGAAGTGGAAGGGAGATGGTGACTGATAAAGCGAAGCTTCTGATGGAGTGGAGGAGGACAGCATATAAAGCACAGGTGAATGGTTTAGCCTCAAACAGAAGGAAGGAAAGCCCCTACACTAGGATGGGGGGAAAGGAGGTAAAGATGGACATGAGTACAGAAAGATCTGTAGACAGGAAGACTGGGTGAATTCATGTCCAAGAGCCCTATTTCCTTTGTAAAGTAGAAAGGAAAGAAATAAAGAAAAGGCTGTCCAGACTGGT
Source organism: Pteronotus mesoamericanus (assembly GCF_021234165.1). NCBI lineage: Eukaryota > Metazoa > Chordata > Mammalia > Chiroptera > Mormoopidae > Pteronotus > Pteronotus mesoamericanus. The sequence continues at coordinate 29,399,868 of NW_026555084.1, read as the reverse complement.
GTGGCTCAGTTGGTTGGGCACTGTCAAAGGTCATGGGTTCGATTCCCAGTCAGAGCATGTTGCCTGGGTTGTGGGTCAGTCCTGGGTGGGGAACATGTGAGAGGCAACCAATGTTTCTCTCAGACATCAATGCTTCTCTTTCTCCTTCCCTTCCCCTCTAAGAATAAATAAATAAAATCTTAAAAAAAGAAAGAAAGAAAGAAAAGGTTGTAAAATATGAGAATAATAGAGTGTAAACAGTGTTTGTTGTGAGAAAGAAAATGTGTTAACTAAGAAACCTAAGATATCTGGGCAATGCTGGAAGTCTACATGAGGTTGAAAACTGTGACTATGTACTAGCCACAAACTAAACAGGTCATTTTCTCCAGCAAACACTCACGCACTTGAATTTGGATCAGACTGAGCCCAGGTAAGGATTTGGACAGGAAGATGGAACAAAAGGAAAGGGGTGGGGATGGGGTATAGAGAAGATAGACTAGAATAGAGCTGGAATGATGGAGAGTGGAATCTAAGCTAGGTAGGGAAGATAGTGAAGGCTGAGGCCACCTGAGTTGAAGAAAATGGAGGCCGTGTGGTCAAAGTGCTGAAATAACATGAAAACTGCGGGGAGGGAGAGAGATAAGGAATAGGAGAGTATTATCACAGGGCAGAACACTAGAGTTTAAGATACAAGAGGTAGAACAGTTCATTCATTCATTTAATACAGATATGTGCCAAACATTGGTTAGGGTGAGATGAGAAAAAACCTGCTCTGGAAGCAGAGACAGCAGTAGCTAAGTAAATAAACAAACATGATAATTTCAGGTAAGTGGCAAATAAAGTAAATCAAAACAGGCAATCAGCAGACTGTGACAGAGGTGGTAGTAAGAGGACAGTGTGGAAGTGGGCATGGTGTATTCACTTTTTTAAGTGCCTATATGGACAAACTTCTAGAGAGAATAAAAAGTTGGATTTTGCTGTACATGAGGTCCTCCAACAGACCTTGAATAAGCAGACTCCGATTTCATTCATCCAAATCCCAAGACACCCTAAGAATAAAATCCAAATTCCTTTGCTTAGATATAAAGATGTTCAAAATCTGGCCCTGATCTGCCTTATATTACCCGTGATATAGCACTGGTGATGATCATCTCAAAGGTGTCAGGACATAACAGACTACGCCCAGTTCCAGGCCTTGGTATAAACTTCTACCTGAAATATCCTCAATCATCCTGGCAAACTCCTATTTGTTCCGAAATATCTAGCTCAAATGTCACCTCCTCCGAAGCCTCCACTAATTCCTCCAGTAGAGCTACTTGCTGACTTCTGAGATTACATTTACGTTAGATTATAATGCTAATCCTATTTTCCACATTGTAGTATAATTTGTCTGTTTACATGCTTGTTTATTACTTTAGAAAGAAAGCTCCTTGAGGGCAAAGTTTATTCATCTCTGAAACCCTGGTCCCAAACACATTAAATAAGTAAAACTACATATCCCCAAGTAAAGTCAACTAAATAAAGTTAACTACGTGTAACCAAATAAACATTTCATGAGTACACGGAGTGAACTATAATATGCCACAGAGGTTGGGGACTGCTGCCATAAGTGAAAGAAGCCAAACAGAAAAGGCTACATATTGTCTGGTTCCATTTATATGACCTTCCCAAGAGAGCCAGATCCACTGTAACAAAAGGTAAATTAGTGGTTGTCCAAGATGGGAGGAGAGTGGGAATGAGAGGGGGGATGACTGCAATGTGTACAGGGTTTCTTTTCTTTATGAGGTGATAAAATGTTCTGCAATTAGGAAGCGGTGAGGGATGCACAACTTTGTGACCATTCTAAAAAACAAAACAAAACACTGAATTAATTGTACACACTTTAAAAGAGTTAATTCTATAGTATGTGAAATTTATCACAACAAAAAAGTTAGAATGCTTTTCTTCCAAGTTTACACATTTCCAAGTAACACAATATGTAAAAGCTAAAATTATAAAGCTTTTAGAAAGAAACACAGGAAAGTATCTATGCAACTTAGGACACACAAAGATTTCTTAAATGAGACATCTAAGTTACTAAGTATAAAAGAAAAAAATTGATAAACTAGACCTTCAAAATTTAAAACGTGCACATGAAAAGACAGAGGTTTTTTTTTAAAGGCCAGCCATAAACTGGAAGAATATTTGTAATGTATATAACTGACAAAGGACTTATAAAAAGAACTCTTACAAAGCAGTAAGATAAACAATTCCTTTTTTAAATGGGCAGAAGACTTGGTCATTTCACATAAGAAGATATATGAGTGATGAATGAACAAAGAACATGGAAAAGATGCTAACGGTATTAATCATCAGAGAAACGCAAATTAAAACCCTTCCACAACCATTAAATTGGTTAAAATTAAAAGGACTAATAGCACAAGCTGTTGGTAAGAATATAAAGCACTTGGAACTCCCATACATTGTTGGTATGAGTGTAAAGGGGTACCACCATATTGGAAAACTATTTGGTAGCCATGACCCAACAATTTTTCACATAGGTACATATTCAAAAGAAATGAAAATGTATATTTACAAAGACGTGCACAAAAATGTTCTTTGCAGCTTTATTCATAGTAGCAAAAATTAAGAATACCCCAAATGATCACCAATGGGAGAATAAATAAATAAACCATGACACATCCTACATTGAAATACTACTCAGAAATAACAAGGAATGAACTACTGTTCACACAAAATCACAAGTGATCTCCAAAACATTGTTGAGTAAAAACATCCAAACACAAAGCATTCAGATTGGTAATTCCATTTTTATGCAGTTCTAGAACAGGTACAACTAATCTATGGTGATAGAAATCAAAACAATGGTTGGCCAGGGCAGATGTGTGAGGTGAATGGACTAGAAAGGTATGTGAAGGAACTTTGTGAAGGGACTGAACTGTTCTACATCTTTATTGGTTTGTAGTTAAATAGGTATATATGTTTTCCAAAGTTAATCAAATTATACACTTAAAACATCTGCATTTTATGTATATTGTACCTCATGTTTTACACTGAGAGTAATATAGGGGAAAAAAATAACATGCTATATAACCAAATCATGTATTTATATTATAGACATCTCATTAAAACAGAGATTAATTAAACATTTACCATGCTCAAAGCACAATGCCAAATGCTGGGAATGTATCTGTTGTCACATTCTTTATCTATGTATTCGTTCACTGACTTGAAAGCATTCATTAAGCATGAAAAGAAAAATATGACTATACCATGAGAAGGCTCACAGTCTAACAGGAAGACAGATAAATAATTTTATCAATGCGACATAGTCTGTGAGGAATATTTAACAACCTTGACAAGAAGTCTGCACAGGTTAAGATGTTCACAGAACATCAAAAATACTACCATAAAAATTCAGGTCTATGTCAGTATAATTATAAACATCAACTATAAAAAACTGGATCATGATCAATAACCTAATTCATAAATGTCGTTTTTAATTTAAATTGTACTTATAAATGTGTTTATTAGGTTTAAAAAAGCACATGCTTTCCAAATATCTAGTGTTCCTATGTAAACATGAGAAAGAAGAGCAGTGAATGACAGAAAGAGAATAAGACATACATATACCAGGGGGAGGGGAATATAAACAGACTAAATGGTAATGGCAAAAAAATACAATAAAAAATTTTTTAAAATTAAAAAAACTAATTATAAATCAACTAATAAGAATGATTAGGTCAACTTTACAAATAGTTGCATTATATAACTAACATGGTTCATCAGGTGATAAATGAGATCAATTTAATTAAAAAAAGACACATATATCAAGGACTAATATATACTATTCATAAATCAGGTATTTTAAAATATTAATTACCACCTGCTTAAAACATTCTCAAGACAACCAAAATTTATCACCATAATTTTAATGACCTTTTCATAAAAATAAGTATACCTAAAACCTCAGCAACTTTTATTTCGGATATTATAAAGCAAACATCACCAAATTTATAACTAGATTTGAGTTGATTTTGATGCTAATGGCATTTGAAAATAACATCTTGAGTTGAACACTACACGTTAATGTTATCTCTATTTCTCTTAAGCAATTCCACTTTTCAAAGTCCCTAAAAACTCCAGTTATGCACAACTGCCAACCCAGGTTAAGAATAGCAATGAACTATATTCATCTGAAACCACAAGACTGTCAGGTGACATACCAAGAAGTCTGACTTAACGCAAATAAAAGCCTCTCCATGCTGCAATGCAAAAAGACTTACTTTTAGCTACAGGGCCATGGGGAAATGAGAACCTTAAGAGATCTATTGACCATGACAAAATCTGTTTTTGCAAAAGACTCCCTCTATCCATCCAGTCTTAACATTTCACAAGTAACATCCTGTAAAAAAAAAAAAAAAAATCCCAGAAGTAAATTATGATTACTTTTAAATTCCTTTATCTCTTCTACTATAAACATATTATTAAAGAAAACCAATCCAAGTGTTCTGTAAACTAGGTGCTGTCCTGGCAGCTGGTACAGACTAGGAATGCCAATTATTTTTAAAAGTGCTTTAACTCCGCAAGGGCTGGTCCTGTGCAGTGCTTGGGCAACCATGGCTAGTACCCAACTCTAACAAGCCCATCAATAAGGAACTCAGGCTTACCTAATAAACAGTAGTATACCTATTTTTCTCAATTTCCCTGTGATCCAACTCTGCCTTTTTAGACACATTCTTGGAAGCCACAGAAAGTTTGTCTTCTACTCAGATGACAAGCAACTGGAAAAAGCAATCCCTAACAATCACAGGACCTAGAGTAGTTGATATGTAAACTGGCTCACTAGTCTTAACTCTTACGTTGAATTCATAGGGACATGCCTAACATAAAACATTATTTTTTAATTTATAAATTTCAGTTAAACTACCAAGTTATATTACTTGGTTGGTTCATGAAATAGACCTTTCAGCTTGCTTCTAAAATACTTTCACTGGGCTTGTATTTTCACATATTATCAGCATGTTCTTCCAGAAAAACCAAAGAGTACATCTATGTATTATGCTGCTAGAAATAACTACAGTAACACAAGTGCCTTAATACAATGTGCTATTAGTTTATAACCTAACAGAGAATACATTAAGACCAAAAATCATTCCCCACATTCAACATGAGAGAAATAAAACAACCTCTGAATCAGCCAAACTTGGATCCCAACTCAGCCACACACTGACTAGGCTGTGTTAGGAAAGTGCCTTAACTTCTCTAGTTCTGATTCTTCAACTCTAAAATAGGACTATCACTATGATTAGTACAGGGACAGTGTTTCATCTCTATAACACTTTAAAAAGTGTGCTACAGCTCTGGACAGGTACCTCAGTTGGTTAAAGCATCATCCCAATATGCTAAGGTTGTGGGCTTGATCACTGGTCAGGTCACGTACAGGAATCAACCAATGAATCCATAAGTGGAACAACATGTCACTGTTGTATTTCTGTTTCTGTCCATCTGTCTGTCTGTCTTTCTCTCTCTCCCTTCCTCTCTCTCACTCTAAAATTTAAAAAAAAAAAAAAAAAAAAAAAAAACCTTTAAAAGCCCTGGCCAGGTGGCTCAGTTGGTTGGAGCACCATTCCATACACCAAAACAGCTGTGGGTTTGATCCCCAGTCAGGGCTCATACCTAGGTTGAGGGTTCAATCTCTGCTCAGGGTGCACATGGGAGGCAACCGATTGATATTTCTCTCTCACATCGATGTTTCTTTTTCTTTCCCCCTTCCTCTCTCTCTAAAATCAATAAATATATCCTTGTGTGAGAATTTTTTTTAATTTAAATAAAACAGTGGCTACACATATCAAGAGTTCAATAAACATTTTCTGAATTACTTACATGCTACTGGAGTTACCTGTCTCATCCCAGTGCAATGCCTTCTTGTCTCATTTATAAAAACTTTCTCTTAATTATACTACTTTTAAATTATCTCTAATAATCCTGGTACTTGTTGCGATATACAAATATTGTACAAATATGTGCCATAATAGTTTAAGCAGTTTCTCCACAATTCATTAGGCAGAAATTTTTAAAATCCATCCTCATGTATGGAGAAGTATATGGAAAATCTCTGTACCTTCTATTCAATTTTTGGAGGAACTGAAAACTGCTCTAAAAACTAAAGTCTTTTTTATTTTAAATCCATTTTTGATTGTGTACATTACAAGCCTACATACAAACACAAAAGTAAACTGATTGATTTTACAAGGTCTAACAGATCTAAGATTGCACAGATCATTCATGATAGACCTGTAATGCAAATCTAGGTTTAATATGATCATGTATAATATAAGCATGCTTACTGCAGCAATAAATGTATTAAAGGGGGAAAAACTAGAAATAACAAAATGCCTACCAACAGAAGACCTGAAAGATAACTTGCAGCATAGTTGGCCCACCATATCCACGTGTTTTGCATCCAGCTGGCCCTCCGTATCCACATATTTTGCATCCACAGCTGGGAATTCATGGCTGAGACTCTGTAGAAGGGCCAACTGTACGCAATTTTATATTAGGCTTTTAGGCATCCACATATTTTTGGTTTCCATCCTAAAGTCAATCCCCCATGGATATCAAGGGATAGTTTGTTCATTCATTGAGTGGAATCCTGTGCAAGCCTTTGAAAAGATGAGATAGGGCTGTATATGAAGAGCTCTAAGGTAACTATTACTTTAAGAAGAGTAAGGTTCAAAACAGTATGTACACCACCAGAGAGGAGGCAAACAAACATCAATATGCCTGTATGTGCATTACATACAGGCATTTTTGAGAAAGATAGATAAGAAACAATATACACAGTTAACTGTTAAAAGAAGTGGCCCCTGGGAAATGAAACTGATAACTGGAAAATGGGAGACATGTGCTTCGATAGCTCTAGTCTGGTAGCAAAACTTCACATTCATTTCAATAAGCACTTCTTTGAGTCCCCCAGATTTCGGACACCCCCTCCTTTAAGGAATTAACCCCCCCCGAAAAAAAACCCCACCTAGATACTCACCATATTCTTACAGCAGAACATGACTTGTTTTCCAGTGAACATTTCAGGACAGAAAACTAGCCAGAGGAATGTTTGATGGACACTAGCTCAAAAAGCAGCCAAGTACCGTAAAACTAAAAAACAGAAGGAAGTGTTCCAAAACAGGAAAACTAGTGGTTGAATTTCTTAGACATTTATTTCTCTAATGTCAACCTACTAAAGCCTCTATTCACCTAGATGCTCATATCAAAAATCTAAGTCACTGAGTCCTGTTTATGTTATCTCCTCAATGTCTTGAGTTAGACCACTATCCTAGTCTGAGCTACTATAGTGTCTCACTGCTTAGTCTCCCTGCCTCTCCTGCTTTCTTCCAACGTATTCTCCACATGCAGCCAAAGTGGGGGAAATTGCAACATGTCACTCACCTACTAAAAATCCCTAGTTAATGCCCCACTGCTCTCAGGATAAAGGTCTAACTTTTTAATAGACTTGGCTTTTGCCTATTCTCTTCTCCCACCCCATGCTCATACCACTTCAATCAGTTCTTTAAGTACAAAATTTTCACTTCAAACCTTCATTGTGTTTTTTCTTTGGTCTGGCATACTTTTTTTTCTTTTCTCCCCTTATTAGCCTGATTTATTTTTCAGGTCTCAGTTTACATGTTACTATCCACCAGAAGCCTTCCTTATCACTCTGATCCCCCACACTACACCTGGAATAGGTTCCCCCTTCCATGTGCCTCCACAGCATCTCTCCCCCCCACAAGAGAACCCTAAACTGACATTCTCCACCGTGGTGCTTAACAGATTATTGTTGTAATTGCCTATTTACTTTTTCCATTTTTTATTGGACCATAAGCCCTGTGAGGACAGGACCATACTTTGCTTGTGTACAGCTGTCAACCGCAGTACTAGACACTAGAATACATTTTGTCAATAACCCGAAACTAACTTTTTAATGAACTCTGACAAAATTTCTTGAGATCAGATTAATGTTAACAAAACACTATATAAAATTTTAGTGGGGTTTTTAATGAGAATGCAGTAAAAAGTATTTCTTTCAGTACCTACTTGCTCATATTTATTCTGAGGTACACTAAAGGGGGTACTGCATTTAGTATTCCCAATTCTTAATCCTCAAAAAAATAATCATTCTAAAGATAATATAAACTGACTATACAATCCTCTTTTCTCTCTTCCCCAAGATTTTGAAGGAGGGGCCCAAGTCTTAAGAATTAGGGAGATTTTATGGGAAACTACCAGAACATTTAACTTTAAATGCCTCCCTTTCCTTTAACTGTCATTCTCAGTGCTGATCAAATTTAAAGAAATAAATCTTTTTAGAAGAGTATTTAAAATACATGAAGTTCACAGAATCTGGCTGCCAACTTTTTTTTTAATGATTATATTTTTTAAATTACAGTTTGGCCTCCAACCTTTATTAAGCTTTGGACATCATTTAAGCTCCTTCCTCAAAAGTCTATTTGCTCACCCATAAAATGGTTAATAAAATTTCTCTCCTCTACCAACCTCAATCACAGGTTGTTGGGAGAATCAGATAATATACATGCAAGCCATCTATAAACTATTACTTCTGGCTTTGCCTACTTGGGGACAAGGCACTTATTCTACAAGAAACCTAGAAAAACAGCACGAATAAAGCCAAAGAGTAGTGTGCAGACCTAAAGCTGCTAGCCTTAGAAAGGTCTGCTTACAAGACTGGCCTCTGGCTGGCATCTGGGAACCTGACTGGTAAACAGTTCCCTACACTGATATGAAACTTTTCCTAAGTAACTGAGGGCAGCTTACTATGACTGAACTATAAATAATGTGTTTTATGCTGAATACCTGCTCTTCTTCTGGAAGTTAGGATTTAGGTACATGCTAGTCAGAGTGACCAATCCCAAGTAAAAATTTAGAGACTACTTGACAATCCCTTATAATAGCACATCACTGCTGGAGAATTTAAATGCATCCTGTGTGAATCCACCAGGAAAGGACACTTGGAAGTTGGCACCTGGTATCCTCAACATTGCTCTATGTGCCTCTCCTTTGCTGATTTGTACAAACTTTGTATCCCTTCACAGTAATAAATTTTAGCTCTGGATATGACTATATCCTGAGTCCTATGAGTTATTCCACTGAATCACCAAACCTGGGAGTGGTCTTGGGCACCCCTACTCAATGCAATAAAGAAAATGTATTCACAGAATAAGTACTACATCTGCCTGTCTGGCATGGGAATAGAGCTTGCAGTACAAAAACAAAAGTGGTCCCCTATGCCCAGTGTCATTAAAAAAAAACAAAAGCAAAAAAATCTTTCTGTTCAGTTGTGGAATAAAAGTTCCCACACTCCCCTGTCCCTTCAGTTACTCAAGCCCTCTGGTTGATGAGTTTTAGTTGCAAATGCCTTCTGGCTGAGCTGGATTCCCTGCAGCCTGACACAGCAATGCTTCCTTTACCACCACCCACATTTTTCCAGATCCCATACCTTCTAGATTTACTCTTGGACATTTCCCAATCCTGAATCCCCAGCCCACCACATCCCCCCACCATAATCTTGTTTTGTCAACTAAAGAGCCTTACTATAGGAAAACAGAAACATTGTACAGTGGCCTAATGAACCACTCCTGTTGCTTGGCACATCTGTAATTTATCTCTTACTCATTATCTAGCATATGCTCTACATTTAGCCCTATCGTTATCAAACACCATTTAAGGCTTCATCACTGTATCCTAAAATCTCTACAGCTGTGCATATGGAAAACCAAACTAAGACTGGCTAAGACTGCAAACTATTCCCTAGAGAGTCCTTTTCCCTTCCTTCCTTTTAATTAACAGAACTGCCAGTGTGTCCAGCGGTATACACCTAGCCAAAGAATATATTTCCCAGCTTCCTTTGCATCCAAGTGTGGCCATATCACAAAGTTCAAGTTAAAGGAATATAAGAGGAATTGGTGTGTGCAAAGTCTATGTAGCTCATCTTGTTAAGTACAAGTAGTATTTCCTTCTTCTCTCATTACTCCTTCACTGATACCTGAGAAACATCAATAACTACTGCAGCCTCTTTGACCCCAGAAAGGGAAGCCAGACGGCAGAGCTGTCCTAGAGGACCTACCAGTTTGGATCACGAGATGACTTCGTGCAACTGCACTGTCTGCCTGACAAAAACTACCTACCTACCTTTTTTAAAAAAATATTATATAAGAGAGAAATAGCTTTATCTTATTTTACTGTACCTTGAAGATTCTGTTACAAAGCTGAGCCTGGACCCTGATAGTTACGTTGGTCTGGGTTTGAGTCTTATTTCTTAGGCAAGTTGTTTTCGCTTTCTGGCGTCAAAGTCCCTAGAACACCACTTCCAACTCTGGGTTTATGACTGGTATACACTGCTCTCTGATTTTTGCCAAACCAGACCTTTTATTAGCAGTGCAATGCATAGGGTAAACCACCTTGCTATTATTACAGAAGTATAAATTTACAGATAAGCTTCATTCACATTTATAACCATGCAGTTAAATATGAGATGGTCTTAAGATGTTTAATACAAACTTAAACTTTTTAAACATGCAAATTCACATAATCATACTTTATGGGAAGGAGTATAGCACAGTAATTAAGTAGTTTTAAAAGTAGAAACCAAGGTACAAGCCCCAGTTCTGTTATTTATTAGTGTATTGGCATATACTACAACTATTAAGGTAAATAATACTTATTTCATAAAATTGTAAGGATTTAGAGAAGCTTAATATGTATAAGGCATTTAGCACAATGCCTGCCATGGTGTAAATATGCAATAAAGATGGTTATTATCAACTAATTGGATTTTAAAAGATTTAGTGAATAATTAAATTTAGTATTGAGGCAGTGCTAAATATTCCTCAAAATATCCTAGTGGTAGAAATAAGAAGCCTCAACAATTTGATTTTATAATTATCCTAAGGTACTGGAAGGATATCAAAATTAAGATGTCTCAAAGGAAGTTAAAATGTGTGTCTAGATGTACCTCTGCTGAAAAGTCAGGGACTGAGATGTAATTTTAAAAATCAGCAGCAGAGAAATAGCAGTTTCTACAGTAAAATCTTTTTTTCTTTATTTGTTTCTCTCCACTTCTAAAATGATTTCCACATCAACAGATGTTTACCTGTTTTACATTGAGAAACTTTCAGCATTCTTGAGGACATGAAAAGCTGAACAAAATATGTAGGTAACCTAGTAGTATTCCTTTTTTTAGCTAGTAGCTTGCTAATAAATTTAACTTCCAGGTTATAAAAGAAATATAAGCAAAGTTTCAAAACCAACCTGCTGCTATTTTATATATTTAATGATAATCAACCTGAAGGCCACTGTTTTTAATGTTCTTTTAATTCACAAAATGCTTATGAACTTATGAGAACCAAGCGGTTATCTGGAAGAAAGCAAACATCATTCAATCATATTAAAGTACTTTGAATTCCCAAACAAGAAAAATTGAAATGTTTTATTTTTCAGTATCAGTCTAAAGCTGATGCTTGAAAGTTGTGATGTTGTCTAAAATATAGAAATAGGCTTTAGGGGAGTCATTGTCCTATGGGTTATTCAGAGGAAGCTTCACAAATAAGAACTAAAATAAGTGAATTTGGAACTACAGTGGTGATTCTAAGGGCACATATATAATAAAAGCAAAAGCTTGGAAAATTAAGCATCGCCTCAATGACACTAGTTTCATTAGATTATTCAATTTTTCGGATAATTTTTTAGCTAATAGTTTAAATTGTTAACAATTCTCAAAATAACCTCTAAACCACACACACACACAAATCTCTTACTATCTGCCCTGGCTGGTATGGTTCAGTTGGTTGGAGTGTCATCCTGTAGACAGAAGGGTGACGGGTTCAATTCGCAGTCAGTGCATATGAGAAGACGATTGATGGATGTTTCTCTCTCGCACTGATGTATGTTTCTCTCTCTCTCTCTTTCCCCCCCCCCCCACTCAGGCCCTCCAAAAGCAATGAAAAATGTCCTTGATGAGAATAAAAAAAATACAAAACTCTAGTATCTATCCGTTCCATTTCACATGACAACCTTAAAGTCCAGGCCCTCAGGCTCTCCTGTTCCTACTCACTGCAGTCTCCCCTTCTGGGATACAAAACTTCATCAGGTATTTCTATTATTGGAAAACTACCAATGACTCCTTATGTCCTTTCATATTGACATTCACACATTTTCTAAGATAACCTCTCCTCCCTCATCCTTAGATTCAATTCTAACAGCACCTAATCATATCACCTCCTCCGCCTTCCCTTAACGGGAAAGGTGTTCCTCTCACTCTCAGAGTCTACAAAGTTGATCCCATCCCTTCTGGTCTCTTGTTCAATCTTGCCTTTTTCTTGTAACTCTGACTTGTTTCTTCTACCCACTTATTTCTAAAAAGCTCCATGTTATTGCCACATTTCCTTTCCTTCTAAGCCAAACTTGAAAAAGATACTAAGCACAGCCTCTTAATATCCCATTTAATCTGTGCACATCTGACACTGTCAGCTCTTTGAACTCCACTCCCTGATAACCTCATCTCATCCAGGTTCCAACACATTACCATTTCCTGGATATTGTTCTGAATCCAGATACAGTAGGGTCTAGAGCTGAGGTATGTGTTTTCAGAAACCTTCACACATACAATGGACTACTACTCAACAACAAAAACGAACTGCTCATATGGGCCATAACATAACTCAATCTCAAAAGCATTTATATTAACACCAAAGGCTATACAATGTATGATTTCATTTATATGACATTCTGGAAAAGCCAAAAAACTACAGGAAGAAAAATCAGATCAGTGGTTGTCAGGGACTACATGTGGAGGAAAGGGAAGAATTACTAAAAAGGGGTAAAAGGGAACTTTTGGGGATGATGGAAATGTTCTACAGAATGTTCTACATATCAGCTGTGGTGACAATTATATGTACATTTGTCAAAGTCATCAAAAACTGCATATATTGAAACTCTCAGTAATCACTAAACCTGCCAAACCCTTTCCTCAGGCTACGTCTATGAGCATGTCTCAATTATGTAAATACCTCCTCCTTACTCTGTTCAACCTGAAAATTCCAATACATCAATGCCACCTCTTCGAACAGAGGTAACCACTGAACATAGGTAATCTCTTACACACCATCAGAAGTATTTATATAGCTTTAACATGGCATAATTTTTATGGGTCATTGTGAAATTATGAAAATGCAAACATGAATAGGACAAAATCCTTGCTGTGATTACATATTCAAGCATCAGTTTCACAGCCTAAACTAAGAGCTCCTGCAGGAGCAGTTCAGTGTGGAAAATGAACTTAGGGAAAATGACAGTATCTACTTTTACTAACTTCAAATCACAATTTAACATTTCTGTCCATTAAAATGTAGGCAATAAACCACACTGGAATTAGCACTTCCCATAACTTAGATCACCAATAGGAATTACAAATAGTTTCATCACACTACAGTTGAGGCAAATAACTAGAAAAGTTATTTATGCTTATTGTTACTTCAAAATGACTATCAGATTCACTGCTAGCTTGTAATATTTAATGAGTTAATATGTAGTACATACTCCTATATCACAAATATAACACTTTGACAACTATTTCGCCATGAGTTTCCTTTATAATTCTATATATTTTATTTTATGTGTTCATAAACATCTTTCTGAGAAGAGATCTATGAGCTTTACCAGGCTACTAAAGGGACATTTGCCAGGAAAAATAATGAAGAACCCCTGACCTAGAGGACCTCATTTACCTCCACAGGCACAATACAGTATCTGGCATTTAAAAAAAAAAAAAAAAAAGTAAGTACCCAAAAATGTGCTCACCAAATACATGAACCAACTTATGTCTGAGGTCAATCATTTAACTCCTATGTATTTTAAAACAAAGTCAAGCCCTAGCCAGTGTGGCTCATTTGGTTGGGAGTCATCCTGCAAACCAAAATTCGATTCCCACTCAGGGCACATGCCTGGGCTGTAAGCCTGGTCCCCAGTTGGGGTGTACGCAAGAGGTAAACAATCGATACTTCTCTCTCACATCAATGTTTGCCATCCTCTCGTCCCCTCTCTCTAGAATCAATGAAAGAAAAAAAAGGAAAAATAGTCCAAACAGTCTTTATTTTCCAAATAGGATAAAGGCAACATATGAGACATATTTTATGTTACCTGTAAAAGAGAATATTGAATAAGTCTTCACTTAGATTTTTAAGAGCTCTAAGATCAACTTTTGAAAGCCACACACCTGATGTCTTTTTTTCCTCATTTCATCCTTTTCCATCATTTTCTGTAAGACTTTGCAAAATTCATTCACAAAGCCTCTTTGTTATTATGAAGGAGTAATCAGGTCAACTAATAAAGGTCACTCTCAGTATAAAACAAGCCATCCCTATGCGTGGGTCTGGATGTTGAGGGAGGTAAGCAAGGTTAGACAATGGCTAAATGCCAAGAAAAGAAACACAAATAAAATTATTTACTTATGTAATATGACTTTATTCTTGGAGCCCTAGAATATTTAGTATATATCTCATATATTTTAAGAAACACAGTAATAGGATTTGAAACTCCTGCTAACAAAAGCTCACTTCCTGAAAGAAGACTGGGAAGCTTCTGCAGCAAGACAGGCAATATTGATTGTTTCCTCAACCTTTCTCTCAGTTACTACTAAGGATCATTAAATATCTTCCATTAATTTGTAACTTATTAATAATGTTACAAAACTTTTATAAGTATCTAAACAAATGAATACTTTTATATGTGCTACATACTGCTTCTGTGTAGAGAAATGAACTGAACTCAAGCCAAGCTGCTAGTTTCTCAGAAGTTCCTAGTTTCATAGAGGTATATACCCAAGTAAAAATAATTATGATCAAAGAAAGACTCTAATGCATAGTTAAGCTACAGTGGAACATTAGTGTTTGTTTAGTATCTTGTTTCCAGTTCCAAACTACTATAAATAAGATATGAGACACCAAACAAACCTACGTAATACCAACTGGTACCAGAAGACAACAGGGCTTTTTCCCCCCTGGCAAACAGTTATTTTATTGTGCATGCTACGTTTTCAGAACACTGAATAATCTTCACTCTAAGATTTTAAAATTAACATGTAAACATAACAGTATATATTTAACTGAAAAAATGTAAAATCCCAAAGCACAATTAAACAAAAGAAGATAAAACACAGTTCATTAAAAAAGTACCTATCTAATCTAATAATTTCACATGGAATTATTAAATGGAATTCACATGGAATTATTCACATGGAATAAAATATTTTAAGATAACATTCTTTTTTTCCCATTTTTAAAAAACTTTATTTTTCAATTATAGTTGACATGAAATATTGTGTTAGTTTCACATGGACAGCCCAGTAATTAGACATTTATATAACTTATGAAGTGATCATCCTGATCAATCAAGTACCCATTTGAAAGACAGCATTCTTGACAGTTTGCTCTCTAGGTAAAGTGCAGAATTATATGCCAATAATTTTAATTCAGTTCTTCTTATCATAATTAGCATGTTGGAAAAACTGAATTTAGAATGCATATGAAGTGTTTCTATTCCCTGGCTTCTAAAACATTGTCTCTAATCCTAAAAATTTAACTCCTGAGGAATCCATTACATCCCCTTAAGGAAAGCCAGACTACATAGTTGAGTTACTACTTGAATTTCTTACTGCCATAAAGCCAGGCAAGGGTCTGATTGCAAAGGGATCCCATGAGGGACTTCTTTGGGGCATTGGGATTGTTCCATATGGGTGGTAGCTGCTGCAATAATCTAGCCCTGTGTTAGGACTGAAAATAAGTACAAGTATATGCATGTCCCTAGCAGTTACTCACAATAGCGAAAAGGTGGAAACAGCCCAAACGTCCAACAGCAAATGAATGGATAAACTGTGGTATATACATACAATGAAATATTATTCAGCCATAAAAAGGAATAAAATGTAGAAACATGTTATAATGTGGGTGAACCTTGAAAACATTATGCTAGTAAAAGAAGCTAGACACTAAAGGTCATATATTATACAGTTCTATTTACATGGAATTATCTAAAACAGAAAAATCCAAAGAGACAGAATACAAATTGGTAGTTGCCAGGGGCTGAGGGGAAAGGGAGGGAGAATGGCTTTGAAGACATGGAAATATTTTGGACCTAGTTATAAATAGGTGGAAGTACTGGTTGTATAACAGTATGAATGTACTAAATCCCACTGAATTACTCACTTTAAAATAGTTAATTTTATGCTATGTGAGTTTCACCTGAATAAATTATACACATATATGCATATATACATTATATGGAACTTCAAACATAAGCAATATGGTTATAATGATTATGGCGGTGGTGATACATTTATAATGATATATGATTTTTAAAAACAAGGAAGATCCTGCAAACCAAAATGTCACTGGTTTGATTCCCCAGTCAGGACACGTGTCTGGGTTGTGGGCCAGGTCCCTGGTTGTGAGCCTGTGAGAGGCACCTGATCGATGCTTCTCTCTCTCTCATCCTCCTGCTCTTCCCCTCTCTCTAAAAATAAACAAACAAATCTTAAAAAAAAAAAAAAAAAAAAAAAACTAGGAAAAGCATAGCATCTGCCTTTAACATGCTTAACATTTAGGGAATATGCAGAATACCTGGAGAGGTTAAATATACTCATTTAAAAAAAGATATCCCCCTGTAAAAATAGTCACAGCATAAAAGGAAAAAGAGATTCTCATTTCACTGGCAAGTCTTGTTTGAATGACAAAGCTTAAAAACAATTTCAGTAAACCTTTAAAATCACAGTTACTGATATCTGGCTTTGACAGTTGTGTCAAGATATGAAACTCACCAAGAAAGTGAAAACATGGCCTTATCTACAGAGCCCAGAAGCTGCTACTGTTAGCAGGGAGGGAGACCTACTCACCAACTTAGAAAAAAGCAACCCATCTAATTGCTTCCCAATTGCAAGAGTTGAGCTACAGGACTGCAGGACATTAAAAGCCAGGATTCATGAGTTTCTTCACTCAGCAACTGGCATTTTCTGTATGTCATTTACTGTGCCAGACTACAGCAAAAAATAGTAACTCAAGCCTTAAACTTCAAGGATTCATAGTTCAAATTCAAGCTTCATTAGAATGCGAAGCAAATGAAATTCTGATACATGACTGGTAGAGTAAAAATTGGTACAACCAACTTGGAAAATAATGTGGCAAAATCTAATAAAGGTAAATATATGCTTATCAGATGACTTATGAATTCAATCCAAGGTACATATTGAACAGAAATGTGTACAAATCTTTCCCAAAATAATTTATACAAAAAAGTTCCTAACAGCATTCTTCATTTTAAGCTGAAACTATAAATGATCCAAATACCCATCAACACAATAGCCTGGGTAAATAAACTGTGGGCTACTCACACAACAGAATACTGCACTGCAGTAGTTCTCAACCAGGGATGATTTTGCCCCCTAGGGACATCTGGCAATGTCTGGATGCATTTCTAGGTTGTCACAACTTGGGGGGTCCTACTGGCATCTAGTGGGCAGAGGTCAGGGATGCTGGTAAATATCCTTCAATGCACAGGAGAGCCCCCATAACAAAGAATTATCCCATCCAAAATGCCAAAGGGCTGTTGAGAAATCCTGTCTTACGGCAATGAGAATGAACTATTATCAAAAAGATTATATGAATAAATTCAAACATAATATTGAGCAAAAAAAAGAAGCCAAAGAATGTGTATCTATAATTCCACTTATATACAGCTCAAGTTCAGGCAAAACAAATCCCTGGAGTTAGAAGTCAGGACAGTGAGGGTCAAGAGGGTAATGAGGAAGACTTTAGGGATACAAGCAATGTTTTGTTTCTTGAGCTGAGTACTAATTATCTGGCACTATGTGTAAACTTGTTGGGCTGAATAGTTAAAATGTCTACATTTTTCTTAAGTATGTTATTCTGCAATAAGAAGTTTATTTAAAAAAACTCAGAACAAAAGGGAATTTTACTGTATGTATATTTTAAAAATAAAAAAATTAAATGTTTTTCTACTGCAAATTGGTTAAAATTCACTGGTAAATATGCTTCCGAAAATTTCTCCCTTGGAGCCTGATAATTAAGTCCTAGCTCTCAACACTTAACAATTGTGTTAATCTTGAGCAAGTTATATATTTTTCATGTTTATATATTTTTTTAAATTACAGAAGCAACACAGTGCCAAGGGATTATAAACAAGTGTAAAATGTGAAAAACACTCTTACCAATCTTTTTCCACTCCCAACATATGTACAAATAAACATGTTAATAGAATTAACAGGCACCCTGGCACCCTGGTAAGTGTGGCTCAGTTGGTTGGAGCGTCATCCCTTAACCGTAAGACTGCAGGTTCAATTCCCAATCAGGGAACATACCTAGGTTGTGGGTTCGGTCTGGTCCCCAGTCAGGGTGTCTCTCTCTTTTCCTTCTCCTCTCTCTAAAATCAATAAGCGTGTTCTTGGGTGAGGGCGAAAAAAATAGTTAACATGTATATATTTATAAAAGCAAAATCATATTGCATTCTACCCTGCAACTTTTTTAATTCATTAATGTACATGGAAATCTTTACCAGGAAATAGTGTTGCTATATTCTACTTAATAGCTACACTGTATTCTAATGTATATGGAGGTCTGCACCTTTAAGTGAAATAATGTATCAAACCAATATTTACCATAGACTAATTGATATACAAAGAAGTTAAGTTCCTGGGCATCTCATCAACATTATGATGAAATGACACTGAACAAAATGACATTCAAGGACTCGCTGTATCATAATTTATTAAATGAACCTCCTACTTATGGATGCAGTAATAAATTGGAAACATCAAATAATGCTTCAATGAATATTCAAATAACACTTATATGATTACCTTTGTACAGCTGAGGCTCTCCAAAATAGCTGCACCCACACACATGCACACAATCATCAAATAGGGCTTGCTTCGCCACTCTTTTGTCATGAAGAAGATACTATTCTTTCTAATATTTGTCAGACTGACAGCTTAGTAAATTATAGACAATGAAATTATAGATAATAAAATTATCTTTATTTGTATTTTTTAATTATTGAGGTTAATCATCATTCAAAATGTTTAAAAGCCGCTTAAAAATGTCTTCTGGGAATGTCCTTGTTTTATTACTTGTGGAAAAAGGTGTTTAATGACATTAAGTTTTATCTTCCTTATATGCAAAACTGAGCTAACAATACTTTCTTACAGGGTGACTGAGGTCAAAGGAGAAAAGTAGGAAAGTATAATCAGTGATTAGTAACTAGGGCTATACATCAAAATAATGTTGGAGAGGTTAAAAAAAAAAAAATCACCTGCCCAAAAACCTACCCTAAAAGACAATTAATTCCAGGAACAGCAATCTGAAGGCTATATTAAAGAGGTCCACAGTTGATTCTGATGCATGCACCAGTTTGAGAACCAATGGCAAATGAGAAAAAAAGGCCATCCCCTTTCTCACATATTACCTGTTATTTGTTCTCTTTTTAGATATTTACAGAATTTCTGCCACTGGAGTTTAAATTTCTTAGGGTTGAAAATTCCATTAAAAGCAGTCTTCTATTGTTTTTTCATCCCCTAGCTTAGACTAGCTGAAAAAAAATATTTTCAATTTTTAAATGCAGCTAAGGCTCAGTCCCAAAGAAAACATTCTTACATACTAAGTATATTATGTACAGGGCATTGTGCTTTGGCTAATTATTAGAACAAATCTCAATTTCTCTTTCTACATTTCAAAAACAAACATAATTTTACACTATACCACTTCAAGAATATGATGGATGGCACTTATTACTGTTCATTGGGAAACCCCCTCTGAACTAGAATGTATCGATACAAGAAAGACATATGTTAACACATTCTAATTAAGCAAAAAATAAACAGGTAACATCTCAGCAAATGGATAAACTAGACAGTCTTGTGGAAAAAAAATAACCTCAACCCTATTTCATTATATATATAAAAATTAATGCAAAATGAGTCAGACCTAAACATAAAAGCTCAATATAAAACCTCTAAAACAGCAGGAATACTGATCTAGAGCAAAATTTCTTACAGAACAAAAAACTGTAAAATTTAAAAAATAAACTAGACTTCATAAAATTGAAGGACACCAATAAAAAAAGAGGCAAACCAGGGACTGGAGAAAATCAGCAATACATATGATCTAACAAAGAACTTTTATCCAAAATACACTTTAAGTCTTGCAACTCATAAAAAGAAGAAAATAATCCAATTTTTAAATGGCAAAATATTTGGATACAAAAGAAGATATATGAATAACCAATAAGCATAAAAAAATATGCTCAACATCACTAGACATGATGGAAAGTCAAATTCAACCACAATGAAATGCCACCCTACACCCACTAGAATTTCTAAAATTAAAAAAGATGTCACCAAGTGTTGGTAATAACTGGAATTAACATACATTCCAGTAAGAAAGTACAATCACTATGGAAAACAGTTTGGCAGATTCTCATAAAGTTAAACATAGATTTGCTTACAACCCTGCAATTCCATCCTTAAGTATCATACCCAACAGAAACGAAAACATGTTCATACAAAGACATACACATGACTGTTTATAGAGGCTTTATATGTAATTCTTCCCCCACCCCCACAGCAGGAATAATCCAAATATCTATCAACTGGTGTACAGATAAACAAACTTTAATATACCAATACAATGAAATACTAGTCTTCCATAAAAAGCAATCAGCTACTGAAACAATCAGAAACATGAATGAATCTCAGAAACATTCTGCTCAGGGGAAAAAAAACATATAAAAGAGTAAATATTGTAAGGGTTTCACTTACATGGAATTTTAGAACAGGCAAAATTAATCTACAGTGACAAAAAGAGTTCTGTATCTTGATTTTAGTGGTTGCAACACAGGTGAACACATTTTTCAAAACACACAGAAAGATACTGTTTTAAAATGAACCCAGGATTTGTATTAGGTATGTGGTAAGACACAGATACGTATATGACTGTCATGAAGGACAGAGTTTATGCTCACAGTTACCTAGAAACAGAAGGCAAGCCACACTACAGCAGGCCACAAAGGACAAGCACCAGAGTGGGTAAGGAGTTAGACGAAATGAGAGAAAAATGTATCAATAAAGTGTGGTTTTCACAGGAAAGAATGGGCAAGGCAGGGTAAGCAAGTTAAGAAGGTTTGGGATTGGCTGGTTTGAATAATCTCAGGTGGTTTCCAAAGTATAAGAACTGCCCCCCTTGGCTGGCAGCTGGCCTTGAGGTGATTAGTGCAGGGGGAAGTTGGCCAGGAGTGTAAGAGGCCGGATAAAGGAAGTAGCTGGAGGGAGGCTAGACTCTGGATTGGCTGGTCTGCACATGAAGGGCATACTCCTCCAAAAAGAGTCCATCCTATCCCCTCTCTAGGAATTAGCTGAGAGGGGCAGTGTTTCCAGGATTAAGAAAGCCTCAAACATCAAAACACCAAAAAATAAAGAGGCATGATAATACATATATACTTAAAATGGTGCATTTCATTGAATGTATACTTGAATAAATTTGAAAAAAAAGTAATTTTAAGAATAAATATAACATCAAAGCAGCTAATTCACTAAAAGTGTTGCCAGCACCAAAAACACTTACTTGAAAAAACAATCCTAATTTTCAACAATGGTAGCACAACTTAAATCTAGAATTACTCTACTCTAGAATATGGATTTCATCAATTAAATAACTCAGAAATAACTGTAGTAAGGGGGGTTTGGGAGATAGGTGAAAGGGGAAAAGGGATTAAGATGTACAAATTGCCAGTTATAAAAAGTCACGGCAACATAAAGTACAGCATAGAGAATATAGTCAATAATACTACAATAATTATGTATGGTCTCAGATGGGTATTAGGCTTAGTCAGGGTGATCACTTCGTAAGTTATATAAATGCCTGATCACTATGTTGTACACCTGAAAGTAATATAATATTGTATGTCAACTATAATTGAAAATTTTTTCAAAATTAAAGAAAAAAGCAGCTGTAGAGACATAATCAATTAGGATTTTTCTTTTTGGTTGGTTGTTTTTCTAAGATGGCCCCTATCGATCCTAAGGCACTCGTCTTTCCTCTTCATTCTTTTTTCTTGTCCAGTGATTCTCAACCCCATATGCATACTAGAATCTGATAAAATCTGCCTGAAAGAGGGCTCAAATATCAGAATATTTTTAAAGCTTCCTTGATGGTTTTAATGCATAGCTAGAGAATTACTTCCCTAGTGTATATCAAATTTAGCTGGAACAAAATATCTTAATGCCAGCATATCAAGGCAAAGTACAAAAAACATGATAAACATTTATAATGGAAAACTACTGGTACAGCATTATATTACTTTATGTACCTTCTCTGTATTTTCAAGCATGTTGGCTCATTATTAATCCAATATAAAGGTAAAACAAACAGAAAAGCTATAGGTCAAAAAATTAGAAAATAAATTTCCATTTCTCACAAAAATAGAAAAGTACATAATTCAAAACATAAATGATAAGCTCTCAATCTGGAAAAAAATTACTTTTTGCTTAAATCATTTCCATGGCCACTTAACTGATCTATGACTCTAAAAACAATGACTCTCTGACACTGCAGACTCTATAGTATAGCCCAGAAATTATATCATTCCAGTTCCTATTAATAATTTTGTATACATCTGGTAACACATGCATGGGTTTCCCCACTAGAACACATACAAGGGACTGTATATTAGTCAAGATAGGCTGGATATACTACAGAGATGGAAAAGAGAAAAAAGAGAGGAGAGGAAAGAGGAAAAAAAGAGGGGAGAGGAGGAGAAGAGGAGAGAAAAGAAGCAAAGCAAAGCACCTCAAAGAAACCTTAAACTGTACTCAACAGTATTATAGCTAGTAATAATATTGATAGTGCTATTTTGAAACTAATATATATGTTATAAAATTAACCAATTGAGTAATTATAACAATGTTGTTAGGAAACAGGACTTTCACCATAAGGGATAAAAATATAAAATCAAAAATGTTAAATAAAAATACTGAAATTTAACTTGAATTAGAAATAGTATTAACATTTATTGTTGTTCTCTGAAATGACCTAGAAATAATGACAAGCTCTGGCAATGAAGACCTCCAGGATAGAGAGAGGTCACAAAATATTTTTCCTACCAAAGGAACTGTGATCATTAGAGAAAATAGCTAATTTCAGGCATGGATCAGAATATGCCTGCAATTGCATATTGTCATGCCAGAAACACTACTAAGCTCAAGTCAAAAAAAACACTGGAGCCAATCTGAAAAGGCTCCCACTGGCCAAAGATAGGTCACCAAAAAATACAGTGGCTGCAGTGCACTGAATCAAATACTAAGAAAACAAACAACAAAAACAAACATCAAGCAAAACCACCTCATTGGTCTCCTGTGAAGCTGCTACAACACCAAATCGTAATTTTGAATATTGATAAACAAAACATTTATAATTTGTTTTCCTATATAGACCAATTTCAGAAAAAAATGATAATTATTCTCCAACCCCTAATGAAATAATACAATAGTTTAGTAGTAACTAGAAAATTGTTACAGATATAAATTCTTGGGGGTAGAGCCCAGAAATCTGCATTTTTACTGGCCCTCAAGGAAATAATCCAGTAATCATCAACAGATGCTAAAACCATTACGTAAAAGGTTGATGAACAACTTTAAACTGCAGAGACCAGGCTGATACCACTTGAACCCTCTGATCAATCTTAGCATTACTAAAAGTGGGACAACCAAATATGTGCTTCCCAGTAAAATGCATTAAGAAATATACTGTACACCTACGAAGTAGTCGTCAACCCTCCACACACACAAACCTGTACCAGAATACAATCAAGTCTCTAAGTCTAATTACCAACTTAAAGGAAATGAAGTGGATAAAGAAATAAAAGACACAGTGAGGAAGAAATCAGATCCAAATCCAAAATATGGAACATTCTACAGACAAATTAATATGTGAACTTATTAGGATCCTAATTCAAACTTCTAACTCTAAAGAGGTATTTCTGAGACAATTATGGAAAACTGAACATGAATTCAGTGTTAAATATTAAAGAATCATTGTTCATTCTTAGAGATAATAGTAAATCTTTTAGAGAGTCACATTTTAGTATTGCCAGTGAAGTAACAGGATGTTTACCATTTCCTTTAAAATACTCCAACACCACAAATTAGAAAATTAGTATTTAAAATAATGTGGGGGGAGGGACAAGAGTCAAAACAGTGATTAACTGTTGATGATGGGTATTGTAGTATGCTCTTTACTTTTTTGTTGGAAGTTTTTCATAAAAAGCTTTAAAATTTCTCAGTTTAAGGAAAGTGCACTGATACAATCAAATCTCATTAAAAATGATAGTAAATGAAATGTATACACACACATACATGTCTTTATGACAAAGTGAATATGAGAGGAGAATTTTCAAGGATAGAGAGATTTCAATAAACACAGTGGAACTTCAGTTCTCAAACTTAATTTGTTCCAGAAAGCTGTCCTAAGAAGCAATTTGTTCAAAAACCAAATCTTCTTTTTCACCCAAGAGACGTGTGACTGATTATACTAGGTATCAGCATGAAAGGTTTGTCAAATAGAGAATTGAGACCTAAAGTTTTGTTAGACAACTGAGACATTTTTTCCATGAATGACTTGGTCAAGAACCAAATTATTTGAGAACCAAGATGTTCAAGGTCCAAGGTTTGACTGCATTTGAAAGATGAAAAGCAGCAGCTGACTTTTTGAAAACAGAAGCAGCTACAACCTAAGTGTTAGTATATGGGGGTGTCAACGAGCAACCAAAAGATTTGTCTCCTCAGAGTCCCTTAGAAACATAAGACACTTTGGAGGGTGGAGGAGAGGCACTTGAACAAAAAAGCATGTCCTTCATAGGATATGAAGTTGGCCTTCTCTATCCTCTCTCTTAGTCACACTCTTATGTAGATCAGATTTTTATTCTCTTGGGAAGCTGTCAAAGAAGCACCAACCTCAAGGTTATTAGGGACTTCGGTGAGAGGTTCAGACATGAGACTGAAAAACAGGAGACACAAAAATTCACCCCAAGTAATGATGAAATCTCCCAGAATTAGGATAGAAAAAGACAGAAATTAGGAGAGAGGGAAAAAAAACAAATAAATAAGAAACTTGAAGGATCAATACAGGAAGCTTCCCCTGGAGCTTCCTACTAAAAGTTTCAGAAAAGGAATTCCAGTCAAGATGGCAGCATAGGTAAATACAGTACTCAAAGACTCCCACAACCACATCAAAATTACAACTAAACTACAGAACTGTCATTCGGAACCACCTGAAATCTAGCTGAATAGATGTCCTACAACTATGGAATTAAAGAAGCCTCATGGAGACGGGTAGGATGGAGAGACACTGCAGAACAGGCTGGTCCAATAAATAGCCAAGATGTCTGTGGAAGTGCCCCCTGAGCAGCAACGGGTCTCAGCCCCACTCCAGACTTCCCAGCCCAGGGATCTAGTGCCAGAAGAAAAAATCCCCATAGCTTCTGGCTGTAAAAAATAAGTGGGGACTGAGGCTGAATGAGATAGAGGGCTTCTGAGTCCCAGGCAGTTCCCTTAAAGGGCCCCTATACACACTTGTAGGACTCAATCCCTCTGAGCTTCAGCACTGGGGCACCAGCTTGAAAGGAACCAGGGCCACACGGGGAGGAAATGAATTGTCTGGCAGCAGGGTGAGAGTTGGGGTCATAGCGGGGGGCAGCCTTCTGTCAAACAAAAGTGCTGGCAAAGACCATTGTTCCTTTTCTGAGATGCCTCCACACACCCAGTGCTGGCAGGCAAGTGCCATATCTGAGTCACATCAACCTGGCTCACAGTTTCTGCCCCCCCCCCCCCAGGTGATTCCCTGAGACCCTGACCCACCTAATTTGCAAGCCCACCAAAGCCACTTCCAGTGGCATTTTCCATTTGGCCTCTCTTACCTCATGCTTCAAACTTCCCTGAACTCTCTCAAAGAAACAACACGTGGCTTCTGCATGCCCAGTACCTCTTGCTAAGTGGCACCAGGCCTGGCACTAGAGGCAGCCAGCCTTGGTTTGCAGCTGGGCCTTACTGGGCACCTCCAAGCCCAGCACAAGTAGCAGCCATCTGAAGATCACTCTGTAGCTCATGCCGGGTGACCACGCACCTGTTTGGAGGCCGCCAGAGCCCGTATACCTGGTGACCAATCTGGATTACAACCCTACCACTTCCACAAGGAACACACTCAAGGGCAGAACTCAGTGAGCACTAAAGCCCCACTGAAGCAAGTCCTGCTCTGCAGGATCTACTCCAGCACAGCAGCTCCTCAGCTGCAGTCACAGCCAGTCCTTGCAGCTGATTGTCCTGGGGGGGTCAATCCCTCCCAGTGACGCCAATAGCAATCAAAGTTCAACAAAGACAGTCCCCTATTTGTAGGAGTCGTATCACAGCTCTATTTTATTCACATTCTTACAAACTTCACAATGTAGTTTATGTATGTAAATGTAAATTTTTAAAAATTATATAACAGGCCACATCAGGGTGGAAAGAACACAGACTGAAAAGCTGCAAAGAGCCTGCCAGCTGAATCCTACAAATGAGATTATAACTGTATAAAATGAAATAGCTCAGCCCTGGCTGGTGTGGCTCAGTGGATCGAGTGCCAGCCTGCGAACCATAAGGTCGCAGGTTCAATTCTCAGTCAGGGCACATGCCTGGGTTGCTGGTCAGGTCCTCAGTTGGGGGCATGCGAGAGGCAACTGATCGATGTATCTCTCACACACTGATGTTTCTCTACCTTTCTTTCTCCCTCCCCCCCCCAAAAAGTAAATAAATAAAATTAAAAAATAAATAAATTAAATGGCTGATCCCACATGCTCTTGAAACCAACTCTGCCACTCTAACCATTAGGATTTGATTAGGAGGAACTAAAAGTATGTGACAGTGGCAAACCACCTTTGGGTGACTATAAAAAAAGGCTGGTTGTATCAAGGGATACTCTACATTGGGAAGTGTGAGTACAAGGAAGTGTCCCCAAAGAGATAGGTTAAACTGTTATTCCAGTTCCCCATAAGGTCTGTTTACCCTCATTGGGTCTAAAGACCCCGAATGCTCAAATGGAAAAAAGAATCCCATGGTACTCCAAAACCTCTTGTATTCTCGAAATAAACTCCCACTACCAAAAAAGAGTACATTAGTTCATTTATTCATCCTTTTATCCATTCAGCAAATACTGAATTTGTCAGGGAAGACAAATGCACCCAAGGAAGGCATCTGGATATATACACACATGTACACACAAATTCTGAAAGTGCTAAGTGATAGGAAGGGAAAGTATGAGGTGTTACAAGGAATACAAATAGAGGATTTAACCTATATCTGGAAAATGAGACCATCCTTGCTATCTAAAGAAAAAAAAAATAACAATGAAATTTTCCTTTAAACTGGTAAACACTGACATCAAATAAATACCTGTTTGATTTACTGAACAAATAATTACTTTAATAACCCAAAACAGAAACACCTCTGTTAAATGAATTAAAATGTTTTCCATTCAGTGACTGTTTTTATTAATTCATTTATTCATCAAATACTTATAGAATGCCTCCTGTGAACCAAGTACCAGGAATACAGCACTAGACAAGTTAGACAAAGATTGTGCCCTTATGGAACTTACGATCTACTGAAGGATACAGATTTCATACATAAGTACAACACAAGAAAATAACTGCCATGATGGGAAATACAAGGAAAACATGAGGTCTATTGAGATTTTAAAGGAAGATGTGGCCCTGGCTGGTGTGGCTCAGTGGACTGAGTGCCAGCCTGAGAACCAGACAGGCTCACCAGTTGATTCCCAATCAGGAAACATGCCTGGGTTGCAGTACAGGTCCCCAGTAGGGGACACAGAAGAGGCAACCACACAATGATGTGTCTCTGTCTGTCTGTCTCTCTCCCTCCTCCTCTTCCCCTCTAAAAATAAACAAAATCTTAAAAAAAAAAAAAAAGGAAGTGTTGTAGCCACATTATTCCAAGTAGTGTGCAAACACATGAACCAGATTATTCTAAAAAAACATTAATTATTCTGATTCAGAATCCACAGCTAGAGGAAAAATTGTAAGAGTAAAAAAAATAAACCAAGGGGTGAATGGGTCTGAGAAGGAATTCTAACATTTGAGTACCTCCCATGCCATTTAATTCTCAAAACAAGTCTAGGACAATAGGTGCAGCAAACACTTGGGGCTGCGTCTCCAGCATCCACTCCCCGACTCAGACATGCACAGAAAATCCCAACCTTTAGTGATACATACTGCTTCCCAAGATTATATGTATGGAAACCACTAGGGCAAGGATCTGAACTCTGGTCCATCACACCAAGCTTCAACTCCAGAAGAGAATAACATGCCAAGTTGAGGAGTTTGGACTTTGTTAAAAACAAAGGATTTGGAACTCAAATGTCAGTTTACACCTTAATTTCATCACTTACCGTCTGACCTGATGCAAGGTTCTTAATTTCTCCATGCCTCCATTATCTCATTTATAAAATAGGAATAATCACACCTACTTTATTAAGCTGATGTGAGATTTAAATAAATATGTGTAGAGCACTTAAAATAGTGCTTGGCACAAAGTAATCC
The DNA here is from genome assembly GCF_021234165.1 of Pteronotus mesoamericanus. Classification (NCBI taxonomy): domain Eukaryota; kingdom Metazoa; phylum Chordata; class Mammalia; order Chiroptera; family Mormoopidae; genus Pteronotus; species Pteronotus mesoamericanus. Next base: position 29,371,167 of record NW_026555084.1, on the reverse strand, counting down.
CCTATAAAGCAACAGAGTGTCAAAGGAGATTTCTGAGTGATTTGATCAGAATTATAGCTTAGGAAAGTCAATTCACTAGAGTAGTGTAGAGGGGAACACACAAAAAGTGGGAAAGCTATGGCAAAATTTTTATGAAAAGCACTGAAGGTCTTAGCAAAGATGGTGACAGTGAAAAATGGAAAAGAACTACGATAGTGCAGAATCTGAATGAACAGGACTTAACAAATGACCAAATGTGGCAATCAGAGAGAAGTAAAAAATGATCCTCTGATTTTCCAACTTGATAGACTAAGAATATGGAATGGTGGTGCCAAGAACAGGGACAGGGAGATTGGTTTAGGGCTCCTTTAAATAAAGAGGTTTCTGTTACATTTTATACAGGTAGTTTTTATTTAAAGTAAGTCTTTCCTAAAAGATATTTAAACTCAGCAGGATTTGAAGGCAATAATTATTATATTAGTAAGAAACGAGGTCCAAGTTTATAAACTATTAAAGTTATATTTTTTTACTAACCTGTTTTCTAAAATAAAATGTGGTTCTAAAAAATTTAATATCACTACACAAAAGATGGAAAGGCAAATAAAATTAATAAACTATATTTGCACTTTTAACTGCAAAATTAAGACTCAGGAATAAGCATTGATACCACAGATTATTAACATGTATTTGCTCATAATTCTCAATTTTCCACTTTAATATAATCACACAGAATTTTCTAAGAAGAATATTAGCACCATTATCTCTAATATAAAATTAAAAGGTACAATTTATGGAGAGATATTTTATTTATTTATTTAAATCCTCCCTCAAGAATACGTTTCTTATTGATTTACAGAGAGAGGGAAGGTAGCGAGGAGGGAGGAGGAGGGAGAGGGGGTGAGGAGGAGATGGAGAGAAACATGTAAGAGAGAAACATCCACAGGTTGCCTCCTGCACTCACCCTGACCAGGGATCAAGCCGGCCACCGAGGTATGTGCCCTGACCAGGGATGGAACCCACAACCTTTTGGTGTACAGATGACACTCCAACCAACTGGGCCACCCAGCCAGGGCTGGGGGGGGTAGTCCTTTTAAAATAATAAAAACCCTTGTGAAAGCAGCAGATCTTTATAAAAATTACATTGAAAAAACAAAACTTTTAAAATATGATTCTTATAGGTTATTGACAACGTTAAGAAGCTAGCTTTTAAGAACTTCAGAGGCTCAAAATGTGAGATAAAATCAGAACACTGACAGTGAAAAAATAACAGAACTACAGACGGTTTCTCCTACAGAAATAAAATGCTTTAGGAGTGAAGCCATTGCCTTACCTCTCATTTACTCCACATCTATCTCACTTCCCCCTCCTCAAACACCCCTCCTCAAAAACAAAGATTAACATCACAAATTATCTCCAACTTGACAAATCCCACAGCTACTTTTCTGTTTCTCATCTTACAAGACCTGTCAGCAATCAGCATACAAAACAGCTCATCATTCCATCATTTTTGAAACACTTCCCTTTCTCAGTTGCCCTAACACCACACACCCCTGGCTCTCGCCACGTCTCTCGGTCATTTCCTTCTTTGTAGACTTTCCTCTCCCACATCTGCACATTTTTTTATTTTTCAGGGCAAAGCCCTGTTCATTCCATTTCTCTATCTACAGCCTCTTCCTATATGATTTCACCCATTCCCTTAGTCTTAATATTGACAGTAAGTTCCAATTTTTATCCCCAGTCCCAACCTCTACTGTGAACTCCAGATTTACTTTATTATCTTTCAACTGGACATCTCTAAGTGGGTATTTCATTGGCAACTAAAACCAGACCAATTGTCCAAAATAGAACTTTTGATTCTCTCCCTCAGCCCTCAAACCTGTTTCATATATTCATTCTTCAGATACTTACTAAGCATATGCTCAGGCATTCTCACAACAACATGAGCTTGGGGAAAACAGGAAAATTGTTAACAAGGGCTCTTAAGAATATAAATAGTGTGTTCCGATAAAAAATAGGGAAAGAAGGCTGCTATTTTTGTTAGGGTGTTCAAGATAGGCCTCCACAGAATTATATTCTCCTTCACAAAATGGTGTCCACCTAACTGCGCCAGCCAGAAACCTAGGTATCTGTTCCCCACAAACAATTCATCAAGTGCTTCTACAGCGTTCTAACTCCAAAATGCATTTTTAAGTTGAAAAGAGCTCTCAAGCAAAGAAGAGAGATGTGAATAAGTAATGACAACTGTGAGAAATGTTACAGAAGGAAATGCAATAATCTATAGAAGAAATTACAGTGAAACATAATTCGGGGTAGGAGAAATCAGAAAAGGCTTCCTGGGGGAAGGATAATTACGGTAAGCTCAGATGATCACAACAAAAAGCTAAAGATAAAGGTATAGAAGACTATGCCAAGAACAGGGAAAGCAAAGCATGGCACATTCCAGAAGCTAAAACAAGTCCAAGGTAAAAAAAATCATAGGAAAGGGAGACGGGAATAAAGGCCAAAAGGAAGTGAGAGGTTTACCAAGACTAATGAGTTCGCATCAAAAGAGCACATAAATTTGAGAAGTCTTCCAATGGCCAAATATGGGACAATTTGACTATAATTAATACATTAAAATCCAAGAACTCATGATGTAGTAAAATGATAAAATGAAAATCTTCACTGAACTCATTATAAACTATTCTGAAAAAATGATAAAGGGAAACAATCAAATTTTCATGCTGCTTCTCCTGTGGCAAAGAGTAACCAAATAGGGAGTAAGACGAAGTTCTTCCAGGAAATAAATACAGAAAGAATTAGGATTTGGGTATCACAACCCCTAACAAGATAATGAATTCAGTCAATAATCAATAAAAGATGGTAAAATCATCACTGAAAGAAGAATTTTATAATGAAGAATAAGGCTGATACCACCTGAAATCACTAATCTTAGCATCACTGAAAGTGAAACCACCAGATATTACATAGCTCTGATAGGCAGGAAATACACATCTATGGAATATTTTTTTTAAAGGAATCTAAATCTAATAAAGTTTCTAACTACCAGTTTGCAGGAAATAGAGAATAGGTTATAAGAGTGGTTCTCAAATTTGAGCATCAGAATCACCTGGAGTGGGCTTGCTAAAACACAAATTGCTGGGAACCAGTGAATTAAAGGAAACTGTAATGAAGCAAACAGCCAAATAGAGAATGTGGGAAGTTTTACAAGAAAAATAACCCAGTTTCAACAACAAATCACATTTAAATGGGAGAGAGGGCTGTTACAGAATAAAATGTATTTAAGCAACGCAACTGCAAATGCAGTATGTAGACTCAAGATTCTGATTCAAACAAACTATGAAAAGATATTTTGAGACAGTTGAGAAAATCTGAATATAGACTAAAAATAGATGATATTTAAGATTTCTGTTAAGTCTGTTAAGTAGACTAATGTCTATGTGTTAAAAAATGACTTTATGGAAATTTTTTTAAAGGTCAAGACTACAGTCTTTGCAAACGCCACACACCACACAGCACCACTTTAAGGGAGTTTGGGCCTAGACTGAATGGTTTCACACATAAGCATGAGATCATTATAGTAAAAACTTCTGGTTCCTGAAAACCATGTGGTAAGTACGGCATTAAGTACTTTATATAAGTTATCTAATTCTTAAAATAACTGAAATGAAGAAATTAAATCCTATACCATTTAGCCTGCTAATCAAGATCAACTTGCATTTTTTTTTTAAAGGATAAAGTATTGGGAATGGTTTGGAGAAAGGCAAGAGTGATGGCAAAAGACCAATTAAGATATTTCAACAGGTTAAGAATTCCTGCTGCAGACAATACGAGCAAATGTTCATGTATTAGAAATAAAACAAAAATACAGAAATTGTTTTCGAACAAAACATGAATTATGTCCTACAGACATTTAACTATGAATCAAATCATTCTTTCAAGATTACTTTTTTCCCAAGATTACTTTTAAAGCAATCATTTTATATGTACTACAGTTACTGGGTTTAGACTTCATTCTCTCTTCCACTGGAAAGCGGCCTGATGGAGAAAACATAAAGCAGTATCTTCTTAAATGCACCTTCCTTCCGAAATTCTTTAAGGGATAAAAACAAACTATTGCTTTAATTCTATAAATGAATAAAATAATATCCTCCCTGTGATACCCTTCACACTCATCTCCAGCTCAAGACGCTTAGAAAAGACAAGCGCACAGAAATCTGTAAGGATCTTAAGAGTGAAGACTGATGGGAATGGGATGATGCCTAATCATCTTTTTCAACGGGGTAGCCATGAAAGACAATATTAAAGGCTCCGAAGGCTTCTTTATCAAAAGTTTCTCCTATCACAGTCCTACTGCAGCTTATCACCACTGGGTCCTGTGCATTGCTTACTCTAGGAACTGACTCTCAGGGGCTGAGCTTAGTTATTAATGGCTAAATGTCTCCAAGCCTGATTTAACTACTTATACTAAAACAAAGCAAAAAAAAAAAAAAAAAAAAAAAAAAAAAAAAAAGGTTCTAGAATGGAAAACATGGTATACCGGCACAAACACTAGACTAAAATTTAGTCAAAAACCCAAGTTACATGAGAAGATGCTGAACATCATTTGTTGTTCAGAAATTAAAACCACAGCAAGATATCGCTACACCCTCTAGAATGGCTATAATAAAAAATGACTCAAAAATGGATAATATAGTAAATTTTGTTAGAATTTTTTACAATACAAAAGATTTAATTGCAAAATAGACCAACAATATCAGGTACTGGAGAGGATGTGGAGTAACTGTAACCTTCGCTTTAAGTGGTGAAAATACAAAATGATACAACTTTGAAAAAGCCTGGCAATTTTTTAAGTTAGGCATATGATCACCTATCTCACTGCTAGGTATCCGTATCCACCCAAGAGAAATGAAAACACATGTCCACATAAAGATTTGTGCACAAATGTCTGCCAACTGGTGAATGAACAAATTATGGTATACTCATGCAATGTAATACTACTCAGCAATAAAACGTGAGGAACTAGTAATAAACACTACAACATGAATGAATCTCAAAATCATCACTGAGTTAAATTAGGCCAGACACAAGAAACTATTACCAGTGTGATTACATTTATATGAAATTCTAAAAAAGTCAAAACTTCTGTCATTGGACAAGAAGCAGATCAGGGACTGCCCTGGGTGAGACAGGGTTCAGGACTGACAGCAGAGAGGCAAGTGTTCCAAACCTCCTTTGGTGTGGTGGGTATTTAAATGTATACATATAACAAAAGACATAATGTACTTGAAATGGCTGGGTTTTCCTACACATAAATTATAGCTCCATGAAGTTGTTTTAAAAAGGAAAATTTTTTTAAAAAGATGTGGGTTAATTAGACCTGCAGGTTTACTAAGTGTGACATTAACCAGTTTTCATTTTCTCACATGTACACTCATACACATTTTATTTTGAAAGTAATCACTTCTTTATTGTACTGCAGTTATTAGGTTTACACATGATTCTTATTTTCACTAAAAAAGTTTTATGCAGTTATCTATACTGCTACTTGTCCTATCTCACAAGGTTGTTGTGAAACACCGCACAAGATAACCACTGAGAAAGTGTTTTGGCAACTCTAAAGCAGTATTACACAACCATGATAGTAGACTTCACGTTTTTAAAAAACAGGCATGAAAATGTTTTTTCATATGAATGACCTGAGACCTCTGAAAACTTCAGTGTCCCAAAGCCAATCTTTGCCTAGAAAGAGAGAGCCTATACAATGGTCACCTTTTTAATATCCTTCCTAAACCTGCTTCCTACCAACTCTTGATTTAATGGATGGCTCAGTGTAGCATGATGTAGACTACGCTTTCATTTTTCAAAAGGAAAACACTAAAAAAAAAAGTCTAAAGAAAGTCATTAGAAGAGGACGGCCAAACATTTATTTCCCAGTGGAAAAAACCAAAACCTAGAAAACTGTCTTTGAGCACTTTTTCAAGAGAATCACAATTGGGATTTTTCTTCCTTTAAAGTCAGTTAAATTTCTTTTCATTTACTACTTCAATTTCACGTCTTGCTGAATATTTACTAATGTGACCTGCGTTAACAAGAGTGGGTAAGTTTAACACCAAAACTTTTTAAACCACTGTAGTAGTCATTTCACACTTTCGCCTGTTACAAAATTTAACTGATTCTCATTTTTTCCTACAACCACTGCACGACTGGGTTCTCGGCTATCCTAGCAGGTATGAGTGATATTTGACATTTAGCCTAGCTATATATACAAGTTTCCACACCACACCAAGTATGAAGGCTGTTTTGAAATACACAGTCTCTTTTTCAAATGCAGCCTGACAACTAAATTCTACCTTGAATTCAGTTTTCTATTACATCAAGTCTGATAATTTTAAAGTTTTTCTACCAGCAACAGGTACCGCAACCAAAAATGAACGAAGCCTGTAGTATCACAAAATATTTTGAGGTCGTTTTCCATTTTTAAAGAATCCTTTGAGTAACAGTTCTACGGGGATGATTCTATGGTCATTTCTACCGCCATCCTTCATCTGATTCGGTCCTGCTTCAGTCTGGTCAGTAGTAACCATAATCTCTTAGGTTTCACATTTTTCCTTTGATAACATTGAGGCCGCTGGGTCCGGTAACCGCATACCTCCAATTTTAGCTTCCAAGAAACCTGCAAGAATGGCATCTTGCCCACTCGCTCCTCCAGCTTTCCCTACACTCAGAAGGCTGGCCAAAACGTGCAGCTCTCTCCACATCACCAACCAAGCTGGAATGGAGCACTCAGAGGGCGACTGGTCACGGGGAGGAGGGGAGAACTTCTCCGCCTGGAGGACGGCGGCTGAGGTCCAACCCAGCCCGCGCCCAACTCTCCTTGCCGCCAGAAAAGCCTGTGGACCTTACGCTTAGGCAGCGGTGCTCGGTCCTGAGCGGCAAAGCTGCGAGCTGCTGCCGAGCAGGGCGTAAACAAACCGACCCCGAGGAAGAGGAAGGGGCGACCCGGGTGGGGGGTGGGGAAAAGGGACCTCGCTCCGACCCTCCAGCGCAGGTCCGCAGCAGCTTGGCCCCTCCGACCGCGGCCTGGGTCCCAGTCCCAGCGCCGCGCTGCAGCGCGGGCTTGGACACCGAAGGCCCCCAGCGCGTCTGGAGTCCACAGCCACAAGGCCGTCGGCTCCGCGCCCCCAGCCCCGCAGCGCCCTACCTGAACACGCAATCCGGGTCCCGTGCGTCCCTACCGGGTACGCCTGACCCATTCCTCTTGCTGAAGAGCTTCTGGAACAGCGTAGGGGCCATGCTGGCCACAGCCAAGCCGGGGTCGCTACTCCGGGAGCTCGCTAGGCCCCCGCTCCTAGAGCCGCCCTGCCACCCCCATGGGCGCCTCAGTCATATGACAGAAATTAGTCACTTCAAACGGCCACGGCGCGCGGGGCGGGGCGCGAGGCAAAGCTGCTGTTCATTGGCTGGCGGTGTGCCGCGTCACGTGGCGGCGCGCGGAGCAGGGGGCAGGGTGGGGGCGTGGGGCGGAGCTGCCGCCCATAGGCTGGCGACTGGAGTCCCTCACGTGGCAGCTCACGGGGCGGGGCGTGCGCGGAAGCTAGAGGAGGGGAGAGGAAGGGCGCGACGGGGAGAGGGTGAGGAGCTGAGGAAAGGGGAGGAGAAGGGAGGGGAGGGCTGAGGCGCGAGAGGTGACTGGGGAAACCTAGCGGGGACGCGCTCCGGTCCGGATCTTCCGTGACGCTGTCAGTTGCTATCTGAGGCTACGGCGGGGTGGCGTGGGGACAACAGCAGGGACTTTGGAGTGCAAAAGCCTTCGGTTCCTTGCACTCTCAACAAAGAGAGATGTTTGGAGTAACGTGGGCAGCCAACCCGCCCTCGTGGTCCCCATCTCAGCCTCTGTGGCTTTGCACCTCTACCCGGAGCGTGGAGGAGTCCATGGAGAGCGGGGCAGAGAAGCCGCGCGAGCGTTACCCATGGGGCCGCGGCCACTGGCCTGCCCGCGCCCGGTCACAGAAGTGTCGGCTTAGAGCTTAACAGCGTGGGACTGACTCATGGGGTCTGACAGAGGACCCTGCCAGGACACCCGCCCCGCGAAGGCTCCCAGCAGAGACGGCCTCCCCCGGGGACTGCGGGCAGCCAGGCTCGAAGACACCGGGGATTACGTAGTCCCTTGGAAGAGCTAGCAATAGGAGTCTGAGGATTTAGGCTCAATATTAATATCTAGGTATGAGGAACTGTGAGACTGTAAAATGGATTTGACAGGATGAAAGCTTGTTTCCAAAGAAGAACACTATTGCTCATAAATGACTTTACCGTCTTATTAAATAAACCCAGGGAGCCAATATTTAGCAGGGTTTGGATCAAACTGGTATTAAAAATTTTCAGCATCCCCACTCATTCACCCACTCCCACTCCAAGAGGAGGAATGTTGTGCTATGGGATGCAATTCTCTGACAAATACCATGTCAGGAAATGACTGGTATGTGGTTGGAAGTTTAGATTAAAACACTTTGATAATTTCATTTAATTAGGCATACAAATCAAGTTGTCTTTTAAGTGACTTCCATATCCTACTGTTTTGCAACTACAGCTTAACCTAGAAAATAAGTGATCTACTATAGAAAAAAAGAAAGTAATGGGCAGAATATACAGGGTGGGAGGAAAGCAGGTTTACAGTTGTTTGTATGGAACATAATATAATAATAAATAATACAAGAATAAGACATTTCATGTACTTAAAACTGTAAACCACCTTTTGTCCCACCCTGTATGTCTGAGAATATCAGTGATCAACATGTTGTTTCAATAGTACAATATTTTAAAGCACTATTTATATATGATTGACAAATTTATTCATTCCATAAATGTTTGCATGCCCTTGGTCTAAGCACTAACAAACACACACACAAAAAAAAGACTATGATGGAGCTAGTTTTCTATATGAAGAGACAGTAACTAAGTAAACAAGGTAATTTCAGATTTGTGCTCTGAATGAAACTAGCAATGAAATGAAGGAGTGGGAATGGTCTCTCTGAGATCACATTTGAGATGCTCAGGCTAAAATTCATTCAAAGTTCCTCTGTACATTGCCCAAGTTCCAGAAGTTACTGGACAATACAGGAGCAAAACAGCAGGAGTGTATCATTTACACATTGAAGATAATCCTCTGGACTCAAGAGCCAAACACTAACAAAGTTATAAGGCAAAATGAACTAGGCATATTTTTCTCACAAAATGTGAACATGAAATGAAATTTTTGTAAACAAAAAATAAGTCAATGCAATTTTTAGGAAGTGAGAAAATGGCCCTGACTGATGTGACTCAGTGAGTTCACATTGTACTGCAAATCAAAAGGTCGCCAGTTCAATTCCTGGTCCTGGTACATGCCTGGGTTGCAGGCCAGGTCCCCAGTTGGGGGCTTGCAAGAAGCAGCCCACATTTCCCTCACACATTCATGTTTCTCTCCCTCTCTTTTTTCCTCCCTTCCTCTCGCTCTAAAAATAAAATATTTTTTTAAAAAGTGATAACATGCACATCCTATAAGTCAATTAATCAATCAGTTGGGGAAGTTTGGGGTTTTCTTTTATACTAGCAAGTGACAGTAAATGAGTGTAAATGTGGAAACAGTCTAAACCCTGTCTGTATAAGGGCAAAGGCCAAAGACGTAGTCCCAGGTCCCTTCAGAAGGAAGTTTCTAAATACAATAACCTTATGCGCTTTCATCTTGGAAAACAGTTACTTCATGGATAATTATAGATATTACTAGTCAGCGAAAGAACATTACTGCATGCATAAGAGATACTTTTAGTATTCTCTAATCATGTAATGACTTCATTGCTGTAGTCTTAATCTTACACTTGAAAGGTACAGAAAAAACTAAGTTTACTTGCTGTCATTCATTACATTCCCTTTACATTGAAACATAATACTCAAATTACAGAATGGAGAGCACTGATATGATACATGCTGGTCATTAAAGACATATAACTATACTTAATTATGCAGATAAAATTGGAAATATTTTAAAGTTCAACAATAGTGTGTATTTTTTTCTTTTTTCTTAACACTACCTCTTCACCCAAAGAGGCTGAGGTATTTTAAAGCTGCCTCTTTAATTTAGGGAAGTCAACTTGGAGGAAATGTGAGAAAGAAAATAATTATCTATTCATTAATGTTATATGGATATGGAACTTAGGGTTAGAAAAATGACATAAGGCCTACACTTTTACACAGGGACTCCCCCCAAACTCCAAGGGCCTATGGGTTTCCATCCACCTGCTTTCAATAACATAAAAGACTGGGCAGTCTCTTATGTTTACCAGATACAGGAAAAGGTGGCAATAAAACTGGAATTTTGCTCCCTTAACCACCATGCAAATAAGCATGATATTAATTGTGCTAAATTTTCCAGAAATAAAATTTTCATTAATGACATCTCAAAATAAGACATTCAGAATCAAGATGATAATGTAAAACTGCCTAAAACACTTAGATAAACCCAGGGTACCTCAGTTTCAAAATTTCTCACTCTGGCCAATTAGTTCAGTTGGTTGGAGCATCATCCCATAAACCAAAGGTTGCAGGTTCGATTCCAGGTCAGAGTACATATGTACATTGCAGGCTCAAACCCTAGTGGAGGCCATATGGAAGGCAACTGATGTTTCTCTCTCACATCGATGTTTCTTTCTCTCCCTGCCTTCGCCTCTAAGGTTAGTGAACATATCCTCGAGTGAGGATAAAAATAAAAATTTTTTAAAACTCTTAAACCAACAAATAACTTACTGCTATCTAATACAGGAATGGCAGTGGTTTGAGGCACCAGAAAACATTCATTTACTCAACAAATATTTCTTAAGTCACTCCAAGGTCTCAGACTCTCTTCTAGATACTGAGGATACCATGCTGAACAAGAGTCCCTACTCTCAAGAAATTATTTCTTAGTGGGAAGAAGCAAAATAAATAAGATGTTTGGAAGTTGTACTTAAAACGAGGAAAAAATAGTTGATAGTAAGCAACTGTAGGGTGCCAAACTTAGATAGGATGGTCAGGAAAGCCCACATTAAAGATGTGGAATCTGAACAGAGGTATAAAAAAAGGAATGAAAAGGAACTAACATGGGAAGAAGATAGTCAAGAACATTCTGGCAGAGAGAAGAAAAAGTATAAAGTCTCTAAGGCAAGAATGGGTTTATCCTGTTTAAAGAAGAAAAAGGAGGCCAGAGTTGCTAAGTATACTCCATAAGAGAGATGTTTGAGATATGGTTAGAAAACTGTAAGGGGCCAGATGAAAGTTATTGCACCATCTAGGAAGCTACTGCATATTTTAGGCAAGAGCTCATGGTGGCTAACAAGGATTACTTTAGAGATATAGCTAACAGGACTTGTAATAGGAGTGAAGGAAAGAAAATCAAGGACTGCCCGCTAGGTTTTTGCCTTAAGCAACTAAATGGAAGTCATTTCCTGATTTAAAAAAATAAAAAGATCAAGAGAAGCACAGGTTTTAAGAAGAAAGTTGAGCATATTAAATTTGGATGTATTAAGTTTGAATTGTCTATTAGACATCAACATGGAAATTCTGAGAATATACAAGGTCTGTCTGGAAAAAATTTCAATCATTGTTAATATACCAAGAATGGTTTCTGCAATGTTGATGTAAGCTGGCAGCCAAGGAGACTGGATTGGAATGCACATGTGTGAACAATGATGACTTCACTGTACTAGTCAGGGGGGGCAGTAGACACTGTTGAGCGAGCATGTGTACTGTGTGGTCATTGCAATCAAAATGACTAAGCAAGTAGAGCAACAAATCTGCATCAAATTTTGTATTAAGCTTGAACATTCCTACATGGCAACTATTCAGGTAATTCAGAAGGCCACAGCTATGGGCAACTAGTGACTGGCAGCTTCATCACAACAATGTGCCCACTCACAAATTGTGTCTTGTATAGAGTTTTTTGGTGAAACATCAAATCACCCAGGTGGCTCAGGCCCTCTACAGAACCAGATTTGGCATCCTGCAATTTCTGGCTTTTCCCAAAACTAAAATCACCTTTAAAAGGGAAGAGATTTCAGACCATTGAGATTCAGGAAAACATGATGGGGCAGCTGATGGCAACTGGGAGAACTGTGTGAGGTCCCAAGGTGCCTACTTTGAAGGGGACTGAGGTGTCATTGTCCTGTATAATGTTTTCTTGCATCTTGTATCTTCTTCAGTAAATGTCTCTATTTTTCATAGTACATAACTGGATACTTTCTGGATACACCTTGTATGTACAGAAGCCAACATTAAAAGGAGATTAGGGAGTCATCATCTCATACGCAGAATTTAAAATAATAGAATAAATGAGTTTGTATGGCAAGAAAGTGTACATATAGAAGAGGGTCCAGAACTAAGACTCAAAAATGGTAACACAGGTTTTGAAGACAAGGACACAGCAAAGAAGAAAGAGAAGGAGCAGTAGTGAGACAAAGATAAGAAAATGTCCCCCAAATAAAGGAGTGGTCGACTGTGTTGAATGTTGCTGAAAATTTAAGATTTGTCAAAATGCTTATCTTGACAAGAACAGTTTTAATGGAGTCATATGAGCAAAAGCCTGAATGAAATGGGTTAAAAAAAAGAAAGGGCAGAGAGGAAATAGTAAAGCAAGTATAGACACTTCCTCTTTTTGCCAAGATAGGAAGCACAGAAATGCGGATTGAAAGGAGATGAGTCGAGGGGAAATTGGGTTTCCTCTTTCTTTCTTAAGATGGAAGATTATTAGAAAATTTTGTATGCTACTGGCAATAATCTAATAGAGATGGTGGAATCAAGCACCTACTATGTTCCAGGTGCTAAGAATACATTAACCTGTACAATCTTTGCCCTTAAGAAACTAACAAGTAAACAAGCTATTACAGATTGTGATCAGTGTTTTTAAGGAATCAAAATTTTACCTTCAATATAAAATAAATAGGCTTCAATTCCTCACCTGGAATTCTATTAGATGTATACAAGACTTCTGGTCAAGACGGAGGTGTAGGTAAATAGAGTCTCACCTTCTCACACAACCACAGCAAAAATCACAGCTAAACTACAAAACAACTATCACCAAGAACTGTCAGAAAATCAAGTTGTATGGAAGTCTAACAACCAAGGAATTAAAGAAGTCACATTCATCCTGATGGGTAGGAAAGGGAGACATATGGACACGCACCAAGACACATGGAATGGGCAGTCCCACACCCATGTGTGGTGGATAAAAATCAGGATAAAAACCCCTCACTCCCAAGGCATCCAGTCCCACCCCAGACCACCCAGCTCAGAGCTCAAATACCAGGAAGTCCCCATTAACTTCTGGCTATAAAAATCAGTGGGGGTTGGTGCAGCAGAAGAAACTGCAGGATTCTCAGGAGTCTCCTCTTAAAGGGCCTGCAACAAACTTAGGACTTATACAGACACTCTCCCTGTAGGCTCCAGCATCGGAGCAGCAGCTGGAAGGGCACTGGTAACATACAGGGAGAAAATTAAGGAAACATGCAGAACAGAAACTGAATCATAGCTACAGAGATCATTAGGAGGGTTATCAGCTAGGAGGAGAAAGAAGGAGAATGGAGACAAAGGTGCAGGGATTAAGAAGTATAAATTGATAGGTACAGAATAGACATGGAGATGTGAAGAATATAGGAAATGGAGTAGCCAAAGAACTTACATGCATGACCCATGGACATGAACTAAGGGGGGAAATTGCTGGGGAAAATAGGGGGTGCTGAATATAGGGGGGCAAAGGAGGAAAAATTGGGACAACTGTAATAGCATAATCAATATTTTTTTTAAAGTATACAAAAGAAGGTCCTTTATATAATGACATACTTCCATGACAAACATTCTTTCAACAAATATTTTTCAAACACTTAATGTGTTTAATGTCTGGCAGCGCTAGAATCTGGAAATAAAATGAAGAACAAGATGCAGTACCTACACTCAAGGAGCTTACAGTCTGGGGAGAAAAAAACAGAATTTGACAGGCAATTGTAGTACATTGTGACAAATGTTGATGTGGGCAAGTATAGGACACTACAAGAAAACAAGAAAACTACCGTTTTGGCAGAATTAAGGAGAATTTTCTGAAAAAAGGAATAAATAAGGATTGAAAATAATAGGAGATGCTAAAGAGGATGTGGGCAAGCAAAGTATGTTTAGGCAGATGGGACAGCACATGCAAGGCCTGGAGGGAGGAGAGAATATAAAAATTCAGTGACCTATATAACGTAGGGGTAAAATTGAACTGTATTGAGAGAAGTATGTGAAATACACTTAAAGTATTCCACTTCATTCAGAAAACATTGGAGAGCTATTGAGAGATTTTAAGCAGCAAACAACATGGTCAGATTAGCATTTTAGAAAACTCCCTCTGGGTGCATTGTGGAAAATTGACTATAGGGTAAAGAATAAAGGCTGAGAAACTAGTGAGGAGGCTGTTACACTAAATCAGGCAAGAAAGTACTGGCATGAACTCAGAGAATAGCCATAGGAAAGGAGGACAGTGGAAAATATGGAGGGTTATTTAGGATTTAAAAATCAACAGAATTTCATGACTGACTGACTGTGAGAAGGTAACAGAGGGGAGGAGTCATGGGTGATGGCCAAACTTCTAGCTCAGGTAACCTGGATGGATGAAGCTATCTAGCACTGCAACAGATAATAGGAGAAAGAATGGCTTCAAAGAGGAAGATCAATTCAGTTTGGGGTATGTTAAACAAGATACTATGAGAACCCACATAGTGATAACAAGTACATATTTGGCTATATAGATCTAGAACCTTTAGAAAGGTCTTGGTTGAAGTCCATCAGTCAGGATATTCTATGTTGCACATGATAGAAAACCACAAAAAGGAAGGAAGGAAGGTAGGAAGGAAGGGAGTGAGGGAGGGTGAGAGGGAGGAAGTGAGTTGACTAGTTCTCATAACTAGACCTAAAGTAGATGAACAGTTCAGGCACAACTGCACCCAGGGACTGCAACAATGATATCAAGAATCTAGTTTCTCCAATGGACAGTAACTGTTTCCCTTAAGATCAGGAACAAGGCAGATGCCCACCTTCACCACTTTTATTCAACACAAAACTGGAAGTCCTAGCCACAGCAATCAAACAAGAAGAAATAAAAGGCATTCAAATTGGAAAGGAAAAAGTAAACTGTCATTATTTGCAGATGACATGATACTGTACCTAGAGAACCCTAACGATTCCACCAAAAAACTACTAAAACTGATAAATGGATTCAGTAAAGTAGGATACAAAATAAACACCCAGAAATCAGTTTCATTTTTATACAACAATAATGAACCATCAGAAAGGAAACTAAGAAAACAATACTTGCAAGTAAAAATCCAAGTCTGTATATCTCAGCATTCCCCCAAAAAGCTGAGATTTTCTTTAATACTTATCCAAGGATATGTTTATTGATTTGAGAGAGAAAAACATCAATCGATTGCCTCTCATACACATCCCATCCAGTGATCAAACTCGCAACCTAGGTCTGTGCCTCTGACCAGAATCGAACCCACAGCCTTTTGGTGTATCGGACAACACTCCAACCAACTGAGCCACGCCACTAGGACAAAAGCTCTGAGATTTAATCCAATAGTATCATTTTAGGTCTTGGACCCTCTCCTGAATCAATCACTGTAACAGAGTTGGGAGGGCTATGTTAATTGACTTAAGCCATTAAGGGCCCACCCTTGGAACTATGAGTGGGATCACTCACCTAAACCATGTGGCTTAAAAGTTCAAAGTACAATTAGGATGGAGGTAGAGAGAAACAAATACAATGAAGAACAAGATGTAGTGCCTGCACTCAAATAGCTTGTAGTCTAGGACGAAAAACCAGAATTTGGCAAGCAATTCTGATAAATGCTATGATGTGGGCAAGTATAGGATGCTGTAGGAATACAGGGAAACACACATCTTTAGGGGGAGAGATGCAGAGTCAGTAACCACACCGTATCTACTATCACTATCCATGACATGAGGCAAAGCCATGAGGAAAAGATTGAGGTCAATTGTACAGAGATGGTAACTGAAGCCAGTGGTAGATAAAATCACCCAGGGAGACTGTGTAACACAAAGGAGAACCCCAGGAAGTATGAAAATTTAAAGACAGAAAACCAAGCCTTCCGAAGCAATGGAAGAGAAGGAGCTAGAAATGAGATGAAAGCCTGGAGAGTAATGTTTTGTAGAGGTCATTCCTTACAGGAGGGTTTCAAGAAGAGAATGCTAGTCTGCAACATCATTAGCTGGGAGTGGTTGGGTAAGATGAGAAATGAAAAAAAACCCTTAGGTTAGCCTCAAGGAGGTTGCTGGTACCCCTGAGGGGACCCGTGTCATTGGAAAGCCAGAGCTGACGCCAGCCAGAATTTGTGTGTTGGGGGTAGGGAGTGGAGGAGAAAGGGCTGAGGACATTAAATAATGAAAAATGTTTGGGTAGGTAGAAGGATATATGAAATAAAGGGAGTATTTAAGATGTAAAATGATTCAACATTTGAAAATGCCGATTACAAAGTAACAGTAGAGCAGGAGAGGATGAAGATAAGTTTTACCTAGAATATCTGCACATCACATCCTTCATATGAAGATGTATGTATGCTATATACACAACATGAGATGAAGAGGCTCTTCATAACTGAACAAACCATGGTGAATTAATCATACTTTGGAGAGGTAAAAAAACAAAAACACGTTACAAATTTTAAAATGGATTTCACAAATAAGTGAAATCATAAGATATTTGTCTTTCTCCTTCTTATTTCACTTAGCATAATGCCCTCTAGGTTCATCCATGTTGTTGCAGATGGCAAGATTTCATCCTGTTTTATGGCTTAGTAGCATTCCATTGTATATACATACCACTTCTTCAGCCATTCATCTACTGATGGATACTTAGGTCGCTTCTATATCTTGGCTATTGTAAATGATGCTCCAATGAACATCTAGAGGCATGTCTCTTTTAATTTAGTGTTTTGAGTTTCTTCAGATAAATACCCAGTAGTGAAATTGCTGGGTCCTTCTTTGTCTCTTGTTATAGCCTTTGTTTTAACGTCTATTTTGTCTGGTGTAAGTATCGCTACCCCAGCTTTTTTTCCCCCTTCATTTCCATTTTCATGAAATACCTTTTCCCAACCCTTTACTTTCAGCTTGTGTGTGTCTTTCTACCTGAAGTGAATTTCTTGTAGGCAGCATATGTAAGCATCTTGTTTTCTTATCCATTCAGCCACATTATGTCTTTTGTTGAAGCATTTAATCCATTTACATTTAAAGTAATTGTTGATAGATATGTAGTTATTCACACCTTTTATCTTTTCTCATTCTTCTTAAAGAAGTCCCTTTAATATTTCTTGTAATACTGGTTTGGTGGTAATGAACTCCTTCAGCTTTTCTTAACAAAATAAATGAACAAAAAAACAGAAACAAACTCATAGATACAGAGAACATTCTGATGGTTGCTAGATGGGAGGGAGTTGGGAGGATGGGTGAAAAAGAGGAAAGGATTACAAAGCACAAATCGGTAATTATAAAATAGTCATGAGGATGTAAAGTACAGCATAGGGAATATAGTCAATAATATTGTAATAACTATGTCTGGTGTCAGATAGGGATTAGATTTATGGCGGTGATAACCTTTTAAGTTATAGAAATGTCTAACAACTATGCTGTACACTTGAAACTAATATAATATTGTATGTGAATTATAATTAACAATATTTTTTAAAATGTAATGGGAATTACATCATGCCTGGCCTTTCATGCATTTTTAACTGAATTTTCTGAGTAATTATGACCCAATTTTTTTCATGAAGTATAATTTGAAAATATAATTTTAAATGTTTAAAAATTAAATTTAATTAGTTATAACTGCTGAAGTAAAGGGGCCCAGTCCTATTGTTGACCTGTTTTGTATCACAGACCATTTTGAAAATATGATGAGAACTATCCACAGAAGCAGATGAACTGCTTTTTTTGATACTCTTCCAGGAAGGCTCACTGGAAGACCTCTGAGACCTCCCCACAGGTATGAGGTAAGAGTATACCTTCTCCTAGGACTTGTCAACAGGAATCCTCTTTAGACCTCTCATGTCTGCCAGACAGCAAGCAGGTTTATTCTACTTTCCTTCCTTTTAATCATAATCAAAGTTATATCCCCTAAGCCCTGAACACCAATTGCAGAATTCCTTTCCTCTTCCTACCTTTCCCTACATTCTAGCTGATAATACAGGAACAAATAAACAAAAAAATTTTGGACTCAAATAGTCTTGAAATCCTGGCTCTGTCACTTTCTAAATTACATGATCCTGGCCAAGTATGTATCTCTGAGCTATATTTTACTTACCAGCAATATGAAACTATCAAATCTTTATTTCCTCCAGCCCCAACTGTGCTCAGTCTGAGAACTGGGTATCATTCGTATAGGAACATACCACCTCATTAAACTATCAAATAATCTATTCTATTTCTCTCCTCCTACCCTTGGATTATAAACTCCTTGAAGGCAGGGAACAGACCTTCTATTTAACTTCTCCTTCCCCTTCTGCTTATCATATTTTTGCTTTTAAAACTACCATAAGACTTAATGACTTAGTTCAGTAGTGATTTAGAATTCAGGTCTAAATTTGGTTCTAACCACCCTCATTAATGATCTTTTCTGCATTCCTAACAGGTTTCCCATGTTTCACCTGCAGATGAAAATGTAAAACAAAAATCACACATAGTTTTGTTAGTGGCTTAAGGTCTTGTCAAATCGTTTACAAGATTATCTTTATGGAACTCTTTTAAAAGTAATTACTATATAGGTTACCTAACCTCAAATTAATCAATTTTAAAATTCTCTTATGGAAACAGCTTCAAAAATTTGACTCTCATTTACTTTTATGTATTGATGTAATAACTAGTAAAATCATCAAAGTTAAAATCTCACTAACAGTTATACAACTGTACTACGTTAACTGCCAAGAGAATCACTGCTTTGTAAGAAGGGCATTGTTGAGATGTGAGAAGTTATAGTACCAAAAAAATAAATAAATCCTACAGATAGCATTAGCTAAAGAAGGTTGTTTGGGCATAAGGTGATATATGAAATATTTAGTGTATAATTTATTTTTTTCTTTATTGTTATTGTTGACACCACTGCAGATGTCCTTATTTCCCCCGCCTTTGAGCCCCTCCTCCCAGCCCTGACTCCCCCTTCCCTCTGGCCATCACCACACTGTTGTCTGCATGATTTATTGTACATATTATACATTCCCTGCTTCAGCAAACCAGGAGTGTAGAGTTTCTTTCAGTCAGACCTGAAATTAGTTCTCTCACTCATGTGGCTTCAATTAAGTTCTGTTAAAAATAGTTTGTAATATAAGCATTTTCATTTTTAGTGCTTCAACAACTTTACTAATTTCAATCGATACAGAGGATAAACTTTGGGAAAAAAAAACAATCAAAGGAAGTTACACAGAGTTCTGGTGTTGGCTCTTTATAAATAGTTTAAATCATATATTTAGTGCACTAATAAAGTCCTCTAATAAAGCTATTTTTTCTTATTTTATAATACAAATACATATATTTAAGAAGCATACAGAAAAATATTTCTCTCTTATCTGATTAAACGTAATTCATAAGAATCTCAGTAGAATTTTAACACTAGGATATATCACAAATAATTAGAGAAGTCTGATTTTTGAATTTCATATAATTTCAGGCAGACATTCTGCTTTATGGACTCTGACTTCACATTCATGTCTTCAATGTAGTGAAAATTCAGCCACAGCTGCTATATCCTGCCACTTGTTTTTATTATAATATCTGGAGAAAAAAATATAACAATCAATTACTTCATATATATCACAAGCAGGTGCCCAACAGTTATTAATAACCAGACTTTGGGCAGAGGGCTCTTGATGCCCAGCCCACACCCCATCAAGCTTTAGGAAACAACCCCAGAGTCCCTTAGAAAAAAAGGGTGGGGGAATAGGTGGCCCACTCCTTCCTGGACAGGCTGAGGACAGTCTTTTTGGAGACACAAAAAGACGTGATCAATAACATTCTAGTGGGAAAAAAGCCCAGCAAAGACGGCTGTCAGTGGCCATCACAAGGCCTCTAACCCCAGCCTTGTAACTTGCAGTAAATCATCCTTGTCCTCCTCAGCCACCACCTAAGCTGGAGTCCCTCACATTTTCCCATCCACCCTTCCTCTACATTCTCCTACTCTTTGTTTTATCTGAGCCCAGATTCTTCCCAATACAGGATTCTGAGGTCTTCCCCTCTGTGCCTCTGCCCACCAATTTTGTTCCAAGAGATCCAGAGTGGAGCCAGCTTTACTTATTCCTATTGTCACTTTCATATGATACACCTCACCCCCTGACCTATCCAGCCTATTTATATCAATGGTTCTCAAACTTTGTTATACCTTAGAATTACCTGAACTTTTTATATGTCCTGACATCCAGGCCATACTCCATAGAAATTTAATCAGAATCTCTGGGTCAAGGGACTCAAATATCCAGGGAAGTCTGATGTGCAGCTAAGTTTGAACACCAGAGACCTATACCTTTGCCATTCAAAGTACGGTCCATGGACCAGTAACTTCATCATCATCCAGGAGTTTATTAGAAATGTAGAATCTTGGTCTTCATTTCAGACCCACTGAATCAAAATCTCCATTTTTAACAAAATCCTCAAGCAATTCTCATAAGTACATTAACATTTGAGAAGCACTGGCTATTCTACCCTCTGTTCCTCCTTATTGTTCTTTACTGACCTTAGACACTGTCTGCTCATTTATTAAAGAATTTGGAAACAGTCATCCTCTCCACTCCAAATTTGGAGTAACTTCCCAAATGGGCAACCCCCCACCCAACTACAGTCTTACCTACCCCTCCTCAGCCTTAATATATACATCCAAAGCCATGCCCTGTATTTCCCCGACGTCACCTAGAATGTGTCATTTCTGAAACTTTCCAATGCTAGAAACCGGGAAGTCATCCTCTGTCTTCTCTCACTACCCTGTACCACTATCTGATCAGTCACGAAGCGCTGGGTATTATACCAATAAACATTTTCAGTTTAAACTGGTTCTCAAGTCCCAGAACTCCTGACCAGATTGCTGAAGCAGTGACAAGGAATAAGCATTATTTATAAATTCCGCAGGTGGTCTGAGTGCTACACTTTGAGATACACTAGTTCAGATGTTTATTTTCTCAACTTTGCTCGTCATGACTTGTAAAACACCCGCCTGATCTTTCTGCTCCCAGGCTCCCTTCTTTCTAAGACACCTCCATATTTATAGCCAGAATGATCTAATTAAAGAACAATTTAACCAGGATAAAGTCAAAATCAGTATGGCTTAGGAGGTTCTCCACAATCTGACCTCTGATTACTACACACAACTCAGTTCTCAGAGAGTCCAGCCTCCACTCCAGCTGAGCATAACTATGTTCAGTTCCTAAGTACCCGAGGGCGCTGTAGGCCTCTGTGTGTTTATTTACACTAGTGCTCTGCCTAGAGGCCTATGTCAGGATGCCCCAGGGACTTTAGATGATCCTCCAGAGCATTTCCCACCTTCCCCATTTACCCGAAAGGGTCCTACATAGAGCTCCATAAAAGCATCTGAGGCAAAACAAGCCTCCACCTGGACTTGTTTTGTATACCTGACTGCCTCTATGAGATTTTACAAACTTCAAAAGACAACTGTCTTTATTTCAATATTACCAGCAACTAACGGTCTAGCACATGACATCGACTCAATAAATGTTGCTGAATGAATGCAACAATAAACTGAAGAACTTTTTCTTTTTAGTCTATAGCTGTATGACACCAAATCAACAGTCTTAAAAGGTCTCCATGATGTCAACTAGTTAGATTTCTTTTTTTCCCCAAGGAACTGACTGGTATACTTCACCTTAGGTCAATGGGTCTGTGTCGAAGACTACATACCCTTACCTGGTACCTTCTTTATATGAGACGGCATAACCAAATTTAGCATCAAATACCACATAATATATTTTAGGCTTTCTGGAACTTAATGAAAGCAAAGGAATCAAAGTTTTCAAAGGGAAATATAGTGAGCTAGACTTCAGGAATTAACCTAACCTATAGAAGCAAACAATAGTTATTCCAAATGAGTGATTATTGTATGTCAGACACTATACATAGGTTCTCTCTAATCCTTGCAACAATTCTTTAAGGCAAAGCTACTATTAGTGACAATTTTACAGACAGGAGGGTAAAATTCAGTGGATTTAAGGAATTTGCTCATGTGACAGGGCTAGATGTGGATTCAGGGATGTCCTACTTTTTTTTTTTTTTTTTTTTTTTTTTTTGAGAGAGAGAGAGAGGCAGAGGGGAGGGAGGGAGAGAAAAATCAATGGGTGAGAGATACATGGTTGCCTCTCACACACCCCCAACTGGGGACCTGGCCCACAACCCAGGCATGTGCCCTGACTGGCAAACGAACAGGTGACCTTTCAGTTCACAGGCCAGTGTTCAATCACTGAGCCACACCAGCCAGTGTTTTTTAGGGGGTGGGGTGTTGATGTCCTACTCTTAACTGACCTCTACTACCATCCCTCAGACACTCAAATCTTTTTCCATCTCATTTCTGTTAGATATTTCTGGTAGATACTTCTGGTAGATACAGGTAGAAATCTGGTAGATTTCTGGTAGATACTTCTACCTGCTATTATTATGTAAAAACTCAAACTTTTCACTATTACATATATTTATATATATGTATAAAATAAAGACTGTTATCCTATTTCTAGCTTGAGATAGATATTTATAACACACCATTTATCATCTCTTTTGAAGATAAAAATAAAATAGAAATCTTAAAATCTTACTCTAAGAATAGCCAGTTTTTGTCTAATTTTCCAAAAGGTATTGTTAGCTTGGAAGTCTTCTCTGACACTTCAAAGCAAAGTTCTGGGTTCCGACAGTGCCTAGTTTCACTTCTAGTTTGTCACCTTACAGCGAAGACTGTGGGGTTTATCTTATCACGAGTCTGCAAGCCCTGGAGGGCTAATGCTGTACTATATCCCCAGGTAATACTGTAGTGCCTGATACATGCTTGTTGTCAAATGAAAGTGCCAATATTTTAGACATTCATTGCTAGTGACTCTAAGAAGTACTAAGCAATGATTGCCCCAGCCTCTTCTTGGCAAAAAACAAAAACAGAAAAACAACAACAAAAACCAACTCTGTTTAAATAGAATACAGAAGCTCAATGTATAAAGCAAAGAGAGGCAAAACTGCTCTGCCTGGATGAACTAGGAAACTCAGCCCTATTTACTCTACCTCCTCCAATCCCTATTTGACAGCCACCCAGTTAAACTACTGAGAATCAAAAAAGCTAAGTTGTAGTTCTTATTCTACCAGTAAATAGTTGTGCGAACTTGGGCAAGTCACTTACTGATCTGGCTAGGTCACTTCTGTTATGTAAAATGAGCAAAGGAGATGAGATCATTACATAGTTCTCAAATTTCAGTAGTTATTGGAGTCATTTTGAGAACTCATCAAATTGCAGGCTCCTGTGCCTTATCTCTAGAGAGTGTTGTTTACTAGGTCTGCAGTGATTCTGGTGTAAGTGGTCAGAGAAATCTTGGACTAGATGTTTTCCAAGGCCTCTTCTATCTGGCTGTCACCATTCTTGGAGCTCTGCTTACCCACACACCTCCTCTATCACATCTCATTTGGACTCCTCCAGTGGTTCACTTTCACCAAAGTTTTTCTGTATCAGCATAGTGCCTGTCATTAATGAACATGCAGCATACTGAACAGGGTTCCTAGTCCATCAAAAGTGAGCTTCACCCTGTAGTGCTGATTAGATTACTGCCAAACTAGCTAAAACGTTAAATGCCAGCACTAAAAATAGGTTGCTGCATGTTTAAAATAACATGATCACTAGTTAGCTTGGGGCTTTGCTATTTTTACTAAAGGAAAGGCAGGGACGAATGGCCAGAGGTTGAAAGGGAATTAATTACCTAATTGGTAAATGACGCAAGAGCCTAGAAAGAAGCCAGAAGGTGGCACAATTGGCTCAACATGCATCAGTGGGTCTCTGAGAATTACACTAAAAACTTCAGTCTGCACACTCAAAAGAACTTCTCAGGCACATTTGTTTTGATTTGTTACATACTTAAACCCCAAACTGTGACATTACCTGATGTCAGAAACCAATATGAAGGCCAACAAGATCAAATTAAGAGAAATTTCTCTATTTTTATTTTTTAACTTTTTATTGAAGGATAGCATAAACACGTAAGTGTACACATGTGTACTGTTTAACTTTATGGGTTTTCATAAACAACATACCAACATAAATAGCATCAAGGTAATAAAACATAACACTACCAGCACCCTAGAATTCCCTCATGACCCTCTCCAGTTACTACTCGGTCTCCAACAAGGATATCCACCATAGTGATTTCCATCATAATTTAGTTTTGCCTAGTTTTATACTAAATATAAGTAATATTAAATGTACTTTATTGTGTCTGGCTCCTTATGTAAGATTCCTCAATACTGTTGCATGTAACTGTACATTGTTGATTTTCACTGCTATATAGCACTTCAGTGAATGAATATACCACAGTTTACTTATTTATTATACTGTTTATGGGCATTTGAATAGTTTACAGTATGAGACTACTATCAACAGTGCTGCTAGGAACATTCTATATAGATCTTTTGATGAACATATGTATTATAGTTGGATATGTTCCTATAAGTGGAAGTGCTGGGTACCTAGGTTCCAGGGAAATGGAATTGCTGGATCTTTTTCTACCTCAGTGAAATTTCTAGGAGTCCAGTGAAATGAGAGATGTGCCTCCTAAAATAAAGGGTAAGTAGTTGCATCTGGCCCCTCCTACAACCACAAAAGAGGCACAACACCTACGGGTCCTTTTTAGATTTTGGAGCTAACATATTCCTCCTTTTAGTATACTTCTCCAGCACATTTACCAAGTGACCTAAAGGGTTTCTGGTTTTGAGAGGGTCTCAGAATAAGAGAAGGCTCTGCTACAGGTCCAGGCTACTGTGCAAGATGCTGTGCTACTTGTACCATATGATCCAGCTGATCCAATGGTACTTAAAGTGTCAGTTGCTGACAGAAGTGCTGTTTGGAGCCCATTGATGAATCACAGCACAGATCATTTGGATTTTGGGGCAAAGCCCTGACATTCTCTGTGGATAATTATGCTCTCTTATCAACAAAGTGTGTTTGGCCTCCTACTGGGCCTTAGTGGAGACTGAATACAGAACCATGGGCCATGAACTTTTAACAAGAGTTGAGCTGCCCATCATGAATTGTGTGTTGTCTGACGCACCATGCCATAACGTTGGCTGTGAAGAGCAGCACTCCATTATCAAATGGGAATGGTATATATGAGATTGGGCTCAAGCAGGTCCTGAGAGCCTAAGTAAGTTATAAGAGGAAGTGACCCAATTGTCCAAGGGCCCCACTCCTGCTACATTAACTTCTCTTTTCCAGCCTGCACTCATGGCATCACGGGGAGTTCTTTTCAATCAGCTGACTGAGGAAAAGAAAACTCAGGGTTGGTTTACAGATGGTTCTGCATGATATGCAGGCAGCTCATGAAGGCAGACAGCTACAGTACCTGTAGCCCCTTCTTGGAGCAACCCTGAAGGAAACGGCTGAAGGGATATCCTTCCAGTGGGACAGGACTTGGTGCAGTGCACCTCTCTGTTCACTTTGTTAGAAGGACAAAGTCCCAGATGTACAATCAGATACTGATTCAGGGACTGTGGCCAAACTTGGAAGGGGCATGACTAGAGAATTGGTGACAATGAAATGTAGGAAAGAGGCTTGTGGATAGACCTCTCTGAATGGGGGCGCGGGGTAAACCAACCCTGAAGATATCTGTCTCATGTGAATGCTCAACAAAGGGTGCATTCAGCAGAGGAGGACTGAAATAATCAAGCTGGTGACTGGTTCTGTGGATGCCAGTTAACCTTTTCCCCCAGCCTCTCCTGTCATTGCCCAGTGGAGGTTATGCTTGTGCTCCGCAACATGGACTTCCGCTCCCCAAAGTCAGCCTGGCTATAGCCACTGCAGAGTACCCAATCTGTCAGCAGCAGCGTCCAACATCTCATCCGCAATGGCACCATTCCTTGGAGGGATCAGCCAACTACATGGCGGCAGGTTAATTACACTTCCATCACAGAAGAGGCAACATATTATTCTTACTGGAATAGATACTTAACTCTAGATATTAATTTGCTTTCCCTGCACAAAATGCTTCTGCCAAAACCACCATTCAAGGACTTATAGAATGCCTTATCTACCATCATGGTATGCCACACAGCATGGCTTCTGATCAAGGAACCCGCTTCACAGCAAAAGAAGTGCAGCAATAGGGCCACACTCATGGAATTCCTGGTCTTACCATGTTCCTCACTATCTTGAGGCAGCTGGCTTAACAGAACAGTGGAATGGCCTTTTGAAGACTCAGTTACAGCACCAGCCAGGTGGCAATACCTTGCAGGGCTGGGGCAAGGTTCTCCAGAGGTTGTATGTGCTCTGGACTAGCATCTAATATAGAGTGCTATTTATCCCATAGCCAGAATTGAAAGGTCCAAAAATTTAGGGGTTAGAAATGGAAATGGGACCACTCAACATTACCCTTGGTGACCCACTAGTTAAATTTTTGCTTCTTGTTCCCATGACTGTATGCTCTATTGGTCTAGAGGCCTTAGTTCCAAAGGGAGGAATGCTTCTGCCAGGAGATACAACAGTAATTCCATTGAACTGGAAGTAAAGACTGCTCCCTGGCCACTTAAGTCTCCTCCTGTATGAGTCAACAAGCAAAGAAAGGAGTTACTGACTGGTTGGGGTCACTGATCTTGACTAACAAGGGAAGACTCGACTACCACTCCACAATGGAAGAGTATATCTGGAATACAGGAGGTCACTTAGGGCATTACTTAGTATTACCATGCCCTATGATTAAGGTCAATGGAAAACTACAACAACCCAAACCAAGCAGGACTAGTAATGTCACAGACCCTTAATAAATGAGGGTCTGCGTCACCCCACCACTTAAAGAACCATGACCAGCTGAAGTACTTATTGAGGGCAGAGAGAGTATGGAATGGGTAGTAAAGAATAGTAGTTATAAATACCAGTTATGACCACGGGACTAATTAAGAAAATATCTTGGTTTTCCTCCCTCTCTTATGCTCATATTATCCAACATAAGATATAATAAGAGTTAGCATTATATCACAGTACTTGAGTTGCAGAATAACAAGGAGAAGAGTAAATATCTCCCAAAGATTTTGAACCTTCTTCTGGGGAAGTAGTTAGCACATTTTTTGTTATATATAGGACAGTTGTATTATGTTGGGCAGGGGTATGATTTTGTTACTGTCTTTATTTGGAGATTAAATATAGTTTAAGGAGACGTATATGAATGCACAATTGACATAGAGTGGCCTGTGATGGCTAGTTACATGTGTCAACTTGACTAGGTTATATTACCAATTATATTAAAGACTAATCTTGGTGTTGCTGTGAAGGCATTTTGTGCATGTGGTTAACATCTGTAATAACTGATTTTACATAAAGGAGATTACCCTTGATTATGTGTGTGGGCCTCTTCCAAATAGCTGAAAAGCCTTAAAACAAAGCTGAGGTTTCTCTGAGGAAGAAGAAATTCCTCCTGAGGACTGCATGAACATCAGCTCCTGTTCAAGAGTCTCCAGCCTGCCCTACAGTTTTTAGCCAGACCTTACAATTGCTCTACATCAATTCCTTGAAGTATGTATTTATATCCTACTAGTTCTATTTCTTTGGTAGAACCTGGACTGTTACAGCATCTACTATTCCCCACCACTATGCTAATGTTATCAGAGACAGAAATAGAAGCTTACTATGTGGCCTCTGTCCTTAAATACTTCATAACCTGCCCTGGCTGGTGTGGCTCCGTGGACTGAGTGCCAGCCTGAGAACCAAAGGGTCGCTGGTTCGATTCCCAATCAGGGCATGTTCCAGGGTTGCAGGCCAGGTCCCCAGTGGGGGGCGCGAGGTGCATGAAAAGCAACAACACATTAAAGTTTCTCTTCCTCCCTTTCTCCCTCCCTTCCTATCTCTCTAAAAATAAATAAATACACCCAAATAAATAAAATCTTTAAAAAAAAACTTCACAACCTAAAGAATATAAAAAGTAAGCATTATAATTTATGTCAGGTAGTAATATATTATTAAATGTCAGATGAGTAGCACTGACTTAAGAATTCAAGGAACTTAGAAAAGAAAAAGATCTCTGTGGATTTAAGGAATTCTCAGAACAGGCTCTGTGGAAAAAACAGGGACATGGATCAATGGGGTCTGATATGCAGTGAGGGAAGTAGAGAAAAACCTATACTTGGAGTTTAATAGTAAGATTGAACTCCTCTCTACCATATGATCTTGGACAAATTGCATACTATTTTAAGCCTCAGATTCTTAATATATAAAATGAGGATAACAGTACAAATCTTGTCTATCATAAAGTCATAGTGAGAAATAAATGAGATATAATAAGGTGCTTAGCTGAATGCCTTTCACAGAGAAAGGACTCAATCAATGTTAAGTAAATGCAAAAATGTCTCCATACTGTTTAAAAGAATGCTACTAAAAATAAAACCTGACAACATTAAATTTCTGATAGTTGTAACAGGAATTGTCTTAAATACATTTTAAATCAATGGCATTAGCTAACTTTTCAAAAGATGAAGTGTTTGATTTTCAAAAAAAAATTATTTTAATGAGGTTTTGAAACCTGACCAAACTTTTAATTTTACTATTTCCACTTGTACAGGAACTCTCAAAATACAATTTATAACTGAACTCTCTGTGTACATAGGAATTTATATCAAAACATGTTTATAGCTTTTTAAAAGTAGACTCTGCATTCATACTACGGTACCTTGAGGAATATCTTTAGGAAAAGAAAATTTCTTCTTCTTTAAAATAACGCTTTTACTTTTCACTTGTCTAGTTCCTGGTGATGCTTTAATAATACAACATATTTCTGATGTATTTGAAAGAACCTGAAAAAGAAGAAAAAAGGCATTGTATAATTCCTTCAGGTACGATATTTGTATGTTACTTTATTTCAAAGGCAAATAATCTTAGTATCCATATTTCATAAATATTCATAAAAGCACTTATGAAATACTTATCCACTCTGGACACTAACTAGTTGGCTTTAAAACATTTACTATTTAATACTCAGAAGAACCAGACAAGGCAGATTACATTATCCCCATTCATAAAATTAGAAAACTTAGATTTTGAGAGATTGGATAGCTTATTTAAGGACAGAGAGAAAATAATGGTAGAGTTGAGATTCAAGCATTCCAAAGTGGGAGGCTATTTACACGATTTACTGAATTAAAAAAAAATTAAATTTAATTCTCAAACACTAGATTTCCCTAATTTTCCAACTCATGTAATTTTGACACTTTCTCATTAAGCAGAGAGTCTCTAGAATAAAGAAATATCTTATCTTTCAAAAGTGATATATTTGTTTCTTAGAACACAAAAGTAGGGATGTATTTATCAAGGGATCCTCTCTCTCTCTCTCTCTCTCTCTCTTTCTTTTTTTTTTTTTTGATTCTAGAGAGAGGGAAAGGGAGAGAGAAAGAAAGGGAAAGAAACATCAGTGTGAGAGGGGAATGAACCTGCAAACCAGGTATGTACCCTATCCCAGAATCAAACCTGCAATCTTTCAGTTTTCAGGATAATGCCCAATCAACTTAGCCACACAGCCAGGGCTCCTCTCATTTTAAAGATATTATTTTTACTTATTTTTAGAGAGAGAGGAAGTGAGGGAGAGAAACACTGATTTGATTGCCTCTCACATGTACCCCAATCGAGGACCTGGCCTGCAACCCAAGCATATGCCCTGACTGGGAATCAAACCAGCGACCTTTTGCTTTGTGGCACAATGTCCAACCATCTGAGCCATGCCTGTCAGGCCAGGGCTCCTCTCATTTTACATACAGCCTATATAGAAACCTTTTCTGCTACAAAATTCCGTATCATCCTCAGTAGAGAACATTTGCAATTTTCCTGCCAGCATTCAGCTTCAATCCTTTTGGTGCTTCTAGTTGTCCTGGGAGAACCTACTCATTCTACCAGCCTGCATACCACCCCCTCCATGTAGATGAGGTGGAGCTGATGATACTTCTGAGCCCCAAGATGGCCATGACACCCAGCGTAGCCAGTCAACGTATTCCATGGCCCTGAACATAGTGACTAACTCAGACAAGAACACTATTAATGGGCCAGTAGGAAAAAGGGAGTGCTTGAGCCTGAGATTCCCACACTAAGTCAAAATCTTTAAATGAGGAACAGTGGCCCCGGATTGATACCCAACCCTGGCTATAGCTGTTGTAGTAGAAACAGACACAAACACTCTTAGGATGATAGGATCTTTAATTTATGTCTACAGGATTCTTATCAAATAAGGGCAAGAAAATAAATGATCAGGGTCAAGAGTAGGGCCAGAATTGTCATTCAAGGCTCAGCCCAGAATAGTTCCAAGCAGAAATGATGGACAAAATACATTTTACTTCCTCCTATAAATTCATTATAACACTAAAGGAAGCACCAGACTCATTAGAAATCAAGCCACTATGTATAAGACTATGTAAGAACATCAAACAGTGGATTTAAACCCTCAGAACAGAAGATATTAGATTGCCAAATTGGAATAGAATAACAATGTGTGGAATGATTAAAGGATTAACAATTCAAATCTTACAGAGAAGCAAGCAGGACACTATGAGGAATAAAAAGCAAACTTGAAAAAGAAACAACTAGAACTTCTCGAAATGAAAAACAAAATTGTCGAAATAAAAATTTGATGCAAGGTTTAAGCAGCAGAGTAGACACAGCTAGAGAGAGAATTACTGAAGAAATTACCCAGAATACAACAAATAAGTGATAAATATTAAAGAGCGGTTGGAAGATATAAAGGATAGGAAGGGGCCTCACATAAACTAATTACCATTACAGAGAGAATAAAACAGATAATAGCTGAGAAATTTCCCAAACTGATGAGAGACAAGAATCCATAGATTCAGAAAGCCTAATACCCCAAGCAAAATTAAAATAAAAAAGAATAAATGAAAATACTAATTCATTTATGTAAATATTCTAGTGAAATTATAGCATACCCAACATAAGGAGAACCTTAAAAAAGCTAGAAAGAAAAAAAATATATTAGTCCCCATGGCCTCCCTCAGGCTCAATGATTTGCTAGACAGGCTCACAGGATTCACGAAATGTATTATACTCATAGTTATAGTTTATTATAGCAAAAGGATACAGATTAAAATCTGCAAAGGGAAGGGGTACATACAGTAGAGTCCAGGAGAAAGGGCCTATAGAGCGGAATCCAGATGGACAAGCTTTGAGTTATCCTCTCTTAGCTGAGTCACATGAACAACAATTAATTCCCTCACGTGCAGTGCTGCCAACATGGGAAACTCAGAGAGCTCTGACTCAGACCCCATTCCCTCAGAGGTCAAACTTATACAAAGTGGCCCAAGGACTTAGGTATCAAAAGGAGGCTTTTACCATAAATTGCATTCTTAGTATTAACTATCTGGATGGTTCAGGACATAAAAGACATTCTTACAAGGCAGGATACTCCAAGGTAATCTCTCAGGAGCCTTGCCACAGGACAGTTCAAATATATGTGACAGCCTAATATCCTTTATTGGGGATTGTAACTGATGGCAGACTCCACACGTACATGATATTAAGCTTAAATGAGTTACAGATTTTTAAAGACATCTCATCTACAAAGAATCTAACAGTAATTATGTCTTTTGGTGATGGAAAGAAAAATTGAAAATACTACCTCATTTGAAAAATTTTCTTGCAAACTTGAGACAGGAACAATTTCATCTGAATTAACACAGTTGCTGACATTTGGAAATAGTTCTTCCAAAGATGCTTTTTGTACTGAGGACAGATCAATCTATAAAAGAATATATTACTCTTTTGTTGAAGTTAAGTATTGCAAAACTAATTATTTTTAAGTAATGAAAGGAAAGTTGAAACATACTATTTCATTAGAAGCATTTTCTTGTGAACTTGACAGATGAACAATTTTATCTGAATTAATATTAATTGCTGACATTTTGGAAATAAGTTCTTCAAAAGATGGATGTTTAACCGGGGACAAATCAATCTATAAAGATTATAATATTCTTTAGCTTTAAAGTTATTATTTAAATAGGTATTTTTATTAGCTACAGCATACTATTCTTCATTCAACTTATATTTAAAAGGGGTTTATTAACTGAAATCCATCCACCCTTTCTGTCGGCCAAAAGCCTGTGGTTGAGTGTCAAAGAAACAGAGTAATAGACAGAAAAGGACAGATAGACATCAAGACAGGCTGGTGCTGCAGTATTCTAGTCTTTTTTTTCTTTCTTTTATGTATAAAAATATACATAAAAGAAAGAACTTCTAGTGAAAAATAAAAAATAAAAATAAAAATATTATTCTCTATGTGCAATACTCCCCTGGTATTACAGAAACAGAACAACAGGGAGGAAGGGGAGCCAGAAAATAGATGTTACGAAGTACAAATACTAATTCTTACCTCTAAACTAGCAGTCTGTGCAGTTGGAGTACTTGTTAACAGGCCTCTGCTTTTCTTATCAGGAGCAGCAAGATTTGCATCCTATCAATGTTTTGTGAAATACAGGATTGAACAACATAAAGAAATAAACTACTTTAATACCATAAAAACACAATTTAAAATTTGTAGACTAAATAATAATGTCTCATACTAATAGAATTTTAACTTGTTAATTAAATTTTAAACCATTAGGTAGCTAAAGAATTCTCTGACTTGAGCTAGGTCAAACAACTTTCAAGAGAACTTTATGTGGTGTAACAACTATTTGAGAATATTTTGGTTGAAATCACTATTAATTTAGGAAGAAAAGCTAATTAAACATTTGAATTAGGAAATGGTGCTTTGATTATCTTTGTTAACTGCTAAGAAAAGTATTTTACTTATAGCATTTGTTTAATTCCTAGTATATACTGTACTTTTTATGGAAAGGGAATATGAATTTTTTCTGAAGCTGTTCAAACATGTAGCAAGGATAGTTAAAGTACATACACTTTCATTTACAGAACATCAAAGTTAAAGAAAGTACAAAGTAGGATACAGACTTATTTTCTATTTCTTGAAGATGTAAAGGGCCAAAGACAGACAAATCAAGAGTGAGAGACAGAGAATAGAAAGTGGCAGGATCAGAGAGCTAAAGAATTTAAGAGAGAGAGAGGGAGAGAAAGAGAGGGAAGGAGTGGGGAGGGAGAGGAGAGAAAAGGGATAAAGAGGAAGAAAGAAAGAAGTGGAGGGGGCGAATGGGAAGAGAGGGAGGATGGGGAGACAAAAGACAGAGAGGAAGAAAAAAGGAAGATTAAGAGGAGAGAGGGAGGAAGAAGAGAAATGGAGAAAATAGAGACCAACAGAGAGAGAGCAGAAAGACTGAGATTGATGTAAAAGAAACAGACAAAAAAGGACAGATAGAGATCAAAACAGAGACAAGGAGAAGAGAGACAGAGCTTGAGACTAAACGACAAAACCAGAGAGAGCAAAGAGAGAGAAACAGGTGGAGAGTGAGAGAGCAGAAAGAAAGTGATAGAGTCAAAAAAAGAGAAGACAGGCAGTGTCCTTTCCAGCCATCAGCTTCCTTTTCAACTCCTGGATTCCATGGAATAACCATGTCCCTGGGACAAATCTCTTTGAGAGGTGTCAATTATGTGCTGCCATGTCTGGAACCCAAACACTGAGTTAAAACTTGAACAGCATAGTAAAGTTTGTGTTGGGTTTCTTTTTTCTTTCTTTCCTCTTTTCTTTCTGGCTTAAAAATCTCTGAAACTAGTTGTTTGTTCAGGATGTAATCTGAAATAGTTCATTAGAAAAAAATTTATCAAAATAATAAGAACAAAAATTTTATGGGCATACATACCTGGTACATTGACTATGTCAGCTCTCTAATTTATTAGCTATATAATGTTTTAATTCCTTCATCTGAACCTTGGGGATTATTTCTACCCCTAGGGACTGCTAAGCAAAGGTTACAAATAACACCTGTAAAAGAGAACCTCTGGTGTGCCAAGAATAGGAGATGCTCAATGACAGCTGTTCTGTTATCACTGTAGCGAGCCATGGAGGTGCTCTGCTCAGACTTGAACAAAGAACCTGCTGTTCCACCACAAGGAGAGCAGTTAGCTGACAGTCTCCAGCGGCACCATCTTTAGAACCTGCTTCAGCTCTCGGGCTGAGGCCATCGTCTTCTCCGGCAAACTTCAGCCAACACCTAAGCACAGTAGCCCAACATAGGATTCCTGTAATGGACAATCTTTGCTCTAGACTTCCCTACAGGGAGAGCTTCTGTCAGATCCACATTGAAGACTGAGGCTCTCTTCCTCAGTGCTGCCTATGGAAATGGTGGCTGTCCCCTACTAAGCAGCATGGCTGCTATCAGACCCTCGTGAAACCCGAGATTGTCAAAAAGAGGACAAGAAGTTCATCCGGCACCAGTCAGACCGATATGTCAGAACTAAGCGTGCCTGGCGGAGACCCAGAGGCACTGACAAAAGGGTGCGCAGAAGAGTCAAGGGCCAGATCTTGAGCCCAACGCTGGGTAGGGAGCAACAAGAAAATGAAATCCATGCTGCCCAGTGGCTTTCGGAAGTTCCTGGTCCACAATGTCAAGGAGCTTGAAGTGCTGCTGATGTGCAGCAAGTGTCGCTGTGCTGAGACTGTTCACAACATCTCCTCCTAGCCAACATGCACAGAGCAGCCCAGCGGGCCATCAGGGCCACCAATCCCAATGCCAGGCTGCACAGTGAAGAAAATGAATAGACAACCTGTGTGCACATTGTATTTGCGTTAATAAAACCATAAAATCCTGCCTTCTGGGATATCAAAAAGAAAAAGAAAAAAAAAAAGACTGAGGCTATTCCTGCCCATCCTGCTTCCTCTCTGCTGTCCTTTCTCAGGTATTACCTGCCAATAGGCCGTTTGAATTCTTAATTCTGTCTGAATATCTGTGCCCCAATTGGCAACTCTCAGTCAATTTACCAACATCTGCCTTTACAGAGCTATAAATACAGCGTCTCTGCACTTTTCCCTAGATTTGTTAAGAAATTGTGCATATCTAAATCTTCTCAATAAGTACATTTTCTTTCCACAGTCCTTCCAAGAAGCGGTTAGTAAAAGACCAGTGCTTACCAATGCAGGTTCCAGGGGCTGAGGCAGCAGAATTTTGGTAACTGATTTACCTGCATTGCTTTCAAGATCAGACCTCTGGTGAGATGACTGAACCTTGATTTTTAGATGGGAGCTTAACTTTGTTTGAAAATTTGTATCTCTAGGTTCAGGATCTTTTCCAGGCTGAAAACAAATTCATAATCATGAAATACTATTCACAGGCTATAAAAAAATATGTAGTGCTTCTCAGGTGTCCTATTTTTATTGTAATATGTTATAATTGTTGTAATTAAAATAGAATATAAATCCTTTCTTTTTCCTTCTTTCTTTCCATCATTCCCTCAACTTGAAAAAAGTTTTAAACTTAAAGATAATTCTTTTTCTTAAAAAAGTAAAGTTCTCTATAAAGGGTGGGCAAAGTAGGTTTACAGTTGTTCACATGAGAATTAATACAATAATTAATATATAATAATGCAAGAATAAACTCTGGCCCTGGTCAGTGTGGCTCAGTAGGTTGGAACATAGTCCCATATACCAAAAGGTTGCAGGCTCAGTCCCTAGTCAGGGCACATATGGGGAAACAACCAACCAATCGATGTTTCTCTCTCTCTCTTCCTTCCTCCTTCTCTCTCTCCCTCCCTCTCTTTCACCCTCCCTTTCTCTCTCCCTGCTCCTTCCTCACCCTCTGAAATAAAAAAAATAATTGAAAAAAAAGAATAAACACTGTGTTTCACATACTCACAACTATAAACTTACTTCTGCCCCACTCCTGTATATTTAAAGAAAAAATATGTTGAAAGACAAAATGGTTTGCAATATACTTAGCTCAAAAAATTTCTCTACCACATTTAAGGCAACATCTCCCAGAGAGTGTTCTTTTAAAACAAATGATAAATTAGATTTATGTATTAATCAATATTTAAAATTAAATTTTAGAGAAAAAATTAACTATGTCTTTGTTATGCAATAATCTTCATTTAAAAAACCAAATGTCCTCTCTAAGATATCAGAAAGCTGCAACTACAAGAAAATGTTGCTTTACCAACTAATTCCTGCATTGAAAACTGTAGATTGTTCAGTGACTATTTCTTTGTCCTAAATTGTGTAACTTGGCTAATGCTTTCAAGATGTATTTAAAATAGTATTCAAAGTTTAAATAAATTCAACATCACTGAGGAGGGGTTATTTGAACTGGGTCCTGAAAGAATGGCAGGATTTTGAGTTGGGACTAAGGGGAATGAAGAGGATGGTAGAGCCCTGGCTGGGTGGCTCAGTTGGTTGGAGCATCGTCCTGTACACCAAAAGGATGCGGTTTCCTTCCCCAGTCAGGACACATCCTGTGGGTTGTGGGTTGAATCCCTGGTTGGGGCACATACAGAAGGCAACCAATCGATGTTTCTCTCTCACACTGATGTTTCTCTCTCTCTTTCTCCTTCTCTCCCTCTCTTTCTCAAATCAATGAAAAAACATATCGTCAGGTGAGGATTAAAAAAAGAGAGAGAATGGTAGAGAGAGAGGAGAAGGAAGTAGAAGAGGCATATTCCAAGCAAAGGAAACAAGGGTATAAAGCAAAGAGTCGGGTACCTATTGGCAATGAAGATTTCACACCTTGCACACAGCTTTTCCTCTTACTCCTGTCATTATTCTCAGCAATTTTAGCATCCAAGTGGGTTCCCATGCAACCAACTGGTCTCTGAGTTGCTTGACTTCTGTATTTCTAATAACCTTTTCCCCTCATGCTATTTCAGTCATTCCATGACCAAACTTAGGTAGTCCTTACCATCAACAGAAACTACAGAATCACCAATTCAAATAGTTTCTCATATCTTTCCAATCCCTGTTCAATTTTCTTCATGAAATAAACTTTCTCCTCACTGAAATCTCATTTATTGATCTTACCATTTTATTTTCATCCATGATCCTTCTCCTATCTTATTCCATCCTTATCTACCACCATCCATCATTGTAAGTACCTTCTTATCCTTTTCTCTGTCTAATCACAGATGCTTGACAAATCCCTAGCTCTTGATGAACCCTGACATCAATATCCTCTGGACCTCTAGTACAAGTGAGTGATGGGGAAAACTGCACAGTCTGACATATCAAAGACACCACAAACTCAAAAGGAGCAGCCACAGACTGGCAACTCGTCCATACTTCTCTAGCTTCTCATGACTGTTTCATGCTCACCCTATTTTCCTTACACTTCTAGTCCCTTTTCTCTACTGACAGCCTTACTTTACACTTCCCTCCAACTACAGAAGATATCAAACAGGATGCAACCACTCAGGACTCATAATTTTTAGGACCCAGTACAAAATGAAAATGTCAGGCCCCTTGTTAAAAAAAAAAAACAACTATTAAAAATGTCAAGATGGTAACAGCAGAAGATCAAATGAAGTAGGGTCTTTCTAAGCACAAAGCCTGCTCTGGTACCACTACATCTACAAATGTCCCACAATAGAAATAGCTCTCTTCTTTTAACGGCCAGTTCCTCCACTTACATTCTGGATTCTATCCCTTCCCTTTTTTTCAAGGATTTCCCTCTTCCAAATGATAGTATAGGGGAGTTTTGGGGTTTTTTAAAACACTTTATTGAGACATAATTCACATACCATACAATTCACCCATTTAAAGAACAAAATTCATTGGTTTTAGTATATTCACAGGGTTGTTAAATCATCACCAAAACCTAATTTTAGAACATTTTTGTCCCCTCCAAAGACACCCATGCTCATTAGCAGTCAATCTACATTCCATCTCCACCAGCCCCAAGTAAGCACCAATCTATGTCTGTTGTTATAGATTTGCCTATCTTGGACACTTCTTATAGATGGAATCATAATAAGCAGTTTTCTGTAACTGGTTTCTTTCATGTTGCATAATACTTTCAAGATTCAACCAAGCTGCAGCATGATTCAGTGCTTCATTTGTTTTTATTGCCAAATAATATTTAATTATATGGATACACCACACTTTATTTATCTATTCATCATAGATGGACAATGAAGTAGTTTCTACTTTTTGGCTATTATGAATAAATGTTGCTATGAACATTCATGTATAAATTTTCATGAGGATGTGTGTTTTTATTTTTCCTGGGTATAAACCTGAGAGTAGAACTCCTGGGTCCTATGGTAAGTCCATGCTTAAAATTTTGAAGAACTGCCAAATTATTTTCCAAAATGGCTAGACTATTTTACGTGCCCACCAGAATGTTTGAATGTTCCAGTTTCTCCACATCATCACCAACATTTGTTATCTGTCTTTTTTATTATAGTCATTGTGGTGGATATGAAGTAATAATCTGTGGTTTTGAATTGCATTTCTCTAATGACTAATGATATTGAAAGCATCTTTTCACGTGCTTACTGACCACTTGTACATCGTCTTTAGAGAAATACAGGGAAATTTTTGTGCACCAGCTTCCCAGGGATGGTAAAGCAATAATCAGGAAAAGATATCTACTAGGAGCAGAGCTTTTGAGAAGAGAGAGATGATACAAGAGCATAAGAAATGACACTTAATGCAAGATATGACACACTTAAATTACAAGATGCTTGACAAGTACAGGTGTGTGTGTGTGAATTGGTGGAGCAGAAACCAAGACAGTATGCATAAAAGCAGGAAAGGGAAACGTAACCATGAGGAAGCAAAGAAGCATAGAAAAGAAAACATAGAAGTATGAAGAAGATTTTTTATTGCTTAGGTTAAAGTGAGATTCAGGCCAACTTCAATTAAATATTTAGGTCACAGGGAGCTCCAGGAGCCTACTGGGTTACATTAATCTATCCTCTCTTCGTTCCTTCCATAATTCCCATCAGCCCTCAAAAATGATCTGGTATATACCACCTTTAAAACAAAACAAACATCCTCCAACCCCGCCTCTCCCTCCTGTTACTGTTCTTTTTCTCTATTTCTCTTCAGAGTCTAGCTCTATACATAATTGTTACTTCCTCACTTTCTTTTCCCCCCACTGTTATCAAGGAATACTTGACAAATATAATTGTATATAATCGAAATGTACAGGTGATGATTTGATACACATTACATTGTGGAATAATTACTAAGATCCGGACAATTAACACATCTATCACCTCCCATAGGTAACTGTGTGTGTGAGCATGGTGAGAAAGCTGAAGATCTACTCTCACCAATTTTCAGGTATACAGTACCACGTTATTAACTATCGTCACTGTGCTGCACATTACATCCTCAGAGCTTATTCTTCTAAATAAAAGTCTGTACCCTTTCACCTAGATCTCCTCATTTCCTCATCCCTTCAGACCCTGACAACCATCATTCTATTCTGTTTCTATGAAATTGACCTTTTCTTTTTT
This sequence comes from Pteronotus mesoamericanus, assembly GCF_021234165.1. Taxonomy (NCBI): domain Eukaryota; kingdom Metazoa; phylum Chordata; class Mammalia; order Chiroptera; family Mormoopidae; genus Pteronotus; species Pteronotus mesoamericanus. Next base: position 29,331,575 of record NW_026555084.1, on the reverse strand, counting down.
TAGGATTTCACATATAAGTGAAATCATATAGTATCTGTTTCTTTGGTTTATTTCACTTAGCATAATGTCTAGAAACATTGTCACAAATGATGAGATCTTTTTTGTGGCTGAATAGTATCAATATCTATATCACATTTTCTTTATCCATTCATCCACCAAAGAATTTTAGGTTGGTTCCTTATCTTGGTTACTGTGAATAATGCTGCAGTGACCACAGGAGAGCACACATCTCCTCAAGATACTGATTTCATTTCCTTTGGATATATACCCAGGAGCGAGATTGCTGGATTACATGGTACTTTTTAGTTTTGTTTGAGGAACCGCCATACAGTTTTCCACGATGGGAGTTCCAAGTTACATTCTCATCAACAGTGTATAAGGTTTCCCTTTTCTCCACATTCTTGCCTACATTTGTTATCTGTCTTTTTGATAATAGCCATCCTAACAAGTGTGAGGTAATATCTCGTGCTTTTGATTTGCATTTCCCTGATGATAAGTGATATTGAGCACCTTTTCATGTGTCTACTAGCCACTTATATCTCTTTTTTCAAAAAATGTCTATTCAAGTACTTTGCCCATTTTTAACTGGATTATTTGTTTTTTTTTGCTATTGAGTTGTACAGGTTCTTTATATATTTTGGATATCAATCCCTTATAACACATGTGATTTGCAAATATCTTCTCCCATTCTGTACATTGCCTTTTCAATTTATTATTTCTTTGCTATGCAAGAAGCTTCTTAGCTTGATATGTCACTTCTTTATTTTAGCTTTTGTAGCATGTCTCTTTGGTATCTTATCAAAGAAATCTCTGTCAAGACCAATGTCGAGAAGCTTTTCTCCTACATTTTCTTCTAGGAGTCTTACAGTTTCAGGTCTTTTATTTAAGTCTTTTATCAAATTTCTAGTTATTTTTTGTTAGTGGTATAAGATAGGGGTGCAGGTGCATTCCTTTGCATGTATCAATAAAAATCCAATTTTCCCAGGACCCTTTATTGAAGAGACTAGCCTGTCCCATTTTGCATTCTTAGCACCCCTGTCAAAAATCAGTTGGATGTAAATGTGTGGGTTTATTTCTGGGTTCTCTGTTCTTTTCCACTGGTCTATATGCCTGTTTTTATGCCAGCACCATACTGTTTTCATTTCTACAGCTTTGTAATATAGATTGAAATCAGAAAATATGATTTCTCTAGCTTGGTTCCTTCCCAAGATTGCTTTGGCAATTTGGGGAATTTGTAGCTCCATACAAATTTTAGGAAAATTTTTCTATTTCTGAGGGGGAAAAATGGCACTGGAATTTTGACAGAGATTGCACTGACTCTTAAATCACTTTGGGTAGTATGGAAATTTTCATAATTTAATTCTTCTAATCCAAGAACATGGAATATCTTTCCATTTATTTGTGTCTTCAATTTCTTTCCTCAATGTCTTACAGTTTTCAGTGTACAGGTCTTTTACCTCCTCATTTAAATTTATCTCTAAGTATGTTATTGTTTTTGATGCTACTGTAAATGAGTTTTTAAAAGAAAAATAAACCTTAGCTTTTCCTATGAGCCTTTCTCCTGTGAGTCTCCTTTACCTTACACAAAACACTCATACTTCCGGCCACCAAGTATGTGGAAATTTTCCCCCACAATAACAGTCCTCTGTGACACCAGCTAGGTGTCCTAGAATTCAACTCAATTCTAACACTATCTACTATCTAAAGATAGTGTCAGGTCCCACAGTTGAGGGCTCAGTCCCGTAAGACTGCTCCCACCCTACTTCAGAGGCCAACTGCAAGTAGTAGGTTCCACGGTTACCCACAACTTCTGTCCGATTTGGCTAAAAATTGGAATTTCCGAGCACCTTGCCTTAGGTTCAATTAATTTGCTAGAGTTTCTCACAAAACTCAGGGAAACATTTATACTTACATATACCAATTTATTAAAGGATATAATAAAGAATAAATATGAATAGCTAGTAAAGAGATATATAGGATGATATGGGGGACTCTGGCCTGTAAAGTCCCCTGTTTCGCTGTGGATGCAGTATTGAGTTGTTTCAGATATCATCTGCCTGTAAAGGAAAGAGGAAGGCAATTCTCTCTAAAGGAGAATGACCCTAGCCCCATGCTCAGTGGCTTCATTAAGAGGGTTGCAAGCAGAGGATAGACAGCAGAAATGTTTAGGTAATCTAATTACATCAGTAACTAAGCTTACAGAGAATAGGTGTTGTCTAAAGAAGACAATTGCAGGAATACACTGAACTGCTTTGGGTCCAAGTTGAGCAAACTTCATGGCACCAGATGGGATTTGGGTCAGGGTCCAGGAGTTTTGTAACTTTCTTTCCCAGCCTAGAGCTGGTTATCTGGTATAAGATTAACAGAGTTTAAGGGAGAAACAAAGTATGCTTCAAGGAGTGTAATTTACTCCTAGGCCTGATTTCCCCCAGAGGCCCTCGGAGTTATTATCGGGTCTTGCCTATCAACGGCATTGCCAGTGTTCCGGCCATGTCTTACAGGTCCTCTCCCAGGCCCCAGCTTGTGCAGGACTGCAGTTCCCGATATCACTCACAGCACCCCCTACAGGGTGAGGTCTAGGAGGATCCTGTGGAGTTGGCGTGTGTTACCCTTCCAGTGTGGATGTGTTCACCAACCTAGAAGTTCTCTGAACTCCCTATTATGGGATTTTTATGGAGGTTTCTTCATGTAGGCATACTCAGATATTAACTTCATTTCCAGCCCCTCCCCTCTCTCTGGAAAAGAGGTGAGTGGGGGTAGATGGCTAAAAATTCCAAGCTTCTAATTATGGCTTGGTATTTTTGGTGACCAGCCCATATCTAGGAGCCACCCAGGAGCCCACCCAAAGTGCCTCATTGGAACAAAGGATCCTCTAGTGCTACAACTGCTTAGGAATTTACAAGGGTTTTAGGAGACCTGTGTCAGGAATGGGGCCAAAGATCAAATAATAAAACCAGAGTTACTCCTACAGTTCTTATCACTTAGGAAATTACAAGGGTCTAGGAGCTCTGTACCAGGAATATCTGGGGGCAGATATTTTTTTCTAATTTCTAATATCTTTTTCAGATAGTTTGTTGTTAGTATATAGAAATGCAGCAGATTTTTGTATGTTGTCTTGTATCCTGCAACTTTACTGGATTTGTTTATTAATTCTAACAGGGTTTGGGTTTGTTTGTTTGTTTTTTGGCAGAGTCTTTAGAATTTTCAACGTGTAAGATCATGTTATCTGCAAACAGAGATAATTTCACTTATTTCTGATCTGGACGACTTTTTTCTTTTCATTGCCTAATTGCTCTGGCTAGGACTTCTAGTGCTATGTTGAATAAAAGTGGCAAGACAGCCTTGTCTTATTCCTGATCTTAAAAGAAAGGTTTTTTAACTTTTCACCTTTGAGTATAATGTTGGCTGTGGGATTGTCATATACAGTCTTTAATTATTTTGAGGTACAAATCCTATATCTAATTTGTTAAGAATTTTATCATGAAAGGATGTTGAATTTTGTCTACTGCCTTTTCCTGCATCTATTGAAAATCAGATGACCATTTTTGTCCTTCATTCTGTTAATGTGGTAAATGTATCACATTAATTAATTTTTATACATTAACTATGCTTACATACCAGGGATAAATCCCACTTGATCATGGTGCTCTTGAATCTGGTTCACTAGTATTTTGTTGAGGATTTTTATTCTATGTTCACCTGGAATAATGACCCATAATTTTCTTTTCTTTCGGTGTCAATGTCTGAATTTGTTATCACAGTAATACTGGCCTTGTAGGAGGAGTTTGGAAGCAATCCTTCCTCTTCAAATTTCTGGAAGACTTTGAGAAGAACTGGTATTAATTTTTCTTTAAATGTTTGGTAGAATTCACCAGTGAAGCCATCTGGTACCTTTAATTTGCTGGGAGATTTTTGATTACCAATTCAATCTCCTTGCTTGTTATCAGTCTGTTCAGATTTTTCTGTTACTTAATGATTCAATTTGGTAAGTTGTATGTTTCTAGAAATTTGTCCGTATCTTCTAAGTTATCTCATTTGTCAGCATATAATTTTCATAGCAGTTTGTTATGATCCCTTGTATATCTGTGTTATCAGTTGGAATGTCTCCTCTTTCATATACAATTTTGTTAATTTGAGTCATTTCTTTTTTCTTAGTCTGGATAAAAGTTGATCAATTGCTTTGTTGATCATTTCTATTGTCTTTCTAGTCTCTGTTTCATTTATTTCTGCTCTAATCTTTTATTTCCTTCCTCCTGCTAACTTATGACTTAGTTTGTTCTTTTTCTAGTTCCTTGAGGTATAAGGTTAGGTTGATTATTTGATATCTTAACTTTTCTTAATGTAGGCATTTATCACTATAAACTCCCCTCTTCAAACTGCTTTTGCTGTATCCCATAAGCTTTGGTATGTTTTGTTTCCAAATTCATTTGTCTCCAGGTATTTTTTGATTTTTTTTTTTTTGTTTCTTATTTTACTCATTGGTTGTTCACTAGTGTGTTGTTTTAATTTCCACGTATTTTTTAACTTTCTAGCTTTCTTCCTCTTACTGATGTCTAGTTTCATACCACTGTGGTAGGAAAAGATACTTAATAAGATTAATCTTCTTATATTTGTTAAGACTTATTTTGTGACCTAATGTGATCTCTCCTGGAGCATGTTCAGTGTGCTATTGAGAAGAATGTGGATTCTATTGTTGTTAGTTGAAATGTTCTGTGTATATCCGTTAGGTTCATTTGGTCTAAAGTATAGTTGAAACCCATTATTTCCTATTGATTTTCTGTCTGGATGATCTATCCATTGTTGAAAGTGGCGTACTGAAGTATCCAATATTATTGCATTGCTGTCTACTTCTGCCTTTAGATCTATTAAAAATTGTTTATATATATATATATAGAGAGAGAGAGAGAGAGAGAGAGGCACGTCAATATTGGGTATATGGGGTCTGTCCAGAAAAAGTCAAGCCATTGTTAATACAACGTGAACCATTATATTTTGTGTGATATGGATGTATAAACTGGCAGCCAAGGACAGTGTACTGTAATGCACATGCATGAACAACGACGACTTCACTGTACTAGTCAGTGGGGGGTGGTAGATGCTGCTGAGTGAGCATGTGTACTGTGTGGCTTTCACATTCAAAAAGATAGAAATAGTTTCCTCCATGGAAACTATTTGGATGATTCAGAAGGCTTTTGGGGACAATGCAATGAGTGCAGCACAAATAAAAGTATGGCACAAACACTTCAAAAATGGTCGAGAATCCATTTAAAATGATCCACATTCTGGAAGGCCTGCAAGAAGCAGAACACCTGAGAATGCTGAATGTGTATGGGCTGCAATCAACAAAGGTCAGCAACTGACAGTGTGAGGACTAGAAGCTGATTTGGGGATTACAAAAACTACTGTGTCCATGATTTTTTGATGCAGGATCTTAGCATGAAAAGTGTCATGGTGAAATTTGTTCTGTGGCTTCTGCTACAAGAGCAGAAGGAACATTGTACTGCAGTTGCTAATGATTTGATTCAAACTGCTACCAATGACTGAGATTTCCTCAAGGTCATAACTGGAGATGAATTGTGGGTCTACTGCTTTGATCCAGAAACAAAGGCCCAATCATCCCAAAGGAAGTCCCCGTTCTCCACGTCTGAAGGATGGAAAAGTTGCAGAAAGATCAGGATCACGTTAGCTGTGTTTTTTGATTAGGAAGGTGTTGTCCACCACAAGTATGCCCCTACAGGCCAAACAATAAAAAATAGTACCTCAATGTCCTTCACTGGTTGAAAGATACAATACAAAGAAAATGGTTGCAGCTATGGGAAACTGGTGATTGGCAACATCATCATGACAATGTGCCTGCTTAGGCATCACTTCTCAATGCAGAGTTTTTTGGTAAAACATCAAATCACCCCAGCTCCCACTACAGCCCAGATTTGGTGCCCTGCAACTTCTGGCTTTTCCTAAAACTAAAATCACCTTTGAAAGGGACAAAATTTCAGACTATCAATGAGATTCAGGAAAATATGATGGGACAGCTGGTGGCGATTACAACAAAGGATTTTGCAGAGTGGTTTGCACTGTAGAAAAGATGCTGGGAGAATTGTGTGAGGTCCTAAGGTGCCTACTTTGATGGGAAGTGAGGTGTCATTGTCCTATGTACATGTTTCTTGTATCTTCTCTTCTTCAATAAATGTCTCTATTTTTCATATTGTGTGGCTGGATACTTTCTGGACAGACTATATTTATATTTATATTTACAACTGTTATATCCTCTTGATGAACTGACCCCTTTATCATTATATAGTGGCCTTATTTGTCTCTTATTACAGCTTTTGACTTAAAATCTATTTTGTATGATTTAAATATAGCTCTTTTTTTGACTTCTATTTGCGTGGAATAACTTTTATCCATCCCTTCACTTTCAGCCTAAGTGTCCTGAAAGCTTAAGCAATTTTACTGTAGGCAGCATATACTTGGGTTATGTATATTTTTTCATTCAGTTACTCTGTGTCTTTTAAATGGAGAATCTAAACCACTTATATGTAGATTAATTATTAATAAGGACTTTTTTATAGTAAGGACCACTACCATTTTGTTAATTGCTTTCTTATTGTTTTGTAGTTCTTTCTTCCTCTCTTGCTGTCTTTCTGAATTGATAATTTTTGTAGTATTATGCTGTGTTTCTTTTCTCTTTATCATTTCTGTATCTCTTACAGATTTTTGCTTTGTGATTACTATGAGGCTTTCATTATACATCTTATAATATTCTATTTTAGGCTGATAAATTAACTTCATTGCATAAAAAGTTCTACACATTTATTTCCCCACACACAGACATTTTACATTACTGGTGTTCCAATATACTTCTTTTTCTATTTTTAGACTTCTACAGTTTTCTATATCTCTTCAACCTATTCCAATTTATCTTGCTTCTCATTAGTCCACTAAAATTATTTGTGCTAAAGTCATCAGTTTCCTTCTTGATTCTAAATGAAATTGACTTTAAAAAATTAGCAAACTTTATTTTTTAGAGCAGTTTGAGGTTCACATCAAAACTGAGTAGAACATACAAAAATTCCCATAAACTCCTGTCCTCACTCATGCACAACGTCCCCTACTGCATCATTTGTTAGGAGAGATAAACCTATACTGACGCACTATTTTGCTTCTCCCTGAAAAACCCCCATTAATATTTCTTACAAGGCAGGCCTACTTACAACAAATTTCCTCAGTTTTTGTTTGTCTGAGAAAGTAGTTATTTCTCCTTCACTTTAAATGATAATTTCGCAGGGTACAAAATTCTAGGTTAGTGGTTTTGCTCTCAACACTTAAATATTTCACTTTAGTCTATTGTTGTTTGGATAGTTTCTGAGGAGAGGTCTGTAATTCTTATCTTTGCTCTTTTATAGGTAAGGCATTTTCCCACTCTGGATTCTTTTAAGATTTTTTTAATTTCTGTTTGACTTTTCCAGTGGTCAAATATGATATGCTCAGGTATAGTTTTCTGGGCACGTATCCTTCTCGGTGTTCTCTGAGCATCCTAGATCTGTAGTTTGGTGTCTGACATTAATTTTAGGAAACTGTCAGTCATATTGCTTCAAATGTTGCTTCTGTTCCTTTCACAGTTTCTTCTCTCTCTGGAATTTCAATTATGTATATGTCACATCTTTTGTACTTTTTCCATAGTTCTTGAATATCCTGGGAGGGGGTTCAGTTTTTTTTTATCTTTGTTTTTGAGTTTCAGAAGTTTCTATTGTCATATCCTCAAACGCAAACATTCTTTCCTCAGCTGTGTTTAGTGTACCAATAAGTCAGTCCATCAAGGACATTCTTCATCCCTACTACAGTGCTTTTAATCTCTAGAATTTCTCTTTTTGTTCTTTCTGTTTCTGATCTCTAGAATTTATTTTTCCTTTCCTAGAATTTCCATTTCTCTGCTTATACTATCCATCTGTTCATGATATTGTTTACTTTCTCCCTGAGCATATTAATCATAGTTATTTTAAATTTCTGGCCTGATAATTCTAACATTACTTATAACTCTGGATCTGATACGATTCAGTGTCTTCAAACTGTTTTTTCTTTTTGCCTTTTAGTATGCCTTGTATTTTATTGCTAAAAAGTGGACATTATGTACTGGGTAACAGGAACTGTGGTGAATAGGTCTTTAGTAGTGTCAGGTGCTCGGGGGACGGGACGGGAAGCAGTCTATAGTTTTCTGATTATGTCTCAGCTTTTTGTCTAGCCTTTACCCCTGGTCTGTGAACTTCTCAGTGAACCAGCGCTTCTCAGTTTCCATCTGCTCGCCCCCAGGTGGGAGAGCATGGCTAGAGGAGGCTGTAGTTATGTATTTCCATTCCCCCAGTGTAGAAGGCTAGAGGGAGAGAGAGTTGAGTATTTTCTTTCCCCTACTTGGAAGGATAGAACTGGCTGGAGTTGCTTACTTCCTTTCCCCTTGATGAGTCTGGCTCTGGTAAAATACCTTCTCCTGAGGGAAGGATTTCTTAAGAAAAAAGAGAATACTGTGGTCTATTTCAAAATGGTCCCTTTTCCATCCTCACTAATGGGAGCATGAGGGGATTTTTCTGATACACACCATCAGGATCTTGTAGAGCTCTTGGAGATAAAATTCAGTAGAGACAAAAGTATGAAGGTCCCCTGATGTCGGAAGTCCCCTTAATCTTTTAACTTTCAGAGTCATCCACACTAAACTTCCAGTAATTTATCAATCACACTTTTGTTTTTCACACCCCAGTACGGGTTCTCAGGGAGGTTTCTTTTCATGTGTTTTTGCTCCAGTAAGTTGTAATTCTCTTTACCCACCTGTCTTTTCAAGTTTGGGTGCAGCAGTATGCCCTGTGACCTTACTTCTCTGGTGGGTCAAAAGAAGAGTTGCCGCTTTTTCAGTTTGTTTAGCTTTTTACTATTGTTAGGACAGAGTGGTAACTTCTAAGTTCCTTATGTACTGGACTGGAGGTCCCTTTATAACACTGGACCTGCAGGTAGCATTCAATATCACTGACCACTCGCACTTTCAGGAATAAACACTCTCTTTTCTTGGATTCTATGATAGCATATTCTATTTGTTTTCCTCTCTCTCTGGTCACTCTCCCTTTTCTACCTGAATGTATAATTTTCCAAGGATTGACCTAGACCTCCTTTTCTTCTGCACTCTACAGATATTATTTTTCAGGTGATTTTATCCATTTCTATTAATTTAAAAATATCTATAGTATTATATACTCTTCTTCTGTTTCCCTGACCTAAAGATTTACAGCCAATGGCTTCTTCAACATTTTCATTTTTGTATGTCCTCAGACCTCCTGCTTTTCCTATCACATTAAATAGAGCACCTTTATCCACCAAAGCTGCTTAACACAAAAACCTAGAGGTCTTTCTTAACACCTCTCACTCCTTCATCCTCTATTTTCAATCCATTAACTCTAAAGGCAAAATTTTCTTAAATCCACGATATTTCTCCAATCTTCCTACATCCTAGTCAAAGCCACCACAAACTCATACCAAAAATCTTTGTAACTTCACACTAATGAGTCTTCCTGCTGACAGACACTCATGCTCTCTTTCAATTGGCTCCCCCATGTACACAATAATATGATGGTGTAGTAGAAGGAGTACAGGTTTTAGATCCAGAAAGACCTGCCACAGGCTCCTTAACCACATTGGTTAACATCTTAACCTCATTTTTTCTCAGCAATAAAAAGGTAAAAACAAGACCAAGGAAACAAAAAACAACAACAAAAAACCTTACCTGATAGGAATGCCAAAAAGATATAATTAATGAAAAGTGCTTGGAATAATGCTGTGCATCTAGTAGCCATCTAGGCAGTATCTCCTGCTAAATTAAGTCTAAAGATCTCTAAATTCTAGACCTAAGGTAATAATTCATAGATTCTTCAGCATAAAACACTGCTCTGCCTACACAGCAAATGTCTTAGTTTTGCCTTAATGATCAACAGTCATCCAATTATCCAAAATGAAGTTGGAAAAATAATAAATTTTAATTCTCTCCCATTAAACCTATGTAGGCTATATACTCATGTAACAATAATGTAATACAATTGCTAAACTCCAAAATATTTTGAATTATTCATTTAAATAACTGAAAAATAATTCCTATAAAAGTGTTGGTTAAAAGTATGTCCTATATTAATTATGTTTTATGCAGTTATTCTGCTTCAATACTTGCTTTTTTCTTTGTTTTCTCAGGGGTTAAAGGATAAGTTTTCTCAGCAAGTAATTCACAAGCTGCATTATCTGTAAATAAAGATACACTTTAGTATTTTAATTACTTAAATTAAGTAAATTAATTACTTAAGTAATTAATTTAATTACTTAATTATCTGTAAATAAAGATACACTTTAGTATTTTAATTACTTAACTGTATTTTAAGTACAGAAAACTCAAATGTGAAAAAAACAAATTTAATAACTGCAATTTTGTAACAGTTTTAGAAGAAAAATAATATAGGTTGGATAATCTGACAGACAGAATAAAGTATTCTTTAAAATATCTTTATCTCAAGAGCTCCAGGCTTCATAGGAGTAAATAAACTCTATATAAAGATTTACATTTTGATTAGTAGAGAAAGTGTATGTGATAAAATTCTCCATTAATTATCCTTCTATTTCCACTGTCTTGTATTTTCAGGCTCTTTCTTTCTACTGTACCTTTTCTATCAGCATTTAAAACATACTCAGGTCTTTTTCATCTCACCAAAAATATTACCTGCCCTCCACCCCCTAAACACACACTTTATCCCCTCTCCTCTTATTCATGGACAAGCTTCTTTAAAGACCTATCCACAAATACTAGCATAGCTTCCTTTCCTCCTATTTACTCCCAAGCCCACACAATCCAGTTTCAACTCCCACCAAAATGAGCAGACACCTTGCCTGTCCTACCTTACTGGACCTCAGTATAATAAGAATGAACATCTTTCCCCTCTGGCCCCTTTAATATCTATTGCTTCAGTCTTGACTCTTCCCTTTTCCTCACTTTCCAAGCTCAATTCAAAGTAACAAGTATTTACTGAGAGTCTGCTATGTACTAATTTTACCTGTTATATGTACTTAATGTTGCAAATGTGGCTCTTCTTTATTTTTAACACCAGTACCTTGAGTTAAAGCACTAAAAAATTTTCCTTTAGGCTATTCCAATAGCTTTTTGATTGACCCTCTGTAGTCCATTGTTCACAGTGCATTCCTAAAATAAAAATCTAACATAATCTGCTTAAAACTCTTCAAAAGCTTCCCATTGCCCTCAAGTTAAAACTCAAACTCCTTACCTTGGCATGCAAATCCTGGCTTTTATGATCACTATATTACTTACATATCCCCAGATTCACTGTGGGGGCTAGTAGGTGACTAGGTAAAATACAGAATGCACACTTAAAGTTCAGATAAACAATGAATATTTTTAGTATAAGTATTTCCCCTACAGTGGTACAAGCATGTGCAATAGTTGTGATATAATTGTATTAAAAATGATTTACTGCTTAGCTGAATTCAAATTTGACTGGGCATTCTGTATTTTTATTTGCTAAAACTGGCAACCTTTGAGAAAAAATTTGGGAGCCCTGCTTTTTTCAGAGCCCCTATACATATCAGATGGTAGATTGAAGAGAGATTAAAATTTGGGAACCAGTCTTGAAGCACTCCCACATTTAATGGCTAATAGCAGTAGATAAGATTGCAAAGGAGACTGAGCAGGAGTTGCCTGAGAAGAAATTTATGGTTTATTTGTTGTTTCTGTTATTAGACTATTGGCTCCTAGAGGACAGGAATAGAGGTTATCTCTCAGTTTTCTAACACTTGGTAAAGAGCCTGACACACAACTGGAACACTGGCATATATAGCAAGTGCATACACAGTACACATTTATTAAATGAACTAATGATGGGTGCTATGTTGATAGTTCAGACCCAGTCTAACCTCACATATCTCCACTTCTTAATCAAGCTAAAAAGCACTCAGTCTCCTGGGCTACTAATTTTCTCAAAATATACTGCTTTGTGACAAAAATAACAAAATGCAGAATTACAAAAATTAGTTTCACTATTTATTACCTGATTCTGAATTTGAAGTAATCTTGGGTTTTGAAGAAATATTTTCATCTGCTAATGTCATCACTCTATAATAAGAACAAATTAATGGTACACTCTTAATCTTTCAGTAACTTTCAAGAATCCTCAAATAATACTTAAAATAAGGACATTTATATGCAACCAATTATCCTGTAGAACTCAGGGACTAGACGTCCATGCAGGTTGGAAACTCAACATAAAAATAAGAGCTTGGAATATTCCAGCAGAGACGGAGCCTTCGGTGACCCTCCTGAGAGTCCCTTAATTCCTGAACGTTGTAAACAAGTTCTCAAGGCTCCACATACTAACGGCAATGGGGAAGTTGGTCAGATTTAGAACCAAAACACCTGGCATAGGGCTACTGTGGTGAGGTGACTCTACCGCAAAGAGGACAGAAAGGCAACAAGGTCGAAGTCTGGATGGAGGACTTCATTAAGACTCAGGGAGTTTGGGGTAGCAACAAAAAAAAAAGGGGAGGGAAAAATCAGCAAAGGAAGACCTCAAGCTCTAAGTCAGGTCTTAAGTTCACCAATGACTTTATTGGTGAACTCCAGCCCAGGTGTAGAATGAGTCTTGAAACCTGCAGCAAAAATTAGTAAAAAATCCAGAGACAACTTGTGGATATCAGACACTTCAAGCTCCAACTTCACCCCTCCCCCACGTCTGGCCTGCCACTATGCCTACTTAGGGTGACTATTTGTCCAAACTGGGACCTTTCTGAGAATAAGAGTGAGCTCTATTAAAAATTATGTCAGAACAAAAAGCACATACTGGGACTGTTCCAGGCAAATCAAGAGATATGATTGCCTGCCTATATGGCATCCTCAGGAATATGGAATGGGGAGAAAAATCTAAAAGTCTCAGCATTCACCCAAAAGGGGCTTTAAAATTTTTATTATTTTTCAATTAGTTTACATTAACTATTATTTTGTATTAGTTTCATGTGTACGGAATAGCATTTAGACAATCATATATTTACAAAGTGTTACCGCTGATATTTCCAGTACCTTCCTGGCACCATACATAGTTATTACAATATTTTTTACTATATTTCCTATGCTGTACTTTATATCCCTGTAAAAGAAACTTTTAAATTGAAGTAACTGGCATTAATCACTAAGTTTATTCATGATTCCCCAGCTAAATAAAGAAGAAGGGTGATGAGAGCCCATGAGAAGTTTAGATTAGTTATTTAAAAATAAAGATATATTTTCTTTGCACATCTAAGTGATAGGTTTTGTTTTTTAAAGATAGGCCAGTATTTAAGGGGGATAGGAAATAGGATGACATACACATAATCAAGCATTATATTACATCTGCTCCATTTCAGTACCCAGGCAACAGTCATTGAAGTGAGTCTATACAGATTTTACAGCAATATAAACAAAACTTCTGTTCTCCATTAGGTCCTATGTCAAAGTTGCAGGGTTTTAATTTTATGAATATGTTACCTAATTAAGAGAATGCCCAAATATCTAGTAGATAACAGGTGCCCAAATGTGGTATCATTATTATCCAAACGTCATTCCTTCCATCTTTAAGAAAACATCATGCTGCAAATTCTGAAGTCCATCATCACTTCTCTCTGGTGACCTTAATAGCTCACCTTTAGGATTTTCACTGTAGTTTACCAAAGAAGAACAATTCACTCAGCAATAACAGTAATAGATTTTCTTTCCTTCAGAAATTTCTAACCATTCTGATACAAGCATATTCCTAAGGAGACTATCACCCTAATACAACTTTCTTCCCACTTTACACACTTTTTCCAAGAGGACAACTATGCCTTCAGCCCAGAACTTTTCCCTTGCTCCTCAGGCTGGGATATCCAACTGCTTGCTGGATATCTTCAATTTAAAATAATGTAGGTATTTCAGTGTTTTCCAAACTAAAATCGTCTTTGTCTGTCACCCCAGCTTACCGTTGCTTTTCTATTTGTGTTCCTTCACCAAGTGAATCATTCATTCAGTTTTCTAAGTCAGAGGACTGGGGGCCAATTTGGACACCATCTCCTCCCCTAACAAACCAATCATTAAAAACTATTGATTATCCCTTGTGAATTGTTCCCAAATTTTTCTTTTACACTATCCTTGCTGCTAAAGTTCAGATCCTACAATAGTCATCCTTTCAATCTAATCACTCTTAATCCATCTTTTCCTTGCTGCAAGAATACCTGCTCAAAGACAGAACTATGATCTTGCATATCTCTCAGAAGAGGTGGAATAACAGGCAAGAATTTTGGTTGGGTAATATAAAAGTTCCACAGATATCTGCATTCAGAAGTATATCAATCCTTACCCCCACACACTCATCAGCATGGAATATCTATACAATACAGATCCCCACCAAAAAAGACAACACTGTACTGTCTAACATTTAATTCTGTGGGGAAAAATCTAGGTAAAAGATAGTAAGAGTTGTACATGATTATGTGAAGGACATGAAATCTATCAAATAGCTATAGACTTTCTCCTTGCATGTCAAGAAGCTTAGAGCCATATATGGCTCAAGTCAACTGACTCTTAACTTTTATGGCTTATTTATTTTTGTTCTAGTCCCTTCCTTATCTGTATCTCCTATTAAAAATAATATTTCCTTGATCCTAACTTTGTTTTTTACAGCTTTATTGATATAATTCACATGTCAGACAATTCACCCATTTAATGTGTATAATTCACAGAGTTGTGAAACCATTATCACAATTTTACATTATAGAAGTCAATCCCCATTTTTTCCTGAACCTCTCAGTCTTAGATAACCACTAATCTGCTTTCTGCCTCTGTAGATTTGTCTTTTCTGGATACGTCATATGAATGCAACCAGTAAATATGTGGCTTAATATCTAGCATAATATTGCAGGGTTCCTTTATGCTGTAGCATATATCAGGTTTTCATTTCTTTTTATTGTTGAATAATATTCCATTATGAATATACCACATTTTATTTATCCATTCATTGGCTATTATGAATAAAGTTGCTGTGAAGTTTTCATGTACAAGTTCTTGGTGTGGACATATGTTTTAATTTCTTTTAGATATGCATAGCTAGGAGTGGATTACTCGATCATATGGAGCATTTTGAGGAACTGCCCAACTAATTTTCAAAGCACCTTCACCATTTCAAATTCCCACAATGTATGAAAGTCCAAACTTCTCCACATCTAAGACAAATTTGTTATTTTCTGTCTTTTTGGATATAGCCATCCTAGTGGCTATGAGGTGCTATGTCATATAAGTTGTGCATTTTCTTAATGGATAATGATGTTGAACATCTTTTCATGTGCTTATTTCCATTTGCATATCTTCTTTGGAGATATGCCAGATCCTTTGCCTATTTTTAAATTGGGTTATTTGTCCTTTTATTGTTGAGTTGTAAGAGTTCTTTATGTATTCTGGATACAAGTTCCTTATCAGATACATGATTTACAAATATTTTCTTCCATTCTGTGGATTTTCTTTTCACTTTCTATATGGCATCTACTGACTTTGTTTTTAAACTTGTATGAATTTTTTTCAGTTCCTTCAACCTTTTAAGATTAAGGTATGAAAAAATTTCATTAAATTTTACAGAACTACTGAAAATATTTCAGGGTTCCCATCACATTCAGGATAAAATTAAGATCCCAGCCCGTATGGCCATTCATGGCCCAGACTATGACCATTTCCTTGAAATGTGTCTCACATACAACTTACACTTTTGTCTATGTGACCCAAATCAAACTCTTGATCTTCCCCCAGTAATATGTTTCTCCTCAGTCTTCCTCATCTCAATAAATAGCAGCTCCATCCTTCCAGCTGCTCAAGACAAAGCTGTGGAGTCTGCCTTGACTACTTTCATATGCCACCATTCAATCCATCAACAGTCCACCCTGTTGGTTCTGCTTTCAAATTATATCTGAAATCTCACCTCTCACTAATTCTACTCTTACCACTATGGTTCAGAGTTCAGTATCTCTAGCATAGATTGTGGCAAAATTCTCCTAACTATAATCTCCCCAATTCTTTGCCTTCTCATAGTCTAGTCTCAACACAGAAGCCACGGTGGGTGTGTTGTTGTTGTTGTTGTTGTTGTTAAAACTTAAGTCATATCATGTCATCCTTCTAAACCCTCCAAAGGCTTTCCAATGCATTTATACTCACCCACAGTGCTTTATATTACCTTGCCTCCTGCTTTTCTCTCAGTTCATCTCCTACTTCTCCTTGCTCACCCCACTCCAGAAGCCTAGACCTTCTTGCCTCAGAGCCTTGCTCCAACTATTCCTTCTACCCCAAATGCTCTTTTCTCCAGAAAGTCACCCACAGTGAGTCTGTCCCCTTCTTTAGCTCTCTGCTCAAACGCTACTTCCTCAGTGATGATTTTTCTGATCACACTGTTAAAATAGCAAACCTCCATTCCAAGGCTCCTTAGCCCCCTATCTTGCTTTATTTTTCTCCATAGAATTCATTATCATATAGCACAGTACAAATGTATTTGCTTGTCTTTAGTGCCCATATCTTCCAACTAGAATGTGGACACAAGGAAGGCAGAGATTTTGTTTTTAATCAATTTCATTCACTACTATGTATCTCTAGTGATTAGAACAGTACAGGCACACAGTGAGTCCTCAAAAAATACTTAATAAATGAACACCTAAATTTGGGGGCTAACAATCATACCTTCTATATAACTATTAGAACATGAAGTTTTGAAAAGCACATTAATTTTTAAAATGTTAGTTCCAGTTCTTACATTTTTCTATGGCATTTCTGATAGTCTTCTGAAGAGGTAACTAGGAAAGGGAAAAAACCAATCTATTAGAAATATATTTCAAACACAGGCCAGAGGCTCAAATTAATCTAGATAAAAATAAATATTTCCTCTAAAACTCATGGTGATAGTGCTGTTTTTCAATTTTTGTTTTATATTGCTCTTATGTCTAACACTTAAATTAATAAAAGTATTTTCAAAATACCAAAATAAAACAAAATTATTTTAACATCTTATGAGATGCAGGAATCTATCACCTTATATTTGGATAGTTCTTTATAACTTTTGAGGTCCTTTTATATTTATTATCTTACTTGATTCTTACAGCAACCCTGTGAGGAAAACATGCCATTTTACTATCTCCATTTTACATATAAGAAAATAAATAACTGGTCAAGTTATAAAACTAATAGCTGTATACCTGAAACTTAAACTCAGGCCTCATGGTTCTTAATCCAGGACCAACTGTATAGGTATACGTATTGATGGATTCATTAGTCAAGAGAATGCCTATCAATCAACATTTTACAGCCTGGATACACCAGAATATTTCTAGGAATATGAAGAGCCATGGGTGTGGTCTTCTGAGTTATAACCCTCAGCAGCTGCAGAGCTCTGCTTACATTAAATTAGAGTATAAAAATCCCAAGTTAGGTGAAAGTGAAGTGAACGGTGCTTTCCAATCATTGCAAACCATTTCCCTGAAAGGAGGTTCCCCAAACACAAAGGACCACAGTGGACACGTATCATCCAGCATCCACTCTCTGCTTTTGCTGACAACAGTTTCCTGCTTTTTTCTTCTGATGGTACAGACATAGCTTGTGACTCAATGCAGTTAGAGCCCTGCATATCTCCCTGGCCAAAGAAACTGTTCAGGGATAGGCATATGAACTAATTTAAGGCAATGAGTAAGGCCCAGGACTTCTGTTCAAATTACTGGGAAAGAAAAGCACTTAGTTCATTGGATGTGAGGCTACGAGTATCTAAGTCTGGAGCTAAAAAGTGTTGCTATATAAGGGAGCCTGGCTTAGAGTATAAATGATACAGAAGGATCCTGAGTTGAGAGATAGAAAGGAATTGGGTATCTGCATCTGACTTACTGCTGGATTTTTTCAGGTACATGTGGTAATAAATTCCCTTTTTAATCTAATACAGTTTGAGGTAGAGTTTCTTTTGGGGGGAGGGCGAGGGTGTTTGTCATTTGCAGTGGACAAATAACCTAACTGAAATAGTTGCTAAAAAGGCAGACTATTTATTTGGGTGCTTTCCATCAGCAAAGGTGTTGCCAAACTAAACATAACATAGAAAACAAGGCCTTCAAATACTGATGGAAATACTGCCATCCAGACAGGGAGAAGGAGGAAGTGACACTTTTCTGAGAAGATTTTTTTTGTATAGTTATGACTCTTAGAACCATAGTAATGTTTCACATACTGTCACATAGCTCCCTCTCCCTAAATATATAAACAAAACAAAACAGGATGGGGGAACCAAAACCTGAATACAACACTAATAAATGAATCTAACTATATTACAAGTGAATAACAACTGCACTGAAATAAGGGAAGAGAAAGAAAAGAACAACTTTGGAAAATAGTATTTTGATTGGATACTGTAATGCTAAAAACAAAAAGAACTATAATAAATGCTTTAATCAATTTAGTAAATGTGTTCCTCACAGGGGTCTGGCATAACAATTCTAAAACTTCTTTACATATACACTAGAATTAAATAATTAAATAATAAATGTATTGGACTTTAACCCATAAAATAAAGCAAATATCCATAAGCCCATACTGATAAGAACTGAATAAATAAATGGTAGAAAGGAAACAGTTGTTTTACAGTAAAATTCAATTAATTAATATAGCAGGAAAGAATGAAGTAGAAAATTACCATTAGACAAGCACCACAACGATAACTGTTGTTGTCAATTTCCTCTGATGTATGATTAAATCAGTGAAAGTTTGAGGAGATAGAGGATTTCCAGAATTTCAAACTATCTTTTACTAGATATTTATTAATTACAATGAGAAACTAGTAACTTTACAGTGGTGAAAACCAACAGAGACTGCTCTTAACATGTGATAAGGGTTTTTCCTGTGATATGAGAAAAAAGAATGTGAAAACTCACCTAAAATTGAAGAGAGGTTTGAAAACTGTGGTGCCTTCTCTATTGCTACTGCTTTACTGGTATCCAGAAGAGTGGAATTCTTGCATTGTATGTATTCTTCCAACTTGGGACACTCCCAATCTAAGAAAGCAGGAAGAAATGGCAATAAAGCTTTGAACAACATCATACAAGTGGCAGGTTACCTTCCCCCCTTCACCTTAGGTGCCCAGACCATACTCATATGGTAATTAAAGTTTTGGGTGAGAAAGAGAAAAAAGACAAGGCTTGATGGCATCGGGATAGTAAATAATCTTTGGCCTATGCCCATGCTCTAAGCCAACTCCTGTCAAACTTTTGCTCCACAAAGATTATTGATTTAAGGGGCAGACAGCATATATGGGAGCTACCTCTCATATTTATGTATGTTATACCTGTGTTCCATTATCTTTGTCACTGAATAACTTGCTGCTATTACTCGGTCAGTTTTAAGCTTTCCATTGACTTTCCACTATAGAAAAATGAAGCTTTTCTCTCTTACATTCCCTTGTTCCCACAGTTCCTACCCTTCCCATGTCCTCATTATTATATCACATATTTAATTAGAACAATATTCAATGTAGACATTGTGATGGTAACTTGTTATAAAAATGTCTTGTGGCATACCATAACCACCTTTTGCTTTTCTTGGGTCAATAAAAGTCTTTTTTGATGTTTAGTTTTCTCTGTATTTTCATCTATTTAATCCAAAACTCTACCAAATTATATAAATCCATTCTATTTATTTCATTCTCTGGTGTTCTGAAGTTTCATAATGCTCTATCTTGATGTTTTCATCTATTGTAATAGACACACCATGGCCCCTTTAACCAAGAAATCATATTCTTTATCTCTAGAAAATGTTCTTGAATTACTTCTTTCATAATCTGTTTCTCTATGTTGATTTCACTGTATTTTTTTCTGGAACTCCTATTATTTAATACTGGATTTCATATACTGCTTCTCTAATTTATTTTCTCCAAATTGCAATCCTTTTCTCTTTCATTTTTCTGATAAATTTCCTCAACCTTATCTTCTAATACTTCTACAGAGTTTTCCATTCTGCTACTGCATTTATTCTGTTCTCTTGAGTAGTACCTTTTCTTACAGCATTCTATTCCTATTTAGTGGATACACTATATTTTTATCTCAATGAAACTTTTTGGAGTTATTTTCCTCTCCTTGTGTTTCTATTTCTACTAGATTCTTTTTCTTACTTTTTAAAACTTTCTATTGTGGTAGGAACACTTCACATGAGACCTACCCTCCTAAATTTGTAAGAATAATAGAGCATCATTAACTATAGTTACAAAGTTGTAAGGCAGATCTCCAGAACCTATCCATCTTGCGTAACTGAAACTTTATAGCTGTTGAGTATCACCTCCCCAAATCCCACTCTCCCTACACCCTGGCAACCAACACTCTAACTGATACTTCTGTGAATTTGACTACTTTATATATCTCATATAAGTGGAATCATAAGTTTCTGTCTTTCTGTGGCTGGCTTATTTCACTTAACACAATGTCTTCAAGGTTTGTCCATGTTGTCACATATGACAGGATTTCCTACTTTCTTGAGGAAATTCCATTGAATATATATACCATATTTTCTTTATCCATTTATCCATCCATGTACATTAATGTTGATTCTATACTTGGCTATTGTGAGTAGTGCTCCAATGGACATGGGAATGCAAGTATGTCTTTGAGATCCTGGTTGCAATTATTACGAATACCCAAAAGTGGGGTTGCTGGATCACGTACTTCTATTTTCAATATTTTTAGGAACCTCCATACTGGTTTCCATAATAGTTGCAACATTTTAAATTCCCATCAGAAGTATTTAAGGGTTCCAATTTCTTCACATTCTTGCCAACACATCTTTTTAAGATAACCATACTAATAGGTATGAGGTAACATCTCATTGTGGTTTTGATTTGCATTTCCCTGATTAGTGATGTTGAACATTTTTTTTATGTACCTGTTGGCTATTTGTATCATCTTTGGGAAAACATCTATTCGAGTTCTTTGTTCATTTTTAAATCATGTTATTTGTGGTTTTTCCCTGAGTTGTAGAGGTTTCTTAATATAATTTGAATATTAATCCCTTATGATACAAAGTTTGCAAATCTTTTCTTCCATCTTGTAGGTTGCCTTTACACTTTGCTCATTGTTCCTTTTGCTGTGCAAAAGTTTTTAGTTGCATGTAGTTCCAGTTGTATACTTTTGCTTTTGTAACCTGTGCTTATGGTGTCATATCCAACAAATCATTGGCAGGAGCAATGTCATGAAATGGTCCTCTATGTTTCCTTCTAGGAGTCTTATAGATCCTGGTCTTGTTTAAGTTTTTAACCCATACTGAGTTGATTTTTGTATGGTGTATGGTAAGGGTCCAGTTTCATTTTTTGTATGTGGGTATCCAGCTTTCCAAATATCACTTGTTTAAGAGACAATTCTTTCCTCATTGTGTGTTTTTGGCATCCTTGTCAAAGATCAGCTGATATATTATATGCACATGGATTTATTTCTGGGCTCTCCGTCCTGTTCTGCTGGTCTATGTCTGTCTTTATGCCAGTACAATATTGTTATAATTACTCTAAAATATAATTTGCAATATATTTTGAAATCAAGAAATGTTGATTTTCTATCTAGATGTTCTATCCATTATTGAAAGGGGGGTATTGAATTCTCCTATTCTTGTATTGCTGCCTGTTTCTGCCTTCAGTTATGTCAGTGTCTGCTTTATGTGTTAGATACTCTGATGTTGGGTATATATTTATTTATAATTGTTATCCGTTCCTGGTGAATTGACCCTTTATTATATCATTATATAATGTTCTTTTGTCTTTTGTGATAATTCTTGACTTAGTCTATTTTATCTGATATAAGTAGAGCCATTTCTGTTCTCTTTTGTCACCATTTGCATGAAATGTCTTTTTCCATTCCTTCACTTTCAGCATGTACTTCCTTAAATCTAAAGTGAGTCAGTCTTTTTAAATCCACTAAATCACTGTCTTTTGATTGGGAGTTTAATAGACATGTTTAAAGCAATTACTGATAGGAAAAGACTTATCACCACTTTGTTCATTGTTTTCTGTTTTTGCGGTTCTTTTGCCCCCTCTTGCCTCTCTTTTCCTCTCTTCCCATCATCCTTTGTGTTTTATTGATTTTTAAATTGATATGTTTTGATGTCTTTATATGTTTCTCTTTTTAATTTTATTTTTATTTATTTTTTTTATCCTCACCTGAGGATATTTTTTTCATTGCTTTTAGATAAAGAGGAAGTGAGAGAGAGAAGCATCAAAGCAAGACAGAAGCATCAACTGGTTGGCTCCCATAGGTGCCCAGACCAGGGATTGAACCTGCAACCTAGGCATGCGCTCTGACCAGGTACTGAACCCACAATCTTTTGGTTACATGACGACACTGCAACCAACTGAGCCATACTAGCCAGAGCTCTGTTTTTATTTCGTGTATCTTTTATAGGTATTTCTTTTGAGGTTACCATGGGGCTTAGACACAAAACATAGTTTTAACAGTCTATTTTAAGCTTTAATAAAAACTTCAATCATACACACAAACTCTACATTTTTGCTTCACCCGTCACACACACAGTTATTGATATTACAATTCACATCTCTTTATATTGTGTATCCTTTAACATATTTTTATAGATATAGCTATTTTAAATACTGTCTTTTAACTTTTTTACTACAATTAAAAGTGATTTTTATGCCACTGATACAGTATTAAATATTCTGTATTTATATACTTACCAGCAAGTTTTATGTTTTCATATGCTTTTATGTTGCCTTTTTAGAGTCTTTTAACTTGAAGAACTCCCTTTAGCATTTTTTATCAAGTATGTCAAGAAATTATTAACCCCTTCAGCTTTTGTCTGTCTGGAAAGGTCCTTATCATTTCATTTTTTTAAAGAATAGTTTTGCTGGTTATGATCTTGGTTGACATTTTTTTCTTTCTGCACTTTGACTATGTCATTTCATTACCTTCTGTCCTGTAAGGTTTCTGCTGAGAAATATATTGAAAGTCTAATGGAGGTTCCCATGTACATATCAAGTCACTTTTCTATTGCTGCTTTCAAAATTTTCTTTGACTTTTGACAATGTAATTATGTGTCCTGGTGTAGATTTCTTTGGGTCAACTTATTTGAGGTTCTTTGAACTTCCTGGGACTGAATGTATATCTCCTTCCCCATATTTGGGTTGTTTTTAGCCATTGTTTCTGTAATAAGCTTCTCTCTCTTATATTCTCAAAATCTCTCTCTTCTCCCTCTGGAAAAAATATTTTGATCTGTTTATGCCCCTTAAGTCTCTTAAGCTTTCTTCACTCTCTGAGTTTGCCAATTCTTTCTTCTGCTTGATCTAGTCTGCTGTTGAATCCCTTTATTGGGGTTTTTTCCCGTTTATTTATTATATTCCTTAGCTCTTAAGATTTGTTTGGTTCTTTTAAAAGTTTTCTATACATTTCTTGAAATTCTTGCTTCTTTCATGCATTGATCTCCTGAGCTCATTGAACATTTTTATGACAATTATTTTAAATTCTCTGTCAGGTAATTTGTATATCTCCAGTTAACCATGATCAGTTTCTGGAGCTTTATCTTATTCCTTTCTTTGGACCATATTTCCTTCTTTCTTCTTTTTCTTTGATTCTTTGTGCTGATATCTTCACATTGGAAAAACAGCCACCTCTCAGTCTTCATGACTAGCTTCAAACAGAAGTCTCTCACCAATCAGCCCAACCAGAAATTCTGGGATCCTCTCAAACCTTTTTCCTAGTCAAAACTACCATCTTTGTTCTTAGTATCCACAAGGTGTCTAGAGTATACCAGGTCCCATCAATGCTCAGAAATAGGTGAGATAGAAGGCATTTCTTTGGGCAGCCCCCAACTCTTTCCCTTCCCAGAGAGAAGCCGGAATCTAGTGAATACTTACATGTTAGACCAAAGAGCTATCTTTGTTCTCTGTATCCATCAGGCTTCTAGAGTATGTCAGGTCCCATCAGAACTCTGGAACAGGCATGAGAGTATCCAATCCTTTGAGTACCTCCCAGAAAATTTAGAATGTTTGATTCATGGTTCAGTCCTTTCCTCCCCTCCCCAGGGAAAAGCTGGGAGCTGGAGATTTCCTGCCAATAATATGGCACAGTGCTGGAGGCAGGGTTTATGGTGAGAGGTTGTTTTGATTTTTCCTCCTGGCTTTGATGTAGCTGGTTGCATGCTTTTCTGGGTTTCAGGAGCCCCTCAACTAGTTTCTAGATTTCTCACAAATGGAATCAGTCCATGTATTGCTATTGAATTGATGTGCCGATGAGGGAGGGAGGGTCCAGGGCTTCCTATTCCAACACGTTTCTGATGTCACTCCCATATTTTGCTTTGTTTTTATCTCTACGTTTTATGTTAGAGGCTTTCCTCAGAAGTCTGGTGATCCTTTCCCCTCTGCTCATATTTAAGAGGGGGGCCCTAAAAGGCTAAGTAGAATGTCTTGTGGCTTGTCACATAGTTGGATTCACTGTAGGGTATTCTTGTCAGTTTCATCAAAGGACTACTGAGGTCATTATCATTAGATACTTTCTTTAGGGTTGCTCAGATTCCTCAGGAAAGTGTCTTCCATTCTCCTGTCTGAAAGGCTCATGTGTAGGTGCTAGTATTCTGGAAACTGAGCACAGAAACAAGCTGTTGGGTTGGGATGGAGACAGGCACTGAGTGAGCAGGTCCCGTAATTGAGAATGTACAGTTTCATTTAAATTTCCTCTCTTCTGTGTTCAGTACAATATCTGAAGAAGTTGACTTTTTCTGTATAATAAATAACCCCGAAATCTCAGTGGCATAAAATGAAAGCATTAATTTATTATCCCCGTATGTACTGGTTGGTTCAGGCAGCTCTGCTTCAGGTTTAGGTCTGCTAAACAACTGGGCAGCACCTCTGTACTCTGCAGGTTGCCTGGCTATTCTGTTCTGTACCTGTTTTTCTGGGATCCCACAGAAGTGGCAGAAGCTAATTAGGATATATTCTTCTTATGATGGCAAAAGTGAATACCATTTAAGCATATTTCAAAGGTTTGCATGTTTTATTCACTAATATCTTATTGCCAGATCAAGTCATATCACAACTTCACAGCCAAAGTATGAAAAGGAGGTTTTGGTGAGGAACACAAGTATGCCTCTCAAAAAGATCGTTATTCATTGGAGGATTTTTGGACAAAAGAACAATTTCTATAGTGGAACAACTTAAGATTGAAATTATTTTCTCACCTAAATAGTCTGATCCTCTGAAGAGTTCAGGTGATGGGAAGCTACTTAAATTCTCTTCAAAACTCTCACATTCTGTATAAGAGCCTGTGATTGAATAGCTCAGAAGAGAACTAGAAATATGCTGTGAACTTAGTCCTGTAGAATAAACAAACAAACAAAAAAGGTAAAATGTTTCAATAGTAAACTCAAAATCCTAAAAATTCAGTTTATGTTGAGAATATAAAATTACTTCCACATACAACCGAAAAACATACTATTGGTAAACCATTTTAATTTCATCTTAGGAAATAATTTTGTTTCTGATGTAGAAGAAATGCATTATAACTCTTTTCCATTGTTTTTCAAAGTTTTATAACTTATTCCTTCCGTACTTTTGTTCAGGTATGATTCTTGACTGAAAAATCCAAGTTTTATATATAAGTAACCCATTAAATAGCTAAAGAGAAGAAAAGGTAATTCTAGTTATTCCATTAAAAAAACAATGGACCTAAACATAGACAAATAGATTGAATAAACTGAATAGAGAGCCTGGAAATAGACTCACACATACATGAGCAACTGATTTTTGACCAAGATGCAAAGGAAATTCAGCTGAGAAAAGATATCCTTTAAAAAAAAAATTATGTTGGAACAACTGGATATCTACATGCAAAAGCAAAACAAAAACTTGCACTCTTACTTTCAATTATATAAAAAAAATGCTAAATGAATCATAAACCTAAATATAAATCCTAAAAGTATAAAACTTACTGGAAAAAAAAGGAGAAAATTTTCATGATAGTGGGATAGTTAGATTTCTTTGCTATAACACTAAAATGATGAGTCTCAAAACGATAGCAGTGATAAGCTGAACGTCCTCAAATTTAAAAAATTCTCTTCAAAAGAGACTATTAAGATGAAAAAATGAGCCACAGGTTAAGAGAAAACATTTGCAAATGTTATGGAATCCAGAATTAAAGAACTCTGAAACCTCAATAATAAGAAGAAAATAGCTCAGTAAGAAAATGGGTAAAATACTTTAACACAGAACCTCCCGGACTCAGAGTCTTACAGTTATCTTTGTGAGACTGGACTGGAATAAATTTTCCAATGAATTACTGCGATAGAACTTAGTACTAAAAGTTAAGAACCAGAAAGTTTAGAAAGAAAAGGGAAATTCTGTTTTCGTCAGCAAGCATTTATTAAACACTTCCAACATAACAAAATAGAGATCAACACTAATAGAAATTGATGGGCTGGGGATTAAGGGATGAAAGAGGAGCATTGCTCTGAAAACCTATTATCCCCTCTCCCTGCCCTGGGGCTGATTTACGCTTATCTCTGCTCATCTCCTGCCTACCTGAGAGAACTAACTCTGTCCTTCCTACTTGGAACTCATCCCACCTTTCTCTCCTCTCCAACCCTCCCCTTAAAGCTGACAATTATTTCCTACCTGGCCACTTCCTCCTGCCATTACTGACTCAATCTACCATCCTTCTTCACCTACTCAGATGTCAGAAGTAGGTTATTCTTCTGAGTATCTTTTGCTTCCCCTACTTGAAGTGCTCTAGAGTATCCTGTCCCTGTGCCTGCTACTTTTTACTCTTCTCATTCTGCCTTCATCTTTTCCACTCACATGTTGTTGTATCTCTCTTGCCTTCCATCTCTCAAAATTCATGAATCTCACTCACAAGAGAACTATCCCTTCCACCAAATCCCAGAACTCAACTCAAACTAGGAAAGCCCCGCACTCACCATCTGGGTTCTTGGGTACAGAAAATAAATGTTCATGACTGTATTAGAGGGAGATTTTTTGTGTTGTCACAAGTTAGAAATGTAAATGCATTTAAAATTACATTTATATTAGATTATACTATACAGTTTTAAAAAGTCACAGTTCTACAATGCTTATTACAAAAATTACAATCTCTTGTCTCATACCTCCCCATTAGAATTCCCTGCTCTCTAGAGACAACTAGTTTCAACTCTATTAAACTGTTTCTTTTAAGGATACCTTTATATTTATAAATTAAACATATTCAACAATTCTATTATGACTGCTCAAATAAATTTACAGTTGAGCCATGAACTATGAGCTATATTCATCACCTTTTTGCTACAAGTATTTGTTTTTTCTTGCAGCTGATTAGCTAATTTTTAAATTAATTTTCTAAGTAACTATCACTATTTTATCCCAACTTTCTTGCAAAATGTAAACATTTCCTCTCAATATTTTAAAATACAGGTACCCTGGCTGGTGTGGCTCAGTGGATTGAGTTCCAGCCTGCAAAACAAAGGGTCCCCTGTTCGATTCCCAGGCTAGGGCACATTCCTGGGTTTTGGGCCAAGTCCCCAATAGGGGGTGCATGAGAGGCCCCTCTCCCTTTTTTTCTCCCTCCTTTCCCCTCTCTAGAAATAAATACATAAATAAAATCTTTAAAAAACCAAAAACAAAAAACAACACGTTATCTATCAGTTCCTTTTTTTAAAAATCCTCACCAGAGGATGTGCTTATTGATTTTAGAGAGAGGGTGGGCAGGGAGGAGAGAGACATTAATCAGTTGCCTCTCATATGCACCCCAATCAGGGACCAAACCCACAGCTCAGGCACGTGCCCCAACTGGCCATCAAACCCATGACTTGACTTTTCAATTAACAGGATGTCACTCCAACCAAGTGGGCCACACCAGCCAGGCTCTATTGGTTCCTTTTTCTTTTCTTTCCATTCTTCTTCCCTTCTTTTCTCCTTTTCCTCCTCTCTTTCCTTCCTTCTCCCCCACCCCTTTGTTTAAAAAGAAGTATTAAAATTGGAGATCGTGATACCCTTGCTCAAATTTGGACTGGCTGTCCTCTAGATATGCTGCACAGATGTCTTCTTGGGAGTTCCCTTTATTTACCATTGTCCAAAGGAATTCTTTCACATATTTAGAATCTTTGGTTTCTGGATCCATGATCTCTGGTTTTGTTGGAATAACTCCTTAATTTCCTCAGAAAAAGGTGCATAAAAGACCTGTCTAAAAATTTCTTTATGCTATCTTCACACTTGAGTGATTGTTTGGCGGGGTACTGATTTCTACACTAATATATTAAAAAGACTGATTCCAGTTTTTGATGTTTGACAGATTAAACCCCTATCTGGGCAAGCTGGTAAGAAAGCCCTGGTGCTCCTCCATCCTTTGACAATGGCAGCAAGTTAAAAACATGCATGGGCAAACTCATTCCAGGCTCATCCTCTAACCACATAAATAACCCATCCAGTCTCCCTTCCCTGCCCTCTACAGGCAATTTCAGCCCTGCTTGGGAGATGCCCTCTTCTCCAGAGAGCCTCATTATATGAATAATAAACCTTTCCATTCTCTCTTGGTACGTGGATCGCACTGGCAGTCTGGAAATCTGAATGAAATTTTGGGTGGGGACCCACCTAGTCTCTACAAAATTAGTTCTCTTTAGAGTTTTAAATGCATTTTTTTTTTCCTACCACATTCTAGCTTCTGGAGTTGCTCTTGAGAAATTCAATGCTATTCAGATTCTTGATGGTTTATTTGCAATCAACAATTTTTTTCCCCTGGAAGACTGAATGATTTCTTTGTCCTGAGGATTTTTAAACTACATAATGTTGTGCCCTGGTGTGGGTCTTTCATTCATTGTGATGGGCATTTGGTGGTTTTTTTCAGCATATGCACTCATGACCATATTTAATTCTAGAAAAATTTCTATTTTTATGTGTTTAATAATTTCCTGTTTACAATGTCTGGAACTACTATTTTTCAAGATGTTAGAATACTTGGACTCATCTTATAATTATTTTTCTTTTTAAAATAGCATCTTTATTGAAATAAATTCATATTCCACAAACCTCATCTTTTTAAAGTGTACAGTTTGGTGGTTTTCATTATACTCACAGAGTTGTGTCGCCAATGCCACTGTTTTTATCTTCTATTTTCTCTTTAATTTTCTTCAACTTTTGGAATATTTCCTTAAGTTCATCATCTAATCCTTCATAGAATATTTTATTTCTGATTTCATAGTTTTAAAAAATGCTTTTTGATCTCTGAATGTTCCTTTTTATATAAGACTGCACTTCTTTCAGGCATTTTTCATCATCACAAGGACAATAATAAAGATACAGCTTTTCATAGTTTTCTTCTCCTTGCATTGTCTGTGTCCTTCAAGTTTCTTTGTATTTGTTTTTTTTTTTTAATTTTAAATGCTTTCTTTGAATATTTCTTTAAACATTAAAGAGCATTAATTCTTGAATGTTCAAGAATGAGACACTAAAATAGCATTTGGAAACTGAATTCATCAGTGGAGTTTAGGAATTAGTGAGTATTTAGACAGAGGCCCAAGTCATTACTTCCAGAATATATCAGTTTTCTCCTGGGTAGAGAAGTTTCCAAAAGAGAAATCCTCCACTCTAATAGCGTCGGTGTATTTTTCTTAGTAGGACAAGGGGTACTGGGGATTTACTACCAAGTATACAGACTTTACTAATTCCCTTCCCCCACGGAGTTTTGAAAGTAGCACCCCAACCCGGAGCAGTATCTAGCATCCCTGAGTCCAGACCCTCTGCTTCAATGTCTCCCAACTGCCAAGGTGGGAAAAAGAGTAGGTGCCTGGCCATACAGTATTGGCAAAGGAATCAATTCACCTAACTGCTGTTTTTGAAGATTTTCAAAAAAACTCCTTTTTCAACACTACACCCATTCCTTCAGAAATATGTGATGCATCTAATTCCTAAATCTAATATAGCCTAAGTCAGTTTACTTTTTGGTTTGTTCTTACTCCAGGCCCATTTTTCCCCCCAGCATTTTTTTCTGTCTGTTAGTCCAATTTTAATTTATTCATTTGCCTCCCAGATTCCAAACTTGTTGATTATCTATTGTCAGCTGAGTTCTCTCTTTTTCTCCACCTTGTGGTTTCATGCCTTCTTTATGCCTTTATTGATGTTTCAGTAAGGTTTCAGCCAGGAAAATTAAATGTGTATGTTCTCTCTTCCACATTAAATATAAAGTCCTGAG
Organism: Pteronotus mesoamericanus; assembly: GCF_021234165.1. Lineage (NCBI taxonomy): Eukaryota > Metazoa > Chordata > Mammalia > Chiroptera > Mormoopidae > Pteronotus > Pteronotus mesoamericanus. The sequence goes on along the minus strand of NW_026555084.1, from coordinate 29,301,311 downwards.
TTAATTTTCATCGTATTTCCAAATTATTAGATTCCAAGGAAGAATTAAAACAATTACATGTTAAAAAGAATTCTGGGGGCTGCTCAAAACCTAACCATTTACATTTTTGAGAAAAGGCATTCCAAGTTGCAAATATAAACCAATGAATAAAATCTTAGAAATATGACCAGTGAGTGAATTAGAGATAGACTACTTTCTACTTCCTTGTATCTTTCACACATCAACTTGATAACCAAGTTGGTAACCAAGGACATTTATCATATATTTAAACTACATTTTTAGAAAATACTGGTTAGGTTAAAGGGTTTATTTTCTCTAAATAGAGTACAAAACTCATTCAATAACATTTGAAACTATATTATGTCCCAAGCATGGGATAAGATAATAAAAGGCAGTGCTTATTCTCAATGGCTTTAGAGCCAAGAGGAAGAAAAACAATTATACTACTGTTTTAAGTCCTGCGAGAGAGCGTGCCACAGAACTACCAGAATAGAACAACTCCTCTCTGAAGAGAAAAGAACAGCACGAAAGACTTCCCAGAAGAGATGGCACCTGAATTATTTTGCAGAACAGAAGTTAACCGGGAGAAGAAGGAGAAAAAAACATTTGTTGAGCACCTGCCATGTTCTTTTGCACTATACTCTAGGAAATATTCCTCTACCCTATCTTCTAACTTGTTAATTTGATATTCAGCTGAATAATTTAATATTAGGCTCTTTTATTGAGTCTTTAAATTTGATATTTTTAGTTTCCAGGGACTTTAATTTTTTATAGTAGCCTATTATATTATGGATTCAATGGCCTCCTGTCTCTAAAGAGATCTTTACTTGAAAGTTTTCTCCTGTTTATACAGGTGTTAGTCCTTCTGTTTGTTGCACTTTTTGTATCTCTTCAAAAGTTTAGTAGTTCCTGGTTAGTTGTCCAGATTTCTACTTGAGAATCTCTGCATAGAAGTGACTATAAATTCTGTAGCCTACCTCTAGAGACTTTAGAAGAGTGATGAGAAATTCCAAGAACTTGTGTCCTAAGTGGGGATGTCCCCCTGTGTGTTTTCTTGGTATTTTAAGTTATGTGGGGCACTGTCCTAATTGTCTGGCTAGTGTACATACTGAAAATCTCCAGTATCAGAATTCCCATTCCAGACAGCCATACCATATCTTTATCCTGGGATTAATAAGCATAATCTATCTTTATTTTTTGCTCCCTCTGCGATCCTTGCAGCAATTTGAATTTACTTCAGACTCTCCTCTGCTTCTCACTCCAGCCCCAACATTGACCCTTGGGAGCCAACCCCTTACTTAGTTCAGTTTCCCAGGGTTTTATCCTGGCAGCAGGTACTGGTAGTTGCCAGTGTTTTCTATATAAGAAGGGAATGAGGAGAGGAGGCCAGGCCATGTGATGCAGATTGCAATGCTTGACACTTCCATTAAGGTCTCTTCTATAATAGTTTTTTTGCATTTGTTGACCAAGCATTTCGAGCACCTCTAGAACTATTCTTATCTCTGCAGTGGTTTTTCTCTGCTCTTGATATATTAATTAATCTGATCTCATCTGCTTTTAAGAATTCTTCAGTATTTCTGGTGTGCTGATGACATTCTTTCTTGTTTTCAAAATAACTTCAATTACATCAATATGTATGTGGCTCACCAGCAGCCCTCCATATCCAACTGCCTATTTGACATTGCTAGTCATCTTAAAGCACCCATAAATTAATACATTAAAAATGAAATTTATAATCTTCTCCTGAAACAAGATTTTTTTCAGTGAATGTCACCATCTTATATATCCAATTATCCAAGCCAAAAATGGGTGTCATCATTGATACTTCCATCTCCTTCATTCCTCATTTGCCAAATTCTGTCAATTTCAATTCCTAAACTAGCCAGCAGATACACCCACCTCTTTCCATTTCCAATGCCATCTCTTAGCACAGAGTTTCTCCTCTGAATGACCGCAATAGCCTCCTAACTGGTCTATTTACATCTGCTTCTTTCCATACTGTACCTAAAGTGATCATATCAATCTCTATTTTAAAAGACTTCAGTGGCTTCCTGATGCTCCAAATATAATCACCAATAGCTTTGACATGGCCTGTAAGGCCTCTGTCTGTCCAACCTTGCCTTATTGTCACATTTCCTTCTTTTCTCTGTACTACAGCCACATTGGCCTTCTTTCAGTTCACTGAACACATAATGTTCAATCCCATGTTAGGGTCTTTGCACATGCTGTTCCCCTTGCCTGGATTGCTTTTCACTCATCTCCCTGCATAGTTAATTTCTACACTTCTTTAGATCTCAATTAAATTGATATTCTCTGATGAAAGCCCTCCCTAACCTCTCCAACTAAAACTCAATCAGTTACACTAAAGTCAATCTCATTTTTATAGCACTTAACACAGGTGTAATTCACTGGTCTGTCAGAGGATGTGGGCCAGAGCACAAGCTGAAGGATTTACCTTAAGAGTAAGAGAAAAACACTCCTTTCACTGAGATAGGAAGATGGCAGAGACACAAATGGATGCTTATGCTTGTAAAAAAGAAAACTAAGAAAGTTCACATCTGACAGTCCTACCTGATACTAGTTTACCAGCTGATAAACTTTCAACCTGGAGATCATCAGTCACTGACTCCTATGTGAAATAAGAATTAAAGATAGCATAAGTTATGAGATTGAATGTTTTTATACTGTATCACAATGATTTGGTCATTATGAAGATGAAAAACTAATGTCAACTTTGTATGTTAGTTTCATATGTACAGTAGATTCTTTCAATTTATTGATCACAGGTATAATCAGATATTTAATATTAAATCTGAAAATAAATATTAAAAAATAATATAGACATATCTAGGGAGTCAACAAAATACTAGTCGATTAAATATTGTGGGGTTACCCAGTGACCAAAAAACAAAGGTATTTTTCTGACTCCCTAGGTAGGAAGGGCTTTTTTCCCTCCAAATATGAAAGCAAAATAGATCAAAATAAAAGACTGACAGATAAGTCTAAAATAGTTGAAATAAAGTTAAAGGCAAACAAATATGAAAATATTTATTTTATATATATGTGTGTAAAAGCATAACTATCTTCAGTATCTAATGAAATATCTCACAAAAAAGAAATACAAATGGCCAATGAAATGAGAAAAGAAGGTGTTAACTTCACTAGCATTTGAAGAAATGGAAAATTAAAGAATATCCTACTTTTCATCTATCAAATATATATGTATATATATTTTTTCAGTTTCAGGTAAGATGGTGCTGATTTACTAACAACATTAACCAAAAAATTTAAACATGATCCACCCTATCACTGACTGCAATGTATGTGTATTAGGATAACAATTTGAGGAACACACAAAAAAACTTCTGCAGTAAGATGTCCAGCTGATAACTATAACAGCAAAATCTTGAAAACAATTTCAATCTTCCAACCACAGGAAAATAGTTATACAAATTACAGCATATATATATATATATCTATATCTACAGATATAGATATATAGATATATCTCTATATGTATAGATATAGATATATATCTGTAAGACAGAGCATTAGGTAGACACTAAAAATCATATTTTTGAAGACTATTTAATGTTAGAGAAATATACAATATGATAATTTGTAAAATGAAAAAACGGCACAAAAAAGAATGGAAAGAAATATATAAAAATGAGAAGAAACTGCTTAAGCACTTTTTTTTTGAGTAGTCTGAATCATCTACAAGGAAGACTTAATAGTTATAATCTAGGGTAAAAGTCTTTTTAAAAAATGCTTTTTGTTGAAACTGTCCTCAAAAAAAACATGTTATAGAGAAATATGTAAACTAAAACACTGGAACATAACGATCAACTTTAATGTTAATGTCAGATGAGTCACAATTTTTAAAATCTGAGTTTCTCCAAAATATTGCTAGTCATCTTTAAAATATTGAAGAGTCCATATTAAATACAGTAGGTCAAGTAATTAGATAATATTCTAATGGTAATGAATCCTCTGCTTCTAGTTGTTAATGGGAAGACATGAAAATGGCTTTAAAATGTTTAAGAGCTACCAAACATAAGGAAGCTAGAAACATAAGAAACAATTTAAAAGTTTTATATCTGTCACATAGGAAATTAGCCAGTGACAGACTTTTCTCGAATTTTTGTCAAGGGACAGAAAAAATGAAATGCAAGAGAAAGAAAAACCGAAAATACATGGCTATGAATCTACCAGACTCCGAAATTCCAGGCCCTGTCTGAAGACACAGCATCAATATTCATAAAAACATTAGAAAGCTATTACTCACTGTGGTATTCAACAAATACCAGAAAATACTTTCGCCTGAAAGTACATTAGATACCACTGGTCTGTACACCAAGTGCATCCAAGGATCATAGGAGAAACATACATACGCTCAATGGCGCCATCTTCTCATCCTCGGTCTCTTCTTCACTAGCGCTATTTTCTTGCAGGCTTTCCTCTCCTGCAACTCCTAGCTGAGAGCTAACGAACAAACACCACAATTAGTTGGCACTGTCTGGACTTAGTTCTCTCCATGCCTCTGTTCACTGTTGACACTATTCATAATTGGAAAGGCTCTTTTGGGGACATTAGAAAAAAGTAAGGAGCAGCGTGGGTGAATTGTACCAACACTCAATTGATGCTACGAATGCTTTCCTGGGTGTTGTATCCCACTTGCTTGTAAGTATGTTGGCAAAATTTCCTTTTAAAAAATTATTTCTGAAGTCAAATGTCTGGGTCTATGTTCTGAGAAGAGCGAAATCAGAGTTTGTATTTGTTTTCTTCGCTGACTCAGAATGAGAGGCTGTTAGCTGTTAGAACATGGGGACTGAAGGTTTGAGGAGGTGGCCAGAGGCACAGGTCTGTCACTCGGGGCTACGCACCTGGGCGGCCCAGAGCCGCGGCGGCTCTGCCCAGTCCACTCGGTTTTCTCCGCGATCTTCTGCAAACCGTGCGCTTTGCCATTTCCTGTCAGGCCTGAAGGAGGGCGGCACGTTTCTGGGCAAATGCCTTTACGGCCAGGCCTCTGGCTTCAGGGGTCCCTGGGGCCAAGGCCCAGCCCCGGCCCAGCCCCCACCCCCGTGCCCCCCCCTCCTAGCTCTCGCATCGCAGGCACGCCAGTCCCACCGAGCTTACAGTGCACAGCGAGCCTTCGGCCCAGACCCGCGGGGGCCTCTGCCGGCGCGGACTGGCCGAGGTCGGGCGTCGGGGTCAGGTTGAGCCTCTGGCCTGCCCTCTTCTTGCGGGTATAGACCCGGAGCGGCCACATTGCCACCCACCCCCAGGCCTCAGAGGCCACTTGGCCGTCGACTGCCTGTCTTGTCGCCTTCCTGAGGAACTGAGCTACCGTCTGAGCCAGTCAACGTCCAGGGGCGGCCTAGGAGTAGACGGAGAGGAGTGGGGAGAGAAACAAAAGGCCAGCGGCACCCACCCCGGCGCTGGGCTGCAGCCGCCTGCCTCGCTCTCGATTTTTCACCGGGGCTGAGCCGCGCTGAGGCTTCTGGGAAGACGCAGTAAGATGGCGGCCGCCGTGTCGTCTGAGAGACGCAGAGCCCGGATATCTGCCAGTGGCCTGTGTGGCTCTGGGTCCCTCGGCCTCGTAGCTGACAGGAGGCTTACAGGAGGCAGCCTTTTTCTTCCCGTGGGAGTTTGCGCCATGTGACACTGGCGCGGCGGCTGCTCTCCCTACTGAGGCCTTGGCAATGGAGGTTTAGATCTCTGAGCACAAGGGGTCAGCCTGACTCATTGCAGGAAGGTCAGAGAGGCACGAAGGCACATTAAATCAACAGAAGTATCCTCTTCATGAATCAACCGGGGGGGGGGGGGGCTATGGTGCTTGAGTCTATCCAAGCATTTGAAAGTCTCTCATTCCAGAAGTTTCTTTTCAAGAACAAGCACAATCCCTTAGCCTCTGCCCCGGAACTACCTCCTGGACATCTGGGCAGCCTTGTGTCGAGGTGGAGAATCCCATAGGGGCAGCCCTCCTAGTGCCCCAGGGCTCTCAGCTCCTTTGCTTGGCTTAATCTGGGGGACATAGGAACAAACTCCCTCTCTCCCCATACAGCCGTGCTGAACCATCTGGCTGCATCTGATTAAGCATATTATGCACATAATAACCACCTTTTTTAAAAAAAGGACATTTCACAAGATTAAAAATGTCATTTGTAGAGATGAAATTACAAAAACTCAAGACTTTTCTGTGATGCTCCAATATTGTGTGTTTGACTATACACACATATAGCCACTATCTTTTTATATTTCAAACCTCATACAAAGTCATTTATGATCATCGGTTTCATAATTAATCCATTAGAACTTAACTTCATAAAGAACAGAGGGTAGCCCTTCTTACCTGATTAGATACAGTGCCTTGAGACACTGAATCGATGCTTACTCAGCACCTTACTCTGTGTTAGGCATTATGGTAGGTCCTGGGGATAGAGGTGAATTAGAAACGGTCCTTCAGTCAAGGATCTCACAGTTTTGTTTCAGTGTAAAGCAATGATCATATTTCAGTATCTTCTTTAGTCACATCTATAATAGGCTGACAGTCAATCTATAGTTTATAAGCCAAGTTTCTGAGCGCCCCCCTCTCCCTCTCTGAAATGACCTTTAGGAGGGCTGGGTCCTGGGATGCCCTAGGCCTGGAAATGGAAGAAACATTGAAAGAGGGAAACAGCTTAAAGCAAAGGCTGATCTGCCCTTTGGTGATCCAATTCCCTAGAACTCTGTCTGACTATATGGAATTGCTCACTGGTGTGCCATCAAGTAAAGATTTAAGGGGGTTCATGGATAGGGTTCCAACGCTGAAAATAACCTTTGGAATGATTTCTTCAGCCAAAAAGGACCTTAGAGATAATCTAGTTGTCCCCTCTTTATGCAGCTGAAGAAACCACAATCTGGGGAGGCTCATTACGACAGATGGTTGGAATAGGAGGCACGAATCCTCTAACACTTGGCGAGTGTGCCTGTCATGCTCCCATTCTTCCTAACACATGGCTGTGAAAGGGATGAGGGAGCAACGAAAGGAGCAGAAGTCTTTTGGTAGCAAGGGGAGGGGAAGGAACTACAGATAGACTTGACTTGTTTAAAACTTCACCTAGAGCCAGCCTATAAAAGAGAAAGGAAATGAGTCCCCTACAAAAGGATGTGAAGTAGAGCAGAGACACCTCAGCTCACTCATCTATGTCCCCTCGCTCCATCCCTAAATACACAAATGCTAGTACAAGTATTCAGTCATGAGTTTGATTGAACTTCTTCCATTTCCCTGTTGTACTGTTCATATATCTAGACTCAGAATTCTGTTATCAGTGTTTCATTTCAATCATGTGACAGGTTTGACTGGGCTTGGGTCAGTCATGGAGATGCTAACTTCCATGGAAAAACAAATTCCAAATTTTGAAGAGATTTCTGAAGAAAGCTTTTTGGAAAACAGCCAGTTCATAGCTTTAGGATTCCCTGGAGCCCAGAGGAAATCTTTATGAATATTATTTTGGTTTTTTTTTTGGAGTGACCCATTGAGCAGTTCCAATTGTGGGACCATCCACAGGCTTCAGGGTCCAACTGAATACCATTTATTTATGCTTAGTTGTCAAGAATGGAAAAAAAGTCAGTGACAGATGAAATGCACCTTCAGGCATGGCAGTCTTAATGCTATGCAACATATGGGGGAAAAAGGCAAGGGGATTTCCATTCAATAGACTTTTCTCAAACATCCACTATGTGCCAGACCTACACTGGGGCTACAGCCTCAAGCAACTCACAGTCTGAGTGGGAGTGAGGCAAAGGGATAATAGTCAATCATGTGGGAAGCTTCTCAGAGAAAATACTTGAGCTGAGTTTTAAGAGATGAATGGTAGGAGCAAGGATTAAAGGAAAGGGCATGGATGTACAGAAAAATATGTTTATAGGACACTACAAAAAGTATTTGGTATGATTGGAGCCAAGGCTCCATGGGGGAAGGCCAGGAGAAGAGGTGCTGGGCCTTGTGTGCTGAACCAGCATGTCTGAACTTTGTCCTCGAAACTATGGGAAGTCATTGAAGGAATATTAAGCAGGAGAGTGGCATGACCAGATTTTCAATTTAGAAAGGTCTCCGTGACTGAAATGTGGATGGTGAAATTTTGGAAGCTGGGGTGGAAACAGAAGACTATTAAGAAAAAACCATTAAAAAGCCCTGGCCAGCTGGCTAGGTTGGAGTGTTGGAGCATCATCCTGTACACCAAGTCTGCGGGTTTGATTCCCAGTCAGGGCACATAGCGGGGTTGTGGGTTTGATCCCTGGTGCGTGAATGGGAGGCAACTGATTGATGTTTCTCTCTCTTCCCCCTTCTTCTCTCTCTAAAATCAATATATCCTTGGGTGAGGATTTAAAAAAAAAAAAAAAAGCACTATAACCAGAAAAATGTTGAGAGTGGAACCAATTACACTAAAAGCTGTGAGAATAGAGAAGAGTGGAGGCTAGTAAATATAGAGAAAGCAGAATCTGCATAATTTAGACATGGCAGAATGTACCATTTTAAGAAAGTGTACCTGTTAACTTGTATGTAGGTAAAAGACATTATGGAAATACTGTTTACAGGCCATGATGATGGAAAATTTGAATACAGTTATTTGTTCTTTTTTTTCTCCCCCAGGGATATATTTATTGATTTCAGGGAGAGAGAGATACATCAATCAGTTGCTTCCCGTACACATCCCGACCACAGACCGAACCCAAAACCTGGGCATGTGCCCTGACTGGGAATGGAACCAGTGACCTTTTGGCATACGGGACAATGGTCCAACCGAGAGCCACCAGCCAGGGCTGTTCTTTTATTTTTCTTTTATTTATTTTTATTTTTTTGGTACCGAAACCTGGGAGTGAACCATAGTTGTTCTTTTAAAAGTATAACAATGATTTAAATCCAGGACAAATTCAGTAATAGCAAATGTGCAAAGCAAAGGAGAGCCTCTTGGGGGACCGGACCCTTATAGAGGATGTAGGGTATGCAGACTAGTGACGTGGTTTTATACCGTGTTTACCATAAGCACTATGATTGATGATTACCAAATATACAAGCATCATGGGATTATGTGATATAAATATATAAAATAGTAATTATAAGCAACTTTGAGAAACAAAAAAAATCTTTATTTTTTACAAAAGTTTTCATAAATGCATTTTATACTTGATATGCATGCTACTATAAGCAACTAAAATAGAGTTAAGATACTTTTATGCATGTTTAAAAAGTAATATTTTAATCTCCTTTTAAAAAATTGAAAGTAGAATAAGCAATTCTTCAAAAAATATTCATTTCTCCCCCCGCCCCCCCATGCACTTGTTGCAATGATTTAACAAGGAAAATTAAAATACCAGTCAAATGAATGTTTAAAAGCCATTGTCACTTCATGAAAACGTTTTAACTTGGGACCAGGTTTAGAAATGCTTGTATTTCAGATATTTATCTGTACCCTCTGGGTGATAACCATTCATGTATTCTAACTGAAGTTCCTCATTTGGGGCTTTGTCCTCTCTTGAATGCTAATCCCATTCTTACTGCAGTTAATTGTAGATTCACAGACAGGCCTGTGCAGCATACTTGAGAGTAAACTCAGACTACCAGGGTTGCTTTGTCTTTTCTGTATATGCTTCCGTAAAATAAAAACAGGCAAGAATATGCAGCAATGTAGCTCAACATATAGTTTATCCATTTTGTATATGATTATTCATTCTTTTTTCCTGAGATAATTACGCAATTCTGTAAGTAGTAGTCTGTTTTCATGCAAAAATACATTTTTTTCATTCTTTACATTCATTTCATAGTATTTTGTATTCTAAATCACTAGATGACATTTGTGCTTTATACATTTGAAAAATAAAGAATAATTCATTTTCTTTACGCAGAAAAATAAGATTATTGGCTCTTCAGTGGGTAATACAATCAAGTTCAGTGCCAACTTCAAGTAGCTAAAACATCACCTGACTATAAAAATAGCATTTTTTTTCTCATGCTTGCTGTTTTACCTAAATTAGGAATGAAAGATTGACTTGCTTATGTAAGTGAGACATGGTAGATCCATTCCTTGGCCTCCTGAGTTCCTAATAATTGGACCTAGGCCTACACATGACACCTGTCAGAGTTTCCTCTCTCACCTAGGGGTTATCACAGTACAATACAGAGATGTCTTTTTTAGCAAAATGAAAAAAAAAAATCGTGTAATTCTATTTTATAATATACACAAGAGTAACTTGTAAAATGTGAGAATTACGAACACATTTGAATGAGAAACAGGTAAAAGGTCATATGTTTAAGAATGTGTTTATGCTAAAGGAACTGATCTTGGTTCTACCTCTAGACTTAACTTGCATCTGGCCTCCACTATGACGGTGAGTGTTATAAGTACGTAGCCTTTCTCTGCATTGGTTTAAGAGAAATACAAACTTTTTTCCCCCTGAATAAAGTTGGGAAATCTGAAGCAAAAGGATTTTTCCATTAATACATATTGTTTCATTCTCCTTTATTAAAAAAATTCAGTGGAGTTAAACAGAGGAATAGATAAATGTATATGCGATATATTTAGGGTTCCCTGTTCACTTTTCTCAGCACATCTGCAGTAACTAATTTATTGGCCCAAGTGTGATGATTTCACACAGATCAGGACGGCTGGTAGAAATATAAGAGCTTTAAAATCAGAAAAAGAAGAAATCTTAAGGTGTCCATAATCAACCTTATCTAACCTCTATGAGGTATAAATAGAACCAAAATACATTTTAAATCATTTGCTTATATGACATTGTCAAAATCCTTTTGGAAACAAAGCCAACTTTGGTTCCAAAGTTTCATTTTCTTCAAGATGTGAAGCTATTTGCCTTCAAAATAGTATAAATGTCCAATTCAGGTAATGATTTTCATTTTTAATTAGTCAAATATATGTTAAATATAAAAAATTAATGCTATACAGATGTGGCCTTAGGCATTTTCTAGTGTTTGTTTATTCAGAAATGCCTTTGAATTAATGTGCATAGAACTAGCTCATTTACAAAAAATCAACTTGTAAGTGCAAGGCAAGTAATGGGTCTGCAAAGAGAATATGCCAAAGCAATATATATATTAAAAAAACTGGATAAATACATCCAACGATGCTGTGGTTCACTTTTGCCAAGACCGGCGTTTAAGTGTATAATCACTGATGCACGCCCATCCAGAAGGCCTGCATGATTATGCACTTTTAACTCAGTCTGGGTTTGTTCCGGGGGAAGGGGCTTCTGGACTATGAGCCCCGCCTCCATCTCTGCTCGCAGGGTCCCATCTCTAAATAAAATGCTTTCCGAGGGAGGTTTCCTTCTGCAGGTGGACAGTCTGTAGCTTGGACCTTAATTGCTGTTCATACTGGGCTTTAATTACATGAAATTGTTGACACCCAGGTGCAAGAAGTGTCTAAATACATAATGCAAGAGAGGTTTTTGTGGTAGAGCTTAGAAGCACTTAAAGATTCTATGAATGGAATTATACCCCGAGGAGATATTTATATTCTTCAAAATTGTTGTGGAAAAATTACTTTATTTGGAAGTAACATTCCTTCCTCCCCACATTGTGCCTTGATAGTCTTGCTGAAAAAAAGTAAAATTGTTCAGAATGATAGCCATTTTGGGTTTCCCAGGCTTGGAGCAGACACATTGAGAATGGAAGCCTGGAGGAACCTAGCAAGGAACATAGGTGCTTTAATTGCTGCCCACCCTGAGGAATAATTCTGGGTTTTTTTCCCCAAGTCTTCCCCAAAGATCCATTCATTGTAGAGACAACAGACAGCTTTTAGAATTCATGTGGTAAGAAGTCCAAGAATATACACACACTATTCTTGAAGTAGTTAATACATTATATTTTTTTCTAGGTAGTTACTGAATATTTTAATAAGCTTATGAGAAAATGTATTTAAAGATTTTTGTAACATGTTATATAAATATAACATTTGTTTTAAGAATATCTGAATTTGTATTTTTCATGAATAAAAGTAAAAATTAGAGAGAAAACTTTTTTCACATCAACAAGGACTGTCATGTTTGAAGAATCTGAAGTTGTGTAAAATGTGAGTTATGTTTTGTTTAGTGTGATTCTGTACACTCAGTTCTAATTTTTAAGTCTGATTTAATTGTGATTTTGACAATTAGTTATTGAATGAGGTAGTCCACACTGCCTAGATATTTGCTCTATCTGGTTACTATTCCACAGGTAATTAAGTACAATATATCAGTTATGTTTTTCCTTTATGTTTAATAGGAGTGCTGAGAACATTGAGAATATATTTCTTTTAGTGGTACACAGTTCTTGAGAAAAGTCTTGATTTTTACATTGCCATTTGCAATATTTTTAGCAGCTTGCTACAATATCATTTTAATAAAAATAAAGTGTATTCGGTGATGATAGAGAAAATATTGTTAAAGATCTCTCAGGACAAGAAAAGGCTCAATTGTAAGGTCACGTGCTTGTTCATTTTCAGCTGCATCATTCTGACTCATTACTTTCAATAACAACTATAATATTGCTACACAGTCCATTGCACTGAGAAGAACTTCCCTTGAACTTCACATGGAGACTGAGTAAAGCTCTTGTATTTGTTTTCTGAAGTACTCTCTCAGCTCCCGTCTCTTAGCCTTTAGGGTTGGTGTCAGCAAGCCATTTTGAACTGAGAACATGTCAGAATGGATGTGAATGGCTTTAACCTAAAAACCAAATGCAGAATACATCTTTATCAGGAATACAACACAGCATTTATAGCATACATGATCAAAATAGGCATATGGGGATATACTGGTACACAAAAACTCTGCCCCTATTTAAAAGTCAAAGTTACATTACTAACATTTCAGCCTACTTGACACATCGGAAAGCTGCCTTCTCTGCCTTCCCACTCCCTCACTGAGCCAGTTGGCCGAAGCGAATGGGTTGCTCAGTCTGGGCCGGGCACCGAGGGCCCAGAGTGGAACGGGGCCCTGCGCCCCGAGAGTGCCCGGTCACACCCGGCAGCGCGGACACCCCGGGCGGCCGTCAGACAACCTGCCCCGCTCAGGGTGGAGGCGCGAACCCGGTTACGCGGGGAAGGGGCGCTGCCGGGCAGCCCATCCAAATCGGCGAGCGTTGAGGACCGACCAAGTCAGCCCGCGAAGCGGGGCGGGGGAGGCGGGTGGCGCTTTCTAGGCAGAGGCGACCCCAAGGACAAAGCTATGGGAGTGCGAAATGGCTGCGTGGAGAAAGGAAGCCGATGGTTCCTGGGAGTTACACGCAGTAGGAGGTAAAGGGGCTGAGAGATGACGCTGAAGCAGGAGATGGGACAGTTTATGGAGGCGCTAGAACGTGATGCTGGAGGCAACGCGCGGGACTGGAGATTAATATGCGGAGCAATGACAGGGCCGAACGCACATTGGAGAAAGGTCTCTCCGAGAGAAATGTGAAAATGGTTTTTAAGAGCGTTAAGACTGGAAGCAGGGAGCCCAACCCGCAGAATCTGGCCGGTCCACGGGAGAGCAGATGCGGGCCTGCACTGCGAGTAGCGGCAGAGGCGAGGAAGCCGTTCTGAGGACAACTCAAGAGATAAACGGGGAGAGCGCAGGAAGGAGGGAGGCAGCCCCGAGGACTCCCCGGCTTCGACTTGGGTGGCTGCGGAGCGTGTGCCGCTCGCAGGAATAAAAAGTCCGGGGAGGACCTGAGGCGTCCACGGCATTGACTCCCCTCTGTTGGCGGGAGGCGCGGACGGATCGGATTTGGTGTTCACACGGTCTGTTTCCATGGACACGTCCCAGGTCTCGGGAAACAGCGTCTCCGCAAGGCTGCCTGCGCGGCCAGCAAGGTGGGAGCTGACCTAGGAGGGCCTCCCTGGGCTCCTCCCGCGGGGCCTCCGCAGAAAGCGCCACCGTCCGTTCTATGAGAATTTTATAATCAGGGCTTGAACTGAACCCTGGAATGTCACTCTCTCTAAGAGAGTGTATCCTGACTGATAATTAGGTCCGAATTCCATGCTTTTGTTGAGATAATAGATCCGTATCATTAAATGGCAAACAAGGTTATGAATTTATAATATAAGCTTTTGAAAATTAATTCAAAACATATTTGTTAAATACATACATTCATTTTGTTGTTTTCTATAATTGATACTTAATGAGAAACTACTGTGTCAGGGACGGTGTTAGGTACTAGAGAGGCAAAGAAGACACGGTCCCTGCCCGCGTGGAGCTTGCCATCTGATGAGAGATGCTGCCGCGGGACACCGCTATGATAGGGGCCAGCGCAGAGGGGCGCCTTTGGCAGCAGAGTGAGTTGCTTTCCCCGGGCCGACTCCCTACTTATCCCATGCTAATCAAACCCGGATTTGATTTGGGGCCCAAACAGTCTATGCCAATTATGACGATCCTTTCCCCTGATTTCCCAGTCTCCTTTGCAGCGAGGGGCTAGCCATGAGGTCCATTTTTGGCTAACAAGAAGGGAAAGTTTAGCTTTCATAACGAAAGGTTCAAAGACAGCCGTCTTCACCCACTCTCCTTTTTGTCCTTCCTTGAATGTGAACCGTGTCCAAAGTAGTAGCAGCCGCCTTGTGGCCACTAGATGATGAGCCAATAAACTAAGAATGGAAAGCAGAAAGACTGGCAGAGCGTAGGTCTTTGAAGACCTTCACCTACCCCGGACAGCCTATCTTTGGGCTTCTTAGTGAGAGAAAAAAGAAAACACAAAAACACACCCTGTGTGTTTAAGACACTGTGGGTTTTCTGCTAGAGCCGAATGCGTTTCTGATCTAGCACCTAACCCAGGCTAGGGCAGGATGCCTTGCAAAGGGACGCCCGAGTTGAACTCCGAAGGATAAGTAGGCTTTAGCCAGGCGAGCGCTGCACGAGAAAGGGGGCTGGTTGCTGCTATAGGGCCTGAGGAGAGGACGGTGCCCTCGGCAGAGGCAACATGTGCCAAAGCATGTCTGGGGCATTGCAAGTGCAGGCCGAAGCACATAGTACACATGAAGGAGGAAGAGAAGAGCCTGGAGGGACAGACCAAATTATAAAGGACTAATATGCTAAGGTAGGGAGTTTCAAAGTAAGTTTTAACATAATCTTTAAGCAGTGAGACACAGAACCGGAATGGCTCTTTAGATTGATTAATCTGTTACGAATGGATTGGAGTGAGGTCACAGTGGAAGCTGGAAGACTAGTCGAGAAGCACGACTGATGGGGATTGCGGCTATAAAGTTGGCTGTGAAGATGGAAATAAATTTTGGCGGTAGAAAGGATGCGACTTACAATCGGCTTGGTTAAGTGGTAAAGAAAAAGAGAGTAATCGTTCTAGGTTTCTGCTTGAGCAGAAAAACTGGAGGAGCAGCAGAAAGGTTCTTTGGAGGTGGAAAGATCAAGTATTCATGTACAATATGAAATGCTTGTGAGACACCAAGTGGCCTTTGGACACTGGATGTGTAAGTGCGCAGGACGTTAGCGGCAGCCTAGGCTTGAGGCATAGAAGGAGTGATTTGAGAAGTAGAAAGAACTGGAATGTGGGTTACAAAAGCTAGGAGAACAAGAGAGAGAGGTCGCTGCATCAGCTGCTGCTGTCGTAGAACTCTTAGTAAAATCAATGGAGAATTAATGGAGACTTTGGGTCAAGATGGCAGCATAGGCCGAAGTGGCTCACCTCTTCACACAACCATCAGAATTACAACTGAAATATAGAACAACCATCACTCAGAACTGTCAGAAATCGAGTTGAATGGAAGTCTGACAAGTGTGGAATTAAAGAAACCACATCCATCCAGACTGGTAGGAGGGGCATAGACGCAGAACAGGCTGGTCCCACACCCAAGTGCCATGGAAAAAATTCGAGAGGGATATTTCAGGAGCTAGGAGTCCCAGTCCCACACCAGGGACCGAAGCCCAGGGTTCCAGTGCTAGGAAGGTGAGTCCCCACAACTTCTGGCTGCAAAAACCAGTGGATACTGAGTTGGCGGAAAAAACTTCTGGAGCCCCAAGCAGTTCCTCCTAAAGAACCCACACATGGACTCGCCTACTCAGACTCACTCCCTTTGAGCTCCAGCATCAGGGTAGTGGCTTGAAAGGCTCCAGTGACATACAGGGAGGACCTGAAGTGTCTGGCATCAAGGTGAGCAGAGGCCATTGTTCCTTTTCTAAACCCTCCCCCGATACGGCCACAGAGCTGACAAGATGGTGCCATATCTGAGACTCCATCAGCCTGGCCAGCACTGTTTGACCCATTGTGCAGATCCCCAGAGGCTCTGCCACACCCAAACTATGGGCCCAATGGCTGCTTTTCCATATAAATGGCTGGTCTTGGCTCATGCTGCACAACTTCCTAAATCCTCTCAAACAAGCCACAGTTGGCCTCAGTGAGTCCCAGGCCCAGCAAGACCAGCAGCCAGCCTAGATTCACAGCTTGGCTTCACTTGGGAATCTCCAAGCCCAGCACAAGTAGCAGCCATCTCAGATCGCTTTATAGCTCAGGTAAGGTGGCCCCAGGCAAAACACAGGTGCGGGCTGACCTTGGCCTGCACCACTTGGGAAATCCCAGGGCCAGCGCACCCAGTGGACGGCTACAGACAACATCGGAGCACCACCACCCTGCCCTGCACAGCTGATGATCCACAGAGGGTGGAGGTTGGTGGTCAGTGGTCACAGCCAGTCCCTGCAGCTTACTGGCCTGGGTAAATCCCTCCCATTGATCTGCCTACAGCAATCAAGGCTCTACAAAAAGAGGGAGTACTCAGCCCACACAAAGGGAGCACTTCCCCTATCACCAGATTGGGTCATAGGGGAGGTTGTGCCATTGGATCCTATAGGACACCTACTGCATTAGGTCACATTACCAAGACAAAGAGTCAAAGGAGCGCTACCTAATACATAGAAACAAACACAGGAAGGCTGCCAAAATGAGGAGACAAAGAAATGTGGCCCAAACAAAAGAACAGATTAAAACTCCAGAAAAAGACCTGAATGAAATGGAGATAAGCAATCTATCATATGCAGAGTTAAAAATACTGGTTATAAGGATGCCCAGGGAACTTAGAACATCAACAGCATTAAAAAGATCCAGTCAGACATGAAGGATACATGAAATAAAGAACAATTTACAGGGAAACAACAGTAGAGTAGATGAAGCTGAGAAGTAAATTGATGATTTGGAACATAAAGAAGCAAAAATCAACCAATCAGAACAAGAGGAAAAAAGAATCCCCCCCCCCAAAAAAAAGAGGATATAAGCCTCTGGGACAACTTCAAGAGGTCCAACATCCACATCATAGAGGTGCCAGAAGAAGAAAAAGAGCAAGAAATTGGAAATCCATTTGAAAAAATAATGAAAGAAAACTTCCTTAATTTGGTGAAGGAAATAGACATGCAAATCCAGGAAGCACAGAGAGTCCCAACAAGATGGGTGCAAAGAGGCCACCCCAAGACACATCATAATTAGAAGGCCAAAGGTTAGAGATAAAAAGAGAATCTTAAAAGCATCAAGAGAAAAGAAGTCAGTTACCTACAGGGCAGTTTCCATAAGACTGTCAGCTGATTTCTCAAATGAAACTTTGCAGGCTAGAAGGGACTGGCAATACATATTCAAAGTCATGAAAAGCAGGAACCTACAGCCAAGATTGCTCTACCCAGCAGAGCCATCATTTAGAATTGAAGGGCAGATAAAGAGCTTCCCAGGCAAGAAAAAACTAAAGGAGTTCATCATCACCAAATCATTATTATATGAAATGTTAAAGGGACTTATTTAAGAGGAAGAAGATCCAAACTATGAACAATAAAGTGGCAAAAATACATATCTATCAATAATTAAATCTAAAAAACAAACTAAGCAAACAAAAACAGAGACAGAATCTTGGAGCAATAGTTGCCAGATGGGAGGAGGGCGTGGGGAAATGGACAAAGAGGTGAAGGGATTAAGAAGCACAAGCAGGTAGCTACAGAATAGCCATGGGGATGTAAAGTACGGTATAGGAAATGGAGTAGCCAAAGAACTTGTATGCATGACCCATGGACATGGACAATATAGAAGGGGGACTGCCTGAGGGAGTGGGGGGAGCTGGGTGGAGGGGCATAAAAGGGGGGAAAATCAGGACAACTGTAATAGCACAATCAGTAAAATATAACTAAAAAATAAAAAACATCAAGGATACGGTTAGGAAATGACTTGCTCCAAAAATCAATGCATACACCACCTCATACCCAGTAGGATGGCTATCATCCAAAAAACAGAAAATAAAAAGTGAAGATATAGAGAAATTGAAAACCTTTTACATTGTTGGCAGGAATGTAAAGTGGTGCAGCCTCTGTGGAAAACAGTATGGCGTTCCTCAAAAAATTAAAAATAGAATTACCATATGACCCAGTAATCCACTTCTGGCTATATCCCAGAAATGGAATTGAAAGCAGCGTTTCCAAAAGATAATTGCACAGCCATGTTCATAGAAGCATTATTCACAATAGCTAAAATGTGGAAAGAAGCCAAATGTCCACCAGTGAATGAATGAATAAGCTGAATGTGTTATATACATACAATGGAACATTATTCACTTTAAAAAGGAAGACGATTCTAACATAGACTATAATATGGATGAATCTTGAGGACATTAAGCTGAGTGAAATAAGCCAGTCACCAAAAGACAAATACTGTATGATTCCACTTACATGAGTACTGGTAGTGGTCAAAGTCACAGAGACAGAAAGTAAAATGGTGGCTGCCAGTGGCTGGGAGGGGGCGGTGCGGAACTGGGAGTTATTGTTTAATGACACTACATGGTTTCAGTTTTACAAGATGAAAAGAATTATGGAGACAGATGATTGTACAATATTACAAATGCATCTAACACCACTCAACTGTACACTTAAAGCTGGTCAAAATGATAAATTTTATCTTACTTGTATTTTACCACAATAAAAAATTGGAAAAAACCCAATGTATGCAAATGGTTGCAAAAATTCAGAATATTGTTGATAGTTTTCAAAATCTCTGATGCTAATAGTCTAGTGCCCTGACAGGTGGGTATTCTGAGATGACAAAGAATTCTTTGCTCAGAAAACTATTGCATTCACCGATTTTTCAGATCAAAAACTCAATATACAAAGATCACCTCTAAAACAGCTATACTTCCAACTTCTTAAAAAGCTTTAATTTTTAACAAATCTTGGCTTTTTTACCCATGCTTGTAATTTAAAAATGTGAAAGTTTTCCAATGAACACAGCATTAATAAATCAGATTCATCTTTCTCTCTTATAAATTTGTTCAAATGGAGGATTCACTTTTTCTACAAAGAATAGCGTTTTCAGGGTTTCATGCGCAGGGGGTTGCAGGAGAGGACTTCGGCTAAAACGAGAGCTAGCCTTCCAGGCAGCTGCCTCAACTTGACTTCACACAGTAAAATGGTTTCTATTTGGATACCCAACATAAATAGCTGGAAATCTGGGCTAAAAGGGGTTATTATCAAATGTTTCAAAATGAGTCAAGGTTCAGAGAGGCAAGGTGTTGATAGGGAATAGGTGTTTTCTGGACTCTCTGGAGTACTTTTTTCCTAATTTGTTTTTATCAAACACAAACCACCCTAGGGGACCCCAAATTCACTGGAAGCAGGTTGCGAGGAAGCTGTTTCCAGACTACAGTGCACTGAGAAGTAGGGGTTCTGATGAGGCCAGTGCTGAGGTGGGTGGAGGTAGGCAGGGGTGGGGTGAGGTGGGGGAGAGGCAGAGGTGTGGGAGCAGGTGGGGGAGGGATGAAATGAGGGGCTTGGCAGGAAGGAGCGGGGAAGAGAGGCTCCGGCTCAAGCCCAGAACCCCCGGAACACCGTGGCTCTTAGGTTTGGCACATGCTTCACTTTCATGCGAGGTGTCATCTGAGTTCTGCCATTTAAACAAGTTTGGGGATCACCATTTGATGACAAAACCAGTTAGCCTGAAGAAAACATGCACACGATTTAACTTAAACTTAATCCTACATGCACTGATTTAACTTCCTAACTCGAGCTCATCATCGTGAAATGAAAAATTGAAAAACTGACAGTGCAAATGTCCTCAACTTTTAACAAAGTGCCCTTCTGATAGAAACAGTATCACATAAAGGCGCTTGGCAAGTGCAAACCAGCTAACCACCTCCTTTTGTAAGTGGAATTAATTATATAATTTTAGAAGGAGATGCGAATGCCAAGATGTGATCTCCACGGTGCCCCGGCAGCCTGGCTCCAGCCCCTCTGCCTCCCAGCAGCACGTGGAGAACGCCGTGTAACTGGGACAAGAGTCTGTATTCAGTACGCGCTGGGGGCCGGCAGCCTTGAAACTCCAGCAGTGAGAAGCAGAAGCTGAAAGCAATACAGTTCAGGGAAGAGAGGTTTCATAGGGAGAGCTACACGGCGCTATTTAGATGGTATGCAGCAGGTGAAAGAAAACAGCGTGACCTTAGGAAGAACGGACGGCATCCGCGGGTAGATTCTGAATGTCCAGCAGACCTGCTCCCTGCAGCAAGCGCAAAGGGGTGGTGGGGCGTCTGCAGTTCAGGCTGACTCCCCAAGGAGGCCCTGTGTGAGCGTCACCAGGCCGCACGGCCCTCCGCTCAGCTCTCAGCCCCTCAGGGAGCGATCAGAGGGGCGCCCCTGCTCCAGTCCGACTACAGCCCTGGGTCTATGCGAATTCTCCCATGAAAACACCTAGACAAGCTGCTCCAACAACTAAAGCCTAGTCAATAAGTGGGAAAGAGATGGGTCGCACAAGCTGTCCAGCACTGTCTTTAGCTGTGGGTCACCAAGCTATAGTTTTTGAAGAAGTAAACCAATGGTAAAACCAATTTTCATTTTTTATAAATAATTATATATTTTCTAATACAACTAAACTGTCAAGTGTGAAAAAGGAGTATAATCTCCCTTTATGCCTGATACAGAAATGAAACGCAGTGAATGTAATAAGCATGTGTTTTGTTCAGGAAAGAGAGGATACACATCGTTAGCCTTTGCTCTGAAACTATACTCTTGTCACTGAAAAGTGGTTCTACAGGCATTTTAAAATTTAGAAGTAATGTACCATTTAAATATTGTATTGGAATAAGATACCTGAAAAGTGTCAATTTATGCTAACTCATTAGAACACACTTTTCTTAATTTTGAAGAAACACAGTATTTAAAATTTTTCAATGGTATTACTTAATGAAATACTTTTAACATGCAATATTGCTTGTAGGTAATAAACATGGTGATTAGGACAGAAGAATAAAGTGGAAAACAACATTTAAATTAATTAGGAAAATGTTCAATTCATTTCTAACTTAAAGGCTTATTGATTAGGTAAGTATTCATTTCAATGAACAGGAAATACAATAAAATATTTTTAATGAAGGCTTCCCAGTCAGAATTTGAAAAATCTATTAAGTGTCCAAGTTCACTTTGAATTGCTTATGCCAACTAGTAAAGCATATAAAAGTCAAGAAAATGGTAAAATCACAGTTAAGTATGCTCAAATACTCCCCAGGTACCTAAGTTTTAAAGTTATTGGTATTTACTTTAAATGCTTTCTTTCTACTCATTAAAATATATCTTCCAAAGATCTCCATAAATTAATAATTGTTGGCTTGGTTCCAGGAATTGTCTGTTTCTATAAATTAAATTACATTAATTTTTAAAAATCTAATTCAAAGTTTAATTCATATCAACCTTGCCCAATAAACCTGTACTCTTGAAGCTTTTGTTGAATGATTTATGCTTTGGGCTTGGGTATCTATGTGTGTGTGTTTCTTCAAAAGCTAGTGTTAAGCCTTAATTGCTCCTGCGTATTTGAGGAATAAGGAAAAGGATGGGATGGCGATGGGTTATGGATTCACTCAGTTTCTGTTGACCTTTGCAACAGCAGCGGACCCTCCTCAGGCGTGAGGCCTGGTTTGTGTTCTCCTGTGGTCGGCCGAGGGCACACGCTGGCTGTGGCAGGGAGGATGCCACGGACCAACAGGGGGGTGACAGTCTTGGCAGTAACAGGCCTTAGGGACGTCACATGGCTTCTCTGTGTTTGACGTTACCATGGCGAGGGCAGATCATTAGAGCAGGAACTCTGCTTAAGGCTTATGGAAAGTCAAGAACACAATTCCTCTCAGCGAAAGCTCTAGCTCGCCCAATGGTTAAAACGAAACGTAGCCAAAGGTACGTTTTAAGCCTAATCCTAAGAGTTGGTGGTCTTTTTCCAGGAGGGCGATTCTAGATGTTATCTTTCTCCATGGGCCCTGGGGCAAGTCATACATCCCAAGCCCAGCAGGGGGCGTGCCGGCTTTAGGAATCACAGAAACTCATCACTTCAGCAAACCTGGGCCCAGGCCCGGAGCACGCCCAGTGCCCTCAGAGCCTTCGATGAGCACGCAGGGAGGACCAGCCAGGCCGTCCACCCACCTGCGGCCCCTGCTTAATGTGATCGTATCATCCGGTCAACAGCTTCCCTTATGGAAGGGCAATGATGTCAGTTGTACCGAATTTAGAAATTTAAGTAACTATTATGCCAGAATTGACTCATTCAGAAAGATAAATATAACTTGCCTGAGTGCCTCAGATTTTACAATTTCTACTTTTATAATTTTATGGAGACTTACTCATCCAGGCCTTATTTGCCCTAAAACATGCTGTCAGATGAGAGCAAAGCAGTGTTTCTTAAAGTAGGTTAATGTAAAGATCTATTTCAAAAGAAAAACAATTTTCTCACACCCTGAAACTATGTTTAGATTTCCTCAGTTTGAAACTTAAAAAAAAAAATTCTTAAACTGTGGAAATGTTTCTTAGTTTCAAGTAACTGATCTAAGAGCTTTATATTTAAAACTGGTTTAAAAATGTTTTAGGTTATCATCAAAATGAACATACAGATTCCTCATATTGTATTTGGCGACCCTATTGGAGAAAGAAAATTTTATGAAAAACAGTCATATTAATTACATAGTAGAAAAATTTAAAAAATCAATGTATTTTCCTGCTTGATGAATTTTTCTTCTTGTATTTTTGACTAAAGAGGATGTATAAATGGTACATGTAAGTAGGATCGAGCATGCTTTTGAATTCAGCTACGGTAGGAACCGCAAGCTCGCACAGACAAAGGCCTGAGAGAACTGCCGGTCCCCTCCCAGCCTACTCCTTGTCCCTCCCTCCTTGCAGAAGGCGTGCTGTGCTAACACGTCATTGGCCCGTGGAGCCCAGTTTTTCCCAGGTCCTACCAAGTAAGCTTGCCTGCTGCAGCCAAGAAGAGTGTCCCCATGAAAATAAAAATAAGACCAGGCCCTGGTCTGGACGGGGCAGGCAGCTTGGGGACAGACCGTGCCCACGTGACCCAGCAGGGACGGCTGAGGTCGTGTTTCAGCTTTCTGCATGACTGTGACTCTGAGGACAGCGGGCAGCCTCGCTCGATCTATGACCCATTTTAGTCCAGGACATAGGCTGTGGCGGTGAGCCTGGAACAGGCCTTCGGGGCTGCACGGGTGCAAAGCCTGCCTGCCGGCCACAGCACTGGGGCGGGGGGCGGTCGAGGTCGGGGTCACTGTGGCTTAGCTTAATTTTCATCTCTTTTCAAAGGGCTGTAACAACTGTAGGGAAGGCTATAGTTACCTGTTCAAAAGAATGGAGTCCGCTTTCTTTTCCTAACCTCACCATATCTTCCAAAATGGCTTTCTTCAGCTCCTGAATTGAACCATATAGGCAAAATTACAAAACCAAAAACACACTTCACAGCAACACACTACCCCCTCCACCCCCCAACGGGGGCGGACACTCCCTGGGAGCATACCTCTCATCTGGCAAGCTCAGTAATGGGCATGCCCGAAGGAGTGACAGGCTAAGGGACCACTTGATTTTATTTTATATTGAATTTATTGGGATGACATTGGTTAATAAAATTATAAAGGTTTCAGGTATATATTGTATGGTGTGTTCATCACCCCAAGCCAACCACCTGATGTTTGTAAGTGGCCCTCTGGTCAGCCTGGCGAGTCCCAGGGGCCCTGTCACCCCCAGAAGAGCCCAGGGCCTAGAGGAAGCGAGAGGCTCTGTGGTCGCAGCTGAGAAACAGGCGTGCGACTGGAGGGGCCGATGCTGAGCCAGCACGCAGAGACCCTCTTCCACGGCGCCCTCGCTGTAGCATGAGGCTCCTGCAAGGTGTGAGGGCCTAACGCTCTAAGCAGGAAGAAATGTGCTACTTTTTCAATTCCACGACCATCTCTCTAAGCCCAGGAGATAGATACAAAATCCACCTCACACTTGGGGAGAGCAGGCCAGCGAGCCAGAGGGCCTATGCGCACATCTGACCCCTCTGCCAGCCGGCTGTGTGGCCGTGGGCAGGCTGCCACCCTCTCTGGACCCTGCTGTGAGGTGCAGAACGAGAGGGCTGGACAAGCTTCCTGTGACGGCTCCTGGCTCTAAAATTCAATCATTCACCCAACTTTCTAAGAAGAAGAGTGAGTTCCTTCAACAACAAAGAGAGACGAGCTTCTGATTTAGGACTCCCACCATTTATGAAGTTAGAAATTTCCCTGCATGCTCCGGTTTTGCCCGTCTACTGCTTCTCTCTCTTTCCATTACGCAGCATCATAAAAGATCCAGCAACCTTCAGAAACAGCCCCGCGGTACAGACCTTGTTTGCACAGAGCTCTGCATATGTGCCTTCGATTCCCCTCTTCTGTGCCCAGGAGGGGATGACTTCCGGGTCGGGCACAACGATGCCCACCAGAAAGGTCTGCAATCCCACCAAAGAAAAGCAAGTCATGAAAACGCAGTCGTTCCTACTCTGCCATATTTATTTCAATATTTTTCCTAAGGACATTATAAAAATTTTGATATAGATACAGAATTAAGATACTAGTATTACAAGATACATCAACCAGCAAGATAAAACAATTTTACCAAAATTGACAAAAGCTTTTTTTAAGTCACAAAAGCCCTCATATTTTTTCCTTAAATTTATTGAAGTATAGTTGGCATACAATATTATATTACTGACAAAAGCTTTTAAAGTGGTTATTTGTGGTCTAGCTCCAAAAATAATCTCTCGGTATTTCTCAGATGCCACCCTTTTCTAAAAATAAGTGTATGTCTTCTGTTATGAAACATTTCCATCAATACATCACACATTCTTGATGGTTTATTTTCTGATCTATTTTTCCTAACTTTGTAAAAAAATTCGTAAGGAATAAACTTAAGGAGATGAAGAATCAGTGAAGTTAGACCTACATGCATCTTTGATTCTCACGCTAACCTCAAATGTGTACCTCGTCAGGATGCTAACCATCAACTCTCTGAACCAAAATATGTATTTCTCAGGACTTCCTGACCATTTTAAAACTGTTAATTAATATGGTCCTCCATTTCCTTAATATGGTTCATTAAGTTATGAAAGATAATGCCATAATATTTAATTATAGAAATCCAATGAATGCAAAGACTGTATTCACAGTGATATTTCTGACTTCAAATCTAAATGATGTTGAAAGCAGAATAAAAATAAACCCTCTCCAAATAATTTAATCCTAAACCATATAAATTAACCTATTAGTTTAATATATTAAGCTATATCATCATCAGTGCCATTACTTGCAATATTATACCTATTTATCTGTAAAGGTTATTTGCATATTTCAAAGTCTAAACAGTAGAAACCCTGAATCTTGCCTCAGCATCTTACTTCAATATTCCTCTTGGAAGTAGGTAGAGCATTAGTTCAAGTAGCATCCATAAGGAGCGGGGACAGCATAGGGAATACAGTCAATAATACTGTAGTAACTATGTATGACAACAGATGGACACTAGACTTACTGGGGTAATCACTTTGTAAGTTATGTAAATATCAAATCAGTGGGTGGTACACCTGAAACTAATTAATATTATATGTCAACTCTAGTTGAAAATTTGAAAAATTATTAAACGCAGAAAGTTAAAAGTAGTGCTAGTGTCTCTTACTACTACTTCAAGCAACTTACTACTTAAATGCATTTTATCAAACCCTAAGCAATTAAGATTTCTCCCTTAAAAAGGAATTTTCTCTCATAGTCTAATATATAGGGGAATACTGGTGTCTGATACGAAATTAATGTTTATCGCTTTAATCAATTACTGAATACGTAGGAAGCCATCCTGAGATAACTACACTCTCCAGCAGGCCACATGGGGGGAGGGGGGCGGAGGGGGGTGGGCTGAAGGCAGGGCACTCACCTGTAAGCTGTCCCCGTGCACAAAAGTCTGTGCCACGGGCTCACTCCGGATGTAGATGTTCTCAATCTTCTCAGGAGCAATATATTCTCCCTGAGCAAGTTTAAATATGTGCTTCTTCCGATCAATAATTTTAAGAGTCCCCGCCTGCAGAGTTGGACAGCTTCATCAAAGTCGCATCCCCTGAGCCCGAACCCCTCACTCCTTCGTGCCACAGCCACTCGCTCCTGTCCTGCCCCACCCTGCAGGCTCCACCCAGCCCCGCTCCTGCGTCTGATATCTCTGCTCTGCCACGGCCACCGAGCACTGCAGGTCAATGGCTCCCCAACTTTGCTGGGCCTTGAGTGCCCACTGTCCCTTCTTCTCAGAATTTCTCCTTCCCTTGTCCCTCCCACTCCTGCCACCCTCCTCCTCAGAAGCCCACCTGCCTTCCCACCAGGCCTCCCCCTTGCTCGGCCCTCGTTCCAGCTGCCCTTCGCTCACAGCATCCCTCAGAGCCGCTGCCTTAAGCCTTGCTTAGCTCTCCCGTCCCAGCTACTGCCCCGTTCCCAGGGTGCGGCCTCCCCACCTGCAGCTCGCTGTGCGGCTCTGGCACAGGCCCCAGGGCCTGCTACCTGACGGGCCAGGTGGCCAGCACCTCCGAGGCAGGCGCGCCACCCCTTGGGCAGCGCATGCTCACACTCCTGGCCTCCGGGGCCACCCCTCACCTCCCTGCCTCCTTTTCTGCGTTTCCTAAGCGGGCCTCTCCTTCGGCTCAACCCTTGAATGGGGCACATGCCTCACCTCCGCTGACGATGCTCCTCGAGGTGACTGCTGTTAGCCACTGCCACGTCTGCCTAAGCGTCCAGCCAGGCCTCTTGACCGAGTGTAGCCCCAGAACTCAGCTATCCCCAGGACACTTCAGAACTAGGCAGCTCGCAGATGCAGCGTCCCCAACGGGACGCTCCTCCCTGCCCCGCACATGCCCGACCAGTCCCCAGGTCCCGAAACTGGAGATGGCCTTGCTCTTGCCTCCCTGGGACTTCAACTGGTCAGGCCCTCGCTCACAAGCTTCTATGAAAACCTGACCGGACCTCTGCATACACTCCGTCCCCGCTCCATCTGTTTGGGCCACCAGAACCAGAGCCCTCTCTTCGGAAGGGGAAACAAGCAGGCCCTGTTCTGCTCCAAACCCAGACTGGACGCCGTGCTTTCCCCACACGGGCTCATTTGGTACTCAGGGCACCCACCATCTGGGCGTCATCACCTCCGCTGCACAGACGAGGGAAAGGAGGACCAGAGAGGTTACTTAACTCCTCCAAAGCCACACAGCTAGGAGGTAGCAGAATCAGGATTTGAATTAGGTCTTTCTGGATCAGAAACTTATACCTTTTCCTTGATCTCTCTACATAATACTATTTCAAAACAATAATTTCAAATAATTGACTCCCACAGACCGCCTGCCTAAGGTCTTGGGCTCTGAGTTCAGGCACAACACTACGTGCTTCACATGAATGAATTTACTTGCTTCTCCCAACACCCTGCAAGGTAGGTGGTTTCTCCCAGTCACGGGGCAGCAGTGGCAGGGCCAAGATTTTGTGCGGCTTTAAGTGTTTCCCAGTTTTGAGGGTCTTCTTTGAGAAAAATAATAGGAAATGAAGTACAGGACCTTGGAGAGGGCCCATGCAAGTGAGGGGCCCCGAAGCCTAAGCTTCCTTAGCTGATGGGACAATCCACCCTGTCAGCGCCCAGGGCCCGCGGCCTCCTCCATACCTGTGGGTCTGCGGGCAGACCGGCTCGCCTCACACGTCTCGTGTCTCTTCCCCGAGCACGGGCTACTACCGCTGCCCCGCGCGTCCTTCCCACTCTCTCCTCTCACTCAGAGCAGGACTAGTCCCTGGGACGCAGGCCCAGTAGGCCCCTGTCCCCCTCTGCCACCCCCAGGTGGGTGTGGCCTTCAGTCCCAGCCCACCACACTGGGTTGGGAACTGTCTAAAGACGTGTCTCCTCCCACCCCCCACCCCCCGAGAGAGTCCCTGGCCCAGGGCACACACCAAGGACACACCGTGGCTGCTGCAGGAATGAGCCTTCCTCCAAGGGAGGCATGCAAACCCGGGCAGCGGCACACAGCTCGCTGGCCCAGGAGACAGTTCAGCGCCTCTCACGTGACCAGGAACACAGCATCTCAGAACAACCCCCCAAACCTTAGCTCCTTCCTGGAGACACAGGACAGGCTCCTGGGGCAAGCTGAGTCCTGCAAGGGCTCTCGCTTCCAGTGACAGAGACCTCTCCTGCTCACAGCTTCTCCTGTGTGCCAGGATTGTGCCAAGTGCTTTACAGGTATAACCTCACTTATCCCTCACACTAATAACTGTACAGGTAAACCATGGCATTATCCCCATTTTACAGATGACAGAATAAGGCACAATAACTGATTTGGGCTCAAAGTGGAGGCCACAGCCAAAGAAGTTCATGCATCCTCACTCTTATTCTGCAAGTGAGTCAACACAGAGGCCCGCGGAGGGACGAGGCTTTGCCCACAGTCAGGAGAGCCACCGCTGCCAGAGCCAAAGGGACTCAGCCGTCTTCCGGCCCTGCTCCAAGCTCTTCGTACCACCCAGCGCCACCTCTCAGCGGGGGCCAGCGCCTGTGGGCTCCCAGCCCCGGCCTGTCTCAGATCTCCCACAGCTATGAGCTCCTGTGCTTGTAGCCCACCCATCAGATTGCACAGGGCTCTTTCTGGAAGCCACAAAGGGTAGGGAGTGGGTCCCCTACCCCAGCTCCGCCCTCCCACAAAGACCGCGACCCCTGCCTCCCTACCGCAGCTGTGGAGCGAGGCAAAGAAGAACGTCCCAGCCCCTGGAGTGCTCCTGAAAGGTCGGGGGTCACACGGAAAGGGCCCCCGCCTCGGAGGACTCAGACTTACACCCACCGCCTGAACGCTGGCACCCCAGGGCTGCAAACATACGCACCGGCAGCCACCGCCCAATGTCTCCTGTGTGGAGCCAGCCGTCGCTGTCCAGGGCCTCCTTCGTCTTGTCTGGATCTTTCAAGTAACCCTTGAACACATTTGGTCCTCTCACACATATCTGTGGGGACAAACACCGTTTCCCTCAGCCCGTGGCACACGGATTCCTGAGTGAGGCTGTCACAAGGCCAGTGCCGAACACTGCGCTGTCCCTCAGGAAACCCTCTGTGGAGACGGCTGCGGTGACAACAGAGGACAAGAACAGCCAGCAGAGGCCTGCGCTGTCGCCTGCCTTCGCTCAGGCAGCGCCCTCTCCATCCCCCCCCTCCGCCCTGGCCACCGCAGGCCTCCCTCCACCGCCTCTCCTTCCTCGGGAACCCCCGCCTTCGTCCTGTGCTCCTCTGTGGCGCTGATGCGGCCATATCATATCTTGACAGCTGGCTGACTCTGCCAGATGCCTCGGCCCCAGCTCACGACCAAGGGGCCACCCACTCCCAGGGACTGAATGAGGACAGCCAGCTGCCCCTGCCCTGCCAGGCCTATCCGCAATCGGTCATGTTTCTGTGGGGACAGAGCCGCAGCAGCAGGCCATGCCACTGAGGGGAAAAACAGAATTTTTTTTTTTAAGTTTGGAAATTCCAGTTCTCAGTTTAGACCAGTTCAGCCCCAGCCTTGTCTCATAAACAGGGGAGGAAATACTGAATTCAGTTGAGTCAAACTAATCAGGAGTTTAAAGTGACTTTACACAAAGGGTAAAAGGAGGATAATTTCATTTTTTTGTTTTACTCACTACATGTAGCACCCACAGGCGTGAACAGCTAATGCTGAAGCCTACCTCTCCTTCTCCCTTGCTGGCCCAATAGTTCAGCTCCTCGACGTCGATGAGCTTGATGTGATTGCAGGGCAGAGGCGCCCCTACGTGCCCTGGAACACGGAGCAACATGGCATCGGTCAGTGTTCCGGCCGGTTTCAGCACTGAAGATGCTCCATGCCACGTCAAAGCCCCCAAGTGGTCCAAGTTGGGAATTATGGATGAGAAGCAAGACACCTTTAGGTGGACATTTATTATAGGCAAGTGCTGACGATAAAGTTCTGGAGAACGGAGAGGCCAGCCTCTGTGGGCCTTTGTTTTACGTCAGATTGTTAAAGAGCTGCACAGGCACACCTGGCCTCGCACCAACCCGCACAGGGTCTGCATGGGGTTCATACCCGCACCAGCCGCACGGTCAGGATATTTTTTTACCTCACCCGAACACACGCCTATTGATTTTAGGGAGAAGGGAAGGGAGGGAAAGAGAGAGGGAAAGAAACATCAAAGTGAGAGAGAAAGAGCAATTGGCTGCCTCTCATATGCACGCCTGCCAGGGACCGAACTGACAACCTAGGCATGTGCTCTGACTGGGAATTGAACCCACAACCTTTCAGTTTATGCGATGACACTCCAAACAACTAAGCCACACTGGCCAAGGTATATGATCGTTTTTTATTTTTCATTTTATGTTTAAGGATTTATTTATTTTAGAGAGAGGGCAAGGGAGGGGGAGAGAGAGAGGGTGAGGAATGTCGATGTGACTGAGAAACAGCGATTAGTTGCCTCTCGTATGCGCCCTGACCAGAGACCACATCTATAACCCAGGCATGTGCCTTGACTGGGAATCAAACCCACAACCTTTGATTTACTGGACAACATCCAACCAACTGAGCCATGCCTGTCAGGGAAGGTCTTTATTTATTTATTTATTTATTTTTACAATTGTGCCCATATTAAGAGATTTTCCCCATTGTCAGATCACATGCCTTGGTTTGGGGTTCATAAAATATAGTCATCGTTGCTTTTGCTCCAGTCACCAGACTGTTGATGAATGTACACGTGATCACCTAGAACGCTTGTCAAAATGCAGACTCTGATTCGGTAGGTCTGGGGTGGGCCCTAAGCGTCTGCATTTTTTTTACAGGCACCAGGGGTTAGCGTTTCTGGTCCACCCACCACACTTCGAGTAATGAAGGAATGGAAAACAGAATGAGGTAACTCGCCCTGCAAAACAAGACTTCAAATGTTCTGGGTCTTATACCCTCCAACCACAAAATTACACTCAAGTCATTTTCTAGTAATTTTTTTGTGGTTGTTACAGAATTCACTGGCAAGATGGTGGAGTTTTAACCTGGTGCTGGCCAAGGTCCTGAAAGAAAAGTGAGGGACAGAGGCAAGGAGATTAAAAAAAAAAATAGCGGTGACACTTTGGTTTCTATTTTAAACGAGAGGTTGAAAAATCTTCCACAACTCATACAAAGATACCTATCTTCACATACTCAATAGCCTTTGCAAGTTTTTATGGTAAGGCAAAGCCTCAAAAGTCTTACACAGGAAGATGTACAGAATTACATGAGAGGGATAAAAGTGTCCAAAAGGAGGAGGGTACGCTGGAGTGGTGGGTAACCATGGCAGCAGGAAGGAGAGACAAGTTAGCGACCCAGGACCTCAGGAGACAGTCCTCATAGTGTGCTTGCCAGCATAAGAAAGGCCCAAGAATTTACGTATACACCAGAGGCTTTATAACATAAAACTCAGGAAAAAAAAAAGGCTTCTGTACTTGACTTGGCCAAATGTGATTTCGAATGGAATCTGCCTTTCATGTTTCTGCCAACCACCTCAGGGCGCCTGGCCGATAGGACTGCATTCCTGGGCACATGTCCTGTGCACACACGCTCTCCCAGGCCTCCTGGTTTGCAGCTGAGCAACCCAGAAGCATGAGAGGGTCCTGGGCTCACAGGGGAGGTGGGTGCCCTAAAGGGTTCTTTTGCTGAATGGTTTTCAGATTCTCCCAGTCTCTGGTCTACATTTGTAATGGACAACACAGGGGCTACCTGCTGCCTCCTCCTTGCCCTGAAAGACGGGTCTCCTCAGAAGGAGGGCGTGGGTGGGAGCTGCTCCTTCCCGAGGCTGCCACTGCCTTCTAGACACTGACGTCACAGGACACTGTAACTCCCAAAGGGCCTTAGCAATGGCCCCTTAAGAAATAGTGCTCTGGCCACTAGGAAGTTGCCTCCCCTTCCTGAATAACCTCCAGTTTGTAGCCTGATCCCTTCGTTCTAAAATGACAACAAGCAAGGCTGCGTTGGTGTTCAGAATCTGTGAAATCTAGTAGCTGATACTTACTGATAGAATCATTTTCTACCTGCAGCTATATTGTCCATTACTTCTTTTTTTAAAATATGATGACTATTTATCTAGAAAAGAAATGGGGACATGCAAAAAAAGGTAGGAAAATACAAAAATATATAACAAAGAGAACAACAGATCCATAATGCTACGACCTAGTATAACCGCCATCAGTGTTTTTCTACTCTGTTGTTTTTCTGAAGCGCCCTCGTAACGTTCCTTTCCGCGAGGAGTTTGGCAGCTGTTACCTCGGCAGTGCCTGGTGAACCACCGACATCCCCTGTCCATCCTACCTGAGGTCCAGTCCCCAGGCGTGGTGAAGGTGCATCCAGCTGTGCACTCCGTTTGGCCATATCCTTCATAAACCTTCGAGCAAAACACGGAAACCACACTGTTGGCTCGCCTGCCCCGGCAGCGAGCCGGCTGCCCCTCAGCCAGCTCAGCTCTCGCCCAGCATGCCGGGCACAGAGGGAAGGGGGTGCCGCGGAGGTAGGGAGCTCCAGCTGAAGCCCAACACAGGTAACAGGTGTTGTTACTTTGCTTGGAAGAAGTGCCACTTTTGCCCCACTTAGTAGATGAGGTTGTGTGGTTTGGGGTAAAGAATTCTGACCTATTTTCAACTACAGCCTCTATCTTTCATTCAGATAATATGTATTAAAGACAAACACTTCAACATCTACTGCATGGTTTGTTTTGTCCCTGTAAGAAACTCCCCTCCCCCGCCTCATGTGCTTGCAGGGATATGCCACGTGGGAGAGTCTGCCCTTAGCAGTGGCCGGGCGGTGTGGGGGTAGAAGAGACCACTGACTTGGTAAGTATGAAAATTTAAGCATGAATATTGATGAAACAGTTGTGTCTGCTTTACTTATTATCCATCAGCCACAGCTGTGTTACTGTACCCCGCATATGCAGAAACTTAATAAATAGTAATTGAATGGGTAATGAAGGAATGGATTTTTTAGATCAAATGACAA
This sequence comes from Pteronotus mesoamericanus, assembly GCF_021234165.1. Taxonomy (NCBI): domain Eukaryota; kingdom Metazoa; phylum Chordata; class Mammalia; order Chiroptera; family Mormoopidae; genus Pteronotus; species Pteronotus mesoamericanus. The sequence goes on along the minus strand of NW_026555084.1, from coordinate 29,268,055 downwards.
AATTCAAATGGGCTTTTGTCATCCCCTCCCTTGGGCTCCTTTGCCGGGCTGGGCGGTGTTTTGCAGGCGGAGGCTGCAGAGGAGCTGTTACGGGTGTGGCACGGATTCCCCAGCACGGCAGTGACCCTCACGCAGTCTGTCGGACCCCTTTCCCGAGGTGGGTGCCCCTGGCCCTCCCCGAACGTCGGAAGGTCATCTTGGCTTTCGATGGCACCGGGGCTTTTCCATCCCCAGAGGAAGTGAGCTTCACCCCGCTAAAACCGTGGCCCCGGACCTCTCTCTCTGCAGTGGCGGCCGTAAGATGTTTCCGCCCCGTCCTAACACACATTGCGCTGCCCCAGGGAAGGCTGCGGGAAGTAATACCTGGCATCCCAGAGCCGCCCGGAGGAATCCCAGGACTGTGGGTGACGCGGGGGCTGCTCCAGTCACAATCATCCGCACACACCCCCCCAGGCTGGCCTGTGGGGAGAGAGAAGCACCTGCCCCAGTCTGTGCTGCTGGGGGTGGCGTCCAGCCCATCTGGGCCTTGGCCACAGTCACCACCCAACAGTCGGACTCCACCTGGACCCTAAGGCAGGGGTCAGAGAGAGGCCTGAGGCTGCACAGCCCGGTGGAGGAAGTCCCTTCCCCTTCAAAGGAACAAGCCCAATCAACTGTGAGACTCAACCCAGCATTGGCCAGCTCTTTTACCTCTTTGGAGGTAAGTGCCATTAACCTACATGGCCTTCTATAACTTTAGTTATGCTTTCCTTAACACGCACAGCTGTTCCCTCACCTTCCCATCATTTGCAAGCATCCAAAAACAATTACTTAGGACAATTCCGTCCCACTTCCACTCTAATGGCCTAGGCTTTTTTCATTTACAAATCAATACCCTATCTGCTCTATTTACTATGCACTGCAGAGGACAAAGAATTCTTTAAATATGTTGTTTCTGTAAGTTGAGCCAAGAGAGTTTAAATATTAATTTTCATAGCTAAAAGTAGAGTAACAAAAAACGAGTATGATACTAATTAACTACACATTCCTTGGGTGACGCAGACCTTGAAAGCTTTAGTGGGGATCCAGAGGTGAGTAATTCACCATCAGCCTGGTTTGGGAGAGGCTGAAGGGAGAAGACACAGGAAGGCAAAGGAGGACTCCTGGCCATCTGTCTGGAGCCCAATGCTGCTGGGAAGCCACCGTGGCCAGGGCTACAGAAAGGGGCAAGGGAGCCCTCAGGCCCAGGCGCTCCTTGCTGGGCCTGACCCCGCAGGCACGGTGCCCCGCGGCCCACGGAGGGCGGCGGGCCCCCTTTCCAGAAGTCCTTCTTGCTGGTTGCCTTTTGGTAAATATAACCCCCCCTCCAAATAACAAAAAGGGGTCCTTTAAGATTTCAGCAGTAGTTTACAGCGTTGATTTCATGACCAAATGAGTTATTATTTTATAAGATTACTGGCCACTGGGATGAACTTCTCTACTTCTTCTGTCAGGTGACCCATTGGACACTTGGGTGTCACTCTATAACCACTTGTTCCTTCTCTTACCTGAACCTTATTAAAGAAGAATTCATCCCAGATACTGTCATTCCTGATGATTCCACTCCGGACCTCAGCCTGTTTACGCCTTGCTGCAAACTCCAGAAGCCAGCGCTTTAATGGTGTGTCCGCCTGGCTGAAGATCTGAGGAGCAGAAGGTGGAAGGAGCTATGGGCCTGCATGTCCCACTTTTAGACAGAAAGAAGGCCCAGTCGGGCCCACAGGGAAGCCACACTCCACTGTGCCGCTGTGGGAGATCAGTGAACGTGTGACATCAACCAAAGGTCAACACCACCGAGCTGGGGGCATGTTGTGGGGCTAGAAATGCCTGGAAGAAAATCTCCCCAACGAGAGTTTTGGAAGCTAGGAAGAAAACAGGTAAGAGTCAGACAATGTACGAGAAGAAGCCTTTCGCAGGACCTGGGGACGGAGGCGTGGAAACCTGCCTGGGGCTCCAGGCCCCGTCCACACAAGCAGATATCGAGCCCCTCAGCCTGGCCAGGGACTCCCTGAGGGGCTCACCTTGTCGTACATCCGGTTCAGCAGCCGTGGGACCACCGGGAAGATGGTGGGGCACAGAGCCTTCATGTCATCCGAGAGGAGACGGATGTCTCCCTGGAAGAAGCCGACGCGCCCTCCGTGGCAGTAGACGACAGACTAGAGGGGAGGACAGGAAGGAGGAGGCTCTGAGGACGGTCACCCCTGGCTCTGAGAGCCGTCCACAGTTCCCCTCTACGTGGAGGGCGCCCATGACCCCTACCCCAGCTCTGGCTGCTGCCATGAGACACTGAACGCCATCTGAGGTGACACCCGTGCCACCCCGCAACCCCGCCACCTCACCGCATCCCGGTAAGGCGCACTGAGGCACGGGGAGGAGCAGCAGGAGCCGGACAGACTCAGAGCCTTTGGGAGGTGCCGGAGCAGCTGGCCCCCTGTGCTGCCCTCCTGCTCACTCCCAAACCCCGGACAGGAGCCTCCCTGGGGACTCCAGTCTCTGAGCTGCACTTCAGCCTAGGAGTGGGTCTGCGGCAGGTCTCCAAGAGCCTGTGGACCCCCCGGGACACCTCGGCAACTCTGGAGGGTGTGCAGTGCCCATGGTACCGGACCTGCGGCTAACGTTGGGTGGGAGGCCGGGACGAGCCTGCTGCTGCTAATGGCCTAGCAGGGACCTGGGGCCTAATGCATGCGCCCGCCTTTAATGCTCACAGCCGCCCTACAAGCGGGGCAGCACTCTACGTCTCCATTTTATGGGTGAGGAATGCAATGCTCAGACAGGTGAAGGGACCTGCCCAGTCACAAAACTAGTTCACGGTGTTGACGACATTCTAATCTAGGTCTGGAAAGCTGGGCAGCGTTACCTGATATGCCACATCTCCCCCAAGGCAAGAGGGGAGAGGCTTAGGAGACAACTGATTCACAGGCTGGCCCCTCCAGAGACACACGGATGGAAACTTCTTTGTTCCCACAGTATCACGCAGGCGCCCCCACTCCATCTGCGCCCCCTCAGGCCTGTCTCAGAGCCAGTTAAAACGCCAGTCCATCTATGTATAGCCTTAGGGGTTGTGACAGCTCACTGCCCAAATTTACTGTCTTGTTCTCCTTTTGAGGAGTTCACGAGCAATGGAAGTTATCGAATGTAAGTGTTTTGGCCATAAGCGGAGTCACACTGCAGAGAGCTTGGGCGGTAAGCACTTCTGCCAGGCCGCGATGCCCCCCGCGCCGATGCCGCCAGCTGGAGCTTCTCTCGGCCCAGGTGAGTCCGCAGTAAGGCAGGGCGGGCCTGGGGTCTTCGCTGGAGCCACGCTCCCAGGAGGGACAGGTGGGTTGGCCAAGGTCCTCTGACCCCTCAGACCCCTGTGGTACGTTCTGAGGACAGGGCACTTTAGTTCTACTTCCTGGCACCAGTGACAAGTGACACCCTGCTAGGGTTCTGGGTTCTGGGCACAGATTGTGCCTCCCTGAAGCCAGGGCCTTACCTGCACCATTCGCTCAAACATGTGTGCTAAAGGCAAATAGGAAATGTGCACATCCGCACAAGTGGGAGCCCACTGACTCTGCAAGAAAAGAGAAGGAGCCCAGGCAAGGCCCGGTCAGTCAGGTGGGCGTCTTACCTGGATCACTCTCTCAAACATGTGAGCCAGAGGCAGGAAGGAGATGAGCACATCGTCCTGTCTCGGAAAGATCACTTTCTGCAGGTGACGGGCATGGGAGACAGAAAGGAAAGAAACACTGACAGGAAGACAACAAGAAAGTCATAAAACAATAAAGAGAAAATGGTCCTGGAGGGGCAAACAGGAAGAGGGGGAGGGGGACGGGGGGCACAGAGAGAGGTGAGATGAGAGGAAAAAATGAGTGGAAGATGAGAGAGAGAATGAGAGAGAAAAGGCAAAGTGAAAAAGAGAGGGAGAGAGCAGTGAGGGAAAGAGAAAAAGCGATGGAGAGAGAGAGAGAGAGACAGGGCAGCATGGAAGCGGAGTGTTAGGTCGCAGCGCCAGCGGGTCTAGTTATCTGCAGAAGCAAAGAGCCAAATGAAGCACACATAAACCAGCAGAGCGCAGCTCCGCAGCGAAGTCTCCTTTGGGGAAGGGCCCGCACCTCACTTGCAGTTGGTCGGCGCCGGACAGCCCCTCCCCCGCCCTCCCTGCTGCAGGATCTGCCCAGGCCCCATCTCACCAGTCTCCCGGGGCCACCTGGGCAGCTTTCACAGGTCTCAGCTTGTCAGCACTTTCTAGTCCTTCCAAAAAAGGGGCCCAGAAAACCCTAGACCTGTACCAGCTGTGGCTGGGTGCATGCCCTGGACAGAGGAGACAATGCCAAGCCAAAGACAGCTGAGTCGGCCTCTGGCTACCCACGGCCTAGAGACAGGGCCTTAAAGGGGAAGGCTGGGAGGGAGTGCCGCCGTGTCCCCGAGCCCGCGTCTCACAGAGGGACTGAGCTCAGGGACGGGGCTGGGCCGTGCCTCCGGGAGCTTTCCTTGGCTGGACTTCCCTGCTCCCTGTCCTTCTGTGGACAGCTGACTTCTCCTGGGCTGGTTTTTGGACAACTTTGGACAAGATGCGGGACCTGGCTCATGACTTCTGATCAGGGCTCTGCCAGTGCACAGAATGTCTGGGGGTGCACTCCGTGACGCCACATGCCGTGGAAAGGCCTCCCTTACGTGAAAAGTCTCGTCCCTTGCTCTTTAAGGAAACTGTAGGATATTTAGATACTCACCACGTGTGGAAAAAAAGTCCTTCTTTCTTGGCCAGTTATAAAATGCTAACATGTTTTTGTCAGGCCTTTTACTTTTAGATTTACCTTTTTAAGCACAGTATTACATATTAGCAGTTACTGTTGTTTTTCAGACTCTAGCAAATGACTGAATTAAACCCTGACCTACTTGAAAAACAACTTACTAAAGATTCTTTTCTAAATAAAGGCGTACACAAACCACAGGTATACCAGTTTTTAAAGTTCAAAATACAAAAAACATTTACATGTTTTTTTCCCTTCTGGGAACTTAGCACTGTTAGAAATCAACTAGAAGATCATTTCAGTGTTTGGGATTAAAAGCGTCTATAAAAGTGGGGGTTGCTCTCATGAGAATAGAAACTCCTGCCTAGGAAAGGCAGCCTGGTTATCAGGGAGGAAAAAAAGAAAACAAACACAAAACAACCTGAGGTTTGAGGATGTCAAGAGACACCTGCATTAATGAGTCTACTTTATTCACCTCTGTCACTTTCAGAAAGCCCGAGAAGTCAGCTACCACGTTCCCATGAGTTAGCATCGCACCCTTCGGGTTCCCTGAAAGAGAAGGCAAGAGGGCAAATTGGTTGGAAGCTCAAGGGCCACGCTCCTTTAGGAGCAGCGCCCGAGTCCGCAGTGCACCGCACCCGTGCTGCCCACCCAAGTCTCTGGCCTGAGTCCACAGCCACAGGCCAAGGCAGGTGAGTGCTGCTTCAGGGACCTTTATCCCATAGACACTTGAAGCCCATCTGGAGGCTCCCAGCAGCCTAGGACAAGAAGGCAAGGGACGCCATTGCTCAGGTGGGGCGCCGCAAGGGACTGGCGACTCGTGGCCTCACCCTCTCCTGCCTCCCTCAGGCCTCCTCACAGACACCCAGTGCCCTGCACTGCCCCCTAAAACCAGCAGTCAACTCTGCTGGCGGGAGACTTCCTTGTTGCATCCTCTGCTGGGGAAAGCCCAGCTCAGGCCGGGAGGGAGGTCTGGGGGGCTGAAGCAGTCCCTCCTGCCTGCTCATTGCAGGGAGGGGACATGGATGGTCCTGCTTTGTCATGACATGACCTTTCATTACTGCTTGTGAGGACGCCCGGGGCTGCCAGGATGGCTCAGAGGAGCAGAGGCCTGGTGGGGACCCAGGGCAGCTGTGTTGTGCTGCCACGCGGATGTGACTGGGCTCAAATCCTGGCCTTGCCTCTTGCTGCCAGCAGGCTGTTCCCCTCACTTTCCTTACCTGCAAAATGGGGGCAGGTACCCACCTCATAGGCCTTCTATATGCTCTAAGGACATAATCCATACACAAAAGATGTTAAATTAGAAGTTTCCACCAACTCAGCAGATACAACAACTGTAAAACTCCAAAAGAGATGGGCCAGGCCACGTGCAGAATTTACCCCCAAAATATCAAGTAAACCAATAAGGTAGCTTGGCAACCCTCACCGAGAAAGCAGTAATCAAAGGGTTGAGTGAACAAAGATGGAGAATTTCACACTAAGTCAGCAAGCAACCATGGAACAGAGACAGAGTGTTAACCGTCTGCCCCAAACCATCTCCCAGCTTCCCTTTCTCACTTATTCTCCCTCCCCATGTACATCTGGTGGGAGAAGGTAGGGGCCTTCAGTAGCAAGGGAGGAGGACACCAGAGAGGCCCTGGCTGGGTGACTCAGTTGGTGGAGCATTGTCCTGTACACCCAAAGGTTGTGGGTTTGAATCCCAGTCAGGGCACATGCCTAGGTTGCAGGTTCAATCCCTGGGAGGCAACTGATCGATGTTTCTCTCTCAGTCAGTTTCTCCTTCTCTCACTTCCTCCCTTCCTCTCTCTCTCTAAAATCAATAAATATATATACCCTTAGTGAAGATTTAAGAAAAAAAAAAAAGAAGATGAAGGAAGACAGACCAGAGAGGAAGGGTGGACCACGCCTGCAGCCAGCCCAGCTGGAAGGGCGGAAGACCCAGTGAGGCAGATGGATTCACTTTGAACTGATACTTGTGACTCTGAACCAAGCCCCATCATGGCCAAGGAGAAAATCTTCCCAGAATCCTAAGCTACACGTCAGGGTCAGACCATCTTTCCCACCTTTCTCCACTGAAAGACCAACGTAGCTCTTGACGAAGCTGGGAGATGGGACACAGCAGGGAAGGGAAACTATGTCCCGGGCTGTGATGCCAAGGACACGCATGGCTCATGTGCTCGGCGAGACGATGACGACCAGAGGCGCAGCACAGGCTTAGAGTGACGCCAAGGAAATGCAAGTGTGCCGCCAGGCAGGGTGACATCAGCTGGAGGCCTGCTCACTGCCCAGCTCTGCCCTGGCACCAGCCGCACCTCTGCAGGGGGAGGCCTGGCACCAACCGCCACCTGCTCTCAGGCTCCGTGCCTGCCACTCGCACATCCCACCCTGCCCCCGCACTGAGACGTAGCCTGAGCAGGAGGGCTCAGCATCCAGGAAAGCGCTGGGTGTGCGGCCTGCCCTCTCCATGTGGGCACGCATCCTAAGTCCTTTTCCCAATACGGGGTCACCATCTGTGACCAAGTGACCTGTTAAAAGCCCGAGGGTGCTCTGGGGTGGCAAAGGTCCAAAGCTAAAAGCCACCACAGTGACCTGCTCCTCAACCCAGGGCAGAGACACATCACAATTTTACATTGTGAAATTTGTGACACAAAGCGACATAAACCCGAAGAGCATTTTTGAACTCTGGGTGGGCTCTGGTGTCAGCTGCTGGAGAGCGAGGGCTGTGTCAGCTTTTCTCTAACAGGGTTAGCAGTGTGTTGGAAATTCTCAGAGCCGCTTGAGTTCATGGCAAAAATCCATCTCAAGTCAATAAAGTCAAGTGGATCACGATCCACCCACGTGGACAGTTCTGCCTGCGGGGCTGGTCAAGGGTCTGCCAGACGCCTTCGAGGCTGTGTCTGTAGAAGGCGTGGGAAGCCCCAGTTCGCTGCCCACCGAGAGCTATCATCAAGGTGGGCCAGTCTTCACCCTGGAGAAAGATCGCTGGAAACTTCTTGCCCATTCAGGGCAGGACAAGTGACTTCCCAAGTCGTCAGATGAGGGAGAGGCAGCCAGGGGAAGAGCCTTGAGCTGGCAGCTGGCAGACCAGGGCACGAGTCCAACGCCTCCATTTGCTGGTGGTGTCTGCTGGGACAGTCCCCACCCCGCTCACCTCCCAGGCCACAGTGAAGCCCCAGTGGCGCCGTGAGAGGGTGAACGGGGCACTGCAGGCTGCGAGGCGCTGTGCCTGTGGCCATGGTCCTCGTGTGCACACCTGGCCTCCCCCAGGAAAGCACCAGGACGTGTGCCCCTGTTGGCAGCAGGCACGCCATGCATCACTCCTGCTTGTCCTCATCCTGACAGCCTTGACCGTGCGCACCAGCTCAGCCCGCAGCGCACCTGCCCTGCCCTTCCATGCACCTTCCCATCTTCTACTGGGTGCCTCTAACCAGCCTCATCACAGATGAGAAATCGGGGACAGTGGTGGCAGGAGGGTTCAGTGACTGGCCTGTGGCCCCCGGGAAGACGGCTCTCAGACACCACCCCCCACACTCCTTCCACGGCCCCTGACAGGAAGCCCAGGCAGGGGCTGGAAGCTGAGAGGGGTGGGAGCTGCTTCTCCTGGAGGCATGGCGCGGCCCTGTGGCCCAGCCCCCGCCCGGGACCTCCCAGCCTACACCTGTCCCCCCGCGTCCAGCCACCCTGTGCTGCACTGCGCTGAGCACTGGGGGTACCGGGAGGGACCCAACATCTGGAGTCAGGCACAGGACAAGGCTCCGCCCATCCCAGAAGGCACTGGAGAACCCCGCAGTCACCCTGAGCAGGTTGCCAGGGAAGGGCACAGGTGGGCCTGGCTGGTGACCTGGGTGCCTCTACTTACCTGTGGTGCCGCTTGTAAAACACACAATGGAGAGGTCACTGGGCTGAGGGGGCTGCAGAGGTGAGAAGAGGTGTGTGTCAGAGGCCTGGCGGGGCAACCAGGGCGTAAGGCCCATGGGCCCCTCCACCAACCAGCCCTTCTGTGCACTGCCCCGTGTGGGCTGTGTCGGCACCCGTGTGCGCCTGTGGGCTGCAGTCCGGGAGGTGGAAAGGCAAGGCCCCAGGACAGGAGGAAAGAAGCTGAGGAACCCTAATGAGAGCACAGACATCCCCCCGTGCCATCGACCTCACGCCTGGTCCACCGCCTCCCTTCTACCCCTCGGGTCTGAGCTGAATTCCAGGTGGGATGGGGCTGCCGTGGCCACATCTGGGCCTCAACCAAAGATCTGCCCTTTGTAGCGAGTGTGACCCAGTTCCCTCCTTCCTGCCCATGTTCTCCCCAGGCCTGCGGTCAGGCTCAGGGACAGAACATGTAGCCCAAGGAACTGAGCCGCCTGCTGTGTCACTGAGACGGCTCTGCATCAGGCCCGTGCCCTGGCACTGGGCGTAGAGCTGTGGGGTCACCAGAAGGAGCCCACCACGACTGCTTGCCCATGAAGGATGGCTCCCCAGAGGAAGTGACATGATTTGAGAATGAAGGACAAGCGAGATGAAATGAGAGTAAGGAACTAGCCCGAACAAAGGCCAGGGCGTGCTGGGTGTCGGAGAGCAGTCCTCTAAGGCTGGGGCATGGTGCGTGCAAGGCGGGTACACACCCCGGGCTCCCCGTGAGGGGCCCTGTTTAGGCCTGTGTATGAGAAAGCTCATGGGGGTGGGAGGGCCAAGCTGGGGGAGGGCTGGAGGCAAGAGGCCCTGTTAGAAAGCCAAACACCCCCAAATGGTCCCTCCCGGGGAGCAGCAAGCGTCACCGGTGACTTGGCCCTAGGCAGTGTCACTGGGGGTGAGACAGAAAAGATGAACAAAGCAGGCAGACGCCACCGGGCCTCAAGGCCTGAGGTTCCCTGTTGGCTCTGTTGCTGTTTCTGTCCACCCCCTCCTCTGGGGAGTCTGCTGCATTGATTCCTGCTCCAGGTCCCTCTTGAGACCCTCACCCACAGAAGCCTGGACACCCGCGTGGGCATTTCCTGTGTCGCTCAGAGGAGCTGCTTATTGGCATGGGGGTGCTGCTCTGGCCTGTCCGCTGAGCCCCACACAGAGTGAGGGCTCCGTAAGGACGCATCCTCACGCCGCCCATCTCAACAAAGACCTGCTGGTGGGCGACCTTACCACTGGGACGTGATGATTCTCTTGGCCACAGTCCTAGAAGAAGAAAATACTGATTTTAAGTCCTCAAAAGTTCTTATTAATTAAAAAAAAATTGAAATAAACTCTGCATCGTGTGCCCTGTTCCTGCGCCAGGCCCAGAGTGCAGGGTTCTCTGCCCAGACGTGGTCCACGCGGAGACACCACCGCAGTGGCCTCTCCTCAGACACACATCCAGGCCGAGGCCACCGCCCACGCTGAGGCCGGAGCCTGGGGCCCAGGGAGAGGCCAGGCACTGTGCACACGCACCGTGGGGGAGGCAGCCCGAGGTGCTGTGGTACATCTGCACATGTGCTTGGGACAGAGTGGCCGGATGGCCTGGGCTTCCAGATTAGGGCTGGAGGGGCAGAGAAGCCACTCGCATGGCTGTGTCCCCGAAAGCCGTGGCAGGTGCAAGCGCACCGGAGTTGTACGTGCAGTTAGGAGCAGATCGGGAGGCAGGAGGGGACTGGAGGGCCCAGGGGCCTAGATCCCATAAGGCAGAAGTGGGGTCAGCTGGTACTGAGCAGGGCCTGAGGCCCTGGAGGCCAGAATGTCCTGTGTTACTCCAGCAGGTCACCAGCTGCCGCCAAGCTGACATCTTTGGGGAGGCCATGCACAGAAAAATCAGTTCTGCTGGCTGCTGGGGTCTGGGACACATTTGCAAGAACGTCTCCATGACGCCTAGGCTTCGTGTCTCCCTCCTCAGGCTCAGACCGGCTGCTGCCACTGGAAATGAGGCTGCGAGAGCAGCTCTGGGGCAACCAGGGGCCACCACGCACCCTGGCCGGACTGTGCCAGCCAACTGAGCCTGTTACCCACCACCAGCCCTGTGAAGCCTGCTCTGTCTCAACCCTCATGGGGCCTGACAGCCCATGACACCCATCCGAGGGCACGAGGGGCAGAGAAGCGGCAGCCCCAGCGTGGCGGCTAGCCAGCTGCGGCCCGGCAGACCACCCAGGCAGAAGCAGCCCCTCACCTCCACAGCCTGCATGGACTTCAGGACCACCCCACACTCCTGCCCTCTGTCCTTCAGAGCTTCCTCGAATGGCTCCATGAGGATAATCAGCTTGAGTCCTGGAGTCTCCTTCCTCTCCACGTGCTCCAGCAGAAGCTGGGCCTTCTGAGGCTTGTCCACAATCACGGTGCTGATGTCAGCTGCAGGGACCGTCAGAAAGTCAGGCAGTGGCTGCAGGCAGCACACGCCAGGCAGCAGAACCATGGCTGTGTGTGCCACAGCTGGTGTGGAAGTCAGCAGGTAAGACAGGCAGCCGGGTTAGGTGCTGCGTACAGAGCAGAGTGCATGGAGGCTGGAAACCCCAAAGGCAGGAGGCCACTGCCTCTCCTGGAAAGGTTTCCAGGCACCCTGTGCTGTGGGCTCAACCCCTATTGTCCCTGGTCGGCTGAGACAGTCACCACCGCCGGCACCTGCCCCAAGCTGCAGTGACCCATAGAGGGTGGGTGGGCAGCCCGTGTGGGGGCAGGTGCAGAGACCCCTTCTTGGTAGCCAGGCCTGTGCAAGGAGCCTTGTGGTGACTCAGGAAGCCAATGCAGGGGCCAGAGCGGAAGCCCCCAGTATTCTCTGAGAGCAGAAGCAAAGTGCTTCCGATTAGTGTGAGGCAACTGGCACACCCTGAGAGGCCGTGGGGGGCGGGGGCTCGCTGCCAGTGGCAGGGGCAAGCTCACCTGTGTTGATGATGTAGCGGATGGCCCCAGGGCCCAGGGTGTCATAGAGTGGGACCACCACCATAGAATACGTGTAGCAGGCAAGCTCCGCGATGATCCACTGTGGAGACACGCGGGTCGGGGTGGGGGAACACAGCAGGTGGCGGGGCTGCATTGCCCTGAGGCCCAGGCCACCAGATCCTTGCTCTAGGTTCTGTGACGACAGGGCTCGGTCTGGCCCTCCAAGTGCGGCAAGGAATCCGTGAGGCTGATGGCGTGTGCCTGCTCACGCCCCCTACACCATGCTGGCCCCAGGGAATTCTGGGACTCTAAACAGCCCCATGCCAACATCCAGGGCCAGCATGGGCTTCTTCCCCAGGTCCTCCCCTCCCCCAGCTCAGGGAGGCACTGTGTGTTGGGCTGGGTGGGTTGGGGGGTGGAGGGAGCTGGGTTGGGATGTACAATCCCAATTAGGGCCAAAGCCCCGGGAGCAGGAGGCTGTGGCATGGACCAAGGGTCTCTGTTTTTCCCCTTGTCCCAGGCCCAGCGGGAGCCTGCCCCCCACTCCACTAATATTTCTAAAACCAGTCACAGCAGGTGCTCACCTCTGGTCGATTTTGTGCAAAAACGCCAATAAACTGGTCCGTACATGCTTTGCAGTTGTGCTGGAGAAGTCCGGACCCTAGAAATTCAGCCCTGTCGGCCACCTGCATGGGGACGTGGGAAAGTGATGGGGAAGGAAGGAGTCTTCTGCAGGGGAGGGGCACCCCGGGGGCACTCCCGCAGGTCTGAGGCGGCCCGACGCCCCACCCAGGGGTCTGGCAGCCCGGTGAGGCTGCTGCCGGCAGTTTGGCAGGCAGGCCAGGCGAGGCCGATAGGACCCCGAGAAACAGCAGGATGCCCACCCGCTCCCCAAGTGCCAGGCCTGCACGGGCGGGCAGAGTGGAGCCTGTCCTCTGTCGCTCACCTCCTGGTAGGACAGCCACTGATAAGGCTGCTTGGGCTTCCTGAAGCCAAGACACGGGCCATTCCCTGCAGAGAGATAAGCAGGCCTTGTGCAAGGGAGGAGGGCAGGGTGGGGGCGCTGGCAGACGCCTGATGGACACCATATGCCGCGGGGTGGTCCATGGGCCGAGGGCACTGCCCCGCCCCCAGCTGCCTGTCTGACCTGCCGAGGCCCCGGAAGGCCTAAAGCACACAAGCAGGGCATCGGCCCAGGGGCCCGGGAGGTCCCGGAACAGGGGCTCACGCAGTGCGGGTTCCGCCTGTGGCCTGCGTGATGCAGCCCTGAGAGAACAGAGACCTGGGGCCACTGGACAGGGGTAGCAGGCTGCCTCCCTGCACCCACCTGCCTTTGCCTCATACCCCGGGTCACACAGGCATCTCAGGGGCTCAGGGGTCAGAACAATGCCAGCCAGTGGCCTGGTGGTTCAAGTCCCACCAGGGGCGGCCCATCGGAGATACAGGGTCTGGGCTAAGAGATGGCTTAAGGCCAGTTAGTCCCAGAGACAGAACACTGCCGAGGCCAGGCTTCTGGCCACATAGTGCAGCTACCTCTCTGACTGGGTGCAGGGAGGCCCCGAGTGTCTCCTCTCCTCCTCACCTGGGCACCATTCACGTGCCACGCCCCTGGTACCACACTGGCTCACCCCTACCCTTGAACCTGCTCAACCCCGGCCACCGCCCCTCCACACCCTCACCGTCCCTGTCACCTGAGATGCTGAGCCCGCGACGGAACACCTCATACATGGTCCTGGCATCGTCGTAGTAGTGGGCGAGCAGCTGAGGGCCATCCCCAATCACGGACCGCCGGGCCCCCCCGCTGTCCTGCAGGCCAAGCACAGGCCAAGGAGCTGGCTGAGGCAGGCAGGGCTGTCGCAGGAGGGCACCGCACGCACCGCGCTGCACGCCACTCGGATACACACCCCCGTGGGGCCGGGACCTGCTCTGTGCACTCACACACGGCCTGTACACACATGACCTGTACACAGGTTCACATACATGTGGCTTGTACACACTTGACTGTGTGCCTCCACACACACAGCTGGCTCGTGCACACAGGCCCAGTACACCGGCCTCCCACACACACACAGCACCCACGCACCACGTCAGCATATACAAAATGGCCAGAATTTCATTGGCTGTTCATACCACCGACACAGGTCACACATACAATGGAGTGGAGAGTGTTGGCTGGAGTTAGGCTGCCCCTGGCTTCGTGATCAACCTGCCAAGCTGGCCCCCTCATGCCATCATCTGCTGCTCCTATGACCCTAGGTTAAGAATCATTTGGGTGCCATCCATCATTCACATGACAGTGAGGAGTCTGAGGACTAGCTGGAGGTTCTTTCCCAGGAACAGTGGGGCCTCGAAGGCCATGGGGGCAGCAGGGCACCGGCTCCCGGGCCCTCGGTGGTGTGGGTCCGGAGTGGGAAGGCAGCAAACGCCCCCGATGCCGTGAGGGAGGGAGAGGAGCTGGGCGTCCTGGGCCTCCTTCCCCGTCACCATGCCACCCCTCCTCAGGCAGCCCCAGGCCCAGGACGCTCCGGAACCACGGCTCGACCTCTTCTCTGAGCACGATTCAGGCTGCACTGGGCTGGCCCTCGACCTGCCATCTCTTGAAACACCAGTTCTGAGGAAAAACGTCGGTGTGAGCCATCAGACAGCCAGGCTGAAAACCACAGGCGGCTCTCAACTGTTTATGCAAAGTTTGCAACCTTGCATAAACTTTTGCAACTGTTTGGCCAGTGAGTGCTCCCTGAGCCCCAGGCCCATGTACATATACCGTCAGACCTGGATAGTGTTCAGGGTGACAGAAATGACAGAGCAAGAGACGGCATGCCAGGAGCAAAGGAGTTCAAGTCACGTGTGCGCCAGGGAGTGGTGCCGGGCTGGGTTTGGAAGGATGCACAGGAGGCAGGAGGAGGAGGAGGTAACGGCAGTCTCGCTGGAACCAGGACAAGTGCAAGAGCACAGGCAGGAGACACCGGTGCACTCAGGAAACTGAGGGCCACGTGTGGAGCGCCAGGCGGTAAACCGAGGAGGCCAGAGAGCCCGCAGGTCCAGGCAAGGGGTCTGGCCTTAGGGTTGAGTGCGACGGGAACCAGGGGAGGATTCTAAGCTGGGGTGCGTGACCTGATCCGAGTCATGTTTCTCAGGGCGCACACAGTGAGTGCCACCAGGCCCCGCGTGGCCGGGGCCCCTCTTCCCTCATTTCCTACTCTCTCCTCTGCCTGCTCCGCTGCTGCCGCTCTGGCGTCCTGTGCCCCAGGGGCGAGGCAGGGCTCAGTCTTCCCAGGAAGGGAGGCCTCAGCTGTGTCCATGGCCTGTCCTCGCAGCCAGACCCACAAGGTGACTCTCGGGCCCCCACACACTGGACCAGGGCCACTCCCACACAGGCCTTATCCAGATCACTGTCACCTCCAGCCCAGGCACCCCCGTTGCCTCCTCACCCCTGTCCCGCCACAGCCACCCTCCTACAGCACAAACTGGCTCTGTCCCTACTCCTGAAGACCCCACAGAAATCCATGCTGCCCACCCCTGCGCAGGTCCTGTGACTCTGGCCTCGCCGACCTCTCCGGGCAAGTTGCCATTATGAGCTCACCCAAACGACGGGTTTAGAGCTCTCTGTGTCACCTCAGCGAACCCTGCCGCAGCCCTAGGAAGCAGTGCTCTTGTCATCACTCTCTTGACTGTTGAGGAAACCGAAGCTCAGAGAGTTAAGAAACTGCCAAGGACCATATGCCAGTAGGAGGCACAGTCAGCCACTAACCCGGGGTCACCAAAGGCCATTCTCGTCACCGCTCTGCAGTCCCTCTGCACCACACAACCTCCCCACACAAATCACCACTTGCCAAAGCCACCAGGTGCCTCAGGACACGCCTGTACTTGGGCACGTGTCGTTCTCTGATGGAAAATGGCCTGAGGGACCAGCCCTATCTCCACCTGCACCCTCTCCTGCCTGGCAAAATTCATGTTTATGCTCAGCAAGATGCACCATCAAGAGCAAAAAGCGAGGTGCTGCATGGTGTACACAGCAGATACTGTTAAAAGGGGAGTGGAGATCTACACATTTGCTCAGGGACAATCATTGACACAGTTCTCAGGGGGGCAGAGCTGGGAGGCGAGAGGAAGGCGGTGGCAGCTCCCCCGTGTGTGTCCCTTTGTTCCTCTGACACTGGGTGAATATCTTATCTATTCAAAATGAACAGAATTTCAGTTCAGGAAAAGACAGTTTTTAAATGGCAAAATAAGTTCCATAAGCTTAATAGAAAAATAAGTGTCACTAGCCCTTCTAGACTTAGCTCAGAACACCCTTGTCCAGGCTGGGCCACTGCGCCTCCCTCCTGTCGTGTGCCCCGGGAGGGTAGTCGCTGGGGTGGGTTCAGCTCTGGGTCCCAGCAGAAGACCAGGGCTGGGCAGAGGGCGAGTCTGGAAGGAATTGACCCAGCAGTCCCTTGAGAACCTGCTCAGGCCTCCTGCTGAGGCACCAGTGAGCTAATGCCCCCACCCAAGACGTAGGCAAACTGCAAGCCCAGATCAAGGCCCAGGTCAGGCTCTGCCCAGGGCTCAGCTGCTGGGAGAGGCAGAAGGAGCATCTGGTAGGAGATGCTACCCAAGGCCAATGGGGCTTGCTGGTCGGCGTCCAGGGGAAACTAAGGCTCTCTGGGCCGTCTCAGGTCAAAGAAGCCACAATTCTGGCTTCTACATTCGTAATGACTGTCATCTGCCCACTGCTTCCCGTAGCTCCACTGCTCGAACCCCACTCACCTCCACTTCCTCTGACTGCATCAGGAGGTTGCACGGAGGCCGCAAGGCCTTTGGCCGGTGAGTGAACCAGTAGGCGAGGATGGCGGCCAGCGCACCCATACTCATGAGGGTGGTGGCGGAAAGACTGCGGAAGAACTGACCCAAGTCGCCCAGCTCGGGCAGCCGCAGCATCCTCAGAATCTCCTGTGTCTGCATCTTCTCCAGAAGCGAGAGAATGAACTCTGCAGGAAACAAGAGGCAGGTGAGGGAGGAGACCTGCTGGCAGGTGAGGGAAGGGTCCTGGGTGTGCCCTCCCACCTGTCTTGGATCATATGACACAGTGCCCTTGGCCAACCACACCGCAGGTCAGGTGCTGGACTAGCGGGGTGTGTGGTCTCCTGTTACACCGCAGTGCACCCCCGAAGCAGGCCGTCTGGAAGGTGACAGCCCAGGGCCCTTAGCGGTCCCACCTGACAGCCCGCCATCCAGCTAGTTCTGAGAACCATGTGTGCAGGCCCAGGGCCGTGGTGGACAGCTGCTTCCCTATCCTCCAGGGGCGCTGGCAGCTCTAGAGGCAGTGCTGCTGCCTGAGCGCAAGGCCCCGTGCCCTGCCTCTGCTGTGTGGTCGCAGCTCTGTGCTTACCTCTGCTCCTGGGGCACGGAGAGGACAGATGGCCTGGGCCTGCCAGGCACTGTGCCCAGACTGAGCGGGGGAGGGGCGCAGGCTCCTCCCACTCCATTTCAGAGCTCCTGCCCCGCAGCCCGGGCCCAAGGAAGACAGAGGAGGCAAGAGGCCGGAGCCCACAGAGCAGCCCTGACAGACACCTCCAGCCCTCATGGTGTGAGGGCAAGGGCCTACCTGCCAGGGGCTTGTGGGTGACACCCAGGGTCCCCCCAGGCCCACATCCTGACCCACCACGGACTCCTCTTGAAGAAAAGTTGGATCCAAAGATGGACCAGGGCCTGAGGTGATGCTGGCAGGCGCCCACTTTCTGAGGAAGCGCAGAGCTCCCGTTAGCCGCGGGGGTGGGGCCCCGTCGCTGCTCTGCTGGTCCCAGACTGTTCGCCGCCGTGCAGTGTGGTTCTGGCCCACCACAGGCCAGGCGCCAGCCGGCACGGCCGTTCTCGCCCGCGCTGCCCTCCCTGGGATCCCATCAGCTAACGTCCAGCTAATGGCAGAGAGGGGCAGGCGTTGAGCCAATGGAGGGGAAAGGGTCCAAGGCTCAGAAAGAAAGGGCCTGGAAAAGTGCCTATGTGCCCCTGGGGTAACCAGTGTCTCTTGGGATGGTGCCTATGGTGGTCAGGGTGCCACACTCAACTCACTGCAGTGCCAGAGGACGCAGGGGGCTCACACGGGACATGGAGGATGCCCTGGGGAGGCGCTGGAGCGCTTCTGTGAGAAGCACAGGTGACCGACTTTGGTTCAAAGAGGGCAGGCCCCAGGGGCTCCAACCCCCACCCGCTAGCGGATGAGGGAGGCAGCGTGGGCAGGGCAGCCTGTGGCCCAGGGGGCTTCGGGGTCAGCGCTCTGCCCAGGACCGAGGAAGGTAGCCAGGCTTTCATCCTTGGTGTCACTGCCCGATAGGACCTGAGGCTACAAGTGCTGCCTCACCCCTACAGATCCACCAGCCCTGCAAGGCTCGGGGCTCCAGGCCACCCACGGGCACCCACCTCGCCGGCCCGCAGCCTTTAGGACCGTGGCTGTGGTTTCCCTTCCCGGGAAACAGTAAGAAATCCAATGGCAGCCATTCCGCAGCCATGGGATACAAGCCAAACAGCCATTGCTTGACCCCTGAGAGAGCAGAGATCTGCTGAAATGCCAATAAATGGTTTCTGTGCTAAATTGTAACATCACCACACCAGAGATGAAGTCAGCGATGTGCAAAGTCACCGCAGAGGAGGTGAATAAAGCTCCTCAATAAGTCCCTCCTCCTTCACTTAGAAGCTACGTAAAATTGAGCATATTCCACTTCTCAGGACCTCGCCTTCCCTTCTTTAAAATGGGGAAAGGATCACTCAGGCACCTGAAGTTCCTTGTACTATGTCTGGCACAGTTGGAGGCATGCCGGGACCAAAGGGATGGCTAAAGGGGTGCTTGTCAGAGCAAGGAGGAGGCTGGGCCCAGGCGGGTCCCCAGAGGGCAGAGGCACCCGTGCCCAGGCACTGCAGCCCCACAGGAGTTCGTGCTGCAGACGCGGCACGACGGGCTCGCTGAGTCCTGGGAACACTCACCAGCTCCCCGGAGGCCCTGGCTGCTCCCCAAGGAGCAAAGGAAGTGAGCCCCAGCCAGCGAGAGCGTTCTCGCTGAGTTCCTGAGCCAGAAGCTGTTTTACCAGCAGCCGCCAGGAGCTGGATCAGTTCATGGTCATCCCACAGGAAGGAGCCACTCCTGGCAGAGGTTCCAGTCACGGTTCTCCATCGGCAAAGCAGAGGCCCAGCTACACACTGTAGGGAGCCCACCAAGGAAAACCACTCTGGGGAGGGTCCTGTCCAGTTGGCCAGCTTGCTTCCTTGGTCCCATCAGATAACTGACTTAGCACATAGCGGACAATTCAGATAGGCCACAAGCACCTGGGCTGGTTCTCTGAGCTGACTGACGTTTCCTCTAATGGGCACAACTGACTCAACAGGCTGGGAGGCCAAGCCCCAAGAAATCCCTGCCGAGCCCTTAAAAGCTCATCTATATGGTCCCAGAAGCTGTAGAGAAAATCCTGGAACTTCATTACACCAGTTCCCGGTCCTTGACAGTTGCTCACAAGCCCTAAGCTGTAGAACACAGGCATGGGTGGCTTCTGCAGCCGTGCTGGGTTTCCACAGGGCACAGCCCACAACGGCCGAAGCTACCCATCTACCTATCATCAGCCCACCCACCCACCTATCCACCAAACCATCCACCCAATCTTCCACCTGCCCACTTACCTACCCACCCACCCACCCACCCATGCATTCATCTCGATGCCCCGCTCTCAGCCAGCCCAGGGTTAGGCCCTGGGTAACCAGATGGGGGCTGCCCTCAGTCCCATGGGGTAGACACACAAGGAGGCAGCAGTGCCGTGCGGTATGGTTTGGGCTGCGGTCAGGCAGGGAGAGCCCGAGGGGGCGCCCAACGCAGGGACGGAGGCTCCTGGCAGAGGCTGAAGATCGAGAGGAAAGGGCATGCCGAGCAGAGGGAAGCAAATATACAATGGCTGGAGTTGAGAGAGGTCATTGAGCACTTAGCAAATTAATATTCTACTGAGGGAAAAGTCCTGAGCCCGTGAAACCTTCTACAAGAGTCAGCGCCACAAGTCTGAGGATGGTCGCCCAGATGTGCCGAGCTTTCAGAAGTCACCAAAGTGCCACAGTCCCCAGGTAAGGGAAGAAGATAACTTGCCTAAACTTCCTGAATTCCTGGCGCCTGGGAAGCCCTTGACTGTACACAGCACTGTTGGATCCTCACAGCAGCTCCCTAGACTCATTATAAGGTGGGAAACAGAGACTCTACTGAAGAAATGACCTGCCATTTGCAGGTACACAGTCAGTGAGTGAGGGAGCCAGGACTCAAGCCCCAGACGACAGCCTCCGAACCTCTGCCTTGCGTGGTGCCGCCACCCCACCCCGGCCCACGTCGCACTGCCCACAGCCGTGGCCCTTGCCCTCCTTTGCAGCCGTGCTGAACCACCAGCAGACCGGCTCCAGAGCCGCTCAGCAGAGCCCGGCCCAGGCTGTGGGGGTTGGGGCTGCGCTGAGCCACCAGGGCCTGTAAGCAGGAAAGAGCCATTCAGACTGTCCCTGTTCTTTGCCAGGTGCACTCCTAGACTCACATCACAAACTCTCCGCCTTCTCGTGGCCGGGTCCTTCTTCCCCAGGAGGCGCACTCACCTGGGGGGACGGAGGTAGTGGGAAAGGGCCTGGCCGCCCACTGCCTGCCCCCCAGCTCCTCCTTGGTGCCCACCACAACAGAGATCTCAGGAGTGGCAGCAGCTCCTCTGCCCTGGGGCTGGGACCGCACCCTCCCCCTTGGCTAGGCAGTGGCCAGAGGGTGTCATTCTTCCAGGCTCACTGGCTTCTCGGGGTCAAGACTGTTTGCCTTTCCCCCGAGAGTCCCTTCAGACCTGGGAGCCATTGTAGGCCAGGACTAAAAATTCAGGTCCTCTGAGGACACGGGCCTTGGCGCCAGCCCGAACCACCCAGCTGGTGGCAAGGGGCGGGGCAAAGCCTCGGCCTGAGAGGCCGGTCTCGTCTCATCATTCCACAGGGCCTTGGCTTCCTCTGACCTCCACGCCCTCTCTGTCCATCTGGGGTGGGGCTCGGTGGTCCCTGGGGTCCCAGCCATGGCCACCTCCTTCTATCCCGGGAGGCTCTCCTGGTTGCAGCAGCCTGGGCGCAGGGGTGGGGAGTGGCACCCAAGGGACTCAGCGGTGCTGGTGTTGTCCTGTTGTCAAGTGAGCGCTGTGAACGTTTGTAAACGTTCACCCAGTAGGAGGACCCAGCCTCAGGTGGGAACTAGCCTCCTCTTCTCCGGCACGGGCCAGACCAGGGTACCAAGTGGAACATTCCTCACCTCACCACATCCTCTGCTGACCTGAGGTGCGTGAAAGGTGGGTAGAGAGAGTCATAGCTCTCAAAGTCCAGGGAAGGAGGGGATGGGAAGAAGGGGGCCTGGCGGGAAGCATGGTGACAGAGCGGCAGAGGCCAAGTCCCACCCAGGGCACAGGCCCTGTGGAGATGGCCCTGGGGCCCACAGCTGGGCTTCAGGAGCATCCTGCTGGTCTAGCCTCCTGAGCTCAACACTCTAGACCTTCACAGTCTAGCCCAGGGTCTCTGTCAGCACCGCCCCCTAAACGGCTTTCAAGCCTGACCGCCCCGCTCCACCCCCACCGCCCGGGCCTGCTGCAGCCTCCCCCCGCCAACCAGTGCAGCCCCGAAGCCCACAGCAGCCTCCTCACATGTCTTCTGGCTCAGATCGGTCCTTACACTGAAACCAAAGTCACTTTCCTGAGACCCAGATGTGACCATACCATGCCCCTGCTCAAAAATCCCATGTGGCTCCCTACTACCTCAGGACAGAAGTGCAAACTGCTCACACTGGTGCGAGACCCTCCGCGACCCTCAGGTTCTCACCCGCACCCCACCAGCTGCCTCCCGTGTCAGTCAGCCGGGGGCTGGAAGCAGGTTCTTGCAATAGGGTTCTGGGTCTCTGGAAACGTCTGAGGCCTTCAGAAAGGGTGGGGAAGCACGAGGCAAGCCACCCGGTGGTCAAAGAACCTACTCAAAGCCCAGTGAGTAGCTGGCGGGGGGAGCGGGGAGCAGAAATAATCACAATCTCTGCCAGGGCCCAGGGCCCCCAGGAAAAGGGCCTGAAAGGGAGTTCTGGTGCTGGACTGACCTGGGTCCAAATCCTGGCTCAGGCTCTTGATAGCTGTATGACCTTGGACAAGTCACTTCACACCTCTAGGCCTCATCTCGAACAAGTTCAAGGACAGAGAGTGCGGTGCAAGGCACGTAGAAAGGGAAACACTCAGTAGATGGTAGTGAGCTGAAGCGGTTCCTCCATCTCTTTGCCAGACATTAGCGCGCAAAGACGACTTGCAGAAGTACTTGCAGTCACACCCTACCGTTCCCGCGGGCTCCTGGCACTGTGGAGGTGGCTGAGCTGGTCCCACTAGCGCCAGCCTCCATTTATAAAGGATGTGTGGGGCTCAGGCAGAGAGCTTACCACATCTTGATCAACGCGCACAAGTGACGAAGGCCCTGCCCCAAGTCTGCCCTCCTGGGGACAGAGGATGACAACAGCCGCCTGCTCTGAGAAGCCAGTGGTTTTGCAGGCATTAGCAACGGTGGCAGAGGCTCCCTGGCAGCCGCGGGAGCAGATCTGGCAGGGACTGGGCACAGAACAGCCCTATGAGAAGCTGCTGGCCCCTCAAGGGCCCGGCCACCCCGCTCCTCTGCACACTGGGCGGGGCTGGCTCACATCAGCTCAGAGCCGAGCAGCCCAGCCTTAACCCCGACTCTGCCAGGTTGCAGGAGCCTCAGTTCATACCTTTCTGCAGGTGGCTGCACCCCCTTCACTCCTGGAGGGGAGCTTGCCAGATGCTTAAGGACATAGTCTCCTTACACATCTGTCGGTGGCACTGACCAGGGGCCAGGGCCTCAGCCATGGGCTGGGGACCTGCAGCCAGCAGGGCGTGAGGGGATGGGAGGCAGTGGGAGTGGGCAGGAACACCGGGTCTCTGGGGCTGAAGGAGGCCTGCACGGCACCTGAGACACACCTCCATCCAGCCCCTCCCGGGGCTGCCTCCTCTCCCCCCTCCCCCTCACAAGGTCACAACCAGTCTACTTGGGGAGAAGGAAACTGGTCACTGTTGCAGATGAAACATCTGCTCAGAGAGGCTCTGAGGAGTGGGGACACTCCGGACCAAGGGTTGGGGCTGCAGGTGGAAGATGCCAGCTCATCTCCCCCGCCACACGCCAGGCAGCACAGCGGCCCCCTCGGTGACGCCTGCCGGGAGCGCCATCTTCCTGGCATGCCAGGCGCGTGGCCAGCCTGCAGCTGGGCCCACTGGAACCAAACCTGAGCTCTGAACTCCCTCGGCACTTCTGGCGGACAGCCTGGGACGCTGAGGTCCCGGGGACTCCCAGGGCCCCACTCCTGCAAGGGCTGTCTCCACAGGGTGAGCGACAGGGTGGGGATCAGGTACGGCCTATTTTCTATGGCCAGCATGTGGCTGGGCAAACAGGAGGCACCAGATGGCTACTGCTACAGAGGGAAAGAAGAGTCCAGCTCACCCCTCGCCCCCAGGTCCTACCCGCAGTGGGCGTTTCTGAGCCTTCCAGGTCGGGCTGCTGCTGTCTACCCAAATCCAGCTCACTTCCTCTAGAGCAAGACCCTCCCAGGCATGGCCCGGTGCTCTGAGCTCCCTCTGGAGAGCTGTTTGCACAACCCAACTGGCAACTCTAGAGCCCACAGGCCTTGCAACACCTTCCCTGGAGCTTGTATAGTTTCTATTGCTTGCTCCACCACCTGAGGACAGCTTCCTGTGCCAGCAGCCCTCACTGGGAACTTGGCACGAGCCCATCTGGGCCTCCAGGCCCCAGCCTCCCTCAGCCCATGTGGATGAAGCTTTAAAATTCACAAACGCCAGAGGCTCCACCTTTGGCCCACGAAGCCCTTTCCCCTGCCTTCTCAGCAGGTCCCCTATGGCTCTCTAGGCATCTTCAGAGGTATCTTTAAATAAGACAAAAGCTGCCCTTAATGCTGCTCAGGGTTGCTTCTGGGGCAGAAAAATCCAGTGGTCACAACCAAGGTCCTGGCTGAGAGAGACCTGCACAGGGCGCTGGGGCATGGAGCCACAGCAGCTCTGCCCGGGCAAGCGTGGCCCAGTCGCTGGGTTAAAAAGAGCAGACATTTCAGCATCACACCTGTGCGACCCTGACCCTCAGAGGCGCCGACAGGGCAGCCCACATGGGCCCAGCACGCACCCTGTCCACACAGGGACTCACGCGGACCTCCGCTGCGACAGAGGGGCTTTCCCTCCACCTTCTCCTGGGTTTTCATTAGAGTCACAGAACCACAAGTGACGGGGCAGAGCTGGGGCTGAGGGCACCCTCGCGGCCCCTGCTGCGGGGCTGCACATTCGCCAGGAGAGATGGGCCCGGTCAGGGCAGCTGGATTGCCTGGCGGCCCACTCACCGAGCCTCCCCGAGCAGCCTGCTTATAGCTCAGCATGTTCAACTAAGCCTCTTGAACATGGAAAGGCCCAGCTGTGCCTGCCCACTGCCCAGGGCCACATGTCCCAACTAGCTTGAACCTGCTGGGAACATGCCTCCTCCTAACAATTCACCCGGTGTGGGAAGCGACCTCCACTGCCGTCTGCCCCCAGACCCCCATCCTCATGCCAGCACCTCTCAAGAACCCCACTCACCCTAAGACCGGGTCAGGGACCGTGGGCCCAAACGACGATAGTACTGGGAAGCCAGGCTCAAACAACACTTTCAGAAACTGAGAAATATAAATAGCCTTGAGAACAGAGGAGCAAAGAGAAACACAGTATCTTTTACCAGCTCTGAGATAAATGTCATTCTTGCTACAGATCAGGCCCAATGAAAGTCTCAGAGCAAAGAGGAGCAGAAGAGGCTACCACAGAGTTCCCTTTGGAAATGTTTCTGGGTACAATGACCAGGACCGATGGTACGGAAGAACCCCGGCCCCAGCATCCCTCCGTCCACACCAGGCCCTGGGACAGCAGGCACAGCGCCGGGACGCCGGCGAGGCCCATGGCGCCACATGAGCAGAGGGAAACCCCCTGGCCAGGCCCCACTGTGCAGACAGCCAAGCCCTGGGTCTGCAACATGACCCTCTTCTCCGCTGGCCAGCCCCGTTAGGGCTGCCAGGACCCTGCCCTCAGGAGCAACTATCTGTTCCCACCACCGGCCCAGGCTGAGGACACACTGCAAACTCCAGGTCCCAGCTCAGTCAGGGAACGTGGGCTGCTCCTGGCAGGGCCACACTCTCAGAGCAAATGCAGGTGGCCAGGCTTCGGGTACAGGATGTGACCTCCTCCAGCTGGTGGGAAGCTCCTTAAAGCAGGGAGGGTCCTGCTCAGTTCTGGCTGGGGCCCTTGAGCTGGGTGGGGGCGGGGGGGAGGGGTGGATGGGCAGGAGAGGGATCTGCTTGCTCGCTTTTTCACTCCGGAGCATCTGGGGACACCCTGCCCAGGGAAGAACACACAAAGGACAGCGCCTGAGGCCCATCCTCCATCAGGGGCGGGAGAAAGGAGAGGGTTAGGAGCACAGTAGGAAGGAGGGATCTGAGAAAGGGACAGAATGGCAGAAGTGGGTTGTTAAGTCACAGGAAGAGCCTGTAAGAGGCAGGGCTCCTGGGCAGAGGCGGTGGGGGGCCTGGCTGCACTGAGAGCAGGGGCAGGAAGCTGAGGCTGGGAGGATACACCGTTTTGCTACAGAAGGAGAAAGGTTGTGGTTGGCTCTGTCTGTGTGCCTCACGCCTTTGAAGTCACAGACACAAGCTCACGGAGCCCACCAGCTCACGTGACCTTGTACCCTGGGGTTTCAGGATGTAAAAGTGCCCTAGGCATGCTCTGCTCCTAGGTCCCAGCCAAAGGGACGGCTGAGGCAGCCAGGAGCCAATATGGGTCCCTCACCCACCAGACCAGGTGTCATTATTTTTTTTTTTCCCACAGAATAGACAATGAGCAGAGAAAAAGGAGTTTTGCTTTTGGTTAAAGGTAAATTTTCTGGCCAATTTGATACAACTTAACTTTCTGGCTTCCCCATACTTTGACAAAGTTCCTCTTCTGAAAGCCACAAGAAGAAACAAACCCGAATTTCGGCTCAGCGGAAGGCTGTCCTGGTCAGTGGGACCCTGCCACCTCCTGAATCACCCTCTGGGGGCCAGGGCCGCACAGCAGCTGCTGCTGCCTCTCACTGCCCCCTGGCCAGGTCCTGCTGTTGGCCAGTACGGCCCCATGGCGCCTGCAGGGTTAATGCCAGGCTCAAATAGCTCAGCCCTCAGCTGGGCAGGGGGCAGGGAGACCTCAGGCCTCCTTTTCAAGGCCAGGGTGAATGGGAAATATGCAAATGACCCCTCTGCGGCAGGAAGGGCCAGGAGGGCCTGCTGCTGGAGGGCCTGCTGCTGGCTGCCTGCATCTCTCCGCTCAGGGCCCGACACAGGGAAGGGTTTGTATTCCTGCCCTGGCTTGGGCCGGGCCAGGCTGGGGGTTTTTCTCACCGGAAAACAAAAATCTCTTTCAGACCAAAGCAAAATGAGGCCCTGGCTGGCCCGGGAAGGCTGGTAGACATTGTTCACGCTGACCCACCGAGCACACCTACCACCTGGATTCTCTCTGAACCCACCACCTTTCCAGGGGGAGCTGGAAGCTCCGGGGCCCGAGGACAGCACTGCCTCAGGTCAGTGGTGGGCCCAGAAAGGCAATGGCCCTTTCTGATGCTCTGTTGGTTTTGTCCTTCTCAAAAGTAATATTTAGATAGGTCTGAGGTAGCAACCTTTTTCTTGAATGAGGAAACTTCAGTAATTCTCATGGTGTTGATGGTAAACATGGAATAAGAAATGGGGCCCTGGCCGGGGAGCTCAGCTGGTTAGAGCATCGTCCCAGTACTTCAGGGTTATGGGTTCGATCCTGGTCAGAGTGCATACAAGAAGCAACCAATGAGTGCATAAGGAAGTGGAACAACAAATCAATGTTTCTCTCTCTCCCCTCTGTTCTCTCTCTAAAATCAATCAATTAATCAATCAGAATTAAAATAAAATATTATTTTAAAAAGAAAAAGAAGCAGGAAGGAAAATGTGATGGTAAACAACAGAGCTTGCAGCGCACACCTTCAGGAGCGGGGGCCACATGTGTCCTCTGCCCACCCCCCAGTGCCACTGCCACCAGTGCCCCTGAGCCGGCCGTGGGCCGTGCGGTAGCCCAAAGCCTGGCGTGCACCATCACTAGCTCTGGGACACTCCAGGGCTTGGGCTCCATCCTCAACAGAGGCATCATGGCAAAGTCAGACTTCAGCCTTGTTCAGACTTTCAGAGGCAGAAACGCTGCTTTGCTGACACCCTGGGGCCACCAGGGGCTGCCCATGAACCACAGCACAAGCCTCGCACCCTGCAGATCGTGGGTGCTACTCAAGACTCCCATCACCAGGAGACAATGGCACAGCACGATGGGTTAGCCCGAGAGGCAGGCCAGGACCAAACCACTCTAGGAGCGGCTCTGAACCCACAGGAGGGCCAGTGGACTCTGCAGACCTCCTGCAGCCCACGGGAAGTGGGCTGCCTCAGCCTCTCGGCCCAAAGAAAGCGCCCACCCCTGATGACTGTCCTGCTGCCTCTCCTCAGGGCCACGCGGTGTGTGCGGAGCTCACGGAGCTGCCCCAGGGAGGAGGGGGAGAAGCGGGGCTTCACAGGTGCCAGCCTTGCCTGCGGTCCGACTTGCAGCAGGGATGTCAGAGGCACGCATGCCCAATTCTTCCTCTAGCCACTGGCCAGGGTAGGCCCACCCTTCCTCCCTTTCCCCCCACCACCCCTGACAGAGCCAGGCTTCTGGAAGAGCCGGCAGGCGGGGGGGGGGGGCGCTAATTGTGGGTGAATTGAAGGTATCCCCCCAGGGAACCACATCTAACCCATCTGCTGAAAGGTACTGTCACCGTTAACAGTGAAGTTCTCTAGCCACTAAGCAGGGTCCTGGGATTTAGGTGGCTCTAGGGGACCAGAAGTACTGCCCCTTCCAAAGCCACGGGGTCCCTGCAGGCCTGGATGGGTTCCAGCTGAGTGTCCTTTCTCCATGCTGATAATTGCCTTCCTCTCTTTGGCTGCTGGGGCCTTGCTGTCCAGACTCAGGCCAACCTCCCTGTCCAGCCTCAATGGCTGGCCCACATTCCATCTTGCTGCCCTCTTTCTCAGCTCTGACGACCTTCTCATCCCTATCTCTGACTGTCCTTGCTGTGTGGCCTCTAGCTGGCCTTGCTGTCCTATCTCTGGTTGACTTCACGTTCCCTCCCAGTGGCCCTTCTGCCTATTTGGCAGGATCTGTAGTCAGTGCCCAGATGGTTTATTGCCCCAGCTGGGGTAGCAGTTGGTGGCCAGGACAAGCCCTACAGGGGAGTCTTAGCCCCAACAATCCTGGAGGCAAAAATAGGACTCAGTAGCAGGGCTGAATGCTGCTCAGCCCCTCGGGATCCCCCCGGGGCCGCGGGGCCTGGCCGCGGTGCACTGGGAGTAAGGCAGCGCCCCTGCCAGGCTCGGTCGGTGGGATCTGTCCCAGAGCTGCCTGCTCAACCTGTCCTCTCTCTCGTGCCTCCAATAGCCATCAATCACTAGGTCTGTTCCTGGCCCAACAGGTGCCAACCCAGATTGGCTTATCCCAGGGTTTGAAACTGGGGTGGCCACTGTTCCCTCACTGGCACCACCCTGGCCTGGCCTCCTGCTCCGAAGCCCCAGGAAACAGCTATCTCAGAGTGCCTGACACCCGAATGGGCAGGTGGCAAATCGGAAGCTAGCCACCCTCGAGTCTCCAAGGTGCCTCCCAGCAAAATGCCTGGAGTAGCTGCAAAAAAAAAGGAAAAAAAAAATGTCTCCAAGAAGAGCAGGTGGGACTTCTTGGGATGTGAAATCCTTCGGGCTCTGAGGGTACAGGTGGGGCCTCAGCACGGCTGGCTCAGCTCGCCTCCGAGTTTGACCCTCCGCTTCCCATCTTCCCACCTCCGCATGTCACGGACCCCAAGCCTCCTATGAATCAGAAGCCACACAAAGGAACTAGGTCTGAGAATGACCATATCGACCATGGACTCCGAGAATGGCTAGGTGACAACGGGGACCACCACTGGGCATGACAACCCCCAGGGCCCAAAGTGGCATCTTGCCCACAGCGCTCCCCTCCTGCGGCCCAGTGGGTGGCTAGCGGGGGCGCTGGCCAGGCCAAGGCTGGGAATGGGGCCATCACACCTGGCCATCGAGGGAGCTGCAGGCTTTGACTGGGGCTTCCTTTCAGCTCTGCTTGGCCAGGGCTCCCAGCGCACTGGGAGATGGGGAGCTTGGAGCCCTAAGGAAATGAGAGGATCTCATCCTCAGAGAAGACTATATTCCACAAAACCAGTCACCAGGCAGCTGCAGGTTCCATTCGTTCATTCATTCGTTCATCCATCAAACACTTCTGGGGGTCCTCTGAGGGTTGCTCACTGAAGGCTGGCCTGGGCCCTGCCTGCAGGGAGTTCACACCTGCCTTCCCCTGATGCCTCTAGCATATTGGCATAGGTGCTCATCTGGGCATACAGCCTGGTACTTAGGAGGTGCACACTCAAGATCTGTTGTTTGTTTATCGACTTGTGGTGAGAAAACAGCTTATGAAACACATTAGTATTAAAATAAACTCTTCTTAAAACTCCTATATGAAAACATAGGCAGTTAAATTTCAGCTATCCCACACAGCAATATTTTTGCCAATACATCCTCTAGGGCAAGGGAAATAAAGGAAAGAATAAACAAATGGGACTACATCAGATTTAAAGGCTTTTGCACAGCTAAAGAATACATCACAGAATGGAAAGGGAACCAACTGTATGGGGATATATATTTGCCAGTGATTCCTCAGACAAGGGCTTGATCTTTAAAATATATAAAGAACTCATATGACTCAAGGAATACAATCCAATTAAAAAATGGGCAGAGGACCTGAACAGACACTTCTCCAAGGAGGACATACATTGGGCCTATAGGCATATGAAAAGATGCTCAACATCACTAGCCGTAAGAGAGGTGCAGATTAACACCACAATGAGATATCTCCTCACACCAGTGAGAATGGCTATCATTAATAAATCAACAAACAAGTATTGGGAAGGATGTGGAAAAAAGAGGACCCCAGTACATTGTTGGTGGGAATGCAGACTGGTGCAGCCACTATGGAAAACAGCATGAAATTTCCTTAAAAAACTAAAAATGGAACTGCCTTTTGGCCCAGCAATTCCACTGCTCGGATTATACACTAAGAATCCTGAAACACCAATTCAAAAGAACCTATGTACCCCAAAGTTCATAGCAGTGTTATTTATAATAGCCAAGTGCTAGAAACAGCCTAAGTGCCCATCAGTAAATGAGTGGATCAAAAAACTGCCCTGGCTGGTGTGGCTCAGTGGATTGAGCACCAGCCTGTGAAACAAAGGGTCACTGGTTCCATTCCCAGTCAGGGCTCATGTCTGGGTTGCGGGCCAAGTCCCTAATAGGGGGCATGCGAGAGGCAACCACACATTGATGTTTCTCTCTCTCTCTTTCTCACTCCCTTCCCTTCTGTCTAAAAATAAAAAATAAATAAAATCTAAAAAAAGACCCTAACAAACTGGTACTACAGAACGATTCCATCAGAAAGAAAGAAGGAACTCCGACCCTTCGGCACAGCATGCATGGAATTGGAGAACATTACTCTAAGTGAAATAAGCCAGGCATCAAAAGGCAAATACCATATGATCTCACCTGTAAGTGAAACCTAATGAACAACAACAACAAAGAAAACCAAATGAGCAAAATAGAACCAGAGGCATGGAAACAAGGAACAAACAGACAGTGACCAGAGGGGAAGGGAGGAGGATAATGGGGGAAAGAAGGGAAAGGGCCAAGTTAGAGAACATTGGCATGGGCAACAGGGTGGGGACTGACTGTGGGAGTGGGTGGTGGGTGGGGCAGGGGTGAGCAATGGGGGAAAACTGGGACAACCATAATTTCAGCATCTACCAAAAAAGTAAATAACTAAAACAACACGAACTTTTCTCAAGGAACGGTTCGTATCACTCACGTATGCAGTAACGCTGACTCACACTGTGTGCCTGGCCTTGGGTTGAGATACAGAGAGGAGATACCTTGGCCCTGCCCTCAAGAAGGTCAAAGGGCTAGCGGGGGAGGCCAGAGACTGTAGTTCAGTGGAAGGTGTGCCACCAGCGTATACACGTGGCTTGTGGGGTGCAGGGAGAGGGTTACCTTGGCCGCCCACATCCCCACTTTGGGCTGTAGTCACTGATGCAAGCACGACACAGAACAAAGCCCATGTGGCCGGGCCTGGCATTCCGGGGCCTAGAGCCCAGGTCTGGCGACCTCACTGGCCAAGCAGAGTATGTCCCTAATCTCTTTCCTCACACGGTCCGTCTGCCGGGAATGCCTTTTCTTTCCTTACTTTCTTCCTGCAGGTCAGAACCCGACTCCGCCTTCCAAGAAGGCCCAGCTCACGTTGTTATAACTTGAGCTAACACTTAATGAGTCCTTTCCTGTGTGCCAGCCCCTGCTCTTGGCACATTATACCCATCCTCTCTTAAATGCTCCCCTGTCTGTGCCCACTGGCAGCCTGCTAGAGGGGCTCGGGCACTGCCTGGTCGCGGACTGGGAGCCTGAGAACGGGTCTGGCTCACGGCTCCTAGGAGTTGCTTCACCATTGAACCTCCCCATGTCTTAGTGCTTCATCTATTCAACGGCACTACAGCGTTGGGGGAAGACTGAAGGAAAGCTTGGGGGATTGTAGAACACAGTGCTTCACACATGGTGGGTGCTCAGGGAAGGAGCAGCTGAGTCAGCAAGTCTGTAACACTTCCCCCATAAAGAAAACTTTCCTGCACCCACAGTACCATATTCAGTGACTATCTGAGTGCCTTCCAGGCACTGGCTAGTTACACAGTGCAGTTTCTACTATACAAACACCTACCACTTTTGCCTCTTTTTGCAAATAAGCCAGAGCTTCATGCTCACCTATCCTGCTTGCTGTGTGTAGGGGGCGGCCCTGGGTCCCAACCAGGGCTGTAGCTGAGCCAAATTCTGCCTTTGAAGGTCAACCTAGTGCCCTCACAATCACAAGGAACAGAAAACCCGCCTGAGAGCAGAACGGCCTGGCTCTGCTGCCCCCTGGTGTCCGTGTGCTCTCACTGGGAGCGCAGGCGGGGACGGTGAGAAGGCGCTGAGGCCAGGATTCTCCCACAGGGTGTTGTGCCCTGTGCAAATTCAGCCTTTCTTTGGTGAGACATATCCTCAGCTGTTCTGCTTGGAGCTCCACCATCCGTCAATGTCCTAGCTGCTTTCCTGGGACCCCTGACGCGGTCCCAGACCTCACACCAGTCCCCCAGCCTTGTGGGGTCCAGGGTCGGGGGGAAGATCTGATAGGGCTGAGCTGAGCCAGGCTGTGCAAGTCTGCATCTGCTCTGGACATCTACAGCCAGACAGCTGCCACCAGGGCCGCCCCCAGGATCACACCAGGCCTCCTACCTTCCCCTTCCTAGGGCTCAGCTTCAAATGGGCCACCCTTGGGCCACATCTATTCTCATATACATCACAACAGCCTCCCGCTGCTCTCCCAGGCTGCGCCCTCCTCCTGCTGGCTTGGCCGGCCACCACAGCCACAACGAGGGCTTCTCTGCCCCTAGACGAAGGCCTCTCCTCCAGGACCCCCTTCTATCCAGACTCCATCTTCCACCCACAATTTAGGCTCCCCAGTCACAAGACCCTGAAGACCCACCCCTGGTTCTTCTTGCATACCTTCACTGGCCTGACTTTCTCTACCTGGAGATCGGCCTCCCTGCCTTTGACAAACACCCCTCTATGATGCAAAAGTCCACTCAGTTGCCACTGCGGGCCAGGTATTTGGCTGGGCAGACTGGACCCTGTACAAGAGCCTGGGGCTGCATCCGCTGGAGGAAGGGGTGCCCTGTTAGAAATTCATCTACTTTGCCCAGTGGTGCCATGTATGTAGGCAAAAGTGTCGGCCCATCGCGGCCATAGTCCTCTGGGTGCTGAGGGCCCTGAGACCAGGCCCTGCGTCTGACTCAGGCTGGATCTGCATTATCTTCTTCCTTATTGGTCAACATACAGGTGGACTGCGGGCTGGCCCCCCAAGTGGGGGCAGGACAGATGCAGCCCTTGTGCTCGAGGGCTCAGAGCACATGGCCGCCTCTCCCAGGCGGTCAGTTCCTCCCCCAGGCAGCGCTCATCTGTCATTCTCTCCCTGCGGCCCCTTGTATGCCGTTCTTGTCTCCCTAGGGCCAGATTAGGTGGCCAAAAGCACATAACTCTACTAAAGGGCGACATCACCTTAAAGGTCTTCTGTTTCTGGATGAGCCAAAGGGTTGTGACAGCTGCAAGGTAGAATGTGTTCTCAGTTTTAGCTTAGGGGTCCCTCTGCCCCCAGGGAACGGCTGGGGTCCAGGTAAAGTCCTGAGCAAAGTGGACATGTGATCTGGGAATGCCCCAATGTGTGTCTGGGGTGTTCCATCCAAAGAATGCCACACACCAGCCTCAGTGTCTTCAGCCAAGTGTGGCATCTTTGAGGAAATTCCTGTCTGTGTCGAGAAGCATGGCCCCTATGGAGACAGCTGCCACGTGCACAAGAGCCGACCACCCAAGGCCTCTGCACAGTCCCCCAGTGAGGCGGCTTCCGCATTCGGAAACGCTCCACAACGAAGCGGCACAGATGGCCAGTTTGAGTCAGCGCCTGCTGCAGCTCTTGCAGGCGGGGACCCTGCACTTGAGGGGCTCTTTTTCACGGGCTATTGATGACTCCTGGCACAGGTGGCCAGGTAGACCTCAGATACCCCCCTGCAGCCACAAGACGACTGAGGCTTTGGAGAGCTGCCCTTCAACCCACAGCTGGGTGGGGCCCCCCCAAGGGCAGGGCGAAGGGGTCCCCGCTCTGGAGAAAGGCCCTGAGACCATCACCCAGGCAATAAACGGAGGCTGTTATATCACTGTTGTCTGTGTGATGGCTCCTGCCCCGTCCCCCTGGCCCCAGCTCTGGCCGCGACCTTGCCTGTGGGATGAGCACATCAGACTCAGGGTGGCCCGGCTTGGGCACTGGCCAAGGGAAGGAGCTTAGGGAGAGAAGGGGATTAGAGAGGCCTCGCCCACCCCTGCTCAGGGGAGGTGTCCCTGGGGCCCAACTCAGGGCACTGGGCAGTAGGTGGGAGGAATGAAGGGCTCGCCCCCGAGCTTTCTAGTTTCAGGCCTAATACCGCCAAGCACTTAGCAATGATAGACCAGTTAAAACCTCAGATGGAACCCCTGTCTGCCGGGTATTATCCTGGTGACCCTGGACAAGTCAGTTAACCTCTGAACCTCAGTAAAACCGGGAAAGCACCAACAATAACCGCTTAGGATTTGCTGTGAATATTAAGTGACAGGCCAAGTTTCAGGTAGGATTCCAAAGGGTTGACTCTCCCTATTCTTCGCCTCAAAAAGAATCGTATTACCTCCTCTGATGCTGCTCTTTTAATGTAAAATAGTAAACACTAACATTCATAGAGCTTTTGCTCTGGGCAGGTCCAGTTTAAGACCAGGCTGAGGTTCTTAACCTGGTCATAAGGTTATTTCACATACAGTATCAGGCTGACTCTGCCCGTGGGGGTGGGGGTGGGGGTGGGAAGGAGGCCCCTCAGTGGAGTAACGCAGGGCTCAAAGCGCGTGGAGGTGGGCGCAGGCGGAAGGCTCCGCGCGTGAGGGGCCTGCGGTAGGGCCCGGGGTGTGCGGGGAGGGGAAGGGCAGGGAGCAGTGGACCTCACAGCCTCTTGAGAGGTGGCGGGGTGAGGGCTGACTCCTGGAGGGGGATGCAGACACGAGCTCTGGGCGAGGCTGAGAAGCCAAGGGACCCCGCTCTGCAGAAACCTTGTACGGTGGCTGAGGGGTGAGGGGTACGCTGGCTGGGGGAGGGTCTTGAGGAGATCCCTCACCGAGATCAGGAAGCCCAGGTCACTCCTGGTTACGCTGCGGACCTGCTGCGGGACCTATGAGACCAGTACCCTCAGTTTCTGGACACCAGAGAAGGACAAGGATGTACTAAGTCTGTCCCTGAACTTGGCCTTGGGGGAATGTAAGGGCTCAGGGCCTAGTCTGATGAGCGAATAGTCCTCGCCATGGGGGGTGGGGGCGCGAGAACTGGGGGGAGGTTGCTGTGGGGTCGCGGAGAGCGAGGCCTCTCATTTCTGCAGACCCACCCAGCGGCTTCCCAAGCCCGCCCGGAGTCCGCCAGAATCTGGGGAGTGGTCACCTGGGCGGCATGGGGGAAGAGGGCTTGAGGGACGGCTTGGCAGCTGGGGCTGGGGGTTCACCCCAACTGGAGACCAAGACCCCCACAGCGAGCCGGGCTGGGGCTAAGAGACGCGGACAGGGTGGGGACTTACCCGCTAACAGCCAGAGAGAGCCCCCCGAGACGAGGAAGAAGGTCAGCATGACCGGCAGCAGGGCCCGGCCCGGCCCGGCACTGCCTCCCCGGCCCACAGCCCCGCGGCTCCGCAGCCCCAGCAGTCGCCGCGCTGCCGCCGGGTATTTTTAGCCCCCGCCCCCTGCTCCGCAGCGCCCCCTCCCCGCGCCGCGGCGAGTCTCAGCGGGAGGGGCAGGGCGCGGCGCGCGCTCCCCGCGGGCGCCCCCGCCGGTCCTCGGCCTGCCCGGGTTGGGGGCTGCCCGAGTTCGCAGGCGCCGCCGAACCGCCAGGTCCCGGAGGGGGAGGGGCCCGGCCGCCGAGCGGACCAGCCGTCTCCGCGCCCGCCCCCAACGTCAGGATCCGTCGTTCTGGGGAAACCGGCAGAAGAGGGGCGCACGGGCGGCCAGAGCTGGAGCGTGACGCCGCGTCCACCCCACCAATGCGCGACTCTTACCTCGCGCGACCCTGGCTTTTATAGCTGGGCAGGATCAGGTGACAGAGGGGTCACGGTCACCTGTCCTAGGAGACACACGCCTGTGGGCTGCCGCCGGCTGGCACAGACCTGAGGACCTTAATTTGCAGACACCGGGATCCTCTGGATGTCAACTCTGCAAGGCAGTGAGGAAAGAGGGGTTGAGGTTCTTTCTAGTTTCTAGCAAAGGGGTTAGCTAGGCCGATAGTGCCCAGGCCCTCTGGGGACTCCAGTCCTTCTAGTTCCCCTGTGGGAAGATTGGATCTGAGGCCACCCAAGGTCAGATGGGGTTCCCTGTAATCACAGGCTGCCCATTGAGGTCACATGAGGTCACAGGAAGCCACATGGAATCACAGGTGTCTCAGAGGACACAGACAATCATGATCTTTATACACAACCATATGTGGCACCTCATTGCTACAGTGGATGGCCACGCGGCCACCCAGTGCCACGAATGGACACACTGCTGGCTGGAGGGTTGGACATCTTCTGTTTCCGTGTCTGTGACCTAAAGGAGGAAGCCCAGGTGCACATTCCTGGAAAGAAGTGTAGATACACCTGGATTTCAAGGTCACCTCCTCTCAACACTGTTGCCTGTGCTCAAAACACAAGCATCCCTCTAGTCCTCCAGCACCAAGGACAGTGCTCCAGCAGCCCAAGCCTTTGCAAACACGAAACCTGCACTAGCTGACTCGGGAAGAGGAGGATAGGAAACTGCAGGGGAGACGTCAGGCAGCAGGTGGTGGAAGAGCCAGAGGTCTCTTCAAGCCCACCAGAGACCACCTCCCCTGAGTGATGTGCACTCCCAGTTCTGCAGCGGGGGTGCAAGTTCCTGTGGGGACTAGTGCCTGCAGTGCCAGTGTATGGCATGTGTGCGCCCAGGGCTGCCTGTGTACACCTTGTAGGGGCAAGTGTGCAGATGCACATCTCTGAGACGCTCCCTGTGTTTACAATGGGACCCTCTGCCTCCTTCTCCAACACAGGATCTGGATGCACGGGAAGTTTCTCCTGCTGGAACTCAGGCACAACCCGGTTGGTTCTTGGGTGGAATCTCTCACACACTAGGGTTGTCAGGGCTCCTCCAAGAGGGTGTCACATGGCTGTCAGAACCCACTCCCCACACCCACTGGCAGCAGGTTAACTGAAGACCTACTGCTGCTCAGGAGGAGACCTGCAGGGAACCAGAAGGCTGGTTAGAAGAGCATCTCCCCAGACTAGACTGGCACAGAGAGGTGGGCAGGCAGTATCTCCATAGGCCAGGAGCCAGCAAAGCGTTTCATCTCAGAGCAGGGGGCCCAGGAGCCAAGCGGCCAACCCCGGCCCAGTGCTCCTCTGCAGCGCTGCTCCAGGCCCTCGCGCGGCTCCTGGCAGCCTCCTCTCCAGAGTGATGTCATGGGACACATTTAGTCTAGCCTCCTGCAGAATGTTGCATCTAGTTATTCTTCCTACAGATGTCTCTGCTACTTGTGAATATTTTAATTCAAAAACCTGTGCTGGAGCTGTGACAGATCCCAGCTTAACTGAGTATTTCTCTGTTTTCCTCTGAGCGTGGGCTGGGCCCGCCTGAAGGATGGGGACAGGAAGGCCCTAGGTCTGGCTGTGGGATCAGGGCCAGGTATCTCCCTCCTCTCTTGGCCTGTTCCCACCTCTGTGGAAGGAGGCTGGTTCTTGCCTGTCCTGGGCTCCCGAGGTATCCTTCCTCCCTGTGGTTCTCCATCTATGGACCATCTGTGGACCCAGGTAGTTGTGGCTCTGAGGCCTCCAGACTGTGCGTATGACAGCCATGGAACCCCCAGGAGGGGACAAGGGCCCAGAGACTTGGAGGCTGGGCTGGAGGGTCCTTGAACATCTCTCTTTGTCAGCGGGGTCAGCCCCAGTGGTCTCTGTTCACACTTTCCTTCTCCCAGATCAGCACCTCTGAGAGAAGAGGGCAGGTGGGCTAATCCTGGCCATGTTTTCAGCCCTAGCACAGGGCCCAGAGAGTGCAGAGAACATTATCCACTCAGCAGAGCAGGAGAATGAAGTTTAGAGAGAAGAGTATCTGCCTCAGGTCACAGAGAAGTTCCGGCCTCCGAATTCCCATTCACTCACTCGCTCATTCAGTTGAAGGGGTTTGGAACAGACTTCCTCAAGAGGTGCCACCTCGGCACGTGAATTATGCGGAGCAGAAGGCATTCAAGACCCTGTCGGCCAAGAAACTTTTACCTCTCCCTTAAAGAATTTAAATTAAGGGCCTTTCCCTATAATAAGAGTTCTCACTAGAAATATTTCTTCTGACCTATCTATTGGGCAGGGAAAACTTCTAACAACGGAACATCGGCTGCTCTCATTACTGTCCTGCCTATGACCCTCCTCTCTGCTGGAGCCCCAGGGCACCCTACCTCCTCCTCGGCTCAGAACATCACAGGTGTCTCATTTTAACTTCTTGTTTCTGAACCTCTTGTGTTCGTGGAGACTCTGACTCTCTCATGTATGTGGGGTTCTATGCATATGTATAGAATTAAATTTGGTCATTTTGTCTTGTTAATCTGTCTTATATTTTTTTAATTATTAGAGCACCTGGGAGAACTTAGAAAGACAGAAAAAAAGTGTCTTCCTCCCCCACACACTCCATCAGCTCATGTTCGCTAATATATGTCCTGCCCCTGCTGGGTGGTGGGGGGCGGGGAGACAGAAAGAGGGCAGTCCAGGGCGATGAATGTGATGCCACACATTTGAGCCTGGCCTAAACCGAAGAAGACCTCCTGGAGGAGGAAGTCTTTGAGTTGGGCCCTAAATCTGGCCAGCTATCGAAGTGGGCCAAAGGACACTGGAGGAGCCGGCGTTCATGCTGCCTGTCAAATTGTTCATGGCAGAAGACCTCCAGAACAAATAAGCAGAGAGAGGGATTGAATATTTATGGGCCCTTTATTCCGACGGCCGGCAATCTGAGAAGATGGTGGGTTATGTGCCCTAACAGACATCTTACATTCCATTTCAAACTGGCCCTTTTTGTGAGGAGAAGAAAAGTGGAATTCAGGCAGAAGGTTAATCAGATAAAAAGCTGCAACATTCTTCCATCTGTGTCCTGGGCAGGGATTCTTTATCTGTGTCCTGGGCGGTGGACATCTCTCCCTGGGGTACGATGGCTCAGAACCATCCTGATGGCTTGCAGTCACCCTGGGGCACAAAGGTGGAACTGCTCGTGGACTCCTGGAGTCAGGGTGGACCATACTTCCTGTTTCTAAAACAATAGCTTTTTACACACATTAATTACTAAGCTTATTGACTATCACCTAAAACTAAAATTTTCCAATTCTTAAGTCCCCCACCAACACCACTCCTAGTCCCAGCTCTGATTCTGTTACACTGTGCAGCCCTGGGCAAGCCGCTGTCCCTCTCTGTGTTCTATGGTACAAGTTGGGGCTGATCTAGAGGCCGCTGGGCATGAGGACCAACTAGCCATGACTCTGCCGCCTCTTTTTCATCACAAATGACCATCCTCTGGTCTGTGAGGTCCAGAGTCCACTCTGTGTCCAGCCTGCGAGTGGCCCCACAAGCCAGCCAAGGATGGCCTTCGCCCCCTGGGCTCCGGTCTCCTGTGGCGAGGGCATCTGGGCCACGCTGCTCTGACGGTGGAGGACCTCCGTTATTTGGGCTTGTCAACCTTTTTTTAACATTCTCCTATATTTTGATAGTTCCCCACATTCTAAGTAGCTTCTTCCCAAGTAAAACCTAGAAAACTCTCTCTTCCAGCCTGCCTTGCAGGAAGAGGCAGGGAAGTGGCTCGGACCATGCCAGTGGGGCACAACCTCACGGGCCTTTGCTTCCAGTGTCAGCAATGAGTGCAACAGAGTCCAGCCAGCAGCCTCCATCTTGCTGGCAGAAGGCTGGGAGCAGAAGCTACAAATATGGGATGGTTTGGAGAAGCTACAAATATGGGAGGTGGGCTCTGGCTGTCCAGCCTGGGTGAGCCGAGCCAGACCTTTGCTTCTCTTTCCTCGGACAACCACCCACCTGGAGAGCCAAGCCAGGACCTTGAAAAACGTATCAGAGCAAAGTCTTTGAATATATGATGAAATGGTTGAGGAGCTGTAAATAATGTTCAGCCCATATCTTTTATTAAAGCTTAGTGTCTCCTACCCTCAATTAATAAAATTGCTCAATGTAGAAATGTTGGAAAATATAGAAAAATGTAAACTAAAATCACTTGTATTTCATTCCCCAGGGATAATGACCAATGTAATTTCGAGCACTTCCTAATAACAATATCCAACATTTCTATAGTGCTTAGTGTGTGCCAGGCATTGTTTCTAAGCATTTTGCCTATGTGTTATGGACTGAATTGTGTCTCTCCTTATTGAAGACCTAACTCCCAATGTGACTGTATTTGGAGATAGAGCCTAGAGCCTTTTTAAAACATTTTTTTTAAAACGTATTTTTAGAGAGAAGGGAAGGGAGGGAGAAAGAGAGCCTCTCACATGCCCCCATCTGGGAACCTGGCCCACAGCCCCATGTGCCCTGACTGGGAAATGACCTTTGGGTTCACAGGCTGGCACTCAAGCCACTGAGCCATGCCAGCCAGGGCTGAAGAGAGGGTCTTTAAGGAGTAGGATCTCAGTCCAGTTGGACTGTTGTCATCATAAGAAGAGGCAGAGGCACTAGGAAGTGTGCACACAGAGCAAAGGCCATGAGAGGGCAGAGAGGAAGGAGGCCACCCACAAGCCACAGAGAGAAGCCTCAGCAGAATCCAACCTGCTAAGACGACTTTCAAATGGTGAGAAAGTACGCTTCAGTTGTTTAAGCCACTCAACCTGTGGTTATGGCAGTTTGAGAACACTAATACACTATGCTAATTAATTTAAACCTTACATTAACCCTGGCTTCCCCCACCCATGCATAACAGTTAAGTACATATTTGTTAAATGAATGAATGATGGATACAGTTTATTCAGTATCATACCTACTTTTTAAAACCTGACCACATGAGTATTTTCCAGATGTTATTGCCTCTTTAAATAAAAAGAAAAAAAAAAGATACATGGCCAACGTTCATGCATTCACTCAGTCAACGAGTATATGTTGAGCGCCCGCTGTGTTGGAGGCTTTGTGTAGGTACTGGGGATGTAGCAGTGAACCAACAAACAAAAAGTCCCTGCCCACATGGAGTGCACTTGCTCTCTGGAAATGCCATTGCCCAGGTGTCAGGCACAAATGAGCCCACTTATGTGGGAAGATTTCTTTTAACTAAAACTTATCTGAGGAGCCAACCAGATAGACACAAGCAACCAGATTCTTTTCTTTGAAAAAGGCCAATGAAACAACTAGTGGGCTCCCAGGATTTCCCCAGAGCCACAGAAGGACACAGATGAAGCCCTCGGAATTTGTCCTGCGTCCACAGGGGTGGGAGTTAGGGCGGATGAAACCACCAGCGCTAGTCCCCAAGGACACACCTGTGCATGTCTCCCACTGGCACAAGGTCAGTGTTTGGTAGGAAATAAGCCACATTTTCAAAGCTTTGCAGATGAAGCAAAAAATTTTTTGAAGAATATATATATATAAATTTTATACCATCTGGGGTAGGGAAAATCTTTTTAAGCACAACAAAGAGGGTAGAAACTACAAAGGAAAAGAGAGGTAGACTTGAAGATCTGACTATTTAAATGTCTTCATGTTAAAAAACACCATTAAAAACTTTAAAGGATAGACAACTTACAAAAAATATGTATAGTACAGGCCACAGAAAAAGGCTTTGACATGTAACCCAAATAAAGAAGAAGACAAATAAGTAAAGGACATGAATTGGCAATTCAAAAAAAAGAAACGCTGCCCTGCTCTGCCTTGCTGCCCACCTTGGGGAACTGTGCAGCCACTGCTTGAATGTCACCAACTCGTTATGGTGTCTCCTTCCTCCAGAGACTGAGGTGGGGTCCCCCGTCCCAGGCACGTCCTGGGGTGCTGACCCCTGTTAGAAGAGGGTCAGCATTCCAGGAGCCCCCCCCCCAGCTCACCTGGAGGCCCCTGTCCCCACCATGCCTGTGTCCATGTACTCGGAACGCAGGCCAGTGTTCCTGTGGCTGCCTAGGCACTCAGACCGGGGCCAGGCCCAATGATGCCAATAATAAAAGCCAGGTGAGGATGAGGAGACAGCGTGGGCATCTGAGGGCCGGACAGCCTGTGATCCCTTTTTGAAGGGCAGCTCAGCAAGGTGTGCCATCACCCCAACAAATTCATAACCTTTGGTCACCACCGGCAGGTGTGCATAGGAATTAACACAAAGGAGAAAAAGAAATCAGGACTTATTTGTTCACCAGATTGTCATTGCAATGTTATTTACAATAGCGCCAAATTGGAAGCTACTCAAATCACAGAGCTGAACTCACTTTTGTACCTCCATAGGAGAGCGTATACTCTGCTACGCATAAAAATGCTGATGCAGAAGACTGCACAGTGACACAGAGAGATATTCGTGGCATATGGCCAACTGGAAAATACAGGTTATAAAAGAGTACATTCAGGATGATGCCAATTATGTTTAAAAGCATTACATATTCATGGAAAAATAGAAAAGGTTAAAAGTGGTTATCATTGAGTGGTGGGTGGGAGCATATTTTTTTCCTTTGGATTTATTTGTATTTTTCAAATTTTCTACATGAATAGACACTTAACAAGCAGAAGTTTATTATAAGAAGAGGCCATTTCTCTTGTTTCAGAAAGAGCTGGGTGCAGGGCAGGGAGAAGCAGGCCATGAGGAGGTCATAGGAACCAGAATGATGTCCCCTCCCATGTGGCACGAACTAGGGTGTGAGCAGAGAGTCAGTGCCACCGGACTCCTCAGCTCCTGGGTCTCTGACCATCTGCCCCAGGCTCCCACTTCTCTGGTGGCCACGGGAAGTCCACACTGAGCTAGGGGTGAGGAGAGAGGTCAGGGCTGGAGGTGGCCCTGAGGACCTTCAGAGCGGCTCCTGTCATCCCAGGAAGGTATCAGAGAGGGAGGGGAGCAGGGCACAGGCAGACCATTTGGAGGTGGTGGAGGGAGGCGCTCATGAGGAGGGCCAGGCGCCTGGGAAGTTAAAGGAGACAATTTCTGGAAGAGGGCGGGGCATCCCCTGGAGGCAGGAGGGTTGCCTCACATTCTCAGAGCTCATCACAGGGAACCAACAATCAGCGCCTAAGCCATTGCACCCAAGCAGTACTTTGGGAGAGCACCTTCAGGGCGAGGAGAGAAAGCGAGCACAACCCAAAGCATTTCAAAGGCAGGGGAAAGGCTGTCTAGAAATCTGCTGGCGGCACCAAAAAGGTGTGGAGGGGCCTCTGCCCAAAGAAATGATCCCAAGGCCCAGAGGCGGATCACCGGGAAAGGCCAGCTGGGCCAACTGTCCTCTCCTCCCTAACCCTGCAGGCCCAGGAAGGGCCATGGACCTGTTCAAGGTCTCCTAGCAAATTAAGGGAAAGACCAAACCCAAACTCAGGCATTTTAACTCCCAGCCTACATACCACCCATTACCCCTAGGGGAAACTTTTTCAAATTTGAAAAGATAAAAATAATCCCTGTATTATACCAATTATTTAAAACTATGTAAAAACATTCTTGGTCATCCAATTCAACTTATCTATGATGCAAATATAGAGAGAACTCCAAAGCTTGATGTGATGTCAGATTTTAAACAACTGAAAATATAAGCCAATATCAGATATAAATGCAGGCACAACAATTTTAAATGAAATTTTAACTGATGGATTAAATGTGGAAGTTGAATTCCACAAAAATAAAACAGAAGCCATCTCCAGGGTGCCTGGATGATACAGAACAAGCAGCTGGGGCAATACCTAAAGATTTGCTGATCGAGGTGCAATTGTATGGTGAGCTCATACTCTACCACCAGCAACTCTAAGATATAAGAATTATTTATTGGCCTGGCTGGTGTGGCTCAGTGGATTGAGTGCCAGCCTGTGAACCAAAGAGTCACCCGTTTGATTCCCAGTCAGGGCGCTTGCCTGGGTTGCTGGCTCGGTCCCTAGTAGAGGGCGTTGAAGAGGCAACGACACATTGATGTTCCTCTCCCTCTCTCCCTCCCTTCTCCTCTCTCTCAAAGTAAATAAATAAATAAATAAATCCTTTTTAAAAAAGAATTATTTATTATTTATTATTATCTAAGATAACAAGGATCCTCTCTGCAGCAGCTTCTTTGGAAAAAGTTGCCATCACTATGCCCTTCACTCCACTCCACTGGAAGAGAAACAGACACTTTCCTCTACCTACCTAGGTTCTTTCAGCTAGGAAATAATTAAATCAACACAAGACAGATTAATAAAAGAAAATGACCAAATTTAATTACCTACATGTGCATGAAATCCCACATACGTGACAGAGTCAGAGACCCCACATATACAAGAGGTTCAGAGCCAGGAAGGTGAGAAGGAGATACTTGTGACCCTCTGAGCTGAGGAGGAGGTGAGGTGCTTTGGGGGTTTCAGAGAGGGAGAGGGTCACGGCAGGATGAGAGGGAGAGCAGGTGCGCAGTCAGAAGCTTTGCCTGCCCAGTGGATGGGTCAGGAGATGTGTTGCTGGTGATAACTCTTATTTTGGGCAAGGCCCTCAATTCAAGTTCTTTAGAAAGAGAGAGAGGACACTTTCTCGTGAGCCCATAGAGTCTCAAATGCCTTCAGTTCAAAATAAGCCACATGCACATTTTGGGAAGGCCTGTTCTGAATCTCTTCACCATCCCTAACATCACACAATGTGACTCTGTCCCCTGGTCACTGGTGATTTATTTATCCAGGTGACCAATAACTGACCTAAGAGCTGGACCCATCGTGGTTCTTCTCTAGGAATTTGGAGCTGCAATTCTAGTCTTTTTATGCAGAGAGTACATAAGTGCAGAGAACATGAAAAAGGTGAGAAATAGAGGAATTTATGGTTAAGTTTTCTATAGGGTCAGTGGGGGGGGGGTGGTAGAAGTCAGTAAAAAATCACCAGACTAGAAGAGGGCTGAGGCCCAGCTATGCTGCATCTCAAAACCAATCCCAGGTAAAGATTTTCAGCCCGTCCACGATGAAATCGGAAGCTGTGATGGCTCTCGTTTCTGACTGCGCCCACATCCCTGAGTCAAGAGGCCGCCCTGCATTCCTGCATTTGGAACAGGTGAGGCACTCCCCAGGGACCCTCTGGTCACTCTTTAACTGGCTTGAGGTTACTATTGCTTGTGGCCACTTGTATTGATACACATAATTTTGCAGGTGAGGGAATCAAGGCTTGGGGCACTGAAGTAACTTGCCTGAGATCCTACAGCTGGCCTGAGATTTGAACC
Organism: Pteronotus mesoamericanus; assembly: GCF_021234165.1. Taxonomy (NCBI): domain Eukaryota; kingdom Metazoa; phylum Chordata; class Mammalia; order Chiroptera; family Mormoopidae; genus Pteronotus; species Pteronotus mesoamericanus. The sequence goes on along the minus strand of NW_026555084.1, from coordinate 29,223,321 downwards.
CAAAGCCATCCGAAACCCAAACGTGTGTTCTTTCCATTCTACCTATTAATAGAAAAATTGGCAATAATCATACAAAGAGGAATCCACAGAAATTCAGCATTGTCCCTCATTAAAATCTCTTAAAATTAGGAATCAAGGACTTCTTTTGTTAAAGAAGGAAAGCAAGAGTTTATTTCTTGGGAAGAGAAAATGTGAATTCAGGAGCTGGTCTGTTTTGAAGTGGGAAAAGGTGGCCAGGGGCAAGCCCCGCAACCAGTCATTCCCCTCCTCCCTCAAGGCAGTACAGCCTCTGCGGTCCACAGAGGGCAAGCCCCGACCACAGGGAAGGGAAGGAAACAGAGTTAACACCGACCACAAGCTCTTGGCGATGACAGCAGCAGGGAATCCACCCAAAATACCAGTGGGTCCCACGTATGTGTGCGGTGCAACTCCAATCCCATTAGAAGAATATTTTTAAAAATCGTTTTTAACCTGTAGAATGAAAGCTTTCAACAAGGAAAAGGTAATGGAACATAAAACACACAAGACTGACAGGCTGGGCCGAGCGTCCAATGAAGAGAGGACAGTTTCACAAGGTGGATTCCCAGAGACGTGAAGTAAGTGTGAGGGGGTGACTCAACCAGCAGCACCTGTGAAGAGTCAGACCAACACCCACAGGGACCCCCTCTCTGCGTAGGGGAGTCCTGAACTTTGTCACCTCTTCCACTCGGTGCTCATGCTGGTTATCTGCTCAGCCATCAGGCTTCTCTGAAACTCTCAGTGAAAGTTAGGTGTTATAGATTTTAGAATGAAAGACAAATCATTAAACAAATGTAAATACCAGCAGGTCCTGTTCTGGTAGAGAATTCTGGACAATTGCCCCCCAGGACAGCACTTTTTAAGTCGGCATGGGCCATTCAGGGGTGGCGAGGATGGGTCTCTGAACTATGCCCTTAGGAAGCCCAAGGAGGGTTCCCTCAGGGAGGCGCAGACGATGGCACTTGCGACAAGAAGGAGCACTGGGCAGACAGGCTGTCCGTCCGGGCATCTCTGTTCCCTTGGCACCACCCTTCCATGGATTGCGCCTCGCAGCGCGCACATTCAGCCCCTTGTCTTCCTTGGGCCCTTCCATTTCCACCACCTCACAGGCGGGTCTTCCCTGCCGGGGCAGGAAGTTTGGTGCCTCCAGGCAGCCCCAAGAGACCAAGGCCTGCTTTTGCCGAATCTCCAGCCATATAACCACAACTCCCTCCACGTGGTCTGTACTCCACCTGGTGTTTCTCCCCCACGAGACCTGTTTCCCTGGTCCAGTTGGCTGGGAGGGCTGTGTCCTTCCTGTCTCATCCTGTGGTCCAGCTCAGACTCATTCATCTTTCCAAGGCAAGCACAGGTGATCCCCCAGGCAGAAGACCACTCACACTCCCCTGAGGACAGGAACGTGTGCTGGTCAGTCCTCTTGTTGCAGGTACTCAGGCTCAGTTCTGCCTCTATCTGGGGGTGGAAGAGAGAAAGAGGAAAGACCCCAAGAGAGCAGTTAGATGGGTAGGAACTTCAAGAGAAGCAACTAAAAACTTTCATACTAAACAGGACTGTTGGCAAGGTGATGGAATACTTATTGAGTGGGAGAATAAGTATAACAAAATATACAGGAAAACGTTTCATTCACGAAAGCAGCAAAAAAATCAGAAAAATAATTGGAATTAACAAGATGTGTGCAGGACCTAGATGAAGAATACTCTAAAACTTTACAGAAGATGTAAAAGAAGATTCTAGGGAATGAAGAGATGAACTATAGTGCTGGATTAGGTTAAAATACTAATTATTACAAAAATGTCGTCTCCCCAAAGTTATGTTTCTCTTTAATGAAATCTCAGTTTTAAACTTAATAAAATGGATTTGAATTTAATTTGAAGAACATACATTTACAATAGCGGCTAACAGACATTTTTAAAAGGAGAATAATATTAAAAGTTAAAATGCCACAATAAATAATTAATAAATAACACAAAAATGAAGTCTGTGGTACCAGCACAAAAACAAATAGACCAGCTCAAATACTGAATGAAAATACTACATGAACTTTCAAAATTTCGCAACCCCAAAGTATTTGTTATATGAGGAATCAATTGGGGAGGCGGGGGGAAGAATAAGGGGCAAGAAGATAATTAAGCAATACAAAAAATAAAAAAATACAGCTAATAAACATAAAAATTAATCAATATGACAAGTATTCAAAGAAAAATTCAATAAAAATAAGGTACATTTTTTTCCATCAATTTTCAAAGTTTAAAATGATAATAGATTTCCATTGGAAAGGACTGAGGGCACGGGTTTTGATCAGCTCTTTGGGGGTAGGAGTGCAATTGGAAAAATGTATAGAATTTTTTAGAGGTTTTATCTATTTTATTTTTAGAGGGGAAAGGAGGGAGAGAGAGGCAGAGAAACTTCAATGTGTGGTTGCTTCTCGCACGCCCCCTACTGGGGACCTGGCCAGCAACCCAGGCATGTGTCCTTCCTGGGAATGAACCCGCAACCCTTTGGCTCGCAGGCCAGCACTCAATCCACTGAGCCACACCAGCCAGGGCAAAAATGTACAGAATTTTAAGTGGGCACATTCAATCCAGCAACTCCATTTCTAGGAATTTATCTTTAGGAAATAATGTGCAGAAATAGCTACATATGAATATTCAAAGATGTTCTGAAATCTTTATACTTTAGGAAGTATAAAGAGGCAAAAAAATCAGAAAAAGTATAAAGTCTAAAGTATAAAGAATTCAAGGCAACTTCATTATCAACAATAGTGGGTTAGAGATAGATAAAGACACAACAAAGAAAACCACAGGCCAATATTGCTGATGAACATAGACGCTAAAATCCTCAACAAAATATTGGCAATCCGGATCCAGCAATACATTAAAAAGATCATACACCATGATTAAGAGGGATTCATCCCAGGGAAGGCAAGGATGGTATAATATTTACAAATCAATAAATGTAATACATCATACAAACAAAATGAAAGACAAAAATCACATGATCATATCAATAGATGCTGAAAAAGTATTTGATAAAATACAGCACTCATTTGTGATAAAAACACTCTGCAAAGTGGGAGTAGAGAGAGCATACTTTAGCATTATAAAGGCCATATATGAGACACCTACAGCCAACATCATACTCAACAGGTAAAAACTAAAAGCTTTCCCCATAAGATCAGGAACAAGACAAGGGTTTCCATTTTCACCACTTCTATTCAACATAGAATTGGAAGTTCTAGCCACAGCGATCAGACAAGAAAAAGAAATAAAAGGCATCCATACTGGAAAGGAGGAAGTAAAGCTGTCATTGTTTGCAGATGACATGATAGTGTACATAGAAAACCCCAAAGATTCCTCCAAGAAACTACTTGACCTAATAAATGAATTTGGCAAAACAGCGGGATACAAAGTCAATATGCAGAAATCAAAGGCATTTTTGTACACCAACAATGACATATCAGAAACAAAAATAGGGGGGAAAATCCCATTTACTAGAGCAACAAGAAAAATAAAGTACCTAGGAATAAACTTAACCAAGGAGGTAAAAGACCCATACCCAGAAAACTACAGAACACTGAAGAAAGAAATTAAGGAAGACACCAATAAACAGAAGCATATACCGTGTTCATGGGTTGGAAGAATTAATATCATTAAAATGTCCATACTTCCCAAAGCAATCTATAGATTCAGCACAATCCTTATCAAAATACCAATGACATATTCAGCAAATATAGAACAAATATTTCAAAAATTTATATGGAAGCATAAATGACCCTGAATAGCCTCAGCAATTTTGAGAAAGAAGAACAAAATAAGAGGGATCCCAATACCTGATATCAAACTATATTACAAGGCCACTGTAATCAAAACAGCCTGGTATTGGCATAAGGAGAGACACATAGATCAATGGAACAGAATAGAGAGCCTAAAAATAAACCCATGTTTCTATGGTCAATTAATATTTGACAAAGCAGGCAGGAGCATAAAATGGAGCAAAAATAGCCTCTTCAATAAATGGTGCCGGGAGATCTGGACAGGTACATGCAAAAAAAATGAAACTATACCACCAACTTACACCATACACCAAAATAAACTCAAAATGGATAAAAGACTTATTAAGTAGTGACACCATAAAAGTCTTAGAGGAAAACACAGTCAGTGAAATGTCAGATATCCCATGCAGCAATATCTTCACTGATATATCCTCTAGGGCAAGGGAAATAAAGGAAAGAATAAACAAACAGGACTACATCAAATTAAAAAGTTTCTGCATGGCTAAAGAAAACAGCAGTGAAATGAAAAGGGAACCAACAGTATGGGAAAACATATTTGCCAACGATTCCTCAGACAAGGGTTTGATCTCCAAAATATATAAAGAAGTCATATGACTCAACACCAGGAAGGCAAACAATCCAATTAAAAATGGGCAAAGGACCTGAACAGACACTTCCCCAAGGAGGATATACAGAGAGAGGACCCATAGGCATATGAAAGGACGTTCAGCATCACTAGCCATCAGAGAGATGCAGATTAAAATCACAATGAGATACCAACTCACACCGGTCAGAATGACCATCATCATTAATAAATCAACAAATGACAAGTGCTGGCGAGGATGTGGGCAAAAGGGAACCCTAGTGCACTGTTGATGGGAATGTAGACTGGTGAAGCCACTGGGGAAAACAGTATGGAATTTCCTCAAAAAACTAAAAATGGAACTGCTTTTTGATCCAGCAATTCCACTGCTGGGATTATATCCTAAGAACCCCGAAACACCAATTCAAAAGAACCTATGCACCCCAATGTTCATAGCAACATTATTTACAATAGCCAAGTGCTGGAAATAGCCTAAGTGCCCGTAAGTAAATGAGTGGATCAAAAAAAGTGGTATATTCACACAATGGAATACTGTGCAGCAAAAAAGAAAGAAGGAATTCCTACCCTTTGTGACAGCATGGATGGAACTGGAAACATTACTCTAAGTGAAATAAGCCAGGTAGTGAAAGGCAAATACCATATGATCTCACCTGTAAGTGGAACCTAATGAACAAAACAAAACAAATGAGCAAAACAGAACCAGAGACACGGAAATAAAGAACAAACAGACAGTAACCAGAGGGGAGTGGGGAAGGGGATAATGGGAGGAAGAAGGGGAAGGGTCTAGTCAGGGAACATGTATAAAGGAACATGTATAAAGACAACAGGGTGGGGATTGACTGGGGGAACTGGAGAGGGAAGGGCAGGGGAGAGCAACAGGGGAAAAATTGGGCAGCTGTCATTGAACAATTCAAAAAAAACAATAGTGGGTTAGACACACATAGGACAAAATACTATGTGGCCACTAAAATGATCACATTAAGACAATACACATGATGTCAGAAACTGGTTAGTTATATTGCATTAAGTGAAAACAATTATGAAATCCATTCTTTTAACAAATATTTATTGAGCGACTACCCTATACTAGTAAATAGCAGTGAACAAACTAAATAAAATTCCTGTTCTTATGGAAGGTAATATTCCATTACAAATTTTATAAACTGGAATGTAAGGTGTGGTTCCAATTGGAAAAAAAAAAAAGAGGCGGTTGGAAGAGCATCAGGAAAGACACAAACTGATGTGTCGAAAGTGAGTGATTGCTTCTGAGTTTGGTTATTGTACTTTTTGGGGGCTTTTCTGAGCTTTCCAAACTTTTTGTAATAAGTGTATATTACACTTGTGGCCAGAATGACAGCCCCTCCCCAAAATCATCTTTTTTTTTTAAAGAATGCAAGTACAGACATATGTATTAGGTGGCTTTTCGAAAAAAGGGATTTTAGGGGGCAAATGTAGTGTTCACTGCTGTGGAGAAGACAGGCTGGGTGAGGGTGGGCTGGCTGGTGCAGGCACAGGGCCTCCCCCCGCAGAAGTGTGTGTGGGATCCAGATAACAGAGCATGAGCAGTGGGAGGAGGGCAAAAGGAACATCTTAAAGATCTTTCTTGGATACCCTCTGCCACAAAATCATGGTGACCCTCATTACGGCATTTTTCCCATGAGTCAGAGCTGCCTCATCCCCAGGCATGGCTGAGGCCCTGAACAGCAGGACAGACACCCCCTGTTGCCTTCTTGGAAACTGGGTTTCAGAACTGGTCACTCATCAAATGTTGTCACTTTTGGCTCCTTCCTTTCTCACACCCTGAGCTGTTACAGAAGCTGCCCGCAACCCATCATAACAATCAACCCAGCCAGGCCCAGCTAAGTCTTTCCTCCATGGAGACTTGAGGTCCTGGGTCAGCCATGCATGGGACTTGCCCCTGGGCATCAGAGTGGTCGTCTGTGCATGCCAGCTACCCCACATGTGGCTTCTCTCATGAATGTGGGTGGAGCTCTGGGGTGGACTTGGGTGTCTTCTCTTTGTAATGTGGGCTAAGTACAGCTCAGAAGGAGGTTAATACTTAAGACATTGTGACACCTACAGTCGTTCGGCACCAGCTCATTGGGCTTCCCCAGCTCAGGCACCGCCATCATCCTAGGACAGCCTCCAAGGACGACCAGGATCGTTATGATCATGTTCCTGCCCTTTCCTTCCCAGTCCTTCTGTTATCCCCGTTCTCCCCTTCCATCACCCTTACCCTTCCACATCCCACACAAACACAGCCGCATGCCTTCCCAGGGTTCATGCTGTGCTTCCTGCCATGCCGGGCCATTGGACCTCTCCTGTCCCTCATCCTTCACTTCCATTCTGGACTAGTCCCCAAACCACTGCTGCCCACCCCCACGTCCCTATCAACCACTTCAGTCAGTTCCCAGGACTTTCCCCTGTGCCGATGCCACAGTGAATGGGCTCAGTGCTCTACTCCACCCTGCGCCCGTCCCTGGGCCAGCCTGGGCACCTGCGGGGAGGTGGGTGTGGCCAGGCCGGGCGCGGCAGGCTGCGCACTCTGACAGAGGGACACCAAGGGGCAGAGGGGCAAGGAGGGGCCCCCGGCCCAGGGATGCTCTGAGTCCAAGCACATCCCAGAACAGAGAAGAAAATGACTCCTGTGGTCTGGCTGCTCCTCTCGGACCACAGCTGTGGACCCCACGGGCACCGGTTCCCGGCTGGATGAACTTTTACCTGACTCCATGTCCCTTGCAGATGCCTCACCTTCTTTTCTCCCCCACTCACAACTCCGTGAAAGAGTCATCTGTACTCACTATTCCCATTCCCTCACCTCCTAGTCTGTCCACTGAGGTATCACTCAACAAAATCACTAAGGACCACCATGTTGCCAAATCCAGGACCCACGTCTTTGTTCTCATCTTGCTTTTTTTGCTCAGCAGCTTTCAGCTCAGCTGAAGGGAATTCTTTTCCTAGACGTTTTCCTCTCTCACCTCCATGACACACACTCCCTGGACTTTCCTTCCACCTCACTGGCCACTCCTTTGTCCTCTCCTTTGCTTGTCCTCAGGAGTGACTAGTCCTACCTCAGAGCCTCAGGGTGCTCCAGAGACGGGTCTGCAGATTGCCATCTACGCTCGCTGCTCGGGTGCCCTCCTCCTGCCTCACATTGTCAGTGCTGTCTACACACCAATGACAAGAAAGTGTTCACTCCCAGTCTGACCCCCCCGCTCCTGAGCTGCTCCTCTCACATCTAGCTTTCTCCTTGGCAGCTCCCACTGCACATCCAAGTCATCATCACCAGCACACGTGACCGTGGGGATATCAGGGCTGCTTTCCCAGCATGCAACGCATTCCTCCCGCTTTGGCAAACAGCTGCTCCTACCCACAGAGCAAGGGTTGGTCTCTGCTTGGTGAAGACAATTAGTATAGCCTCATCCCTATTGGCCACAGTGATTAGTTATATAAATTGGTCCAATCAAATTGAACAAAAGCCCAGGACTTTTGTTTAATGTTGGGGCAGTAGAAGCTCCTTTTTCTGTTGAGCATTGGGGCTGAAATGAATGCAGCCCCTCAGGGAAGCCAGGCTGAGGACAGAGCCAGATTAAGGGCCCCGGAGAAACCTGATGGAATCATGCCTGCATTATGGACTTTTCAGTTGTCAGAGTCAACACTTTCCCCTTGATGTTTCAGCCAGTTTACTTGTACGTTCTGTTACTCACCAGTTGGAGCAGCATGATCCATGGAATAGCAAACAGAACTCATACCCACCACTCCACTCTGCTCTTCTGGGCCCTTCCCCAGTTTGGTTCACCCCGAACCGAACTGGCTCAGCCAAAGTCCTTCAACTTATGGCTGACTCTTTCCATACTCTCACATGCCATATTCCAACTGTCAGCAACTTCTTTCAGCTCTGTCAAAGCATATGGAGAGCCCATCCATTCCTACCTTTGTCTTCCTGCTGTCTGTCACAGCAGCTCGATGAATCTTTGAAAAACCTAAAATAGATCATGGCATTAGCCTGCTTTAAACCCCTCCAATTTGGAATAGGGCTTAGAGTCCTTACCAAGCCCACAGGCTCTCTGTAATGCAGCCCAGCCTGCCTTACTAGCCCTTCCCCATTTCCTCCCCAACTACACTGGCCTCCTCTCCCCTGAGGCCTCCCTGTCCTCCCGTGGAAAGCCTTGACACTGCCCTTCCATGTCCCATTCTTCCTACAGCTGCCTCTCTCTTGTCATTCTGGGGCGAGCTCAGGCGGCCCACCCTCAGCATGGCCTTGCCTGAGGACCCAAGTTCAGGGTGTCCAACGAGTCAATTCATCTTTTTCGAAACACTTATCACTGCCCGGAATCATCTTGTCTGTGTGGATGCCGTCTTGTTATCGCTGTATCTCAAGACCTAAGTCACTGTGTTGGATGGAGTGTGAATTCTAGTAATTCTGGTTGAGGCCTCGCTGCCGTGGGACGCGCTGTCCGCAGCAAGGGAGGCTCGGGGAGCTCGGTCAGGATTCCGGGCAGAGAGAGGGTGTGGAGGCAGAGGAGAGGGTGCAGGTGGGAGCCTGTGAGGCTTTCGGGGACTGTGGCTCCAGATCGGGTTCACATCACTTTCCAGATGTTCTATGGAAAAAAGCGTCAGAGAAAACGGGTGCGAGCAACCTCTGCGGCTGCACTCAATGGGAAGCCCCAGCTCAGAGAGGCCCCGGGGCGGGGTGTGTGTGGGCAGGTCTCAAATCATCCTGAGGCTTTTGGTCACAGATTCCACATATGCCTGGAGCCCCAGGGACCAGTGACCGCCTTGACCACAGCAGCTCTGATGACAGGCAATACCATCTGGGAGGAGTTGGTCACTGCTGCCATGGTAAGCCTCTGGTCAGACCTGGAACTGTGCTGGAATGAGGCCATTCAGGCCAGGGAGTGGCTGCCACACACATTTCCTGGCACATGTTTCCTGGCACACACTTCCTTTCTCCTTTAGAAGAACAAATATTGTTGCTGGGGCCTTGGCCACAGTTTCCTGCTTTCTTCTGAGATCAGAAGCCACAGCCAGAGTCTCAGCGATCGCCCTGCCAGACTAGTCTTGGCTTCAGAAACACATGAGCCACACCGGCCCCACTCCCAGCCTTTCTCAAGGTGGGTGCTCTGTGACTCAGGGGGAGGCCGAGTGGCAGCCAGATGATGTCTTGAGGAGGGGCAGTCAGGCCCTGGATGGGCAAGACAGCTCCGGGCAGAGCTGCCCTGAGCAGAGGTGGGGCAGGGCACCCCGTCGCTCCAGCTCCATGCTCCGGAGCACCCTGCTGATCCACCGGGCAAGGGGGCAGGTGCAGGTACTGAGCTGTGAGCTCTACCCGAGCTCTCACTGGCCTCAGGACGGACACTTCTCACTCAGACCTCCCTGCTCTCCCACCAGAGTGACCTGTCTGTGGTGCTCCATGCAGCCACTCGCTCCGTCACCTCTGGGCCGTTGCCCATGTCTGGAGGAGACACTGTGCCATGGTGTGACCTCTGCAGGAGCTTCTGGCTAGATGCAGCTAGGCCTGGGCCAGAACAGAGATGGTGCCCTGTAAATCGCCCCAGAGACTGATGGCTCTGAATCCTATGTCCCGGGCCTGCTGATTCCTAGAACGGGACCCCTGTCAATCCTTCTGTTCTATAGAACCCTTTAGCACCTGTCACGTGCTCTTTTGCTGCTGAGATGTGCCTTGCATGGAAATTTCCCTAATAAACTCTTGATGTAACAATGGAGTTGTCAGCTTTTTCCTTTGATCTCTTGGCCCTGGGAAATTTTATGTAAGACTCTGCTGCTTCCTCTGGAAGATCTTCTCTGCTGTCTTCAGTCAGCTGATCCCTCATCCTTCAAGAGTCAGTGCGCAAGGCCCTCTCCTGGAAGCCTTCAGTAAACCCTCCCCCGCTGGGTAGAGGCTGCTGCTCTCTGCCCCACGGCCCTTGCTACATTGCGGCTCTCCAGGAGGCTGGCTCCGAGACACACCCTGACCACTGTATTTAGAAGTCACTCTCCCTGTCTTCTCTTATCGACTTTCTTGGTTCCCTTATTCTGCTCTACTCTTCCCAATGCATTTTTATTACCCCCCTAACATACCACGTACTGTTTCATGAGGACCTTACCGTCACGTTGTCTCTCCCTGCTGAGCTTCTCAAGGACAGGGATCTGTGGCTATTTTGTTCACTTATATCTCCTAAGCCCTTAAAACAGTGCCCAGCAATTAGTGGGTGATCAATAAATATGAGTGGAATGAATGAATAAATAAAGGAAGCACAGCTGTCTGTTTACTTTTTGGTGAACTGCTTGAGGGAAAAGCCTGAGCTCTCTCTGTATGGGCAGTGTTCCACACAAGATTGCACAGCACAGGCATCAGGAAATGAAAGCCCTTGGTCTGGCGTGCAAGGCCCCTGTCACCTACAGCCATGCGTCGAGACCACCTCACTCAGCAAAGCATAGTGGGAAGAGGGCCCGGGTCAGCTCCGCTCTCTTCCCCCCTGGCCGGGGAGCGGGGGGGCGGGGCATGCTTGCTGCCACTCTCTCAAGGCGTGGATCGCTGCCCCAACGGGACAGCCGCTGCCCTAATCTCCTGCCCACCGTCAGCAGTCAGCGGAACTTGGGTGTGAGTGATTTCAACATCTGAGCAAGTGTGTGAGCTGTGCGTGACCACAGGACACTCAGAAATCATTGAGGGATATCGTAGGGACCTGGGTGTGGCAGGGGGTCAAAGGCAATTCCAGCAATTGTCCCAATTCCTCAAATAACAATGGGAGAGGGGGATTATAAATTACAAATCCATGAGGAATGGGCCAATTCTTCATTAAATGGTGATGAGGAACATATCTATTTGGGAGCAAAAAGCCAGTGAAAAATCCCTAACCTCAAGCTACACAACAAAATTCCAGCTAATTAAAAATGAAGGGAGAAAGATGGACAAATGGCAATTAGAAGAGGAAGGTAACATCTTCCATCCACTGGGGAGCACGGGCTGTCTGAGCCCAGAGCAGGAGTGTGACCCAGCAGTCGAGTCGCCTGGAGGAAGAAGCCTCTGAGCTGAATGGAAGCCTGAAGAGCGAGAAGGGCGGGAGGGAGTGGAGGGGAGGACGCCAGCCTTCCTGGGTGAAAGAACAACTTGAGCGAAGGCCTGGGCAGGAGGGAAAGAAGCCTTTTCCGCCTGGGTGAGCCCGGGGGATGGGCACAGGGAGTGATGGGAGAAGAGGCTGGAGGGACGGGGGGCCAGACAACAGAGAAACTCTGAAGGATTTTGAGGAGCAGGGGAGTGAAATGACTAGACTTCAATTTAAGAAAGGTCCCTCGTGGCTTCTGGGTGAAGGGGTGATGGGCAGGGCAGGAACGGAGGATGGGACTGTAGTGAAAAGGCTGCGGCAGATACCAGGTGAGAGGCCAAGGGGATGGGATTAGGGCACAGAGCCAGGAAAAGCTTCTCTTACAGACTGAGGGAGTTCTTAGAGGGAGTGAGGCAGGGGCGCAGTATGGGGGTGAGGGTGCCCCCGGCTGGGGTGTCCAGTGAGTGGTGGTGCCACGCACCGGGATGAGGAAGGCCGTGGGAAGAGAGGGCTCAGTCAGAGGAGGGCGATCCAGTCCCCAGTGATGTAAGTGTGAGGTGTTCACAAAGCATCCAAGGGGAGAAAGCTAGAGGGTGTCAAGGAGCTGGGGGATGGTGCTCTCCTGGCTCCAGTCGCAGAGTCCAAGGCTAAGGCCAAGGAAGGCTGCTGGGGAGATGGCGGAGGCAGAGGAATGCATTAGGGAGACCAGAAGGGGCTGGCAGGCGGTCAGCCAGAAGGCCTGGCCCTGGGAGGCTGATGAGCACCGATGTGGCTACTGCAACCAGCTAAGGATTCTGGAACCATTCAGTGAGATCCCTGGAGCAGATGCCCCCAAATTAAGTGTTCATGTGCTCCAACTAGAGCAAGGCCTGGAGCAGTGCTCCCTCAGGGCAGCCTCCTTGCAGGGTGAGCTCAGCGCCCCTGCTGGAGCAGAGAAAAAGAAGAGCTGAGCTTACGGGGAGGACAGAACGGCTACCAAGACCTTATTCCCTCTCCTCCTCACTTGTGGTCCCTGGGCCCTTACTTTCCTTATTAACTTTTGTTATTTCCCAAGAAGCCACGGAAAGAAGGCCTGATGACAATTATATAAAAGAATAAAACTGGGAAGTAATAACCCAGTTGTGTTTTCCTGGTAAATTCTGTAGCACCACTGGGCTTCCCTCCCCCATTCCTGTGGAATGTGAAGTATAGGAAGAATACGAAGTATGCAGGACTTCCGAGGAGGATGTTACCTCAGAGACAGAAAAAACAAGACAGAAAAAACAAGGCTTCTGACTTTCAAAAGCCTAGACTCTTAAGGATGCATGACACAAGGGATGAATGCAAGATGCTTTGGGGCCAGGTCTCTTGCCCAACCCAGGAAAGGTTCTGGACTGCGGGAGGGAGTGTCTGGGGTAGGGACAGCCAAAGAGGGAGTGAAGATGCCTGGGAAATGGAGCCAGAGTCCTGTCCCCTCCCTCAGTTTAGCCAAAAAGACTTGGGAGATCTCAGTGCAGAAGGATCCCCTCTTGTCTGGTTTAGCTGGAGATCTTCCAAACTAGTAGAGAGGGAAAACGACTTAAAAAAAAAAAAACAAAAAACAAATCCAAAAGAACAGAAGAAAGAAAAAAATTAGAGCTGGTAGTAAAAAATGACAGTCACTGTATAAAATGATAAATTTATCCAAAATATAATAGTAATATTACATTCAAATTAAAAATGACTGAACATTCCACATAAAAGATAAAGACTGTCAGAGTGTATTAAAAAGCAAAACAAGCCCTGGCCGGGTGGCTCAGTTGGAGCGTCGTCCCACACACCAAAAATTTGCAGGTTCTATCTTCAGGCCCGGCATGTGCAAGAGGCAACTGATGAATGTTTCTCTCTTGCATCAATGTTTTGTTTCTCTCCTTCTCTCCCTCCCTCCCTTCCTGTCTCTCTAAAAGTAAATAAATAAAATCTTTAAAAAAAGTAAAAGGCTGGAGAAAGACATACTTGTACTATGCGAGCAATAACCAAAAGAGTATGAAGGAAGACAAAAAAAAAATGTTAAAGCAAATATCCTTTATGAAACAAAACTTTCTAACATACTATTGTCACTTTATAACCATGAACCGTTTGATTCAAGATACAATTTAAAATTTATATTCATAACCTCAAAACATGCAATGGAGATCTGATAGAACTACAAAAATAATTAGACAAATTCACAATCATGGTGAAAATTTTTCATACACTGCCCTGTGACTGACAGGATAGCATACCAAAAACGCACCCTGGCCAGCGCGGCTCAGTTGGTCGGAGCACTGTCCCATAACAAAAAGGCTGGAGTTTCGATTCCCAGTCAGGGCGCATGCCTCGCTTGAGCATTCAGTCTTCCATCCAGGCACCAGTGTGTGTGACCCCCATTCCAGATGCAGGAGACCCCCACTCCCAGCGTGGATCCTGGTCCAGGCAGCTTGGGGTAGGCAACCAAGCAATGCTTCTCTCTCACCCTTCATCTCTCCCTTCCTCCCTCTCTAAAAGCAATGAAAAAAAAGTCCTCATGTGAAGATTTAAAAAAATTCCAAAAATTTAATAAAGTTACAAAGATTTAAACAGTGAGAAAACCTAATCTAATGAAATTTTTGATAAATGCATTTTGCATAAAAGGCTGTGTCCCATAACGTAAAAATACAGATTCTCTTCAAATATACATAGAACATTTATAAAAAATGGCCAAATACTAGACGATAAGTAAGTCTCAACAAATTTCAAAGATGACAACACCTAGATGTACACAGCCCAATATGGTAGCTATAGACACACGCTAAGCATGTGGAATGTGGCTAGTCCTATTAAGATGTGTTGTATATGTATAAGATATGTTGTAGTTGAATACCTACTATAAAAAACGTAAAATATGGCATTAATAATTTTTCTATTGGTTCTACATTGAAATAATACTACTTTGGATATATGAGGTTAAAAAAAAAACCATTATGAACATTAACTTCGACCTGCTTCTTTTTACTTTTTAAAATGTGGTTATTAGAAAATTTTAAATTACATACATGGCTTGCATTATATTTCTATTGAATTGCACCGACAGAGCACATTCTATGACCATGACACAATTAAGAGGAAATTAGGAGTCCCCCAAAAAGAAAGAAAACTAGAAACCCCTGAACACTTAAATATTAACAAACACACTTCAAAAATAACTCACATGTCAAAAAAGAATTCAAAATGGAAATTAGAAAATATTCGAATTGAATAACAAAATGCTATGTATCAAATTTGTGACCTGTTGCTAATGCTGTGCATAGGGCAAAGTTTAGAGCAAGGGTTGGCAAAATCCAGTCCACAAGCCAAGTCTAACCCATAACCTAATTCTGTAAATAAAGTTTTATTGGAACACAGCACACTTTCATTTGTTTATTTGTCACCTATTTCTTCTTTTGTGCTACAATGGCAGAACTGAGTAGTTGTGAGATATCTGCCAACCCAAATATATTTAGTATCTGGACTTTTACAGGAAAAAAATTGGAAAAATTGGTTGAGAGCGTTAAGCACATATATTAGAAAATAATCAAGAATGAAAAGTAAGAAGTTAAGCATTCATGGCTAGAAGTTTGACAAAAGAGCAAAATAAACCCAAAGAAAATGTATGAAAGGAAATAACAGCAAACAGTAATGACACAGAAAATGAGCATACAATAAAAGGATCAACAAAGCTCAAAGTTGTCTTTTTGAAAAGACTAAAATCATTAACAAACCTCTATAAAATAATACAGAAGAAGTAATAACCAATATCAGAACTACTACTACTGATGCTGTGGCCATTCAACAGATAAGAGCATATTTTGGAAAGCCATATGTATGCTAACAAAATTTAGGAAAAAAACAAAAATTAGCATAAAATTATGTCAAAAATTGATTTAGGGAGAAATAGAAAACATGAATAATCCTATAACCTATAAAATAATGGATATGTAAGGAAACTCTGACTCTACATGCTTCCACAGTGAATTCTACTAAACATTCAAGGAAGACATAGTTCCAATTTTATACAAATGCTTCCAGAAAATATAAAATGAGAAAACACAGCTGCGATACTAAAACTACACAGACACTATGAGAAGCCAATATCACAGCCATTCTCACTAGAGTGATCATACACTTCATCACCCAACCCAGGGCACTGTTGCGATTTAGGGGGCATGCTGGAAATGATGATGCCAGGGTGGCAAGTAAAAACTGGGGTTGTCTCAAGCAAATCAAGACCTGTGTTGCCCTAACTCTCACTCATAAACATAGATCTAAACATCTTTTTTAAAAAAAATTAGGATAAACAAAATAGCAATACAAAAAATGGAAATAATATATGATGACCCTGTTGTGTTTACCTGCAATACAGATATTTTAACATTAGAAAATAAATGAATGTGATTCACCACACTAACTGAATGAAGAAGCAGACACACGCCTTAACCATTGTGGCTCACCTGGTTGCAGCATTGTCTCCTAACTGAAAAGTTGCAGATTTGATTCCCAGTCAGGACACGAGCCTATGTTGCAGGTTTGGTCCCAGTTTCAGGTGTGTACAACCCCCAGTCTGGGTGCATACAGGAGGCAACCGATTGATGCTTCTCTCTCGCATCAGTGTTTCTCTCTCTCCCCTCCTCTAAAAAGCAATGAAAAAATGTCCTTGGGAGAGGATAAAAGGGGGGAAAAAAGGCAGTTATACATGATCTTCTCAATTTATGTGGAAAAGAATATTTGATAAAATCAACATCCATTTATGATTTTAAAAAAAGCTAAGCGCTGTCCTGGCTGGTGTGGCTCAGTGGATTGAGTGCCAGCCTACAAACCAAAGGGTCGCCAGTTTGATTCCCAGTTAGGGCACATGCCTGGGTTGCTGGCCAGGCTCCCTGCACAGGGCATGTGAGAAGCAACGACACATTGATGTATCTCTCCCTCTCTGTAGTGCGGTGGGGGGGGGGGGTGGGAAAGCTGGGCAAACCTAGGAACAGAAGGGAACTTCCTTAATCTGATAAAGGATATCTGCAATATAGGTACTTAGGGTACTTAGAAGAAACATCACACTTAATGGTAAAGTGATGAAATTTTTCCCTTTGAGATCTGGAACAAGACAAGCATGCCTGATATCACTATTTCTCTCTGACAATGTACAGGATGTTTTAACCTACGTAGTGAAGAAAGAAAAGGAAATAAAATATGAAGATAAGTAAAAGACGGTAAAAGCAAATGGTCACTATTCACAGATGATGTACTTGTATATGCATAAAATCCAAAAAAAAATCTGTAGGTAGTTTTTTAAATTATATTTTATTGATTATGCTACTACTGTTGTCCTGATTTTCCTTCCCTTGCCACCCCTCCACCCAGCACCCCACACTCCCTCAGACCATCCCCCCACCATTGTTCATGTCCACAGGTCAAGTTATTTGGCTATTCCCTTTCACATACTGTACTTTACATCCCCATGGCTAGTCTGTAACTACCTATTTGTACTTTTTAATCCCTTCACCTCTCCCCCTCCCATCTCTTTATCTTTAACCTTTGGCATTTTAACTATGATGTGTCATGGAATGGGCCTCTTTGCATAAATCTTGTTTGGGACTCTCTGTGCTTCCTGGACTTGCATGTCTATTTCTTTCACCAAATTACAGAAGTTTTCTTTCATTACTTTTTCAAATAGATTTCCAATTACTTGCTCTTTCTCTTCTTCTGGCACCCCTAAGATGTGAATGTTGTATTCCTTAAACTTGTCCCACAGGCTGCTTACACTATCCTCAGTTTTTTGGATTCTCTTTTCTTTTTTATTTTTTTTTAAGATTTTATTTATTTATTTTTAGAGAGAGGGGAAAGGAGGGAGAAAGAGGGAGAGAAGCATCAATGTGTGGTTGCCTCTTGCATGCCCCCAACTGTGGACCTGGCTCACAACCCAGACATCTCGGTTGTGATTTAACTGGCAATTTAACTGGAGACCATTTGGTTCACAGGCTGGTACTCAATCCACTGAGTCACACCAGCCAGGGCTTGGATTGTCTTTTCTTCTTGTTGTTCTGATTGGTTGTTTTTTGCTTCCTTACATTCCAAATCATTGATTGGATTCTCACCTTCATTTACTCTACTATTGTTTCTCTGTAAATTGTTCTTTATTTCAATTACTGTATCCTTCATGTCTGACTGGATCTTTTTTTATGCTGTTGAGGTTCTCACTTAGTTCCTTGAGCATCCTTATAAACAGTGTTTTGAACTCTGCATCTAATAGATTGTTTATCCCCAATTCATTTAGCTCTTTTTCTGGAGTTTAGATCTGTCCTTTCATTTGGGCCATGTTTCCCTGTCTCTTCGTTTCAGCAGCCTCCCTGTGTTTGTTTCTATGTATTAGGTAGAGCTGCTTTGACTCCATGTCCTGGTAGTGTGCCTTAATGTAGTAGGTTCCCTGCAGCATCCAGTGGCACAGCCTCCCCTATCACCCAATTTGGGTAGTCGAGGTTCACCCTTTGTGTGGACGAGTTCACCCTCCTATTCTGGTTGAGCCTTGGTTGCTGTTGGCAGATCAATGGGAGGGATTTATCCAGGCCAGTTGGCTACAAGGACTATGGGCTATGACCACGTACCACCAACCTCCATCCTCCGTGGAGGATGAGCAGTGCAGGGGCACGGTCGCGGTGCTCCAATGTGGTCTATAGCTGTCCACTGGGTGCACTGGCCCTGGGTGGTGCAGGCTAAGATCAGCCCCTACCTGTGTTTTATGTGGGGCCACCTTGCCTGAGCTGTAATGTAATCTGAGATGGTTGCTACTTATGCTGGGCCTGGAGATTTCCAGGTGAAGCCAAGCTGTAAATTTAGGCTGCTACTTCCAGGCAGGGGGAGCTCACTGAGGTCAGCTGCTGCTTGTTTGAGAGGATTTAGGAAGTTGTGCAGTATGAGCCAGGACAAGCCATTCATATGGAGGTGCAGCTTGGATGGGCCATAAGTTGGGTGGGGTGGAGTATCTGGGGATCTCCAAGGTGAGTCAAACAGTGTTAGCCAGGTTGATGGAATCTTAGACACAGCACCAGTCTGCCAGCTCTGGGGGAGGAGGGCCCAGAAAAGGGACAATGGCCTCTGCTGGCCTTGATGCCAGACACCTCAGCCTTCCCCTGCAGGCCACTGGTGCCCCTCAACTCACCTCCCTGACACGGGAGCCCAGGGGAGTGAGTCTGAGTAGGAGAGTCTGTGTGTGAGTTCTTTAAGAGGAACTGCTTGGGACTCCACAAGTTTCTTCCACCAACTCAATGAATCCCTGCTGGTTTTGGTAGCAAGAAACTGTGAGGATTTTCTTCCTGGCAATGAATTCCTGGGTTGGGAGGCCTGGTTTGGGGCTGGGACTCCTCACTCCCAAGATATCCCTCCCGAATATTTATCCACCACACATGGATGCGGGACCAGCCCATTTTGTGTCTGTGCCCCTCCTACAAGTCTGGATGTATGTGGTTTCTTTAATTATATAGTTGTCAGACTTCCATTCAACTCAATTTATGTTGGTTCTGAGTGATGGCTGTTCTAGATTTTAGTTGTAATTTTGATGTTGTCATGCGGAGAGGCGAGCCATGTCTGCCTATGCTGCCATCTTGACCGCAAGTCTCTGTATGTCAAGTTTTTATATTGGTTAGAGAATTTACAAGTTTGCTGGATACAAAATCACCTCCATACAAATCCATTGCATTTCTCTATACCAGAAAAACACTTTTATTAATATGAAATTTTTAAAAATATTTTTTAAAAAACCCAGAAAGAGACCCATGCCCACATATATATGAACCCTGAAAATATGATAGAGGTAGTGATGCAAATTAACAGGAAGAGGACAGCTTTCTCAAAAAACAGGTGTTGGAAAAAAGGAGTGTTAATATGGTAACAATTAAAGCAGAGCCCTACTTCACACATTCCCAGATCAATTAAAGATATCAATGTGAAAAGCTAAACTATAAAGTTGTTACATAGTATACAAAAAAAAAGAAAGAAAATCTCATGGCCTCAAGGAATTTCTAAACAAAATACAAAAGCACTAGCCAACAAGAATAGATATGATTACATTAAATCAAGAACTTTGGTTCCTCAAAAGATATCGCAGCATACCCTTACCAGTGTGACTCAGTTGGTTAGGTATCAGCCCACAAGGCAAAAGGGTCCTGGTTAGATTCCCAGTCAGGGTACATGCCTGGTTGCTTGCTCAGTCCTTGGTCACTGTGTGTAGAAGAAGCAACCAATGTTTCTCTCACACATCAATGTTTCTGTCCCTCTCTTTATTCCTCCCCTCCCCTCTCTCTAAAAATTAAAGAAAAATACTGTGGGGTGACAAGATAAGAAATAATGTAGGAAAAGATATTTGCAACATAACCCACAGAGCATTAGTATCCATAATATTTTTTAAAATTCCTACAAATAAGAAAATTGCAGACAATCTGAGAAAACAGTGCAAAAAGTTGAACAGGTACTTCACAACAAAGGAAACTGAAATGGTCAATAAACACACAGAAGGCTCTTAACTTGATTAATAATCAAGACAAGGCAAATTTAAACCACAATGAGATTAATTTATGTCTAACAGATTGGTATAAATAAAAAAACAAAAGACTGACAATTTCAGATGATTTCATATGTTGGCAAGGATGTGGAACAACAGGAATGCTCAAATATTCCTGGTGGGAATATAAGTTGTACAACATTGTGATGTCATTAAACTTCATCTAGTAAAATTGAATATATTCCATGACCCAGAATTCCACTTCTAGGTGTGTGTTTATACATCACATATAATCACAAACTTAGTGACATCACATAACACAAATTCATTTTCTTTCAGTTCTAGAAGGGAGAAGTCCTAAAATCAAGGTATTTCTTGGGCTGCGTTCCTTTTGGAAGAATCTGTTTCTTTGACTTTTTTGGCTTCTAGAGGCCTCCTGCATGCCTTGGCTCATGGCTGCTTCCTCCATCTTCAATGCTCTGTGTAGCATTTTCAAATCTCTCTCAATCTTTCTCCGACCTCCACTTCTGTTGTTCCACATCCTTCTCTGGACCTGACCCTTATGACTCCCTTTTATATGGACCCTTGTGATTCATGATAATCTTCCCATCTCAAAATCTTTAATCACCCATGTAAAAAGTAAGATAATATCCACTGGTTCCAGAGATTAGGATATGGACATCTTGTGGGGTTGGGGAGTAGGGGGTATTTATTCTGCTAATAAATATATGCACCAGATTAAAGTTTATAGCAGATTTTTTTGCAATACAGACAAGAAAAAACAGAAATTCATTCATTTAACCTTTAAAAACAGGCAAAGTTAAATTATATTGTTTAGGAGTACATATGTTGGTGGTATTTCTAAAAGAAAACCAAGAATAACCATCATGAAATACAGGCCAGACTTCTAGTCAAAATGAAGGTGTAGGCAAGCATCTCTTGCCTCCTCACACAACCACATCAAAATTACAACTAAAATATAGACCATCAGAACCATCAGAAACTGAGTTAAATGGAAGTGCAACAATCACAAAATTAAAGAAACCACATGCATCCAGACTTGTAGGAGGGGCAGATATGGGCTGGTCCCATATCCACGTGTGGTGGATAAAAATTCGGGAGCGAGGAGTCCCCGTCCTAAGCCAGGCCCTCTGGCCCAGGGATCCAGTGCCAGGAAGATAAATCTTCACAATGTCTGGCTGCCAAATCCACCGGGGATTGATTAAGTCAGTGGAAGAAACTTCTGGAGCCCCAAGCAGTTCCTTTTAAAGAACCCACATATTGACTTACTCAGACTCACTCCTTCTGAGATCCAACACCAGGATAGCAGTGTGAAAGGCACCAGTGGCATGCAGGGAAGATCTGAAGTGTCTGGCATCAAGGCAAGAGCTGGGGGACAGCTTCCTCCAAGACAGAAAGGCAGGCAGAGGTCATTGTCCCTTTTTGAACTCTTTACCCACAGATATACTGAGCCTGCAAGTGGGTCCCATATCTGAGACTCCATCAGTCTTGCTAACACTATTTGCCTCACCCTGGAGAGCCCCTGAGGCTCCATACCACCCAATTTACAGGCCCATCCAAGCTGTTAACAAGGCCATTTCCATATGAATGGCTGGTCTTGGCTCGTGGTTCACAATTTCCAAAATCCTCTCAAACATGCAACAGTGGGCATCAGTGAGACCCCAGCCCCCATCTCTTATTAAGTGCTCCAGACCCCAGAACTAGCAGCAGCCAGCTTTGGATCACAGTTTGGCTTCACAAGGGAACCTCCAAGCCCAGCACAAGTATCAGACATCTACAGATGGCTTTATAGCTCATGCAGGGTGGCCTTGGGCAGAACACAGGTGGAGGCTGAACTTGACCCCCACCACCAAGGAAACTGCAGAGCCAGTGCACCCAGTGGACAGACAGTGCACTATCACCCTGATCCTGTACAGCTGATCCTCCACAGAGGGTGGAGATTGGTGGTCAGTGGTCACAGCCAGTTCTTGCAGCTGACTGGCCTGGGTAAATCCCTCCCATTGACCTGTCAACAGCAACCAAGGCTCAACTACAATGGAGGGTGTACAGAGCACACAAGAAGGGTGCAGCTCGAGTACCCAGCTTCTGTAATAGGGGAGGCTGTACCACAGGACCCTACAGGACACCTACTACAGTAGGCTATGCTACCAAGACAGGGAGTCATAACAACTCTACCTAATACACAAAAACAAAAACACAGAAAAACACAAAAAAACACAGGAAGGCTGCCAAAATGAGGAGTCAAAGAATCACGGCCCAAATTAAAAACCAGATCAAAACTCCAGAAAAAGAACTAAGCAAAATAGAGATAAGCAATCTATCAGATGCATAGTTCAAAACACTGGTTATAAAGATGCTCAAGGAACTTAGTGAGGACCTCAGCAGCATAAAAAGGATCCAGTCAGACATGAAGGAAACACTAATTGAAATAAAGAACAATGTACAGGGAAACAACAGTAGAGTGGATGAAGCCGGGAATCAAATCAATGATTTGGAATATAAGGAAGCAAAAAACAACCAATTAGAACAAGAAGAAAAAAGAATCCAAAAAAATGAGAATAGTATAAGGACCATCTGGGACAACTTCAGGCATTCCAACATTTGCATCATAGGGGTGCCGGAAAGAGAAGAGAGAGAACAAGAAATTGAAAATATATTTGAAAATAATGAAACAAAATTTTCCAATTTTGGTGAAGGAAACAGACATGCAAATCTAGGAAGCACAGACTCCAAAACAAGATAGATCAAAGATGACCACACCAAGACACATCATAATTAAAATGCCAAAAATTAAAGATAGAAAATCTTAAAAGCAGCAAGAGAAAAACAGAGAGTTACTTACAGTGGAGTCCCCATAAGACTGTCAGCTGATTTCTCAAAAGAAACTTTACAGGCTAGAAGGGATTGGCAAGGAATGTTCAAAGTCATGAAATGTAGAAACCTACAGCAAATAGTGCTCTACTTAGCAAGGTTATCATTTAGAAATGGGGAGCAAATAAAGAACTTCCCACACAAGAGAAAAGTAAAGGATTTCATCATCACCAAACCATCATTATATGAAATGTTAAAGGGACTTATATAAGAAGAACATCAAAACTATGAACAATAAAATGACAAAAATACGTATCTATCAACAATCTAATCAAAAAAACAA
Source organism: Pteronotus mesoamericanus (assembly GCF_021234165.1). Classification (NCBI taxonomy): domain Eukaryota; kingdom Metazoa; phylum Chordata; class Mammalia; order Chiroptera; family Mormoopidae; genus Pteronotus; species Pteronotus mesoamericanus. The sequence goes on along the minus strand of NW_026555084.1, from coordinate 29,200,200 downwards.
ACTAAGCAAACAAGAACAGAGACAGAATCATAGATACGGAGAGCATGTTGATGATTGCCAGATGGGTTGGGGGTATGGAGGAATGGGTGAAGAGGTGAAGGGATTAAGAAATACAAATAGGTAGTTAGAGAATAGCCATGGAGATGTAAAGTACAATATAGGAAATAGAGTTACCAAAGAACTTATACACAAGATGCACGGACATGAACAATAGTGTGGAGTTTGCCTGAGAGAGTAGGGGTTGCGGGTGGAGGGGCATAAAGGGGTAAAAATTGGGACAGCTGTAATAGCATAATCAATAAAATATAATTTTTAAAAAGGAGTAAATTTTTAATGCAACTGAAAAAGTATTAAAAAATACAGGCTAACTATAATAGCATAAACAATAAAATATTTAAAAAGAAATACAGACTAATACGTTACCTCCTATGGGAAGGTGGTCATGATCAGAATGCAAATGTGGGGAGAACTCTGGAGCTTTGGCAATGTTCTATATGTTTTTAAATATATTTTATTGATTATGCTATTACAGTTGTCCCAATTTTGTCCTCTTAGCGCCCCTCTTCCTGGTACCCCTTTTCCCTCCAGCAATCCTCTTGTTCATGTCCATGGGTAGTGCATATAAGTTCTTTGGATTCTCCATTTCCTATACTGTTCTTAACATTCCCCTATCTATTTTGTGCCGGCCAATTATGCTTCTTAATCTCTGCACCTTTTCCCACATTCTTTCCCTTCCCCCTCCCAGCTGATAGCTCTCCAAATGATCTCTATATCTGCGATTCTGTTCCTATTCTGGTTGTTTGATTAGTTTGTTTCTTTTAGATTCAGTTGTTGATAGTTGTTAATTTGTTGCCATTTTAATGTTCACAGTTTTAATCTTCTTTTTCTTAAACAAGTCCCTATAACATTTCATGTAATAATGGCTTGGTGATGATGAACTCCTTCCTTTAGCTTTACCTTGTCTGGGAAGCACTTTATCTGCCCTTCCATTCTAAACAATAGCTTTGCTGGATAGAGTAATCTAGGTTGTAGGTCCTAGCTTTCCATCACTTTGAATATGTGTTGCCTGCAAAGTTTCTTTTGAAAAATCAGCTGGTAGTCTCATGGGAAATTCTTTGTATGTAACTCTCTGCTTTCCTCTTGCTGTTTTTAAGATTCTCTATCTTTAACATTTGGCATTTTAATTGTAATGTGTCTTGGTGTGGTCCTCTTTGGGTCCAACTTGTTTGGGATTCTCTGTGCTTCCTGGAATTGTATGTTTATTTCCTTCACCAAAATTGGAAAGTTTTCTTTCATTATTTTTTCAAATAAGTTTTCAATTTCTTGATCTTCCTCTTTTCCTTCTGGCATCCCTATGATTTGGATGTTGGTACTTTTGGAAATGTCCCAGAGGGTCCTTATACAATCCTCATTTTTTAAAAAAATTCTTTTCCTTCTTTCTGTTCTGGTTCTATGCTAATTTCTTCCTTATGTTCCAAATTATTGATTTGAATCCTGGCTTTCTCCCCTCCACTGATGGCTCCGTGTAGGTTTTTCTTTATTTCACTTATTGTAACCTTCATTTCTTCATGTTTTTGCCATACTCAATGAGTTCTCTTAGCATCCTAATCACCAGTGTTTTGAACTCTACATCTGATAGGTTGGCTACCTCCATTCATTTCATTCTGTTTCTGGTGTTTTGTTCTGTTCTTTCATTTGGACCATATTTCTTTGTCTCCTTAATTTGGCTGCCTCCCTTTGTTTCCATGTATTAGGTAGAGCTGCTTTGACTCCCTGTCTTAGTAGTGTGGATTACTGTAGAAAAGGCATCTGCAAATTGTGTGGGGTGGAGACTTAGGTAATCACCAGGGTGGGGCAACCCACTTCACTGCTTTGTGACTTTGTGTGGGGCCAGGGCTCAGAGAGGGGACAATGCCACTGCTGGGCTTCTGGAGGTTTGTCTGGCACTCACCCCATTTCTAATCACTTCACCCACTTCCTGCATGCAGCTGATGACCTTCCAGCTGTTGCCGTAGCGGTGAATCCAAGCAGGTGGGTCTGCATATATTGTAAGTCCACGTAGGCCTTTTAAGCTTAGTCTGCTGAAAATCTGGCAGTTTCTTCTGCCACCCCAACACCCACTAGTTTGTACAACCAGAAGTTACGAGGATTTATCTTCCTGGCTCTGGAACCTTGGGCTGTGTGGTCTGGCCTGGGGCTGTGACTGCTTGCTCCCAAGTTATCCCTGCCAATTTTTATCCATCATACATGAATGTGGGATTGTCTGTTCCACTGCCATGGTTGTCTCTCTGCACCACACAACATCTCTGTGCCTCTCCAACCATCTCCATGACTGTCCATTCAGATGAGTGTAGCTTCTTTAAATCTTTGGTTGTTGGATTTCCATACAGCTAGATTTTCTGATGGTCTTGGGTGTTATTTCTTTTGAGATCTAATTGTAATTCTTTCCATGGTTTCATGAGGAGGCAAAGAATGTCTACCTCCATCTTGATTGGAAGTGGTAATGTTCTATTTTGATGAGCTTTGGTTACATGGGTGATTGCTTTATAATTATTTGTTAACCTGTGCATACATGTTTTATACCCTTTTCTGTATGTGTGATCTATTTTCCATTTTTATTTTTTAGATTAAAAAATGTACTTATTGATTTGAGAGAGAGAGAGAGATCAATTTCTTGTTCCATTTATTTATGCATTCATTGGTTGACTCCTGTATGTGCCCTGACCAGGATTGAACCCACAGCCCTGGTGTATTGGGACAACCCTCTAACCAACTGAGCTACCTGCTCAGGGCCTATTTTCTATTTTTAAATGTAAAAAATAAACAAAATAAAATTTATTGCATTTAAAATACTGAAAAACCAAAGAGAGAATTAGAAAAACTTTTAGAATATAGAGGGTTTGGCAAGACAGCAGAACCAATGCATTTTCCACCAGCCTCCCTTCCTCCCATCCTAAGAGCATTCCATGGGAAGACATAAATCTATTTATCTGACATTACCAAATGTCAAATGTATAGACAACGAATTTGCAAGGAGAGCCTGAGGTTGTGCCAGATCCTGCTATGAACAATGGGTTTACAGCTACTAGAGCATCTCCTCATGGTGTTTCCACCTGATTACTACCCTATTTCCTGGTGTCTGAGCCCAGAATGTTTATTTCTCTAGGACTACCGACCCATCAGTCCCCTATCTGCTGCCCAGGACTCCTAGAGCACATGAGGAAAGCTGCCATGGCTTCAGTATGGAAACTCCTGGGTCTGGTATATATAGTCTCCTAAACAGAGAAGGTTACAGGCATAGTCGGGATATGCAGGAAGGCAGGCACTGCTTCTGGTAAGTGAGGAGGCTGGGAAGGCTACACAGAGAAGTGACATGAAAACGAGCCTCCATAGGAAGAGGCATTCACCAGGTGGGTAGGGGGTGAAAGTCCCTCAGGCTGAGGAAGGACCAGGGATCAGGGTGAAGAGAACCCTTGCACTGGTGCTATGAAGACCCTGTGGTCACATTGAGAGATGGGAAAACTCAGAAAAGTCTCAGGCACTACTGAGAAAACATCTAGGCTAGAATTTTTAAAGCTATTTTAACCCTTTTTTAAAGTTTTTTTTTAATTTTTAAACTTAAAAAATTTTTTCAATTGCAGTTTACATTTGCTATTATTTTGTAATAGTTTCAGGTATACAGCATACTAACTAGACAATCATATACTTTACAAAGTGATTCCCCCAATATTTCCTGTACCCACCTGGTACCAACGAAGTTATTACAATATTGTTGAAGGTATTTCCTATGTTGCACTTTACTTCCCCATGAATATTTTGTAACTACAAATCTGTACTTCCCAATCCCTTTACTTTTTTTTACCCAGTCTCCTGAACCCCCTCCCCTCTGGCAACCCTCAGTCTCTTCTCTGTATCTATGAGTCTGTTTCAATTTTATTTGTTTGTTTATTTTGTTCTTTAGATTCCACACATAAATTAAATTATATGCTATTTGTCTTTCTTTCACTTATTTCATCGAGCATAATACCTTTTAGGACCATCCACGTTGTTGCAAATGGTAAGATTTCATTCTTTTTATGGCCAAGTAATATTCCATTATATATATGTACCACTGTTTTTAAAAAATGTTTTATTGAGTTTATTGAGATGCCATTGGTTAATAAAATTATGTAAGTTTCAAGTGTATAATTACATAATGCATCATCTCTATATTGTATTGTGAGTTTACCACCCAAAGTCAAGTCTCCTTTCATCACCATTTATTCCTCCTTTATCCTCTTCTATCTTCCACCTCGCCCCCTTTCCCTTCGGTAATTATTATACTGCTGTCTGTGTCTGTGAGGTGTTTTGTTTTTTTGGGGTTTTTTTGCTTAAACACTTCACTTTTTTACCCATTCCCTTCAACCCTCTCCTCTCTGACAGCTATCAGCCTGTTCTCTATCTATGGGCCTGCTTCAATTTTGTTTGTTAGTTTATTTTGTTCATTAGAGTCCAAACAGAAGTGAAACCATATGGAATTTGTCTTCTCTGACTGTCTTATTTCACTTAGCATAATCTTATTTGGGTCTATTCATGCTGACACAAAAGGTAAGATTTCCTTCTTTTTTATGGCCAAGTAGTATTCCCTTATGTACATGTACCACAGCTTTTTTATCCACTCATCTGCTGATGGGCCTTGGGCAGCTCCCAAAGCTTAGCTATTGTAAATAACATTGCAGTGAACACAGGAGCGCATATCTTTTTTCAAATTAGTGTTTTGGGTTTCTTTGGATATATTTCCAGAGGTGGAATTGCTGGGTCATAAGGCAGTTCTATTTTTAATTTTTTGAGGAAATTTCACACTGTTTTCAACAGTGGCTGCACCAGTCTGCATTCCCACCAATAGCACAGGAGGGTTCCCCTTTCTCAGCATCCTCACTAGTATTTGTTGTTTGTTCATTTATTGATGATAGCCATTCTGACAGGTGTGAGGTCATATCTCATCATGGTTTTAATCTGCATTTCTCTGATGATTACTGATACTGAACGTTTTATGTTTATTGGCCATCTGTATGTCCTCTTTGGAAAAGCATCTATTCAGGTCCTTTGCGCATTTTTAACTGGATTATTTGTGTGTGTGCGCGTGCGCGCGCATGCACGTGTGTGTGTATGTGTGTGTGTTGAGTTGGGTGAGTTCTTTATAAATTTTGGCTATTAACCCCTTATCAGAATGTATTGGCAAATACATTCTGCCATTGAGTGTTTTGTGTTTTCAGTTGTTGATGGTTTCCTTTGCTGTGCAAAACCTCTTTAGTTTGATGTAGTCCCCCTAGTTTATTTTTCCTTTTGTCACTTGCCTGAGGAGATATATCAGGAAAAAATATTACTAAGAGACATGCCCAAGACTTCACTGCCTATGTTGTCTTCTAGGAGTTTTATGGTTTCTAGTCTCACATTTAAGTCTTTAATCCATGTTGAGTTTATTCTTGTTTATGATATTCGTGGTCCAGTTTCATTTTTTGCATATATCTGTCTAATTTTCTCAATGCCATTTATTGAATAGACTGTCTTTACCCCATTGTATGTTCTTGCCTCCTTTGTCAAATATTGACTACATAGGTGTGCATTTATTTGTTGGCTCTCTATTCTGTTCCATTAATCTATATGTTTGTTTTTATGTTAACACCATGCTGCTTTTACTATAGACTTTTAGTATAGCTTGATATCAGGTAACCTGGTACCACCAATTTTGTTCTTTTTCTCAAAACTGCTGTGGTGATTTGGGATCTTTCATGGTCCCATATAAACTTGGAATATTTGTCCTAATTCTGTGAAATATTCCATTGTTATCTTGATACGAATCACATTGAACCTATAGATTGTCGATTTTTCCTATCAATGAACATGGTATATGTTCCCATTTATTTGTATTTTCTTCATTTCTTTCTCCAGTGTCCTATAATTTTCCGAGTACAGGTATTTTACCTCCTTAAATTTATTCCTAGGTATTTTTTGATGCAATTGTAAATGGGATTGTTTTCTTAGTGTCTCTCTCTGATAGTTTATTATTGGTGTATAAAAAACTGAGCCTTGGCTAAGTGGCTTAGTTGGTTGGAGCACTGTCCTGTACATGAAAAAGATTGTGAGTTTGATTCCGGTCACAATACATAGCTAGGTTGTGGGTTCAATACGGATCTGGTGAACCAATGCTGTCCTGACATGTGTGGGTCAGTGGTTGGGCATCATCCCACAAACCAAAATGTCATCAGTTTGATTCCCTGGTCAGGGCACATGCCCAGGTAGCAGGCCAGGTCTGAGGTGAGGGTGTAGGAGAGGCAACCCATCAATATTGCTCTTGCACATTGACATTTTTCTACCTCTCTTCCTCTCTCCTTTCCCCCTTCTCTAAGAATAAATAAATAAAATGTTTAAAAATCAATGAACATATCCTTAGGTGAGGATTAAAAAATAATAAAATTTTAAAAATAAATAAAAATGCAACCAATTTCTGGGATTTACTTTGTATTCTGCTACTTTACAAACTTTATCTATTAGTTCTAATAGTTTTTTGGTGTAATCTTTAGGATTCTCTACATACAAAAATACTACATCATCTGCAAATAATGACACTTTTACCTCTTCCTTTCCAATATGGATGCCTTTTATTTCTTCTTGTCTGATTGCTGTGGCTAGGACTTCAATACTATGTTAAATAAGAGTGGTGAAGGTACCCTTGGCTGGTATGGATCAGTGGATTCGGTGCCAGAGAGCAAAGCAAAGAGTCACCAGTTCAATTCCCAGTCAGGGCACATGCCTGGATTGCAGGCAGGCTGCTGGGGGGCATGCTAGAAGCAACAACACATTGATGTTTCTTTCCCCCTTTCTTCCTCCCTTTCCCTCTCTCTAAAAAAGAAATAAACAAAATATATTTTTTTAAAGAGTGGTGAAGGTGGACATTCCTGTCTTTTACCTGGCCAGGAGGGAAATGCTTTTAGTTTTTCCCCATTGAGTATGATGTTGACTGTGAGTTTGTCATATATGGCTTTTATTTTATTGAGATATATTCCTTATATTCCCACTTTGTGGAGGGTGTCTACCATAACTGGGTCCTAGATTTTGTCAAATGCTTTCTCTGCATGTATTGATAAGATAGTATGATTTTTATCCTTCATTTTGTTTATGTGGTGTAAAATGTTAATTGATTTGCAGATACTGTACCAACCTTGTATCCCAGGAATAAATACCACTTCCTCATGGCATATGTTCTTTTTAATGTACTACTGGATTCAGTTTGCTAAGACTTTATTGAAGATTTTTTTCAACTATGTTCATCAGGGATATTGGCCTATAATTTTCTTTCTTTGTAATGTCTTTATCTCGTTTTGGAATTAGAATATTGCTTGCTTTGTAAAATGAACTTGAAAGTTTTCCCCCCTCTTGAATTTTTTGGAATAGTTTGAGAAGAACAGGTGTTAGTTCTTCTTTAAATGTTTGATAAAATTCACCTGTGCAGCCACCTGGTCCAAGGTTTTTATTTGTTGGAAGGTTTTGTGTTTTTTTTTTAAATCACTGCTTCTATTTTGTTAGTTGTAATCACTATGTTCAAATTTTCTGTTACTTTTTGATTAATATTTCAAAGATTGCAAGTTTCTAAGAATTTATCCATTTCTTCCAGGTTGTACAATTCCTGGGCATATAGATGTTGGTAATATTTTCTTATAATCCTTTGAATTTCTGTGATGTCAGTTCTTCCTTCTTCATTTCTGATTCTATTTATTTGGGCCCTCCACTTCTTGATGAGCCTGGTTAAAGGTTTATCAATTTTGTTTATCTTTCCAAAGAACCAGTTCTCGATTTCACTGATCTTTTGTGTTGTGTTTTTAGACTTTATTTTATTTATTTCCACTCTTATTGTTATTATTTCCTTTCTTCTACTTACTTTGGGCTTTGCTCATTGTTGTTTTTCTGGTTCCTTTAAGTTTAAGGTTGGACTGTTTGAGATTATTCTTGTTTCTTTTTTCTTTTCTTTTTTCTTTTTTTGGTTACAGGGTATTTATTTTATTTTATATTTTTGGCATTATAATATTTTAATGGAAGTTTTATTTTTATTTTATTTTTTAAAATTTATTAATTTTTCAAATACATTTGTCTCTGCCTTCCCCCCACCACTTTCCCTTGCCCCTTCCTCTCTTCCTCCTTGAATCTTTCCCCTTTGGTTTTGTCCATGAGTTCTTGCTATATGTTCCTTGACTTTCCTCTTCCCTTCCTTTTCCCCCTCCCACCCCTCCCTCCTTCCCTCTTGTCTCTGTTGGTTTCTTTTCCTTTCAGTAACAGCAGGATACAAAGTCAATATTCAGAAATCAAAGGCATTTTTGTACACCAGCAATGAAATAGGAGAAAAAGAAATCAGAAAAAAAATACCATTCAATATAGCAACAAGAAAAATAAAGTACCTAGGAATAAATTTAACCAAGGAGGTAAAAGACTGGTATGTAGAAAACTATACAACATTGAAGAAAGAAATTAAGGAAGACACAAATAAATGGAAGCATATACTGTGCTCATGGATTGGAAGAATTAATACCATCAAAATGTCCATACTACCCAAAGCAATTTATAGATTCAATGCAATCCCTATTAAGATACCAATGACATATTTCACAGAAATAGAACAGACATTTCAAAAATTTATATGGAACTATAAACGACCCCAAATAGCCACAACAATTCTGAGGAAGAAAAACAAAGTAGGAGGGATCACAATACCAGACATCAAACTATATTACAAAGCCACTATACTCAAAACAATCTGGTACTGGCACAAGAACAGATCCGTACACCAGTGGAACAGAATAGAAAGCCCAGAAATAAGCCCAGGTCTATATGGGCAACTAAAATTTGACAAAGAGGGCAGAAGCATAAAATGGAGGAATAACAGCCTTTCAACAAACGGTGCTGGGAGAGCTGGACGGCTACATGCAAAAAATTGAAATTGGATCATCAGCTGACACCATACACAAAAATAAACTCAAGATGGATAAAAGACTTAAATATAAGTCGGAACACCATCAAAGTCCTAGAGGAGAACACTGGCAGGAAACTCTCAGATATCCCACGCAGCATTTTTTTCACTGATATGTCTCCTAAAGCAAGGGACGTAAAGGAAACAATAAACAAGTGGGACCTCATCAAAATAAGAAGCTTCTCTGCACGGCTAAAGAAAACATCAGCAAAATGAAAAGGGAGCCAATATATGGGAAAGTATATTTGCTAATGATACATCAGATAGAGGTTTGATCTCCAAAATATATGAAGAACTCACTTAACTCCACTCCAAGAACACAAATGATCCAATCAAAAAATGGGCAAAGGACCTGGGCAGACGCTTTTCGAAGGAGGAGATACAGAGGGCCCAGAGGCATTTGAAAGGATGCTCAGCATCACTAGCCATCAGAGAAATTCAGATCAAAACCACCATGAGGTACCACATCACACCGGTCAGAATGGCCATCATAAACAGAGCAACAAACAACAGGTGCTGGTGAGGCTGTGGAGAAAAGGGAACACTAGTCCACTGTTGGTGGGAATGCAGACTGGTGCAGCCATTGTGGAAAGCAGTGTGGAATTTCCTTAAAAAGCTGAAAATGGGACTGCCTTTTGATCCAGTGATTCCCCTGCTGGGACTATACCCTAAGAATCCCAAAATGTCAATTCAAAAGAACCTATGCACCCCATTGTTCATAGCAGCACAATTTACAATAGCCAAGTGTTGGAAGCAACCTAAATGCCCATCAGTAGATGACTGGATCAAAAAATCATGGTACATTTACACAATGGAATACTATGCAGCAGAAAGAAAAAAAGAATTACTGAACCTCGCGACAGCATGGATGGAACTCAAGAGCATCATGCTAAGCGAAATAAGCCAGGGGGCGAAAGACAAATACCAATATGATCTCACCTATAAGCAGAACCTAACCAACAATACAAAGATGCAAGGAAAATAAGACCAGCAATATTCTTGTTTCTTAAGTAGGCCTGTAATGCTATGAACTTCCCTCTAGGACTGCTTCCACTGTGTCCCATAGATTTTGAATTGTTGTGTTCCCATTCTTATTAGTCTCAAAGTATATTTAATTTATTTTTTAAAAATGTATGTTATGTTTATGCTATTAAAGTTATCCCAGTTTTACCCCTCTGCCCCCTCTGCACAGTTCCCCCAATCCCTTAGGTCCCACACAGTTGTCCATGCCCATGGGTCATGCATATATGTTCTTTGGCTACTCTATTCCCTATGTTGTACATTGTATCCCCACGACGGTTCTGTAACTACTAATTTGTACTTCTTAATCCCTTCATCATTTTTGCCCATCCTCATGATCCCCCCTGCTTCCATCTGGCTATCAACAAAATGTTCTATCTATGATTCCATTTCTGCTCTGCTTGTTTGTTTTTTAGAGTCAATTGTCGATATGTATTTATTGCCACTTTTTGTTCATATTTTTTACCTTATTTTTCTTCTTAAAGAGGACCCTTTGACATTTCATATAATACTCGTGATGAACTCCTTTAATGTGTTCTTGTCTGGGAAGCTCTTCATCTGTCCTTCAATTCTAAATGATAGCTCTGCTAAGTAGAGTAATCTTGGTTGTAGGTCCTTGCTTCTCATCACTTTGAATATTTCTTGCCAATCCCTTCTAGCCTGCAAAGTTTATCTTCAGAAATCAGCTGACTGTCTTATGTGAACTCTCTTGTAGGTAAATAACTGGTTTTCTTTGCTGCTTTTTAAGATTCTCTCTTTATCTTTAACCTTTGGCATTTTAATTATATGTCTTGGTGTGGTCCTCTTTCCAACCATCTTGTTTGAGACTCTGTGCCTCCTGGATATGTATGTCTATTTCCTTCACCAGGTTAGGGTAGTTTTCTTTCATTATTTTTTCAAATAGGTTTTCAATTTACTGTTTTTTCTCTTCTCCTTCTGGCAGGTGCTACATCTGAGACTTTATCTACCTGACTATCACTGTTTCCCCTGCCCTAGTAATTTCCTGAGGCTTATGGAAGCCTCATAATGAGAATGAAAGTTTTCTTGAAGTTGTCCCACAGGCTCCTTACACTATCCTCTTTTTTGGATTTTTTTTCTTGCTGTTCTCATTGGTCATTTTTTTCTTCCATGTATTCCAAATCACTGATTTGATTTTCTGCTTCATCCACTCTACTGTTGATTCACTGTAAATTGTTCTTTATTTCAATTAGTGTATCCTTCATTTTTGACTGGATATTTTTATGCTGTTGAGGTCCTCACTAAGTTCCTTGAACATCCTTATAACCAGTGTTTTGAATTCTGCATCTAGTAGATTGCTTGTCTCCATTTTATTTCATTCTTTTTCTGGAGTTTTGATCTGTTATTTAATTTGGGCCATGATTCTTTGACTCCTCATTTTGGCAGCCTCCCTGTGTTTGTTTTTATGTATTATGTAGAGCTGCTACATCTCCCAGGCTTGGTAGGGTGGCCTAATATAGTAGGTGTTCTGCAGGGTGAAGTGGTATAGCCTCCCTTATTACCCAAGCTGGGCAATCAGTGTTTGCCCATCATGTGGGTTGTGTACACCCTCCTGCTGTAGTTGAGCCATGATTGCTGTTGGCATGGCCAAGGTCAGTGGGGCACATTGCCTTTGTTCTGTCCAGGCTCACACAGCATAAGCTATAAAGCTATCTGCAGATGGCTGCTACTTGTGCTGGGCTTGGCGGTATCCAGGGGAGGTCAAGCTGTGAACCAAGGCTGACTGCTGCTAGTGCTGGGCCTGGGGCAACTTAGCAACAGGTGTGGGGCTCACTGAAGCCAGATGCTATTTGTTTGAGAGAATTTAGGAAAATCTGAAACATGAGCCAAGAAAAGCCATTTGCATGGAAAAGCCACTGGAAACAACTTGGGTGTGCCTAAAAGTTGGGTAGGCCAGGACATCAGGAAATTACTGGGGCAGGGGAAACAGTGATAGTCAGGTAGATAAAGTCTCAGATGTGGCACCTTCCAGCCAGCTCAGGGAGGAGCACTTCTGTTGGGGAGAAAGTTGCCCGGCAGCTCTCTCCCTGATGCTGGACAATTCAGTTCCTCCCTGTATGTCTCTGATGTCTTTCAATCTGGTGCCCCAGCACTAGAGCTCAGAGGAAATGAGTCCAAGTTATGTCTGTACATGGGTCCTTTAAGAGGAACTGCCTGGGATTTTAGCAGTTTTTGTCTTCCAGAGCCTCAATCCCCACTGATTTTTAGAGCCCGAAGTTATGGAGACATATTCCTGGCACTGGAACCCTGGGCCGGATGGCCTGGTATGGGGCTGGGACCCGTTCTCCTGGTATTTCTCTCCTGAATTTTATCTACCATATGTGGATGTGGGACCAACTCATTCCATGTCTCAGCGCCTCCTACCCACTTCAATGTGGTTCCTTCTTTAATTCTTCAGTTGTAAAACTTCCACTCAGCTTGATCTGATGGTTCTGAATGATGTGTTCTATAGTTTAGTAGTAATTTTGATGTGGTTGTGCAAGGAGGCCCACTGTGTTTACCAAAACCGCACATTAACCAGGAGCTCCTGATTTCTTTCTTGATCTCACCATTATCCATTGTGTGGTTACATGTTATTCAGCCTCCATGTGTTTGTGTTTTTCAGTTTTCTTGGAATTGAATTCTAGTTTGATAACATTGTGGTCAGAGAAGATGCTTGATATAGTTCAATCGTTTTAAATTTGTTGAGACCTGTTTTGTGTCCTAACGTGGTTTATCCTAGGAAATGTTTCATGTGCACTGGAAAAAGAATGTATATTCTACCACTTTGGGGTGAAATGCTCTGAAGATATCAATTGAATCCAACTGGTCTCATTTGTCATTTAAGGTTACTGCTTCCTTGTTTTGTTTTGTTTTGTTCCCGATTGAAAATTTATTTATTTATTTATTTATTTAATATTTCCACATACATTTTATTTTTTACATTTTTTATTTTTATTTTTTAAATTTATAAATCATGTTTATTCTATTACAGTTGTCTCAGTTTTTACCCCTTTACCCCCCTCCACCTACCCCACCCTCATCCCCACTCCCACAGTCAATTCCCACTCTGTTGTCCATGTCCATGCATCATTCACACATGTTCTCTGTCTAGTCCCTTCCCCTTCTTTCCACCATTGTTCTCTTTCCCCATCTCCTCTGGTCACTTTCAGTCTGCTCCATGTTTCCGTGCCTGTGGTTTATTTTGTTCGTTAGTTTATTTTGTTGAATAGAGTCCACTTACAGGTGAGATCATATGGTATTTGTCTTTCATCAACTGGCTTATTTCACTTAGCTTAATATTCTCCAGTTCCATCCATGTTGTCGCAAAAGGTAGGAGTTCCATCTCTCTTTCTTTATTTCCTTCATTCTTTCTTTCTTTCTTAAATGCAGACAGATTTTATTTATTTTTTTAAATGTCAAAGTTAATTATAAAATATTCAAAAAATTTAAAACCATTATAAAGTCTCAGCAATTAAACCAACATGACACCAGCACAGAAATAATCAATTAGATCAATGAAATATAATGAGCATTCTAGAGACAAATGTATATATCTGTCTAACAATATAATATATGATTAAGTTGATATTTCAAATCAATGGGGGAAAATTAGGCTTATTCAACAAGTAAGGTGCATAGACCACTATTACTTAAAACAAATATAGAGCCCTATTTCACACATTATACAGGAAATATTCAGGTGAGTTAAAAATCAATATTTCAGCTGTAGAATCTAAGGATTTTTAGAATAAAACAGAACTAATATTTTTCATGACCTGAAGGAAAATATTCAACCCCAGAAGCTATAAAGTAAATATTGACAATATGACTATATTAAACATTTAAGACTATATAGTAACATACATATAAAAAAAGTTAAAGGACAAGGAATAGAAAAGGAAAGTATTTGCAACACATCTAAAACATGGTTAATAGGGTTTTTTGTTTGTTTGTTTGTTTTTAGGGAATAAAAGTTCTACAAACCTTTAATCAATAAATGGATAAAGAATACCAAAAAGTTATTTAAATATTTAAAAAAAATAGAAATAGGCAAGAAATATACAAAAACAGGTTTATTTTCAACAAATAGTAAAAGAACAATTAAAATAACACCATTGTCACAATCAGATTAATGAGTATTAAAAATATTAGTAATATTAAGTATTGGAAACTCTGAAAGGAACTAAGTATTCATAGAAACTTTTTCTTCATCTTAAAGCACTCTCTTTAGCATATTTTGCAGTGCTGGTTTGGTGGAGGTGTATTCTTTCAGCCTTCTTTTGTCTGGGAAACTCTTTATTTCGCCTTCCATTTTAATTGAGAGCCTTGCTGGGTAAAGCAGACTTGGTTGCGGGCCTTTGCTTTTCATGACTTGGAATATTTCTTGCCATTCCCTTCTGGCTTGCAGTGTTTCTGTTGAGAAGTCAGCTGCTAGCCATATCGGGGCTCCCTTATATGTTACTACCTCTTTCTCCTTTGTTTGCTTTAGGATTCACTGTTTGTCTTTGATATTTGCCATTTTAATGATGATGTGTCTTGGAGTGGGCCTCATTGGGTTCCTCTTGAGTGGGACCCTCTGTGCTTCCTGGACCTTGTGTGACTTTTTCTCTCTTCAAACTAGGGAAGTTTTCAATCATTGCTTTTTCAAATAGGTTCTCTGTCCCTTCCTCATCCTCTTCTCTTTCTGGTATCTCTCTTATATGGATATTATTACGTTTCAGGTTGTCCTGCATTTCCCTCAACGCCTCTTCATTCTTTTTGAGTCTTTTTTCATTTTCTTGCTCTTTCTGGGAGCTTTTTGCTACCTTGTCCTCCAGCTCGCTGATTCAGTCCTCAGCTTCATTTAGCCTACTTGTGATTCCTTCTACTGTGTTCTTCAATTCAGAAATTGGATTCTTCATTTCCTCTTGTCTCTTATTGATAGTTTCTACGTCCTTTTTCATGCTGATATAATTTGCAGAAAGTTCCTCATAGTTTCCCTGTAGTTTTTGGTAATCCTCTCTGAGCTCACTGAGCTCATTGAGCTTCCTTAGAACCATTGTTTTGAACTCAATATCTGATAAGTTTATTTGTCTCTATTTCATTTAGTTCTCTTTGTGGGGATTCCTCCTTTCCCTCTGAGTGGGGCGTATTTCTTTGTCTTCTCATTATTCGTGCGACTCTTCTCTTTTGCTTCTGCTTCTTAAGTTGATCTGTCTTGATTTCCTGACTTTGTGGTGTGAACTTCTATGGTTGGAGACCATGTTTTTACTTTCTGGATCTGCCTCTGATGATGTCAGATGCTGTCCCTGTCTGACCTTAGGCAGTCTGTTTGAGACTTCCAGTAATCTACTGTTTGTGTCTGTCTCCTTCATCTGTTAATCTACTCACTCTGCACTCAGCAGGCTGCCTTAAACAGCGCAGGGTAGGGTGGAGTCCCTCCTTTGGGCAGGGTTATTGGGTCCTCTCTTACTGCCGCTGTATGGGGGTTCTGCACTGGGATCCAACCGGCTACTCTCTCCGTTCTCTCCCCAAAGCCTCCATCCCCAGTCTCTCCTCAAGTGTCTCCAGACCTCTCTGTGCCCCCTTTAGCCAGGGACCTACTCTCTGTGGCTGCCACTCTGCACTCAGTGGGTGGCTCAGACAGCACAGGGCGGGGTGGAATCCCACCTGGGGGCAGTGCTTTTGGGTCCTTTGACGCTGGTGCCATTGAGGGGGAGTGGTCTCTGCCTGAGCAAGACGGCTGCTGCCACAGCGGGGATGAATCAGCACCAAGATCCCACTGGCTATTCTCTCAGTTCTCTCTCCAAAGCCTCCTTCCCCAGTCTCTCCTCAGGGTCTCTAGCCCACTCTGCTCCTGCCTTTGCTGGAGACCAGGGTAAGTGGCTGCAAATAAAAATTTATGCATTGGTCCTTTGAACAGTTCTTTGTGTCTCTAGCTGCCTGTCTCTGGCAGAGAGTAACCCTGCCACTTTTCACAGGTAGCTGTTTTCTGTGTACTTTTTGGGTGTTGTGGGATAGAGATCACTGCTTTTGGTCTAGACCCTGCTATCCTCAGGGGGATCCAACTGGCCATTTCAATATCCTTCTGGTGCTGCTGCCCATGGGTGCCCCGCCTGCCTTCTTGAGTCTCTACCACACTCCTTACCAGTTAGATTGCACTAAAGCCAATTATTCTGTCTTCGAGGTTACAAGGTTCCTCTCTCACTATTGTTCAGTTGTTTGTTCCGGGTGATTTCTCCACAACTTAGTTGTAATTCCAGGTTGGTCCTGGGAGGTCAGTGTGACTTCCACTTTTTCTTCCGCCATCTTGAAATCCTGTCTGTTTCCTTGTTGATTTTCTCTCTGCAAGGTGTATTGATGTCAGTGGGGTACATACTGTTAAAGTCCCCTACTATGTGTTGTTTCTGGGGTCCTTTAGGAAGAACTCCAGTGAAGATCAACATCAAATGCTGCCTATCTGCCTATCGCTGGCCCTGGGCAACCTGTTTGGAGGTACAAAGCAATCCACAGTTTGTGACTGCCTCTCCTGGGCTGAGTGTTTGTGGAAAAGGCCAAGCTGTGCACCAAGGCTGGCTTCCACCAGCACCAAGCCCAAAGGCAGGTCAGCAAAAGGCCCAAGGTACTCCAAGACCCACCTCTGCCTACCTTTGCCTGACAGCTGCCCGTTAGGCTCAGTCACTGAAAGAACCTCTGGTAGTACGTTAGTTGCATGAGGTAGGTTCTCAGTGAGTCACCAGGTAGAGGCTTATGGTTTCACCAGATTGATAATGATTCATCCTCTGTGCCACTTCTAGATCTGAGGCCACTCAGCAAAAATCCCAGGGTAAACCAAGGCCAGCTGCCTCCCGCCAGGTACCACCCGACGTTTGTGGCAGGGCAGGGTCTCAGGGAATCCTCAGGGGGAGGCCAGCAGAGTTCATCAGGCTCAAACAGACCAAGATTTGGCCTTGTGAAGGGAGGGCTCTGCCTGGGTGGTGTGCAGGGATAAATGGCCCCTGTCCCAGAGCCACACAAGTCAGTCTGTCCAAGTTTCTGTCTGAACCTCTGGGGGAGCCTGAGCTCAGCAGGGAGGGCTTCTGGAAGCTGGGAGGGTGGGGCTAGTGGATCTCTCAGGGAGGGTGGTATCAGTCAGGCTCATGGGAAGGTGGGGGAAATGGCCCTCACCCCTGAGCCACAGAACTCAGTCTCTGTCACCCCTTGCATCTGCCTGAACCTCTACACCAGGAACCCAGACAGCTGAGTTCTCTGCAGGGAGGAGCTCGGCCAGGTGGGGCCACAGGGAGTCAGGAAGATAGGGCTAGTGTGTTCCCCGGGCTGAGGCCAAACAGAGGGGATGCTCCACCTGAGAAAGATGGAATCTGTGGGTGGTGTAGGAGAGAGACTCAGCACAGGGACCTTAGTGGCTGCCCCTTCAGCTCTCTCCCCAGAGCCATACAACCCAGTCTCTCCTCACAAGACTCATCTGCTATGAGCTACCCCTCCTCCAAAGGAGCCCTGGGTGAGTGGTTGTGAAAGAGATTCTGTGCATTGGCCCTTTAAGAGGGTGTCTAGGTTTCTAGCTGACTCCTGTCTCTCTCTGGTAGACAGACTCCCCACTGATTTTCACAGCCAGATGTTACATGGGCTCCTCTTCCTGGCTCTGGTGCTCTGGGTGGGAACCCCGCATAGGGCTGAGACCCCATGCTCCTCGGCGGGGGGAACCTTTGCAGCTGAGATATGCCTCCAGATTCTCGATATTGCTTCTTCTGTAAATCCTTGGTTATAAGACATTTATTCATATAGTTTTCAGTTGGTTATTCAAGTTGATCGTTCTATATTTTAGTTGTAGTTCCAGGTTAGTCCTGGGTGGAGGTGGGTGTACCTTCCACCTACTGTACTGCCATCTTGGATCTCAAGTCTTATTTTACCATTTTTAAGTATTTTGTTCAGTGGCATTAAGTACATAAATACTGTGTAACCATCACCACCATTCATCTCCAGACTTTTCCATCTTCTCAAAGTGAAACTCTGTTTTCATTCTCCCCACCCACCAGCTTCTGTTAACTACCATTTTACTTTCTGTTTCTATGAATTTCATTATTCAAAGTACCTCATGTAAGTGGAGTGCAGTATCTGCCTTTTTGTGACTGGCTTATGTCACTCAGTACAATGTTTTCAGGGTTCATCCATGTTGCAGCATGTGTCTGAGTTTCATACCTTTTTAAGGCTGAATGATATTCCATTGTATGTATATACCATATTTTGTTACCGGTTCATCTGTTGATGGGCACTTGAGTTGTTTCTACCTTTTGGCTGTTGTGAATAATGTTACTGCTATAGACTGTTTCTGTCCTTCCAAGATTCACATGACATTTGGAGTCGGGGCCTTTGGAAGGTGATTAGATCAGGAGGACAGAGACTTCACACATGAGATTAGTGTCCTTATAAAAAAGACCTCAGAGAGCTCTTTAGCCTCTTCTTCCATGTAAGGTTATAGCAAAAAGACAGCCACCCATGAGACAGGAAACTGACTCCTCGTCAAACATCAAACCTGCCAGTCAAACACCAAATCTGCCAGCACCTTGATCCACAATTTCCCAGCCTCTAGAACTGTGAGAAATAAACTTTTTTGTTGTTTATTTGCCACCTGGTCTATGGTATTTTGTAAAAGCATCTCAAACAGACTAAGATAACTGCTAGAAACATTGGTGTACAAACACAGACTAGATGTTTCAAGTGAGGAACTAGGGCAATTTCAGTTAAGAAAATGACTGTGAGAGAGGTCAGTACAATGACAACCACTAAGACCAGAGAGACCCACAGGCTTCAAATCCACTTTCTCCCCGTTGTCGGGGACCTCATGGCTCTGCTGACACAGACATCTAGGTAGAAATGAAGTGTGGCATTCCTGCCATGGGCCTCCTAAATCACCCCAGCCTCATGGACTACTGGACAGTGTAATGGCAGGAATATGACTTGTAGTTAAATCTGAAGACATCTGAGTTGAAAATGTCTCCTGTAAACCTGTGGGTCCAGTACACAAGGAAATGTTTGGAAACTGTCAGTGCTCAACAATCAAGCAAATGTTTCAACCTGAACTCTTGCAAATTTAACCAATAAGTTACACAGGAAGCCAAATGCAGGGTCCTGGGTGCAGAGAGGAGGACAACAGAAGGTGTAGGACCCACCGATTGGGCACAGCACAGAGAGTGTGGCCATCCGGGAGCTAGTGCTAAGCCCCCAAGAGGAGTGCCCCCGAGGAAGATCTGTGTGAGTCAGAGAAGGCATGAAAATGTATCCAGACTCTCCCTTCCTCTCGGGGAATTGCATCCACACCTGACAGATCTGCAGAAGAGGGTAGTCAGGGCAGCTGAAGTGAAGGCAAATGCATGGAAATCAGTGACTCTGAGTGAAGGGCATGAAGAGAGCCTCAGCAGTGGCGGGTTAAGCAGGGCTCACGGTGCAACTCTGCTGTAGGTGTCCATGGAACGATTGGGCCGTGGTGGGGACACTGCACAAAATACCACTTTTATTTTTTCCAGTCACTGCATTCAACTGTGTCCCTTCCCACCACTCATTCCTGACTCTGGTCAACTTCTTGGGCAGATTCCCAACTCTTGAGTCACTTGCAACATAAATGACAATCTAGTACAGCTCAGGGCCAATTTTATACCATATCTTCCCCTCCCCAGGGCTGGCCAGCTCTGGCCACACGGAGCTGACAGGTAGTGGCTCTCTTCTTTCTCTCCTCTCCTCCCTCCTCAGAGTCCTCTCCACCCTGCGAAGAGGTGCCTCCTACCTGACGGGCTCTATTATCATCCTCTTACCTGTTGCTGATGTTCAGGCTGGGCTTGTCTGGCTGTGAGGCTCTCTGTGGCGGGTGCATCCCATAGTGCATGTGCCCACATTCTTCAGGACTCCCTGTAGGAAGAGTCAGGAACCCTTTGACTTCATAGTTCCCCGTCAAGGGAAAAAACCCTGGCACGGTCTCTTCTGAGGCCCGTCTCAGTGATCACCCTATAATCCATTTCCCCACAGGCCCCTTGCCTGGCAGGTCACCTTCTTCATTGTGTGTTGAAGACTTTCTGACTCCCCGGTGTCCACTTAGGCCATAGGTACCACAGGAAGCAGATGTGGGCGATGGGGAGAGGGATGAGAGGAGATGGGGCTGATGGTGGTGACTGAGCTGGGGAGAAGGCGCTCACTCAGGGGACAGGATAGGGAAATACCAAGGAAACACTCAAAGACAGAATCCCAAATGGAATTAAAACCACGGCATTAAAGAGATTAACTGCAGAGCCGGGAACTCTGACCCAGACCCAGGTCTGATGTAGAAAGCCTCTGGAAGAGAAGAACATGACTATTAAGCGTTCATTTTTCCCAGAGGAGAAGGAACACTTTTGAAATGAATTATACATGAGGATTTCACATTCCCTCTGAGCTCTGCTCAGGGGCTCCTGAGAGGGCTCCAGCGTTAAAACAAATGGTACCACAACAGGGCAGATGATAAATAAGCAAGCTGGAACCAGTCCTGAGCAGCCCGGTGCGGGGGCGACATTCCGCAGCTGAGACCTGTGACAGGGAGGCGTTAACTGGAGGTGGACTCGTGACCAGACTGTCCAGCTTGGGGCTCTGCGCATATGCTGCCTGGGTGAAGGGTCTCTACACAGGGTTTTGAGAGCCTGTGAGCAATTCAGTGAGGACTTTGGGACATACCCCCCGATTGTCAGGAAGATTCTCAACTTCCTTGAGAACTCGTTAAAATCTCTTGTTAGGATGTGCTCCTCTCCTATTGAGGACGTCAGAGGTTTGGGTCAGGGGTGGGGGGAGACAGAAAGGGAAGACGGAGACGGAAAACCTGAGGCGCCACGCTCAGTGTGGTGGTGGGGACGCCAGCCCCGCTGGCGGCTGCCTGGGATGTGGGCATGGGTATGGGCAAGGTGTGTGGGAGCTCCTGTGGAGCAGGGGCAGGCCAAGCCAGTCAGCCTTCTGGGGAAGCTGGGAAGGCAATGGGGTCTCCCTAGGAGTCATGGGCCCTTTGCAGCTAAGGGGCTGGGTGGTACCTCACCACCCCGCCACCCGCCCACGCCCTGCCCCAGTTCTGGAGGGGTTGTTGGCAGAAGAGGGGTAGGGACGGGGAGATGGGGGTGGAAATGCTGCTTCTGTTAGAAATGAGCAAGACAAGGTCATGCGCTCTGACCTAGAGTGGGCTCTTCTGGGGACGTGGAGACCCCAGTGCCAGAGGGACCCTCCCAGGCCTCACATACCTCAAGTTTCTTCAAACTTTTACTGATGGTTAAAGATGTGTTAGAGGTATTGGTGAACTTCTCTAAGATGTTCCCAAACGCAGCAGGTTCTGCGGGGACAGAGTGTGTGAGGTAGGGCTGGGGAGGGGCTGTCCTCCCTGGGTCTTGTCTGCTGTCCCTTCTGGGGAGGCTTTTGCAGCGCCCCCCCCCCCCGCCCGACCTCCAGTCCTTGGCTTCACCAGCTCTGGCCTGCCCTCGACCCCAGGAAGCACTGAGCTGCCCCACGGGCGCAGCACCTGAAGTGGGCACAGCTCATTTTGGCAAAACCTGGTCAAAGCAGGGCCCGTCCCAGCTTCAGCTTCTGGCTCCAAGTGGGCTGGGGAAGGGGCCTGGGTGAATGGGGAACTTCTTTAAAAAAAACAAAAAAGTTTACCACACCACACCCACATGAGGCAAAGAACAGACGGATGGAAGTATTTGCAGTTAAGACCCTATGGAAACCTGCAGTGGCCCGGCCTGCACCCCCTCCTACAGGCCCAGTGGCAGGGCAAGGTAGGAAATGGGGTGATTGTGGGGAGAATTTTTGCTAGTGTTTATTTGAGCCAAAACTGAGTACAATTGCCAGAAAGCAAGACCTCAAATGCTACTGAGGACAGGATTATGCAACTGAAGTGAGAAAGGGAGCATAAGCAGATTAGGTGGAGGTGGGAGAAAGCAAGGCAGAGACTGGATTACAGGATAGTTAACAAAGTTATGTGCTCCCTTGAGGGTGGTCACACTTATTTCAAAGTTGTGTTAACCTAGATGCACAAGAAAAATGGGCAGAGCTGCTTAAGGCAAAGATAGACATTTTACTGGGGGAGTTATAGGCCTGGGGTATGACCACTCACCTGACCTGCCCGGTTAGTTTATGGTCAGACCACTCTGTGAGGTTACTTCGTGTAGAATTTCTTTTTTGTCCACATAACCTGCATGACAAACACATAAACTTATTCATCATTCTCTGGAACTCATGCTCAGTAAAACCTGAGAACATTCTCAAATGATTTCACCTCCCTTAGCAGGGAAGACAAGAGCCTCTGCCCACCAGGAGGAGCGAGCCCGACTCTGAGCTCAGAGGGGCCTGCCCGAGCCTCCGCCCCTGCAGGGTCCGTCCTGCCACCCCCTGCACAGCCCTGACCTCCGCCACTCCCGCGGGCGCCTCCCTCGCCCAGCCTGAGAGGCAGGCACGATTTTACCTGGCAACATCATCTACATGGCTAATACTCTGTGTGCCGTCTCACCACTTAGAAGAGGACTTCTTAAGAGCCTGGAACATTGTGTTACTAGCACTTAAGTCCCAAAACTGTCACCTGATAGTTTTCAGGCGGCTTCTTTGCCAGTCCATCCCCTGGCTCTTGGTTTTGTTTGAGATAAATACAATGAACACAATAGGAATGCATGTCCCAAATCACTGTGTTCCAGGTGGGCAAGAAGAGAGTGACGGGCACCGTATGCCCATACATTTATTAATGACAATAAGAGTGACGTGGTCACACCCAGTTACCCAAGTATCAGAGCTGTGGTCAGTAGGCTGGAGGTCAAATGACAACATTTTTGCATCCCCAAACCCAACTCTGCTTGGGAGCTCTTCCTTGGTGGCATTCCTGGCTCCAGACCACTTTCAGGTCCTAGCTGTCCCTTCTAGCTGTCCCCGGTAGTCCCGGCTGGGTGAGGCTGCCCCATTTCCGGGCTCCTCCTCCCCCAGGCTTGTTCTAAACGGTAATCTCCCTCTGTTTCCTCTTTTAGACTGGACCCCACTCCACACACGAGAGCTCCCGAAGGCCACGGCCCAGCAGCATGGGACAGAAAGCGAGCGTGCACGGGTTGACGCTGTACAGGCCCTAGGAGGGAGGACAGAGCCGGAGGGAACAGGAGGCCAGGCCTCCTCACCTGTGCCCACACAGGTGCCTTTTTTCTGAGTGCTCTGCCTAGGTGTGTGTGTGAAACTGGGTGACGCTGTTTGGCCAGCCAGGAGCCCCGGGCTGCCTCTGTGCTGACAGAACCAGGCAGTGTGGTCAGGGCCACCGGCGGAAGCATGACTGAGATCATGGGCGGAACGAATCTGACACATGACACCATGGAAAGGGTGGCAGGGGAAGTCGTCATGAGGACTGAGGCCTGGGCACCCCAGCAAATTCTGCTAGGCCTGTGATGGAGAGCAGACACAGGCCTCCGGTTGGAGGGGCCCCAAAGGCCTGACCCTTGGATCCTTGTGTCCCACTCTGAGTGAACACAGGCCACAGGTGGGGCAGAGCCAGGCCCACAGGGATTCCTCGGATGGGGTCCAGAGACCCACCCCGAAACAGTCCCTGCGGCTCTCCTGCCCCAGCCCTCGCAGGGCCTCTCTCAGCGCCAGGGAGTTGGGCCCTCAGCTCATTTCCCTTCCTGATTGCGATCAGCCAGCCTGCCCAGGAGGCGGGGCTGAGAAGACTGACAAAACGCCCCAAGGTGAAATCACTTTCCTAAGGGCTGGGCAGTCTGTGGCCTGTAGGGGAGAGGTGGGAGAGAGTTCCTGTGGTTTCACTTGATCCAGCTTCTTTATTATTATTATTATTATTAAAGATTTTACTTATTTTTAGAGAGAGGGGGAGGGAGGGAGAAAAACATCGACATGTGAGAGACCTGGAATTGAACCGGCAACCTTTCTGTTTCAGGCTGGCACTCAATCCACCAAGCCACACCAGCCAGGACAGACACATCTTTAGAGTCAAGGCCAACCTCCAAGGAGACTTCGGGGGGAGGCTGAGGCTCCCCTGGTCCCCTGAGAGGTCGCAGGAGAGCTGTGGAGGATACCCAGTTTTCCTCCACAGAGGCAGCCGCAGCTCCGTCTAAATGACATTTGCTTGGTGGGATGGGACTCTGTTCCTCACACGGGAACAGGTGCCGGGTTGCACTCAGGAGGCCTCTCCAGTGTGGCTGCGCCCACCATCTCCTGCCTCCCTTGCTCTGGCCCTCCTTGCTCTCTTCCCTGCCCATGAGGGCTTCTCCCATAACTCCCCGCCCAACCTTAGGGACCTTGCATTCTACACTCTGGCCCAGCGAAGAGCCCAGGATTCTCCCAGCCTCCTTGTGCTCTGACCCCAGGCTGCCAGCCCTGCAAGGTCATCCCCAGGCAGTCAGCTCACAGACTCCCAACCACGCCACCCAAATGCGCCTCTAAGCCCACCTCCCCAAACCCTCAGGGGCTGACTTTGGCTATTTCACTGGGAACACAGAAGCCACTGTCCCCTCCTGCCACCAAACCTGTGGACCCAACCCACTGCACCTTCCCCTCCAGGTGGACTGGGCCCACTCAGGCAGCCTTTGCCTGAGCTTTGCTCAGGTGAGCAGGCAACAGCTGATGGCAGGAACCCCCCCTGTGCATGTGCCCCTCAGGCCCCACTGTGCTGGCCCCCTTTCCAGCTATCTCACGCATTCCCAGCTCTCCTCCATCAGAGAGATACTCAAGCTCCCTCTTTCTGGCTCCCGAATCCTCTAGTGGCCCTGCCTCTCTCCTTCCCTTCAAAATAAAACTTCTTCAAAGAGCCTTCTACCTTCTCTGTCCCCCTCACTCACTGCTCAGTCCACTGCCAGGGCTTCTGCCTGCGCCACACACTAACACTGCTCCCTGGGAGGCTCCAGTGGCCTTCTGTCAATAACCCCAGGGCCCGTATCGGAACCTCACCCTCCTGCTTCCCTGCATCGCTCCCACTCCCACTTCCAAGGTGCTGTGGAGGTGGGTGCTCAGGCAGACCTGCTTGCAGTCAGTCCTGGTGGCATTGCTGCCTGGCTGCATGAACTCAGCCTCCCTGAGTCTCAGTTTTCTCATCTTTAAAATGGGGATAATAATAGTACCTGCCTCGTAGACTCATTAGGAGGATTAAATGGGTTAACCCATGAAAAGAACTTAGTGCCTGGCATTTACTAAGTGCTGCTTGGTAGAAGTTATCTGTTAAGAGTCTTAACTTTCATCCAGATCGTTCCATCCCCATGAGAATCAACTTAGTTCAGCCTTCTTATCATCTGTGGTCCAGAGAACTCCATCGTCCATCACTGGCCGCCCTGCTGCCTTGCCTTTTCCCAGCCTTTCTCCCACAGTAGCCAGACTCACCTGTGGGCCTCCTGGACTCAAACCTTTAAGGGACTAAACCCCTCCCTGGCTGAAAACTCCACAGTGCTCACAAGGCTCCTAGCCTGAAGCCTAAACTTCCTTCTCCTACAAATGTTAAGATCTACAATAGCACTACGCAGGATTTTGCTTTGCAAATATACAACTGAAGTCAGGGCTTGTAAAGAAACATTTGCAGGAATGTTCGGCTTTAATCATTTTAATATTCACTGTGCTCTAGGAATTCCCTCAAAGAGCCCATTTACACACACACACACAAAAGATGTTTTTTCTCTATAAGAAATCACATTTTGGGGTGCACAGCTGCCCCAAACTTTTATATAGAAGATAACATCAAGCCACGGGTGAGTAGTCAAGAAGCCCCGTGTCTCCGGGGCTCGGACCCCCACCGCCCGAGCTGAGCTTTTCAATCAGGATGTCTTCAGTGTCACGCGAACCACCTGAGGACCCTGCTGAAATGCACTTTTTGATTCAGAAAGCCTGGGGTGTGCCCTGAGGGTCTTCACTTATAACCAGCCCCCAGGCGATGCTGAAACTGCTGTCCAAGGTCCCAGCTGAGGGCAGCATGGCTTTCGGTCTGTCTCTCCTCACAGGGCTGTGAGTTTCTTAAGTAGGCAGGCCTGTCTGTTTCGCTCACAGTGCCTGCACACAACAAGTGCTTAATAAAAGTGTGTTCAGTGACTTGTGCCTTCAAGGGGACCCAGTCCTAAGGTTCCCCACGTGTGACGTCATTTCACTCGTGCCTTTTAGACACCACACTTACACCGTGAGGATGCTCTGGGCCCAGACTGTGGAGCCCAGGGTCTGGCCCATGGCTGAGTTGAGCCAGAAGCTGGGTGCTTGGCCATAGGCATTATCCTCACAGACCTTCCCTGTGTCACGGCCTCTTCACTTGGCTCTTCTGCAGCCACATCCTGACCCTTGTCTTAACCAGATCAGCTGCTGCGCAGAAGCCTAAAACAGCCACGTTCTCCTGCCTCAGTTTACCCTGCCCTCATCTCCCCACGCTGGTCGTGTCATGACCCTGGCTTTATCATCCCACCTCTCTTCTTCCCCCTCCCAGGCCCAGTCACCTCTGAGAACTTTCCCACACCCTGCCACACTCATTCCTTTACCAAAACCTCTGCCCTGGGCCTGGGTCAGGGCCTGACAGCCCCAAGTGACAAGGGCCCTCACCCACCTGCTTTTCCTGCTTCCTCTCTGGCTGCAGCTTCTCTGGTCCTTGGTAGCCTCCTGCAGGATCGGTCCCTGCTCTCACCCCTGCTCTGCAAACCCCTCCCACCAGGCCTGCACCTGCCAAATCCAGGCTCCAGCACAGACCGGGATCCAGACCCCGGGGATACCACTCTCTCCTCTGTTCCCCCGCTCCCAACACCGAGGCGCTGCCCTCCCCTCTTCCCTTCCCTCACCCTCAGACCTTGCCAATCCTACCATCTAAACCTCCCCCGCCAGCCCCTTCCTCCTGTGACAGTTTCTTCAAGAATCCCTACCCTCAGGTCCCTGAGCCCGGCTCCTGTGTGCCACCCGAGGGGCTGCCCGGCACCTGCAGCCAGCCCGCCACCAGGGGCTAAGACCCCAACCACGCAGGGCAGAGTTGGCCTGTGCTGTTATCAGGCCAAAAAAAGAATGGCATCTGGTGCCTTGGTTCCATCTGCCACCCACTAAGAACAGAAAGTATCGAGGAGAAGCTTCCCAACACCCACGAGGCAAACCACTGAGACCTTTAACCCCAGTTCCTCAGTGTTGGGAGGGGTGACAAGAGGCATGCTTCTCAGCGGATGCGCTCACATGGGGACGCTTAGCCATGGGCCCAGCTGCATGGACCCCGTCTGTTCCAGCGGGCCTTCACCTGGCCCCCCAGGCAGGACCAGGCCGTGCCCGGTGGCGTGGACAACAGCGGGTCAGGGCTGTCCAGGGCATGGCGGGGCCAGGTCTCACTGAGCAGGAGGCCTGAGGGAGCCGAGAGTCAGATGGCCCCTCACCTGTTAGAAAAGTCCTCTCCACTGGCCCCACTCTGCCCAGTGGCCAGCCAACCTCTCAGCCCTTTTGGAAGATGAGGTGGAACATGTTCAGTAATTTTTTCCCAAGTTTCGTTGATCTCGGGTACTACAAAGTGATGAATAAGTCTGTGGTTTGCTCTGGAGGTTCCGTGTGAGATAAGGATTCTTCTGACGCCCGCCCCCTTCACCATCGTTGGCGCACTGTCACTGTGCATAAAAGCCTGCCTCGAACACTGCAGAACACCACAGAGGACCCGCCCGAGAGAGAACGCGTCCTGCCAGCCCAAAGATGAGCAGTCTCCCTGTCCTGGCCTTTCTGCTCCTGCTTGCACACTGCACGTCTCCAGCTCAGGGGCAGCCTTTACCCATCGACTTCCAAACACTGCTCAAGGAAATAAAGGACCTCCTCAACCAGCCAGCTGTGCTTCCCGAAGTGAGTAGCTGGCATAAGGCTGGCACGGGGCAGGGGCGGGCTGGCCAGTGCTCGGGCCGACAGGACTCATAGGCTCTCTCTCTCTCTGTCCCTCACAGGGCGACTTGGACTTCGATGACAAATTCATCCTGTTGGTAAGAACACAGCCTTGCACTTGGGCGCACCTCCCTGCACTGGGCCCCAATCCACCTCCTGCCTGGGTGACCTCAGACATGTCAACACTTTGCCTAACCTGTAAATAGGGTGAAGAGCACCTACCTCAGGGGTCGTTATGCGAATTAAATGGCACAATGCATATGAAATTCCAAGAACAGTGTCTAGTGCTTCACAGGTGTTCAATCATTCCCCAGCTATGGCTATAATATGAAAATGTTGTTTTAATTCCAAAGTTAAAAGGTAGCTCAAGGTAGGCAGTATCGAAGGGCTTCAGCTCAGTTTTCAGGGGGCAGCCTCTAGATGGACAGACTGAGATTTCCCCCATGAACATGCCTGCTTCCCTCCTTTCCCTTAAAAAGCTTAATATGTTTTCCACCCTGACCAGTCCTGGGCATGATCATTTTGTTATTTTTCCTGTTCCTGTCAGCTTCAGGGATGTTCTCATCTTTGTGTGTGTGGCATTTCTTGGGTCAAACAAAAGGCTGAATCTCTGCCGAGGGTGTTGGCTCTTTGTATTTCCCCTCTTTCAGGCACCCACAGTTCACATCACTTTCCTCCGCATTCCCGGGAGCCCTAATTCAGTCAAGGCATTACCCTTGCTGGCTCCAAGAAATTCCTTTGGCCAGCCCTTTGTCTTTTGTAGTTTCTTTTGAAAAATGTTTTTTTTTCCAAGTGCACAAAGATCTGCCTGGGCCCTTTCTGCAGCTGGCACGGAGCCAGGGGCACTGTGGGAGGGACGTAGGGCTCCCTGAGCTGTGCCCTCTGAGGGCATAACCTGAGCAAGAAGGGGGCAAGGGGGGATTGTCCAAGGATGTCCCTGAAAGAAGTCTTGGAAAACTGTGAGGAAGGACATTCCCCAACGTTCCCCCTCACGTGGATTCTTTGTCCCCTTAGAATAAAACCTTTCTGAAGGCAAACCTGGAGGAATTCCTGAATGCTGCCAAGAACTTTAAGGACAGGGCAGAGAAAATCAAGAAAATTCTTGTGGTATGTGAAGCTGTCGCGGGTTTGGGGACCCCTGCCTTGGCCCTGCCCTTCCTCTGGGGAAGACGACGGCAGGGCTTGCTCTAAGTGTCTGCTCTGGTCTCTCCCCGCAGGCATTCCGGCCAGTCATGCCCACCTCCACTTCCACGGTAAGCTGCCCCCAAGATGCCTCTGCAGGCAGTGCCATCAGCCATGACCTGACCCCCAGCCTGCCCTCTGCCTTGCAGCCCAGCTTCATCTGACACCACCTTTCTCGTTTTTTCACAGGAAGACCCAATCTCTATCAACACGAATGACTGGGACGATTTCAGGAGGAAGTTAAAGAAATTTGTGGATTCCCTTGAGAAGTTTATCAATGCCAAAAATGTCAGTTCGACACCCAGCCCCATCTCCGTGCCTTTCTAACCATAGGGACTTGGGGGGTCTGCAGCAGCAACTCTGAGCTCTGAGGCACCTCTCACACCATCCAGGACTGGGAGGACTTTAGTTTCTCCTGTGAAGTCAGATGAATTGTTAATTACCTAATTTCTGAAATGTGCGGCCCCCATTTGGCCTTTTGTGATTATCTTCTCATTTTTATCCTATTGACGCTATTTATTTATGTATTTATTTATTATTTTGTGAAGTGTATTTATTTATCACCTTGTGAAATGTATTTATTTTAGCAGAGGAGCTCTGTTCTTTCCTTCTGAACAAGACTAAAGAAAGGGACTTGGGGGCATGTTCATTTGTACCTAGTGTTCGAAACCAGTTTCTATTCATCTGTGAAAATAAACCACACTGTGAACAACTGCTTTGTTGCTTGCGTCTCAGTTTGACTGAGGTCTTAGCGACTCTCTTACCTGACCATTTAGCCACCTCCCGCATCCTCTCCCCATCCCATCCCACCTTCAGGCTTTACTGCTACCAGATGGGGCCCGAGGCCCGGGGCCCACACCATGCTAATCTGTGTTTTCCTGGGGAGCCAGTTTTAGAAAACGCAGATCTGACCAGGTTGGTCTCATTCTTAATTTTCCAGTCCTCAGAGCCTGTGGACTTGGTCCTTATCCACTAGGAAAATATAAAAAGGCCTGCTTCCACATGTGCATCTCTTTCTTTACTCCCCCAGCTACCGATTCCCTCCATGCTCCAGGCGCTGTGGCTTCCTAAATGAACCGCACACCTGTTTCCTATCTCGAACCCTTTACCCACAATGTCACCTCCACTGCTCACACCCTGATCCTGACTGGCACAGCGAGTTCCTACCTCAGAGACCAACTCAAACCCTGCCCAAACTACTCCAGCCTGGATGGCCCCACATTCCTTTCATGACTTCAAGCTCACACATTCGGCAACCATTGGCTGAGCACTTGTATGCCAGGTCCTGCACTGAATGCTGGGGATAAGGCAGTGAACTAGATGGATGGAAGCGGTCCGGTGAGGTTGCTCTAGGTTGAGTGGTCTGGGAAGGGCTTCCTGAGGAGGTGACTTATAGGGTGAAACCTGAATGACAAGAAAGTGCCAACCATGTGGCAATCAGGGAGGACAGAGCTCTGGACAGAGGGAACAACAGTTAGTGCAAAGACCCAGAGAGTGAAATGGGCCGAGAGCCTTCATGGAACAAAGGAAGACCTGTGGTGGGAGGGGATGCCCGCAGGTAGCCCGCAGCCCTCCTTCAGCCTCTCCCTTCCCCACTCAGACCCAAGCGCTGTGTTAGTGACTGATGACGGCAGGAGGTGGGGGTCAGTGGTCAGGTCAGACACACAGCTGGTATGGGAAGAGCAGAGAGCGTGCGAGAATCAGCAAAGCCAGGACCCAAGGCGGGAGTGGGGATGACAGTGGAGGTGATGTGCTTGAGAGGGGACTGGGCCTCTTCACATGTCCTGGGGGCTCTCGCTGCCCTTCTTACAAAGCAGTCCGGTCTACTCCAGGTTGGACTGGGATGAAGGTGGGCCTTGTCCACTCACTGCAAAGCTCAGAAGCTGCCCGGGGCCAGCACAGCCCTGGGCCAGGGCCCAGAACCAAGTGGTGCTCAGTCCCCAGTCAGGCTGGGGAAAGTCTACATCTTGGTCAGCCACCTGTAGGGAGAGGCCTAACGACTCCCTGACCCAGTGGGTGCTCGCATCTCCCCTGCAGGTCTGTCAGTTTTCTGTCTTCGAGCCTGCCCACAGTCCTTAGCGCCTGGTTCGTAAGCCCGGTTGCCACACGGGGGCAGCAAAGCCCCGTGGTAAGTCTGGCCATCCCAAGGCCAAAGTTCCCTCCGCCCGAATCAATCTTTAGCAGAAAAGCAGACCGCCTCAACTAGGCATTTTATTTTTTACTTTAGTTGTAAAAATATTCTAGTTTCATTGAGAAGGGAGTAGGAAAGAACATATATGCTCTTTTATTGAAAAACTTGGAAAAATGAAAAACAGAGCAAAGAGAAATTGCCAGGAAGGCAAGTGCCCACGGAGAGGAGAACGGAGAGGAGAACGGAGAGGCAACGCCCACCTCGCACCACCGTGCGGGCCCTCCTACTCCTGGAAAGGCTCTGCTCCCCCGACCCTGTCCTCGAATCCACATGTGATTCGGTTCAGCAAACACGCTGAGGACCCTCCGTGGCTTACCCAGGCTGGGGACGGGGGCCCCTTGGCCTGTCCAGTGGCCCAGCACACGGTGTGTGTGGGTCGGGGGTGGTTATTACAGACAAAGGAGGCTGCGTGGCCGTGGATCTTGTCAGAGGTGCTTCCCACAGGAGGTGGAGCCCAGGAGCAGAGTTCCTTGGGCAGAGAGAGAGGTGCAGGGAAGGATGTGAACACCAGATGGCACTGGGGGCAAGGGAGTGGAGGTCTAAGAGTTGCGCGTAAGCGGGTGGGGAGGGGGGACACTAGCAGAGAGATGCTGGAGGAAAGAGGGGCCAGTAGAGCAGAACAGGACCTCTGGGCCCATGGCGGGAGCGCGGGAGGCAGAGGTGGCGTGGCCGAGTGCAGGGTGGAGTGAGTTGTCACAGGGGCAGGGGCAGGGGCCTCCGTCTCCCCCTTGGAAACCTCAGGCCAGGCAAAGATGGATCAGGCAAAGGTGCTGCTGCTCTGCTGGACTGGGGAGGGACTCCAGGAATCCCCTCAATGACTCGATGAAGTCCACTGTTACCCCCATTTCACATACAAAGAAACTGAGGCACAAAGAAATTAAGGGAGTCTAACTCTAGAGACTGAATCCTCAAGCCACAGTGCTTTGGCCAGTGCCCGCTGAGGCACTGGAGCCTTTTAAGTCTGGCCCAGGGCCCACCTGGCGTCTCCCCCTTGATTAGATCCAGGCCTCTGAGGTACCTGCTGGCTCCACAGACTCCTGGCTCCAGCCCCAGGGACAAGCAGCCCAGCCACGGTGCCTCAGCTCCGTCCTCCACTCACCAAACCCCACACATTTACGGTCAAACTCCTCTACATGCCATCCATGCTCCTGCCCAGCATCGTCCCTGTGCACACACTGGGGCTTAGATCCGCCCTTGGCTGCCGTGTGTGCCTCCATGCCCACACTTCATGGAGCTTCTGAGAAAGGGGCCAGGGCGCAGAGCCATCACCTGCCTTGCCTCCCTCCTATGTAGCTCCTCAAAGACCCCAGGCTCAACTTCCCCCTCCAGCCTCAGCTCCCACTGTGCTGCACCTCCCCCTGACCCCATTCCTGCACTCCCTGCTCCTCGGGGTCTATGGAATCCTAGCCTGAGGCCTCTCACCTCTTTAGACAGGCACCCCCCACGCTGGCTGCTCCAGGGACTTCTTTCTGGAGACACTGGTGCAGCATCTTTGCTCAGCCCTGCCCTGGAGGGCACGTGGTCTGTGCGGGGGAGCAACCAGGGGCAGCCAGGGATGGAACCATCAGTGAAGATGTGCGCTCTGAGGGGGTACTCGGGGATGCCCCCTTCCATGGGAGGGCAGGCACGGCTCCCATCAGGGCAGGCTCACAGGGCATAGCCACACAGCACAGAGCTGTAGGAGCACCCAGCAGTGGGCTGGTGGGCTATGGGCTCAGAGCTCCAGGAGTGAGGGCCCACACAGGTGACGGGGATGGGTGTTCTTCCCTCCTCCTGCCACAGACTCTGACCTGAACCTGTGGGCCAGGCCGGGCCTTCCTGAGCACCGGTAATAACACAATGGACTGCCGCTGCTGCCCCTCAGGGGGGCTGTGAGCCTTGGGCCAGGGCCCACCCCGCATCAGTGGGTGACTCCTTGCTCTCCTCAGGCTGAGGGCTGGACTCGCTGGCTACTGGTTCCTACAAACCTGGGCCTGCCTCTTTCTAGTCAGGATAGGAGTCCCCACTCCTGGTATTCTCAGCTCTTTCCAGGAAAAGCCACGCACGTGACTGAGTCATATCCCAGTCAGCCAGCCCCTGACCTTGCACATCCAGGCTGCTTGGCAGGGCTCTCTTCCTGGGGCTGGCTGTGGGGAGGTGTGGGGCACTGGGGAAGGATCTGCACAGGGAGCCCCATCAGGGAAGCCTAATCCACCCCCCACCTCCAGGCCCCAGAGAGTGGTCCAGGCTCCAGCAATCACTCCCCTCTCTTCTAGGCAGGGAAACTGAGGCTGGGGATGGGGGGTGTGGAATACAGCACCCTGTCAGCCAAAGCGGAAAGCATCCTCCCCTGTGGCCCAGAGCTCCCTAACCTGCAAAGCCACTTCCTTAGGGAGACGAGCCAACAGAGGCTCGCAGGTGGGAGTCTCAGCCCAGGTGTGAGAGGAATAGCCAAGCTTGAAGGTAGACCTAGCACCCCCAATACTGCATTCATCACAAAGGGCCACACAGGAGCACACCCCTGCTGGGACGTGGCTGAGAGCGTGGAATAGGGAGCACGTGTTAGGGGGAGAGAGTTATGAGTTGGTTGTACTAGGGCTGGAAGGAGACCTCTCAAGGACCCCCTCCAGCTGCCCCAGAGACACTTTGTGGGTCACCTCCCTGCCCAAACCCCTAATTCATTGTCATCTTTATCACTCCTGCTAGCCCTCAGCCTGAGTGGTAGAGGGAGACTGTTACCCCCGGAAGGGCTGGGAGCCTCCGGGGGCGGTGCAGGAAGGTGGTGGGAGCTCTGCCCAGGAACAGAGGTACCGTAAATAACAGGGCACAGAGGTGGCCTCAGGGCTCAAGGCCAGGGCCCTCTGGGACCTGAAGAACCAGAAGCCAGAGACGTGCCTACCAACGGTGCCCCAGGGAGAGTTCCAGGGAGCTTGGCACCTCAGGAAGGCCTGAAGGAAGCTTGTTCCAGAACCACCCTTCCTGCCCACAGTGGAAAACCCACATCTGCAACCTTAATTCTGGTCCATCAGGTCCAGAAGGAGGCAGGGGTGGCCACTGAGCACCCCAGGCTCCCATCCAGCAGCTTGGCCTGTACCCCAGTCCGACAGAGAGGGCAGGGAGGAGCACCCTTAGCACTCCAGGCTATAAAGTCTCCTGGTCTGATGATTTCTCCCCCTCTTAATTTTTAATGCGGCCCTCAATAGCAGATAAAGGCAGTGGCCCATTCTTGGTGCCCGATGACACTCCTAGCTGGGGATGAGGCTGGAGGACAGAGACTCTAAGATGAGGGGTATGTGTCCAGCCCTGGAGAGAGTCCCCAAGTAGGCAGGTGGGGGGCCCAAGTCAGGGGAGGGCCTGGGGTTAGGAAGGCCTGCACCCACCCGTGGGCTGTTGTTGGCCTGAGCAGTTGCTAGACCCTGGGGAAACAGCAAGGAAGCCCTGAGAAATGGAAGGAAGTGAAAAAGGATGCCTCATCATCCTTGGCTCAACCTAGAAACCTGGCATCCCTGGGCACTACCTAAGGCCTAAATTGTGTCCAGCCGTCTGTTGTTGGGAACTTCCTAATGACTTCCAAATGTGTGGGCCTTGACTTTTCCCTGACTTCTGGGCGCATGTCCCAGAGCTGACGCGTCCAGTCTAGTCTGGACTGACTGTCCCATCCTCTCAGTCACCATGGGCCGCCCCCATCGCAGCCCCACTGTCGGACACACCTTACTCCCCTTCGGCCTCAAGCCCACGCAGCCAGGGCGCTCCCTCGCAGCCTGCTCTCCGCTCTGTTCACTCTCTGTTCCTCACCGCCCCTCCTGGCTGTCCATTCTAGGCGCACACCTTGGTTGGTGCCCTTAACAGGGTGCATATGAGTCGGGGCCTTGTCCTCCCTGCCCCCTGCCTAAAGTGACCACCAAATGTG
This sequence comes from Pteronotus mesoamericanus, assembly GCF_021234165.1. Lineage (NCBI taxonomy): Eukaryota > Metazoa > Chordata > Mammalia > Chiroptera > Mormoopidae > Pteronotus > Pteronotus mesoamericanus. The sequence goes on along the minus strand of NW_026555084.1, from coordinate 29,165,091 downwards.
AGCTCTGAATGCAGGGGGCTGCGAGGTGAGACACATATGGCGGGCCTTCCTGGAGCCTTCGCAGTATGGATGCAGAGTCCACATGTGGCTGGGAGCCAGCCACTTTCAGATCCTCCCAGACCAGTCAGGACTCACTGGTACCAGGATCTGGGGACACTCAGTGAGCAGGACCAGAACTGGGGTTTGGCCTGACAGCCTGGTCTTTTGGAGATGCACCTCTAGGGACCTAGACAGCGGAGATGTGAGAGGAGTCTGGAGCTGCTAGCATGGAGGCCAAAGATGTCACTTCATGTGTCTCAGGTAGCCCGGAGTGACCCCCTCCCAGAGAAGGATGAGCCACTGATGGTACAGTCCCTGCCCTGGGATCTCAGAAGGGGATGCAGGAACCCATGAGACTGAAATCTGTCTGGAGGCTGGGCCCTCCACCTCACCACATCTGTCCGGGAAGATGCTATCTGGGGCTGCGCAAGTGGCAGGTATCCCAGAAATGTTCAGCAAGGCTGAATCCTCTGCCCAGTTGGGGCTTCAGACACCCCCCAGAGTGGTGGGGAAAGGAGAGGAAAGGCTGAAGCACTGCCTCCTCCCTGGGAGGATTCCCCTCAAAGTTTCCTGGGACAGGCCACGATTTCCTCTAGGAGACAGTGATAATTAAACCCATTACACAGATGAGGAAGCAGAGGCTCAGAGAGGAGGGACCTCTGTGGGCTACCCAGGGATCAGTGGCGGAGAGCCCAGGCCTGAGACAGGTGGCAGGCTCTGCTGCGGAGGTTTTGCCTTTGGCCCCCAGGGCCTCCCTGGGACAGCCACAGGCCACTGTGGCTTCCCTGCAAACACCTGGAGAAGTCTCCCTTCAGAGTTATACTGAGGGGGACATCCCTCTGCTAGTCTAGCCAGGTGACCAGCACTTCCTGGCTCTCTGATCCCTGACATGGAAGATATCGGGGGACAGAGATGGATATGGGCTCAAACGCTGCTTCTGTCGTCATGACTGTGTGGACTGGGTGGGCCACCCGCACAAGGGTCCCCACCATAGGGTGACAGACCCAGGAAGAGTGAAAGTAGCCGAGTTGCCCATATATAGAGGTCCCATGGGATGCGAGGCCACTTGGAGGCCCATTTCCTTCCCCTTATGGTAAGGATCCCAGGGTGCCCATGAGTTCCTGTTTCTTTCAGAGCCTGTGGGAGACACAGGGAACCCCTTGCAGAGGGTCTTCTCCTGGCCCTGGGGGAGGGAGCCAAAGAGGAGTCACACTCCCCATCACGGTCCTGCCCCCACCCTCCCACAGTCCCTTTGGGGCTCCTGAGTCAGTGCACTGCTAGATGATATCAGTGCCACTTTCCATGCAATCTAGGAATGCCTGTCCATGTCACGGCCTCAGCCCTGATGTCATCTTTCCAGAAGAAAGATGTGTGGCTACCCACGAACCTCTTCGCCAAGCCCATAGACTCCGCCCTTCACACGCTGACTGCGGCAGTGGTAGAGCACGCTGGGCCTCCGCCGCGGCTCCTGCTTTCCCCATCCCCTGCCCTCCCAGGGCCTTGGCCATGGTCAGCCTTTTGGCAGCTATCAGGCACCCACCCTGTCTGGCCTTCAGTCAGCCTGCCTTCCTGAATAACCTGCTATGGTCTTATTGTTCACTTGGACACAGACCACTCCCAGGTCTGTCCCTGAATGAACATGTGGCCTCTCAACTGCTGAACCTTTCCGTGGGCCCTCAGATCCTGCAGACCTGCTCCTTCATCCTCTGGGGCCCCACCTTAGACACCTGGACAGCAGTTCTAGACTCTTCTTACTTATATCCAAAAGCAGCCTTTGGGGAGGGGGGTGAGTAGATTAATCTTGCTCCTCCATCGAAAGGGCTACAAAGTGCATAAAGGCGGGACGGGGTCTGTTTTCCACCATTCTTGTAGCGCCCTCTCCTGCTGAGAACCTAGTAGATGCTCAAAAAATACTGAATGAATGAGTCCATTACATCACCAAGTCCTACCATGACTCAATCTGCTAAATTTCCCTGGAGCCTGCTCCGTCTTAACCATACCCGCTCCTAAAACCCTCTGCCTCCCTGTGCCCTAAGCACTCTCCCTTCCTCCCGCAAGCTGACTTGCCCACCTATTCTTTGTGCCCTTTCTGGGTGCACTGGAAGGTAGCATCTCCTGGGACGCTCTCTGGTCCCCTTGAACCTCAAAACTGGGAGAAATGGTTCCTCAGGATCCCTCAGCTCTGAACTTTACCCATTCCAGCCTGCACCACACCACGGGAGTGTCCACTAGTGTCTGCCCCCCACTACTCGCCCAGACTAGGAGTCCCCCAGGGCCAGATGTGAGGGCCAGTGGGAAAGTCCCATCCACCTCCTCCCCAGAACAGGGCCTGGTGCTGATTGGAGAAGTTTGTTGACTAACTGTCAACTCATTTCCTGGAAAAAGTGACCTTCTATCTCAGAGGGGCCACACCAGCGCTCTCCCTCCCTGGCCACTAGCTTAGTGGCTGACTGTGGCCCCCAGTCCCTAGCACGCAGCCCCCAGAGCACTGACTGACACAGGTCTCCATTTTACATTGCACCTAGTGTCCTTGACTCCCCTTGTGCCCCCTGAGAGCACCCTGGAAGGGGCTCTCTGGAGGAAGGGCCAGGGCCTCGGCATGTCATACTCTCACCCCCGCCTGGCCTCTAGGAATGTTTCCCAGGTTCAGGAGGGCAGGGCTGGCCTCACGGTAGACCCCAGAGCCTGGCCAAAACCCCAGTGGGGTTGGGAGGACTCAGGTCTGGCCTTCCTGTGCAAGGGCAGCAGCCCTCCCTCCACGCAGTGAAGCTTGCCAGGGCTGCAGGCTTGGGCCACAGCACTCACACCAGGAGTTCTACCTGCTGGCAAGGGCTGTCCATTGAGCCCCGCAGAATGCCCCAGTTTGTGTGTGACCCCATCAGTCTAGGCCGAATCAGCCTCTGGGGCTCAGAAACATCGCACTCTGTGTGGAAAGCTTCTCCCATAGTAGTGGCACCTGCAGAGGCGGGGAGACTCACATATGACCTCATATAAAATATGCACACCCCAATGCACCTGTATGTACAGACACACCCAAGCACATGGGCACACACTCAGAATCGTACACATTGGACCCACACCCCTGAGGCCATGGAGCTCAGCATGGGCAGCAAACACAAACGCATGCTGTCCTGGTGGTTGGTTGGGGGATGGGGGATAGAATGGATGAAAAAGATGAAGGGCAATAAGCCATACAAACTTCCAGTTATAAAATAAGTCATGGGGATATAATGTACCGCATAGAGAATATAGTCGCTAATGTAATCATTTTATATGGTGCCAGATGGGTTACTAGACTTAGTGTGGCGATCGCATCACAGGGCATATAAATGTCAAATCACTACACTGGACATCTGAAACTAATGCAATATTATATGCCAACTATATTTTAATTGAAAAAAAATGAAAAACACACACCAAAAAACCCCTAACCTCGTGCTCTCCTCTCCAAACTCCATTGTGAAAATCAAACACTTGTCTGCTCCTCAAGAGCCTGTGGCCTTTCCAGAAGCAGTTCCTGTCCCATAGAGAGGCCTCCGGAGCTGGAGGTGGGCTGGGCAGGGGCCATGGAGGAAAGGAGGCCAGGAAGACCTTGTTAGAGAGGACACTGTCCCCTGTGCCTATGCGGATGCAGCCACAACTCCGCAGCCATCCCTGGAAACTCCTGGTGTCTGACAGGCCAATAGGTAGGACAGTGCTGCCCCCCTTCAGGTGGCACTCTGACCTGCAGAGGGGGGTGAGGCTCACACAGCTCAGAGGGAAGCCACTCAGTCAGGCGATGCTGGAACCAGGATTTGTCCTCAGGGTCCCACCCTGGCTGAGAGCCCCGACTCACCAAGGTAGTGTGGGGGTTGGGTATGGGCTGCGTAAACCAGCACTGGCTTTCAGATGGGATCTCACTATGGAGGAGCACTCGGCAACCTTGCTAGCTGGATAGGCACATGGTTGTCATTCCCTCTGCTCACAGGGGCTGTAGGGAAGAGAACCCTGGCTGAGCAGAGCTTGTCAACTGCTCTGGGTCTTGGAGCTGAGGTGAGCTATTGTAGGACTATGCCATTTGGCCAGAATCTGCCTGGTGGACAGTGGGCCAATGAAATCCTTCTTACGCTCAAGTCTCTCACTGTGGCCAGAGGAGAAGGCTCTAGGGCGAGAAAGGAAGGCTGGGGTTGGAATGGATGCCAGGGTGAGCACAGCCAGCCCAAAGTCCTCCTGGGATAACAGGCAGAATGGGAAGCCCGGGAGTAGGAGCTTGATCCTGTGTCTCCCAGATACTGCTCTGGCCACTCCAGGCCAGGAAGTGCAAGCTGTGACCAGAGGCCCCTCAGAGGGCGGGGGAGCCACAGCGGGCTGTCCAAGTGCCCGGGGAAGGCTAGCTCAAGGAGGCAGGCGGGTGGGGTGCTGATTCTTGGAAGGGGTCATTAAATGAAAACCCCCGATGGTGACCACCTGGCGGAAAGGCTCACCTTTCCCATGTGTAGCTGATAAGGACCAGGAGATTCCACAGTTCAGGTAGTTCCCCCACCTCCCTGGTGTTTTGTGGTCACCATTAATCATTTCCTCTAACTGTGTATATAAGAGCTTTTTTGCCAGTGAGCCCAGTATTCAGAGAGAAAGGCTAAAGTCCTCAGAAGGATGTGGCTGAGGAACCTGCTTCTCCTGGGCACTGTGGTTTGTAGCATCTCCGCACCAACCAGCCCACCCAGCCCTGTCACACGGGCCTTCATACATGTGGACACCATTAAGGAGGCCCTGATCCTCCTTAACAACACTAATATTACTGACGTGATGGTAAGTGAGGGAGGGAGCGAGGGTTGTGCCTGGGCCACCTTGCTGGCCCACCCCCCTGGATTGGACTCGCCCTGCCTGGCAGCTGGATAACACTACATTTTCCTTTTCTGTAGGATGAAACAGTAGAAGTCGTCTCTGAAATGTTTGACCCCAAGGTAAGACGCTTTCCTCTGACACACCTTCCCAGAGGCCTCTGCCTTTGTGGGGGGTGGGGGTGGCCCCATTTTAGAAAGATCCGCACAAGGTTGTCCACTTCCTCTCCACTCGGCTGGCTGCCAGAGGTGTGCTCAGAAGGCCGTTGGCCTTGCCACTGTGACAGTCACATCAGCTTCTTTATTATCCGAGCAGCCACTGGCAGACCTAGTATTCAAGGGGCCAGGGGTCACCAGGGACAGGTGGATTAACAGGGGTCAGTCCATGAGACGGGGGCTGTGGGCCTGGGGCACTCGTTGTGACAGCTACAGAGGGGCACGGAGGAGTCCAGGCAATGCCCTGCCCCCTCTCCCTGAATGGCCGGGGGATGGTGATCTACCTTCCTAGGCTCTGGGACCCTCTTGAGAGGCCAGGCAAAGGGAATATGGCTGTGCTGGCTGGGGGTGGCCCAAGCTGAGTAAGGAGGGAGTGTCAGATTTGTGCCGGTGTGTCCAGGGGGACAGGGCAGTATTTATGACCGGATCTGCCTGAGACTAGTTGGTTATCATCCTGTGCCCCTCCCAGGCTCCACTCCTGGGGGCCAGGGATGAGAACATGAAGAAGTACTGGGGAGGGCCCCTGGCCACTGCTTACTGAGGAATGGACATTTCCCACAGGAGCCAACATGCCTGCAGACCCGCCTGGAGCTGTACAAGCAGGGCCTTCGGGGCAACCTCACCAGACTCAACGGCTCCCTGGCCTTGATGGCCAACCACTACGGGCTGTACTGTCCCCCTACCCCGGTGAGTGGCCGCGCCAGGGCCCTAGGAGGGAAGGTCCTGGTCTAGGAGGGTGGAGGACTGGGTAGAGAAAGACTAGGTGAGGCTGGTCCAGACTCCAAAGGGATTTATGTTAACAGATTTGCAATGATCAGACCCTCCAGAGAGGGAGCAGTCCAGCCCATTTCTGGCTCAAAGAGTTAAAGCCTGGAGCTCTGGGGCTGACAGCGCTCCCTGGTGGGAGCTGCTCTGTTCTTGTTCTTGTTGTCATTAATGATGTCAGAGGTGAGGCAAACCCAAAGATACTCAGGGTTGACTTAAGATATGGAGGAAGTCCCAGGGCCCCAGTGCCACCTCCCAACAGGACTTTCCCCGGGCCCCTCCTGTGGCTCCTGGATTGCATGGGAACAAGGAGGGAAGCATACCTGGAACGTGCAAAGTCCCCAACACTTCTTTCCTGTGTCAGTGGCCTTGACTCCTGCCCTTTTTGGGCTTTTGGAGCCAGCCCTAGCAAAACTTCTCTGTCCTGGCCTAAGACCAAAGAGCCAGGGGTCCAACTGCCTAGCACACCAGCCTCAAGCAATTTGTCAGGTCCCTGGCCCCAGCTGCCACTGGCAGAGCTGCATATCCTTTGGGTGACACAGGGGTGGCAATATGTCACCTGACCAAAGTCAGCAGGGGGCCCCAGACAGGTCCTCTGACCTCTGAGTTCCAAGAGGCACATGAACACACTGCTGCCCCCTCGCCCAATTACCCACTCACACCTGGACTCAAGATTCCTTTTTTTTTTTTTTTCTTTCTATTTCTTTCAGGAAACTTCCTGTGAAACTCTGATTACCACCTTCAAAGATTTCAAAAAGAATCTGAATGACTTTCTACTTACCATCCCCTTTGACTGCTGGAGTCCAGTCCAGAAGTGAGGCAGGCCAACCCAGGAGCCAGCCCTGGGAGTCTACCTCACAGACTGCTGCCCGCCACCCACGAAGAGCCCAGCCTCAGGGTCTTCACCTCGGAGGGACCAAGAGCAGGGCCAGGGCCCCGGCGGCCGTGGACTTGCTCTGAGCCATGTTGACCCTGACTTGGGTGTGGTAGGGGAATGGGGACTTTTACACTGGCAGGGACCATTAATATTTATTTATGTATTTATGTATTTTAATATTTATTTATTTATTTAAGCTCCTATTTCTTATTTATTCAAGATATTTTACCATAATAATAAATTATTAAAAGTCTGTTCTTATTTGTGTAGTTTTGCAGTTTGTTTCCACCACGAGCAAATGCTAGTGGCGCTCCCCTCCCCACAGGGCAGAAGGCGGGGGGAGGGGCGGGCCTGCAGCAGGTCCTGCACTGTCTGAGGGCAGCGCTGTCAGAGCCGCGGGAGGGGCGGCAGGCCTTAGGGTGCTTCCCGGCATGCTCATGGGCTCCGATCCCAGAGAGAGGTTCCCAGGTTCACTTGGGAATCCAAGGGACCCAGCCTGGGGGAAACTTGCCCCAGGGAAGGGGCATCATCCTTCCAGCCCTGAGGGTCGACTAGGCCTAGCTGGTCACTGACAGAACAGGCACCCCCTGGCACCAGGCAAACCCCCTGTGACCCTCAGAGGCCACACCCTGCCCCTCCCATTCAGGGCTTCAACCACTCCTAAGGTGAACCAGCAAGTAGTCTAGCTGTTCTAGGAAAAAAACAAAACAAAACAAAAAACCACAGGGGTCAAAGCTCAGCATATTTACCTAACATTCCCCAAAATGGGTGATCTTAATCTTTGAGAGTCAGAATGTAAGTTCATAATTTGTTGGTATATGGCTTTAGTGTGGCATTTTTCTGAGCTGGTTTCTGTTTTTACATGAAGTTTTGTATCCAATCAGGCAGTTTCTCCTAAAATTCATGGCCTTCAGGATGAGAACATAGCAGCTCTGTTCTCTTCCCTTGCTTTGTCAGCAGGGCTGGAGGATGTGCACCTGAAGTCCCGTGTCCCTCCTGGGGACTATGAGAAAGCAGATGTGTCCCCAGGTGTCCGGTGGGGGTGGGCCAGCCTCCTCCCTGGCAGAAGGGCCTGGGAAGCTGTTTGGTGCGGCTTTAGCCCCAGCTGGCTCTCTCTCCACCCACCTGCTCCCTCTGCTCTGGCCAGCACCTGAAGACTGCGCGAGTCCCAGCCAAAGTCCTGCCCCCTACACAGGCAGAAAAGTCATGACTCATGGTGTAAATATGAATAAAATTTCTTGGACCAAACCTCAATTTCAACAAAGACAAGCATCCATGAAGTGTGTTGTGGTCATATAAAATGCATGAAAAGCACATCTTGCCCAGCGATAAGGTCCTCTCTATCTTCCACTTAAGTCAGTGATGACTGATAAGAGATTTAGCATTTCCTTAGACTCACATATATAGGTACCCCTCCCCACAGACATGCTGCCATGCCACGGCACGGATCGGCTTGGAGCCACTCTTGAGCCATACCATGTACCTGTATGTGCTCCTGGCTTGCGTGCTCTGGGGCTTGGAAAGCCATTCCAACCCCATGAAGATAACTGGCATGTCTCTCTACGACAATCACACAGCAATCTGTGCTGAGATTCAGCATGACCTTTCAGCTGACAACACTACATACAACGTAAGTCTGGGTCTTCATCAAACATCACTTGGCTCTCAGTGGCCCTTTGTGTTTCTGACCAACTTTTCCTGCTTCCAGGGTTACTTCGAAAGTCCCCAGAACACCAGCAAGGTAAGGAGCAGTTACCACAGGGACCTTTCTGACCACTTGTCAAAAGGATCACCCCCCTCGGCAGAGATAAAAACAAAAGATGCTGGAGAGAGAATCTGGGGAGAAAGCTGAGAGTCTGAGGATGGCGCCTCCAGCCAGTCAACAGATGAAGTGATGGCCAGGTTGTGGGCTGTGCTGGGCTCTCTGATCACTGTCCCAGACCAGCCTGGGGCTGGGGAGAGACCAGGCGCTGTGCACAGCTCACAGTGCTCATGGGTCTCCTGTGGAAGAACCAGAGTAGGGCCTGCATTTGAGCCAGGGCTCCTTCTGGCCAGGGCAGCCAGGATGCATGAGGCTGGGGGTCAGCTGGTGCTCTGTGGTGCACCGCCACCATCCCAGTCCCCCACCCCTGTTCCAGGAGTGCTGCTATGGGAAGTTTATAAAGGACTTCATCTCCACCCTGAAGAATCTCACTGAGAAACATAAGAATGATCACCTAGAAAAGGTTTATAAGAACATGAGAGAACTTATCCGAATCTGCACAAAGCTTCAAGTAAGTCACTATTTGCTCCTAGGAGGACCAGAGACATTATTTTTCTTGCTACCACAGCCAGGGGCACAGCAGGGCAAAGGGCTTCTTATGGCCCCCACTTGCCACATGTGATGCCTCAGGTACTACTTTCCAATCCCAAGAAGCCCCCTCACTGACAGGGGCTGGGGCTTTGGGGAGTCGGGGCTCAGGAGTCGTTCCGGAGGTTTCTGTCATGCACTCTGCCAAGCCCCTGCACACAGAGGTCAGTGTGGAGCAGGTCTGAGACAGGCCTGGTCATGGACTCAACCTGGGGGGAGGGAAGAGCCACTCAGTGCCAAGCCCAGTGGGGCAGCGGTTTTGTGAGGGGGGGCGGTGTTGTGGGGAAATGACTGAGATGCTCACTCTCTTTATCCACTGCTTACACAGTCCCCTGCTTGTCCTTGTGTCCCTGTCCTAGGCAACCATGGGACCTGCTCACGCCCTGCTTACGCTTTCCCCACGGCCCTGGGCTCTGCCATTACCAAACAGGCCCCAGTGTCCTCCCTAAGACAGGAAGGGAGGACCCGCTCAGTTACCTCCTAGGGGATGGAGGGCTTATCATGTGACCCTTTTGGTTGGGAGAACAGAGCTGGCTTTTATTTTTTTCTGCTTAGATGACTTAAATGTATATTTCTTATTTAGCCAACAGAATCACCCAAGAACTGTACTACTGAGTTAACTGATTTCTCACAGTTCAAGGAAGCCTTAAAGACTGTTGTCATGTACATAGAATTATGGAAGTCATGTAAAAGGACTGAGGACAGCCTCTGAGGCCCTGTCCTCTCACAGTAGCCTGGTCCACGCGGTGAGAGCTGCAGAAAACGGGATTGGAGGAGTGTCAGGAACAACTTACATCCAGGTGGGGTGGGTGAGAGTTTACTGGCCCTGGCCCGGCAGGTGGGGCCAACGGTCGGCAATGGAGGGGGTGTGCTCGAAGAATTTCTGTAACTGATGCATCAGCACTGGCTGCTTCAATAAAGCTGGGGAACAGAAATGCTGGTGAGTGAGAGTCGTGACAGAACCATCTCCTCAGGGCCTTGACAGACTGGAAGTGGGAGGGGGCTGGGGCGGGCGGCCCTGTGATCAGGGCTCCTGACCTGAGGGCCCAGAGGCCTCTCAGGAGGAAAGCCCAGGAGAGCAAGTGGGAACCCTGCCTCATCGCCCTGTGCTTCACTCCAGTGCCAGTGGTCACACAGTAGAGGCTCCGCCCCTCCTCTCTGTGTCCTTCAGAACTCAAATCAGATCTTCGCCCAGACGCCCTCCCCAGACCCTCCTTCCAGCCTCAGTCAGCACCCATCACCCTCAGATCCAAGGGCCAAGACTCAAGACTTCAGGTCTCCCCTCCTTTGGCCTCCCAACAGCTCCTGGAGAGCTCTGAGTTTAATTCACCCACCCCGCACCCTGAGGGCTCAGTGTGGCGCAGAAGGGTCAGCCCTGGTGATCGCCTCAGGGGAGCTCAGGCCTTCTGGCTCCTCAGAGAGGACTGAGCACAGTGGGGGACCTGGACCAGGTAGGGGGCCCACAAGGGCCAGGACATCTTCAACCCCCCAGCTTCTTCTAAACCAGTAAAGAACTACCTGACTTCAAAGTAAAGCCCCTCACCTGGCCTGCAAAGTCCCTCACAACATGCTCCAGTGTCTCCTTGGCATAACAGCCTCCTCCCCGACTACTAATCCCCTGATTCCCCCCAAACACAAGCGTTTGTCTGTGGTGGACCCACCAGGTGCTTGGGGCCTGAAGTACTTCCAGATCAGGCTACCACGCACTGTGCCTCTACCATCAATTCTAACCCCAGTGATAATCACTTGAACAGTTTATTGGAGATGAGTGAGATTACCCCACAATCGAACAGCTTCCTACAATTTAAACCTCTCTGACTCTGTTCTCCTTTACCAAACTAGGAAAGATAAAGATTGATTGTTCTGAAACAAAATTAGGTATCAGAGAGTCGGCAACATCTCCCCACCAGCAGGCCTTAACCAGCTGTGAAGCTTCAGACTGTGCCTGCAGCCAGCACACAGGCCACTACAGCCCTCCCGACCCTCACCCCTCACCCTAGGACACCGGGGCCTCTCCACCTCTAGGGGCTACATCAGGCTGAAGGTCAGCAAGTGTGGCTGAGCAAAGTTTCCAAATCATCTCAGAACATGGAGGGTGGCCTTGTGCTCAGGTCTGGTGTCCGGGCTGGTATAGGGCTAGGGGTCAAGGGTGGTTTCAGCCCTGAGAAAGCCCACAGTCCTGTCCCCAGGGGCTGTGAGCTCCTGTCCCTTGGGCACACCACATAGGTGCTCAGGGATCTAAGGCCACTCCTTGGTGACAGGCAGCAGAACCTGCGGGGTGCATGGCAGGATGCCTGCTAAGACACACTAGCAAGAAGACCCGTCACTTCACTGACCCAGCCTCCCCTTGGCCTGAGGCACCTAATGGTAGAGAGCTGGAGGCATGCATGTACATCCTTGTCATCTCACTACTCTGTTTGGGACAGCAGGGTGTGCACGAGCCTGGCCTGCCACTAGCTTGCTGTGTGACCTTGGACAGGTGCCTCCGTCTCTCAGCCAGAGTCCACAATAGTTGGGGGAACTCTAGCTCCAGAGGCCAGACCACAGCCCAGGTTCAGGGTCTTCATCAAGCTAGAGGGCCTCCAGGCAGCTGGCCCAGCCCTGGGGAGACTGTAGTTGACAGTCTCTGACGCCTCTCCTGGGGAGCAACAGGGTTGGGAGGGCACAGGAAGGAAGGTGGCCATACCACACAGAGAAACTGCCTTCATCTCCTTGACAACCTTAAGCCCTAGCCAAGACCACCAAACAGCTACCCCTGAAAAGGCCCTGCAGCGATGTGCCCTGGTTTACCCTCCAACCAGGCTCAGGCCTGGACAGTGGTAGTGGGGAACCTGCCACAGGCCGGAACCAGGTGGGAGGGCCACACAGGTAAAGCTCCGGACACCCAGGCAGGCCCGAGCTCTCGATTTCCTTGGATCCCACTGGTACTGCTGCCTTAGGATCTCAGGGGAGGCTGGTGTGTCAGAAGGCCAGAGCTCTGGGCTGAATACCTGGCACAAGAGGTGTGGCCCTGACCCCCAGTTGGCTGGGATTGGCTCTGGGCAGCCCATTTTCCTAGGATGCCAAGAAGCAGGTCCAAATTATATCCCTCCATGGGAGACAACCACGAACAGGCCTGGGGAAGGCCCACACTAGCCCTGAGGAAATGCTCTTGATGTTGCTAGGCCCATCTCTAGACCAAGGGGAGGGCAGGGCCGGGTGGCCTGAGGAGACAGGCTCATTTACACACCAAGATTTCCCAGGACAGTGGAATGGTCGCCTTGACTCCCTTCGCAGGAGTCTCCCCAGGAACCACGTCAGCTATCACCTCTGCCTGCTAGGGGCCCTGTTGCCCCTCAGAAATCAGTAGTATTGCGGGAAGCAGCAGGGATCAAAGGCATGTACTAAAGCAGCAGTGCAGCCTTTAAAAGTGGCACATTCCCTTGTCAGCCACACGGCAGTCTCTGCCATGGGCCATGATGTGGCCACATCCTTTGACTCAACATTCACATTCAGGGGGATCACAGAGAAGGAGAAAAGCTCCATCTACAGAAATAGACAATGTGTCAGTTCATGAAATGAAAGGATGGACATGAAGCTAATGTGGCAACATGACAAGGAACCTGTGAAAGGTCCAGAATGGCGCGGATGCTGGGATGACCCTGTGTTACCCTAGAGTTGGAAGACAATGGGGATAATGACTTGGGTAGTAGGATGGCAAGTGACTTTTCTCCTGGATTTTCTACACGGTGATGGCTGTAAATGTGGCCACGGCATGATCTGAGAGGCTGAATGCCAAGGTTACTGGGCACCATGTGATTGGTCCCCTTGTTTATAGAAAATTTGCATCTTCAGTGTCCCCCGCTAAGTGAGGGTCCTCATGGCGGCTCACATTGTACCGAGGGATTCCCCAAGTTGTTTATTCAGCCATGATGCTGGCAATTAACTAACAATGGGGGCTGTTTACCTCAAAGCCCAGAGCACTGGGCTTTCCCTCTTTCTTTCTTTCTTTTTTTTTTTAAGATTTTATTTATTTATTTTTAGAGAGGGGAAAGGGAAGGAGAAAGAGAGGGAGAGAAACATCAATGTGTGGTTGCCTTTCACTCACCCCCTACTAAGGACCTGGCCAGCAACCCAGGCATGTGCCCTAGACTGGGAATTGAACCAGCAACTATTTAATTCGCAGGTTGGCACTCAAATCCACTGAGCCACACCAGCCAGGGCCAGTCCCCTCTTTCTGAGGACAGCATAGACAGCAGAAGCAGCTGTCTGCTCTCCCTAGGCAGACATGACAGCTCTCAGTGTGGGCCTGGAGGTTGCAAGGTGCTATCCAGGCATCCTCAACTTGCATTACAACTGTCTTTGTCTGTGGAGTCACAGGTGGAGGCTGCATGTCTGGCCTGCACCACACAGCCCTGAGTGGGCAGGCGTGGTCCTGAAACCCACTTGTGCCATGTTCCCGAGCCCTCACTTCTCTTGCTTCCCGTCTGTCTGCACACGTACATGCTTGGGATCTTGAGTCTGTATGACTGGAAGTGGAGGGCGGGGCTGCATGGACCAGGCACAGACTGTGCCAACCTGGCTTCTGAGCATATGCTGCTGCTGGTGCTGAGGGCACACAGCTGCTCGCTCTGGATCCAACCGCTCCCGCCCTGGACCCTCTGAGCTTGTTACACGTGCTTCACAGATAACAAATCTGGCATGCAGGTCTCTTCCTGGCCTCGGTTTTTTTTTTTAATCTGTGAAGTAGGGTTGTGGCAGGAACAAAGAGGGCCCAGCCCCAGGTCAGTGGGCCCCGGCACAGGAGGTCTAGCCAGACACAGAGCCCTGTCTCTGCTGAGAGTGTCCAATGCCTGTTCCTCTGAGCAGAGGGGAGGCCAGAGTGCTCCTGGGATTTAGGTGTTCAGGGCAGATCGGAGCAGAGCCAGCCCCAAGATGGAGCTCAGCTGGGAAGGACCATCTCACCTACTCAGAGTGCTGGAAGCTCCCCATCCCCAGGCCCAGTGTGTGCCGGGGCTCCCTCTGGACCACTCAGGCTAGTCAGAATCTTCAGGTCTGGCCCCACAGGAGCCACCTTTCTGGGCCCCTGGAAGGGCTGCTGGGCCCAGTCCTTCCTCTTGGAAGGGGCTGACCAATTTCCCTGCTGTAAGGAGAGCCGGAGCTATGGCTGCCGGGAAAGATTCAGCTTCACAAATTATGTTCACTGTGGTTTGAGACTAGGGCAGCCCAACAGTTTCGTGTTGTTGCCACTGATGTTATCTCTGGTCTAGACCTGCTCTTTCAACCTGAGAGATGATTAACTGAAAAGCTCTCTCTTTTTCCTTTTTTCAACTTCAAGGGAAGATCAGCACAAACTCCCCAGGTTCTGCCCTCAAACACACCTCCTGGGCCCTCACCCAAGGGGAAGATCAGCATTTCCTTCAAGATCCTGCAGTTCTTCGAGAGGTGGGAGAGAGCCTTCTTAAAAACTGTTATTTTTAATAGAATTATTATCCATTAGAGTATGTAAATCTTAAGGGTACAGTTCAGTGAGTTGTTACATTTGTTTAAACTGATATAACCAGTACCCAGTGCAAAATATAGAATGTATTCCAGCACCCCAAAGGCTTCCTGTGCTTTCTCCTGCCCAGCTGGTAGTCTTCCCCTTAAGTGCAGCCACCACTCCATAATTTCGTCTTTCCCTTTCTTGAGCTTCACTTAAGTGGAGTCTTAAGCTGTGCTGTCTTTCACTTTTGACCCCTTCGTTCTGAATCACGCCTGTGCGACTCTCTCTGGCCGCCCTGCGTAGCTGTCCCACGCAGCTGTGACTACCCCGTGTGTCCCGCAGTGCACTGCCCCCGTCTGCAGCCAATACTTCGGCTGTTTCTAATTTTTGGCTGAGATAATAAAGTTACTATAAACATTATTTTTTTTAAAGAACTCCTCAGTTATTTTAAATCCTCGCCTGAGGATATATTTATTGATTTTTAGAGAAAGAGAAAAGGAGAGAGAGAAACATCAATGTGAAAAACAACAGTTACCTCCTGCACGTGCTCCAACCGGGAATTGAACCTGCAGCCCAGGTATGTGCTTTGACTGGGAACCAAATCTGCAACTTTTTGGTGCGGGGGATGATGCCCCAACCAACAGAACCACCAGCCAGGTCTATAAACATTTTTGTACTCATATTTTGTGAGCATGTGTATGCATTTCTGTTCAAAATGCTGGGAATAGTGTGGAATTACTGGGTCATAGGATATACATATTTCAGCTTTAGTAAGCACTGCCAAACATTTTGAAAAGTCTTTTATAAACAACATTGCTATTGGTTTCTCTGCCCTTTGTAGACACTGTTTGGCCAAGCTCCCCAAGGGCCGGGCCCTCTGCCCAGGCTTAGCTGGATTTGGGTTTTGTTTCCCAGTCCGTGGCTTGTCAGAATGTGGACAGTTGGGGAAAACTAAACAATGTAAAGGAGAATTTCCAATAATGATGAGGATATTTGGGAAGCAGCTTCAGGTCATGTGAAGGGAAATGAGAGACCTAGTGTCTGATGGACTAACAGTGTGTTCACTGGTTCAGTGAATGAAGCTCGCTCACCGATAAGAAATTAGCCAGTTGCTCACTCAGCACTTCCCTGAGCTAGCGAGGGTGTGGAGGGGCTGCAGCACTTCCAGTGTCTCCCTTCTGGGGGAGTTCGCTCAGGAAGGGCCCAGTCTGACAGATGCGGGTGGTGTCTTGCAAACGCACTGTGGACTGCAGCCCTTGTCCACAAGTCTCTGGCCCCTGAAAATCTTGGAGGCCCTGAGGAACCTGTGCTGTGCCACCATCCTCAGGAGGGACAGGTCAACAGGCTCAGCTCTGGGTGGTGATCTGGATTCCTCTTGGGGTTTCAGTCCCCAAATCAGTGCCCTACTCTATGCTGGCCCATTCATCTCCCTGACCCCTGTCAAATCTGCCCACTTCTCTCCATCCAACAGCCTTGTCCTGGCCCAGCCCATCTCTCCCACACAGATGATCACCTCAAACACCCCACAGGCACTTACCCCTACACAGACCCCCCTGCTTCTCTCCCCATGGCAGCCATGTGGATTCAGGCATCCATTCATTCATTCAACAAATACTTACTGAGAGCCTGTGAGGTAGCAAGGACAGTGCCAAGCTCAGTGGGGAACCCTAGAAGCGCTTACATTTTAGGGAATTAGTCTGGCTGTGTCCTGTATGGGCTACCTGCTGGCTCCATGCGAACTCCAAGCTCTTTGGTCTAGCCTAAGACTCTGTCCTGTCCCTCTGGCCCCCATGGCCCCTGCATACCCCTCAGCTCCATTGCTCACAGCCGTTCAGGCCCAGCCACACAAGCCAGCCACAGCTCTCCTGACAGCCCCCGTCCCGTGCCTGAATGGCATCCCAGCCATGTTGTTGATATCTGACCCCAATGGGGTGCACCCGTGTCCCGTGGGAGGTGGAACTGTCTTCTGCAGGGGCATCCTCCTCCAGAGCACTTCTTCTGGGGCTTGCCTGCCCATGCCCCAGACCTCTGGGGTGCACTATCATCTGCCCATTAGGAAACTGCGAGGTGTCTGCTCTGAACTACTGCTCTGTCCCCCAGGTCCGGGAGAGCCCCTCAGTGCATAGGTGCCAGCAATGGTGAGGTCCAGGGTCTGGTGAAAGTGAGCATCTTCTCACCTCTGATTAAAAGAAAAGCACACAGGTTTTATGGAAGTCAGGATGGAAAGGCAGCATGGATTTCCCGAAGTTTAGAAAATGTTCTATGGAACCTTTGACAAACACGAGGCTGGAAGATAATCACTATAGAACCAAGAATGTGATCCTTACTCTTCTTGACAACAGCATTGGAGAGGTGAGCCAAGAATGTAACCTTGGGCCACCCAGGAGCCAGGACAGCTGGGAACCCACCATCAGCACAGTTGCCTGCTCACTTTCCCACTTAACTAACTCTATCTCAAAGGAAGCAGAGGGAAGGAAGTCCAACTCCTGGCAATGTGTCACACTTCCTGTAGCCCACATCCTGGGGCAGCCCCACACTCTCCTGGTAGAGGCCCTGGCTCCTGCCCAGGCCTCTTCTGCCAGCAGGGCTGGACAAGGGGAGGGCCATTTCATGTGCTGGCAAACAGCAACCGCTGCTGGAGCCACAGCTTTGAGTCAGAAGCTACTCAATAATTCAGTCTCCCCTCTCCCCCCATGCTCCGGAGGCTCTCCTTGACTGACCCACTGCCTCTGAACCCACACTCCTTGGACCCCTTCTCCCACCAGGATCTCTCTGAGGCAGTTGCTAAGAGCTCCTCCCAGGTCCTCAACTGAAACAGAAGCTCCAGCCTTCCTCAGGGCTGGGGACAGGGCTATACCGAGGCCAGAGTCACGGAAGGGCTATGACTCAGGTAGACCCTAACACCCTCTCTCACCAGCCCATTCCCTGGAAATGTATACCAACCAGTGTCAGAACCCAAGCAGAAATCAAAGGAAGGTGCAAGAGTCTCAGGCTGTGCCCCTGGGCCACAGCCACACCAAAGGCTCCTGTTCATATGAAGCTCAAGGATAGATACAGCCTTGGGCTTGATGACCAGATAAAAGCACCAGCCATGGCCATCGGCCTGGGTCCCCCAGTTATCATGTACCCCCACAGTAGGAAGGAACATCTTTTCTTAAGAGTTGCCCAGTCCAAAGGTCCACAAGTCACAGGCAGACAGAGCTGGCCCTTGACCATGACAAACAGATACAGCTCAGGGCTCCTGATTATAACAGACAAATGATGACAGTCCCTGGTACTGAGAGATTCAGCCAGAGCTTGGAAAGGACAGATGGAGAGACCAGCTGGGGAGAGTGGCAGTGTTAGACTGAGAGCCACAGAGGCAGATGGACAGGCTTGGAGCCCCTGGCAGGGACCAAGACACAGCTGCTGCTGAGGTCAGGGTAAAAGGTGGCAGTTCCGTCCAGAGCTCAGCCCCAGAGGCTTCTGGAGCTTCTCCCTGTTGGCACTGTGATCAGAGACTTGAGAGGTAGTCTTTCTAGGGTAACAAGTCTCCCTACTCCATGGTCTCCAGGAAGGGAGCAGCCTCTCCCTGTCCCTAAAGCCAGACTCAAGAATCAATCCACTGCACAGTGCTCACTTCCCCTTCCCAAATTCGTGGGGCAGGGAAAGACTGCCCCATACTCCTCCTGGGGCCACCTACTCACAGCATGGTGGGCCTGCTTGTCCTGCGAATGGTCTTCTTAGGGACCACTGTGAGTGTCGACTCTGTAGACACAGTGTGAACGGTGCCAGGTGGAGACTGCAATCCTGAGTTCCCGTGGTTATTGGAGGGTGCTTAGGTCCAATTGGCCAGCTTTCCTCATAACCCACATGACTTCTGTGGCCCAGAGACCTGAGGGTTTATAAGGTCCTGGCCAAGGGGAGAGACTCCAGGCCAAGGAGAGAATGGGTGACTAGCCCTTTTCATAGGTAAGGAGACCGAGGCCAACTTGGACACACACATTTGGCTCTGAGTCCAAGAACCCCTTGGGAAGGGGTGAGATTTTTCCTACATTGAAGGGACCTTTGTGCGGAAATCATGACTACAATGCCTTCCTCATGTTGGGCTCCTGGGACAAAGACTCCAAGATGGAGATCAGCGAGCAGGGTTGCTTGTAGAAAGGAAGGAAAGGCAGCAATACTGACCAAATGAAAAGCTGGATTCAATGCAGTCACAACAAAACCTCAGATGACCCAAAGGAGAGTTCTAGAGCTGAGATAGTCCTTCAGAATCTTCCTAATTGGGGCAAGGAGGAGGTCAAGCCTTTATTCCTTTATGTTGATCAGTAATTGGATGTAAGCTGTCCCTGGGAGGAGCCATGACAAATATTATCAGCATGGAAAATATTTTCAGGCAGGAAAATCCCCAGAGAGAGGGATGGCCCCCTGAGAGTTGTCTCCCAGCAGCCCCCGCTAAGCTGCTTAAAAGAGAAGAGTTAGTGAGATGAGCTGCAGCCCCTGCTGGTTGTAGCAGATCTCAGGACCAAGACCGGTACTCACTTTCTTCTCTACTTTCCATCCAGATTTCCCCTTCCCATTGGTTATATGCTCATCCTGGTGGCTTTCCTGAGGGGTTTTCTGGTCTCATTTCATTTTCGCTTGAGGTTGCTGCACTTGTCTCTTTACTCTCAAAATTGGGGGAGGGAGTACTAAAGAGGCACCCAAGTGGATTTCACTGTGGAGCACCGTGTAGCGGGAGCCTTACCTCCTTCTGATGTTCAGGCTCAGGTGCCGCTGCTAAGATGGTGACTACCCTTCTTTTCTGCTGGTCCCTGGCCACGAGGACATCAGAGTGCCCAGGCAGAAGTCTTTGTCTGTAGTTTAACAGAACTCTGGCTGTGGCCCCTGGTGGAGGTGTTTCCTCTTAAGGAGCCACAGAATCCAGAACTGCAGAGATGGGAAGCACAAATTCCCCAAGTGGGTCACTGGTAAAGGGAGCCATTTCTGCTTCTACCCCTTGATTCTCAGACCTTTGTATTACACCTATTGGGACATAGTTCCATATAAGGGTCTTTGACTTATAGTGAGAATTGTGTTCTGGGTGATGGCTCATTATCCTTGTAAAGTACCATCCCCAAGATGACACTTCAACTACACCTTCGACAAGCTGTGGAAGGCTGGCAGCTGCTGGGTGGTGCAGTATGTGATGTGACCAGTCATGGACCTGCTCCTCCACATCCCTTCGTTTGACAAGATATTCTATGAAATCTCAGACTGGTGAATCAAAAACTCCGAAAGCCCTTAGATGGTGGTTTGGTCAAAGCCGTGCAGATACAAAAGGCAACTCCATACCTGGAATGTATATTTATTTTTGTCAAGAAGAATCATTGGCCCTTACAGGGTGTAAGAGGGCCAATGTAGTCAACGGGCAACCAAGTGGTCTGTTGATCTTGAGGCACAGTATTGTTTCTGGAGCTCAGGGTTGGCCTCTGTTGCTGGGAGTCTAGACATTTGAGTGGAAGTAGCTAGGTCAACTGTGGTAGGCCTCCATCTCTGGCCTCATAGCTACTACATTCATATACCCATTGAGCCAGCACTGGAGTACAATGACAGAAGCAGGATAGTATCAACTCGAGGAGTCATTATGTCTACCCAGTTATTGTACCTCTTTACTTGAGGTATGCTTCCTGATGGGCACTAACATGCAACATGAAGCTTTACAAACTTCATACCACTACCATTTTTCCATCACATGCTTCCATCCTAGACTTCCTTGTCTCAGGTTTTCTAGTCTTTCTCCTTCCAGGTCCCTGACCAGCCAAGCCATTTGCCACAGCTCACGAGTCCATATGTATTTTAACTTCAGTCTACCCCTCCATTTAAAGTTAATGGCCAGGTATATCACCTGAAGCTCTAGCCTACTGGATTTTTCCTTTTTCTAGGTCACTCCTGAGTGGAGCTGTAGTACAGTCACTAACCATTTTTGGTTTGACTCACATATTGATTTGACCTATTAGTGAACCAAGTCTGGGTTTTCAACTCCTGCACTTGCTGGTCCCCAGGGACTACCCACGTAGCCTTAGGTGTGAGTTGGGGGAGAGGTTCTGGTGCCATGGAAGTAATGACATAGGTTCTGGGTTACCTGTTTGTGTAACTTACTTGTGCCCTCCAATCTTGCACATACTTGATTCCAGATGTACAACTTCCTATTTGTAATAGGTGGCTCTAAGCCCACTTGACCTGATGACTTAGTAGGTCTGACAGAAGCCAACCCATCACAGGTAGTTCTAGCAGCATGGTCAATAAATCAGGCCCTCCAGCTCCACTAGCATTGAGTAGTGTAACAGAAGCTGCTTTCAAAAGGAATGCATAATCCCCAAACACAGATGCTATTGCTTTGCTCCAGAACCCTAGGTACATAATGTACTCTACTCCTAGTGATACCTTTAAAAACCACAGGGTCTGACGATTCCTGGATCTCAAATGGCAGGGCTACCTGTACCAGAGCCTGATCTACAAAGGACAGCCACAACTTTACTTCTTAGTGATGTTGGTGCTTTTCTTTCCAGCACATTGCTTATTTTGGTATCATCTGGGTACTTGGGTGTGTTTTCCAACCTTGCTTAATATATCCACTTTTGTACACCTGCTTCCTCCACAGTCTGCCATTGCGATGCTGGCACATCTCATTTATTTTTCCATGCATCTAGGAACCATTCTAATGGTGTATTTTCACCATATCCTGGGGTTCTTGCCAAAGTTTTAAATACTAATTTCTTGGCAAGTGGCCCCACAGCCATGAACTCCTTTATCCAAATTTCTGTTCTATCCTCTGGATCCAGAATCCAGTCCCATATTTATTCTCCCAACTCCTACTCATACTTGCTAGGTAGCTCCTGCATTCATTTTGAGGTATAGATCTTTTTCTCCCTTAGCAAGTCCAGCACACCCTGTAGCCAGGTTATGTTGTGACTTAATCATTGGCCTAGTGGCCAAGAATGGAAGTGGCAGTAGATTGTGGAAGGATGAGAGAATATGTTTTGCAGGACAGAGGACTCTGCATCATCTTCACTTAGGCAAGAGTTAGACTTCCTAACTCTTAATGGGAGTAAATGGGCCACTTATGTAGATTCAGAGGGTTCGGGGAAACCTGAAGATTCAATATTTTCAGATGTAACAAAGACTGTAGTGTCAGGGTCTCATTTTTTCCCAGCCAGAGCTCTGACCTTGGTATAAAAGACCTGCCTTGGCTGGGAGTTTAACCTTCTTTGGAGTCTCACTACTTTGACAAATAAGTTCTGGTTCTCAGCTTTTTCCTTCTCTTCCTAGGGCTTTCACACTTAGCTTTTAATTGCCAACTGATCACTCTAACCTTTCATTATCTTTTTCTAAGAGTCAGTCAAGCTTAGCAATGATTACCCAGTTCCATTGTTCTTAGAGTACTAATTCCTCCGTATTTCTTAAACACCTGATAAACTGCACCAGCTAATACATTTTTTCCCCAACAGGAATGCAAGTTTTAACTGCACTACTACCTTGTGGCTCTCTGTGCTTCACCTGTCAGCTGGGAAAGGCTGGGAAGCAATGGCAGCCAGATGGGTAATCCAGCTTGAGAATCTTAGCATCTCCCTTTCTAAAAAAAGTCACTCCTGGAACTAAACCCCCTAAGTTAGGTGTCATGAGAAGCAGACTCTGAGTCAAAGATTATTATGCAGGACCTTTATTAGGGAGAGCTCTTGGGATCAGTACTAGTGGAAAAGAGAGGCTGGAAGCAGGATTAGAGAGGGAGGTTGAGCTGCCAACAAAGGTTCCAGAAAAGGTTCCAGCGGAGCCCAGGGAACTCTCCTGTGATAGTCTTCAGAGTTTCACCAAGACAAGAGGGGAGTCATGCCTTTTAGGCCCTCACACTTATCAGTCACTAGGTATGAACTCCCAAGATAGAAGCAGGTGTGACCTTACACGAGGCAGTTTTCTTTAGCAGAGGCAAGTCCCTAAGAGTGTAGATAGCTGACACTGTCTTCTGGTAGCCCTCCCAGCAGCTACTGGAATAAATCTTTCATTCATAAATGGGGGTCTGGGATGTATATCAGAGCATCCACCACACTAACTTCAAAGTGCCATATGCAAAACTGGCTCCTGGGCACATGGGTCATAAGCCTGATGTTTAGAAATCTCCCATCAAGATTTTATTGCTTTAGCTAAGCCTCTTTCCTGTTGGGACATAGTAGCTCAGGAAAGGGCCTCACTCTACTGTTCTCAAGTACCTAACTCAGGATAAACAGCTTCAGGGTCCCCTTACCCTCCCTAATACTGAGTACTCACTGTGCCTCAGCCACCAGGTATGAGGGATACCCATCAGGCAATGAGCAGATTCAGCCCCATCTTGATCAGGAGGTTGAGGAGTTAGGTAGTTCCAGGGAAGCTCTTTAAAGAGAAGGGGACACATTTGCCGGGTGGCAAAGGGCCAGAGAGAACATGCTTGTGCCAGGATGCCTTACAAAGAGCCCTTCATTCATGGCAGGAAGCCTCGGGAGGGGTATGGCATCCTGGCCAGGGATACTGGAGTGGAAACTAAAGCCAGATGGGAGAATACTGGGCCCAAGAGCTCATAATTAGGGTGTCTCCATAGTGCTGGAATTTCTTCCCAGAGAAGGGCATGCAGAAGCATATCTGGGGAATACCATGAGTCTGAGGTGCTACGTATGGGATGGCCTGCTTGGTGGTGGTCCCTGATTTCACCCTTAGACCAAATTTGAGACATCTAGGATAGCCAAGGAGAAAAAGAACCAAGTGCTAAGACACTTGCAAACAGAGAAGGAAGCAGCTGAAGAAGAGGCCAGTAAGGATGAGTCACAGAGGAGAAAGCCGGAAGTGGTGGCATCATTCACTCAGGATTCAGAGACCAGAAAATACCTCTGGTCCTGGAGAGAGCAGTCAAGGTGAGTTGGCATCCGCTGGCAGGTGGGGTTAAGGGGCGATAGGGAATGAGGAGATGGCGTGTGTGGAGGAGGCCTGGTAACTTTGAACAGGCTGGATGTGGAGCAGGACTCATGTGAGAGAGAGTTGCCCTTGGCCTGCAGATCACCCCAGCCTCCCTTTCCATGCTCTCCCCAGATTCTTGCTGGGGTAGGACGGGCAGAAACTGTGGTCAGGTCCAGGTGCCAGCTCATGCCTGGGTTTCCCCAGGGGGCAGGTCCAACTGCTCCAGCCCTCAGCTCTTGCAGTTCTGAGCTCTTCTCCAGCTGGCCTGCATTGAGCTGTTTTGAAGGCTTGACAGAGAGCTATAGTACTTCTGTCCCATGGGACCTGCAGGAAAACCCCAGCTTTGACCCCAACCCCTTGACTAAGGCCTCCAGAATCTGGGCCAGAGGCCAGGGTGGGGCAAGCCACTGAATCAGGACAATAGTTTTCTGGCTTCCTTAGTTTGTGTGCACTGATCCTCTACGATCCGCACCCCAGAAGATGGCCCTGGTAGGAGTAGGAGGGTGAAGCCCACAGGGTCAGTAGAATGGCTTCACTTTCATCCTCGCCACAATCATGTGAGACAAAGGCCACAGCGCTCTCTTTCACAGGTGGTAAAACTGCTTGTCCACAGTCACATAGCCAGAGTGGCAGGGATGAGATCTGAACCCTCCTCTCAGAGACTCCTTGCCAGGTGCTCTTCCACAGGAGAAGCTTCCCTGCCATTTGTTGCAAACCAGTCAGGATAAGATACTGAGAGGGATGCCAGGCCTCTGTTATTCAGAATCCGGAGGAGAGCTAGGGCTGGGTGGGGCCTCGAAGTGGCCATCCCATGCCTGTCTCTGGACCCTCAGCTTGAGTCTTGCCTGGCCCATCCTTCACCCCGGCTGCCTCTCATACCTCTTATCTCAGCCTTCCAGAGCCTCGCTCCTCCTCGAGCCACCAGCCCCCACTTTCCACTGAGTCCCTCCTCTCAGGTGTCCCAGACTCTTCACAACCACCAGTGTGGTGGAGCCATTTTACCAACAGAGAGACTAAAACACAGTGAAGCACGGGAAACTAGGGCAGAGAGCACATGGATCCAATTCCTGCCCTAGGACAGGGCCCAAGTGTCCACGAATGGCAGCTAGAGACTGCAGCCACCCGGGTGAGGACACGGGTGAGGTCATGGGTGAGGTACCGGGGCAGCCCCATCTCCTGGGCCTTCACAGAGGGGATCTCCTCTCCTTGTTCCCCACAGGAAGCATGTGGTGCTGCCCGGCCAGACACAGGGGCCTGGGCATCCCCATAGAAGAGCCGTACCCTCTGGCCCTCTCCCCGTGCATGCAGCACTGACAGTCATGCTTATCTCAGAGCCCGGCTTCCTGCTGCTTTTAAAGAGACATGGCCTGATAGCTGGCTACCACCCTGCCAAGAGGCCCCTGACCCGTCTCCCCTGGTCACAGTGTGCTCGTACCTTGCTCAGGACCAAGGAGAGGCTCTCTCTCCTCCACTCATTACCCAGGTGACCCGAAGGACTGCCAAGCAGCCCAGTGGGCTCTTGTGAAAGGCAGATTGATGCATGAATGGATTGTTTCAAGACAGATTCTCTGCCTACTTGGTGCTTATGTTCTAGTGGGGGAAATAGTAAAGCAGAGCCCAAAAGGATTCCCCAGACAACATCAGAGATAAGGGCAATGGAGATCATAAACAGATCACGGCACAGAGACTTTGGAGTGATCAATGGGAGCCTGTCTGAGGAGGTGGCGTTCAGCTGAGACCTGACTGACAAGAAGGAGCTGCATTTACATTTTTAAAGGGTCACTTAGGCTACTGTGCCAGACAAAAGCATCAGCAGGGGGATCAGAGAGAAGGTTGTTATAACCGTCCTGCCAGGATGATCTATGAACTGGGCATTGGGCTACAGGAACAAGGGACAGAGGATGGAGCACAGGAGAAAGACAGGGCAGTGCTCAAGGCCGTGGCAGGTGGAGGCTCCTTGCCTCAACTTTCCCACGCTCTGCTTGTCGCTGACTGAGCTCTTGGAGGTTTCTGCCAAATGCCCCCGAAGAGAGTTGGAAGCAACCAGAAGAAAGTGAGGACAGACAGAGAAGGAACCCTGGGGATTGATTCAGCCGGGCTCTGTCTGAGTCACTCTGAAGGCCCCCTGATTCTGGTCACATGAGGAATTAGACACAGCAAGTACCCTTTTCCTGATATTCCTGTACTTGGAAGTGCTACAACTTTGAGGTGTGAATGCCACAGCTGCTTGCCCATCACATGCCTGCCACTTAGCTCCTTCACCTCACCTGACCATGACTCAGGCTGACACCCAGAGGGTAAAGCCCGGTGAGGCTGTAGCATGTTGGTCATCAGGTGCCCAAACTAGCACCCCCTCCATCCTCAGAAGGAGCAGCTTCTGAGCTCCTGGCCAGGCAGACCAGGGAAGAGAATTAGACAGAGGTTAGCAACACAGGGCTGGGGTCGGAGGGATGGCTGCCAGGAAGAGGAATAGTCAGTGGTAAGCAGAGGCTCCCTGCTCGCCACCTACTCACACCGTTGCTGCTCTCCACCAAGGAGAGCTCTCCTCTCTACTCAGCATGCGAGCCCCCAAGATACCAAAGCAGGAGGGCTGAGGTGTCAAGCTGAAAGGGACATAAACAGAGCCAAGGACAGTTGCAGCATAACTGGCAATATGCAGTGCTATGGGGGAATTCAGTGTGGGGGCAAAAATGATCCATTGCCAAAAGTCACTCCCATCAGCACACCTCAGTGGCTGTAGGCAGCAGGGGGCCTCTGTGACCCATCCAGTGATACTCTCCCTGGCCAGCTTAGCACCCTGCAGTGGGACTCCAAGGGTAAGACAGTACGAGATTGTATCATTTTTCAAGAATTGGAGTGTTTTGGGCTCTTAAGAATGAGCGCAGAGAAACATTGTTGGATCAGGACAATACTAGGGCTTCAAATCTAGAGGACCCCAAGGCTCAAATGCTCTGCTTCTGCACAATTTGATAGCTTTCTTGAGAGACGTGGAAACTTAAGCCAGTCTCGTGAACTATTTCATAGTCTGTGCATTTGGGATTTATTTGCTAATGCCCACACTGGCAAGTGCCCAAGAGCCATATCTCCAGAATTGAAACAGACTAAGGATGAGATCACTGTTCTCACATATGCCACTCCCATAGGCGACCCTTAAGTAGACTTTCTGGACATAAAGACTTTGTTATCCTGGAGCTGTCAAAGATGTCCCATACTTACCCTAAGCCTTTACACCATCAACCAATTTATAGATGCAGCATAAAAAAGAAAGCTTTTCCTACATTTCTGCCTGGACCAAAGGCGCTCTCTGAGAGTGAGTACCCGTATAGCAGGTGAGTGAGAACGAGCTCTGCTCTGCATCAGGGCAGCCAGCAACTTCAACGAAGATGGAAGTTTGGGCACTTCTGAGGAAGGTTATCTATTTTCCTAAGCTGTCGCCCTCTCACTGTGATTACAGCAGGGCCAGGCCGTCCCTCAGATAAAGCAATGTAACCATTGAAAACCTCACAAGAAAACCGATCTGTCACATGGGCCCTACACAAACCTTACTCCAACATTTCAGTGTCTGCTTAACAGTTAATCTATTGTCTTAAGAATGCTACTGATTGTTAAAAATCCAAACAAGCCCATGCTGGTGTGGCAGAGTTGGTTAGAACATCCTCCGGTAAACTGAAAGTTCACAGGTCTGATTCCTGGTCAGGGCACATGCCTAGGTTGTGGGTTTATTCCCCAGCTGGGACATGTACAAGAGGCAACGGATCAATGTTTCTCTCTCACATTGATGTCTCTCTCCCTCCCTCCCTACCCCTTTCTCTAAGATCAATGAACATGTCCTCAGGTGAGGATAAAAAACAAAAAAATCTAAACAAGTAAAGTACAAAGCATCCCATATATAGAGATGGCACTTACGTTTGCAATCCTTCAGGCACCTCTCTTTCTCTGTCCAGAGTCAAGTATACATTTATATCCCTTGAGAAAAATTTTCTTACTATACCTGTTATGACCTTTTTTGTTTTGTTCACTCAGTAATCGTAACGTGCCACATGCCGGCAATTTTATCGGGTCAAATGAGTCAAGGAGTTAAGAGGAAGTTGTGACCTTTGGTGTATCAGCTATTTTTAAAAAAATTTTCTTTAACAAACATTTATTGAGCTATTCTTGTGTACCAGGTGCTGCTGTGGGCACTGGGAATACAGCTTCCCCATAGAGTTTACGTCCTAGTGGAGGTGACCTCATGCGGATTCCCATGAGTTATTCCTTTTAATCCCCAAGCAATGCTATGATGTACATCCTGTTATAAGCTCCATCCAGTGCAGGAATCAGAAAGGTTAAGTAACTTACCTAATGTGTCAAGCTAGAAAGTGGTGTGGAGCCAGGGCTGGAGATCCCTGGAATTGCATGACTAGTCCAGTTCATTAGATGCCCCTACCGTAAATGTGCATTGTTGAGGGATCGGCTAACCACCTTTAGATAACAAACACTGTAGCTCCAGGAGAAACTCCTTCCCTAAATCTCTGTTCACTCTTATTGGCAGGTTTTGCTTCCTGCTCCTCTGACACCCGTAGAGTGACTTAACGTGAAAGGGCGATGCACAGAGAGGCTGCCTGGGCCTGAGGTGCCACTAAAGCAGGAACTCATTGGCACACAGAGAGTTTCAACATCACAGAGGAACCTTTGACAAATCGAAAGACCCTTTTAGTAACAGTGAAAGTTTTCTGAAGGGTGAGAAAACCTCTTGGGAGGAGGCTGTTTTGGCATCTGATTGGCTTATAAGTTCTACAGAAAGGCAATTAGTCAAATTGGCTTGGATGATTCCCAGTTGCTCATGCTTCACCTACCTGTATGAGACAGCAAAAGGGAAGGTGACACATAGAGCACTAGCTACATGCCAGGGAGAAGCACTTTCATATACCACCTTATTTAATTCTCACTTCAGCCCTGGGAAGTGGATATTACTATCTCATTTTACAGGTGAACTCCTCATCTTCCCCTTCAAACCTGCCCCATCTGTAACCTTCCTTATCTCAAGTCCCGTTAAGTCCTTCATTCCAGCTGCTCAGAGCAAAACCCTGGGAGTTGTCAGCGACACTGCTCCTTTTTCACGCCCCACATCTAATCCATCAGCGAATCCTGATGGCTCTCCTTTTGAAATACATCCAGAATCCTACATTTCTCACCACCTCTACTGCACTCACGATGAGTCAGGCCATTCTGATCTGCTGTCTAGAATATATGTCAGTGGACATCTAGCTAATTTCCCTGTTTCTACCTGTGCCTTGCTCTATGGCCTGTTCTCAACACAGCAGCCAAAGAGATCCTGTTACAGTCTAGGTTGGATCATGCTACTCTACTCAAAACTTGTCAGTGGCTCTGCATTTTACCAGAGCAAAATGGACTATGATGGCCCGCAAGGCTCAATGTCATCTGCCCCTTCATCTTTCCTCATCTCTGTCTTCTTCCCCTGTGTCCCCTCCCACTCACTCATGCGCTCCAGCCATGCCAACCCCCTGGCTCTGCCTTGAATGTTCCAGCCTCAGGAACTTTGCACTGGCTCTTCCCTCTGCCTGGAACAGCCTAAGTCTTTGACCACTTCCAAGTTTCTGCTCAGATGTTATTTCCTCATAGAGGTTAGCCCTGTCCACCCTATTTAAGACTGCAGTCCCTTCTGCTACCACTCCCAGCACCCCACATCCTCCTTATCTTGCTCTATTTTTTTTCTACAGTACCGATCACCTTCTAACACTTTACCAGGATTGCTGTCTATTTTGTGCCTCCCATGCTATGATACACATTTCTGAAGGCGGGAATACTTCTGTTTCCTCTACTGATGACTCCCAAGTACCTAAACTAGTATCTGTTACATAGAAAATGCTCAAGCAATATATGTTCAGTAAATGAATAAGTTAATGAATGACTGAACTAATGAGCAAATAAAGAGGGGCAAAACAAGCAGTTAGGAAACTGTCTAAGGTCTTAGAACTGGCAGGTGGCAGAGTCAGGAATTGGAGCCAGCTCTCTTGGACTCCAAAGATCAGTCTATTCCTACTAAATACTCCTCAGAAAGAATGAGGCAAAGGATCTGAAAGCAATTAACTTGTGGGACTTTTGCCTAAATGACAATCTGGTGCCCACTCAAGGCTGGTCCTGCCTCTAGCGGCACCTGCATCCTCGCCTAGATTCAATGCACAATTGCCTCAAAACCTGAGCAGTGGGCCTGAGTCACCTCAAAAGGTATCGACTGTGGTCAGCACCATTAGTTAGTGAGGGGAAAGTATAAGAAACAGTGTGAAAAGAAATCTGTGAAAGGTTACAGCAATGCCTGGGGTTTGCCCACCTGTGTTATTTAAAAGAGCCACTTCCCTGTGAACTTGTACTCTTGTTTTTCTAAGGGCAGAGTGGCCACCTCATTCCTACGTAGTTGTCCTCTCGATTTCTTTTCTGTAGTTTGGCTGTGCACCATCATTCGCCTGACAAGCCTCCCTCTAAACCTGCCCTGGGTGCAGTGTCTGCTCATTTGTCACTCCAGCCCCCCTACATGTGGCATGCCACACTCCTCCTGACTTCTACCACAAGAGGCTATACACTCCGCGAAGACAGTCCAAGGCTTGGAGGCTAAGTTATTTCTCGGATCCATCCTCTGACCCACAATCAGCACCAGAGGCCTGAGTAGAGTGGATGAGTGGGTTGTGTCACTTCATAGGCATAGCAAGGGCCCTTGGAGGCTCTGAAACATCTGGGACATTGGACCAATCTTTGGCCCCTCCAGAATCAAGGTAGTGTCCAGGACTTCACAAAAAGAGGGGTTACTTTCAAACCACCAACAAACTCACCTACCCAGTGGCCACATTAAGGCTGATTCTGATGGGAATAAGATGAGGAAAAGTCCAGTTCCTCCAGGCCCATCCCTTCCCCCCTGCCTCAAAGGCTGCAGCTCCTGCTTCCCCGTGTTCTTGTCTGCCACACACATGCCCCAACTGGGAGAGATCATCACAGAGGCCAAGCCAGATACAGCTGTAGGCTCGGGAAGAGAGGCCGGCTTAGAGGCCAGAGGAGACCCCTACTCTGGCCCTTTCCATTTAGGTAAATGCCACCAGCTGGCAACTGAGATGCACGACTGTTCCCATGGCTTTGGGGGCAGGGCTCCACCAGCTCCAGGAGTAGGAATGCCCCTTAGAGGCACCCTGTTGGGCCCAGGAGCTGGGAGGAGACAACCCAGGAGTGGGAAGAAGGGCTAACTAGGTAAAATCCCCACGGAGGGGTGGGCTGCACCTAATTCTGTCTCCCCAAGTGATGGCTGCCGTGGGGTTCCAGGTGTGAACACTACACAGCCCCATCTTTCTAATGAGTGAGGAGCTCTGGGCCCTGAGTGGTTTCCTGGAAGTTCTTTATGAAATACCTCTATTAATGTATTCCTTTGGCTTAAGACTCTCTCTTATTTTAAAATAAAAATACCCAGAAAGGCCATAGACTGGGCCCTCGGAGTTACTGATACCATAGAGTACAGGTGTCTACTTTGAGCGGACTTTGCGGGGAGCTACTCTCTATCTACATCCCTTCATTGTAACCTTAAGAGATTTCTTTCCCAAATGAAATCTCCCAGGGAGGACAAAGTGCTAAATCTCAGAATGGGGCTCTGAGGCTCCTCCACACACACTGCAGGCACACAGAGGGCCCGGCCTTTGCGCTGCAGTCCCGCTGCCAAGGCCTGACCTGAGGAGGCCGGGCTGCCGCGCTGACAACCTCTGTCAGCCTGCTGCAGCACAGGAACCAGGAGCTGGGGGTAGGGATCATTTTGGTGACTAATAACCTAATTGTGGAAAATTACAACTTCCTGAGCTGGGTCTATCAGAGGTGGCCACAAAACTCTTTATGATGTGGCCAAAAATTCCTCTTGCCACCACAGCCCTTGAAAATAGGTCAAAGACACCTTCTATGGAACCCTCAAAGCAGGACTTAGCGTACACCATCTAACTCTCTGTCATTAGGTGGCAAACACTGGGGCTTTTGCAAAAACACTCTCCTCCCCTCTGGGCATGAGTCCAGGCTTGGCTTCCGGCTGGCCATCAGTCTTGCCCTGATCAGTCCTCCTCAGGGCACTGACTGGCCAGAGAGAGAGCTGCCTGCTGTTTGCCCCGGAAATGTCTGTCTACAGCCTCTCTGGGGCAGAGTGTCTCCTCTTAAGTAGCAACCAAGATCTAGAGGCCTAACCTCATCTCCCAGGCTCACTCTAAAGCAGGGCAAGAGATAGGCAAGGCACTGACAGAAACCTCAGATATGTTTTCCCCATCTTTCCAGAGGCCCCA
This sequence comes from Pteronotus mesoamericanus, assembly GCF_021234165.1. Classification (NCBI taxonomy): domain Eukaryota; kingdom Metazoa; phylum Chordata; class Mammalia; order Chiroptera; family Mormoopidae; genus Pteronotus; species Pteronotus mesoamericanus. The sequence goes on along the minus strand of NW_026555084.1, from coordinate 29,133,317 downwards.
TGTTTATGGCAGGGGCTCATGGCTGGCTGCTGCCTGGATCAGACAGAGAGCTCCTTCCTTGCATGCTGGCATCCATGAGTAGTATGCTGCAGAAACCAGCACCTAGCTGAGCTCTGACACTGCTGTACTAACTGTAACCCTGGGCCATCTCTCTTAGTGGGACAAGGCCTGGCCGCTTCTCTGAGAATGGGGGTGGCATTCTCAGCTGCAGGGGTTGCTATGGAACCCCTAGGGAATAGGTCAGCAGAAGAAAATGGGCTTTGTAGGCCCTTGTGGGGGTGGGCAGGGAGCCCCAGTCTTCTATTTCCTGTGTTCTGGCCTTGGCAGAGATAGAACCCGTTCAGCTTTAAGGGTGCCAACCTCCAGCTTCAGGAGGACAGGACTCTCTGAAAGTTCTGTGCCTATTCCTCTGCTTCTTTTGTGTCTGCTGCTCCCAGCAGGAGCCCCAACACCCAGGGCTGAAGCAGTGATGGGACCTCTGGCACTCATAGTGGGTCTGAATGCCTTTCCTTCTAAGAGGCTTGGAAAGGGGCTGACCTGGAGAAGCACCCTACCTAAGTGCCTGCCATCTAAGATAACACTTCTCTTGGCCCAGAAGCCTCATCTCGTCTCTGGCCCAGGCATCAGCCTGAGTTGGGGCGGATGGGTCTGTCCTGAGGACCACTTGAGCCCCCAGGCAGTCCTCGCCAGGGATAAGAGGCCCTGTGTCAGCCTGGTCTTCAGCCAGCCTGTGCTGAGTCACAAGAGTCTGCCTGGAACTCAAGGCCAAAAACAGTGACTTAGGTAGCCTGGAATCCAGGGAAAACCAGCCCTGGCTTTCCACCCGAGAACCCTGCCCAGCTCAGCATGAGCTCACCCAGCTAGACAGTGACAATGACAATGGGAAATTGCCAGTCTCTTGTATTGAGAGAAGCAGGGGGCTGAGCCTTAAGCCTGAAACCACCCCTGAAACATTCTTTGAAAACCCCATATCAACTCATCTAAAATTAGCTTTCAGCATCTAAATCACTTCCTGTTAAGGAAACCGCAGATCTGATGCATCACCTAGAGTGCCTCTAGAGGGTGGGAGCAGGTGATATAGGGGTGCTGCACACAGAAAACCATGACACTCCAAAAGAGACACAGCAGTCACGGACCCTTCTCCCCCAAATGCACAAAGTACAGCTAAGCAGGGCCCCATAAGGCTGCTGCTTCAGGGACAGGGCCAGCCCAAGCATGCATGCACACACACACGTACACACACGTGACACACCCCCACATGCGCGCTTGTGCAGGCAGGCCAGAGACCTCTCCACTGCTGCAGAGACTAGCACATGCACAGCCCAAGCAGATCTCTGCATGCCCCTTCCAAGCAGGGAACTCACCAGGGAGAAGGGCGGTGTCTGGCCTGCTGGAGTCCTACAGCCCTGTCTCTGCTTCTCTGTGGCCCTGCCTCTTTATGCCTAATGAACTGTGAGCAAGGCTGTCCTAGTGCTTAGTGCTTAGCTTTCACTCATTGTTTCAGTCAGCTTTGTATACTAGGACTACCAGGAAACATCCTTAATAAAATCAAGGATTATGCCAAAAGTCTACAGCAAATATACTTTAACAGTGAAACATCAGAAGAAACTCCATTAAAGTCAGAAGCAAGATGACAATACCTGTTAACCATGCTTCTATTCAATACTGTATTTAAGTCCTAATAGCTATGTGGATTGAAAAAAAATACACTTGAAATTTGTAAATTGATGATAATGATTGTTATTGCTTGCTTTATGAAATGATTTATCTATCTACCTTTTGAGGTAGATATTAGTATCAAACCCATTTTTACAGATGAGGGAACTAAATAATAGAGATGATAAGGTACTTGACTAGTAAATGGGAGAGCCAGAATTTATACCCAGCCAGTCCAACTTCAGACTCTGTGCTTTAGTCACTGTATTACCTCTTGATGATGTGAGACTCTACACAGAAAACCCAGGAGATAAATGACATGGCTGGATAAAAGACCAACAAAAAATCAGCAGCTTTCTCCCATACACAAAAGTCAATTTTCCTCCAATTAGTTGATAAATTCTATCCCAAACCTATCAAAATCAAAATCCCTACAGAACTCCTCATGGATCCTGAAAGATTGATTGTAAAATTCATATGAAAGAATATTCAAGAATATTTTGAAAAAGAACTATAGTGGCAGATTTTCCCTATATGATATCAAAATGTGTTATAAAGCAACAGGAATTAAAACAGTATGGTAGTAGTACATAAATAAACAAATAAACCAATAAGCTAGACAAAGGGTTCAGAAACAGACCAATATATTTAGGGATTTATGGAATGAAATAAAGTCTAGATTCAGGGATGGGTGATAACGCTGACTTGGACTCTCTTTAAGGTTGCTTTTTTTTGGTTTATTCCTGAGGTAATAATAATAAGGATACAAAGGATATTTGTGAGATGAGAATGAACATGGGGTTGTGGCTTCCCATTGCCTTTCTTGCTTTTTCACAAAGGCATCCCCCAAAGTTCAATGCTCTTGGTTGGCAGTCTGCACAGAATGAGATGTCTACCAGGTCAGAAAAGCCCAGAAAAGCACTCCTTGCTTTTTATAATCCCACCCACGTCAGCACCAGAAACAGCTTACACTACCAAATAAAACACTAATTCTGCTCTTCAGAAAGCTGCATCACACATGCCTAGTAAGTATATTTTAGCCACTGAAATTTCTTGTTGCCAGTGTTCTGGGCTACCTGTCCTTCCTTCCCTAGCTGTAGAGTCTTGGAGTCTTCTTTTTACGTTTACTCTGGGTCTTTCAGTGAGCAGGTCTGAACCTACCACAAGTGGTGTTTCATATCAGTGTGAAACAGATGTCTCCTTCAATAAACAGTATTGAGACAACTGTTATTTAATTGGTTAGGAATACTTTTAGTTTTAAGTAAAAGGAAACTCAACAATAGAGTAAATAGAAATGTAGGTTGGATTTCAGAACAGGATCGATACCTTAGATTGATGATGTTAGCAAGAATTTGATTTCTTCTGCTCTCTCTACACTAGTTCATGCTAAGACCAAGTTCCCCTATGGGAGTAAGATGATTGTCAGTGGCAACTGATGCAGCAGTTTAAAAGAAAACAAAAAAAGTTTTTTTCTCAGAAGCTCCCAGCAAACATTATTTCATGCATCATTGGCCTCAAAGGGTCATTCACCATCTGAACCATGCATGCCCTGTAGCCAACGAGATGAATGGACTGTCTTAAGCCAAGTAGGATCCAGTTTAAGAGGTGAGAGTGAGAGCAATTCAACAAAGCTTCCACACAACTACCAATTAAGGAGAAAAGTAAAGCAAGGTCCTTCCTTATACCATTCACAAAAATAAAATCAGATACATTAAAACCCTTAATATAAAAAGTAAATATATTAGAAAATATAGAGTAATATGTTTCTGACCTTGGGGGAGACTGGAAGTCTCTATAAATAATATATTAAAAACAAAGTCATTAGAAAATTTATTTTATTTCATCAAAATAAAACATTTTGGTACAATAAAAGATACTATGAAAGACAAGTGAGACACTGGGAGAAAACATTTGTAACATTTGTAATAGACAAAGAATTACTATCTAGAGTATAAGGAGTATCAAAAAGTTAAGTAAAATCTTAACTTAAAGGACATGAGGAGATAATTAACAGAAGAAAACAAAAATGCTCAATGACTGTGCCAAAAATGTCTAGCATCACTAAGGAACTTGAGAAATGCAATAGTCAGAATTTCTTTACACAACATTTGATAATATCAAGACAATGGTTTCAACAGGCTGTTTGTGGGTGTATAATAATGTTAGTGCATCCAACTTCTCTCTGTAGATCAAGTTGACAGACTCCACTAAATGTAAATATATATACTCAATGAATCTTTAATTTCTTATGTTGTACCTACCCAAGAAAGATCCTTGCTCATCTGCTTAAGTATATGTAAGAATATTCATTGCAGCCTATTTACAACAATGAAATTTGGGAGATAAAATGTTCATCAACCAGAGATGAATAAATAAACTGATGTGTATGCATGCTAGAGAATATTGTGTAGCAATTTCAAAATGTACATGATCCCTCTGAACCAAGATGGAGTGATCTCTAAGAGGTGTCATTAGTTGATAACTGCAAAGTGATTAAAGTATCTTTATGAAAAAGAAAGACAGGGTCACTAAGTAAATGTATAGAAAAAGGTCTGGAAGTTAGAGTCCTAACTGAGAACTACGGTTTACTTGTGGGGACTGGGAGAGGAGACTGGGATCAGGAGAGGCAGTCAAAGGACACTTCATTTAGTTTTATGATTTTACGATCTTAAGACTAAATAACTTTCTTTTTTTATTTTATAGGAGGAGCATATTCTTGTAAGACATTACAAGAAAATGTAAGATGTTACAAGGGAATGTATTCATGTGTAATTTGGGTAATTTAAAAATTTTTTAAAAATAAAATCATTAGGAGTTGGCTAAGTAAAGACTAGAGTTTGGAGCCTGCTCCCTCTGCAAGGAGCCCTGTGGACAGGGGTGACTTGACTCCAGATGTCTCTGCTCACCTGCCAGGTCTCTGCCTAGATCGTGCCGCCATACTCATGCACCTCTCTGGCCCCTGATGCTGGGTGCATAGGCCATCTCTCTCCTGTATCACAGCTCAATGCCCACACGTAAGGGATGGAGGACAGGCAGAAGGTACTGGATAGCCAGGAGCCAGATGATAAGGCTCTCCTGTTGAAAGAAGTTCAAAAACAGAAAGAAAGAAAGGCCATGCATGGAAGGTCTAGTCCTGGCAGGCAGGTACTTGCATTCAGAGAGCATGTGTACTTTTCCCCATGTCCTCACCTTGCCTCTCAGCAGTCCCTCTACCCGCTGGGCTCTGTGTGCAGACTTTGAGAGATTGACTTCCTCAGAAAACCATGAGTCTGTGACAGTGACTAGAAAAAGGGATGAGTAGAAATCAAAACAGAACAGGAGCTGGAAAAGGACCAGGGGTAGGGGGAAAGGCCTACATCAGGAGCAGAGGTTCTATTCACATCCGTGGGTAGGAAAGGCAGATAAAGCCATTACCTACCTCCTTCTCCAACATGGAGCAAAATGTATGTATGTATTTATGTATTTATTCTTGACACTGTTACAGATGTTCTCCATTTCCCCCATCTCTGCCACCCTCCACCCATCCCCTACCCTCTAGAGCAAAAGGTCTTTTACCCACAGGGCTAATAATCCTAATTCCCGCTTCAGTTAACCAAGTAAGAGAGGAAAGAGCCTGCCCACCAGGCCAGGGCAAAGAAGGTCACTGTTTCCACTGGTGAGGCTCAAAAGGAGTTCAAGGCAGAGGGCAGGGCCCTCCCAAGGCATGGTCCGAAGGCCTAGGCTGAGATGGCTAGAGATGCTGATGCCACATCTGCAGGAAATGGAATCCTGGGGGTGGTGTGGTAAAGAAAAAAAAAACCCTCTGGTTTTAATAGATCCACTCCTAAGGTTACCCGAAAAGTTCAGACTAAAGTTATCACCCTCGCCTCCCTCCACCCACTCTACAATGACTTCAGAATTGTGGGAACCAAAGTGCTGCATCCAGGGAAAAAGAAGGACTTCCTTTGAGGTTAAGGTGTGAAATGACAAAGACTACAGTGTCTAAGAAGGCCTTCCCAATGCGGAGACTTCCTGCCTTTACCTCCAGAGCCTCCGCAGAGCCCGGGGAGGTGAGCTCTTCATCATGCTCTTAAAAGGAATAGATATGAAAAGTTTCTATTGTATCCTTTTAGAGCTGAGTGAGCTGCCATTAAATGAGAGATGGTCAGAAATGGGCTTATGTTCTTATTTATGACAGGCCCAAAGGGGCACAATATAAAAGAAAGGGACTTCTTTGTATAATAATGTGTTGTGTGTGTTTGCTAATCGTTACCAGATGGACACAACTGGAATAATAAAGAGGCATATCTGCTTCACACAGTGACAACGAAGAACTTACACTTGCCTTGGAGTACTTACATTCACACACCTGGACAGTCCTGCTGGAATTATTCTAGACCAGCATTTCAAATGCAAATTTCTGTGATGATGAGAATGTTCTATATCTGTGATATCCAATATAGGAAACACTAGCCACATGTGGCTAGTGAAAATTTGAAATATTAAGGCAATTAAAATTTTTAAATTTTATTTAATTAGTCACATTTAATTAAATTGCCATATATTGTTAGTGGTTATTGCATTGGACAGCTTAATTCTAGGTTGAATCTGTCCTGTTTGTTTGGATCAGAGTTTGCCAAAGAGTAGGAGAAGATGCACGGGAAGAGGCTGTTGGCAGAAACCACTACCAAAAACATGAGACAGAGCCCTCATGACAGATAAAGAGAGGAGCAAGCACCATGGAGGCATAAAGCACCTTCAGCACCTCAAATCTTCTCAAGCATCTGCTGCACACACAAAAACTTTGTACAAGTGATGTTTTCATAAAAGTCCAAGGAAAGGGGTGTATTAGCAAAACAGAGTGATGCAGAACAGGTATTGCAAATTCGTAATAGAACAGTCAGGGTAATCCTGATGACGTCTGGGTGAGACTTTCATGTCCACCCCCATTACTGAGAAGCCCCACTTTGGCAAGTGGTCAAAAGAAGCACCAGATTGGACACTATGTTAGTATAGGACTTCTCTGCCTTCCGTAGGCAAAAGAAGTTGAGCACGTCATCAGGCTCTTAAAAGGAATAGACAAGAAAAGGAGGCAGAGTGATGGGTTGAGGGAGCCCTCGACTTCCTAACCTTTAGACTATATGAAGATCTCTTGGGCCCTTTAGGCAAGGTGGTTCTTTAGAAGGTGCAAAAAATCTTAGAAATTTAGGCAGTGAGCCTAATAGTCACTCCTCACCATCTATCTCCACGGCATGAAGTGATAATATAATATTCCTTCCATTTATAATTTCTTAAGGCCAATTTTCACAAGCCATATGACAAGAATATTACATCCACCTTGTATACCCCAGGTCAGAGTTCAAGATGCAGAACTCCCCTTTCGGAAAAGTCATTATCTAAATAATTGTGGTCAAAGAGAATCAAAACTGCAAGTAAACAAAAAGAAACATCAATTGCCATGCTACACATTAAACACATATGAGATAGATTATGGAAAACTTCCTTAAAACACAAAGAAGAATTAATTCCAGAATGTAGAAATCTGGGAAGAGTATTACTCACATCTAGCAACAACAACAACAGCAGCAGCCAGATAAACTACATAACTGTATCTTTTTCTGTACCCATCAGAGATCTGAGGGCAATCAAAAAGCATAAAATCTAAGGAAAGACAGGTGTTACCAATGAGAGGTGGAACTTGAGCACAGGTTCAGCTGTGGCAGAGCACACATGTAAAGAAACTGGGTGACCCAGAAGTGGATTAAAAAACGCACATAAAAATTTTAAACAAATTGCTAAAGGTGAACTATCAGCTATGTGAGAGTATGGGACCCTGGGAGTTACAGACTCGAAGGAAACTCACACCTCTCGCACGCTTTTCTCCATAGAACTTCGCCGAGTTCTCACAAGAGAGGCTGGCCCTCTAACCCGGGAGCTCTCTCAGTGATCCTGTCCCTCCTCCTCTCTGGGACACCCATACTTGTCCTTATACCTTTGGTGGGTCTTGGGCAGAAGAGAGTATTATGTCCCTCCCACAGTGGTAGAATACTTCTAAAGATCTGGGACAAGATTATTTCCTGACCCTCCCAAAGGGCAACAGAGTTTTCAGCCTGTCCAAGACTGAGGCCGTACCAGGACAACACAGGATCCTCTCTGGCATCCACCAGGAGGTCATGGTGTGTGAGTTCCAGGCAGCAGCAGATTACTGCTGGGGCAGGGCGAGAGTGAATCGAGAAAAGCCTTCTGAGGTGCAAGTGCCCTGGGCAGTCTCAAAGCTGCAGATGGAGCGGGAATATTTTTAAAAACTTCTTGAAACTCAGCCTCTACCCTAAGCAAAATGTTTTGAAGCTGGACGTACACCAAAGGCAAACATAAAAATAAAATGTAATGCAGGTGCCCCAAGCCAAAGAGTTGCACCTGCATTTGTGATATTTTAGAAGAAAACCACCAGGAGGACCAGCAGATGTGGACATGCCATTTATAACTCATGTTACAGGGCAGTGCTTGTCGGGGGTGGGTCTGGCAAGAGAGACCACACCCACCTCCAGCCTTGATGCTACTTATTGAGGGAGGGAGAAGCAGCTGCATGTGAACATTCTACACTTTTGTGATAAACACAGGAGTCTTGAGATACAAGGGCCTCGAGGGGGCTAGGACATCCAAGTACAGACTGTTTTCCTCATTCCTTATGGCTGCTAACAAGGCAGCCATCTGTTCTCTGAGGTTGTGGAGGGGCCATGTCCTGAGTTACCCCATGCAAAACAAAACAAAAAAACCCTCAAACCTAAATTTTAACTAAATTGACTCAATTCTCTACAGTAATGGCTTAGGAGAAGAAAAACTGTGTACACTTCCAGAAAAAAAAATCCTAGTTACATCATGATCTAACACACTATATTACACATAAGGTAAGTATGCAATAAAAATTGCAATACACACCAAAAATGGCAAGAAAAAACACTGTTAAGAGACAAAGCAATTATCTGAAAAAAAATCAGGGAAAACCCAGATATTGGAATGATCCAATATGGAATTTAACATATTTATGATAAACAAGTTAAAGACAAGTGAAAAAAATAAATGACATGTATGAATATATGGGAAGTTTCAGCAGAAATATAGAAACCTAATAAAGCACCAAACAGAAATTCTAGAAATTAAAAAAAAATACAATAAGAGAGCTGAAGAGTGTCTTTGATAGGATCATTGCAGATTCAACACAGCCAAGAAAAGAATTAGGAACTTGAAGGTAGGGTAATATAAATTACTCAAAGTAAAACACAAAGATAAAAAGTGTGTACAACAACCAAGAACAGAGTATATAGCAACTGTGAGACAATATCAAATGGTCTAAGATATGTGTAATAAATAGATTCCCAGAAGGAGGAAATACAGTTAAAGAAACAGAAGAAACACTTATAGATAGGTTAAAAAAATAAATGTTAGCCAAGAATTGTCAGAAAATAATGAAAGACATAAATTAGAGATAAAAAAGCTCAGAAATCACACACAGGGTAAATACCTCCCCCACCAATCATGCTTACATGCATCATAGTCATATTGCTGAAAACCAAAGACAAAATCTTGAAGGCAAAAAAAGAAAAATGAAACACATTACACACAGAGAAGCAAGGACAAGAAATATGGCAAATTCAGAAACTATGTAACCCAGAAGACAATAGTGTGAGGTTGTGAAAGACTTGAAATAAAAAAAAAACAAAACTGTCAACAAAAATTTAAGATTCAGTGAAACAATCTTTTAAAACTGAAAGAAAAATAGACAGCTTTCCAAAAGAATTATTTTTTAGAACAGTTTTAGGTTCACTGAAAATCTGAGCAGAAAAGTCCAGAGAATTCCCAGATCCCCCTGCCCCTACCCATGTACAACCTCTCCTACTACTGACATCTTGCCCCACAGTAGTACCTGTGCTACAATTGAATCTAATTAGATACACTGTTATCATCCAAACTCTACCTTCTGCATTAGGGTTCACTCTTGGTGGTGTACATTTTATGCACTTGGACAAATATATAATGACATATATCCACCAGTATCATAGTGACTAGTTTCACTGCTCTAAAGATTCTCTGTGCTCAGCACCTTTCCTTCCCCCAACCCCTTATCTTTTTTACTGTCTCCATAGTTTTGACTTTCCCAAAATTTCATGTGGTTGGAGTCACATATTATGTAGCCTTTTAAGATTAAATTCTTCCATTTACAAATATGCTTTTTAAGGTTCACTCCTCCATGTCTTTTCGTGGCTTGACAGCTCATTTCTTTTTAGTGCTAAATTACAGTCCATTGTTTGGATGCACCACAGTTTATCTGATTTACCTACTGAAAGATAATCTCAATTGCTTTCAAGTGTCAGTAATTACAAATTAAGTTGCTATAAACATTTGTGTGCAGGTTTTTATGTGGACTTGTTTCAACTCATTTGGGAAAATACCAAAGAGTGTGGTTGCTGGATAATATGGTAAGACTATTTAGGTTTATAAGAAATTGCTGATCTTCCAAAGTGACTGTAAAGTCATTATTTTTATAGTTTGATTAATATTTACTATATTTTTTACTATTTTCCAAATTTTGCTTGTGTCCTTTGTTCTTATTTTTGTCTTCTACTCTTTTTCTGCCTTTTGTGATTTAAAGAATTTTATATAATTACATTTTCTCTCCTTAGCATACTAATTATACTTTTGTTTAGAGCTGTACTGAGGTATGAGTGATATATTACCTTTATAAAAACTTTTTCAGTGGTTGCCCTAGAGTTTGCAAAATATGTTTGTAACTAATAAAGTCCACTTTCAAATAACACTATGCCATGTCACAATAAGGTATTTTTTCCACTCTGGCTTCTTTCAAGATTTTTTCTTTACCTTTGATTTTCTGTGTTTGAGTATGATATGACTAGTTATAGTTTTGGGTATTTATCCTGTTTGTCATTCTCTGAGCTTCATGGGTCTGTGGTTTGGTGTTTGACATTAATTTGATGAAATTCTCAGTTATCAACCTTTAATATCTATCTTTTGCTCCTTTCTCTCTTTCTTGTCCTGGAATTCTGATTTTGTGTATTTTATATCTTTTGTAGTTGCTCCATAATTCTTTGATATTCTGGGATATTTTTAAGTTTTTTTCTCTTTGCCTTTCATTTTGGTTAGTTTCTATTGAAATATTTTCAAGCTCTCTGTTTCTCTCCTTGTCTGTATCCAGTAATCTGATAAGCCTATCAAAGGTATTCATTTGTATTATAGCATTTTTAATTTACAGCATTTTCTTTTGATTCTTGGAGTTTCCATCTCTCTGCTTACATGACGCACTTATCTTCCATGTTGTCCATTTTTTGCATTAGGGTCCTTTACAGTATTGACCATAGTTGTTTTAAATCTATGTTCTGGTAATTCCAACATCCCTGCCATATCTGGGGTCTAATTCGGATATTTGCTGTGTCTATTCAAATTGTTTTTTCCTTTTTGTATGCCTGTTGAAAAGAGGACATAATGTACTAAGTAAAAGGAACTCTGGTGAGTAGGCATTTAGTAAAGTAGTAGCAAGACATGGAGAGAGAGGAAGCATGTTAGAGTCCCATGACTGGTCTCAGCTCTTCTGGTGAGCCTGTGCCTCTTGACCATCAACTTCACCAAACTTTTCAGCTTCCCCCATGGGCGGAAGGGGCTGGGGGGCTGGAGTTTGGTATCTCCCCCCCGCCAGGCTGGTTAGGAGAAACTATTTTTATCAGAGCAAAACATGCTAAGGGCAGGCCTTGCTAAGGACAGAATCCTCTGGCCTAATTCAAAATGGTTTCCTTTCCTCTATACTTGCTGGATTCATGAGACGATTTTTCTATGATCTTCACTGTGGGAATTGGTAGAGTTCCTGAAGGTAAAACTCACAGAAGTTTGGGAGCCTTCTGGTGAGTAGGGGGATCGTCCCCTGGAGATTTTCTCTCTCAAGCTTGTTCTCCCTGAGTCTCCAGCAATTCGATGGTTGCAGTTTACCATTTCCACGGAGGTGGGTTTCTGCTCCAGTAAGCTGTAACTCTGTCTACCTGCCTCTCCAATTAATGGGCAAGAATTTTGCCCTGTAACTTCACTTCTCTGATGGATCAAAAAATGACTTGTTGATTTCTCAGTTTGTTCAGCCTTTTTTAGCTTGTTGTTGGGATGGAATGACAACTTCTAAGCTCTTTATATGCGTGACTGGAAACCAAATGTCTGAAATATGTTTTCATATTAAATAAAAGCTGATCACTCACCATATGCAGATCTGCCCCACAAAAATTTGGACCTACAGAAAGAAATAAAGGTGTCTGGAAAAGGAAAAGTGAAGATAAATATAAGATTTCTTTTCATATTTTTAATCACCTAAAAGATAATTGTCTAAAGCAAACATAGTAGCCAAGTATTATAAAATTGTAGTATATGGTAAAGTAAAATTCATAACTATAGCACAAAGTTGGGAGGAAGAAACAAAATATTATTATAAAGTTCTTAAACTACACATGAGGTAATAATACAGTTTTATTTAAAGAGTGATAGTGATTAATTAAAGGAGTAGATTGAAACCTCTAGGACAACCACTAAAGTTTGTTTAAAAGGGGTCAAAGTAATAAATTAATAGTGGAGATAAAATGGAATAATAAAAAATTGCCAATCCAAAAGCAAGCAGAAAAAGAGAAAAAAGAAAAAGGAGCAGGGGGAACAAATAGTGTCAAGTAAAAAAAAAAGGTAGATTTTAAAACAACTATATCATAATTATATTAAATATAAATTGTCTAAACACACTAATTAAAGATAGAGATTGTCAAATTGGATGAAAAAGCAAGACAATTATACACTGTCTACAAGAAACCCACTTTAAGTGTAATGATAGGTTAAAAGTAAAATGATGTCAAGAGAATGGAAGATAAGCCACAGACTGGGAAAAAAAATTTGCAAAATACATATCTGATAAAAGACTGTTATCCAAAATATACAAACAACTCAGTTAAAAAATGAGCAAAGTATTTGAATAGACCTTATCAAAGATATATAGAAGGCAAGTAAGCATATGATTCAGCTGGTTAGAGCATTGTCCAGATATGCCAAGGTTGCCAGTTCAATTCCTGGTCAGGGCACATACAAGAATCAACCAATGAATGCATAAATAAGTGAAACAACAAATCAGTCAATCTCTCTCTCTCCTCCCCCAAAATCAATAAATAAAAAAATTTTAAAAAGCATATGAAAAGATGCTCAACATCATATGTCATTAGGGAATCGCAAATTTAAACAATGAGATATAGTTCACATCTCTTGGAATGCTGAAAAACCAAAACACCAACACTACCAAATGTTAGAGCACAGTGCAACAGAAACTCCCATTCACCAATGGTGGAAATAAAAAATGGGACAGTTACTCTGGAAGATTGTTCGGTAGTTTCTTATAAAGCAAAAACACAGCTTTGCCATATGATCCAGATATGCTTCTTGGTATCTACCCAAATGAATGGAAGACTTCTGTCCACAAAAAACCCTGTGGGCAGATGCTGATAGCAGCTTTATTCATAATTGCCGAAACCTGAAAGCAACCAAGATGTCCTTCAGTAGGTAAATGGGAAAACAAACTATAATATGTCCATATAATGAAATATTATTCATTGATATAAAGAAATGAACTATGTGACCATGAAAATACAGAGCAGAATAAATCTTAGATGCATATTGCTAAATGAAAGAAGTCAATTTGAAAAGACTACATAATGAATGACTCTCAACTACATGACATTCGGGGAAAGGCAGAACTACGGAGAGTAAAAAGATCAGTGGTGGCCAGGAGTTCAGGAAGTGGGGAGGAATAAATAGGTGGAGCACAGAGAATTTTTAGAGCTGTGAAACTATTTGGTAGTTTACCATTACTTAGTAAAGTAATGGTGGATACATGTCATTATATATTTGTCAAAACCTATAGAACTATATAAAATAAAAAGTGAACCTTTGTAAACTGTGGATAGTAGTTAATAATAAAGTACCAATATTCGTTCATGGCCTGCAACAAAAGTATCACACTAACACAAGATGTTAATAGCAGAAACTGTGTGTGGGGTGGGGGGGCAGGACAAATGGTAAAACACTGTATTTCCTGCTTAGATTTTCTGTAAATCTAAAATTTCTCTTGTAAAAAGTCTACTAATTTTTAAAAAGTAAAATAATGGAAAATGATATACCATTAACCACAAATCAAAAGAAAGCTGGAGTGGCTACATTAATATCAGACACAATAGAATTTAGAACAAGAAATATTACCAGGTATAAGAGGGACATTACATGATAATAAAGGGGCAAATTAACCAAGAATATATAACAATCCAATTGTATATTCACCTAACAAAAGTTTTGAAACACATGAAACAAAATTGACAAAACTGAGTAGAAACAGAAAGATCCACAATTACAGTTAGACTTCAACATTCCTCAATAATTGATAGAACAAATAGAAAATAAAGATATAGAAACCTAAACAATTGGCCTGGTTGACATTTATAGTACATCCAACATGACAACAAAAAAATATGTTCTTTTCAAGTGTACATAAAACATTTACCAGGTATGCCACATTCTTTGCCAAAAAGGAATCATCAAGCAAATTTAAAACCAAAATCATAAAAACTATGTTCTCTGACCACACACAATAAAATTAGAAGTAAAAAATAATGGAAAGATATCTGGAAACCCCCTGAACATTTGGTAATTAAGCAACATGCTCCTAAGTAACTCATGCGTCAAAGTGGAAGTCATAAAGGAAATCAGAAAATATTTTGAATTGAATTTAAATGAACACATAACATATCCAGAGTTATGATGACCTTGACCAATGCATCAAGGTTTATACCACCAGCAACAAGTCACGTTGATGTCATGTGCCTCTAAAATTGTGCAACAAGAAGGGCACATTCCTTTCTAAAACCAGTAACTTTAGTCTTACCATAGGAAAACATCAGAAAAACCTAAGTGGGTGGCCCTTACATAAAATGTATGACCAGTACTCTTTAATAAAAATTGTTAATGCCATTGAAAACAGGAAATAATACATGAAAAATATGTGATGACTAAATGCACTATATATTCTGGGTTGGATCCTGGAACAGAAAAAGGACATTAGTAGAAAAGTTGCTGAAATCTGAATAAAGTCTGGGTCTTAAGGTAATACTATATCAATGTTAATTACTTAGTTTTAAAAAATATAGCATAATTGTATAAGTTGTTACCATTAGCAGGTGGCTGAGATATATATGCAGAAACTCTCTGTATTATCTTTGCAACTGTTATATAAATCTAAAATTATCCCAATACAAAAAGTCTTGTTAAATTTTTTGCATGATACAAGCAGAGCTAGCAAGGAAATGTATATAACTAAATGCTTATATTAGAATAGAAAAAAAGTGTCCAGTTAATAAACTTATCTTCCACCCTAAGAATATAGAAAAATACCAAATTAAATGCAAAGTAAGCAGAAGGAAATTTTTTGGTACAGGCAGAAATCAACAAAACTAGACACAGAGAAACAACACAGAAAACCCCATAAAAGCAAAAGTTAATTATTAGAAAAGATAAATAAAACACAAATTTCCAGTTAGACAATAATTACCTATATCAAAGGCAAAAGAAAGGCTATCACTACAGACCACTATGAAATTAATACATTCAACTTGAAAAAAAATGGAAATACTCCTTGAAAGACAAAAACTATCAAAAGTACATTCAAGAAGTAAATAACCTAAATAATCCTACTTATTAAAGTATATACCAACAAAGAAAACTCAGGGCACAAATAGGTTCATTGGTGGATTCTATCAAAATTTAAGAAAGAAATACAAGCAATTTTATACAAACTGTTCTGGAAAACAGGAGAGATGGAACACTTTCCAACTCATTTTATGAGGTCAGCATTGCCCTGATAACAAAAACAGAAATATATTATAGGAAAATAAAACTACGAGCCATCATTCTCTGTGAACATGGACACAAAAATTTACAATAGACATGAAAATCTATAATAAAATATTAGCAAATCAAGTGCATCAATATATCAAATAAATAACATCATGACTACGTGGGGTTTATCCCAGGAATGCAAGGTGAGTTCAACATTTAAAACTCCAAGTGAGGTTCCAGCTGAGATGGCAGCATAGGTGAATGTGGTACTTGGAACCTCCCGCAATGTATCAAAATTACAACTAAATTACAGAACAAGTATCATTCATAATCTCATGAAATCTAGTAAACAGCAGTCCTATATAATGATATACAGAAGTCACAATGAGATCTGTAGGAGGGATGGAGACATGGAACAAGCTGGTCCCACACCTATGTGTGGTGGGTGTCACATCTGAGTCTCCATCAACCTGGCTAACACTGATGGCCCCATCCTGGTGATTCTGAGACCCCACCCCATGCAACTTGTGGGCCCACCCAAGCTGTTTCCACTGGCTTGTCTATACAAATGGCTTCTCTTGCCTCATGCTTCAGACTTCCCTAAAATCTCTCCAACAAGCAGCGTCTGGCCTCTACATGCCATGTACTGATTGCTAAGCTGCCTCAGGCATTGCACTAGCAGCAGCTGGCCTTGGTTCAAAGCTTGGCCCTCTCCTGGGCATTTTCAAGCCCAGCACAAGCAGCAACATCTGCGGATCGCTCTATAGCTCATGCCAGGTGGCCCCAGGCAGGGCACAAGTGGTGGCTGACCTCCAGGGAGGCCCCAGAGCCAGTGCACCCAGTGGACAGCTTCAGGCCACACTGGATTACAATCCCTCACACCTCCATGGGTGACACACTCAAGGAGCAGACTTGGCTCCATACATTGGCCCCCGCACAGTATCCCCTCTGCTGCAGTTGCAACCAGTCCTCACAGCTGATCAGCTTGTGGGTCAATCCCTCCCAGTCAAATGCCAACAACCATCAAGGCTCAACTACAACAAGGCAGTGCACACAGCTCTCACAGAGGACCACTACTACATAAGGCCACTCTATCAAGACCGGGAGGCAGCAGCTCTAATACACAAACTAACATGGGGAAGCGGCCAAAATGGAGACAGAGAAACATGGCCCAAATGAAAGAAAATGAGAAATCTCTAGAAAAAGGAGTAAATGAAATGATGACAAGCAAACTACCAGATACAAAGTTCAAAACAATGGTGGTAAGAATGCTCAATGAACTTAGTGAGAAATTCAACAGCAAGAAAAAGGACATGAAAACCATAAAAAAGAACCAGCCAGAAATGAAGAATACACTAACTGAAATGAAAAATAAATTACAAGGAATCAACAGTGTAGTAGATGAAGCAGAAAATCAAATCAGTGATTTGGAATGTAAGAAAACAGAAAGCATGCAATCAAAACAGTAAAAAGACACCCTGGCCAGTGTGGTTCAGTTGGTTAGAGAATCATCCTGTATACCAAAAGGTCACAGGCTTGATTTCAGGTCAGGGCACATCCCTAAGTTGCGGATTCAGTCCCAGGTGGGGCACATATGAGAGGCAACCAATTGGTGTTTCTCCTTCACATCGATGTTTCTCTCCCTCCTTTTTCCTTCTGTCTAAAAATCAATAATAAGCATGTCCTTGTATGAGGATTTAAAAAAAAAACAAGCAAAAAGAAAAAAAGAATCCAAAAAATGAAGATAGTATAAGGTCCCCCTGAGACAACTTCAAGTGTATCAACACTCACATCATAGGAGTGTCAAGAAGAGAGGAGAGAGCAAGAAATTGAAAAATTAACAACAGAAAATTTCCCTAACCTGGTGAAGGAAATACACACACAAGTCCAGGAAGCACAGATGAATCCAAAAAGGCCCATGCCAAGACAAATCATAATTAAAATGCCAAGCAGTTAGTTACCAACAAGGGAGCTCCCATAAGACTGTCAGCTGATTATTCAACAGAAAGTTTGCAGGCCAGGAGGAACAGGTATAAAAATATTCCAAGTCATGAAAACCAAGGACCTATAACCCAGATTACTCTATCCAGCAAAGCTATCATTTAGAATCAAAGGGCAGATAAAGAGCTTCCAAGACAAGAAAAAGCTAAAGGAATTCATCATCACCGAACTGGTATTACAAGAAATGTTAAAAGGTCTTCTCTGAGAAGAATTTTTTTAAATAATCAAAAATATAAATAATAAATGGCCTTAAAAATGAAAAAAACTGAGAATGGATTAAGAAGTACACATTGGCCCTGGCTAGGTGAATCAGCTGGTTGGCACATTGTCCTATACACCAGATGGTTGTGGGTTTGTTTCCCAGTTAGGGCACATACATAGGTTGAAAGTTTAATCCCTGATAGGGGTGCATATGGAAGGCAACCGATATGTCTTTCTCTCACATCAGTGTTTCTCTCTCTCTCCTCCCCCTTATCTCTCTCTAAAATCAATAAGCATAACCTTGGGCGAGGATTTTTTTTAAAGTACAGATTGCTACAGAACAGTCATGGGGATGTAAAATACAGGGTAGGGAATATAGTCAGTAATTTCTAATAACTATGTATGGTGTCATATGGGTACATGATTTATCAGGATAACTAGTTATGTAATGTCTAATCAGTGGTGTGTACATCTGAAACTAATATAATAATGTATGCCAACTATAATTGAAAAATTAAAAAAAGAACAAAATTTTCCATTTGTGACAGCATGGATAGACCTAGAGGATAATATACTAAGTGAAATAAGTCAGTCAGAGAAAGAAAAACACCACATGATTATATTATTTCACTCATGTGAAATCTAAAGAACATATAAACAAACAAAAGAAAGAGATTCTGGTTGGCAGGAGGGGTTGGGGGACTGGGTGAAAAAGGTGAAGGGACTGAGTAGTACATATTGGTAGCTGCAAAATAGTCATGGTGATATAAAATGCAGCACAGGAAATATAGTCAGTAATATTGTAATAACTATGTATGGTGCCATTTGGGTAGTGGAAATATCAGGGAAAAACTCTGTAAAGTATATGAGTGTCTAACCACTATGCTGTATACCTGAAACTAATATGAAATAATATTGAATGTAAAGTGTAATTTAAAATAATTTTTTAAACTTCAGTAAATGTGTTCTAGTCAGGATGGTGGCATAGACAGACATGGATCACCTCTTCACACATCAAAATTACAACTAAAATACAGAACAACCATCACTCAGAACCATCAGAAACCGAGTTGAATGGGGGTCTGAAAACTACAGAATTAAAGAAACCACATCCATCCAGATAGGTAGGAGGGGCGTAGACAAGGAACTGGCTGGTCCCACACCCACATGTGGCGGATAAAAATTTGGGAGGGATATCTCAGGAGCAAGGAGTCCCAGCCCCACACCAGGCCCTTCAGCACCGGGTTCCAATGGCAGGAAAATAAGTCCCCACAACTTCTGGCTGCAAAACTCAGTGGGGACTGAGTCAATGGAAGAAACTTTTGAAGCCCTGAGCAGTTCCTCTTAAAGAACCCACCAAAGGACTAACCTACTCAGACTCACTCCCTCTGAGCTCCGGCACCAGGCGAGCAGCTTGAAAGCACCAGCATACTGGGAGAAACTAAAGTGAGGACCAAAGCGAGCAGAAGCCATTGTCCCTTTTCTAAACCCTGCCCTCACAGAGTCACCGAGCCACAGGGCCAGCATGCTGTTGCCATATCTGAGATTCCATTAACCTTGCTAACACAGTTTGACCCACCACGGAGATCCCCAGAGACTCCACCCAACCCTACTTATGGACCCATCCAAGCTGCTTTTCCATATGAATGGCTGGTCTTGGTTCATGCTGCACAACTTCTTAAATCCTCTCAAACAAGCCACAGCTGGCCTCAGTGAGTCCCAGGTCCCAGACTAGCAGCAGACAGCTTGGCCTCACTTGGGAATCTCCAAGTCCAGCACAAGTAGCATCCATTGCAGATGGCTTTATAGCTCAGGCAGGGTGGCCTGAGGCAAAATACAGGTGCAGGCTTATTTTGGCTCCACCACCCAGGAAGCCCAAGGGCCAGCACACCCAGCGGACAGTAGCAGACCACATGTGAGCATCACCACCCCACCCTACCCCTGCACAGCTGATCCTCCATGGAGGGCAGAGGTTGGTGGTGAGTGGTCACAGCCAATCCTTGCAGTTGACTGGCCTGGGTAAATCCCTGCCATTGATCCGCCAACAGCAACCAAGGCTCTACAAAAGGAGGGAGTACTCAGCCCACACAAAGGGTGCACTTCGAGTACCCAGCCTGGGTCATAGGGGAGGTTGTGCCACTGGACCATACAGGACACCTACTACGTTAGACCACACTACCAAGGCAGGGAGTCATAGCAGCTCACCTAATACATAGAAACAAACACAGGGAGGCTGCCAAAACAAGGAGACAAAGAAACATGGCCCAAATGAAAGAAGAGACCAAAACTCCGGAAAAAGAACTAAACAAAATGGAGATAAGTGATCTATCAGGTGCAGAGTTCAAAACACTGTTTAAAAGGATGCTCAAGAAAGTGAGAGCCTCAGCAGCATAAAAAAAGATCCAGCCAGAAACGAAGGATGCACTAACTGAAATTAAAAGGAAAAACAAAAACAATTTACAGGGAAACAACAGTAGAGTGGATGAAGCCGAGAAGCAAATCAATGGTTTGGAACATAAGGAAGCAAAAGACAACCAATCAGAACAAGAAGAAGAAAAAAAGAATTAAAAAAAAAACAAAAAACGAGGATAGTAGAAGGAGACTCTGGGACAACTTCAAGAGATCCAGCATTCACATCATAGGGGTGCCAGAAGGAGAAGAGCAAGAGCAAGAAATTGGACACCTACCTGAAAAAATAATGAAAGATAACTTCCCTAATTTGGTGAAGGAAATAGGCATACACATTCAGGAAGCACAGAGTCCCAAACAAGATGGATGCAAAGAGGCCCATGCCAAGACACATCATAATCAAAAGGCCAAAAGTTAAAGATAAAGAGAGGATCTTAAAAGCAGCAAGAGAAAAGAGGTCAGTTATCTACAGGGGCGCTCCCATATGACTGTCAGCTGATTTCTCAAAAGAAACTTTGCAGGCCAGCAGGGACTGGCAAGAAGTATTCAAAGTCATCAAAAGCAGGGACCTACAGCCAAGATTGCTCTACTCAGCAGAGCTATCATTTAGAATGGAAGGGCAGATAAAGAGCTTCCCAGACAAGGAAAAGCTAAAGGAGTTCATCATCACCAAACCATTATTACATGAAGTGTTAAAGGGACTTATTTAAGAAAGAGAAGATGATCAAAACTGTGAACAATAAAATGGCAGAAATATATATCTATCAACAACTGAACCTAAAAAACAAACTAAGCAAACAAGAACAGAAACAGAATCAGAGATATGGAGAACGAGTTGATGGCAGCCAGATGGGAGCGGAGATTGGGGGAATAGGTGAAAGGGTGAAGGGATTAAAAAGCACAAGTTGGTAGTTACAGAATAGTCATGGGTATGTACAGTACAGTCAAGGGAGAAGCCAAAGAACTTATATGTATGACCCATGGACATAAACAATGGTGCGGGGGGAGCTGGGTGAAGGAGGCAAAGGGGTAAAAATCAGGACAACTGTAGTAGCATAATCAATAAAATATAATTAAAAAAACATTCTGCATGCTTACTGATTTTTTTGTCTGCTCTTTTAGTAAGTTACTGAGAGGTCTGTTAGGCTTTCCCACTATGCTTGTGGTTTTCTCTGGTTATCTAGTTAATTTTGGATATATAATGTGGTATGGTACTAGGTACATACATATTTAGAATTGTTAAGTCTTCTACATGAATTTAACTTGTATCATTATGATACATTTATCACTTTTATCTTTAGTAGTAGTTTTTCTCTCAAAGCTTATTTGGTATTTTTGTGGTTTCATTTGATTTCTTTAGCCTAGTGTTTGCATGGTAGACAGAATGTTTACATTATACATTGTTTTACTTTAAAATCTTCTGTTCTAGGAGGAATCAAGATGGTGGAAAATAAGTGGAAGTCACGCTGACCTCATCCCAGGACCAACCTGGAATTGCAACTAAATTGTGGAGAAATAACCTGGAACAAACAACTGAACAACAGCGAGAGAGGAGCCTTGTAACCTCGGAGACAGAAGAATCGGCTTCAGTGCAGTCTAACTGGTAAGGAGTGCGGTAGAGACCTGAGAGGGCGGGAGGGGCACCCATGGCTGCAGCACCAGAAGGATATTGAAACAGCCAGTTAGATCCCCCTGAGGAAAGCGGGGTCTAAATCAAAAGCGAGGATCTCTAGCCCACAGCACCAGAGCCCAAAAAGTGCACGGAAAACAGCCAGCTGCGAAAAGTGGCAGGGTTGCTCTCTACCAGAGACAGGCAGCTGGAGACACAAAGAACTGTTTAAAGGGATAACGCATAAATTTTTAGTTGCAGCCACTTATCCTGGTCTCTGGCAAAGTTGGTGGCAGGGTGGGCTAGCGATGCTTGAGGAGAGATTGGGGAAGGAGGCTTTGAGGAGAGAAGCTGGTGGGATCTCGGTGCCAACTCATCCCCCACGGGGCAGCAGCCATCTTGCTCAGGAAGAGACCACACCCCCTTGAGTGGTGCTAGCATCAAAGGACCCAATAGCCCCGCCCCCAGGTGGGATTCCACCCCACCATGTGCTGTCTAAGTGTCTGCTGAGTGTAGAGTGGTAGCCACAGACAGTAGATCCCTCAATAAAGGGGACACAGAGATGTCTGACGACACTTGAGGAGAGACAGGGGACAGAGGCTTTGGGGAGAGAATGGAGAGAGTAGTCAGCGGGATCCCAGTGCAGAACCCTTCCCCATACGCACCAGCGTGAGAGGACCCAATAACCCTGCCCCCAGGAGGGACTCCGCCCCACCCTTAGCTGTCTAAGGTGGCCTGGTGAGTGCAGAGTGAATAGATTAACAGCTGAAGGAAACAGCCACAGACAATAGATTACCGAAGTCTTGAACAGACTGCCTACGGTCAGACAGGGACAGCATCTGACATCATCAGAGGCAGATCCGGAAAGTGAAAAAAACAGCGGTCTCCAACCATAGAAGTTCACACCACAAAGTCAGGAAATCAAGACAGATCAACTTAAGAAGCAGAAGCAAAAAAGAAGAGTCTCACAAATAATGGGAAGGCAAAGAAATACGCCCCACTCAAAGGGAAAGTAGGAATGCCCACAAAGAGAACTAAATGAAATAGAGGCAAGTAAACTTATCAGATATTGAGTTCAAAACAATGGTTCTAAGGAAGCTCAATGAGCTCAGTGAGCTCAGAGAGGATTACCAAAAACTACAGGGAAACTATGAGGAACTTTCTGCAAATTATATCAGCATGAAAAAGGACATAGAAACTATCAATAAGAGACAAGAGGAAATGAAGAATCCAATTTCTGAATTGAAGAACACAGTAGAAGGAATCAAAAGCAAGCTAAATGAAGCTGAGGACTGAATCAGTGAGCTGGAGGACAAGGTAGCAAAAAGCTCCCAGAAAGAGCAAGAAAATGAAAAAAGACTCAAAAAGAATGAAGAGGCGTTGAGGGAACTGCAGGACAACCTGAAACGTAATAATATCCATATAAGAGGGATACCAGAAGGAGAAGAGGATGAGGAAGGGACAGAGAACCTGTTTGAAAAAGTAATGATTGAAAACTTCCCTTATTGGAGGAGAGAAAAAGTCGCACAAGTCCAGGAAGCACAGAGGGTCCCACTCAAGAGGAACCCAATGAGGCCCACTCCAAGACACATCATCATTAAAATGGCAAATATCAAAGACAAACAGGGAATCCTAAAGCAAATAAGGGAGAAAGAGGTAGTGACATATAAGGGAGCCCCGATATGGCTAGCAGCTGACTTCTCAACAGAAACACTGCAAGCCAGAAGGGAATGGCAAGAAATATTCCAAGACATGAAAAGCAAAGGCCCGCAACCAAGTCTGCTCTACCCAGCAAGGCTCTCAATTAAAATGGAAGGCGAAATAAAGAGTTTCCCAGACAAAAGAAGGCTGAAAGAATACACCTCCACCAAACCAGCACTGCAAAATATGCTAAAGGGACTGCTTTAAGATGACAAAAGAGTTTCTGTGAATACTCAGTTCCTTTCAGAGTTGCCAATACTTGGTATTACCAATATTTTTAATACTCATTAATCTGATTGTGACTGATGTTATTTCAATTGTTCCTTTACTATTTGTTGAAACTAGGCCTGTTTTTGGTATATTTCTTGCCTATTTCTTTTTTTTTTTTTTAAAGCTTTAAATGACTTTTTGGTATTCTTTATCCATTTATTGATTAAAGGTTTGTAGAACTTTTTCCAAAAAAACCCCCAAAACCTATTAACCATGTTTTAGATGTGTTGCAAATACTTTTCTATTCTATTCCTTGTCTTTTAACTTTTTTATATGTATATTACTATATAGTTAAACGTTTAATATAGTCACATTGTCAATATTTACTTTGTAGCTCCTGAGTTTGAATATTTTACCTCAAGTCATGAAAAGTATTAGTTCTATTTTCTTCTAAAACTCCTTAGATTCTACACATTGATTTTTATCTCACCTGAATATTTCTTGTATAATGTGTGAAATAGGGCTCTATATTTGTTTTATTTAAGTAATAGTTGTCTATGCACCTTATTTGTTGAATAAGCCTTATTTTACCCATTCATTTGATATATCAACTTAATCATATATTGTTAGACAGATATATACATTTGCCTCTAGAATACTATTATATTTCATTGATCTAATTGATTATTTCTGTGCTGGTGTCATGTTGGTTTAATTGCTGAGACTTTATAATGGTTTTAAATTTTTTGAATATTTTATAATTAACTTTGACATTTAAAAAAATAAAATCTGTCTGCATTTAAGAAAGAAAGAAAGAATGAAGGAAAGAAAGAGAGATGGAACTCCTACCTTTTGCGACAACATGGATGGAACTGGAGAATATTAAGCTAAGTGAAATAAGCCAGTTGATGAAAGACAAATACCATATGATCTCACCTGTAAGTGGACTCTATTCAACAAAATAAACTAACGAACAAAATAAACCACAGGCACGGAAACATGGAGCAGACTGAAAGTGACCAGAGGGGATGGGGAAAGAGCACAATGGTGGAAAGAAGGGGAAGGGACTAGACAGAGAACATGTATGAATGACGCATGGACATGGACAATAGAGTGGGAATTGACTGTGGGAGTGGGGATGAGGGTGGGGTGGGTGGAGGGGGGTAAAGGGGTAAAAACTGAGACAACTGTAATAGAATAAACATGATTTATAAATTAAAAAAATTAAAATTAAAAAAACTTCTGTTCTTGTCTTTAATATAGATCTTATTAAGAATATATAGTTGGATATTTTAATTCAGTGTTACATTTTTTTGCATTTAGTCCACTTTTAATTAATGTAATTATTCATATATATATATATATATGGATTTTAATTACTATATTTTGCCATGTATAATGTGCTCCCATGTATTATGCACACCCACATTTTGTCCCAAACTTTAAGGAAAAAACATCTTTCATTTTAATTTTTTAATTTAATTATTTATATTTAGATACCTGTTTTTGTATTATAAAGGAATTTTAGCATTTATTTTTAATATATTTTGGAAGAAGAAATTTTATGTAACAAGTAATTACAAAACACAAGAATAGATACAAGGTATTTCAGGTACTACCCATGTATAATACACATCCTTATTTTTCCCTCAAAAATTTGGGCAAAAAGTATGCATTATACACAGTATAGTTTTTTCCTAAGTGCTGTTTTCCCAAGTGCTTTCTTTTTTTTCCATATGTTCATAGTTTTTACTTCTTCTCTTCTTTTAACTTTCATTTTATTATTCATATTCTCATTCTAGTAACTTGGAAGCTGTATATTCTCACAGGACTTTGAGTGGTTATTCTAAAGAAGCATGGCTTCCGTTTTTGATATATCTCTTCTAATATTATTGATATTACTGTCTCTTCCTAAATAATGCAAGGATTATAGAATGCTTTTAATTTATGCATTCCTCTTTCAATGTATGTTCCATTAATCTTATTTTTTACTAAATATTTGAAGATAACTTTGAGACTGTGCAAATATTGTTTTGTTTAAACTTTTTTGTAGTGACTTATTATTTTATTCTTGTTTATTTTATTACACTGGTCCCAATTTTTTCCACTTAGCCCTCCTCTATCCAGCCCAATCCCTGTTCCCACAGTCTATCCCCAAACCTGTTGTCCATGTCCATGGGTCACTCATACACGTTCTTAGACTAATCCCTTCCCATTCTTTCCCCTATTCCCGTCTCCTGCCCCTTCCTCTGGCAGCTATCAGTCTGTTCCCTGTTTCCATGTCTCCGGTTCTGTTTTGCTCATTAGTTTATTTTCTTTAAACTTTCACCCACTGATTTAAACATCCATTGGCAGGTCTTCCCTACAAGAGTAATTACTGTGGTGGTCTATTGGTGATTTTCTGTTTCCTTCATTTCTTCTACATTTATTTTTTAAATTATATTTTACTGATTATGCTATTACAGTTGTCCCAATTTTGGCCCCTTTGCCCCCCTCCACCCAGCACCCCCATCTCCCTCAGGCTACCTGCACATCTTTTGTTCATGTCCATGGGTCATACATATAAGTTCTTTGGCTACTCCATTTCCTATACTGTCCTTCAATCCCATGGCTATTCTGTAACTACCAATTTTTACTTCTTAATCCCTTCGCTTCTTCACCCTCTCCTCCACACACCTCTCATCTAGCAACCCTCAGAATGCTGTGTCCATGATTCTGTCTCTGTTGTTCTTGTTTGCTTAGTTTGTTTTTTAGGTTCAGTTGTTGATAGATATATATTTCTGCCATTTTATTGTTCACAGTTTTGATCATCTTCTCTTTCTTAAATAAGTCCCTTTAACACTTCATGTAATAATGGTTTGGTGATGATGAACTCCTTTAGCTTTTCCTTGTCTGGGAAGCTCTTTATCTGCCCTTCCATTCTAAATGATAGCTCTGCTGAGTAGAGCAATCTTGGCTGTAGGTCCCTGCTTTTGATGACTTTGAATACTTCTTGCCAGTCCCTGCTGGCCTGCAAAGTTTCTTTTGAGAAATCAGCTGACAGTCATATGGGAGCGCCCCTGTAGATAACTGACCTCTTTTCTCTTGCTGCTTTTAAGATCCTCTCTTTATCTTTAACTTTTGGCCTTTTGATTATGATGTGTCTTGGCATGGGCCTCTTTGCATCCATCTTGTTTGGGACTCTGTGCTTCCTGAATGTGTATGCCTATTTCCTTCACCAAATTAGGGAAGTTATCTTTCATTATTTTTTCAAGTAGGTGTCCAATTTCTTGCTCTTGCTCTTCTCCTTCTGGCACCCCTATGATGTGAATGCTGGATCTCTTGAAGTTGTCCCAGAGTCTCCTTCTACTATCCTCGTTTTTTTTTTTTTTTTTTTTAATTCTTTTTTTCTTCTTCTTGTTCTGATTGGTTGTCTTTTGCTTCCTTATGTTCCAAACCATTGATTTGCTTCTCGGCTTCATCCACTCTACTGTTGTTTCCCTGTAAATTGTTTTTGTTTTTCCTTTTAATTTCAGTTAGTGCATCCTTCGTTTCTGGCTGGATCTTTTTTTATGCTGCTGAGGCTCTCACTTTCTTGAGCATCCTTTTAAACAGTGTTTTGAACTCTGCACCTGATAGATCACTTATCTCCATTTTGTTTAGTTCTTTTTCCGGAGTTTTGGTCTCTTCTTTCATTTGGGCCATGTTTCTTTGTCTCCTTGTTTTGGCAGCCTCCCTGTGTTTGTTTCTATGTATTAGGTGAGCTGCTATGACTCCCTGCCTTGGTAGTGTGGTCTAACGTAGTAGGTGTCCTGTATGGTCCAGTGGCACAACCTCCCCTATGACCCAGGCTGGGTACTCGAAGTGCACCCTTTGTGTGGGCTGAGTACTCCCTCCTTTTGTAGAGCCTTGGTTGCTGTTGGCGGATCAATGGCAGGGATTTACCCAGGCCAGTCAACTGCAAGGATTGGCTGTGACCACTCACCACCAACCTCTGCCCTCCATGGAGGATCAGCTGTGCAGGGGACCACTCCACAGAGCTAGGCTTACTTCAGCAGGGCTCTGGTGCCTGCTTGTGTTCTGTCTGGGGCCTCTTGGCATAAGCTATAACGCAATTTGCAGCTGGCTGCTTCTTGTGCTAAGCTTGGAGGTACCCTAGCAAGGCTAGGCTGTGAACCAAGGCCAGCTGAGGCTAGTGCCAGGCCTAGGGCCACTTAGCAAATTACCGGGGCTTGCTGAGGCCAGCTGCTGCTGGGTTGAGAGAATTTAGGTAGATCAGAAGCAGGTGCTAAGACCAGTCATTCATATGGAAAAGCCACTGTTAACTGCTTGGGTGGGGCAGGGTCTCAGGGAATCATCAGGGCGGGGCAAACAGTGTGAGCCAGGTAGACAGAGTTTCATGTATGGTGCCTGCTATGCTTTGCGGCTCTCTGTGGGGAGGATTCAGAAGAGGAGCAATGGCCTCTGCCAGCAGTTCTGTCTTATAGAAAGGTGTCCCCCAGTTCCCACCCAGAGGTCCTCCATGTACCACTGGAGCCTTTCAAGCTGCTGCCCAAGTGCTGGAGCTCAGCAGGAGTTGAGTCTGAGTATGTCTGTGTGCATGCCCTTTAACAGGAACTGCCTGGGAATCCAACAGTTTCTTCCAACGGCTCAATCTCCACTGGTTTTTATAGCCAGAAGCCAGAGGGACTTATCTTTCCAGCACTGGAACCCTGGGATGGGGGGCCTGGTGTGGGGCTGAGACCCCTCATTCCACAGATACCCCTTCTGCTTTTTATCCACCACACACGGATGTGGGGCCAGCATGTTCTGTGTCTCTGCATTTCATTCCCTCCTACCAGTCTGGATGGACATTTCTTTTTTAACTCCACGGTTGCAGGACCTCCATTCAATTTGATTTTTGCTGGTTCTGAGTGATGGTTGTTCTATAGTTGAGTTGTAATTTTGATGTGGTTGTGCAAGGAGGTGAGCTGTGTTTACCTATGCTGCCATCTTAGAGGTACCTCAGGATATAGAATATTTGAACATGATTTACAAATATAATCTAATTGACATGTTAGAACATTACTCCCAATACTACACAGTATACAGGGTGGTACAAAAGTAGGTTTATGGTTGTGAGTGTACGAAACACAGAGTTTATTCTTGTATTATTATTTATTAATTATCGTATTATTTTCCATATGAACAACTATAAGCCTACTTTTGCTCCATCCTATACAGTCTAAGTTTGCTTTGAATATTTTCAAAATTTAACCATTTCTGGATCATTAAATAAAACAGACTATATTTTCTGGTCACAATATAATTAAATTAGAAATTAATAACAAAAGATCAGAAAAATCTCACAAATTTGGAAATTAAGAACTATGCTTCTATAATAAACCTATGGGTTAAAGAATAAAACACATGGTAAATAAGTATCTTGGACTAAGTAGCTATAACAATATCACATTAAATTGTGGGATGCAATTAAAACAGCATATTAATTAGAGGCAAATGTATTCATAGTTTAGGTGTTACTGTCACAAAGTTTTCTATTTGGGGTAGGGGGGGTGCCTCTTTTCCAGTCCTCTTAATGAAAGGAAGCAGGCTTTTCTTTCGGTCTTTTTTGTTGGTGCCTGTGGGCATTCCCAGGTTGCAGACTTTGCTAGCATCAAGCCTGATCTGTATGAGGCAAAGTGAAAACCCAGGGAACTCACTGCTGTGTGATTCCTTGTGTTCCAAGGTTCCTAGCTGGCCTGTCTTCTTCTTTCCACCCTTCAGAGTATTCTTATGTTTATTTTAAATGTAATGTCCAGACATTATAAATGCATTTAGTGAGAGGAACAGGAAAAAATTACTTCTACTCCATCTTTCCAGAAGCAGAAATCTCTCACAAGGGGCTTTTAAGGTACTGATTACATTGTCCTCTTTTTTTAACTTGGGTGGTGGTTACATGGGTGCTCACCTTATTAGTCTTTAAACTGTATGATTTATGCATACATCTGTGTATACACTTCACAATTTAAAAAATAAGCATCATTGTGAACTGTAATAGCATCACAGTTCTCATAACTCTCTATGAGGCAAGAGGAAACATCTCTTCCACTTTGCAGCAGGGACACTCAAGCTTGGAAAACACAAGAGAATATTTATTGGGCCTGTGTCACGACCCAAGGCCAGAGCTCTCTCCACTAATGTATTCACTACTTAACCTCCTTAGTTTGTCTTCCACAAAGGTGATGCTTAAGAAATGACGCACTTTGTGAAACTTCTCCACTCTTAAAACACAACCAAAATAAGGCTCTTCAAGGCTTTTTGCAGAGATACTTTATTTTTTAGGTTAAAGCTGCAACCAATGGAAACGCCATACAAATAAATGTGTAAACGAGGTATCAGAACTTGGCTTCACTAAAATATATTACAAATACAGCAATAGGCACAAGACAGCTTGATTCTATTGTAGCCATTCTGACCTTCTTCTCTGGGTACAGAGATGGCACCAACTAACAAGAGGCTGTCAGATCAGCTTGAATCCAGCTTGCCTGGGACCTGCCCTAGTCTGCACTCCCTCTGCTCCAGATGTTTACTTCTCCAAATTCTCACCTGATTGGGGCTAGGACACAGAAAGGTGTCTGTCACACTGTACTCAAAAATGTGGGCTTACAGCCAGGAAGGGGAAGAGGAAAAAAGGATGTCAACTTCTATTGACCCACGTGGCCTTAGGAACTCCTGTCCTTGCACACAGAACAACCTATTAGAAACTGAACAAGAACAAAGCGTGTTACAGTCCCATCTCTTCGTTCAGTAGCCAAAATTAATGACCCCATGTCCTGTGCTGACTTGAGACACAGCCTCAGGATTCAAGTTGTTCATGAGCTGGTGAGGAAGACAGATGTATAAACAGACAATTTCACATAATTCTGACAGTAACACAAGACAGGTAAGCCTACATTACCATGGGAGTGAAATCAGGAGCACCTAACTAGGTAACAGAGGAAAAAGAGACCCCAGAGCTGGAATATGAAGGTGCATAATTGTCCAGGGGAGAAGATGAACAGGCTATGACGGTTCCTATACTAAGGAGGTCCAGGCAGTGGGAACAGTATGAGAAACACAGAAAGGCATGATTCACCCTCATGTGTGTTAAGGACTCCAAGAAGCCTTATACTACTGAAAAGTGGAGGGTGCTAAGATAAGGATGAGGCAGCCTGTCACGATTGTGGAGGTGTGGGCCAGCAGAACAAATCTGTGTGCTGTGTGGATAGCAAAGCAGCACAGCTGGTGTTAGTGCTGTCTGTCACCCAAAGCTCTGTCTCAAACGCATATGAACCACTATTGCATTTCTCAACACAGACTCTTCCACAATGAATTTAAAAAAAAATCCATGTAATGCACTAATGAAGTCACAGTACTTTAAAAATATAATTTAACACAATTTTTAAAAATAATACCTGTACTGCCCTGGCTAGGTACCACAGTTGGTTGGAACATCATCCCGTACACCAAAAAGGTTGCAAGTTCGATCCCCGGTCGGGGCACGTACAGCAGGCAACCAATCAATGCTCTCTCACATCCATGTTTTTCTCTTCCTCACTCTCCTATCTCTCTAAAATCAATAAACATATCCTCAGGTGAGGATCTTTTTAAAAAAGCAGTATCTGTACTTAGTTGATAAAAAATCAAGTTGCTACAAGGCTTATATGATAAACAGCAATCTCCTACCTGTATTTTCCCACTGCCAATCCCAAAAGGATCACTTCTTTAATTGTTTCTTCTGATATTTATCTTCATTTTTCTAAGTAACATCCTTTTAATGCTGTTTACTGACTTTCAATTTTAGATCTTACATACTGATGGCCTACCATGGAAGACAGAAATGTGGAACTTTTCACACGACTCCTAAAATACATTTCCTCCCTCTAATCCCCCAATATAATTTAACTGCAGGTTTTAGTTAAATTAATATGTCATGTAAATATTGCTCACATATGAGCTACCTAACATTTCCTTTCTTGTACTTTTTCTTTTCCCTGGTCAGTAACTGCCTCATTTTCTTTCTCATTTGCTCAGTTTTCTGCGACCCTATCACTATCCCCAGAACTCTGTAGAAGGACTGACTCTAAACTCATCTCTCTGCCATCACTTCCTGTCACACGCTGGCCCAAGCCTCTCCGTGGTGCACCACAGCTGCCTCCAGATGCAGCTCAAGCTTCAGCTTCTGCGGTTTGGACCCAGCCTCATGTCTTGGTCCACAGGCCTCCCCTTAGCCAAGTGACAGAGGCAGCCAGTCCGCACAGCTGTGGGGCTGGTTTCACCCTGTGTGTGCCTTGTTCCTTGTGGGCCTTGCTTGCCTGAGGTACCCCTGCCTCTCTCTGACCCCAGTTCTCCCTCAGGGCTCCCTCAGAACCCTTGCCAGGGTCCACTGCTCTTTAGAGTCTAGTTAATAAGCCTCCCATAGTATTCTCAGAATGCTCAAGGGGCACTCAATGAATTGTCTTGGTACTCTCAATCAACTGAATAGGTAGAGAGCTGGATGGCTGAAAGAGCATTCTAAAATGTGTAGTGTAGAAAAATCCTTGTGTACAAGGAGGCTGTCTTGGATTTTTAAGAAGCTGGCAACAGTTCACTCCCAACTCAGAATCTAGGACTGATCACTAAAGCTCAACCTGAGGCCACATGGCTAATCACACATCTGAGATCACTCACCCTACTTGGCGGCCACAAGAACAGGACAAGCAGTGTGTCTCATTGGGTGGTCACCTTTGCCACTCTGCAAAAAGCAATACCAGAACAAGCTGTCCCCTGAAAAGAGATGGTCTATCAAAACACACCTTGGAGCCGTTTTGAGGGAACAAATCAGAGAGGGTCCCAGGAGAACACAATTTCTACACTCCAAAAGAGATGCCGCATGTGATAAAAAAGGATTGTTTTTGTTCAGAAAAATGTCCTCATCTATGTATTGCATATACCCACACCCCAGCTTCATGGAGGACTCCTGAAACTGCAACCTGAAAAGAAACACTCACTTCCTTGTGTACAAAGGGAGAGAACTCTGAAACTCCAGGGACAGTCCTCAGGCAGCCTCTACCCCTCACTATGTGGTGAATACCTGGAAACACACCTGTCCTTGCAGGGATTTCATGCTCCTTCTCCCAAAGTTAAGGGCCAAAAGATTGGAGTTAGGCAAGAAGCTCTGGAGGCCATCACAGTCAGTCAAGCAAGCCGAGGAATGGGGCAGGGAAACGGACAAGGCCAGAGCCCGAAGCAACCAGTGGCCTACAAAGAACAGAACATACCTTCTTGGGTGAAATCACAGTCCCCAGGTCTGAGAAGACAGTGGCACCACCAGCTTCTATGTCATTCATCTGGGAAAGCAAAGCACAGTTGTTGGCTCTTGTCACTCAAGGCAGTCAGAGTCTACATCCTGCTTGATGCAAGAGGGACTGGTGTGCACCAAGCTGTTTTTTCCCCACCATACATGGCCAGGCCTCACTGAGGATCAAGTTGGGCAAGAGATTTCTGGTCATTGGCTCTGAGGCCTTTCTGTTCCAAAAAGTGGGAACTGTTTCCTAGAACAAGATACTGGTTTCTATCACCACTTTTCCTGTGAGTCCTTCTCTTCTTCCTTGGACTCCTCAACCTGGTAGAGGTGCCCATCCTTCATTCCCCAAGGATTCACAAGCACCTGCGATGCAGTACAACAGTTCCCAACCCTGGACCACAGTGACAAATACAACAGATACAGCCTTCTCTGCCTCATAGCTGGAGCTCTCAGGTGTGCACTGTGGCTCTCAGCTTTGCTTCTGCCCTGATACACCGCATCAGTCAGAAAGGCTAACCACAGCAACCATATGCAG
The DNA here is from genome assembly GCF_021234165.1 of Pteronotus mesoamericanus. Classification (NCBI taxonomy): domain Eukaryota; kingdom Metazoa; phylum Chordata; class Mammalia; order Chiroptera; family Mormoopidae; genus Pteronotus; species Pteronotus mesoamericanus. Next base: position 29,099,819 of record NW_026555084.1, on the reverse strand, counting down.
AGGACTCATGAGACCTCGAGAGTAGATGAGAAGGGGTCCTGAGACCTCCAGATATCTCTACTGGAGTCTGATCTCTGAAGGAGTTAGTGCAAAGTCCAAGTGGAGGATATTTAAGCCAGAGATCATTCCATACTTCTCAGCCAGCTAATCTATTTCTTTAAAGGGACATCTCTCTGGACAAACCCCACACAGTCCCCACAAACCTACCATTCTCAGAATTCATGTAATACCTATGGGCTTCAGTAGTCTCTGGCCCCCAGCTAGTAAAGCCCTGCTGCTTTCCCTTCCTTATGCTGGTATCTCTGCTCCACTACTCATCTCTGTAGGCCTCAAGGATAGGCTTCTAGCTTTCTTCCAACCTTCTCTTCCTTGGGATCCATGAGAAATGTTCTATGGACACTCATCCTTCCCTGAGCCTGGGTAGCAGGGAACAGCATCAGGAGAGTCACTGAGCCTGGTTCTGTCTGCAGTTGTCCCAGGAACTGACCCCTTGCCTTGCCAGGAGCACTAGAAAAGTAGTAGTATTCTGACATATATTAAGTCATGTTCTTCTGTCCCTTGCAATCTAGTTACTTCTCCCTTTCTCAGCCTCTTTTCATCCAATTAGCCCAGGTATCACACCGCAAAGCCTATGACGTAGGTAGTGTGGTGAGCCATCCAGATGATGTCCTTTTTTAGACTGAGGTACACATTCCTGAAGCAGCTGCAAGTGTTAGGTGTTAATGGCTTTCAGCTACGTTCCTCTCCAGATATTGCCCTCATCTGAGAAGAACTGCCTCACCTACAGTTATCCAGCACCCTGGGGACAGCCTGCTTTCAATGTTTGGCTGATGCCAGAGTATGAAGGCCTAGGCATCTTGCCTCAGTTCAGGGCAAATGCAAAAGAGCTCCCCATGCAAATGACTAATGTCTGTGTTGTAACTACATCATAGTTCACCTTATTGTACTGCCCAACCCTGTTTCCCCTAATGCCTTACAGGTGATGTTTCTGAATGCAAATCTCCATTCAGAGTCTGTATCTAGGAAAACCTACCTGAGTGATCCTAAGACAGATTCTAAACTGGGATTTTGGCACTGGATCATCTGCCTGGTGACTGGCAGTGAGGACCCTATCACTGCCACTGGTGGTAGGTAGAATGTTTGCAGTCCCTGTTACAGTGCAATCATACGTATGTTCAAAATTTCACTAATGGTGAATTGGGATGGGATCCCAGTGGAAAAAAAATGGACCAGCTGGTGCAAATCTCAGGTGACTGAGAGATACAGGGGTGCAGCAGGTAAATTAATGTCTTCCCAAAGATGTCCCTGTCCTAATCTCTGGAATCCATAAACATGTCCTATTATACAGAAAAGAGGAGTTAAAGTTTCAGGTAAAATTAATGTTGCCAGTAAGATGACTTTATAAATTAAAGAGATTATTCTGGATTACTCAAGTGTGTCCAGTATAATCACAATGATTCTTTTAATGTGGAAGAGGGAGGCAAAAGGTCAGAATCAAGAGATATTTGATATTAATATACTGCTAGTTTTGAAAATAAAGAAGGGGTCTACAAGCTAAGGCATGCTGGCAGACTCTACAAGCTGTTAAAAGTAAAGAAAATGTTGCACAACAATCTGAATATACTCAATGCTACTGAACTTCACTCTTAAACTGGTTAAGATAGTAAATTTTATGTTATATGCACTTTACCACAATTTTTAAAAGGTAAGAAATGAAGCCTCCAGAGACAACAAAGAATACAGATATTACAGATTTAATTTAGAAAAGCCACTTAACAAGAAAACAATAATATCTAGAATAAATAACCATAACAACAAACCCAGGGGATAGGGAAAGTCTGATTTGCAGAGCAGACACATTACTTAAAATGCCCAATTTTCAAAAAATTACTAGATATGCAAAGAAATATGAGGTTGGCCTATACACAGGCAGAGTAGCAAAGAATGAAAACTGTCTCTGAGGACTAGGAAAAGACTTTAAATCAGCTACTTTAAACATGCTCAGAGAACTATAGGAAACCATGTCTAAAGAATTAAAATTATGACAATGATGTCTCACCAAAAACAGAATATCAATAAAGAGAAAGAAATTATTTTAAAAGGACCAAATAGAAATCTTACAGTTAAGTTCAATGATTGAAATTAAAATAAAATTAGAAGGTTGCTACAATAAAATTGAGCTTTCAGAAGAAAAAAATACCAAACATGAAGATAGAACAGTTGAGATTATCCTGTCTGAGAAACAGAAAGAAAAAGAATTTTAAAAATTAAGAGTGCCTGCCCTGACCAATATGACTCAGTTCATTGGGCATCGTCCTGCGAAGTCAAAGGTCACCAGTTCAATTCCTGGTCAGGGCACACGCCTGGGTTCAGGTTCAGTCCCTGGTTGGGGCATGTACAAGAGGCAACAGATCAATGTTTCTCTCTTGCATTGAGGTTTCTCTCCCTCTCTTTCTCCCTCCTTTACTCCTCTCTAAAAATAAATAAATAAAATCTTTTTTAAAAAAATTAAAGAGTGCCTTAGACACTTGTGTGAAACCACCCAGCATACCAACAGATACATAATGGGAGTATTAGAAGGAACGGAAGAGAGAAAGAGATAGAGAGAATATTTGAAAAATAATAACCAAAAACTTTTAAAGTTTTATGAAAGAACATTATTCTATACCTCCAAGAATCTCAAAAAATTCCAAATAGGATCAACTCAAAGAGATTCACATCTAGACACATTATAATAAAACTGCCCAAAGACAAAGAGAGAATCTTGAAAGTAACCAGAGATGAGTGACTCTTCATAAGCAAGGAATATTCAATAAAATTAACAATTTCTCATCAGAAAAATGGGAAGCCATAAGGCAGTGAGATGATATGTTCAAAGTGTTTGAAATATCTAACTAAGAAAAAAAAAAAAATCTGCCCTGGCTGGTGTGGCTCAGTGGATTGAGTACCGGCCTGCAAACCAAAGGGTCACTGGTTCAATTCCGAGTCAGGGCACATGCCTCGGTTGCAGGCCAGGTCCCCAGGAGAAGGCATGTGAGAGACAGCCACACATCGATGTTTCTCTCCCTCTCTCCCTCCCTTCCCCTCTAAGAATTAATAAATAAAATATTTTTTTAAAAAAGAAAAAATTTATTAACCAAAAATTCTACATTCAGAAAAACTGTCTGTAAAAAATGAGAAATACAAAATATTCCTAGGTAAACAAAAAGAATTTGTCACTAGCAAAACCTGCTATACAAGAAACATTAAAGAGAATCCTTCAGGTTGAACTGAAAGTACACTAGACCGTAACTCAAATTTACATAAAGAAATAAAGAGCACCAGTAAGGTGAACTACACAGTTAAATAAAAAAATAGTATATATGTATTTTTTAAAAGATTTTATTTATTTTTAGAGAGGGAGATGGTAGGAAGAAAAAGAGGGAGAGAAACATTAATGAACGAGAAAAATATCGATCTGTTGCCTCTTGCACACCCCCATACAGGGACATGGCCTGCAACCCAGGCATATTCCCTGACCAGGAATTGAACTGGCAACATTTCAGTTTGCAGAACGATGTCCCGCTCACTGAGCCACACCAATCAGGGCATAAATGTATTTCTAACACTTTTTTCCCCTCTGACTTAAAAGACAGCTGCATAAAGCAATAATTACAAATCTGTATCAATGGGCATCAAATATATAAAGATATGATATATGACAATAAAGCATACAGGAATAAGAGAACACAGCTAAAATTTTAAATACTATTGAAATTAAGATGGTATTAATTCAAACAAGATTGTTATAAGTTAGGATGTTAAATGTAATTCCTATGGTAACCACTCAGAAAATAACTAAAAAATATATACTAAAATCATCAAGAAAATAAAAATGTTACTCAAGAAGATATCTAATTAACAAAAACAAGATAGTAATGAAAGAACAATGGGAAAAAAAGACGTGACTATGTAAAATAAATAGAAAATGGCAAATGTAAATACTACCTTATCAATAATACATTATATGTAAATGGATTAAACTCTCCAATTAAGAGGTAAGAATGGCAGGATAGATCATATAACATGATCCAATTTATATGTATTTTTTTATAAAAGACACACCTAAAATTCAGAGACACAATTAAGTTGAAAATAAATGGGTTAAAATAGATAGAACATGCAAACAGTACCCAAAAGAGAGCTGTGAAAGCAGACATAACAGGTTTTAAGACAAAAATTGTAAAGAAGGATGTGTTACATTGATGCAAGAGTCAATCATCCTCCAAAAAGACAGAACAATTATAATCATATATGCACCTAAAAATAGAGTCCAAATACATATAGCAAAAACTGCTGTAACAGAAGAGAGGGAGAATCAAAAAATAATGAAAAATAAATATTAGAAAAAGGTGGAAACAACCCAAATGTCCATCAGCTGATGAATGGATAAACAAAATGTGGCATATCCGTACAATAGAATAGTATATTACTCAGCTATAAAAACTAATGAAATACTGATGCATGCTACAACACGAATGAACACTGAAAACATTAAGTGAATGAAGCCAGACACAAAGACCACATACTGTATGTTCTGTTTGAATGAAATGTCCAGAATAAACAAATCCACAGAGGCAGAAAATAGACTGGTGCTTGTCAGGGACTCGGAGAGGTTGAGGTGGCGGTGGCAGGGAGAATGGGGAATGACTGCTAATAGATGCAGGGCTTATTTTGGGGTAATGGAAACATTCTGGAATTAGTGGTGATGGCTGCACAAACCTATTTGTGTAATATACAAAAAACCACTGAATTGTACGCTTTAAAAGGGTGAATTCTATAGTATGTCGATCATCTCTTAATAAAAAAATAAATAAAAATTTTAAAAGGTTAGATCTACCCCATTTTTTAGGATGATGGAGAAGTCTCAATTTTGCAAACCATACCCCCCAGTATTTACTTCCACCTCCCTTCTGGTCACTATACCAATAACTATGTTGAGTTACAATACCCAGCTGAAAAGTTTATAAGGTTAAAAAAGAGAGTATACACTGAAGAAGCTACAGGACCTAGCCAACATGTTCCATCAAGATCTAATTATGGGATCTGGATCCTAAGGATGCTGGTTCAAGGAAGCAAGGTTGGCAGTGGCGGCCGGGGTGGGGTTTCTCTTGACATGTCAAATTGGCATGAATCTGTGTTTATTCTTATCTTGGGCCACATCTCTTTTGCACAATGTGAACCACTCAGAGCTCTGACCATTAGAAGGGTTACCGAAAACATTGCTTTTTAGGTCCACTTCCAATAGCAACAGCAATACATTTTTAGTTTGCACCCACATTTTGGGCTAACCCATCCATGAATCAATCTTAGACACTTTCCACTTTTGTCTTATGAGGACTACCACTGGGCCTGCCCCATCTTATGACTTGGCAGATATGATAGACTTGAACTCATGATGGGCAGCTCTGTTGCATAGTCACTTGATGTCCCATGGTTAAACACTCCATTTCTCCCAGGGTCCAGTAGCATACACAGAGCTGATTTTGAATGGTGTATAGTTTTTCCATGACTCTGCTGCAAAGCAAATGACCCTCATTCAGAGCTCAAGGGGTGATTTTTCTATTTTAGTTTGCCCTATACTCCACATAGCTTTGTTTGCCACCACACATACCTTTAGTGCAGTGGGGTACTTCTGGTTGTATGGAAGAATGACTTGTATCACAGCCTCAACCTACTGTGAAGCCCTTTCCTTCTAGGGGACCCACTTTAAAGCTGGCCAATTCTGTTTAGCTGGTAAACAAGCAGGAACAGTATTCTGAATTACAGCACATGCTACTATGGACCAACTACAGGATTCCCAACAGGACCCTGAATTTTCACAGGGTTTAGGACTCACCCGTGAAGATTATGACTTGCCAAGACTAATCTAGCTATGATTCCATTGGTTCCATCACACAGTCTACCACCCAGAAACTGGTAGCCCAACATAGTAGAGGAATGGTCTCTTGAAGATTCAGGGAAAGTGTCAGCTTAAACATTATACTCTTCACAGGCAGGGTCATCTTGCAGGATGCGCTATACACCCCAAATCAACAACTGTAATATGTAAAATACATGGGCCTGGGAACCTAGGGGTGGAGGGAGGAATAGCTCCACTTACTGCTACTCAGATTGACCCACTAGGAGAATTTGTTCTCTAACTCTACATGTTTAGGCTCTGTGAATCTAAAGCTACATTGCCCAATAAGCTAGCCACTGGCCACATGTGGCTGTTCAGATTTAAATATAATTAAGTTAAATTAAAATCTCAGTTCCTCAGTCATACCAGTTACATTTCAAGTGCTCAACAGCCACATGAGAAAATGGCTACATTAAATAGCACAAACACAGAACATTTCCAATACTGCAAAATGTTCTATTGGACAGCACTGTTCTACAGGACCTCGTTCCCAGAATGGACCACTTTTACTAGGGGATACTAGTCCTATTGAAATTTAAGCTATGACTGCTGCAATGTCACTCTGAACCCTTCATGCCAAGAGACCACAAGGCAATGAAAGGAGTCACTTTACTGGCAAGGGCCACTGATCCTGATCATCAAAACAGTGTAGCTGGTACACATAATGGAGATAAGGAAGATATGAAAATAATGGAGCTACTGCACTCAGGTGATCCACTGGAGGATTTCTTAGAACTCTAATTTTAAATTTTAATGGTAAATAGACAAGTGTATAATCCATGGCCTCAAAAGATAATAGTAAATAGGGGCTCAGACTCCTCAAGGATGAGGGTCTGGGTTAGGCTAACAGGTATGCCACCTACTCCAGCAGAAGGGCAAGCCTTACACATGAATCTGGGACACCTTAGCAATTTCCTGTGAGTAACCTGACAATGACTCAAGGTCCAAATGAGTATGCCCCAAATGCCTTGTTACTGTGCAAGTCTCCTTGTAGCACTGAAACAACTGCCACACCTAAGGGTTGGGAGACTAGGGCTGTCTGAGATTAGATTCCTCCAATTGTGGGAAAATAATGGCTAAAACTATTTTTTTAGTTTTAGCAACTGGCTGGTGTGGCTCTGTGGGCTTAGCATCATCCCATAAACCGAAAGGTCACTGGTTAGATTCCCAGTCAGGGCACATGCCTGGGTTGCTGGCCAGGCCCCTGGTTGGGGTTGGGGGAATGTGTGAGAGGCAACCGATCAATGTCATTCTCCCTCTCTCTAAAAATAAATAAATAAAGTATTATTTTTAAAAAAGAAAAATAGTGGCTAAAACAGAAAGGACTATCTACAAAAAATTCTTTGCCAAGTTTCCCCATCTCAGAGCCTTTGCACTTGCTATTTTTTATTTTATTTTATTTTTTTGCCTAGAATACTCAACTCGCAGAGTTTTCATACAGCTGGCTCATTATCATTCTAATGTCACATCTTTAAAAGAGGTTCTCCCTGATCAACAAACTCTTCCATCATAGATATGTTTCTTTTAAAAAAAAAATTGCATTTATTTTTAGAGAGAGGGGAGGGGAGGGAGAAAGAGAGGGAGAGAAACATGGATGTGAGAGAGACTTTGATCAGTTGCCCCCATACCCCTGTATGCACTCTGATGGGGGACTGAACCCACAACCCAGGCATGGGCCCCAACCAGGAATCAAACTGGTGACCTGCTTTGTGGGATGACACCCAATCAACTGACCCACACAGGTCAGGGCACAGATATATTTCTGCACATCAGTGATTCCTTTACATCTAATTAATTCTTTCATTAGATTTTTACAACATATACTGATATACTTACTGGTTTTTAATTTTTATAACTTATTGTTCAATTCCACCACTGGAATTTAACCTTCACAAGGGCAGAAACTGGTTTTATTCATTGCAATAGCCTCAGCACCTAGAACATCTGGCACATTGTAAGTGCCAGGTAAATATCTGCAAAATAACTGTTACAGAGGCTAACAAAACTAGATTGTAAGTTATGGACAGGTTATTTCAGTGCCTTCAAATGACCAGTAAGTCAGTGGGGACAAAAAGAAAAAACCTAAGGAAAATAACATGCCAAAAACATGTAGCCAGTTTCTAGCAGACTCAACATCAGAATCATGGTTTGGGGGTACTAAATGTCCTGCTCTTTTCACTGAATCACTGATAGAAAAGTGAATGACAGATACTGTAACTATTCTAAGAATGTAACCAGCAGCAATGAAGGTACATGCAGCAAGCAAAGAAAGTAAACTGTAATTAGTGTCAACTTTAATTACTATATGAGGTCTGTCTGGAAAAATCCGACCATTGTTAATATAACAAGAACAGTTTGTGTGACATCGATATAACCTGGCAGCCAAGGAGAGTGGACTGGAATGTGTATATGTGAACAATGACGACTTCACGGTATTAGTCAGTGCGGGCGGCAGACTCCGTTGAGTGAGCACATGTACTGTGTGGCCGTCGCCTTCAAAATAACTGAGTACAGGTGGTGGATCCTTGGCCAAAGGGGTCACAGAACTGCCCAGAGATCCCTGAGGAGAGACTGGAAACGGAGGCATTGGGGAAAGAACGGGAGGAGGAACCGGGGAGTCCCGACTCCTTCTCCTTTCCCTAGTCTCCATTGTGCAGGAAGAGGACACACCCCCAAAGAGCCAAAAGCTGAAAAACACACAATAGAGAGCCCAAAACCACCCAGTGCAGGCGTGCACACTTGCGCCAAGTGGCCGGCGAGGGTTGGCGAGTGTGTGTGTGGACCCATGCAGGCTGGCGAGGGCTCGCGGGGGCTGGCAAGGCCTCCCACAGGTTGGCACTGATGGGGCTTGCGAGGGAGTGTGCAGATCGGCGAGGGCAGGTGTAAATCGACCTGCGCGGGCACACAAATGCAGAGCAGTCCGCAGAAATAGTGGCTCCCAGGCCAAAGGGGTCACAGAGCTGCCCAGAGTCCCTGGAGGACAGACTGGAGACAGGATTAACCAGAGAGTCCTGGAGCTGACTTCCTCCCATTTCCATAGTCTCCATTTGGCGAGGGCAGGCAACGCATCCAAAGAGCCAAAAGCGGTGAAAGCACACAATAGAAGGCCCTAAACTGACCAGTGCCGGGGTGCCTGCCAGCCTTGGGGGCCAGACGAGTGCACGAGGTCTCAAAGAAGCCCCCTGGGCTGGGGCAAGCACAAGCGAGCCCAGGCAGGCGAGGGATCCTGCCGGGCCAGGAACGCATCAAGGAGCCGGTGAGAGAGTGTAGAGCGATCCACAGAAATAGTGGATCCCTGGCCAAAGGGGTCACAGAGCTGCCCAGAGCAGGAGTCAGACGCAGTAGACTCCTGGATGGCTCAAACAAATGACCCAAGGTCATATAGGGTCAACAACTGACATCATCAGAGGCAGGCCCAAAAGAAAAGTAAAGGAAAAAAATATATATATATATAAATAAATAAAAAGACCTGCCTACTACCATAGAAGTTTAATCCACAAAGTCAGGAAATCTAGACGGCCCAATTGAAGCAGAAGCAAAAATAAATAAATAAATAAATAAATAACTTAACAGACTCTCACGAAAATGGGAAGAAAAAGAAGTTCCCCCCAAATGAGTGGAAAAGGGGACTCCCCACAGAGAGAGCTAAATGAAATAGAGGCAAGGGAACTATCAGATACTGAATTCAAAACAATGGTTCTAAGGAAGCTCAATGAGCTCAGCCAGCTCAAAGAGAACTATGAGAAACTGCAGAGAAACTAGCAGGATCTTACAATAAACTATATCAACCTGGAAAAGGACACAGAAACTATCAAGAAGACACAAGAGGATATGAAGAATACCATTTCTGAACTGAAGAATGCAGTAGAAGGAATCAAAAGCAGGCTGGATGAAGCCGATGATCGAATCAGTGAGATGGAGGATAAGGTAGAAAAAAGCTCCCAGAAAGAACAAGAAATGGAGAAAAGACTCAAAAAGAATGAAGAGGCATTTAGGGAAGTGCAGGACAATCTGAAACACAATAATATCCTTATAATAGGGATACCAGAGGGAGGAGAAGAGGAGCAAGGGATAGAGAACCTCCTCAAAAAACTAATGATGGAAAATTTCCCTAATTTGAGGAGAGAAAGGGTCTCATGGATCCAGGAGGCACAGAGGACCCCACTCAAGAGGGACCCAAGGAGGTCCACTCCAAGACACATCATCATTAAAATGGCAACTATCAAAGACAAAGAGAGAATCCTCAAGGCAGCAAGGGAGAAGGAGAAAGTAACATACAAGGGGGCCCCTATATGCCTAGGAGCTGACTTCTCAACAGAAACACTACAAGCCAGAAGGGAATGGCAACAAATATTCCAAGTCATGAAAAGCAAGGGCCTACAGCCAAGGCTGCTCTACCCAGCAAGGCTCTCCATTAAAATAGAAGGAGAAATAAGGAGTTTCCCAGACAAAAGAAGGCTAAAAGAATACATCTCTACCAAACCAGCACTCCAAGATATGCTAAAGGGACTGGTTTAAGAAAATGAAGGAAAAGAGTGAGAAAGAGAAAAACACAGGTACAAAGAGAAAAAATGAATAAGTTTCTATCAGTAATAACTCTCAATATAAACGGACTAAATGCCCCAATCAAAAGACACAGGGTAGCTGAATGGATAAGGAAACATGACCCACACATATGCTGCCTACAAGAGACCCACCCCAAAGCAAAAGACCTACACAGACTGAAAGTAAAGGGATGGAAAAAAATATTCCAAGAAAATGGGCATGAGAAAAAGGCCAGGGTTGCCATACTTGTATCAGACAAAGTAGATTTCAAAACAAAGGCCATAAAAAGAGACCCAGAGGGGCACTTTATAATACTTAAAGGAAGAATCTATCAAGAAGACATAAACATTGTAAATTTATATGCTCCCAATATAGGAGCCCCAAGTATATAAGGAAATTGTTGGACGACTTCAAAAAAGATATAGACAGCAACACATTGATAGTAGGGGATTTCAACACCCCACTGTCAAAAATGGACAGATCTTCCAAACAAAACATTAATAAAGATATTGTGGAGCTGAATGACGCACTGAATCAAATAGACTTAACTGACATATATAGAACCTTACATCCCAAAGAAGAAAAATACACATTCTTTTCAAATGCTCATGTAACTTTTTCAAAGATAGACCACATGATAGGACACAAAGCAAACCTCAGCAAATTCAGGAAAACTGAAATAATACCAAACTTTTTCTCGGACCACAAGGGCTTGAAACTGGAAATCAACCTCAAAGAGAAACTTCAAAAACTTGCAAACTCAAGGAGACTGAACAGTAGACTATTAAACAATGAATGGGTCAATAATGAGATAAGAGAAGAAATCAAAAAGTTTCTGGAAACAAATGAAAGTGAACAGACAACAGTCCAAAACCTACGGGACACAGCAAAGGCAGTCCTGAGAGGGAAGTTCATAGCAATACAGGCTTAACTAAAAAAGATAGAAACATTTCAAATAAAAGACCTAACACTACAACTTCAGGAATTGGAGAAACAACAACAAATAAATCCCAGAGCAAGTAGAAGGAAGGAAATAGTCAAGATTAGAGCAAAACTGAATGACATAGAGACGAAAAGAACAATTCAAAGGATCAACCAATCCAGAAGCTGGTTCTTTGAAAAGATAAATAAAATGGACAAGCCTTTAAGCAGACTCATCAAGAAAAAAAGGGAGAGGACCCAAATTAATAATATCAGAAATGAAAGAGGAGAAATAACAACTGATACCACAGAAATACAAAGGATTGTCAGAAACTACTATGAACAATTATATGCCAAGAAATTTGAAAACCTTGATGAAATGGGCAAATTTTTAGAAAAGTATAATCTTCCAACACTGAAGAAAGAAGAAACAGAAAGCTTGAACAGACCGATAACAGCTGGGGAAATTGAAGCAGTAATCAAGAAACTCCCGGCACACAAAAGCCCAGGACCGGACTATTTCACAGGAGAATTTTACATAACACTTTAGGAAGAGCTAACCCCTGTTCTTCTCAGACTATTCCAAAAAATTCCAAGAGGAGGGAAGTCTCCCAGACTCTTTTTATGAGGCCAGCATCACCCTAATCCCAAAACCTGATAAAGACCCTACAAAGAAAGAAAACTACAGGCCAATTTTGCTGATGAACATAGATGCTAAAATCCTCAACAAAATATTGGCAAACCGCATCCAGCAATACATTCAAGAGATTATCCACCATGATCAAGTGGGATTCATCCCAGGGATGCAGGGATGGTTCAATATACGCAAGTCAATAAACGTAATACATCACATAAATAAAAGAAAAGACAAAAACCACATGATCATCTCGATAGACGCAGAAAAAGCATTCGATAAGGTACAGCACCCATTTATGATCAAAACACTCAGCAAAAGGGGAATAAATGGGGCATTCCTGAACATAATAGAGGCCATATATGAAAAACCTACAGCCAACATCATACTCAATGGGCAAAAACTAAAAGCTTTCCCACTAAGATCGGGAACACGACAAGGATGTCCGCTTTCACCACTTCTTTTCAACATCGTATTGGAAGTCCTAGCCACAGCGGTCAGCCAAGAAAAAGAACTAAAAGGCATCTAAATAGGAAAGGAAGAAGTAAAGCTATCATTGTTTGCAGATGACATGATAGTGTACATAGAGAACCCTGTAGACTCTACCAAAAAACTCCTCAACCTAATAAGTGAATTTGGCAAAACAGCAGGATACAAAGTCAATATTCAGAAATCAAAGGCATTTTTGTACACCAGCAATGAAATAGAAGAAGAAATCAGAAAAAAAATACCATTCAATATAGCAAGAAGAAAAATAAAGTACCTAGGAATAAATTTAACCAAAGAGGTAAAAGACCTGTACGTAGAAAACTATACAACATTGAAAAAAGAAATTAAGGAAGACACAAATAAATGGAAGCATATACCGTGCTCATGGATTGGAAGAATTAATATCATCAAAATGTCCATACTACCCAAAGCAATTTATGGATTCAACACAATCCCTATTAAGATACCAATGACATATTTCACAGAAATGGAACAGACATTTCAAAAATTTATATGGAACCATAAATGACCCCAGATAGCCGCAGCAATTTTGAGAAAGAAAAACAAAGTAGGAGGGATCACAATACCGGATGTCAAACTATACTACAAAGCCACCATACTCAAAACAATCTGGTACTGGCACAAGAACAGATCCATACACCAGTGGAACAGAATAGAAAGCCCAGAAATAAGCCCAGGTCTATATGGGCATCTAATATTTGACAAAGGGGCAGAAGCATAAAATGGAGGAATAATAGCCTTTCAACAAACGGTGTTGGGAGAGCTGGATGGCTACATGCAAAAAATTGAAATTGGATCATCAGCTGACACCATACACAAAAATAAACTCAAGATGGATAAAAGACTTAAATATAAGTCGCAACACCATCAAAGTCCTAGAGGAGAACACTGGCAGGAAACTCTCAGATATCCCACGCAGCAATATTTTCACTGATGTCTCCTAAAGCAAGGGACATAAAGGAAAGAATAAACAAGTGGGACCTCATCAAAATAAGAAGCTTCTGCACGGCTAAAGAAAACATCAGCAAAATGAAAAGGGAGCCAATATATGGGAAAATATATTCACTAATGATACATCAGATAGAGGTTTGATCTCCAAAATATATAAAGAACTCACTCGACTCCACTCCAAGAACACAAATGATCCAATCAAAAAATGGGCAAAGGACCTGGGCAGACGCTTTTCCAAGGAGGAGATACAGAGGGCCCAGAGACATTTGAAAGGATGCTCAGCATCACTAGCCATCAGAGAAATGCAGATCAAAACCACCATGAGGTACCACATCACACCGGTCAGAATGGCCATCATAAACAGATCAACAAACAACTGGTGCTGGCGAGGCTGTGGAGAAAAGGGAACACTAGTACACTGTTGGTGGGAATGCAGACTGGTGCAGCCATTGTGGAAAGCAGTGTGGAATTTCCTCAAAAAGCTGAAAGTGGAACTGCCTTTTGATCCAGTGATTCCCCTGCTGGGACTATACCCTAAGAATCCCAAAATGCCAATTCAAAAGAACCTATGCACCCCATTGTTCATAGCAGCACAATTTACAATAGCCAAGTGTTGGAAGCAACCTAAATGCCCATCAGCAGATGACTGGATCAAAAAATCATGGTACATTTACACAATGGAATACTACGCAGCAGAAAGAAAAAAAGAATTAATGAACTTTGCGACAGCATGGATGGAACTCGAGAGCATTATGCTAAGCGAAATAAGCCAGGAGACAAAAGACAAATACCATATGATCTCACCTATAAGTGGAACCTAACCAACAATACAAAGATGCAAGGAAAATAAGACCAGCAACACTGAAAAGAAAAGAAACCAACAGAGACAAGAGGGAAGGAGGGAGTGGGGGCAGGGGAAAAGGAAGGGAAGGAGAAAGTCAAGGAACATATAGCAAGGACTCATGGACAAAGCCAAAGTGGAAGAGTTGAGGGAGGGAGGGGGAAAGGGAAAGTGGTGGGGGGTAGGCAGAGACAAATGTATTTGAAAAAATTAATTAATTTAAAAAAAACAAAATAACTGAGTACAGCAACAACTCTGCATCAAATTTTGTGTTAAGCTTGAACATTCCTCTGCAGAAACTATTCAGATGATTCAGAAGGCCACAGCTATGGGCAACTGGTGATTGGCAGCTTCATCACACTAATATGTCTGTTCATGTATCACATCTCGTGCAGAGTTTTTGACAAAACATCAAATCACCCAGGTGACTCAGCCCCCCTACAGCCCAGATTTGGCTCCCTGTGACTTACAGCTTTTCTCTAAACTAAAATAACCTTTGAAAGGGAAGTGATTTCAGACCATCAATGAGATTCAGAAAAATATGATAGGGTGGGAGAACTGTATGAGGTCCCAAGATGCCTACTTTGAAGGGGACTGAGGCATCATTGTCCTTTGTACAATGTCTCTTGTATCTTCTTCAATAAATATCTCTATTTTTCATAGTATGTGGCTGGATACTTTCTGGACAGGCCCATACCTACCACCTCTTATCTTTGTAATTTGGGAGAAGACAACAAAACAACTCTCAAACATCCATGACAGCAGCAAAGACTGGGAGAGTTAGGAACATTAATTCACAAGAGAACCCAAACTATATTTCTTTTTTTAACTGATGTTTTCATTTTTATTGTTATTTATTTTACATTTTTTACTGTACTTTTTTCATTACCACTTATACCCCATACCCTCTTCCACCTCCACCCCATTCCACAATCACAAGCCTGTTGTCTGTGTCAAAACTAAACTATATTTCCATGTCACCATTACTCTTCTAAATTCTTCTTGTGGTACCATAAAGACAGTGCTCCAATGTCCATGCCAGAGAAAAGATGCAGGGTTTTGCTGTGAATAATCTGTACCTAGAACAATAGTGTTCTGGAAGCAGAACACTTCAAGAGGCCTAAAATGCCCTCTTTTTTAAATTAATTATTTTTTCTACTTTATCTTGGTGGAAACAGCAAATTTACACATTGTGACTATTAGTAATTGTGCTAAAGTAGACCACCCGTGTCAATTTCCCAAATTTTAATTATGCATTGTAACAAATATAACAAGTCATGCTCCAAAAAAAATCCTAAAAGAAAACTGGTTGTCCAAATCAAGCTCTTTTTTCCTCATCAATGATGCTATCATTAAAACAAACAAACATAAAAACAGAGAAGAATCAACAAAGAAACAATGACCTAAAGTGACAGACCAGATTGGATGGATTTAATTGATATTTACAAGACATTTCATCCCAGAGCAGCAGAATATACATTCTTCTCTAGTGCACGTGGAAAAGACTCTCAAAGACAGATCACATGGTAGGACACAAAATAAGTCTTAACAAATTCAAGAAGACTGAAATCTTATCAAGCATCTTCTTGGATCACAATGGCATGAAACTAGAAATCAACTACAATTTAAAAAAACCCTCAAGAACATTCAAACACATTGAGGCTAAATAGCATGTTATGAAACAGTAAGTGGGTTATCTATGAGATCCAGGAAGAAATAAAAAATTACCTGGAAACAAATGAAAATGAACACACAACTACTCCAAATCTGTGGAATCAGTGAGAGCAGTTCTGAGAGAGAAGTTCAGAGCATTAGAGGCCTACCTCAAGAAGAAAAAAATTCTTAAGTAAACAATCTAACCCTACATCTAAAAGAACTAGAGCCCTGGCTGGTGTGGCTCAGTGGGCTGAATGCTGGCCTGTGAACCAAAAAGTCGCTGGTTCAATTCCCAGTCAGGGCACATGCCTGGGTTGTTGGTCCAGGTCCTCAGTTGGGGTGTGTGAGAGGCGACCAATCAATGTGTCTCTCACACATTAATGTTTTTCCCTCTTTTTCTCCCTACCTTCCCCTCTCTTAAAAGTAAATAAATAAAATCTTAAAAGAACAGCCAACAGCTAACAAAGCCCAGAGTAAGTAGAAAGGAGGAAATAATAAAGATCAAAACAGAAATAAATGACAGAGAGACTAAAAAAAAAAAAAGATCAATAAAACCAAGAGTTGATTCTTTAAAAAGATAAACAAGATTGATGAACTTTTAACTAGACACATCAGGGAAAAAAAGAGAGAAGACTCAAAAAAAATAAAATCAGAAATGAAAAGGGTGCCCTGGTGGGTGTAGCTCAGTGGACTGACTGACAGCTTGTGAACTGAAAGGTCACTGGTTTGGTTCCTGGTCAGGGCACATGTCTGGGTTGCAGGCCAGGTCCCCAGATGGGGGAGTGCAAGAGGCAACTGATAGATGTTTCTCTTGTACATCAATGTAAAAATAAAATAAATAAATCCCTCTAAAAATAAATAAATCTTTTAAAAAATGAAAAAGGAGAAGTAACAACTGATGTCACAGAATAACAAAGGATTATAAGAAAATAACTATGAACAATTATATGCCAACATATTAGACAACCTGGGTGAAATGAACAAATTCCTACATACAATCTCCTAAACCTGAATCAGGAAACTTCAGAAAACTCAAATACATCTATTACAACTAATGAAACTGAAGCAGTAATCAAGAAACTCTCAGCAAACAAAAATCCTGGAACGGATGACTTCACAGATGAATTTTACTTAACATTCAAAGAAGAACGAACACCTGTCCTTCTCAAACTATTCCCAAAAATTCAAGAAAAGGAAGACTCCTGAGCTCATTTTATGAGGTAAGCAGTATCCTGATTCCAAAAGTGGACAAAGACATTGCAAAGAAAGAAAATTACAGGCCAATATCCCCAATGAACATAGATGCAAAAATCCTCAACAAAATATTGACAAACCAAACCCAACAATATATTAAAAAGATCATACACCATAATCAAGTGTGATTTATTCCTGGGAGGCAAGGTTGGTTCGATATCAACAAATCAATTCACATGATACACCTCATAAAGAAAATAAAGGGTAAGAATCATATAATCATACCAATAAATGCAGAAATGCATTTGGAAAATCCACACTCATTTATAATAAAAGTTCTCAGCAGAGTGGGAATAGAGAAAATGTACCTCAACATAATAAAGTCCATATATGACAAAACCACAGCTAACATCATATTCAATAGGAAAAAACTAAAAGTGTTTCCCTTAAGATTAGGAGCAAGGCAGGAATGTCTATTTTCACCATTCTAATTAAGCACTGTACTGGAAGCCCTATCCACAGCAATCAAAAAGGAGGAAGAAATAAAAGGCAACCAAATTGAAAAAAAAAGAAGTAAAACTGTCATTATTTTCAGAGGACATATACTATATATAGAAAATCCAAAAGATTCCACCAAACAACCTCAAGAACTGATAAATGACTTCAGTAAAGCATCAGGTTACAAAATAAATACACAGAAATCTGTTGCATTTTTATACAACAAAAACAAATATCACAAAAGGAAGCTAAGAAAGGAATCCTAGGTACAATTGCATTTAAAAAAAAACAAAACCTAGCAATGAATTTAACCAAGAAGGTAAAAGACTGTACTCAGAAAGTTATAAAACACTGAGGAAATAAACTGAAGAGGATACAACTAAATGGAAGCATATATTGTTCTCATAGATAGGAAAAATTTACATAATTAAAATGTCTGTATTACCCCAAGCAATCTACAGACTCAATGCCATTCCTACTAAAATACCAATGGCACTTTCCGTAGAACTAGAATAATCCAAAAACCTACATGGGACCATAAAAGATCCCAAATAGGCACAGCAGTCTTAAATAAGAAGAAAAAAGTTGGTGGTACCATGCTACTTAATATCAAAGTGTACTACAAGACTATAGTAATAAAACATAGTACTGGCATAAAAACAGATACATGGATCAATGGAAAAGAATAGAATGCCAAGAAATAAACCTGCACCGATATGGTCGATTAAAATATGACAATAGAGGCCAGAACATACAATAAGGTAAAGACAGTCTAGTCAATAAATAGCATTGGGAAAATTGGACAGATACATGTAAAAAATAAAACTAGACCACCTTTTCTGCACCATATGTAAGAACAAACTCACAATGGATAAAGGACTTAAATATAAGACTTGAAACTATAGAATTCCTCGAAGAAATACAGGCAGTGAACTCTCTGACATTTTTCTCAGTGATTTTTTTTTCTGATATATCTCCTTGAGCAAAAGAAACAAAAGAAAAAATAAACAAATGGGACTATACCAAACTAAAATGGTTTTGCACAGCGGAGGAAACCATCAACAAAACATACAACCTACTGAATGAGAGATATTCATCAATGATACATCCAATAGTGAGTTAACAACCAAAATTTATAAAGAGCTCATACAACTTAACACGAAAAAAAAAAAACACCCTTAAACAATCCGATTTAAAAATGGACAAAAAGCCTGAATAGAGCCTTCTTCAAAGAAAACATGTAAATGGCCAATAGACATATAAAAGATGTTCAATATCACTAATCATCAGAGAGAAAGCAAATTAAAACCACAATAAGATATAACCTCACAGCTGTCAGAATGGCTATTGTCAACAAATCAACAAACAAGTGTGGTAAAGATGTGGAGAAAAGGAAACCCCTGTGCCGTGTTGGTGGGAACGCAGACTGGTGCAGTCACTGTGGAAAACAGTAGGGAGGGTCCTCAAACAATTAAAAATAAAACTGCCTTGTGACAAAGCAATTCCACTTCTGGGAATATATACAAAGAAACCCAAAACACTAATTCAAAAGAATAAAAGCACCCCTATGTTCATTGCTGCATTATTTATAGTAGCTAAGATACAGAAGCAAAACAAGTACCCATCAATAGATGAGTGACTAAAAAAGCTGTGGTACATATATACAATGGAATACTACTCAGCCATAAAAAGAATGAAATCTTACTTTTTGTGACAACATGGATGGACCTAGGGAGTATTATGCTAAGTGAAATAAGCTAGCCAGAGAAAGACAAACATAATAGATTTCACTTATATGTAGAAACTAAGGAATAAAGTAAATGAACAAAAATGAAACAGACTCTTAGATACAGAGAACAGACTAGTGGTTGCCAGAGGGCATGGAAGTTGTGAAGGTGGATGAAAAAGGTGAAGGAATCAAGCAGTACAAACTGGTAGTTACAAAATAGTCATGAGGATGTAAAGAACAACACAGGGAATAGAGTTGATAATATTGTAATAACTAAGTATGGTGTCAGATGGATATTTAAAATATCAGGGATCATTTCATAAATCAGATGATTGTTAAACCACTATGCTGTATACCTGAATCAAGTATAAAATAATACTGAATGTCTACTGTAGTTGAAAAATAAAACTTAAAAATACTCTCTTTAAGATGCTTAAAGAGCTAAAGAAAGGCATGAACAAAGACAGGAAAAAATTATATCAACAAAATGAGAATATTAATAAAGAGGTAGAGAGTAAAAAAACAGCCTGAAAGGAACTATGTAGTTGAAAAGTACAACAGCTGAAATGAAAAAAAATTATTTTGAGGTGTTTAAAAGCAGATCTGAACAAGCAGGAAAAAAAACAGACTTTAACTCCAAAGAGGTTTGAAGACTAAGAAGGACATTATGTATTAATAAAAGGTTCATTTTCAAGGAGCAACAGCTTGAGACAAATATTCTAACCCATTTACCAAAAAGCATAGTGAATTAAATACTTCATATAATTTACTTTGAAAGGGATTTCTTTCCAGGTTATATTTCCAGTTTTGTCTAATTAAGAAATTTGATGGGTAAGAGGATACAAAAACTGTTGAAGTAATAATGATTGTTATGTTATCTAATTGACCTCTATAAGTGCCTGCTTTCAAAATAAACTGACAATGAAGATTGTATATGTCTATAAACATTTTCTAGTTTTTGGATTAGTGGATTTTTATTTATTGTTTTATTTTTTTTACAACAAAATTCTGGATATTTATTTTGTATCCTGCTACTTTACTTAATTTATCAGTTCCAGTAGTTTTTTGTTGGAATCTTTTTTTTTAATTTATTTACTTTTTAAATACATTTGTCTCTGCCTCTCGCCCACCTCTTTCCCTTGCCCCCTCCCTCCTTCCCTCCCTCAGCTCTTCCCCTTTGGTTTTGTCCATGAGTCCTTGCTATATGTTCCTTGACTTTCCCCTTCCCTTCCCTTTTCCTGCCCGCCCCCTTCCCTCTTGTCTCTGTTGATTTCTTTTCCTTTCAGTGTTGCTGGTCATATTTTCCTTGCATCTTTGCATTGTTGGTTAGGTTCCACTTATAGGTGAGATCATATGGTATTTGTCTTTCGCCTCCTGGCTTACTTCTTTGAAAATGTACTTGTCCTAAACAAGGTTGCTGATGTCATGGATAGAAGTTCACATCCTGGGAGAGGTTTACAGCTGAAGCCAAGACAAGGTGTATCTGATTCAGTCCTGAGGCAGAAAAACTGGATGAAGCAGTTTTTTTTTTCCCTTCCCCTTTACAGTGGTGTGTGATTTGTGCAACAGCTTTGGCTTTGCAAATAGGGAAGTGTCAGCACTAAATCAGCTTTACTCTAAAGGCACAGTGTGCCTGTGTTTCTCAGCTCTGATACCCAAGTCCAAGACCATTTTACTTCAAGTGGAACACACACACAGAGCAAACATGCTCAAGGTCTGGCATACATATTCTTTATTTTCTATTGCAAGAACCATTTTCCTTGTTCAGAATGAGGCATAGTACCCATTCATGTTTCAGAACAGTAAACTCCATGAAAAAAAATGTTCAAAGAACCATTATTTTTAAAAGAGAAGATGTTATGTAATCAGTATTTATGGGATGGATAATCAAATATGTGTGTGTGGGGGGACGGGGGGGAAGGGTGGCCGCCTAGGTTTACCTTCCTGTACAGTTTTTTTTTTGTGTAATGGCCAGATTTCTATGGCATAAGGTAGTGAACAGTTAACCCAAGTAACCATATTCCATAAATTTTCTTCAATTACAGTATTTCAAGCAGCAATAAAGTTGGGGGACTGATAGTAATTTAGATTATTCCTTCTTTTTTTGTTTTATTTTGGTGGAATAAGTAGCAAACAATTTCATATATGTCATTGTTATTATTTCGCAGTTCAACACAGCTTATTTTTGTTGAAACAAGATTCAATAATTTAATAAGGAATACCTGAATTGCCCAGGTGCCTGTAGTGAAATGAAGTGTGGATTTTTCTTTCCCTCTATCTTATGCTATTAAAGACAGATTCACAATTATAAAAAAATAAATAAATAAAATAGAATAAAAGGTTCAATACAGCAAGAAGATATAACAATTATAAACATTAACAGATCCTCAAAATACAGGAAGCAAAAATTGACAAAACAGAAGGTAAAATAGATAGTTCTAAAAAAGTAGCTGAATATTTCAAAACTCCATCTTTAGTAATGGATAGATCAACCCAACAGGAGATAACTTGAACAGCACAATAAGCCAGATACATTTAAGAGACATGTACAAAACAATCCACCATCAATAGCAGAACACTCTTCTCAAGTGCACATTCTTCTCCAGCATACATGGGACATTCTCCAGGACAGATCATATGTTAGGTCAAAAGTAAGCCACATCATATTTGAAAAAATATGTTATCATACAAAGTATCTTCTCTGATTAGAAGAGGATGAGGTTAGAGATCAATAACAGAAGGTAAACAGGATAAGTAAACAATATGGAGAAATTAACAGTATACTCTTAAACAACCAATTGGTAAAAGAAAAATTACAACATGTTAAAATGAATAAAAATGAAAACACAACATATCAAAAGTTAATGGGATGAATTAAAAGCACTGGTAAGTGGGAAATTTATAGCTGTAAATGTTTACATAATAAATCTCAAAATCAACAGCCTAACTTTACAACTTAAAGAACTAAAAAAGAGAAACTAAACCCAAAGATAGCAGAAAGAGGGAAATAATAAAGATTAGACCAGAGATAAACAAAATAGAGAATAGAAAACAATAGAGAAAATCAATAAAACCAAAAATTGTTTCTTTGAAAAGTAACAAAATTGACACATCTTGGGGGGGGCGGGAAGGGGAGGAAAGAGGATATAAATAGACAAA
The DNA here is from genome assembly GCF_021234165.1 of Pteronotus mesoamericanus. Taxonomy (NCBI): domain Eukaryota; kingdom Metazoa; phylum Chordata; class Mammalia; order Chiroptera; family Mormoopidae; genus Pteronotus; species Pteronotus mesoamericanus. The sequence continues at coordinate 29,077,240 of NW_026555084.1, read as the reverse complement.
ATCAGAACTGAATGTTGGCTATTATTACCAACCTTCAGCAATAAAAAGGAGCATGAGCAAATTCTATGAACAATTGTACACTACCAAATTAAATAATAGAATAAAAGGATAAATTCCTTGAAACATACAAATTACCTAAACCAGTACAAAAAGAAATACAAAAAATTTCAAGTAACAAAAAGATTGAAGCAGTAATAAAGAAACCTCACAATGAAGTAAAGTCTCAGACCGGGTAACTTCACTGGTGAATTTTACTAAACACTTAAAGAATTAATACCAATCCTCCTCAAACTTTTTCAAAGAAGGGAAGAGAAGGAAACACTCCCTAACTCATTTTATGAAGCCAGTATTACCCTGATACCAAAGCCAAATAAAAACATTACAAGAAAAAAATTGAAGACCAATATCCCTTACGAACATAGATGCAAAAATCCTCAACAAAATATTAGCAGGTCAAATCCCATAGCATCTCAAAAGAATTATTCACCATAGCCAAGCAGAGAATTGATCAATGCAATATATCACATTAATAGAACAAAGGAGAAAAACCACATGACCATATCAGTAGATGCATCTATGGTATTAGACATACAAAAAAATTAGACCAAAAAAAATCCTGTCATAAAACTAGGAAGGCTGGGAAAATTCTTCAACACAATAAAGGGTATTTATGAAAAACTCACTGATTGGAGAAAGTCTGAAAGCTTTCCCCCTAAAAGCTGCAACAAGAAAAGGGTGACCACTTTCACCACTACTATTCAACACTGTACTAGAACTTCTAGACAGAGCTATTATACAACAAAAAGAAATAAAAGCCATCCATATTGGAAAAGAAGAAGTGAAACAATCTCTTTGCACAGATGAATAGATCCTGCATATAGAAAATCTCAGAAATTCTACAAGAAAGCTACTGTATTTTGTCGTTTATAATGCACTCCCATGTATAATGCACACCCAAGTTTTTGTATGCATTATACATGGCAAAATATGGCACTCATGCTAATGAACTAATTCAGCAAAGTGGCTGGGTACAAGATACACACAGAAATCTGTTGTTTCTGTACAGCAGCAATGAACAATCTGAAATGGATATTAAGAAAACAGTTCCTTTTATAATAGCACCTAAAAGAATTAAATCATTAGAAATAAATTTAACCAAGAAGGTTAAAGACTTGTATACTAAAAACTACAAAGCACTGCAAAAGAAGGATTTTAAAAGACATAATAAATTCCAAGTTCCTGGATAAGAAGATGCAAGTCATTGTTTATACGTCAATATTACCCAAAGTAATCTGCAGGTTCAATGCAATCCCTATCAAAATCCTAAACCTTTTATGCAGAGATGGAAAAGCTAACCCTCAGATGTGTCTAGAATTGCAAGGGATCTTGAATAACCAAAACAGTTGAAAAGAAAAATACAGTTGGAGGATTCACACATACTGACTTCCAAACTTAATACAAAGCTACTACAGTAATTAAAACAGAATGACTGAACAGCAGCAACAACAAAAAAAAAATGATTAAAAACTGGACAAAGTTTTTAATCAAATGCCAAATGAATAGGCATTTCTCCAAAGAACATATATACAAATGGTCAATACGCACATTAAAAGATGCTCAACACCAATAATCATTAGGAAAATACAAATCAAAATGCTAAGTGAAATAAGCCAGTCACAAAAAGACTTATATGACTCCATGTATATGAAGTACCTAGAGTAATTAAATTCATAGAGACCTAAAGTGTAACAGTGGTTGCTCCAGGGAGAGGGGAATCGGGTATCAGTTTCACTTTTGCAATATAAAAAGATTTCTGGAGATTGGTTCTACAAATGTGAATGCACTACTTAACTATATGTTTAAAAATTATTATGATGGTAAATTTCATGTTATATGCATTTTACCACAAGTAAAATTTTTTTAAAAATTATGTAACTGGCCTACGAACACACATTTAACCAATGTAATAGTACAGAAAGTGCAGAAATAAACCCTCAAATACATGGTCAACTGATTTCATTTAATGAGGAAAAGATAGTCTTAAGAATGAATGGTGCTCGGAAAACTGGATAGTCACATGTAAAAGAATGAAACTGGACCTTACATCCTATACAAAAATGAACTCAAAATCCATTAAGTTTAGTTAAAGATCTAACTAAGAGAGCTATAAAGCTCTTAGGAGAAAACACTGAGGAAAATCTTCATGTAATTGGGTTTGGCAATGATTTCAGATATGACCAAAGGACAGGCAACCAAAAAACCTCCAACTTATTAAAATTAAGAAATTTTGTGCATAAAAGGATACTATTAAGAAAGGACAAGACAACCTACTGACTAAAAGAAAAAAATTGAAAATCATACATCTGATAAGAGAAGAATATTCAAAAATATAAAGAACACCTGAAACTCAGCAACAAAACAAAGAACCCAATTTCAAAATGGCAAGGGGGCCTGGCTGGTGTGGCTCAGTGGATTGAAAGACAGCCTGCAAACCAAACAGTCAGTGGTTTGATTCTCAGTCAGGGCGCATGCTTAAGTTGCGGGCCAGGTCCCCACTTGGGGGCCTATGAGAGGAAAACACACACTTCCATTTCTTTTCCTCCTTTTATTGCTCCTTTCCCCTCTCACTAAAAATAAATAAAATGTTTTAAAAAATAAATAAAAATGGACAAGTAACTTAAATAGACATTTCTCCAAGAAGATATACAAATAGCCAATAAGCACATGAAAAGGTGCTCAATATCATCCGTCATTAGGAAAATACAAATGAAAACCACAGAGAGATATCATTTCATACCTACTAGGATGGCTATAATTTTTAAAAAATGAAAAATAGGAAGTGTTGATGAGGATGCAGAGAAATTGGAACCCTAACAAATTGCTGGTGGGAAACTAAAATGGTACAGTCACTGTGGAAAACAATTTGTCAGCTCCTCAAAAATTAAACATATATCTACTGTATGACCCAGCAGTATAACTCCTGAGTATACATCCAAAGAAACTGAAAGCAGATAACCATAAACCAGTGTTCATAGTAGCATTATTCACAAGAGTCAAAATATGGAAACAGCCCAAGTGTCCATCAAAAGATGAATGGATAAACAAAATGGGATTTATACACACAATAGAATACTAAGGCATAAAAAAAATCATGCTTACTGAAATAAGTCTGACACAGGAGGTCAAATACTGTACTATTCCATTTACACAGGGTAGGGCAAAAGTAGGTTTACTATGTGCTTCATATACTCACAAATATAAACAAACTTTTGCCCCACCCTGTATATGGTACCTAGAATAGGCAAATTTACAGAGACAGAAGGCAGAATAGCAGTTACCAGGGGCTAGTGGAAGGGGATAAAGGAGAGTTATTGTTTAATGGTTACACAGTGTACATTGCGAATGACTTTAGAAAGTGATTTGGGATAGTCAGTGATAATGAGTACACCATTATTTTGTGAATGTATTTAATGCCACTGATATGTACAACCACAAATGGTTAAAATGATATTATGTTATGCATATTTTGTGACAATATAGAGAAAAATAAAATCAAAAGCTGATTCTTTCAAAAACATAGTCAAAATGGTCAAAAAATAATCAACAGTTAAGAATAAAAATTATAATACAAAGGATATTTAATATGTAAAGGAATAATTATGAGCAAGTACAGGCCAATAAATTTTAAAACCTAAATGTCTGGCCATGATGGAGGTGTAGGTAGGCACGCTTTGCCTCCTCACACAACCATAAGGATCACAACTAACCTCGAAACAAAAAACAACCAGCACTGTCAGAAAATTGAACGGTATGGAAGTCCAACAACCAAGGATTAAAGAAATATTCATCCAAACCAGTAGGAGGGGCAAAGACGGGAAGCTGGGGCAGAGAGGGACGGGGGTCGTGGTGGTGGCTGCGGCGTCGGCAAGGCAGTAGTGGAGGTGGCTGGCGGAATGGGCAGTCCCACATTCACATGTGGCAGATAAAAACCAGGAGGGACACCTGGGAAGCAAGCCATCCCAGCACCAAGCCAGACTGCACAGCCCAGGGTTCCAGTGCAGGGAAGACAAAGCCTCATAACTTCTGCCTGTAAAAACCAGCGGGGGTTAAGGTGGCAGAAGAAACTTCTGGTCTCTCAAGAGCATCCATTTAAAGGACCTGCACAGTCCTAGAATATACGCAAACCCACCCACTCTTGGATTCAGCACCAGAGCAGCAGTTAGAAGGGCACCAGTCTTATATAGGAAGTGGGGAACGTGACTGGAAATGGGCAAGAGCCAAGCAGGCAGAATTGTTCCCTCTCTGACCTCTCCCTCACATACAGTGCCATGAAGAGGCAAATCGGGTTGCCCCAAATGGCAAATATCTAAGGCCCCAGCCCTTACAATGTAACAGGTGTGCCAAGACAGGGAGTCAAAGCAGCTCTACCTAATACACAGAAATAAACAAAGGGTGGCTGCCAAATTGAGGAGACAAAGAAATATGGCCCAAATGGAAGAACAGAAAAAAGTGCCAGGAAAAGAAATAAACAAAATGAAGATAGCCAACCTATCAGATGCAGAGTTCAAAACACTGATGATCAGGATGCTGAAAGAACTCACTGAGTACAGCAACAACATAAAGGAAGAAACAAAGGTTACACTAAGCAAAATAAAGAAAAATCTACAGGGGACCAAAAGTGAAGCAAACCTGGGATTCAAATCAACACTTTGGAACATAAGGAAGAAATAATCATTCAACCAGAACCGGAAGAAGAAACAAGAATTCAAAAGAAAAGAGGAGAGTATAAGACTCTGTGTGGGACATCTCCAAATGTGCCAACATCCAAATCATAGGGGTGCCAGAAGGAGAAGCGGAAGATCAAGAAATTGAAAACTTATTTGTAAAAATAGTGAAAGGGAACTTCCCGAATTTGGCAAAGGGAATAGACATACAAGCCCAGGAAGCTCAGAGAGTCACAAACAAGTTGGACCCAGAGAGGAACACTACAAGACACATCATAATTGCCAAAGATTAAAGATAAAGAGAGAATCTTAAAAGCAGCAAGAGAAAGGGAGAGTTATCTACAAAGGAGTAACCGTAAGACTAAAAACTGATTTCTCAAAAGAAACCTTGCAGGCAAGAAGGGGCTGGCAAGAAGTATTCAAAATCATGAAAAGCAAGGACCTACATCCAAGATTACTCTATCCAGCAAAGCTATCATTTAGAATGGAAGGGCAGATAAAATGCTTCCCAGACAAGGTAAAGCTAAAGGAGTTCATCATCACCAAGCCCTTATTATATGAAATTTTAAAGGGACTTATTTAAGAAAAAGAAGATCAAAACTATGAATATTAAAATGACAAAAAACTCATAACTATCAACAACTGAATCTAAAACAACAAAAACTAGCAATAAACTAGACAGGAACAGAATCATAGAAATGGAGATCACATGGAGGGTTATCAGTGGGATGGGGGAAGGAAGAGAGTGGGGGAAAAGGTACAGCGATTAAGAAGCATAATTGATGGGTATAAAATAGGGAGAAATTAAGAATAGTACAGGAGTGGAGAGGCCAACGAATTTATATCCATGACCCATTGACATGAACTAAGTGAGGGGACTGCTGGAGGGAAGAGGGGTAACTGAGCAGAAGGGGGTGAAGGGGAAAAATTGGGACAACTGTAGTAGCATAATCAATAAAATCCACTTTAAAAAATTTAAGGCCTAGAAAAAAACAAAATGACAAAAGTTGGTACAACAAGATATAGAAAGCTTAAATAGACCAATAAACATTTAAAAAGTGAAAATATATCAAATTGCTGTCTCTAAAAAGTCCCCAGGTCTTGAGAGGTTTATTTGTGAGACCTAACAGTTTCAAAGAACACGTTCTCAAATACCCCCAACAAGCTTAGATTCAGAAATATGAGGGAAAGCTCGCATACACATGTGTGGTACTCTCATATGTGGATATGCACACATGCATGAGTGCACACACACACGGCCCATCTTACCAATGGATGGACAAAGCCCTGCACTAATGGCCAATTCTTATTTAGATGCTTCGGTACCTTGTACACATCCATTAATTTCCCCAACTCTTCAGAATCTTTAGGGATTACAAGGTTCAGTGCATCTCTTTTCTCAGCCCAGTTACAGGATTTGTTGGAGGAAAAGATGAGATTAATACAGTTAAATCAAAATCAGGAGATTTTAACAAATTTTAAAGCACCTTCAAATATTGTGATTTTACTTTGTACCAGGACCTATAATAATGAATTAAAAACATTAAGCTTCCCAACATCCCCCCTCACAAACTGTACAGATAAAATCAGCTCAGAGAAGTTAAGTCATATGACCTTCCAAAGTCATACAATTAATAAATAACAGTCAGGATATAAGCCCAGGAAGATGTAACCCCAAAACAGCTTTTACCTAAATTTTTTAAATTTTTAAAAATTTATTTTTCAAGTATAGTTGACATATAGTATTACATTAGTTTCAGGTGTACAACAATGATTAGACATTTGCATACCTTATGAAATGATCACCTGATAAGTCTAGTACTTATCAGGATCAGGATAAGTCTGGATCCATAGCAAATCCAATGCTTTTAACCACTAACCTATAACTGCCTCACAGATCAGCAAACCTATCAGCAATATCTGACTGAACAGGTTAGGAAAGTAGACAAGTGTATCTACACAGTAAGCTAGATATAATCTTGCTGAAGGACAACCTTGCAAGTCTAGAATCAAGCAATTTCATTTCTATGATTTTTCCAGATTTTTCCAGAAAAAAAAATCAAAAAGTGTGCAAAGATAGAAATATGACAAACATTGTTCACTGAACCATTTTTCCAAATAATTAAAATGTTCAACAAGAAAGAATCCATACACTATGATATAGCTACAATAAAATATGGCACCATTAAAAGGATAATGAAATCCACATTTACTAATAGAAAGGCATTATTAGCTAGCAAGCCATGTTATAAAATAGTAAATATTATGACCCAAATTTTGGTTAAAATTTAACTAAATTTGGTTAAAATATGCATCTATATTTTTGTGTCAGTGTATTTTTTTTAAAAAGTCCATATACATACAAACACTGGGTAGATTATGATAGTTTTTACTTGCCTCTTTATTCCTAAAACTGTCATGTTGGCAATTCCCTTCCAGCTTCTTATGAAAATAACTCTGCCCAATCCTTCCCATGTGTGTGTGTGTGTGTAAAAAATGTAGGACAATTTTTATTGCTTATTGACTATAAAGAAAACATAATTTTGTGTAATTTATTCCTTTGACTACATATTGAAAATCAAATCAATTCTTAAAGTCCCTTTAAAGCCTGAAGATTTTCCTGTGAAATTTGACATACTTTGCATTAAAGTGAAGAGACAGCTCACAGGTTTGAGTGATATAATAGAAACACCTCATAGAACTTTGGGGCATTTTATTGTTGACCAATGCTACTTTTATGAGGAATCAGACATCCACAGTTGAACATCATAAATTAATTCCACACAGAAGTTCAATATTCCATTGTAGATTGCAATGTACAAGAAAGGAAAATTCAGATGGTTCTGATGAAAGTCAATCTAGTGGAATAAAGGCTTTCTTTTGATATTTCTTTGATGTTTATGTCTAACATCCACACAGCATTCATCTGAACGCTTCCACTGGCACATTTTTCTTTCTTTTTTTTTGTTTTCACCCAAGGACATTTTTTTCATTGCTTCTTTTTTAGAGAGAGAGGAAGGGAGAAAGAGGGAGGGAGGGTAGGAAGTGGAGGGGGGAAAGGGAGGGAAGATAAGGGGGAGAGGGGAAGAGAGAAAGAGAGAAACATCAGTTGGTTGCCTTCTTGTATGCACTGCAACCAGGGATGGAACTCGCAATCTGGGTATGTGCCCTGACCAGGAACTGAACCCATAACCTTTCAGTTTACAGGGTGATGCTCCAACCAACTGAGCCACACCAGCCAGGGTTCACTGGCACATTTTTCTTCCTGAGTTCCTTCAAAAAGTGTGTCCTTCTACTTCCATCTGCCATCTCAGTTTTCCAGGGTGTCAAGTTGTTCTAAGTGTGAAGGCCTGAGGTCAGTACTTTAAGGTTCACTGAAACAAGGCAAGTGCTCCATGGAAGATAGGTGTGGTTTGAAACAGATGTGAGTTTTCATGGCACATGGTACCTGCACCAGCCACAGACAGGTAAAGCTTCCCATAGGGACACACACAAATTTCATACAGTCTTTCTGAGTCCCCTGTGTTCAACCCTTTCCACATAGCTATTGACTATAAGGAAAGCTAAGACTATCCACTAATCCTACACTGAATAATCTAAGGCTCTAAACTAATCATGGTACCTGTTCCCCTTGGCAGTAATTTGTTTTGGCATGGGCAAAAGATAATTGCAAGTAATTTAGGCCAATAAGATGTAAGTTTAGTGAGAGATGTCAGAAAATGTTTCTTCAGTGTTATGAATAAAAGTAAGAAATGGCTCTTTAGCTGAATATTGTGCTGTGTCTAAATATGAGACCTAAAACCATTAAAGACATCTTGGTAGAAGAGAGCTAATCTAAGAAGAAACAGATATGTTAACAACAGCAGAAAGAAAATATGAAAAGAACCTGAATTCATAATATTGTTGTGACTCTCAACTAGCCCTATGATTGTCTGTTCTTGGCATTTCTTTTTATATGTGAATCTAACTCACAATTCCTATTCAACTACCAATGACCTATTTCACAGGTCAAGAACAAATGAACCAAAAATTTACATGGAACCAAAAAAGATCCCGAAAAACCTCAGCAATCTTGAGAAAGAACAAACTTGAAGGTATCACAATACCTGATGTCAAACTATATTACAAGGCCATTGTAATCAAAACAACCTGGTACTGGCATAAGAACAAGCATATAGATCAATGAACACAACAGAAAACCTAGAAATAAACCCACATCTTCATGGTCAATTTAATATTGTATTTTGTCATGTGTACTGTGCACCCACATTTTTGTGCACATTATACACAGGATTATTATGCCCCATGATATGCAATCATTATACCCATGTATAATGCGCATCCTTATTTTTCCCTCAAAAATCTGGCCAAACAAGTGCACATTGTATACGGCAAAATATGGTAATTGACAAAGGAGGTAAGAGCATCTTTACCGTGGAGTAAAGACAGTCTCTTCAATGTATGATCGTGGGAAAATTGGACAGATACATGCAAAATAAAACACAAAAAAACAAACCAAAACCACCAACTTACACCATACACAATAAACTCAAAATGGATAAGATTTCAATGTAAGTGGCAAAACCATAACAATCCTAGAAGAAAATATAGGCAGTAAAATCTCAGACATCTCTTTGAGTGATATTTTTGCCAATATATCTCCCAGCGCAAGAAAAACAGGAAAAAAACAAATGAAACTATATCAAACTAAAAAGCCCCTTGTACTGGCAGGTGTGGCTCAGTGGATTGAGTGCAGGCCTGTGAACCAAAGGGTTGCCAGTTCGATTCCCAGCCAGGGCACACACCTGGGTTGTGGGCCAGGTCCCCAGTAGGGGGTGCACAAGAGCCAACCACACACTGATGTTTCTCTCTCTCTCTTTCTCCCTCCTTTCCCCTTTCTCCAAAAATAAATAAATTTTTAAAATCTTTAGAAAGCTTCTGCACAGCAGAAGAAACCATCAAAATGAAAAGAGAACCCACCTTATGGGAAGAATGTATTTGCCAATGATACATCTGATAAGGGGTTAATTTTCACAATATATAAAGTTATACAACTCAACACCAGGAAGACAAACAGTCCAATTAAAAAGTGGGCAAAAGACTTGAACAGACACTTTCTCAAAGTAGATATACAGGTGGCCAACAGATATGAAAAGATGTTCAACATCACTAGTCATCAGAGAGATGTAAATTAAAACCAGAATGAGATATCCCCTCACAGCCACCAAATGGCTACCATCAATAAATCAACAAACAACAAGTGCTGGCAAGGACATGGAGAAAAGGGAACCCTTGTGCTCCGTTGGTGGGAATGCAGACTGCTGCAGCCACTGTGGGATACAGTATGGCCAAACAAGTTAAAAAAAAAAATTTAAAAATGAACTGCCTTTTGACCCAGTGATACCAGTTCTGGGTATATATCCTAAGAATCCCAAAATACAGATTTGAAAGAATATATGCACTCCTAGGATCACAGCAGTGTTATTTATAATAGCCAAGATCAGGAAACAGCCCAAGTGTCCATCAATAGATGAGTGGACAAAACAGTTATGGTACATTTACACAATAGAATACTATGTGGCTCTAAAAAAGAAGGAAATCTTATCTTTTGAGATAGCATGGATGGACCTGGAGATTATTATGCAAAGTGAAATAAGCCAGTCAGAGAAAGACAAGTACCATATGATCTCACTTATATGTGAAATCTAATGAACAAAAGAAACTGGTGAAAAAAATAGAAAGAGACATGGAACAGACCAACAGCTGTCTGAGGAAAGAGGGGGCTGGACGGGAAATGGTGAAAGGATTAGCCAAAGAAGAGATATTTGCCACAGACACAGACAACAGTGTGGTGGAGGTGGGCAAAGGGGGGGATGGGGACATCTATAATAGTGTCAACAATAAAAAATAAAGTTAAAAAATAAATTAAAAAACCAAACAACTCAACAAACTAGAAATAGAAGAGAACCTCCTCAACTGGATAAAGGACATGTATGAAAGTCTCACAACTAACATCATATCTAATTGAGAAAGATGTAATGCTTTCCTGCTAAGATCAGGAACAAGGTAAGGATGTATATTCTTTCCACTTGTGTTCAAAACTGTACTGAAAGTTCTAGCCAGAGCAATAAAATAATTTTTAAAAATTGGAAAAGGAAGGCATAAAACTGTCATTTGCAAATTACATGTAGAAAAATCCAAGGAACACACAAGAAAACTACTAGGACTAATTAAAAAGTTTAACAAGCTCATAGGAGACCAATACACAAAAATCAATTATATTTATATATATAAGCTATGAACATTACAAAAATGAAACTAAAAAACAATTCTATTAACAATAGCATCAAAAAGAGTACAACACATAGAAACAATGTTAACAAAAGTATAAAACTTATACTTTTCAAAACAACAAAACACTGCTTAAAGAAATTTTTAAAAGCTTTAAATAAATGAAAAACATTTTTAGTTTGCAGCTTATAACACAATCCCTTCCCAAATTGATTTACAGATTCAATGCAATCAAAATCTCAGCTGCTGTTTTTGCAAAAACTGTTTTAAACTGATTCTAAAATTCATATGGAATTGCAAGGAAACCAGAATAACCAAAACAGCTTTGAAAAAGAACACAGTTAAATTACCTGAAGGACCAGAGAAGTCTTCCCTAAAGGGCATCACTCTTAGCTCACTGAAATAAATGGGCATTACACTCATTTCCCTATTAGTAAACTTGAGGTCAAGTTCATGACTGAATTCTCACCTCCTCAGACACCCCAAAGAAATACTTCAAGAAGAACACCTGACCGGGGGTAAGTGATTGCCTCTGAGGTAAGGCTATAATTTCATCCAGAACTTTATAGTCCTTATAATTCTGTCTTGAACTGACCAATTAGAGAAAGTAAAATCATCTGCTTCATTTTTTTGTTTAAAAATTCTTTCAACTGTTCTATCTAAGTAATAGGCTATTTGCTGTCAACAACCAAGTTATGAAATGATATAACATCCAATTTTTATAGCTAAAGAAATTAATGCACACTCTCATTAAGTTAACTTGCCCTAGGTCACACAATAAGTGGTCGAGTCAGGTACCTTACTATGCGATCAGGATAGAAGGAGCTTAAAAAGTGAATAATCATGTTCTGCCTGGCCGGGTGGCTCAGTTGGTTGGAGCATCGCCCCATATACCAAATGGTTGTAGGTTCAATCCTCAGTCAGGGCAAATGTCCAGCTTTCAGGTTTGATCTCCTTTTGAAGCACATGCAGGAGGCAACCTAATCGATGTTTCTCTCACAGTGATGTTTCTCTTACATTGATGTTTCTTTCTCTGTCTCTCTTTCTCTCTCAAATCAATAAACATATCCTCGGGTGAGGATTTAAAAAGTGTTTTTAAGTGAATAATCACGTTCTAAGTTAGTATCAACTAGTACTTATATAGCATTCAAACTATATACGGTAGAAAACACAAGTATTTTCCTACTATTTGAAAGAAACCAATGCTCTAAATATTAAAGTGATACGTCCAAGTATAGACATTTGCTGATCTACTGAAGACTATATTCAAAACTGGAATATACTATGAGAAAATAAAGAAGGTTAATGAATTTTTACAAAGACCACGATTTATAGAAATATTTTTCTTCTTCTCGGGTTATACTGAAGTCATTATAAGCCTTGGAACTGAGGAACTAAGGAACAAAACCCACTTACACTGAGAGCACTTTCTCTGTTAGTTTATTGTTGCTGAGCAATCTTAGGGAAAAAAGGATGGTATTTATCGTCCAAAAAACAAAAAGTCACCATTAAGAGGGAGAAAGGGGAAGCCACTAAAGCAGGAGAATGTCTTTGCAACATACATAGTCGATAAAAAGCTTGTACCCAGAATATACGCAGTATTCCTACAAATAAGAAAAACAACTCAATAGGAAAATGAACTAGAGACTCAAAAGGAACTCATAAAAGATATCCAAATGACCAATAAATATCTGAAAGGTGTTCAATATCATTCATAATCAGAAAAATGCAAAATAAAATAAGACATAACTGTACACAACCAGATAGTATGAAATTTAAGTATGTGACAAATACAAAATGTTACTAAGAATGCAATGCAATGGGATCTCTCACATATAGTGGGTGAGAGCAAAAATACAACTGTTTTGAGAAAGTGGCATCACCTAGTAAATTTCAATGACCCAGTAATTCCATTTTCACATATGAACTGAATAGAAATATGTATACAGGAACAAATACAAGAATAGTCACACTAAAGTTCATGATATCTCCAAAAGTGGAAGAAACTCAAATTTCCAGCAATAGTAGAATGGATAATTAAACTATGATACAGTCATCCAATGGACAACCACAGAGTACTTAAAAGGAATGAACTACAGATATACAAAAATAACATGGGTATATCTTAAAAACATAACACTCAGTAAAATAGACAAATAGAATATATACTGTATGAGTTCACGTACATAAATGTTTTAAAAGGTAAAATTAAAGTATAGTACTAAATTATAAAATTGAGTTATCACATAAGACCACTAAATTTAACTATTTATTATATATACTAAGAACAGAAAAAAATCTTCAAGACATTAACAAAAGTAAACTGCAGAACAATATGTGTAATATGAGTCTATTTGTGTAAAACAGACAACTGTTGGCCTGATATATTCCTGAGGCAATATTCAATAAACCTTATTACAATAACGGAAATGTTCTATAATCTACTGTTAAATTCAGTAGCCACAAATGGCTGTTGCACACTTAAAATTAATGTTTAATTTGATTTCAATTTGAACAGACTCATGTAGCTAGTGCCTCAGTATTGGACAGTACAGTTATAAATAAATATAGGACAGAGTTTTTCAGCCTTGGCACTATTGACATTTATTTGGGACATTGTTGTGGGGACCTGTCCTGGGTACTGTACATATTTGGCAGCATCCTTAGCCTCATGACAATTAAAATTATCTTCAGACCTTGCCAAATGTTCCTTGCAGGACAAACTGCACTCAGTTAAGAACTGCTTTAGAGATAGGAGGGAAATCGGGGGAGGGAGTACACTATAACATTTTTGCTGTTTCTTTTTGCCTATATTGTTTAGAGGAAACATACGCATACATGTTTTTGATGTGATTAATAATTTTAAAAGTAAGCCTATTTTCTCATGGGTAAAATGGGAAATATATACTTAAACTCCAAAGTTGCTTTAAACATTAAAAACAAAATAGAAAGAAATCATTGTTTTTCTGGTACAGTAAAAAAATGTTAGAAAGTTCACATGAATAACAGTGGCGAGAAAAGATGGAACCTGGGATGACACACAAATTTGTAGCTAGGAGAAAGGATCAGTCATATTTGCCAGGCACAAAGACAGGCAAAACAGAAATATGAACTATTTAAGCGAAGTTTAATGAGCCTGGCATGGATATATGAACATGGAAGAACTTGTGGGCCATGTAAGTAGAGATGGAAAGTGATAAAAGCTAGAATTAAAGATTCAAGAGTTATCAATACATAGGTAGTATTTGGAAATCATGAGCCTTCAGAGAAAGCAAAATGGCTGCAAAGAAACTGGAGGCCATAACTGAGTACTAAAACAGGAGGGCTAGGGGAGAGTTGAGCACTAGTAGTCAGAAAGAGACAAGAAAAACCAGAAGGCAGATCATGGAAGCCCAGAGAAGGGTTTAAAGAGTGGCTAATATTTCCTTAGATTTCATCTCTATTAAAAAAAGATATATTAAGTAGCCCATTGGAGTAAGAACAAAAGAAATAAAATAGATTTATTTCAGGAGAGAGTGTGGTCAATCTCAAAGTAGCACTCACTGACCATCAAGGGAGTAACTCTGGAACTAAGGAATCACTGGCCCTACAAATCATCAAAGAAGGTCCTGCTAGAAGAAAACCCCTAAAACCTCATGAGCCTCTATCATTCTTGCCAGCTCAGTCAGTGCTCTCGCAAGGCACCCGGCATCAGAATCTCAGCTGTACTCTGGTCCTCAGGAGAGGAACAGGCTATACTCTCACTGCCCGCACTTTCTGAAAGGTCTGCAACGGACCTTGGTTTCTGACCAGACTAGGGTAGATCCCATTTGGACTGTGAAACACACAATCCACAGTTAGTCAGAAAACTCTCTTCCTTGGGTTCCAGACTTTTCATTCTTGATGCTATTTCTAAAGACCAAGTTTCCATTAACCTAAATTAATATAGGTCTCATAAATTAATCTATGCGACCTATATTAATTTAGGTTAATGATCCATGGAGGCTGGAATACAATGTATTCTCATTTTAAGGTTCTATATATGATGTATATCTGTAAAAACATATGTTTTCATTTCATCTCAGGAAGCCTTAGCCCAAGATTTGAGTTCTTGAACTACAACAGATCTGGGGAGCTCTTAAACTATAGGCAAAAGATTAGTGTGCGCCTTTTTTAAGCGAGTATCTTTGATTTTCATGATTCTCAAGCGGGCCTGTCACCCCAAAGGGTAACATTCACTGACTATATTTTCTTCTACCTCCAGCCCTAACTATGATCACTCATTCAATAATTTGCAATATCCACTCTAGACTTATGTGAAGTCCAGGTAGATATACACATTAGGAAGTTAGATATAAGGGCCATTAGAACCAAAATGAAAGGTTTTAGTGCAAAATTACAGTTGAATAAACCATAAGCACATAAATGGTTGTTAAAGCAGTGGGAATGGATAAGATCCTTCCTCCTACAGTATAGTATTATGAAAAGTAAACAGAAACTAGGCTAAGCAACATAAACAGGAGAAAGGTGGGTCAATGAAGAGGAGCCAGCAAGGGAGGCTGGGAAAGAAAGGAGAACCAAGAAGTGCTTCACTGAAGGAAACAGAAAAATTACAAGTGTCTACTGAGTTTGGCCACTGGGGGGAACCTGAGCCCTTCATCAGACAATTCTAGGCAATCACATTTGTCTTAGACTTACCGCGTCCAAAGAGGAAGGCTGGGAGATGAGAGGACAGCAAAAAGAGAGTATAGTTTTAAATAGCTCGCCAATGAAATCAAGAAGAGCCCACCAGCCAGGTCCCCAGTAGGGGGCGCGCCAGAGGCAACCACACTGATGTTTCCCTCTCCTTCTCCCTCCCTCTCTGTCTAAAAACAAACAAACAAACAAACAAACAAACGAAATGTAAAGAAAAAAAGAAAGTAGAGTCCATCAGGTACAAGAGGGGTTTTGTTCTTAACTTTAGAGGTTTTGTTGGCTACACACTAAAAAAATAAGGTAAAGAAAGAGACTGATTTTTCAAAGCGAGTACTGTCTGGGTTGACAGGCCTCCTGGGGGCTGGCTGGTCTGCCACATCATAAAAACTCTTTCAGAAAAGTACTTAACAGTTCCTTTAGTGTATGTGCTGCCGAAGCGAGCACCTGAACAGATCCTTTAAAACACAAGGCCACATATCTGTGGCCTTTTCCTACTACTTACTTCTCTTAACCTCCAAATGCTTTACCAAAACAAATTATTTTCCCTGAGAAATAGAAGACTAAAGAGTCTTCACAAAGGTTAAATAAACCTCTTTAAAGTAGCCTCAACTTTGAAAATGATGCCCAAGACGTCACTGGGCACCACCCACCCTTCCCTCGGGGAGCATCCTCGACCTGCCCTGCGAGCAACGCCCCCTGTCAAGAGCAGAGCCCCACAGGCCCCACGCCATCTTGCCCAGCTGGGCCTCAGGATCTGCTCCGACCGGCCTGGTCTCAATGGTGGGGCCAGCCACTGCGACAGTCGCACGCGTGCCACCCGAAGCCCCAGACAGTCTCACTGCCTCACCTTCGGTAACACGCGGCACAAGCCCAAGGCTTTTCCAGAAACCTCTGGCCCCGCCCCGCGAATCTGTCACAAAAGCCCCGCCCCTTCCCAAAGCTTCCGATAAGGCCTCTAGCCGGGTTCTAAGCGCCCTCCGGACTGGACCCCCTGAGGTGCCTCTTGAGGCAGAAGCTGTTGGTAGGGTGCCACCGCCATTTTGGGCGCTGGGGATAGAAACGTGGAAAGACAAAGCTCCTCCCCTCGAGGAGTTTCCATTCCAGTGCGGGAGACAGACCATAAACGAACACACAAATATTTAATGGGTGGCAGTAAGCCCTAGGAAGAAAAATAAAGCAGGGTTAGGGAGGGGGTGATGAGGACACAGATCTTTCACGGTGGTCGGTCTGAAGGGCATGAGGGCTGGAACCCTGTGCCTACCTGAGGAGAGGATATTCCAGGAAGAGGAACCGACAAACAAAATGGTCCTGGGAAGGCAAGTGCGATGCACGGTTGGGTGTTCTCCTCGACTCCCCAGCCTCCCTTGCTCCGGGAGGGTGAACACGCGGGGTTTCCCATACCCGGTGCGGATTGGACGTGCCCGTGCCGCTCGACGTGCGTCAGAAGCAGAAGCCGCGCGATTGCCCGCCTGGACGCCCGGCGTGGACGTCTAGAGTGATGGCCAGAGCGCCGGGGCTGCGTTGGCGGGACAGTAAAATTGGTCCAAGAAGCAGGCAGCTTTCTCTACTACATAGGATAATTATCTTTATAGTTGCTGGACAGTGTACAGGATGCTCAGTAAAATACGCAGTGGGATAAGCAGTAAAAGTTTTTTTTAATATATCTCATGTGAAATTATTTGCTGTGTATCCGAAATTGAAGTTTAACTAGGTGTCCTGTATTTTTATTTGCTAAATCTGGCAACTCTAATGTTAGAGTTTAGGCGCCAAGTTTCGAAACCTAAGGACAATGCTGTGCCAAGCCACATTGCAGCCTGAGGCAAAAAGAAACATGTGCCCCTTATATACATATTTTTGTGTGCTTTTAAAATATTCCCAAGATAGTAAATTAGTTGAACATATTTTAAAATTGAAGTTAGCGTACTGAAAATGACTTTTAAAGTTGAAATATTATACCAAAAATTACTACAAATTTTATTTTCCTGGCTTTAATGGAAGCACACTCATCAAAATTTTTAAAATTTACTTCTCTCAATCAGGTGAGATTTTAAACATTTTTAAATTAACTTCAGTTTACTGAAACTTCTTTTGTAGGATGCCACTGTGGCTGGTATTGATTTTAAAAAGTTGCCTACACTACTTCTGTTACCAAACTCAAGATGTTTGCTGCTTTGTGTGTTCTCTTCAAAAACAAGGTGTGATTGTCATTAGGTAGTTTCATATTCTTGGAGCCAGTAAAGTGGATGGAATTCATATCCAAAGCTCTGTCTCCTTGATTGCTTACATACATTATTTGGTTAATTATATGTGGATTTCTTCTTTGCAGTTGGCTAAACTTATTAGTTGTGGTTAGGGTCAGAGTCAAGCTCATCTGCAAAATACTGTGCTATATTTTAGCATCTAGCAAGAGTAGGATTTAGGAAAAATCACCCAGCCCTTGAGACGTTGTACTACCTAACAATTCCAAATTTGGGTAAGACTGTGTTTAGCAAAATCTGTGAATCAGTTTTAGAGGATCCACACATAATGCTGGTTTTATATTATAAATTATTGATACTGTATGCTGCTTAAAACTACTTCAAATGAAATATCCACAGGATTTAAATCAAACTATTATTGATACTGTATGCTGCTTAAAACTACTTCAAATGAAATATCCACAGGATTTAAATCAAACTATTGAGAAGGCTGCTTTTTGTCATCAGATGTATCCACAGAAAGTAACTTCTCCAGCCCTGACTGGTGTGGCTCAGTGGGTTGGGCGCTGGTCTTGTGAACCTGGGTTTCGGGCCAGGTCCTGGCTAGAGGCCTCGGGGAGGCAACCGGTTGATGTTTCTCTCCTCTCCTCCCTCCCTTCCCCTCTTTCTAAAAACAGACAAATAAAACTCTTAAAAAAAAAATAACATCTCTAGGCAAAAATTCAAAGTAACTGAGGACACATTTTTCATATCTCTATTTCTAGGACATCTATTACCTCTTTATATTTGATAAATACTTATAATTGATATATTCATCCAGTGATTTTTACATTTCCAATTTCTTATCATTTTCAAATCAGGAAATATTGATATATTCATATTTTTGCTCCAGTTTTACCTTAAACATTCTTTCATTAGTTATGAGCAGAGTTAGGCCTTCTGTTAAGCACATAGCTTTGTATAGTCAATTTTTCATTGTAAACCTTTAAATATATTCTACTTAGTTCAAAACAACATCCCATACAGATAAGTTGCATAAAAAATTTGTAATCTATTTTTGCTACTTCAGCATACTGTATTTTGGCATTTGACATTTTATCTTTTTATGTTTGACAAACATCTTTGTCTGAAGTGCCTTAATTGCATTTGATCTTGATACCCCTCATGATTTGTATATGTTTTAATGTACTTTTTAGAACAGGTATAATATTCTGTCTGCTCATTGAATTTACCAAAAAAAAATCCTTCAAACAATATAAAATGGCTGTATTTAAATTCATTGAAAGTAGCATTTTTTGCACATTAAATAATATGAACTGAGCAAGGCATAAACTTGGCATAATCACTTTGAGGGGGAATAATGGCTTGTACTTCCTTCTATACATACCTGCTATATTTGTTCCATTATTATAATGCTGACTTCAAAGGTTTATGTCAATATCATCTTTGTCCAATTGATTAAGAATTTCATAATATCACCATATCCCTTTATCTCATCAATAAAATCAACAAAACTTTCTTGTATTGTTACGACATTCTCTTTTTAATTTTTATTGATTTTAGAGAGAGGGGAAGAGAGGGAGAGAAGAAGGGAGGGAGAGAGACATCGATTTGTTGTTCCACTTATTTATGCATTCATTGGTTGCTTCTTGTATATGCCCTGACTGGGGATTGAACCTGTAACCTTGGCATATGAGGACAATGCTCTAACCAACGGAGCTACCTGGCCAGGACCTATTGTTAGGACATCTTTAATGCAAACACACTTGTTAATGATGGGCTATGTCTGGTGTACAAAGAACAAGGAAAGGTCTTTTGCTGCTTTTATTCCCCGTAGTGTGTCAGATCTAACATGATTTCCTAGGAGCACTACATGTTCCCCCCAAATTCTCATGTTGAAGCCCTAACTACCAGTACACTGGATTTGGAATTAGGGCCTTAAAGAGGCAATTAAGGTAAAATGAGGTCATATGGGTGGGCCCTAATCCAGTATGGTGTTCTTGTAAGAGATTAGGACTCAGATAACACACAGATCAAGGGGTCATCATGTGAGGACACAGTAAGAAAGTCACCATCTGCAAGCTAAAGGGAGAGGCATCAGAAGAAAGCAAACTTCTATCACCTTTATCTTGGACTTCTAGCCTCCAAAACTGTGAAAAATAAATTTCTGTTGTTTAAACCATCCAGTCCATGGCATTTTATCAACAGCCTTAGCAAACTAATACACATTGTAAATTTGTTTTAAATTTTATTAGACAAATGAGACACAGGTTCCTTTTTATGACAGCCACATTGACATTAAATTAAGAAACACAGCATTTGGTTTTTCAACTTTTAGAATTAATTTATCTTGTCCAGATTATAACTGACAGAGGTTGGGAGGTAAAAGGGCATGCGATAATTTTCTATGTCAATTTGGCTAGATTATGGTGACCAGTTGTTTGGTCAAACACTAGTCTAGACCTTCATCTCACATAGTAGATGCCAGAGATACTACCTTAGGCTTACAGAAAAACCAGGCAACCAAGGGAGAACTACAAATAATGTAACTATCAAAAAGTGGCAAATAGAGGGGGAAGTGTATTGAAGGGTAGTGACTAGAGCTAGATGATCGTTTTTCAGATTTCTAAAGTGAAAAAAATCAAGAGACAGCATTATATGATTTATAGCCAGAAAAATTAAAAACAAAGTATTAAAGGAGGTTCCTCTAGGAAGAGGGACTAGAGGAAGAGACCAGTAGGTTGGGAAGCATTATTTATGGTAAACTCTTCTGTTCCTTATTTCTTAAGCCATGTGCATGTATTTTAAACTGGGATAGCAGAGGAAGCAAACTTCTGCTTATGCTTCAAGACCCAGATCTAACATTGCCTACTGTAGTGTAAAATTCCAGACCCCGCTCTCCTACTGGAGCACTAGGTCCCCCAGGACCAGACCTCTCACGTTTCACACATCTATTTATGAATCTCTTCCATCACTCTGAATTATTTAAAGTAATGGCAGTACTTTATCATCATTGTGTCCACATCTGACTTTAATAACTATTGAATGAAAATGTAAATTACTTTTTTAGAGCAAAGGCTTTGGGAAACTGCCAGATCAGGGTTTGATTCCTAGGCCTTTCACTAAACAGCAATGAGACCTTATGTGACCTCAGGTACATTACCTAAGCTTTCTGATCTTCAGCTTCATTAAAGAGTTGTGGATTTGAAACAGACTGTAACATCCCTACCACACTACCAAAAGCATCCTGGCAGGCTTAACTCTTTGGTGCCATGGGGAACATGTCAATGCTAAGTAGGTTAATCAACATTACTGAAAACAGTACCCTGTTCCTAAGGTTACCCTGTGTTTGTTTCCAGGATCACACTGGATTGGCAGGCAGGCACCAACGCCTAACGGACTGCTTAGTGGTTGTTTCCACACTGAATGCAGGAAATGTCCAAGACGAGTGAGGAACACATTATACCAGATAACTAAGGAAGATATCAAACACAGTTTTTCTGTATCTATTTTGCATATGAAAATGAATTTTAAAAACTCAAATGGACGCGATTCCCAGCTAAAATGGAATTGCTTAGGGTAGAACAACTTTCATTTCAAAAACAATGATGAAAGCTGGATAAAATCTCCCAGAAATCTGGATCAAAAATGGGTTGTATATCAAGATCCTGGGGAAGATGAATCTTGGGTTGGTGAGTCAAAGTCTGGAGCCTCTTTTATCCTTAGATCATTTACTGGGTCTAGGCATGGGGTAAGAGACTGAGGACCCTGAATAAGGGCCCAAGCAATGGGCTACTGCCAAGAGGCATAGAAACCCTGGCAGTCTCAAGGGGCACTGAAAGGCAAAAATTAAGACTGTAGTTCGTTAGAAAGTTAAATAGGAGGGAAGGGTAAAGAGCTTACTCAACCACTCAGCCTGTTTACTCACTAAGATATTTTCTGAATTCTGAAGCTGTGCAGAATGGGAGGTCAAGAAGCTAAGCAGAAAATGTCTGAATTTTAAAAAAATGAATCTGGGGGACAGTGTCTAGATACTGAGGACACAAGGATTAGAGCTGTGTAACTGCCAGGGGTGGGAGATGGGGCGGGGAAAAAGATCCAGTTAACATTTTAGGCTCTCAAATGGAAACCCCCTGGGGAACTCTATCCTGTAAGGGAAAAAATGAGGGCAAACCAGGGGCAGAGTCTTAAGAAAACTGCAACCCAGCCTTCATTAAGTTGACTCAGGCTCTGATTTGGATTAAAGTGATCAATCCCCACTCTACCTAGTAGAGGAAATGGTGAACCCTTTGTGTAGGTTATCAACATCCAATTTGTCATACACAGTGCCCAGCATTTGATCAAAAATTCCCAGGCATACCAACAGAGTGGACCAAATGACCAGAAACCAAGGGGGAAAAACGACGACAGGAAAAAGATCCACAGATAATCTAAATCATGGAGCTTTCAGACAAGAACTTCATTAGTTCAAGAAAAATGTGGAGAAAATGAGAGATGAATTCCCTGGAGAATTAGGACCTAATAAAAATAACTGAATGAATATTCTAGAACTGAAAAATACAAGAACTGAAATTAAAAACTCAATAGATGGGTTTAGCAGCAGAAGAGATAAATTAGAAGGCAGATCAATAGAAGCATTAGGGAGAAAAAGGATAGGAGACTGAAAAGAAAGGGGACACGTGAAATACAATGAAAATTTCTAACATTCAGGTTATTGGAGTCCTAGAAAGAGAGGAGAGACAGAAAATGGAACAGAAACAATATTTAAATAATGTCTGAGAAATTTCCAAAACTGATCAAAGACATTAACTAACAAATTAAAGAAGCTCTATAACCCCCAAGCTGAAAAGAGAAAGAAACCCATCCTAGGTATTATCATAGTAAAACCACTGAAAATAAAAATAAAAATTTTAGAAAGCAGAATAGAGAATGGGTGGGGGGAAAATTACTTTCAAAGGAACAAAAGAACAAGACAGTTGAATTTTCAAAAAAAATGGTGTAAGACAGAAAATAATGGAATTACATCTTTAAAGTGTTTAAATAAAAACTCTTATGCATAGTTAATAAAAGAAAAAATTAGTAAACTAGGAGATAGTTGTAATATTACCTAAAAATATAGCAGAGATATAAAAAATGTACAAGAGATAAGAATAGTATGATATAGTCTAATTTATGTTAAAACAGAATCAGAAAGAAAACAGAAGATATTGAAAGAGCAAATAATTTAATAATTTTCTAATTTAATATATTATGGACACAGCTGATTAAACTTATACTTGGTGGTACACTTGGCAGTATATTTAATACATTATACTATATTACACAATTAACTACAATAATATATGATTAAAATATTATACAAATCCAAGAAGCCCAAAGAACTTCAAATAAGAAAAAAAAAGGAAAAAACCACCTAGCATGGCAGTAATTTTTCTGTTGTTTCTCAGCTCCAAGCTCATTCTTCTATACTCAGCTATTGCATTACAGTCTTGACTACATAAACTCTATTTCCCAGATTTCCCTACCAGTTGCTTCCTTTTAGGTTCTGCCAATGGAAGGTACGAGAGGAAAATCTGATGGTAGTACGTAGGTAGCAATTGCCCTAGACCCAGTGATTTTTTTTAACATAAGATACAGTTTTATAGATTAAGCCACTGAGATTTAGGGGTTATTTTATTACTGTACCATAAGCCTATCCTATCCTAATAAAATATGCAAAAAGAATTTTTTTAGGTAGGCCCTTGTACTTCATATCATACACAAAAATAAAGCCCAGGTGTAGTAAAAACATAAATGAAAAAGACAAGATCATAATGCTTTTAGAAAGTAATACAGGAAATATTTTCATGATCTTGGGGTAAGAAAGATCTGTTCACAGTCCAGCGCTCAACCCCGTGTGCCACACTAGCCAGGGTGGAAGATTTTCTTAAGACATAAAAAGCATAAATCAAAAAGGAGAAAACTTGATAATTTGAAATAAAACTTAAGAACTGTTCATCAAAAGACAGAACTAAGAATGAAAAGACAAACAAGAAAAAAGATATAATTTGCAAAATATATAACCAACAAAGAGCTGTGTCCATAATACATTAAAAATGTCTATGAATCAGTAAGAAAAAAACCTGAATAGGCATTTTAAAAAAATCTAAAGACCAATAAACATACAAAAAGGTGTTCAATGTTATTAACAATCATGTTAAAATTAATACTATACATATAACAAGCTAGTTGAAATTCAAAAGTATGACAATACCAGGTATTAGAGAAGGTTGGGTAACAAGAACTCTCATTTACTCCTGGTGTGAATGTGCATAACCACCTGGAATACATTATATGGTAAAGTTGAAGACTCATCTATAAGACCCAGCATTTCCACTTCTAAATATATATGCTACAGAAATATGTGTTTATGCACACCAGGAATCATATATAAAACTGCAAAGATGGCAACATTATATATAACATACAAAGACTGAAACCACCTCTAATGTCCATCAACAGTATGTTGGCAATATTATGATACTGTTCTGAATATACATTAACAAAACTGAATGAACTATAGAGAATCAAACTACAGCTACAGAATATAGATGAATCTTAAAAACAACCATAGAGCCCTGACTGGTGTGGCTCCGTGGGATGAGTGCCAGCCTGCGAACCAAAGGGTCACCAGTTTGATTCCCAGTCAGGGCACATGTCTGGGTTGTGGGCCAGGTCCCCAGTGGGGGGTGTGTGAGAGGCAACCACACATTGATGTTTCTCATTCTCCCTCCCTTTCCGTCTCTCTAAAAATAAATGGATAAAATCTTAAAAAAAAATTGAATAAAGGAAGCCAAACACACACACACACACGCGCGCGCGCGCACCCACGCACGCACGCACATGCACATATTCATTTCCTCTCCCTCCCTCCCTCTCTCTTTCCATTTAAAAAAGTTCAAAATCTGGGAAAACAACATGACTACTTATTTAAGAATGCATACACACTACAAAGAAAAGCAAACTACCACAAATCATTAGAAAATGGTCACCACCAAGGTACTGGGTGAGGTGGGAAGCAGGAGGCATGATCTAGATGATCCAGGAGGGGCTCACAAGGGGCTCCGAGGCGTGGATCTGCAAATTATCCAGGTCTTGGTGACACGGGTGCTCGCGCTTACCTTTGTATTCTTTAAACTGCACATCTGTGTATCACAAACAATTCTGTGTGTGTATCTCAAAATTTTAAAATAAGTTTCAATTTGTAACAGCATCACAGTCCTGAACATAAACAATCTCTATGCTCTCTGGGAGACAAGGAGAGACTATTTGCCTCACTTTCGAGAAAGAATGCTGAAGCTTCAAGGAGATGAAGGTGCTGAAACCGGATCTAGTACCCAAGGTCTGGGCTTTGTCCCTAAAGTACTCACTGCCCAGATTCTGCCTCCACAGAGGCAGGATAGGAAATGGTGAAGTTGGTAAATGCTCCCATCTTAAAAAATACTCCAAATAAGGCTCTTTAAGGCTTCTGGCAGGAACATTTTATTTTTTGGTTAAAGCCACATTAACAGAAATGCCATAAAAACAAACATGTAAACAAGGTATCAGAACTTTGGTTCACTGAAACATCTCACACCCGAAGCATCTGAGGTACAAAAGGCACCTTGCTAGGTGCTAGATGACCTGACTCTGCAGCAGCTGCTCTGACCCGAGATGGCACAGGCTCACCAGAAAGCCTGGGACCAGGGCCACCCAGGACCCTCCCCTGTCTGCTTGGTCTGCGCCAGACAAACATCCACTACTCCAAGGCCGGCCTGACAGGGGCTAGAACACAAAGGTGTTTGCCACGTTGAACCTGAAGACAAAGGGCTGTGGAGCCAGGAAGAGGAAGGGCAGAAAAGGATGTCAGTCAACTTCTGTTGATCCGCACGGCCTCAAGAACTCCTGTCCTCGTTCATGGAACCACTTATTGGAGACTGTGAAGAGATAAAAAGTATGTTATAGGCCTGCTGGTTAGATCAGCCTGGCCAAGTAATGACTCCAATCCTGCACTGGGCCCTCGGATTCAGATAAGAGTACGGACTGGTCTCAGGTCTCCAGCTCAGGAGCTAGTGAGGAAGACCTATGTATAAACAGATAGTTGTACAAATGCATGCAAGGTTGCCATAGAAACAGAGCCAAAGGGCATCTAACCATGTGGAGGAAGAGGAGACCTCAGGCTGGACATGGAGTTGAATAGGAGTTGTCCAGGGAAGATGGACAGACCATCACAGTGTCTATACGAACGGGGCCCAGGAAGTGGGAACAGGATGTGAGAGACACCCAGGCATGAACTCCCGCCATGTGTGTTAAGAACCCTAGCCAAGCTGCTATTACTGGCAAGTGGCAGGTGGGAAGTGAGAGGCAGGAGAGGAGGATGAGGAAGCCTGTCGAGACAGTGGAGGGCCTGGACATCACCTCAGGGGCTTTGGGTCAGGAGACCCAGCCTGTGTGCTGTGGGCAACCAAGTAGTCACCTAAAACTGTGTCTCAAATTTCCATGAACCCTTATTTCATTCTTCAACACAGACTCTTTCACAATGAATAAAACAAATTTATTCCAATGGTCTACAGAAGTCATAGATCTTTTTCAACATAAGTCAACTTGCAGTAATACAGATACTTAGCTGGCAAAAATCAAATTGTCTAAGAAGGCTTGAATGATAAATACCAATCTCCTACCTACCCCTTCCCACCGCTAATCCCTACTTTCAGAGGACATTCTACTTCTTTAATTGGTTTTTCTGATATTTATCCACTTTTTCCCTAAATAACATACTTATAGGGCTATTTCTTGACTTTCACTTTTGGAATTCTTTTATACTACCCCTAAAACATATCTATTACCTCCTGGCTTCCTAATACAATTAAATCACAGGGCTTAGTTAAATTAATATTCAGTGTTTACATTGCTATGTCATGTAAACATTGCTAACACGACATAACAATATGGGTCACCTAATAGATTATACTTTTATTCTCTTTCTTGTACAACTTTTTCTTTTCCTTGGTCAGCAACTGCCTCATTTTCTTTCTCATTTGCTCAGTTTTCTGCGACCCTATCACTATCCCCAGAACTCTGTAGAAGGACTGACTCTAAACTCATCTCTCTGCCATCACTTCCTGTCACACGCTGGTCCAAGCCTCTCCGCGGTGCACCACAGCTGTCTCCAGACGCAGCTCAAGCTTCAGCTTCTGCGGTTTGGACCCAGCCTCATGTCTTGGTCCACAGGCCTCCCCTTAGCCAAGTGACAGAGGCAGCCAGTCCGCACAGCTGTGGGGCTGGTTTCACCCTGTGTGTGCCTTGTTCCTTGTGGGCCTCGCCTGCCTGAGGTATCCCTGCCTCTCTCTGACCCCAGTGCTCCCTCAGGACCCTTGCCAGGGTCGACCGCTCTGGGGAGCCATCCTGGACCTCCAATGCACATCCAGCTGTTCTTCCTTGGCACTTCCTTGGCTTGCCTGGCATCTCTGAAAGTGACCTCAAATGCTTGTCCTGACACATATGCAGCTGAGTGGACTGCTACATGGCTGGATAGAACTATCAGTTGGCAGGAGTAAAAATTTAAAAAAAAAACAACAAACTTCAAAAAGGGAGACAGTCTTGGCTTTGTGAAAACCTAGCAGCAGCTGTCTCCCAGCTCAGAGTCTCAGGACGAGCATTAGTGCCCAGGCCGAGGGCCCCCCAAGCCCAATCCCAATCCTTCAGCCACTCACCCCACTTGCAGCCCACGAGCACGGGGCAGGCGGCGTGCCTCGTTCTGTAGTCGCCTTCCCCACTCCGCAAGAGGTTGTACCAGAACACTGCTGTGCCCTGGGAAAAAGAGGCACCTGTCAGACAGCATCATTAGAGACTGGGCCCGGGGACCGAACCCTGAACACCAGGGTCCCTCCCTGGCAGAAACTCCCTCACTTTCTTGTGCACAGGGGACAGGACCCCGGGACTCCAGCAACAGAAAAGTTTCCCAGAAAGCACCTACCCTTCCTGGTTGGGTGGATATCTGAAAACCCACCTGCCCCTAAGGGACCTCTCTCCCCATCCCTTCTCCCTTCAGATGAAAGCTGAGGCCATGAGGTCAGAGTTCAGGCAAGAAGGGGCTAAGGCTCCTCCCAGTGAGAGGCAAGTAGGCCAGCGAACGGGACTGGGGGCCGTAACGCCCTACTTCAACATCTGCGCCATGCAAACCGGAACTTACCTTCTTGGGCCAAATTGCAGCCCCGAGATCAGGAAAGACGGTGGCACCCCCGGCTTCTACATCGCTCATCTGGGAATACAAGGCACAGAGCTTGGACCTTCTCCCCAAGGCTTTCAGAGCAATGGAGCCATAAGGGACAATGACGAGGTGCGCAGATGAGCCTCCCCCAAAGCACGAGCAGCACAGCTTGGAGGCTCTGCTCCTCGGCCAGCCCATCGGGGAAGGAAGGCTCTTCCCACGCCCTGCCCCCCGCACCCTGCTTAATCTGTGTGGTTCATCAGCACAGTCTCCGTGCCACGGGTGCTTGAGACCTGTAGGCCTGCAGGAGACCCGCGTCCTGGCCATCCTCAGATGGGAACAATCCAAGTCTGTACTCGGAAAATGCCTGCCGGGCCTCCACTCCTAGGATCCCCATTCGGCCTCGGCCCTGCCTAGGCCACTGCATCCCGAGAGCTGCCAGGCCGGCAGCTCCCTGACGCCGCCAGCACCATCTGCGGCCCACGGTGGCCTCTGTTTCTCTGGCTCTAAAAACTAGTTGCTTTAGTCAGCTCTTCGCCTCCCCAGAACGGCACCTTGGCCAGGGCCATCTGGGTGGGCAGGCAGGGCACTGTCCCTGCAGAGGCCCTGCTTCCTGCCATGGCGAGGCCTCAAACTAAACAGAACACAGACTGCCTGGCAGTGAGGCTGCGCTTGCGCCCAGAGGGTGCCTCGACGCGCGCCCACAGCACCAACTGCTCTCTCGTCTGGCTCTCCGCTTCAAGTTTTTTCCTATAATGCAGTAACATTTGCAGCTATAAATACTTCCACAGGACACATACCAGACAGACTGATGGGCCCTTGACAGACATGGAAAATGAGTAAGATAAAAACCCCTGTTGGCTACAGACCTGGGGGTCAAATCCAGACTCTCTTCTAGAACCCGAAGGCCCTGTTGGGCTCCCCAGCCTCTCCCTCCAGCCGCCCTCAATTCGTGCCTCTGAGCCACCAGCCTTCTGCTATTTTTCCAACATCCCACACCCCTTCCCTCTTCCAGGTCTCCACAACACTCTCTCCTGCCAGAAACTAAGTTCCACCAACTAATTTCCACTCAACCCTCAAGTCTCAATATTGACATGTTCTTCCCAAGGGAGGCCTTCTCTGAATGCCAACCCTGAGCTACTGGCTTCAAAGCACTTGTCACCATGGTAACGAAACAATTACCTCTCCTATGTTTAGTGTAAGCCTCTCATCTTAGACCATCAGCCTCACAAGACAGACCACACGTCCTCCTCACCCAGTGTGTCCATGGCAGTCCCCAACACATAAAAGCCACACAATGAAAATTTAAATGAGCCCTGGCCGGGTGACTCAGTTGGTTGGAGCACTATCCCATATACCAGAAGGTTGCGGGTTTGATCCCCGGTCAGGGTGTGTACGGGAGGCAACAGATCCATGTCTCTCTCTCTCTCTCTCTCTCTTCTCTCCTCTCCTCCCTCTCTCTCTCCCTCTCTCTCTCCATCCCTCTGCCCAAAACCAATGAACATATCCTTGGGTAAGGATTTTTAGAAAAACTTAAATGAGAAACTAGAGGAAAAAATGGACACAGGCATCTGTCTCTAAGATTCCTGACAGCTTCTGGGTCTCTCTGGGGCTGGTTCTCTCGGCAGGGGAGAGAGGAGACTGCTGCCTACATGACAGAAAAATGCAACAGCCTGTGACTGGAGCGCAAGCAGCCGGGGGGCAGTGGCGGGGACGGGACGGGGGAGAGACAGGACACCAAATCTGGTGGGAAAAAAGGCAGCTTGCATCTGAGAGCACCTCGCGGCTGCTTCCTCGCTCTGCTACCAAGGATGGAACCTTCCAGGGCACCTGACTAAAAACTCCAGACCAGCACCAGGCCCGTCAGTAAGGAAAATGTGAGGGTCCTGAGGGTCTGGGGAGCCCCCAGATGGGAAAAAAGGCCAAGAAGGGCCCGGCCTTTGAGCAACGCTGGTGGGGTCAGACTGGAGAGGAGAGAAGAGCGCTTTCTGGACCCAGGCTCCCCTTAAGGTGTGCGCACCTCACACATCATACTCACGTAGTTTAAGAATGTGGCCACACGGTTCCCCGTCCCTAAATGCTTGAAAACATCTTGTTCATCGTTCTATAAAATTAAGTGAGAGTGAACAGGGGGCCTGGACCCAATACTTACATAGTTAAGAAACGTCGCTAACCTATTCCCCTCTGTTTTGAGTCCGCTGTCAAAAGGTCGCTGCAACAAACAATAACTTTCACCCACATTTGCAACTGACATCACCCACCATCCCACACCTCTGGACTGGGGCCAAAAGGGTAGGGGATGATAATATGTGTGCGTTTCATCCATCAGCCTGGACTGTGGGTCAAGGCTGCCAAGTAAACCCAGGCAAGACACGGGGAGAGGGCGGGAACAGCTTTTGCAGAGACCCAGCGGGTCCTCAGCTGTAGAGCCAAAGGCGAGAACAACAGGGCTGGGCAGGAAGACCACTCCCCACATCCCAGGGGAAGCAGCCAGCTGCACGGGGCTCTGCAGGGCCCATGGTTCCAGGTTTGGGCTTCTCCAGTAATAAAGAGTAGCCCGGTGAGCTGAGGGGAGACTGATATGGAGGCTGAAGTGCTTCTAGAAACCCCTGCCTTCTCAAACCAGCTGGAACAGGGCCCTTCGCAAGCACCGGTGATTTGGACCTTACCCGGGAGAAGTCAAAATGCGGCTCGTACTGTCCTCCCATCCCGTAGTTAGCCACCTGGTGGTAAACAACAGCATCGACCTTGTCAGCGGCAGGAGCAACCCTGAAGCAGCCCTTCTCCCCAGTGGTGCTGTCCTCCCAGGCAACAACTAGAGCAACCTGCACCCCCACACAACCAGAACCCCAAAGGCCAACCTCTAAGGTGGAAGGTGACTACGCCCGGCCAGCACAGGCAGGGCAAACACTGCCGATGTGTCTACAGCTACAGGAAGTCAGGCTGCAGCACAAACGTGGTTTCCCAACAGAATGAGATGGGCCACCTGCATGTGGCCACTGCGAAGCTCCAGCCCTTCAGGGACACTCGGATGGCAGCAGAGGGAGCCCTTGAGACAGGCCCTGGCCTGAGCCCGTTTGGGAGATAATGAGAAGATAGGGAATCCAGAGGAAAGCCAACAGCAAACTCAAGATTGGGACTTTTTTTTAATGCTAGTTAGGGAGCTTCTCAGTGCCTGGTGCTGCTCCTGCCACATCTGTCGGCAGAGCTGTCCTGGTCAGGCTGGGCGGCTGACAGAACCCTCTGCCTGCAGTGGCCCATTGCCTGGAGGACTTCTGTCTCCAAGCAAAGCTACAGGACCTGGGTGGCGCTGCAGGGTGGCAGAGCTGCTGCCCTACCTTCGTGCCTCCAGTGGGAGCCTGGACCCAGAACAGGGCCTGAGCCACCTCAGCTGCAGCAATTACCTGGTGTCAATAGTTGGATTCAAATTTGTAAATGCCTTTGTGAACAGTTTATCAGCACAAGGTAAGCCCTAAGTCACAATGGTTATTTTAGCTTCAGTAGATAGAGAGATGAAGTTCAAGATGAAGTTCAGAATCTGATATGAAAGCTGGTCAATCAAGTGGCACCACCGAAGTTCATCTGGGAACACTGACTGAAACCCTAAAAACGTGGGGCTCAGCCCTTAGTCCTCAGAAAATTGGTCCTTTCAGAGTATCCTTCTGAGCAATTCCTACCATCAGGTGAGAAATACCACAAAGCTGGCAACAAGGGCGCCTCTGGGGGAGGCGGACTTTATAAGAGGGAGCCTCCTGTAGGGGCACAAATATTATTTGTCTGATGCGACAAAGTGCAGAAACTGGGCAGCACAACTTTGTCCTCACAAAAATTAAAATTCTGATATGAGGAACAAGGGGATTAAAAAAATGCCATCATCCACAGCTTCCATCTTCAAAACCGCCACACCAAACGCACCCGGGCCCCTGTCAATGCGCAGGAGGCCTGGTTCGGCAGGCGGCCCGCAGGCTGCAGGCGCCTCTAAGGAGGGAAATGCTAGAGTGGTTGATGAAATGACTATACAAGTGGTTTCTCTGTGGCTCCACTCTAGTCAAGAACTGAAAGAAATGCTAAGCATGACCATGCATACCGTGCGTGCCACTGCGCTGGGGGAAATACCAGCGCTGCCCACTGCTGGGGCGCAGCTGGATCCCCGATCCTCCTGCTTACACATTCAAATCCCAGGTAGTGAAAGAAGCTGCATTGCTCCAGCTGGTTTATCTTTTAAGAGCTGGAGAACCACATGTGATCATGGTGCTGAATACTAATTCTTACACTAATACTGTCTCCAAGTAGTGCCAGTGTCATGGAAACTTCTGGATTTGCAGGGATCTGATGCCCTGTCTGGGCAAACTCCAGTCCCCAGGTTCACACCTTTAATAACAAGCAACTGCACATCAGAACTGATTCCTGTGAGGAGGTTTTCATTTGAATCTATAGATTTGTTGTTACAAAAGTAGAAGAGTCAGTCTTCTGAGAAATAAGGGTATTTATGATGCTGAGATACAAGTGGAGGCAAGAAAGAAAGTTAGAATTCATTTTTTTGGTGAGTCTGAGACATGGAGTCAGAAGTGTCTTCCATCTTAGAGAATTCTAGCAGTGGCCCTTATCCAATTCACAAGAAAACCTCAATTACCCCTTTTTCTTCTAAGTGACCTTGAGAAAGCCCATCAACTACAGCTGAAGGAGTGTCAACAGGTAGCAGAAGGACCGGTTCCTTCCCGAAGCCTGCAGCGCTCCCACAGCCTCTGGGCTACCTTTATCACCCTGCAAGCAGCCCATGTGGAGCGAGCACTTAGAGACAGGTGCTGAAGCCCAAGTCCCTGTCCCCCACACAATGTAGGGTCAAAGCCTTCAACACTGCTGGCTGGCAATGGAAATGCCAAGACAGCTCCTAGAAGTAACGCAAATAAAAGCAGGGTCTCAGCCCCCCTGGCTGTGGACTGGATCATCCTCCAGAAGAGACTTGGCTACAACTGGCACTCAGATCCCATCATCCCCTGAGCTACCACACGATGAGAGGCCGGGTAGGACGAAGCCAGAGAAGCCAGTCCGAGCACAAAGATGCCGTCTTCTGGGGCTGTGTGGGGACGGAGTCCAGGTACCGCCAGGAGGCCAGCCAGGAGGGCAACAGGGGCACAAGTCCTGGCCACTCTTCTCAGCAACCTCAGTCCAGGGTATGGAATCAGCCAATCAAGCAAAATGCTGTGCTTGCTCAGGACCATGAGAGCCCTACCATCTGATGCACAAGACGCAGTGGCAAATGTCCTAACAGCAGCAACAGCAACAAAAACCCTGCTCCAGACGATAGGAATCACAACAAAGCCAACCGGGATGCACCTAGTACATCAAGAGCCCTTCTTCTCTTCAAATAGCGGTGTTCTCACACCTAAAAAGGAAGTGAGAAATGTGGCAAATTCCTCTATCTAAGAGTGTCTGCAAAATTAAAAATTAGTTGAGAACTGAGTTGAGCTAAACTGAAAAGATCACATAAAGTTTTCACAAGACTGTTTGTAAGGTAATCAGCATTTTTTAAAAAACTGTGGTAGACTTCACACAAATCCATAAAGATGACATTCAAATTTGGTTTTCTGATTGCTGACACAGCTATAGGCCAAAGCGGGGGATGAGGCGGGAGAGACAGAAAGGGAGAGAGCGTGGGCAAGCGCCAGTTCGCTTGGGTGTGTCCAGGCACAAGTCCAGAGACTCTTCTCCAAGTGACCTTCAGTTCAATGTCCTAGTTAGATCTGTGGTTGATCAGACCCAAAGGCCACACCTCCAGGTGAAGAGTGGGATCCTCAAACACATAGAAACTCTGGCCAAACAGATCCAGGAGGCTCTACAAAAATGCTGGGCAGCTTCTCCAACAGTGTCTCAGGCCATCGCTTTAAAACAGAAACCAGAGGCTCCGAGGCTCAAGGGATGGCCAGTGCTGACTTGAACTCAACAGGCTGAGGATCATTATTAGGAGCTTCATCCAAAACTTTTCAGCAGGGTTGCCATGTGTCTTCATAGTCACCACTGAAACACACTGGAAGCCAAGGGTCCACAGCGGGGACTTTGGGACGAGCACTCCACCATTCCCAGCCAGCTGGTCCAGGGCTCCCCTTCAACCAACACATTCCATAATACTTTCCCTCGGAGTGCACTTGGCTGGACTCAGCACCACGCCCCCTGAAGATGTTTATAGTTCTCGTAGAGCTGTCCCTGGAACAGCTCAGGATTTCAGCTTCCGTAGTCAAGAAGATACGAATGGGCCTGCCATGCCCAGCTCCTGGTATGACACTTGGGCACGTAGAGAATAATGGGTATTTGCTAAATGTTAATTGTTGAATTGGGCAAACCTAATTCTGGCTTCACAAAGTAAGTCACTCCATAGTCACAAGATTATGCAGTCATATAGTTTACTGGACAAGCCTCCCTAAGCCTGTCCCTGGGCCCCAAGGGAGACCATCTAGCCAGAAACACCCACTCCTAACCCAAGGTCCCAGGGACCAGCCATACCTGCAACAGCTCTGCAGTCTTTACTGTCAGCCCTGTGATGTGCTGCATCCGACGATTCACTCGAGCCACAACAGGGTCATCGTCCTCCTCCAGCCAGGAGCTAAGCAAACGAGGAGGGAAAGAGAGAGAGGTAGGGGAGACAGGCTTAGGTGAGGCCCTGCACTCTCTCCTCAGAGTCAGGGCCAGCACTAACTGGCAGCACGGGCGGCTGCTCTAAGTGGGGGACGTGCCAGCGGGTAGGACAGACCAAGCCACTCTCCCCTGGGAGCCCTCGGGTGGGGACTGGGAGGCCATGGGGTTGGGGCTTGAGCAGCTGCCCCGCCACCATCACCGTTGCTAACCTTTTGGAAACCCTGTAGCTGGCAACAGTGAGGGCACCTGTCTTGGGATCACGAACGGTGGCTCGTGCAAGCTGGAAGGCAGAGAGAGAGGGCAGACTTATCCTTTTTGCCTTGAGTGTTTTCCTGGAGAGGCTGGGACCACATCTGCCAGTCAGGCCAGTGGGGGAAGACACTTTGCAGGTGATGCTCCAGCCAAGGCCCCATGATCCCGCAGGCCAGGCCAGCACAGTAGTCTGAGGCTTCGCCACTCCTGCTCAGCTGTGACGCCCTGGCCACTGACCTGCTCAGTCTCCACCCGCCCCTGCTTTCACCCAGATCTGTGCCGGCTGCAGGATTATGCCTATGGAGTCTGCTTGTCCATCCAGCCATCTGCCCAGATGGCCCCCTTCCTTGCCAGACGCACACACCACCCCCCTTCCTGCTCCCCGAGCACAGCCTGCGCGTGGCTGCTCCGCCCTGTGCAGACAGTGCCGCCATCCCTGAGTCTCAACTCTGCATGCTCCTCTCAGCCTGGTCAAGTCCAGTCCTCAGCCTCAGTGGCCGCCTCTGCTGAGACACCGACATGAATGCGCTCCCGCTGCCCCCAGCTTACACTGGGCTCCCGCTGCACAGGAGCAAAGACAGGAGGCCCCGGGGCCACGCCCTTTGGTAAAGCCTCCAAGGCCAGGCGACAGACTCAGGAAAGGATTCTACAAGCAGACATGAACGAACTGCTGCTTGGGAGCCAGCCACTGTACACGTACACTTCACACACACACACGCCCCTCACCTACCTCTCCCCCGCAGGCTCCGCAGACAGGTGCAGTGACATACTCCCCGGGGCACCTGCTGCCCACAGCCAGCCCCCACTGCTTCAGCTGTGGGCTGCCCTAGTGAACTCACATGGGTGGGGCCACAGGCTCAGGTACCCCCACCTGCACAGCACTTCCCCTTAACTTCAGTAAACACTTAATGAACACCTACTGCATGCCTGGCACTATGCTAGGTGACCAAAGTGTGGCACCTGCCCTCATACAACTCAGTCAGGTGAGGAGGGCAGCGAACTAGCTGGGTAATTGCAGCACAGCACGGATTTGGGTGTGACCTCGTGGCTGATGAGAGACAGGGGAGGCTTTACACACGGGAGGCACACTCACAATCTGAATGTAAGCAGGGGCCACATGGGAAGTTGACCAAGGAGGGACCAGAGTGGGAACAAGGAGGCCAGTGAGGCGGTCAAGGGCAAGGGAGGGAGGTAGCCTGGGCGGGGCTGGCAGAGGGATAGTGAGGAGTAGGTGGGCCAGACGCTGGTCAGGAGATGAGACCAAGCTGGACACCATGTTCTGCTGGGATGGCCAGGTGTGCCTGGGACAGAGGGCTCCCCCCGATGGCAGCCAGAGCCACAGCAAGACCCCATCCACGCATCAGGGCCCCGCTGCTGGCTGGATGCCCAAAGGAGGCTCTGGGCAGCTGTGCTCTGCTCCTGGGGACAGACAGAGCTATTCTGAAAACAGACTGGGGACTCAAAGGCAGCTGCCAAGCACTCCCACAGGCCAAGTCAAGCTCATCGGCTTCAAAGCCAGCATAGCATCTGTCCCTCACAGGCTCCGGAAGAGGAGAGGTCAGCGTGTTTGGCTCTTCACATGGCTTCTGTTCAAAAACAAGTTTTCCCAGCATCGCCCTCCCCCACCGTTTCTGCCACACACATGCATGCATACACCACCCCCGCCCCTTCCCCTCTTTCTCTCTTCTGTGTGCGCACGCGCGCGCACATACACACACACACACACACTCACACACCCTGAGAAATGTTTCACTGCCTGGGTCTAAGGGACTTGTGAGAAATTTCACAGAAGATTCTGACATACAATACCTCTCTCACCTGGCAACCAGGAAAGTGGTTTTCTCCCCTGGAGGGCTTTGGAGCTGATCCAAGGAGTGAGCAGGGGAAGGTTCTGGTCCCCATTCTCCATACACACTGGCCAGAACCTCCCTTGACCACATCAAGTGATACAACTGACCCCAGCACCTCAAATCAAGGTTGTCCCAAGATGAGATCCAGGGGCCAGGACAGGAGCCTGTTCAGGTCTCCCCACAGGCACTTGGCTTCCTGGCCACCACAGTTCTGTTAGGGGCACAACCCTCCCTGCTAATCACCAGTGACAGAGGAGGGGAGGGAGGTGGCAGCAAGCGGTTCTCATTGAAAGATGTCAGTTCTTTCAAATCTTTTATGCACTAGAAATAGAATAACAACTTTATACCATGATGAAACATATGCAATAAACCAACAGCCAGCTGCATATTCAGCAGTGAAATACCAGAGGAATTTTCAGTTAATTCCAGAAGAAGACAGCGATGCCTCTTGCATCAGTGTGCCAGAAGTTCCAGGCAGTGCAAAAAGGCACTAAAAACAAAGGAACTATAACTATGAAGAAGGAGAAGGCAAAATTTTTTCTTATTTGCAGGTGACACTACTATCCGAACAACTCAAGAGAATCAGCGAAAACCAAAAGAGGACTAAATTCAACAAGTGTGAGCGGCACAAGTCTCAGTCTCCTCATGTTAGAATGAACATAAGGACACGGCTTGCTTAATATTATTAATGTACGTTAAGCACTTAGAACAGGGCTTAAGAACTTGAAACTTAAGAACTCTGTATTACTAGGAAATACACTTTTACCATCAACAATTTAGCCTATGTTATAATAATGTAACCAGTAAACTATAGTGATGGGGAGATAAAGTGAAGTTAGAGTAACAAAAGAAACACCTAGGAATAAATGCAACAAGACATGTGCAGGGCTTCGTGAAGAGACATGATTCAATGAGGACACCCAATGTGGATGAGAAGACTCAACATTTTAAGGATGTTCATTCTCTTCCTTTGCAGGCCGCATGAGGAGCTCCACAGGACCCAGCAGGGCGGCGCCCTGTGGCATGCCTCTTAAAAACCCGCCAGCCCCCGGCCAGGTGGGCCGGCACTCCTCACGGTGGGCCTGCCCTGCGCCCAGCGCGCCCTGGCCGTCCACATCACTTCCTCAGTTTTCTTCCCCACTGGCCCCACAAGGCCAAACTGAGTCCACAGCACCTCAGTACCCACACAGCAGACTCACGCTAGGCCCTGGCCACGGCCAGCTGGGTAAGGACACAGTGCCGCACAGAACCAGGGATGAGTGACCCAAGAAGGACCTGCAGAGACACCTACTTTGGGTTTTGCGATCTCCTTGATCCTCTGGATCTCTTCGTCAGACATGACGTCGTAGTACCTGACGATGTGCGGGCTGTCCCACTCGTCCTCCTCTTTGAAGGGGGCGATGAGCAGCTGGGGCGTCCCGTTGCCATGGTGATACCTACAGAAAAGCCTCTTCTGCCTCTGGGGTGTCTGTGGAGCACAGAGCAACAGGCCCCAAGCTGAGTGAGTCCTAACCTTCTGCCCGAGGCTGGCCGGCTGCAGACGCTGGGCTCACACCCAGCGTCAGACAGCTGCTCCCTCCTGCCCCACCCAGAAGAAATCAAAAGCCCCTCTGCTTGTCAGGCATGACACACCACACATCAGGTGACAGTCCTTGTTCCCCAGAGTACCTCACGCCCGCAAGTTCTGTGGCAGACGGTAACCCCTGACCTTTCTCACAGAGACGTGAGTAGGTTTAAAGGGCTGGGCTGGGAGCGGGGAGCCTTTCCAGGAGGCCAGGAGGAAGGGCCAGTGAGAGCCCTGCAGTCGGCCTGGAGGCAAGACTGCCTCACACCTGAGCCTCCTTGAGGAAGCACCTGGACTCCAGGGCTCTCAAAGGCCCATGGCACCTGATACACAACTCCACTCCCAGCTGCCACTGTCGTGTCTTTACTGCAGATACCATGATTTCCCCTGGGGTCTGAGGAATGGCCACAATCCAGAGTTTCCTTCCCAAGAGAGACTCAGGCGGAAGCTGGGCATGTTGTGGGGGCTGGGAGGGAGCTCAGGAATAACGCAGAGAATTAAAAATCCACCCGGGACATGAGGGGACAAAGTCTCCTGTCCTACACCCCACAGGACATCCACACGTCAGCCTCTGCAGACACTACAAAGCACTAGAGAAGATGCTGAAAAATAACCTACAATGAAACGTCCTCCCCAAATCTGCCTATCCAGAGCCGAAGCCTCTGTCCGCCGCCTGGGCTCCCGACCCACCCACGGGTCTCACCAGTTTGACACCCTCCCCACGACAGAGGCTCTCGTAGACATCCCTCTCAGGCAGGTAGTCCACAGGCCTCTCATAGATGCTGTCTTGGTTGGCTTCCTCAGCTTTGGTCTGATTTGATACCATTTTTTCTCTTTCTTCCTCCAACAACTGCTCAAAGTATCGCAGATTCCCTCCAGCTCGTTCATGGCTCGGGTCTAGAAAAAGCAAAGAACAAGAAGGAAAAGGAAACCACAAACATCTGTTAGGTCATTTAAAGAAATTATTCTATAAGCGGTTTTCTCTCCCAGCAGCTTGCTCACACGCAGCATCTGCCTTCCACAGCACCTAACCAGGTTCAAGAGTCGAAGCAGAAAAGGCAACAGATGTTCTCCCCACTCTGGTCACCAATGAGAAAGAAGCAATGAAGGCACACAGGGGCGGGGAAGGCTGGGAAGGGACACTTAGCTGGCCACCGAGGCAGGGGGGTCCTCTCAGGCTTCCCTGGAGGTCCCAAGGACACAGGTCCAGAGTCCTACCTCCTGCCCCTGACTTGGCTGTGTGCCAGCTCCATAGGTGCCCTAGGGTACATCCATCCTTGGTGACCACATCACATGCTGGCCACAGCTAGAAGGCAGGCTGCAATAGTGGCCAAAAAGAATAGCTACGTGACACTGTCCCAGCCTCACCACGTGGGCCGCACAACACGAGAGAGCCAGATTGGCAGGAGGACTGTGTCCCTCCTCAGCTAAAAATACTGAGGCCCAAAGGATTCCTGAGCCCCTGTCCAAGGCACTTACTAACACGACAGGATCCATAAAGCTCTCTTCCCACATCGGTCTTGCAGGACACGCATATGCTAGCTGACATCAGACTCACGAAAAGCATTTCCAGACTCTGATGTTCCATCTATTATTAAAGGCGGAACAGATGGCTTTAAAAACACAGTGCTTTTTGCCTCCTTAGCCCCACAGCATGAAACACATTACACACAAATGCCAGGGCAAGTCCACCAGGCAGACCGCAGGCCCCCAGCTAAGGGCCAGGTCACTATCGCTGCAGCAACCCTGGAGCACAGCTTTCTCTGAGCTGCAGGGGAGCCTCCATCCTGCAGAATAGCAGATGCACTGCAGCACCGATTCCTAAAAAACAGCTGCAGGTGTCACAGGCCTCAGTGTACCCGTTGTGACAGGCCAGGTCTGAGTTGGTTAAGGAGCAACTGGCAACTGGACTGGGTCTAAAAGCAGTACGGCGTCCGTCACAGGCCAGAGGACAGGTCAGGCTGGCTCAGTCCCAGGAGAATGGCTAGATGGTAGCCAGCAGAGCGACTGGTTCTCCTGCCAGCTGCCCATCCCCATCTGACCTTCCCCTAGGACCTAAGTCCTTACCAAGGGAGAGCAGGCGGCGGGTGAGCTCCAAGGCACGGTGCAGGTCACCCAACTGGAAGACGGCATAGCTCAGGTAGTCCAGCACCTGCGCCTTGGTGGCCACGGCCTCTTCCCCAGCATCCAGCTGCTTCAGCACCTGTTCCATCCATAGCACCGTGTGGTAATAGTCCCCTTCGTTGTAGGCCGAGCGGCCCATCCCAAAGCAGTCGTCCGCACTCATCACCGCCTGGTACTTGGTTCCTGCAGCAGGAGAGGCAAACAGTCAGGCTCCAAGGAGCCTCTGCATTGAGGAAAGAGACCTCACATCGAGGAAGCCTGGGCCACTGGAAGGGGGTGTCCTTCCAGCAGAGCCTTACCAGGACCTCAGACCACACACCTCAAGAGGCCGTTGGTACAGCAAGCACAGCCAGGCTGGCCCTACCACGGGCGTGGCTCACAGCCAATCTCCGAGCCTCAGGCTCCCCTCTCCCAAGGGGGAAGGGGCTGTCGCTACAGAGAAGCCCAGGAAATCCACCAAGAATCAGTTTTCAGGGGAATATGAAGGTCCTGTGGGCCACACAGAAGGTGTCTGCTGGGCAGCTAGACGTGTGAGACTGGAAGGTAAAAAAATTAGTTGAATAGGAAAAGCAGAACTTATGGGCATCTAAAGCCAGAGATTCTCCAGAAGTCTGAGGAAAGAGTAGGGAAGGTAGCTGAGACCAGAGTCCCAGAGAACACCTACACAGAAATGACAGAGGAAGGAAAACACTGAGAGGACCTCAGAGGTAGAAGAAACAGGAGCCGGAGCCTTGGGACAGACACCGAGGGAGGCCAAAAGCCAAGGCTGCAGAGCCCGCTTTGGCCATTAGGTGGCAGGGACGTTGCTGAGCATCATCGGGTGTAGGCTGAACCCTGGAAAATGACCAGGGAGAGAGTTTCAGGTCAAGACAACGATGTGGTGTGTCAGCTACGGGGAGATGCAGGGTTTAAGGCAATGGCAAGGTGGGCGGGGCCGTGAGCGTGTTCCTGAGAGAACGCTGGAAGCAGGTCCTGTGGAGAGCAAGGAGGAGCTGTGACCCCTGCCCCGGGAAACAAGGGGGTCCCCCGACAACCCTGCTAACAGTAACTGGGCCTGGCTGACGTGGA
Organism: Pteronotus mesoamericanus; assembly: GCF_021234165.1. Classification (NCBI taxonomy): domain Eukaryota; kingdom Metazoa; phylum Chordata; class Mammalia; order Chiroptera; family Mormoopidae; genus Pteronotus; species Pteronotus mesoamericanus. The sequence continues at coordinate 29,035,634 of NW_026555084.1, read as the reverse complement.
GGAGCTGCCTCTGAGTGGGCTCATCCTGCCTGATGTCCGAGATGGGGCTCGGCACGGAACACAACTCCTGCTGCAATGGGCTGGCTGCTTCAGAGACCGGAGTCTGCTCGCCCTGGTGGCTCTGGGACAACGTGGAACAGGGAGTCGAGGACAGGTGGAGTTAGCAGGCAGGCCAGAGGTCACGGGGTTCCTGGAGCCCCTATCCACGCTCCATGGGCCTCCAGAGAGTTCTTCTGGCTCTGCAGGCCCAGGAACGTGCGTTGACAGAGCCAGTGTAACACAGCTGAGCAAGCTGCAGCTCTGGGTCTGGGTCAGGGCGGGTTTCACTATGGCACCCACCAGCTGTGTGACTGTGAACAAATTGCTTAGCCTCTCTGAGTCTTAGTCCCCTTATCCCTAGAGACAATGCAATCAACTTTGCATTGCAGAGGACTGGTGGCCAGAATTCAAAAAGATGATGTATGAAGAGATCTCCTATGATCCCCAGGATGCTAATAATGCACAGCTATTATCAACATGTCTCACAGACACAAGAATGTCATGAATGGCTCTCAGACACTCAGCATCCTCCCAAGAAGCCAACTCAAATATCTACCCCCCGGAGAGCATCAGAGGAGCTGGCTGCATGCTGGAGGGCAACCAGACCCGGGGCCTGCTGACATGGGTAAACGTATTCCTGCAGGGGGCACGGGGTGAACAAAGGAGCTCAGTGGTGAGGGAGGTGAATACAATCAATGGACAAGAGGCCGGGGAAACAGGGTCACACAGGACCCAAAGAGTGTGCGTAAGAGGAATTTAGGTGTAGCCCTGAAAGTTAGGCATTGTGATCAGAAGCTCACATGAAAAGATGAGTGCTTAAGAACACACGGTGGGTCCTGCTAGGGTGGCTCACTAGCGTTGTCCCATATACCATAATGTTGTGGGTTCGATTCTCAGTCAGGACACATACAGGAGACAGCCAATGTTTTTTTCTTTCTTTTTTTCCTCTTCTCTTCCTTCTGTCTCTCTCCCTCGCTCTCTAAGATCAATAAACGTATACTCAGGTGAGGATTAAAAAAAAAGAACACATGGTGGATGATTTTTAGGATGAGCTAAAAGTACACAAGTCACCATGGTATTTCAATAATGCAACTGGGAAAGACGTGACCATGAAGCTGGGGTCAGGGCCTCTGAGCACAGAAGACACTAGGGAGGGGGAGTCTCCAGGCCTTAGGATTTTGGCTTGGGCAGCCAATGAACAGAGGTGCTGTTTCATGAGATAAGGGGTGAAGGAGATGGGCAGTCAGCTCAGAAAGGGACAAAAATTTCAGTTTGAGATACGTGACTTCTGAGGAGCCCAATGGAACATCCAAGCAGAGTCGTCCCAAAGGCCTTTGTCTGCACTGGCTGCAAGCTCAGGTGACCAAGCTTGACAGAGAGCTCAGATCTGGATGTCATCCATGCACAGGTGACACCTCAAGCGGTGGAATCCTAGGAAGTGACTCCCTTCCACCTCTGGCTCCTCCAGGACGCACATGGGGTCTGTTAACTGAATGGAGAAGGTCAACCTGGGCATGGCTCCCTCTGCCACCAATCTTCTCACAGCTCCTGGGTGACCTGATCTGGCAGGTGCCCTGACCTGTCTTCTCCCTCTGGCCTCAGGGCCTGGTTGTTCTAAGACCTGAGGGAGGCAGGAATGAGGAGAAGTCGACACCCATCGTGCTGGTTCACAGGCTCCTCAGTACCAGGGCTCAAGGCCTTGACCAGCCAGCCACAGCCAGCCTCCTTCTCCCACGCACTGTGATTCCTTCGCTTGTACCTCCTCCAGGGTCTCCCTCGGGGCGGTGGCACCCAAGGTCTAACAGGGTCTAACTGAATCCTTGGGTTTATGGGCCTCTAACAGCTGCCCCTCAAACCCAACATATCTTCTTATAAATACACTGGAGCAGTCAGTGGGAAAGGGGTCTGTGGGGGGAAAAATGAGAGAGAGAGAGTGAAAGAGATTTAAAATGACAAAATATGACCACAGATGCCAAAAGAGAAACAGCCAGGATCAGTGTCCCAGAATTGAAAGGAAGGAGAATATCAGGAAGAAAAGGGCAATCAGTGTGCCAAATGCTGCAGAAAGTTAAAGAACATCATGCTGGAAACCTGTCCTTGGTTTTAGCAGCTGCCTGGCCAGGGGCAACCTTCCAGCAGGTTGCTGGACGGGAGGCAGGGGGAGGGGCAGACTTTGCGCATTCAGAAGGGCCTGGGAATCAAGGAAGTGGAGGGAGACTGCACTGGACTGTTCAGCGGCCCTACCAGGAGGAGGAAGAGTTTTATGAGCACTAGGCTCTCAAAAGGGCCTTTCACCCTGGGGGTGAGTTTGTAAGATGAGCGAGAACAGAGCCTGCATGTGAGCTCAGGCATGGAGCCCAGAGAGGTACACATGGAAGGAATGGGGCAGGGACTGCAAGTGAGGGCAGACAGGACACGGGCTGTGATCAAGAGATCAGCCTTGGGTAAGAAGAAATCAAAGGGAGGGGGAGAGGGGAGTGTCTGGGCAAATCTGAGTGGTGCCCAGGGGGCAAAAGCCAAGGAGGGTCCTGAGCAGTAGCCTCGGCTTCCCACGAGGCAAAAGGGGAGAGGAACGCTAATACGAGGAGGGAGGCTGCGGGGACAAGGTTCTGAGGAGGTGGCTGTCGTGGGAAGGGGACTGGCGCCAACCATAAACCCAAGACAGGCTCACCGCCAGGTGACGGTGCACCTGGGGGCAGAGGCCACAGCAGGCAGTGGCTCCAAGCCTGCCCAGACCCTGCAGCAGAGTCAGAGGCTGGACAGGCAAGGCCCAGAGTGGCGAGTTACCTGGAAGTTCCCCTTTGGAAATCGTGTCTGGATCCAGCTTGTACGTGTCCTGAAGCCTCATCAGGGCCTTGGCGGCTCCCACTTCGTCCTCATCAGTGGGGAAGAACTGTCGCTGTACTGAGAGGTTGGCAATAAAACCTTCCAAATGAGAGAGTGAGAACAAGAGGTTACCCTTGACCCAGGGGAAGAATTCTACCTGGGACCAGAGAGGTCCTCCCTGCAGGGTGGCAGGCTAGTCCACGTTCCCTGCCACCAGGAAGCTCTCCCGATGGCTCCAGTCCATGGAGACCTCTTCTTTCTTACTCCTCACCATACCAACTGCCTGTGTGGCTCATCTGGAACTGAACAGAACTGGCCCCACACATGGGTTAGCCTGTGCGAGCCTTGCTCCAAAGCAGTCAGACCACTGGAGATAAAGGGGACAGAGAGGGTAACTGAGAGGGGCACAAGAGAGGCCTCAGGGAGGACTTGGTGAGCACTCAGTGCAAAATAAATCACGTGGGAAACCTTGATCCAGGATTACTGGGTGGACAGGTAAACACGGACTTCCAGCCCACATCTCAGGCCAAGGAGCCCAAGCGACAGAGGTAGTTAGCTCAGGGAGCCCCGCACGCCACTCATCGCTGACCACTGGCCCTAACCATCCAGAACAGTGATGACGACAGTCCTGGGGCCACCTGGTACTGCCTGCACCCCCCAGATTAGGGCCGGGGCACCATGTGGCCAGGCCAGGCCGGCGGGGCTGCACCGGCCCAGCAGGGCCCCCTGAGGCCGCACCGGGCCTTGCTCTGCTCTCTAGGGTACCCGCCACGCAGGCCTGCTGTGACCTCAGCGTAGGAGCTCCCCAGTTGTGGTGCTCAAGGCCATAGCCTGGAGGGTGGAAGAACCCCTAAGAAAGCTCTTCTGGGACTCTAGGCCCTCGCCGTAAAGCAAGACATGCACCTCTTGCAATTTCGGGACTCCCGGAGGGGACCCGGCCCCTCCATGCTGACTCAGGAGCTGCAATCCTGCCCGTGAGCTGAGAAGTGGGAGGGACGCTCCAAAGCCATCTCCGCCCAGCCTCTTCCCCGAGGCGGCAGCACCCACAGCCACCTACTCCCACAGTCCCAGCTCAAACACCAGCTCCTCGTCATGCCGGGGGACCCAGGGACCAAGAAGCTGCAATGCTATCTTCCTCATGACTGCACGGTCAGGGACTCTAAAAAGTTTATAGTCCAGGAAAAGGAAAACATACCCCAGGAAAAGCCACACCTTTCATGTGTCCCCTCATTTCAGGAACGAGAACTCTGAAAGTCAGAGGTGAAGAAAAACCTCTCTCTCTATGGGCCTATCCTGTCTCCTCCAGATAATTGTCTCCCAAAGAAAGGAGATGTTGATGGTGGAAGTGGGTGTGGAAAACAGGAGGGGAGAGCAGGCGGTCCCAAGCAGCCTTGTTCTCCGGCCACGGCCAGGCAGAACAGTCAGTTCCTAGCCGCGGCCCAAGCTGGGAGGCAGGGGCCTGGGAAAGGCAGCCACGGCTTCTGGAGGCGGTGAGCTCAGCTGGGCACAGCTCCAGCCCAGCTGAGCTCACCAATCCCTCCCCAGAGGCTACCCTGCCCCCAGCCAAGCCCAGCCCAGTCTGGCCACATGGGCTGAACCGCCTCGGCCAGAGAAACAACCAGTCTGAAGTTAAACAGCACTCCCAACCCAGGGACAAGAGGCAGGGAGTCCTGGAGGCCGAGCCCAGGGCTGGGAGGCAGGAAGGCCCACCCCAGCATCTCCTGCTGAGAGGAAAATGTTAGAGCCTACAAGTTCTATCACAGGGAAAGCACCAAGCACAGTTAAAGCTTTATAAAGGTCTGTGCAGTGACCTTCAAATACCACTTGCAGGAATGTATCCTAAGAAAATAACCAAAGATGTATGTGCAAGATTGCTGATGATTTGGAAACAATGCCACGTCCACTGACTCGACCAAGTTTACACAACATCTGTATGATGTATCTATCCAGCCATTAAAATGATGTTACAGAAGAACATTTAATAGACATAGAAGCTGCAAAATTTAGGAAAACAATATTTCTTATGTCACAAATCTGCTAGTAGTTCTATTTTATATCTAAAAGACATGAATGGGAAACATTTTTTTTAGGAAGACATGAATGAGAATGAATTCAGATGAGGCCCCTGCTCCCCAGCTTGTGCGGGCCCCACCACCCGGCCCACCTAACTCACTTTTGTTAGTTCATTCGGTCCCTCAGAGCAAGTGAGTGTGCATCCCTGGTATATATGTATGGTTCCTTTTTTTTTTTTTTTAATGTATATGCATGTGTAAAAAACCTAGAATTTGAGTCATTCTTATTATCACTTGGGAACTGGATTAAGAACCGTCATTTCCTTATGTGAATGTTTTTCTATTTTCCAACTTTTCCATAAAAACGTATTGTTAAAGTATAATTAGAAAAAGTCACTGCCAAAAAAGAGAAGTGAAAACACTAGGAAAAGGCAAGAACTGACTGCTAATTTATATTACAAAACAAAGCCAGCCACTGGCCGGGTCCCCACAGAGAAGGGAGAGGACGTGAGATGACAGGGTCCCTGTTCCACTTCGCACCCGCCCACCTAAGCGCACACCCAGCACAGGCTCAGCCACGTACTCCCCCGGCACGAGCCCACGAGCACGCCCGCTCACCCATGCACCTGCTCGCCGTCCCTCACCTGCGGCCGAGTCCTGCAGGACAAGGTCCTCCAGTGAGGGCCACTCTGTATTTAGGCGCTTCACCAGTTTGTAGGCATTTACAGGGTGGGACAGGTAGCCCTCGGGGTCAGCAGCCGATTTGCTGGTCAAAGCTTCCATTTTGTCAGCCCAGCTGTGGAACCAGAGGAGAAGGGAGACTGACATGCCCACCCACAAGGGTCTTGACCTGTGGTAACTTCCCTGGTGAGATTTAGGATGCTTTTCATCAAGAGACAACAAAAAATGAAGACAGTAAGACCCCACGGATCCTTCCTGCCCCTTAATCTAGATAAGAGCAGGGAAGCCCAATGTACACAGAAAGGTTCTTAAACAGAAAGGAAAAGGCAGTGAGTCATCAGTCCACATGGATCCACTCTGGGGACAGGAATGAAGTAACCTCCCTCCCAGCTGCACAGAGCTCTCTCAGTGGCTTCCTCTTACACATGAGTTCCTGGGGGTCGGTCAGGGGGGCTGACTCAGGGTGGATGTTGGGACTTGGGACATTGGGCACCTCTTTATCTTGGAGAGCTTGGCTTCCTCCACAAGGATGTACTCCTTCAGAGACTGCACCAGGTCCTTCTCTGCATAAATCAGGTCCGTCATTTGCCCTACAGGGGACAGGAGAAAGGGCTGGAGAGAAGCGGATGAGACATGTTCCGCCCCCTTCCTTGCAGCACAGCATACCAGGACAGAGGCCAGCCCCCTGGGCCACAGGCCTGTCGGCTCTCTTGGGATCGTGGGGACTTGGAGTTAAAGGGGACCTAGGCGCTCACATGGCCCGGCCCCCTGTTTCAGGAAGAGAGAGGCAGAGGCCCCCCAAGAGGATGTTGAGGTAAGTACACTGGGGCGCCTTAAGGAAGAAGCCCCAAATCTCATTCCTCCTCCGGCACCCAGATGAGTCACGTCAATGGGGCAGGGACATCCTGGAGGCTTCATCACAGGGAAACAAGCTGAGTCTTTAGAACAGAAGGAGAGCAGCCAGACCCACCAGCCACAGATGCTGTCTGCTCAAGCTCTCTCTCCAGTCCGGGAGAAAGACAGGCAGGAAGGCCAGGCAGCCCAGCGGCAGCCTGCACTTCCCAGGGACAGGGACCTGGCGGAGACAGCTGGCTCTCAGGATATCCAAGTCACGGGGGCTTCAGAGGGGGAAAGGGCAACTCTGCAAGTCCCACTGTCCCTAGAACTGGTCAAAACCAGTGGGTAAGGCCACTGCTCTCTGAATGAGAACAGGACTCAGCCAGGGACATCGGGGCACTTGAGCCAAAGACTGCTCAGGCAGGTGACAGTCCTGTGGGCACATACCGATAGAGGTGAAGAATTCAGCCCGCACGCAGCCTAGGACACCAATCCAGGCCACCAGCAATGGAGACGCCCAAAGTTTCACGGTCACAGAAGGCAGCATCTGCAAGGTATTCAGTGACAGTCACTGGGTCAACAGTAGGTGAGGAGACACATACGCACACACGCATACACACACGTTCAAACGTGCCAAAACCCTGACCTAGCACACAGAAGCTAAGGTGATTTGGGGTCAGCAGGGGGTAAGCCTGAGATGTGGGCTCAATTCTGGCCCCTGCTCTAGGAGGCCACAGGCCCCTGGGAGAGACTCTGCCCTCTTGGCTCCTGGTAACCACCGGCAACATGGGAAGGCCGGACTGCATGGGGGACAGTCACCTCTGGTTCTAACCGTCTATACGCCCGAGATCCTGGCCCACCCCTCTGGTTTCACAGATTGCGTGTCCATGTCTGTCTCTCCTTCCACACGTGCCAGGACAGAGCCAGGTGCTGGGGACCCACGTGTAACACGCAGCCCCGTCCACAAATAGATCGATGGTACAGAGACAATGACAGAAAAAGAAACCTACACAAGATGTTCCAGGGGACCCACAGTCACAACGAAGTGTACAGCAGCGGGTCAGCCCTATGGGGAATAAAAACTGCCCCTGCCAGTCTGCCCCCGGCCCCAGCGACAGCAGCCTGGGAGCAGGCACTCTGGGCAGACGCTGCTCTTCCTGCAGGGGCCTGCTCGGCACACGCTGTCCGCACTGGCGAGGCCCCATTCACGAACGTTTACTAAGGACTCACGTATGCCAGGCACTGAGCTAGGCACTCCGGACACAGAAACGAATCAGCCACACAGGGCCAACGCCCCAGGCTGGGCCGAGCTGCGCTGCTGACATGGCGACAGGCCGGCTGCCACCCTCTCATCAGCCTAGACCTAGCCCTGAAGGCAGCAGGCAGACCTGCGACAAGCCCCACGGGCACTGGACCCGAGTGCACGGCGGAAGCTTCAGGCACCGTTTTGGCTCAGCCTTGCGCCTCGGGGCGAACTGAAGGACCGGCACCCGTCAGAGCTCAGCTGCCAGTCCTTCCTCTTCTGGCTCCACTCCGGCCAAGCCCCACAGGAAATTTACAAAAACAAGGAAAAGAAAGGAAATACAAATGCTTCCCCCTGAAACTGTGAGCCTTATCTAACAACTCTGAGTTGACTAATGACAGTTTTTTTTTTGTTTGTCTCTTGTGTTTTTCTTTTTGCCTGCCATGGTCGATTAGACGCAGTCACACGCACCTTTCCTCACCTCACCTTTTCAGAAGAAATTTCAATCCACTGCGGTTCCAGGTTAGGCTCCGAGAAGCCCAACCACAACCCCCACCCCGAAACAGGTTCTTGATCCAGAAGAGGGAGTAAGTGAATCCCTTCATCCCCTCACGCCCCTGCCCAGTGTCTACAGGGCCAGCAGCATGCCCATCGTGCCCAGGTGTTGGAGGCCCAGACGCACACAAGGCAAGGTCTTTCAGCCCAGAATCTGCTGCAGAGTAGGGAGGGTTGTGCTAAGGGATGCATCCTGGAGTGAGGGCAGCAGGGGAAAGCAAGTCACGGAAAGAGGAGGAGCGGGGCTGGCTAGCTCTGAGGTGGGGTCCAGGCCCCCGCCCCCGATGCAGCCCATCTGCTTCCTGGCTCACCATGCTGCATCTCCGCCCCAGGATTCCACAAGGCCTTCCTTGTTGCTTACGCAAGGCATGGTATCTGCTCCTTATCTCTCAAGAGGCTAGACTTGCTCAGGAGACCACGTTCTGTGTGTCTGCAGGGAAAGGACAGTAAAAGCCCAGGCCAGAAGACTCTATCTGTGGACAGTGAGGGGCCAGCTGATGGGGCACAGGCTGGTGGGAGAGCGGGCCACAGGCAGGAGACCAGACCAGACATGGCTGGACGTGGGGGGCCCCGGGGCTCCTCCCCTGTGTGTCGCCAGCTGCAGTGGCACACCTCTTCAGAGAACAGGTGACAAGTGCAAGGCAGGGGGAAACCTCTTCACTGCTTTCAAACCACCCTGGTGACACTGTCCCCAGTTCATGCCTTACAGCACACAGGAGAAAGCACCCAGGTTCCTTCGCTACGTGAACACCAGCTGTCATTTCCCTGGAACGTGTCCCTGGCTCAGGCTGAGCCCATCCATGAATCCCGCCAGAGGGTCTCAGGTGCGGTTCTGGGAGAGTGCCTCCCAAGGGCCTGCAAAGTCCTGCTCTGAGGGAGGAGGGGGGCAGTGGTTCTGCTGGCCCAGAGCGCCAGACACACCCAAGGAGCCCCCAGACGGCCACTATCAACGCTGCCGCCGCAGGCAGGGGTGCCCTGGAGCCCCACCCCATTTCTGCTGATCTTGGGCCCCTGAACACTAAGGGCTTTGTACAAAAAGGGTCAGGTTGGGAGGGGGCAGCATCCAAGAAGGACGGTGTCCCCCAGTGTGGAGCCCACACGCCGGCCCATCCCATCTCATACCTCTACTCAGAGCTGGCTTGGGACGGAACAGGTGGGAGTCTGTGTGCTTGCCCCGCGCCCCCACAGTGTCCGGGGCTGCCGAAGCCCTCCCAGGTACACTCAGAAATCCACGCTGAGCAGTCCTGGAAACGGGCGATGTCAAACCTCTTTTTATGAAAAACAAAGTGGCACTGAGCCTGGGCAGAAAACCAATACTGAGTTTTATTTGAGCTGCTCCTGAGTTTAGAGCCACGTCTGGCCCATATCAGGTACCCAACAAATAATACTTCACCACAGACTCGTTCAAGTTAGGAAATCACCGCAACAGAGGAGTGTACATTTCTTCCCTGCAAAGAATTGCTGTGGATTGTGTAAGAACAGATGCCACACGCATATTAACAAGGAGTGAAGACCAAAGCATGCTGTGAAGTGAGAAGAGCAGGTTCCCAAACAATATGCACTCTATGATTTCATTTTTGCAAGGAAAAATGTGTATATATGTCCATGCATATAGATGCAAGTTTACACACACACACACACACACACACACACACACACAATGCAAGAAGAGAATCATAAATCTAGTTGTATCTTGGTGAAATGATTTTATTTTCCTCTTCATGTTTATTTGTATTTCCTAAACATTCTTCTACAAGGAGCTCCATGGGGAATTTGAAACATATTTTCTAATATGCTTAAAGTGGAAAAAAAAAAAACAAAGTACACCTCTCAAATGGACTCCAAAGCGGACCTGGCAGTCCGAGTTTGGACCCCCAAGGGCAGGTCTTCCAAATCCTGCCAACACCACAGTGACAGTGATTCACCCACCGGGTGATCGGCACTGTTTCTAAGCACGGGGCAATTCCAAGACATACAATCAGAGTCCCCAACAAGCCTTCTCTTTGGAAAGGACATTTACAATCTGGCCAAATGGGCATGAAAAGATGCTTCCAGCTGCAAACCAGCAGCGTTCTTAGCTTTTCCCCTTACCTCATCCATCAGGCAGGAACCTCTGCCAAGCTCCCAGCTGCAGCCCAAATGCAACAGCTTGCCTTTTAACAATGTATTTAACAGCCTGGAGACAGAACATGGGTTTTCTGAGAACAGGTCTTGCTTGGCACTGAACAAGAGGCTGCCCGCCTTCTCTGTAGGAGTCAAACCTTCCTGAACAGGGCTCCCCACAGTGACCCTGCCTCCCAGTGGTGTGGCCAACTCCAGGACGGCAAAGCCAAGAGGACAGGCACGGTCGAACCTGGCAGCTGTGCAGAGGTTCCAGCAGGCCCTGCCACCTAGGCACACGGACGTCCACTGAGGCCCACGAGCTGCTGCCACCGGTACCCCAGGGAAGGAGGGGAGGCACCCTGCTCTCCTCACCCAATATCACGCACCATCACCCTGGCCTGAGCCACCCCTCCCCCACTGCGGCAGCCACACTGGCCCAGCCTGCATGGCTCTCTCATCTCACTGGCCTCCCACCCACCTCCGCTCTACAGAGCTGCCAGCAAGGCTTACTATAGCCCCTCCTTTGGTCTCTCTCCCCCTAAGAACCTTCCAAAGGCTCTCCACCTAAGTCCAAACTCCTTATCCCTCAGGCACTTTTGGACTCCGCGTGACTTGGACCCTGCGTGACTTGGACCTACTGCCTTCCCTAGCCCCATCTTACGACTCCAGGTTTCATCCGTTCAACTACTACCTCACATGAAAGATACTCTCCTTCACTGAGAACATAACGGAGCCCAGGAGTTCACCTGTGTTTATTCTTACGCTTTCTCTCTCAGGTCCACAAACATGTAGGTCTGTATTGCCCACTTGGGCACCATCAAAACCACAGTCTCCTGCTCCAGGAAACAGGCAATGAAGCAACAGAGAAGGCTGTAAAAATCGACCTGCGAAAGCCCCACTGGTTACTCAGTCACCATCCTGGCAGATACTTGGCAGTCTAGGCGAGACTAACTCAGTAGAAGGAAATCTAGCGAGGACAAAAATCCACATGCCAGTGTATCGGATACATCAGACAGACATACCTCAAACTCTCTTGGCCTCGTCTATCTCCCGGGCTGCTGGCTTGCCTCAGACCCAGTGGAGGACACTGTCAGGCCCCAACCTCTGGCTCCTCCCACTACTTCAGGACTCAAAAGGATGTGCCCCATCCCCTCCCAAGAGGCTGCTGGAAGGCCCTGGTAGTGCACCCCGGGGGGCCGGGGAGTTAACGCCTCATGAGGCAGCTCTGACCAGAGAAGAGCAGAGGAGGTCGACTGAGAAACTGTCCTGCAACAGGGACTTTCTGTCGAGCTCGCCCAGAGGTGGCCCACGTGGCTGAAAAACTGGTGCAGCTGTGTGCAGACTGGCGGGCTCGCAAAAGCAGCTCCCTGCATTTGCTTCCCGTCCTCCTCCACCTCACCAGCCCCTCCCTCACTCTTCCCGCCCCTCAAGTGCACCTTCCTGTGGAGCTTTTGGCACTTAAGCTCCGCCTCTGGCTCTGTGCTCTGAAGACTTGGCTGAGGTAACTACTATTTATGCTTCCAAAAATCTTTCATTTCTACCTTTTAATCCTCACCCAAATCTTGTAAACAAGATAATCATCTCCATTTCAGCTATGCAGAGATAACTCAGGCTGAGAGTTTCCTGCACACCTGACATGCTAGAGCAAATCACTGGCAGAGCGGAGATTCAGACCCCAAACCTACCTTCCACCAGGTACTTCTGTCATTCAGTCCTTCTCAGCAACATCTGCTGGGCTCAAGGGCCTCCCAACAAGGGGCAGGCGCACTCTGCCCTGGCACAGCAGGCCTGTCCAGACCAAGGACTTCATTGTGACTCACAAAGCAACTTCATGACACCCCTGGCTGGATCCTACGGGAAGGCAGACAGCAACATGGAGCCAAGGACAGGAACATGGTGCCCGAGTTCAGGTGACAGTGGTCCCGGCCTCAGACAGCCATCACAGCCCTCAGAAATGACCAACCAGCCCAGCTCACGGCAGAAGAGTCCAGTAGGCCGGGCGCGCCCACCCTGGCGTTAGACAGTCCCAGAGTTAAATCTCAGCTCCACCACCGCGGCCTGGCTTTGTGACCTTTAGCGAAGTTTCAGGTCTCCGGAACCTCAGTTTTCCCATCTATATAATGGTGATAACATTCGGAGCTACATCTCACAGGGCTGTTGTGAGGACTGAATGAGACGACAGACGTCAGTGGGCTGCCCAGCAGCGCCAGGCACCATTTATACCCCTGGAAGGGAGGAAGGTCAGTCGAGGGGACAGTGAAGATGAAAACAAGGCAGAAATTGGGCCGTCTCTCCAGTCTCAAGAGTGCTAGAAGACATGACACATTAGCTCCTGAGAGACGTCAGGGGTAATGCAGCACACTGGCCAATAGGGAACAGCCCTGGAAGTGGTGGATTACTGGTTCTAAATCTCACCATGAAGGGAAGTTCTCTGGCAAAAGGCAGGGCACTAGGCCAATCCTCCAGGAGCTCATGAATGTCTATGCCTCCTACAAATACAAGGCTTCGGGACCTTGGTCACACCCTGGCCCTCAGGAGTTCCAGGTACAAAACAGACTGTGTTCTCATAAGCACTTGTTAAAGGTCTGGAGCAGATGCTGGTCTGTGAACAGGCTCAGACAGATCCCCCCTGAACTGGAATACTCCCTGCCCAAACACTTAATCCTCTGCCTCACAATAACACCGCTTAAACAAAAACTCTCTTGCGTACTCCAAGAAGTCGAGTCCATACTTTTCATTCCCCTCTGCTGAGATAAAAGCTCGATCCCTCATCCCATATCCCCAGCACAACCCAAGGACCCAGGAGCCACCAGCCCTCTCTGTTCTAGGTCAGGCATTGATATTCCACCCTGAGACACTTTAAAGGTCCCAATTACTAGATCTGATATGCTGGTTTCTCTTCAGATCATATAAATCTTTCGCCTTTTACCGAATTACTGGCTGCGAGCGACTTTTTCAGTGTAAGGCTCGCTGCAGCACTCTGGGCCTGCACGTGCCTGCATTACAGCGTTTCCTGCCAACCCCATCTGCATAAAATTAACTCAGGACAGATCCCAGCAGTCAGGGACACACCCACCAGCCCAGTGTGCACTATCAGCCAGTGTGGCCACACATGGGCAGGCAACAAGTGAGGCTCTCTCAGGAAATGAGCAGACCCCAGACTCCCTCACCCCGCTCATTCGGCAGGGCTGCACCCTTGCAGTCTCTCCTTTCAACACTCCCATTCCGGGCTCCTCCCCCGGAACATGGCCAGCTGCCAGCACGAAGCAGCAATCTCAGGGAGATTATGAGCTACCCATAGGCAAGAACAGTGCTGCCACCTCCTCCTCCTCCTTCCTCATTCCGGTCTCAGGCATGTTCTAAGCAGAGGGCAGGCACACAGGAGGTACTCAAGGAATAAACAGAGGTCAGCTGTGACCAGATGAAACCAGCAAAGTAAGCACTCTCCTGAGCGCCCCATTTCAGAGCCTGCAACTGGGCTGAGGGGCCTATTTCACGCCCCAGACTAGTCATCACCACGCCTGCCTGCTGAGCTCTCAGAGAACTACAGTGACCCAGTATGAGAGCATCTCTGGGATGAGGCCCCCAGCCAACTCTCTCCATCCTTGCTACGTGGCTTCCTTGGCAGGGCCGCACAGTGGACACGCTTGGCCATCTGAGCATAAGAAGGCACCAGAAGAAAACGATTCACAGCCCAAAGATCTCATGAGTACAAGTGAACAAGGAGGCTGAGCCCTGAGGCCCAGAACCACAGAGTGAGAGAACTGCACCCTGGACACTTCAGCACAAGCCAAAGGAAAGCTTGGTTCATTTAAGAGAGAACTAAACCATGGAATCTCTTGCCCCAGATGTGGCGGTGCTCAGAAGCAGCAGCAGCTTGCAAAAACATTCTGCAACTTCTCGGGTGGAGTGGATCTCTGCAAAATCTGAGACATTTAAGAATGCCCTAGGCTACAAAGTGACACTCCCCAGTCCTTGTTCTCAGGGCCAGGATTTCCCGCAGGAGGGCTGCTGCTGTCAGGTTTCCGTCAAGAAGCACAAGCCTTGGGCATCACTCTACAGCAGAGGACACAAATCTCAGTCTTGGAAGGGACTCTAATGTTCTAAGCCATCTTAAAGGTGTCACATGCAGAAGCCAGGGGCCCACCTCTGCTGTCCTGATCACTCTCCTGCTGCAAGGGTTCACTGAGCACCCTCCACACACAGGGCGCAGTACTAAGCACAGTCCTCTCACTTGAAGCTCTTGTGGACAGGGTCTAGGGGCAACTACCCACTAAACTGTCCCTTCCCCCGTCACCTTGCTTCTACTAGAATGCCCAGGTCTGCGCCCTCTCACGCAGACGGTTCCTCTCTCCAGGTTAACCTTTTTTCAGACTTCACCTGACCACTCCAGCTAATAAGTCACCATCACCTGACCACTCTAGCTAATGAGTCACCTCCTCTAGGAAGTCCTCTGGCCTGAAGCATCCTGTCCTCTACTAGCTACCCGCAGCCTGGAGGTCCCTCCCAGCACAGCACTCACCATGCTGCTCTGAGTCTGGACTGTCCCGTCTTCCAGTCCAGTGCGTCTGCCCCGCTGGGTAGCAACTCCTTACAGTTTCTGATACACAGAAGGGTCCGTTTGTTGAATTAGCTAGCTAGTTATCACAGTCTTCGCAGACGTTGAGGGAAAACAACGCAGATTCCAAAGGGGTGCCTGGAACCGAGATGGGGGGAAAAAACACCTTTCTAATAAAACAGCCCGTCTTTTAATGAGCACCAAGGTGAACCTCGGGGGCTCAGGACACAGACTCCCAGCCCTTTGCCCTTTGGAGGGACCGAGGCGGGCTTCACTAACACGAAGCGGCCCCTCATGGTCCAGCCAACGCCCCCGCCCCCTCCCCCCCACCCTCCACCCCCGCCCCCGCCGGTCTCCAACTTCGGGCAGGCTCGGGGCCAGGCCGCCCCTTCCCGGAGCCTGACAGGGCCGACCGGCCAAATTCCCCGCCTGGCGCAGCCGCCAAGGGGACCGGCAGGAAGGGCGCCGCTGACCTCACCACCCTGAGCCCGGGGAGGGGACGCGGACGGCGGGACAGGAACCCAGACGGGTGTAGAACCAGGGCGGCGGGCTGCGCTGCGGTGACGGGACCCCCGGCCCCACAGGGGCAGGACGCACGGCCCGGCGCCCCGGCGTGCGCCCGAGCCCCACGGCAGACCCGGCAGCCGAGCAGGCACTGCGCTCACCTGGACACGCGCCGCTCCCGGCGTTTCCAGAACCTCCCGCGGCGGCGCCCGGCCCGCTCGGCGCCTCCTCCATCCGCGGCTCCGCCTCCCGCCGCGGCCGGGCTCCGCCCGCTTGAGCCGCTGCCACGTCCCCACCTCCCGCCCCCTAGCCGGCCCGGCTCCTGGCTCCACGCCGAAGAGCCTCGGCCAAGGGTCGCCACCGCCTGCGACCTCGCGGGCAGGCCCGTGCCGCCGGGCCGCCGGGCCGCTGGGCCGCGCGGGAGACGGGCGCGGGCCCCGGGTCAGGGGGGAGCCCGCCGCGCGCCTTCATGCCGCCCGCCGCTGGACGCACGTACGGCGCGCCCGCCACCCCTCGCCCGGCTCCCACCTGTGGGATTCGGCCCGCCCTCCGTCCCAGGCCCCCGGGGGCTGCAGAGGGGCCCGCGACCTGATCCTGGACCCCGTGCTGAGCGGGAGCGGCCCTTGGATGCTGGCTGACTCCCCTGGCCTCCGCTTGTGCTCATTTCCTTGGCGTCCTGTTGGGGACAGGCTCCACTACTGCCCCCTCCCATCATCACCACCGGCAGGTCCGATATGTGTAGGGGGTGTAGTGGGAGGCAGGCGGAAAATGTCACCTGGGGCAGGAGCCCAGTTATCAGGGGAGAGGACAGACTAGTGGAGAAGGCCCTGAAGAGGACTAGGGACCTGGTGATCACCCGAGGGCCAAGCTCCCAAAGAGGTTCAGACTGTCCCCAGCTCCTGGGTCAGGCAACTCCTCCTGATTTATGTGTAGGCGACGGGTTGATGGGGGAGGGAAGAGGATGTGGGCACACTATGCCCAGACCCTTCCATACTACACGGGCCAAATACGGCAGAGGCCACCTTCAGCCGGTCCCGTCTGGGAGAAAATGAAGCCTGAGCTGGCTGAGGCCCTGGTGGCCAAGCAGGTTCCCACGCCTGTTCTGTGAACCTTCCTGGATATGAATGAGGGGAAATTCATCTGAGAATCTCATCAGGGAGCTCGCCCGGAGTGGGAGGTTCCCAACCTCTGCCCAGGCACTGTGGAGATGTTCCTCATGATATACTGCCCAAGCTGGCAGCCCAGATCCGGCAAAGGCACGAGCAGAAGAAATACACACAGCAAGTAAAACACCGGAGGAGCCGCTGTTCCGGCCCGCGTCAGCCACTCGCCAGAGCTCAGCTAAAGGCAAACAGAAACCTTCCTGCATCGGGACATCCTGCTACGCCACCCTCCGTCTGCCCAAATCCTCTCACTCTCTTCCCCTTCTCAGGAGCGTGCCTTGTGGTCTCCTGAATGGTCAACCCCCCTCTCACAACTGGATCCTTCCCTTGACCTGCAAATATGTTCACTCCTGTACTATAGAAACCCTCATTCAACCCCACCAACTACTGCAGTGTCTCTCTCTTCAATCACAGCAAATTTCCCTGAAAGAGCCCTCTGTCTCCTCGTCCTCCCTCCCTCCCATCCCTCAGCCCCCTCCCACACCAAACCAGGTCTCAATAAACTCTCTGTAACCTCCAAGTCCCTAAATTCAAGTCATTCTTCAGCCCTCATCTGCCGAAGCCGCCAGTGGTGGTGTTTGACAGGCCAGCAGCGTCTGGCCACTGCCTCCCTGGAACACTCATGTCCCTTGGTTTCCACCATCCCCTCGGGCCACCTATGCCCAGGCTTCTCCCCACCCCGCCCCCCAGCACATTCTCCTCTCCCCTTCTCCCCATTAGTCAGTAAAGGCGGGGGTTCCTCAAAACTCAGGCCCAGAGGCTCTCTTTTCCTCTTCCCTCTCTGTAATTTCTTCCTCCACACAGATGACTCACAAATGTCTCTCTCTGCGCTTGCCCTACTCCTGAGCTGCAGACTCTTAGAACTGACTGCGGAGCCTAGTCTCCACTTGAGTGTCTGCAAGCACCTCCATCACAACGGGTGGAGCACTGGCTGAGTTCATGCTCTCCCCCCTTCCCACCCCCATGGCTCTGATTCTCCCCGCTGCACTGAGGAGCCACACCCCCCACAATGGGTTACCTGACCAGAAGTCTGCAAGTCATGCCTTCTGCCTCACGCCCAGACCTTATCCTTCCATATCCCACATCCAGTCAATCCTACCCCCTACATCTCCCTCTAATCCATCCATTTCTGTCCCTCCTCTTTTACCTGAATGATTGTAACAGTTTCCTAGCTGGCCACCCCCTCCATTCTTGTTTCTTCCAATGCCCCTCCACAGTGCAGCAACACTGAGTCCTCACAATGCAGGTCCAAACCCACCACTCTCTGCTTAGTAAACTGCACTGTTTGGAACACCCCTGGACGTGGTCTGTAAGGGCCTGTATGGTCTGGCCCATGCTCACTCTAGCTACACCGACCTTCCTCCAGTCACTCTAACTGGCTACCCTCCTTCTGCACCCCACTCCCAGGCCTTGGCTCTGCTCTTCTGCCTGTCCAGAAAAATTTCCCTCCTCCCCAATTAAATCCTTCTGATCCCCTCAGAGGCATTTTCCTCACTTCCCTGACCAGGTAAGAACCTTCTCGAACAGTCTCTTGGGCCCTGTGTGCTTTGTAAGATTTATCACAGTTGATGCAATCGAATGATTGTTTGATTACTACCTACGCCTCACCCCCACTGGCCTGGGAGTCCAGGAGTATGGAAGTTTTATGTGGTTTTGTCCATCATCACCTCCTCACCCCCTTCCACAAATAGGACTTGCTGCCTACATGAAGGGATGGCTGTCTCCTCAATGCTTCGTTCCACGCAGCAGTTGCCAAAGGCCTAAGGCCTCAACAGGGCCTCACAGTCCTGGATCCCACTCATTCCTCAGTGTTGGCATCTTCTCTTATGAAGATACTTTTCATTGGATTTAGGGACCACATGGAGTAATAAGAAGAGTGTCATCACATGATCCTTAACTTAGTTATATATGCTAAGTCCCTTTTTTTCAAATAAAGTCACATTCACAGGGGCCAGGTACTAGGGCACAGACACAGCTTTTTAGGGGACATCATTCAGCTCATTACACTTGACATTCCTTCATGCTGTGTGTGGGCTACAGGGTCCCTGTAACTCTCTGACTCCCGGTTCTGAATGTGCAGCCCAGGCCCACTGCAGACCCACATGGCCTTTTTTTTTTTTTTTTTTTTGGGGGGCTACCACTCAATAGGCGAACTCATTAGCTCTCCACATATCCTACCCCACATCTCCCAGTGAGCTTCTGCTCCAGCACTTCCCTCACCTCAGGATGTGGATCCGACCCCTCCCACACACACCCATGCTCTCCCTGCCCCGCCTGAAGATCTTACCTGGAGGACCGCCATCCATCCACTCCCTGTGTCTGCAGCCACAGCCCAGATTCAGGGCCCCACCGTGGGCCACCCAGACAACACGCCCCGGCCCCTGGTTTCTGCTCAGCTCCCTCCACCCGTCCTGCATGCCACAGGCAGAATGATATTTTAACTATGTGATTCTGTCCCCGTCGGTTACATACAGGAGCCCCTCGAAGGTGTCCCTGCCCCCAGGAGAGACGCAGGTCCCACGGAGGCTACCAGTCCCCTCACCCAGCCCCAACGGGCTCGCTCCCCATGCACAGACTCAGGCTCCAGGCTCCAGCACCCTGGGCACCTGGCAGCTCCTTGGCCTTTGACGGTGTCATCCTTCCCACCTAGAACCCTCCCTTCCAAAAGGGGCTCATCTGGAAGCCTGGGGCCCGGCCTGAGCCAGGACCCCACACAGACCCCACGGCTCCTCGTGGGTGAACGTCAGGCACGCAGCCTGACCTCGTCCATGTCTACATCCTCCACGCCGCCTGCCCGCGGAGGGAGCTGCCTCCATCTGTTCCTGTTCTCCGCTGTGTCTCCAGCTCCAGCTGGGGCTGCATCTGGGCAGGAGGTGGGGAACGAAAATACAGGGAGGGAGGGAGGAGGGATGTGCACCCATCACTACTGTGGCCTCACTAAGCACACACAGACTTAACGAATAAACAGCCTCCTCGAACAGCCAGGCCAGAGTCCTTTCCCCAGATCCATTGTGTAAGCGAAGCCACACTGCCCTGCTGGTCCTCACCCTATTGTGTCCATTCTGCACTCACTCCACAAGCATTTGCTGGGGGCAGTTGGGGCCCTGGCAGGGACTCGGGGACCAGGAATGTCACAGGAGCTCTGTGTAGTGGGGTCAGTAGCAGGAGAACAGAGGCCCACGGCACCCTTGTCCAGGGAGGGAAGGCCCAGCCCTTGCCAGCCAGGGATGCTGCTGCAGGAGGCGCTGCCTGCTGAGCCCCAGTGCTAGAGACCCTCCGCAGGCCCAGGCCCGGGGACGGGCTGCCACCTTCACCGTAGCCTGGACAAGAGCATTGCCAAATGACGCCCTGCCCCCATGCTGTCCCTAAGTGACATCGCTGGCCAATGGCCTCTCCAAGGAGGCTAGACTTGTCTCCCTACCACCTCCATCCTAAGAGAAGGGCCAGGTGTCTCTCTGGAAATGATGGCAAAAAGATACCTATGCTGGGTGGACAGGTCACTGGGCGCGTGGGAGGCCCAGCGGGCTGCAGGCCTTCCTTCTAGACGGACGCTTCCTTGGCCTGCCCTGTCCCTGCCTGACCTACTCACCTGGGGCCCCTCCCTGGGGTGGGGGGACGGACAGGCTCTGCTGCTCTGCGCTGAGGCTGGCCCAACGGCTGGTGCCTCCTGTCGGCCCTGGCCACCACCACAGCAGCCAGAGGTCCGCCAGGGTCTATGAGCACCTGGCCCCTCCACGGAGCTCCCCAGAGCAGAGTCCCCAGGGTTGCCCAGTGCCCCACAGAGGGAGCTGTGTTTGTTGACACCATCTAGGCCCATCAGCAGCACTCTCAGCATGTAGCTGTTCACTGGACTATGGGACCACCCTTCCTGTCCAGGTCCCTCCCATTAGGAACTGAAGAAAAGCTGGGTGTGTTGCAATTGACCCAGCACTTTAACTTAAGACCAAGCACAAAGGGCAGGAGGTGCAGCTTGAGCAGAGCCACCTAGTGGTAGCCCTACTGCTTCAGAATTAGAGCCTCCCAGCAAGTCTGGCCTTGGAGCCTTGGGCAGGACCCTGGGGACGGCAGCAAATCTGGCGGCATCCCCAGGAGCCTGTGGGCCAGCCCTGAACATGGACAACTGTGTCCCCAGAGACTGAACCCCCCTCACAAATGCTTGGGCCCATTTGGTGAATGCAAAAGATAAGCCTGGCCCCACAGAATGGCTACAAGTCCCCTCCCAGCTGCCTCCATCGGGGACCCTGCAGCTGAGACAGCAGAGCCAGCACTCGCTGGGCTGTCATTACAGGGTGGAGACAGCTGGTCCTGGGCCTGGGGAGCTGTAATTACCCAGCAGGGCCAGACAGGCCCTGGGGGCAGAGACCTGCTCAAGGGCGGGTCCCTCCTTGCCCTGCCCCCCTGCCTTCTGTCCTGGCAAGAAGCTTCTAGGCTAGTACAAGTGCCCCGAGGACCAGGGGTTAGGTATGCATGGTGCTTACAAATCCTGATATTTTGATGCATAGAGTGTAAGGCATCCTTTTAAAAATTACTATCACTACAGTACAGAAGCTCCCTTCTCCCCTGGCCCATCCCTCCTTGTCCAGCCTTGAGCCCAAACGGGGCTGAGGGGCATGAGGAATGGATGAGGATGAGGTGAGTTTAGGGATAGCTACTGGACATCTGCTTAGCTACTGTTTCAAAGGCTGCGAGTTCAGTGGTTTGACTTTTTGCAGGGGCGGAGGGAGCCTTGTCAAAATGTCCAGAAGCCCAAAGAGGCCGAGGACAGGGGAGAAATAGGGGTGAGGCAGCCGAGGTCCCAGCAGAAGATGGCTGAGACCTCCCGAGCTACATCAAAGGGCTCAGATGTGAGGCTGAGGGTGCTAGCGGCACCCCAGCATTGGACCAGGGAGGAGCAGGATCCACTGGGGGGTTTAGGAAGAGCCCCGTGCCTGCTACGGTGGGGGGAGGGGGAGAAGGAGGAGCAGAGCCTGGAGGCGAGTGTGGAGGGGCTGCTGCCCAGTCTAGATGAAAGCTGGTGGGGACCCGACCTAGGGAGTGACAGTGCATGTAGAGAGAAGTGGGGAGACTTCAGAGCCAATAAGGAGGAAGAGCCATCGGTCCATTCCCTCACATTCCCTCACTCAGTCATTCCTTCAACGAAGACTGAGCTCTCTGCTCCCCGTCCTGAGCCCCCTCCTGGAGATGAGGTCCCCTTCTCCCCTTTGGCTCCCTCTGCACTGTCGCCCCTGAGCAGACCCTGCGGAAGGCTCTCCCTCAGTGGCACCCCCACAGTACAAGCTGGCTACCAGCAGAGAATGGCCCACCACGCTGCAGGGGTCCAGGCAGACATGGAATCCGACCCATGGAGTCTGGTTGCCTCAGCTGCCCCTCTCTTTCCACTGCAAGGTAACCACCAATGTAATGAAGGTCTGGGCACCAGCTCACTACCCCCACCATGGCCCCACCCCCCGCCCCGGGCTTCATTTCCCACTTCCTCTTGCTACAGTGATACGTGTTTGCAAGTCCCCCTCTGTCCTTGTTGGAGTGAGGTGGGGAGTCAGTCCATCCGTGAGTGGCCCTAGCCCAGGCGAGTTGTGCGAATTCTGCCCTGCACGGGCCTGGGGCTCCACGGCCACCACAGTGTAGAATTCCATTCTCATCACAAGCACTTGCCACTGGGAGAACATGAAGTGCCTGTAAAAGGGAAACCCTTTGCTCACTTGTGCTAAACCACTGCCACCACAGAATCACAGGAGCTTGTTGACTGGGGGGCCGCAAGGCCCCCGGCCTCTCCTGTGGCCTCTCTCCTGCCTGTATCAGCTCTGGTTGTGGCTCTGACTCTGCCGTCCCTTGAGTAGAACTGTCATCGATCTTGCTGGGGATCCCTGTCTCCTACCCTGTGGGGCACAGCCCAGGACTCTGACCCACCCGGGGAGGCCAGGGTGCTCCTGCCCCCAGGGGTTCTGGGAACCTCACCCACACTGATGAGGCCAACACGCCACCCCCCACTTAAGTACGTCATATATTCGCCCAGGAAGGTGCGGCTGAGCCACAGTTGACTGGTTTCCATGATGAGGTTACATCTGCTGGCATTTAGTATGGGATTTTCTTTTGTGTGTTTTCTCCGTTTTCCTGTCTCCAACATGTGCAGAGACCTGTGAGAAGGTTAACGGTCACTGTGCCTCTAGTGCCTGACAGAAGAAGGACATGGCCAGCCTCTATCAGCGGGGTCTTAACGCACTCGACACTCAGGCGCACACACATGTGTACACAGGGCTGTGTGGGCATGTGGAGCTGGTGGGACGAGGCTCCGCCCATGAGAAGAGGAGGTTTGTGCTCTATCCTGTTGCTCTGTCCTTCACCACCAGTCTGAGTCAGAACCTGGTGCCATTTAAACCAGAATCTGACCTTGTCCCTGACCTGAACCAGTCAGCTGAGGTTTGGAATCAGGAAAGTGTCCACCTCCGCCATCTGGAGGAGTCAGAGGCCCGAGGGGAGCAGGGATGGCCGGGACGGGGCATCTCCCTGGCCGAAGCGGGAATGACGCAGATGGTTGAGGGTACAGGTCTCCGCTTTCCCGTAATGTCTGAGACATCACAGTTGGGCGTCAGCCCCCTTGGATGTGAGCAGTGCCCTTGACCCCGTCAGTCACCCAACAGCTCCAGGCCAGCCTGACCTGCCCTCATCAAGACTGGGGATGTTTTTTCTGCACTCCACTACAGGACACCGCAGGGATGTGTGTCCCAGGAAAAGACTGAGGACCGTTGAGGGGAATTCTGCTGCGGCCCCTGTCCTGCCCGGCTGCGTCTGCAAAGACGAGGGTGGCCAGCAGAGGGCGAACAGAGCCCAGCGTGGGGCACCGTCTGTGGCCCAGTCCCAGCCTCGCTGGCAGGGCCCTGGCCTGATCCTGTGCCCGGCTCTCCAACGTGCCAAGGTGTGGCCGAGGTCTTTGCCTGGAGTTCCTAAGCGTGAGACCGAGGCAGGTGGAGGTGTTTACCGGGCCGCAGGGAATGGCGTCAAGTGGGGACCTGTGGTGGTGGGGAAGGCAGCTAGGTGGCTGGGAGGGACCTGGGAGGGATTCCAGCCCCTCACTCAGCCGGGGGTGACTTGCAAGCTAGACGCACCGCGGGCTACATGCAGCGAGGTAAGTGAGGTGCAGGGGTGGGAGAGGCACCGACCGGGATCGGGACGCCTGGCTCCCCGGCGCCTGTTGAGGTGCGCCCCCTTCAGAAGGGAGGCTGAGGGGCAGGAGCGAGCGGCCCTCGCTGGCATCTCTGATGCTCGGAGCTGCTCCCGGGATCGGCGGTGGAGCGCGGAGCCTTCGCCCTGTCCCGGGTGGGACCTGGCCCCCGAACGACGTCCTCGATGTGGGATGGCCTCTGCTCGCCCTTCGGGTCCCCTGGCCGCGGACCTGCACAGCCGACGTCAACAGGGTCCCCTGCCCTCGGGTTGGGGCCGACCGAGGAGCAGCGCCGAGGAAAGGTCAACCGAGGGAGGGGTCGGAGCGAGGACGCTGCCCGCCCGCGCCCCGCGGAGCCCGGCTGCGCGGCCTGTCGGCCTCTGGGCGGCTGGGGCCGCCCGGCCACGCTGAGGACTGCGGGCCCGTTGCTCTGCGGGCACTTCCGCTCTGGGTCGCTCAGCGCGGGTTCGGGAACCGCTGCGCCCTCGCGGGCTCCCGTCAGTCAGTCAGTCCGGGAGCCCTGGCGACACCGCCTCTACTTAGGCCTGGAGGCCCGGGACGCGGACCAGGAGGATCGGACCAGGACTCGCCCCCACCGGGCGTGCGGAAGGAACCCTTGGAGGGCGGGGCGAGAAAGGGGAGCAGGGGCCCAGGTGAGGAAACAGGCTGAGGGAGGGAGGCTGCGGGAGGGCTTCTCCCTTGCTGAGTGGTCAGTGAGGGGGGCCGGTTGCGGGTCTCCCTCAGGGATTGGCCAGGGGGACCCTGGGGGGCCTGGGAGGCGAGAGGAGCAGAGCCTGGGGGCGCGAATGGCTACTTCACGGGGAGGCCTGAGCAGCCAGGCCGGGCCTCGCTGCGCCGGCGTCAGCCACGACCTCCTCCTGCGTGAACTTCCAGTCCCCGCCAGCAGGGGCGGGATGGCGGGAGCGCCGGTGCCCTCCGTCGTGAACTTTCTGTTCCACGTTTCCTTATTAAGAGGCAATTGGCGTACAGCAAACTGCACATGTCAATATACAGCTCAGTGTGTTCTGCACACATGCAAATTCACTTCGCCACCACCCGCATCTACATACAGGCTCATCCACACCAGAAGGCTCCCTTGTACCCACCGTTGTCCGCGGACCCTCCCAAGACGACCGCTCCTCCTCCTTTCATCCTTGGCTATGTTTGTCAGGTTTTGGGCTTTACAGAAGTGAAATTATACCATACATACGTTTGTTTGTTTGTTTCCTGCTGACAATATATACTTTTGTGTCTGCTTCTTATACTCAACACTATGGTTGTGATACCGTTGGTGATAGTACCTCATTCTAGTTCATCGCTGTTAGAATTCCATGGTGTGCCCATACCGCAATTTATCCATTCTATTGTTGGTGGACATTTGAACTGTCTCTGGTTTTCAGCTATTTTAAATTAAACTGCTTCGTGTATGTTTGTACATGTCTTTCAGTGGAAATAAGCATTCATTTATGTACAGTAAAAACCCAGGTCATGGGATACACATGTATTTAGCTAGAGTAGTTACTTCCAACCAATTTTCTGATGGTTGCACAAAATCACACCCCCAGCAGCAATGTATGAAAGTTCCAGTTGCTCCATATCTTTGCCAATGTTTGCTATCGTTACCCTTTTCAATTTCAGTCATTCTGGTGGCAGTAGGGTAGTAGCTCATTACATTTTAAATAATATTTCCTGGTGACTATTTTGAACACCTTTCATATGTTTATTGGTTATTTCTTGTGACATGTCTGTTCAAGTGTTTGTCTATTTTTCTATGGGGTTTTCTGCATTTTTTTTTACTGGTTTGTAGTCTATGTAGTTTCTGGATATAAATATTTTGTTGGAGAGAGAGATATATATATATATATATATACACACACACATATATATACACATACACATATACACACACATATATATATAATTCCCTCAGTGTGTGACTGGACTTTTCATTTCCTCAGTAATGTCTTTTGATAAATGTTATACATTTTTATAAATCCAATATATCAATATTTTCTTTTTTGGATAGTGCTTTCTATGGCCCATTTAAGAAAGCTTTGCCTCTCCAAATGTCATTAAAATATTCTCCCATGGTTTCTTTAGAAGTTTTATTCTTTTAGCTTTCATACTTCGGCCTATCATCCACCTTGCACTAATTTTTGTGCACAATTTAATGAGCAGTCCTGGTTCAAATGGATATCCCATGGATCCAGAGCTACTTCTTGAAAAGACCATCCTCACCTCACTGAAATGTGGTAGTGCCTTTGCTTTAAATCATTTAAATGCTTTAAAGGAGAATGAATATATGTGTGTTTGTTGTGCATTTTTCTCATATCAATTTTTACTTAGGATTCTTTTTTATTTATTTAGAAGTTTCCTAGAGATCTCAATATGTAAACCCAACTTCCTAGAGTCTGTAGATTAAATTAGAACTTTCATAATGCAGTAATAAAAGAAACAACAGATGAATCCCATTTAATCACTTCCACCCTTTATGCTATCATCATTGTATATTTTAAATTCTACATATGTTATAAACTCTACAATGTATTACTGTAAAATGATACATTGTCATTTTATAGTCAACAATTATTTTGCCCGCATATTTACCCTTTCTGATGTTACTCAATTCTTGTAATTCCACGTTTTTATATGGGATTATTTTCCTTTACTATTTTTAATAGTGAAGTTCTACTGGTAACAAATTCAGCCTTGGTTTGTCAGAAACATCTTTATTTTGCCTTCATTTTTGAAGGATATTTTTACTGAATAGGGCATTCTATGTTGGTAGGTTTCTTCTTTCTATAATTTAAAAATGGCATTCCATTGTCTACAAATTCCATCATTTCTTTTGAAAAGAGAGTTGACAGTCTTATAATGGCTCCATCAAAGGCAGTAAGCCTGTTAATCCCCCCTCTGACTACTTTTAATATTTTTTAATTTGTTTTTCAGAAGTTTGACGACAATATGCCTATGTGTAATTCTTTTTGTATTTATCTTACTTGGATTTTGTGGGGTTTTTTTTTCCTTTTTGAACCTGTAGGTTGATATCTTTCATTGGTTTTGGAAAATGCTTTGCTATAACCTCTTATAATATTGCTGTTTTTTAAAAAAAATCATCGCTTTCTGGGATGCCAATTATACATTAGTATATCTGACAATGCCTCACATGTCACTTATTCTCTATTTTTATTCTTTTATTTTTATTTCACCTGTGTGTTGCATTTTAGATAGTTTATAGTTAACTTATCCCATCCTCTGCTATAAACCTATATTATGAGTTATTCATCTCAGACATTATATTTTGTTTCAGTTGTATATGTCAATTTCATTCTTTTTTTAATATATTGCAATTTTATTTTTAAGTTCTCCAGCTTTTCACCTATTTAGTCGTTTCCTTCTAATTTCTTATGTATTTTAAATCTAATCATATGAAGTCCCTCAATTCTGAAAAACATGCGGGTAT
This sequence comes from Pteronotus mesoamericanus, assembly GCF_021234165.1. NCBI lineage: Eukaryota > Metazoa > Chordata > Mammalia > Chiroptera > Mormoopidae > Pteronotus > Pteronotus mesoamericanus. The sequence continues at coordinate 29,008,491 of NW_026555084.1, read as the reverse complement.
ATTTTCATTATTTGTCTTTTTTCTTGATTGTCAGTCATTTGGTCCTACTTTTTAGCATGTCTCATAATTTTACATTGAATAAAACAGATTTTGGTGACAATTGGAAAGGCTCTGGGTGATGTTATTTTCTTCCAGAAGAGGATTAAGTTGTCTTCTGGCAGGTGGGACACTGACCGACAGATCTCCTCACTCCTACCAAGGCTTGGTTTCATGCTGTGTTTTAGCTGGCGAAGTTCACTCTTTCTGTCCTCATGTATAACTCATTTCCAAGATGTGGCCCTGTCTCCTAGGGTGTGACCCTTCTGGGACTCAGCTGAAAACCTGGGTGTTTATCGAGGCCTCTCCACCTTAGCACGACTTGAATTATAATTTGTCTCCCATGCACTTTGTAACTGCTAATATCTCTGCTCAGTCCTTTAGTCTCCAAGCTGCTGTTTATAATTAGGCCAATAAATCTAGAGGAATGTGTATACAATCACTGGCCTCCCTCTTTGTGGTTTTTCTGTCTGTAATCACCCTCCTCCCAAAGTTCCAGCCTCTTCAGCATCCCTGAACTCCAAGCCCTCCAGCCTCAGTCTGGGCAGATGGTTGCTTTCTTCTTAGTCCTCATTCCCCCATAACAATGTAGGAGAGGACCCCAGGGAAAAAGGCAGGATAAACATGGACCTCACTACAGATTATTCCCTTCTCTCAAGGATCATAATCCTTCCATTCTTAGCTGTATCAGATGTTCTCCAATACCTTCAAATTGTTGTTTTATATATTTTGTCCAGTTTTTACAGTTCTTTCTTTAGCGAGAGGATTAGTCTGATAGAACCTAATATCATAATCAGAACTGGAAGGTGTTTTTCAGTCCAATTCTAATGGTAGGTTAGAAAGAACTGCAGAGACGCAGCCCCACTGGGCCAGCTACTTTTAGCTAAAGCTGAGATTCTTAGAGATCTGTAGCATTAGATCCACATCCTGAGTCAGGGGCTCCTTGTTTTCCTTTCCGGTCCTTTTTTCTTAGAAACTTTTATTGTATTTCAATCATGACTGAGTAATTGGTCATAAACTTACATCCCCAACATAAACAACTGTAAAACTAGATAAAAGATTTATAGCAATCAATTATAGGCATTGGACATAAAATAGCCTTGCTCCTTGACAGAAAGGAAATACACAAGGTGAATTCCACATTCGGTCAAGTTCTTTGCCTGGTGCACTTGCCAAATTATGGCAGAGGGAAGTGGATGCAAACTGAGCACTGGCCACACTGAGTGGAGGAAACAGAGATCAGAGAAAGAGGATGTGAGGACGCTGAGACTGTTGGGCAGGGTATCGCAGATGAGAGAGCTGAGTGGAGAGGGAGCTGTGTGTGGAGGAGGAGCTCTGGGACTCTGCCTAGGGGTCCCCTTGAGGCTTCATGTAAGTTGCACATGTGCAGCACAGGAAAACACAAGGCCAGGTGGATTAAAAACTCTGGGTCTGTGAACTGGTGGGATTCCAGAGGCCATGCAGTGCTGAGACCCCATCTGGCCAGCGAGCATGGAAAGACCTTACTGAAAACCCAGAGCATTTCATTACAATCTTAGTGCGTCCACACCTTAGGAACAGAGACACTGCAGCCATACAGTATGTGATGCTTTACACCTGCCCTAATGAAGCCTACAGTCAAGCTCAACAGAACCAAATTAAACATCAAGTAAACTTACTGCCTAAGGAAACAAGCTGAGCACTCTGTACACAAGACAGCTCAGCCTAGACTCTCAACCATGTATTCTTCCCAGCATGCAATCGAATGTCCCCAGACATATTAGGAAGCAGGAAAGTATGACCCACAGTCAGAAGAAGAAATAATGAATATGAACAGATCCAGAGATAACACAGGTATTGGAATTAGCAGATGAGAACTTTAAAAAGTTATCATAAATATGTGCAAGAATTTAAATGGTAACATGGACATAATAAATAAATAGGCAAGCCTTTTTGGCAGAGAAATGGAAACTATAAAAAGAGGAATAAGTGGAAATTATAGAAATGGAAAATATAATATGCAAAATGAAAATTTTAGTATGGGGGCTTAACAGCAGGCTGGACACTGCAGAAGAAAAGGTCAGTGAGCTTGAAGTCCAGGCAATAGAAACTATCTGAATGAAAACATAGGAAGAAGCGTAACTAGGAAAAAATGAACAAAGCCTCAGTGAAATGATCTTGAAACAATATCAAGCAATCTAATATACAAAAAATTTGAGTCCCAGAAGGATAGGGGAGAAGGAGATCGAGGTAAATTAAAAAAAAAAAAAAGAGGACGACTGATATTCTAAATTTGATTTTAAAAATTAACTCACCTCCCCAAGAAATTTATGATTACAATATATATTCCAATCAGAATAGATACAAAGGAAACCACATCCGTGCATATCGTAGTCAAATACCTTAAAACCAAAGAGAACATATTAAAAACAATGAAAGAACACATACACACATTACATTAAGAGGAACAATGATAAGAAGTACCCTCTGCCTCTCATCAGAAGTAATGCAAGTCATCTCTGGCCAGGTTGCTCAGTTGGTTGGAGCATCATCCTATACACCAAAAGGTTGCAGGTCTGATCCCAGTTAGGGAACATACCCAAGTTGCAAGTTTGATCCCCAGTTAGGTGCTATGTAAGGCAACCAATCAATGATTCTCTCTCTGCCTTCCCCTCTAAGATCAATAAACATGTCCCTGGTGAGGATTTTTTTTTAAAAAGTAATGCAAGCCAGGAAACACAGAAACATGAAATGATATATTGAATGTGCTTTGACAAAATATATCAGCCTAGTATTAGCCTATCTAGAGAAATGATCTTTCAAAAGAGAATGAGAAATAAAGATATTTTGGAATTAAAAATTTAAAAGCTGAGACAGTTCATCGCCAATGGACCCACACTACTGGAAATGTTAAAGGAAGTTCTTAAGGCTAAAGGGAAATAGTATCCAATGGAAATTTAGCTCTACACAAACATTATCAGTAAATATAAGTAAATATAACATGTGGTTTTTTGTTTCTTAAATTATTTACAAGATCACTGACTGTTTAAAAGCAAAAATAAGGACAACTTATTATGGAGTTCCCACCCTGTGTAGGAGTAAATGTATGACAATACTAGTACAAAGGACAAGTGGAAGGATGTCACAGTAAGGTGTTTACGTTCTCTAAGAAGTAGTGTTTATCCTTTCTTCTTGTCTTTGTTTTCCATTTTTTAATCTTCACTTTTCTAGTTTCAAATACAACACAAATTTATTTACATAAAATTAAAACAACATAGAAATCATAACCTAGCAAAGGTAAATGTTCCAATATATTATCTCCAGCAAAAACAACTGTCAACAGTTTTCAGAATATTTCTCTGAGATTTTTAAATCTATATGTAACAGGAAAACAAATTTAAAGTATTTATTGATGAAAAAGATATTTACTATAGAATTATTTACCTATATTTTTACCAGCCTTTTTTTGAGTTTAAGTATATGTATAATTGAAAACATGTTGCAAAATTGAAACATAGATCTTAAATAACTTGAAATTCATTTTATAATGTGGAGAATACACTATGTAGGATTACAACCATATTTTTGTATAGATGATAAATAGCTCCAACATGATTTATTGAATAGACTATTCTTTATCCCCTGAATTAAGATGTTTTCTTTATCACATGCTATGAACTCTCTTTTGTTCAATTGATAAATTTGTCTTTTCCTAGCTCCCAACACACTCTTAATTACTTTAGCGTTATCGCATACCTTGATGCCTAGAGGGTAAATCTCACTTTATTATTCTGTCAATCCAATTTTTGTTTTTGTATTCATATTTACTCTTTCAATCCCACACATTATGCAAAGTTAGAATTATCTTGCCAATTCCACACATACATCCAAAAGCATTTTGATTGGAATTGCATTGAATTTATAAATTAGTACATTTAAAACATTGAGTTTTCTAGGAACATGACATATGCCTCTATTTATTTTGTCTCTCTTTATATCTGCCCTAGGACAGTTTTTATGCCTTCCATGTGACCTGAGTTTCTAGATATTTCTCCTGCGCCATTATTATTGGGAACGGTAAATTGTTTTCATCACATTTCCTATTTAGTTGTGACTTATGCTTTTAAAAGCTATTGAAGTCTTTCTATATATATGAATTTATCTTATTCTGCTCCATCTGACTGAATCCTTATGTAGTTATAATAGTTTTCCAGTGGAATGTCCTGAGTTTATGGAGGCACAATTACAATACCATCTGCCAATAATAATCATTTTGACCCTTTCTATTACTTACTATACTTGTTTTGTTTATTTATCCATTCTGTGTGTTTTTCACCTTATTGTCACATTAGAACATCCCGAGCAACACTGCACAGGAGCAGAAGGAGGGACGTTGTTTGGACCCTGACATGAATGGGAATTTTAGAGTGGTAAATCTGACATTGGCTTTTGGCTAACAGGATGTTTTTAAAAATGTTAAGGATGTTTTCTTCTCTTCGTGGTTTTCCAGCATTTTACTGCGAATGGAGGTGAGTTTTATCAAATGTCTTCTGCAGTGATGAGTCTCCTTTTTTTCTTTTTAATCTATTTGCTTGGTGCACTTGCCAAATTATGGCAGAGGGAAGTGGATGCAAACTGAGCACTGGTCACACTGAGTGGAGGAACAGAGATCAGAGACAGAGGATGTGAGGAGGCTGAGACTGTTGGGCAGGGTATCGCAGATGAGAGAGCTGAGCGGAGAGGGAGCTGTGTGGACTTTATAATATTAAATCAAGTTTGTGATCCTAGAAAAACACCTAAGTCAGTAACTATTTCAACATGCTATGGTGGCCAATTTATTACATTTATAAGTCAGACGGGCCCTGCTGTTGCCTGTGCGGGCTGTCTGGGCGTTAGGAGAGAGAACAGACCTTTACAGGACTGGCGCACCTGGCTCTCCCGGCACCGCTCTAACCCTTGCCCTCACCCCTTGCAGTTCTCTCTCAGAGGGAGAAGGCTGTGCTCTGCCTCTGAGCCCACAGCACTTGCTATTCAAACGCCCGCAGCCCAGCTCTCTGTGGCCGGCTTGTCTTACACCCAGCCCCTTCGCAGGGCCTGCCTGTCTGAGGGAGCTGGGCAAGGCCCCTTCCCATGCATCTCAGACCCTCCGTTTGCCCGTCCTCTTCCCTGAGCTCACGGAAATTATCATTACACATTCTTCTAGAGCAATCCTGGCTTCTCTCCTGGCTCCTTGTGGGAGAGGCATGTCCCCTCCTGCTCCTCAGGCAAGTCTACCTTGTCACCAATAGGGTGATGTCACAGGCAGCAAACAATTGGACCAGGCACCCTCTCTGTGGGGCTCAAGTCACATCTGTGTTACTGCCACTGTGGGTGGGTGTGAGGAGCTCAGCCCCATCGCCGGGTCTGCACAGCCATAGTCCTGGCCTGGGAGGAAGTATATATGGCAAAGAATTTTGAAGATCCTGGGGAGCCAAGAAAAGAGCCACCCAGGACACGAGGCTGACTCGTGGGCCCTGCTCCAGCCCATTCTTGCCATGGGCCTGTCTCTGGCTCTTTCTGCTCTAATCCCTGTGGCCCCTGCACCTGGGCTCCCGGGCCCAGGGCCAGCTGGCAGCTGCTACCCTGTGGTGGCAGAGCTCTACCCATTCTCCCAGCCATACCGGGTGGCCACAGCTGGGTGTTCCACAGCCAGGCCTGGAGGTGAGGTCAGCCTAACAGTCCCTGCCAACCCGTGACTCAGCCATGAGAGGCCCCCCTGGGCTGTGCTGGGCACCACTGGGCAGGACACTGCACCGAGAGCCATCAATGACACCGCGATCAGCACTGCAGGGGAGAGGGTGGACGGAGAGATAGGAAGGATGGGGCCAGGGGACAGGCTGGAGACAGGCCTATGCCAGTGGGGCTCCTGGGGGAGCCTCCCCCGCCTCACTGTGGTCCCTGGGATCCCTCAGGAGAAGCGGACAGAGGCCTGTCCCACACCAGTGAGGAAAGCAGGGAGGGTGGGGTCTGTGGGTATCCATCCAGGGAGCCTGGACCTGAATCATTGAAGTTGTCTCCACGTGAGACTATTGAAACATGGTTTAATACTCAGGACTAAAGCAGTGTCTGACACATAAGAGGCTCTAAAACACATTTGTTGAATAATTGAATAAAGCATAAATAGCATATGACATACTTCTTTCATTTATTTTCATTTTTTAATTGTTCATCAGTGCTACCACACACCCCCAAGCTGAAAGAACTCCATGAGACCTAGATTGCCTCAGTGGTTCAGGTCGTCTGTGGCCATATTTTTCCCCGACTGTCCGTGCATCCACTGAACTCATGGAGCTATACACAAGTGTTTCTTTCCCACCAACAATCATGCTACTTATTCTTTTACGCATCAAATGTACATAGAGTATTTTCGTGTGCAAGAGGACACAGCGCTCCACCTAGGAGTGCTAAAACGAGTATGGTCGCACCACTGCGGCCAATGAGACTGGGAGGACTGCTGAGTAAAGACAGAGCCCCGCGGACATGGGACCTTCAGCTGGGACCTGTGCATGGCAGCGCCTGCCTTCAACAGACTTGCAAATGAGCGGGGAGATGTCATGGTTTGTTCACAGGCATTTAGCATGTTTTCAAGTTAATGATTAGAAAACTATATAGTGAACACTGTAAGTATACCCTAAAAGTGTATGTAGAGAAGATTTGAAAAAGTCTTGTGCTCAAGGACCTTTCTTGCAGCTGGGGAGACAGGATCTAGTTTGATTAAATGTATGACCAATGTGTTGTAACTAAGGCATTTCCCAACACAAGAAATATATGTGATTGTATACACTTGCCATGAAACTAACATGAACTTTAAGTGCAATATGCACGATTCGTAGGTGAAAGATCACACTTGCTAAAAGTCCTTGCATCTTTCATTCACTGAAACATATACTTTAATTCAAAGGGAAAGGAATAGGAAACTTACTCATGTTTCTTGAATGCTTATTCCTTTCAGGCTTTCTACAGATTTTTTTTACCCTTGATCTCATTTCCCCTGTACAACTATATGAACTCAATACCATTATTTTCATTTTAGAGATAAGGAAATGGAAGTAAGATTCAGTTGTTTATCTGCAGAGAGAGGACTATGAGCAAGTGGTGAAGCTGGACTCAAATCCAAGTCCATCTGTCTCATTCCCTGCTCCTACACCAGACCACACTGATCCCTGGAAACTTTTGGTGAGTCGTAGAAGAAGGTACTAAGCATATCTTAATGAGAATAGTCAATGGGTTAACAGGTTAGACAAGAACATAGGTGCAGCCTGATCAGTATCAAATTGAGATACTCTTCTAAACAAATGGTGCGACCTATTTCCTTTCTACACTCCCTGAAAAATTTGGATGCCATTTTTATATGCAGTGGACTCGAGACAATTTACAGAACCAGTACCTGGATGGAAAGATGTGCCTATTTGTAGACCCTGTAATGGGCTGCCTCCATATGCCCCCAATCTGTCTATTTGCATTGTGCTCATATAAGTGATTGAAAAATGAGTATTTCCATTTGTTTGAGTTTATCCTTTAAAGTATGCTTTCCCTTGAAAACAAAGATGTTTTTCTTAGCCTGTATAGTGTAACATACTTCACACTTGGTGGTTGCTCAGTAAATATTTGATGGTACCCTGAGTTACTTTCTTTCTTTTCATTTTTTTAAATGTTTATGTTTATTCTCATTTGAAGGAGAGGTAGAGGGAGAGAGAGAGAAACATCGATGCAAGAGAGAAACACTCATCAGCTACCTCCTGCACACACCTTAACTAGGGATCGAGCCTACAACCACGCCCTGACCGGGAACCAAACCAAACCGGTGACCCTTCAGTCAATGGATGACTGAGCCACACCAGCCAGGGCTGAGTAGCTTTCTTTCAAAGGGCTCTTTGCCAGTCAAACAGAACACAGAGGTATCCTATCAAAAGCTAGAGAAAACCCTGCTGACATCCACTCATTTTGAAATAGCAAGCAACTTCTTTGTAGTACCTTAGCCTCTGTTTAGAACGCCTTGCCCAGCGTAATGTAGTGGTTCTGAGGGAGGGTAGTGAGAAGCAGAGGAAAACTCCTTGGTGGGTGGAACAGGGACACTGAGACAGAGAGCTGAACGCCAAGGCTGACGTTCAATTTGCAGCCACCTGGGTGGAAGGAGCAGGTGGACACCTGGGTGGAAGGCCCCCAGTGCCTGGCCGGGGGCAAAACTGGGAAAACAAGGACCCACCCCCAGGGTAACCTCTCCTGATCTTGCCCTTCCTCCCTGGAGATAACACATACAATGTCTAGACTTCAGTTTTGTTTCTGCTCCAGGCTCGTGAAAGCAGCAAAACCAGGTGGGTGACGCCAGAACCAACTGTAATGACTAAAGACCCCCTACCCTGCCACTGACCAATCAGTGGAGACCAGGGCCCTGAAAGGGCGCACCCGGAGGACTGATGAATAGTCTCCTGAAGCCCTCCCCCGAGACTTCCCCTAAGATTCCTGCCTGCAAGACGGAGGTAAAAGCCTCAAGTCAAAGGCCCCAGTGTGCTCGCTCTCTTTCTGGGGAGCAGCCTGCACCATTGGCTTTCCCTTCTTCTCCCCCTACTCCTTTCTTCACAGGTACGTGTCTCCTAAAATCTAAAGCAATGGGCAGCTGCCAGCTTGTCTGAAGCTGATCCCCTGAACCTGACCCCTAAGGCCACTTCTACACTGACTTCCCAGTGAGCTAAGGCAGCCCAGCTTTCATGAGTGTAGGTTCATGATATAGTCTTTCCTATAAGTCATCCAGGCAACTGCACAGCTAGCTGCCTGCTGAGCAGCCTGGCACCAAGGAATAGACAAGAGTCACACACAGTAACTATGCTGTTCACTCAGCTCTTACTGAATGCAGGTTCACTCAAAGTAGAACATCAACATACATTAACATCCTACTCACACTCTAACAATCCTAGATTAATGTGATGTATACAACAGCAATCAATGGAGAATAATGAACCCAAGTCCCAGAGTTTCAGTCTGCAGTCCAGGAGACAGCATGATGGGCAAGGGAGTTGTCAGTGTCTTGAAAGGAAGGACCACTGGTTCCAGGTGGGCAACAGGGCAGACAAAGCCCTCAGTCCAGCAGGGCAGAGCCTCCGGCAGCCGATGCCAAGGGAGATCAGCATGGCATGGAACAGCACTTTGGTGTGTGGAGCTCCGCTGCCCCAGCAGTGGCCTGGAGCCTGCCTCAGTTACACCTTGAAAGTGGTTACTCCACCCTTCTGGGTCTCTTGATAAGTATCTTGGCACCCCTGATGGTGAGTGAGGAATTCGCCCACAAGCCTATGTGTTGTACATGGCTGTTCTGCTTGGCATTCCTGATGGCAAGTGGGGAATTTCCCCAGAAGCCTATCTGTGGCTGATCCCACTCTGCAGACATGGCTATTCTGATCACATGTACAGATATCTTAGGTGTGACCCCTTGCCAGATGTGTCTGATTTGACTTAGGTACTTTCCCTCTTGAACCAGAGTGTCATGGCTGACTGGCAGCCATCTTGGTTGACATGAGTGACTCCACTTTGTTTTGTATACTTTATGCTATCTTGACCAGACCAATGCTATTCTGTTGGCCTGCTTTCCACACCAGTATAGGCTCTTCTCTTGTTTCTTCTATGCTAAGCCCTTCCTGTTTCACTGTCCACAACTTTAATAAATGTATCCTTGTAGTCACCTGGACTCATGTTGTAAAATCTTTTCTACACGAAGTCAAGAACCCACACACTACCGCTAGCCCCTAGGCAGACCCACTCAGGACCAGGCCCCTGTCTGGTAACAGTTCAACTGTCTTCTGTTATGATATAATGTTAGTAATGTTCAATACTATATTGTCAAGGTGATAAACGAAAGGGACAGGAGTTTACACATCAGTCCCTAGGAACTTTGCATTTTATCTTTCCAGCCAGCGTGAAGTGATAGGCATCTCTTAAGATACCCAGTTCAAAAGCTGAGAAAACTTTGGCACAAAAAGGGGAACTATGAGCGAGGGCACTCGGTGGGTGGTGAGTGGGTCAGCCCATTGCATTCACACAGCTCATGTATCAGGAGACCAGAAGCACCCGGAGCCCCAAGGCTAGATGCTGGCACCCTCTCCTGGGGCTCCATGTGCAGCGTCCGTCCAACCAGGACCTTGGCGGTGGTCTGGGAGGCACCAGGAATGACCTGGTGTGCGCTCGTGGACAGCGTGCAGGGCTGGACCTGGAGAGAACTCGACTGAGCATGGCCTCTGAGCCGCGAGAGGGGTCCTGCTGTCTCCTGAGGAAGAAGAGGTTCCGGAGCTGAAGCGGTTAAAGAAAATCCCAAGGGGTATGATGAACAGAGATAGAGCATCGGACCTGAAGGAGCGGCTCCCGGGACTTGTCTGGATCCACTGAAAGGGTCCAAAAGCTCAGCCCTCTCCTCAGGAAGGGCCAGGCACAGCAAAGCAAACAAATCCTTCCTCCTCCCGAAAACAAGTAATAGAATTATTTACTGCCCACCTCCCTCCTCAAGTAAGCAAATTAAAAGGTCAAGAAAAACATAAAGAAGCTATATGCTCATGGAGACACAATCACAAATATATAATTGATGTAGCATTTTGAAAAAGATGACTGCCTGTTTCTTTCTTTCTTTTTTTTTTAAGCTTGGCTTTTGCCTTGACAGTTTTATGTTAAAAGTCTAATCTTTGAGTCTGTACTTACTTTGCTGAGATCATTATCCTGAGAAAATGTTCTATTCTATTGATATTATTTCTTAAGTAACTATCAATACTATTTTTATAAATGGATATAATTAACTGATAGATTGACAGTTTTGGTTAAAATCCTCTCTCTTTTCTCCTTCCTTAATTCATTCTAATCTCCAGCTATAACTTATAAATATCTGTCTAGAAGCGATGAAATGACCCCACCTGGTCCCAATCAGCTCAGCAGCAGAGATCGTCATGCTCAGGAACTGAGCCACAGATGGAAGGTAAAAGGTAACACACTCAAGTGTTGTGGAGGGACAACCTCACTGGCAGATCCCTCTAACGGAACCCTTCATTCAAAGTTGAGACTGGAGGAGAGAAATATTCAAGGAAAGTAATTACAAGAACAACTTACATGCGTGATTAAAACATTCGACGTACTGAGGTAGGGTGCTTTTTTCAAGGATTCGTCTGCATGTAACGCACCAGAGGCCCCCTCTGGGTGTCCTCAAGCCTGCCTGCTCCCTCTGTGCTGCCACAAAAGGGTAGAATTGGACACAACATGTCACCTCACCCTTGGTACCTCTGCAGAAGCCCTTTGACCCAGAGGTTTCCAAGTGCCTGTACACACATGAATTTGCCAGCCTCATCATCACCTCTCTCTCCAGAGGCGGTTCGCTTCAGTAGCACAGACACTTACCTAAACAACCACTCAAGGACCGCCGAGAGGTCCTTGCGGAGCCTGCCCTGCAAATGGATGTTCAAAGTGTCAAAGCACCTTGCAGCCTCCCTGCAGATCTAAACTCGTCGTCCCCTTTGGCAAGTGCTGCTGGAGGGACGAATCATCTTTAATCTTCACAGCAAGGCCCCTGCCAGGGGGTTGTTCCTCAGGCTCGCCAAGCGCCCACATACCTGGAAACCCAGTTTCGGCCCCCTCCTTCCTGTCTTGTCGGCCCCAAAAGCTGAGTGAGGGCGGAACAGGAAGTTTTGAAGATACTTTATGACTCCCTTTGACCATGTTTTTCCTTTGTTGGCCACGTTTTCCTTTGTTCCCCTAAACTCTTCGATTAATCCAGTGGCCAAATGTTCATTAAACATTTGCTTCATTGTCACTCACAGTGCTAGACACAGGGATCCCTGCAGTCATGACCCTCCCTTCATGGGAAGGGCGGACGGTGACCGAGAATCAGGTGCCCTATGGACAGTGCTGTGCAGATGACAAATGTAATGGGCTGGGTGAGGCAGGCAGGGACGGGAGGGTCAGGGAAGCCCTCTCCAAGCAGGTGGTATTGGAACTGAGACCTGGAACGTGAGCACAAGCCAGATTTTCCTCACTTTTTTTTTTTTGCACAGTACAGATTATCATTTCTGATAAAGTAAATATCATCTTTAATTTCCCACATTACAAAAAAAGCTTTTGGGGGACCCTTTTGATTTTTCTCCAGAGGAAAACTGTCACGTGACCAGAAAGTGAGATCACTGTAGTTTATCCTCAGCCGGTGTTGGCCCACTTGCTGCTCTGACCAAATTAGGCGCCATTGTGATGGGTCACCAACAGCTCCTATAACAGCTCCTGGCTGGGCGGCGGAGGTCTCTGTCCGTGAGAGCCCAGGGAGCTGGTTGTAGTGACCTGTGCAGTTGGACAGCTTGGCTTGCCTTCTCCTTTCTGTTCTTTTCATTTGTTTCTTTTGGTTTCTTTTTTTCCATTTGTGGTTTATTTTGCTGTTTTTGTTTTCTTTCTGATCTCTTTTGTTCTTTTTCTTTTTCTTTTCTTTCTTTCTTTTTTGTTTCTTTTCCCCATTTGGGGTTTTCTTTCTTCATTTTATTTTGCTCTCTTCCCTTTTTATTTCTAAATATATATAAACTTTATATATATTTATATTTATATTATATTCACATTTATTTTTTTACATATTTTGGGTTTTATTTTTTCATTGAAGTTTACTTTTCTACATTTTTATTTTTAAATTGATATTAGTTTTATATTTATACTTATATCTATTCCATTTATTTTTGTATATATTTGGGTTTATATTTTCATTTTATTTTACTTTTTTATTTTTATATATATATTAATTTTATATTTATACTTATATTCAGTCCACATTTATTTTTTTATATATTTTGTGTTGTAATTTTTCATTCTATTTTACTTTTTCACATATTTTTATTTTAAAATATATATTTTATATTTATTTATATTTATCTCTTTCATATTTCTCTATTTTTAATATATATTTATTTTATAATTTGTTTATACATTCTTTTGAGTATTTTTATTTAAAAAGTTTTTTATTTGTATTTTCTATTTTGGGTTTATTTTGTTATTTTAATTTTGATTTTATTTTTCGTTTCTTAAATTATTTTATTTTATTTTATTTTATTTTATTTTATTTTATTTTATTTTATTTTATTTGGAGGCCGCCATGTCTCGTGACTTTTTACCCACCTTGGGCAACAAGAAACACTACCTCGGCGACTATCTACCCCTGAAGTCAATCGGCAAGGGAGCCTTCGCCGAGGTGAAGCTGGCCCGGCACTGGCTCACAGGGACCGACGTGGCCGTCAAAACGATCAGCCGGTGGGGCACGGACACCCAATTTGAGGAGGTCCAGTCCCTGAAGAGCCTGCATCACCCGAACATCACGCAGCTCTTCCAGGTACTGACCACCCGGGACAAAGAGACCCTCTTCATGGAGTTTGTCAGCGGAGGGGACCTGTTCCGGCACCTGGAGGACTGCGGCCGCCTCAGCGAGGAGGAAGCCCGGGCCATGTTCCGCCAGATGGTCTCGGCCCTCCACTACTGCCACGGCAAGGGCATTGCGCACCGCGACCTGAAGCCGCAGAACATGCTCCTCGACCGCCACCTCAACATCAAGGTGGCGGACTTCGGCTTCAGCCGCAACTTCCGGGACTACCGGCTCTCCACCTTCTGCGGCACCTTGTCGTACATGGCCCCCGGAGGTGCTGCGGCGCCAGATCTACGACGGCCCCAAGGCGGACGTCTGGAGCCTGGGGGTCATCCTCCATGAGATGGTGACGGGGAAGGCGCCCTTCCAGGGGGACACCGCTGCAGATATGGTCAAGGCGGTCAAGGAGGTGGGGACGAAGCCGCTGCAGCTCCCGGAGTTCACCTCGGAGGAAGTCCGGGGCCTCCTGAGAAAACTCCTGACCATCGACCCCCACCTCAGGCCCACCCTCGAGCACGTAATGAGGGACCCCTGGGTGAACAAGGGGCAGGGGGGGCCCATGAGCCCCTACCGTGAGCCGCCCTGGGCTGAAATCGACCCCCACCTCGCCAAAATCATGAGGGACCTGGGGTTCACGAGGCGCGAACTGGAGGACTCCGTAGCCCATAAGAAATACGATCGTGTCATGGCTACCTACCTCATCCTGAGGGCCCAGACCGCCAGGATGCCGGGCCGCACCGTGAGAGTGAGGCCCGGCCCCTCCCCTGCCCCAGACAGCAGCGGCGCCTCCTCGGGCCCAGACCTCGAGGCTGCGGGGCCCTCAGCCACGGCGGCGGCACCCAGCCTCGAAGACGGCGCCGCCCCTTCCCCAGGCGGGCTGGGAGCCAGGAAGAAAGGCCCCCGCGCCACCTTCGAGGTGAGGCTGTGTGCCGCCCCGCCCAGCCTGGAATCCGGTTCCCTCGGACCCCCGGGCAGCCTGGAAGACACCGTGGGCGCCCCTCCGCCCAGGCCGCAGCCCAGCTCCTCCGCCCCCGCCTCCACCCGGGAAGACACGGTGCGCGCCCCTCCGCCCAGGCCGCAGCCCAGCTCCTCCGCTTCCAGCTCCACTGAGGAAGAGACCGTGCCCGCCCCTCCGCCCAGCGCACAGTCCAGCGCCTCCGCTTGCACCTGCACTGTGGAGGAAGACACGCTCGCGCCCATGCCCAGCCTGAAATCCAGATCTCCGGAACCGGGCGCAGACTCCAGGACCGCCACCCCCAGCCTAGACCTCCAGCGCATCCCTGGGGGCGCCCTCGCCAGCAGCAGCAGCGGCAGCGGCAGCAGTAGCGGCAGCAGTAGCAGCAGCAGCAGCTCCGACCTCCCAGCCGAAGAGCTGGATGGGGGAGCCCCAGGCTCTCCCTCTGGCCCCAGCCAAGGCCGACAGGGCGTGGCCAGGAGGGTCCTCAAGTTTTTTTTGAAGTGCCTGTGCTGCAGGCCATCCAGGGAGAAGCGCCATCAGAGAGGGGCGAGAGTAACACCTTTAAACATCCTAGACGGCCGAGGACCACGCATTTTAAGAAAAACTTGAGGACCCTGGAGTCCAACCAGCGGCCTGGTCAGGCATGTGATCTGGCCACCAATCGAACCAGGCACGCTGTGGCTTCCAGGGGTGACTCCCCGAGAAGGAGAGTGGACTCTTGTCTCACAGAGTGTGCTCCAGGTCCTCACTGATGGGGAAATAAAATAAATCGTCCTAGACACTTGTCTCAGTCTGCCAGGGAAAGAGGTGGCGATTCCCTATAGCGGAGCAAGCCCCGAGCCCTTCTCTTGCAGTGGCTTTTGCTGAGAACCATATATGCAGGGGTATACAGCATGGATGCAGAGCTCATCAGTCAATGTCAAAAGGCTATGTTTACAGAAAACAAATAGAGATCATAGGGAACAACTGTAGGAGCACAAGAGATCTGCCTCAGGTCGGGGTGGCGCCCATTCATCCCTGAAACCTGGGAAAGGGACCACAGTCTGGGCTCAACCCCACACACCAGTACTCATTCACTCAAGGGCATTCTGAGCAAAGTTAAGTTTCATAAGATTTAATGCATCCCTTTTCCAGACCTAATTGTCCCCGGGAACAACCCAATCCAGTTTAAGGCTGTACCTGCCTTTAGTATTGTTTCACTGACTCGGTCAGGCAGGGGGCAGAGCAGCCAAGAGATAAGGAGACTTCTTTCAGGTAGAATGAGGACTCCAGCCACGACAAAGCCGAGGGGTGAGGGTCTTTTGCCCCTTCTCCGTGTCCCCCAAGTCCTTCCTGATGGCCCCTGTGCCACTGTGCCTGACTTAGGTTGCCCCTGCCATTGCGAGGTCTTACCTGCCATCAACTAACCAGCCATCCTCTGGGGTCAAGCAGGGTGATGTGAGGGACGCAGGGGCTGCGCCCCTGCCAGAGGACAGGTTTTGTCTCCTCAGTGGCCTATTTGCCCAAGGCCTCCTTGCTCAGCTCCAGCCTTGGGGCCCTCTCGCCTGCCAGCGAGGCTACAGTCCCTGAACCCAGGCGGGACGGTTCCCAACACACCCAACCCACTGAGTCACACCAGTGGGGCTGCACTGCCTGCATTTTAAACACTTACCCTGACGGCGTTGGGGAGGCCAGTGGGTCACTGCTGAGGGCGGTGCCTTTTACTCTGAGAACAATGATCCACCCAGGATGGGTTTTAAGCGACCAAGTCGTAAAATCCTATTTAAATTTTAAAACTAGTAAATTGTAGAGCATATTCTTCCCCTGCAAACATTTTTATCTATCTCTACGTATTACAAGGTTCACCAGGTAGGGCAGGTTTTCTTATAACTACAGAAGAAACAGAAGCCAGAAACTCTTTGTGGTGTTTCATTTTGATCCTTTTCACCCCGGTTCCCTGAACAGGTAGAAATGCAAGTTAATACATTGTTTTAAACAGGAAAGACTAACCTGCCTCTGCGGAGCTAATTTGTTGTTCTTACATCACTGAGTAGTTGGTTTGCTTGCCCTCTGCACTGAGGAAGCTACTGTGTCCCTTTGGTTCACCTGTCCTCCTGCCCTGAGATCCCATCAGTGTACGGCATAAACCTATGTGTGACTCTCATCATATGGTATTGTCATTAAGTGGTTCCCTTGTCCTCCTTGCCCTGATCCTCCGCTCCCGAGTTCTTGGGCGCTGGGAACCGTCTCACTCACCTTGGCATTCTGGTCATTACCCCGGAGCCAGGTGCAGAGTAGCTCCTCAGAAAATGATGGACAGGCCACCCTCACCCTGGTGACTCTACACTGGATTGTCCGAAGTCAGGACACATGGGCGTGTCAAAGGGAGTGTGATAATGATAGTGTTAGGACAAGAGTGTGAAGTTGGGCTGGGATGGACTGGGACGTACGGTCCCCTCGATCCTCCCTGGGAGGCATCGTGAACAGAGTGGTGGGCTCCGCGGCTCTGGAGCCTTTGAGAAGTCCTGGTCCTCACTTGTTTGCCCGAGCTCGCTGAGCCCAGCAGCCCTCAAAGCCTGGGAGACCATCAAACCACAGATAATGTTTGTGAGTAGCCAGGGCATCAGGATTCATATAGATTCACACTGTCTTCATGTAATTCCTGTCCCAATTCTACCTTAGCATTTTCAATTATTACACACAGAAACTCTCAGTTTGGTACTAGGTTCTATTTATCCCCTGCAAACTCCTGGTAGTCTTCCTTTTAGAAAAAATAAAGTAAACAAATCTCAGAATCAGAATCTTTTAATAAGCAATGATATTTGGCTGGAATTTAATATTATGTTAATTATATATGTTTTTCTTTCCTCCTTGAAAATTATGATTATTTTTGAGGTGGAATGGGGATATAAATTTTCATTTTCAATTAATCTTTTGAAGTAAAAGATAAGATTTAAAATATACATGATAAAGGTCATACACAGATTTAGCCAAAAAAAAAAAGCATGAAATTGTACAAATGAGTAAAGTTTGGGAAACTAGATTAGATGATTCCCAGCCTGTTTCTGAGTCTACTTGAGGGTCCACATTTTTTGGAAAATATTAATATAAAATTAATTAAAATTATAAAATTGTATAAAATAATTTATAAAAATAAGTGTGTCATGTATCTGTCTATTTTTTATTTTTACAATCTTTTCATCATAATAGAAAGTATGCATGCTTACTATTGTTGGAATATGACCCTGGAAAATACATAAAGGCATAAAGATACTTAAAAAGTAAAAAAGCACAGTAACACCATTCAGGGAAAAACACATATAGTATGTGAGTTGTTTTTTTCTTATTGAGTATTTTTAGATCTATAATTCTGAATCTCAAATATGTTAATATATGTGTAACTCTGAATTTACATAAAAGAAAATAAGGGATATGGTTTTCTTTATTAAAAACAATAGCATGACTTTAAGTATCAAATTGTCCCTTGTGTACTTAAAAGTATAATTTACTCAAAATTTATACACGTAATATTTAGCCCCATACTTACCCAGTAATGTAAGACACATCTTCACTAAATAAAATTTCATACAATTTCAATCTGTTACAATGCAATGAGTGAAGCTTCCTTCTGGAAACTGTGCACTTAAATCCCTGCTTCTCTTACTTGCCAGAGGCACACGCTTGCCAGCTCTTTGCACACTTACCTTTCTACTGTGGAAGAATAAAAACATGGCTGATTGAGCTGTGTTCTAATTTTCAGTGAGCAGAAATGGCTTTAGCTCTATTGTCCTACCGAGCCAACAGGTGTAGGGAGATAATGATTTATTTATAAAAATGGTACAGCTGTTGAAAATGTCTCCACCTTTTCCAAAGCAGAATGTCAGCATGGTGTAACATTATTACCTTAATCACAAAGGGACAAGATAGTTAGAAAACAGCAACTACAACAGCAGCAGCAAGAACCACCTCTCCTCACCAAGACAGGACCTGCTGTCCCACTGACAGCTGCGTGGTCCTCTCCCGCCCTTAGGACGTCCCCAGTCAGGAGGCTGGCCGCACCTGCACTCAGCTTTAACGTTACCAGGTGAGAGAGGCGGGGGTCGTACGATCCATTGGAGCGCTCTGTCAGGAAACGTGAGGAAGCCAAGGGGGTAACCACGCTCTTGAAACGAGCTCCAGTCCGTTCCCACCAGCTCCACTCGGCCTGAATACCGACAACGGAGAAGACTAGTCTCCACGAAGACTAGGGTTCCCTGAGGTTGGCTGTATTCTCCGTGCCTTGCCCAGTGCTCGGCTCTTACAAGACTCTCCCATGCTGTTCAGCGCATGAGCCACTATCACAATAGCTACTGTTTCTAAATAACCAAGATGTTGTCCGTGCTGTGACTCACTATTCCAGTTCCAGTAGTTAGTATTATCTGTCTTGTCTCACTGAGGAAAAAGGCTCAGAAATGTTAAGTAATGCATCAGGTTCACAGGGTGATGGAGCCAGGATTCCAAGCTGGAGGTGTCTCAGGCCAGCACCTCGGTGTTTTCTCCTACAGAATGGAAACCAGCTCTATGACTCCAGTCGGGCTTCGTATATGAAAAAGGAAAACTCCAATAGTGCAGATGTAGATTCTTTTATTTAGAATATCTTTATTTTTTAATACTGTTTGCGTTCAATATTATCTTGTATTAGTTTGTGATGTACAGCACGGTGGTCAGACAGCCATGCGCTCCACCATGTGCTCCCCTGATGTTCCCCGCACCCACCGGGCACCATCGATAGTTGTTACAACATTATCGACTATATTTTTTAAGCTCCACGTTACATCTCCATGAATATTTTGTAACTCCTGATCTGTGTACTTCTTAATCCCTTCACCTTTTTCACCCAGTCCCTCAACCCTGCCCCGTTCTGGCAACCACCAGTCTGTTCTCCACGTCTGAGTCTGTTTTTCATTTATTTTGTTCTTTAGATTCCGCATATAAGTGGAATCCTATAGTATTTGTCTATCTCTGACTGACTTGCTTCACTTAGCCTAATACCCTCTCGGTCCATCCATGTTGTCACAAACGGCAGGATTTCATTCCTTTTTAGGGCCAAGTAATAGTCCATGGTGCATATGTACCACTGCTTTTTGTATCCACTCATGTATTGATGGGCACTGGGGCGCTTCCATATCCTGGCTATTGTTATGCCAGCTATAAACATGGCTATTGCAATGAACAGAGGGGTGCATACATTCTTTCGAACTAGTGTTTTGGGTTTCTTTGGACACATACCCTGAAGTGGAATTGTTGAGTCATAAGACAGTTCCATTTTTAATTTTTTGAGGAATCTGTCCACAGTGGCCGTACCACTCCGCATTCCCACCAGCAGGGCACGAGGGTTCCCTTTTCTCCACATCCTCACCAACACATTCGTTGGTTTATTGATGGTAGCCATTCTGACAGGTGTGAGATCTCTCTCTGTGGTTTTAATTTGCATCATTTCTCTGATGATCATTGATGCTGAGTGTCTCTTCATATGTCTATTAGCCATCTGTGTGTCCTCTCTGGAAAAGCGTTAAATCAGGACCTCTGCCCATTTTAAAAATGGATTATTTGAGGTTTTTTGTTTCTGGGGGGTTTTTTGGTGCAGTGCCATAATTCTTAAAATTCTATTTTCACATTTCTTCCATTTGCATTGCACTGAGAGCCTTGAAGTACGAAATGGCCTAGGTTTCCCCAGCCCTCTGAGCGGCCCTGGATGTCAGCTGTAGTGTCAGGGAGAGGAAAAGGTTCCTCAGCGAGGAGACCAGGGTGTCCCTGCCAGGCCCCCGCTGAATGTAGGCGTCTGTGTGCAGGGGGACTGGGGGCGGGGGGCTGAGCTGGGCCAGGGGTCCAGGCGCACACAGCGAGTCCCACGCTGACCGATGGCGGCGGCCTGAGTCTGAGGAGCCCCAGGAACTGGACTCCGGTGCCGCCTCCTGTGCTTGTTTCCTCTTTGTCACCTGCGCGCTTGTGGCAGAGCCGCACCTGCACCTGCAGCCGTGTGTCGCTCCCTGCGTTGAGGAGAGGGGGTCCTGCACCCCGCCTGACCCAGGCCCTGGCGACGGGCAGCCGGGACCGGAGAGTCCAGGGCGCAGGGTGGGCATGGAGTGCAGTCGCTGCCCACCCCTTGGCTCCTCTACTTGGAGGAGCTGATTTGTGGAAGGAGGCACCTTCTCTGCAAGAAAAGCCTTTGACGATCAGGGGAAGCTGGGAACCTGAGGACCCCAGGGTCGGGCTTCTACTGGGGGCTACAGGCGGCCGAGGGACCTAAAGCAGGCTGCCCACACCCTGCGGCCTGAAGGAGAGGTGGGAGGGGGAGGGTAAGGATGCAGGTATCCCTGAGATGGGGGGGCAGGGGGGGGACACCGTGGTGCCTGGCAGGCTGCCTTCCTGAGCCCCCAGGCGCGCAGCCCTCAGTTACGTGCGTCTCATCGCCACCGTCTGTTCTGTCACTTCCCTGCCTGGACTGGGATGCGCGGCCTCTGGCTGTCCCACCTGCCTGCTGCCTCCCCCTGTATGAGATGCCACTGCCCCCACCCTCTGCTCCCAGGGTCAGGGCCAGGGCCTCCCCGGGCCCCACGGAGTAAACCAACCCCCTCCCGGCTGCCTGGCAGCTCCTCTGTTGAGCCCCTGAGCAGACAGGTTTACTCTGTGAAAACAGAGACAAAGCAGGTCTGACAGGGTGCTGCTGGGGGTTGCAGGTAGGACTGAGACACGCCTGGTCCCTGGTGCAAGGGGCAGGGCATAAGGCCGCCAACCCGGGGTCTAAGCCTGTTTAGGAGCTTAGACTCACCGCCTAGAAGCTATGGGAGTTCAGGGTGGTCACTCCTCCGCTCCAAGGTCCAGTTTCCTGGGGAGAATCGGTTCTGCTTTTGTGTCAGATCTGGAATTTGGCTCAGGGCCAGTGATTAGGTTCCACTTGTCAGAGTCAGCTTCCTCCCTGTCGGGACCCTCAGAAACTGGCTCCCCCTAGAGCCTCTAGCCACTCAGCCTCAGAGGCGGCAAGGCCGCAGGAGCATCCCCCTGCCCCACAATTCCAAGACCAGTTAATCAGGTCTAGGCTAGACCCATAGCCCGCACTCAATAAATGCTTGTCGAGGGATCAAATGGAATGAAACCAGAGCTGGGAAACTCCCTTGTCACAGGCACGCCCTCCCTCATGTGCTCTGTTGCACCCAGCACAGCTCAGAGGCCAGCTCTGTTGCCTCCTGGGCTGAGTCCTATGGTCCCAGCGTATGTGGGGCATCGGCCCTCAACCTGTCTCACGGGCTACACCACCCCAGACCTTCCACTTGGACATGGCCTGGTATTCACGCCCCTGGCTGCCTCCACTCCTTTCGGAGTCCCTCGAACCCTGCCTAGCTCCTGCCGGGTCTCCTCGTCACTGCAGGGCCACGTCCTAGCGCTGCAGAAGGCCCACGCAGCTCCGCCCCACCCAGCCCTGCCCCCAGCTGCAGTTCTCTCCATCGCACAGACTCACAGGCTCCTACCCTTGACCAGCAGGCCTCTGGGGAGCAGACCCCTGGGTGGCCAGATCCCTGAAACTGAGTCAGAGAGGCCGCAACACAGTGGGGGCATCTCAGATGCCTCCTTGGCTGCCCTCGGGGACCCTGGAGTGGACCGGGCAGCCCATGAAGAGGGGACGCCCAGGAAGGATCCCAATCTCCTGGGAATGCAGGCCGTTGTCAGGGAGGAGGGTGCTGGGCCGTCAAGGAGGACCCCAGCAGCGGAGCCTGAATGGGGCAGACTCCACCCAGAGGCTTCTGGCCCCTGGGCTGCGGTGGGCAGGGCAGGGTTTGAGCTCTCCGGCCAGCCCCTGGCATCTCACAGGAAGGTGTCCTCAAGGGCTCTCCGCCAGCTTCACCCCACCCCCTGCGCAAGGCTGCGTCCACGTCCGGGCGGTCCACCGAGTCGGCCTTACCCTCCACCTCAGATGGTTCCTGCCCCGGCCCTTCCCTCTGCTCCCCTGGGGCTCTGCCTCGAGGCCACCACTCAAGGGCACCTGCTCCCGCCAGTACCTGCCAACCCACTGAGGAAAAAGCACTGTGGTTCTTCTGACCTTGGACAGACTTGGCCGGGCACAGAGTCCCTGGGCATGGTGCCCTGACTGCCTTGGGGCTCTCCTGAATGACAGGGCCCCTGGGCGGGGTCTCCACAGCAGCAGGAGCTAAAGGCCCCTCATGCCCTCCCTGCCTGTCTCTGGGCTGTGGCCAAGGGCTGAGCTGACATCATAATTCCCATAGCCGTGATAATATTGTTAATGGCAAGTATTTTTTTAATAGCGCCTCTGTGCCAGGCTCTCTGTTGGGTGCTGGGGAAACAAAGAATCAGAGAGATACTGCCCCTGCCCCCATGGATCTCTGGGTCCCAGTCCGGGGCAGGCACAGGCCGTGCTGTGGGGAAAGTACTCAATATAGATATGTCCGGTGGCTAAATATGCCCAAAATGAGCGGTTCAGTGATGCCTAGCAGCGTGGATGCCGGGGGCGGTGGAGTGAGCGGTGAGGCCATTAGCGCAGAGTGCGGCTCATAGCTTCCACCACCCCACCTGGGAGAGGGCGCCCAGGCCCTGTACCTGCCTGTGACGTGGTGCCCCAAGATGCTAAGGATTCAGCAACACAGCAACCCCCTAGGGACAAGGCCATTAAGAGTGAAATGGAACTTCTGAGGACTTCCTGGAGGAGGTACTCGGACGGGTTGGACGTAGGGTGCCTCAGCGCTGAGCTCACAATATGGCCTCTGAGAAGGGCTACCTCCAGTCTCCAGGAATCCCACCCAGCCCTGGACTATCAGAGGTGGGCCTCTGATGTCCTCTTAAGTACAGATGTCATCAAGAACCTACTGTGGAGGCCCTGATCCCTGTGGCTTAGTTGTTGGGCGTCGTCCCACAAAGCGAAAGCTTGCTGGTTCAGTTCCCAGTCAGGACATATGCCTGGGTTGCTCATTTCATCCCCCAGGGCGCGTACAGGAGGCAACCGATCAAGATGTTTCTCTTCCTCTCTTTCTCCCTCCTTTCCTCTCTTTCTAAAAATAAATAAAATCTTTAAAACAAAAAAGAGAGAGAGAGCGAGCCTACTGTGGGGGGTGACTAGTACGGACCCTGGAACTGCCCCAGAGACTGTACAACAAAAAGGACAAGTTCATGTACCAGATTCTGGAGGAGCCACTCCCTCCCCAGGCCACCCCATACAGTCAGTGACTGGGGATGGTTGCCCTACTCCCCAGGTCACTCAGTGACGTCCACGTCCTTGGGAGCCTCTGGCCTAGGGTCTCTGAGAGACCATCCGGAGACCCCCTCTCCTACTGGCCCTTCCCATGTGCCCACATGGGCCCCAGAAACCTGTGCTGCCTCACAGCACTGAGAGCCCGATGGCTGATGCTCTGTGGGTACGGACACCCCGCCCCCTCCACACATGCACACCCCTGCTACACATACCACTCACATTTCTCTGCAAGCTCAACAGACCTCAGCACCCCGCCTCCCAGAGAGGCCTCCAAGTCCCACCCCAATGGGTGCCCCCACCCTTGGCCTGCCCTAGGTTGGTGCACCTCAAGCAGCCGTTCTCCTCGGGGGTGTCAGAGACTTAGGGACACATCTCACCGCACAGCCCGTTAGGCCCCTGAGGGCAGAGCCCTAACCTGAACTCGGCCAAGAGGCGACACAGAGTTGTCAAGCATGGCTAAATTAGGGACGCAAACACTGCTGCCCTGATGGAGCCAGACCCGTGTCCGGGAAAGCCAGAGGGTGGTAGGCAGCGCCCTGGCCAAGCCGCCGCACCTGCCAAGGCTGTCCAAGGCCGGGAGTGGAGAGGAGACCAGGAAGGGCCCCAAGTGAAGGGATGCCTACAAGTCCACTCTCCTCAGGCACTTCACACCCCTCCTGGTGGCACAGCCACTGGCCCAGGCAGCCTAGCGGCTCCTTTCCCAGGAAGCTGTGGGGAACAAAGCTCCTTACAAAGGAGGAGGAGAGAGGACTGTGCAGGGGGCAGCCAAAATGTCCTGGGGAAGCAGTGATACCTGGAAGGACGAGACAAGCACCTTGCTTCTACACTCGTCAGGGGCCACCTCTTCCAGAGCCTTCCTGTCCTGTTCCCATCCCCATACTTGGCAGTGCGGGCTGTCATGCTGGGTCTGTGCGTCCCTAACCCAGGCCTGTTCAGGCCCCGGGCTCCCCAACAGTGTTCGTTGCTGGGAGGACTCGCCTGCACGGAGGGATGGAGGCGCAGGTTTGTCTGCCAGGACTTTGAGGAGGCTTTTGAGCAAGTCACGGTCCCATCCCCCATCTGGCCGCCAACCCTCAACCCTCCCACCCTATCCCTCCCCGGGCCGGGCGCCGCCCCGCAGGAGCTACTTCAAAGGCCTGTGCTCGAGCTTCCGCAGCCGGCACAGGTCCACGGCCCGCACCGCGCAAGCCGGGGCAGGATCGCGGTCGTCGGGGCCGTCCCAGCCCGGAGGTCTCCGAGAACCGGAGGGGGTGCGAGGCGGGAGGCGCCGGGGCTGAGGGGCGGGTCTTCAGAGCCCCTTGAAGTGGGAGGGTCGGGACCGCCGCGGGGCCAATCCGGGAGCGCGGGGAGCGGGGGCGGGGGCCGGGCGGAGGGGGGTCCGGGGCCGGGCGGGCCGGGGGCGGGGCGCGGCGTCCAGGAGGCGGCGGCGGCGGCGGTGGCGGCGGCTCCTTAGTGTCCGGCTCCGGCTCCCGCTGCGGCTTCGGCCAGCGATGCCCCACTCCGTGACCCTGCGGGGCCCTTCGCCCTGGGGCTTCCGCCTGGTGGGCGGCCGGGACTTCAGTGCTCCTCTCACCATCTCGCGGGTGAGTCCGGTAGCCACGGGGCGGCGGGGAGGTCCTGGATCGGAGACCCGGTCCTCGCGATCCACCCGGGACCCGTATCCCCGATGTTTCGGAGGCTCGAAGGCTAAGGGGTTTACCTGGGTGATTCGCAGAATGTAGAGGAGGCTTCCAGACCGGGCAGTGTCGCCCCAACCCCCTTTCCTCCCTCCCACTGGGCCTGTCTGCCCTATCCCTTGGAGGAGCACCCCAGGGATTCACACCCCAGCCTCTCTGCTGGCATTATTTTGGGGAAGTCACTGCAGGCCAGGGAAGGACCGCAATCATGGGACGAGGGGTCTGGACAGATCAACAGAAGCTAAGAAACACTGCTTAGACTGAACCCAACCTGAAGATTTGGGGCAAAATGATGGAGACATTCCTCCCCTTTATCAAGGGTCACTCCCAGAAGACCTGGGGTCCTCCCTGAATCTGAAAAGAGGAAGATCCATTCACTTGCCCATTCTGGTTTCAGTCGGTCTCTCATCAATGACCTCAGCTGACCTAAGGGCAAGTAACCAGGATGAATCTGGTTTCCAGGGGAAAGAGAAGGTTGACTATAAGCTTGTGAGACCTCTCCCCACAAGGCCAGGGGCCAGGAGAGCCTCATCCCAGTTCCTCAAGATCCCAGGACCATACACTGCCCCGGGCTTAAGACAGAGGAGGCAGGGAAGGGGGCCCAACGCTGGGTCGCTGGGTCGAGGCTGAGCTGAGGATAGAGAGGCAGAAGAAAGGACTCGGGCCCTGTCAGAGGGGGTGCCCATTCTGGGGGAGATGGGATCCTGGCCCAGCCTTGGGGTCCCATAGTTTGAAGGGCCAGAACAGGGGACTCTGATTTGGCCCCTGGGGGGTCCCAGCCTAGAGGAGAAAACCCAGGCCCCCTCTGGAAGGAAGTGAGGAGGGGACCTGGGAACATCTGAGAGCCATTCCTTGCTCCTGCACACCTGCTCTGCCTTTCGGGGGCCTGTGTTAGGAGAACTGAGGACCACCCTCCCTCACCCTACTGCCGCCTCTCGCCATGGGGGCTGGACAAAGCTAGCTGGACTTTCCGACAACTTTCCAGTTCTTGGGAGGGGGTGGTCACCCGGTGGAGCGTGGAACCATGGAATCCCATTTCTGGGGGCCAGGGTGACAGGCAGGCCCAGCTGTCCTGGGAGGCTGCCCACATCTGCCCTCACCCCACCCCGCCGGGTTCCCAGGGCTGAGGGAGGTAGGCCCTTAACACACCCGGGAGCCTCTCATCTCCCATTTTCCTTAGGGAGCCCTGCTGGGGGTGTGCGTGTGAGCATCTGCGTCTGCCTGGGTGTGTCATGCCGTGTGTCTGCAGAGGCAGGCTGGGGAGGGCGCTAGGCCAACCGGTGGGCCAGGCACCCTGGGCGTGAGGCCGCTGACAGGCTCAGTGGCGGTGGCTGATGGCCACAGGCGGCAGGGAGCAGAGACATCTGTTGCCCACGCGGCTGCCTGCCCGCAGAGGAAAGGCCTCCACACGTCACAGCGGCAGCAGCGGCAGCAGCGGCAGCAGCGGCGGCCTTGTTTGGAGCTGATAGTGATGCAGGCCGCTGGCCAGCAGGCAGACTGGGAGATGGTTTGCCTGGAAGAACCGCCCCACCTTGTCCCTCAAAGTCACACAGCAGCAGTTCAGGCCCAAGGAGCCAGAATGGCTGAGCCTGGGTTTGGGTGGGATCTGAGGAGATTTACAGGGCTGGGGAGCCAGAGGCCCCAGCTTGTCCCGCAGATACCTCAAGGGCAGGTCTGCAGACCCTGAGGATAAGTGGGAGTCCCCACACCCAGGGGTTTGAGGCCCAACTCTCCTGTTCTTCCAGGGCTTCCCTTACTCAGTAGGGACAGCCACACTCAGACAGGAAGGAGGCTGGCTGCCTGGCAGAGCTGGGACCATGCAACCTTAGCCCACACAACCTCCAAGAAAATTGTCCAGGGCTCCTTCCCCACACACTATAGTGATTGCTGGCTTCAGCGCATCCACAGCATTCCAGGCCACACCCTAAAGGGTGTTGGTCCCAGCTCCCCAGCAACCAGTGCCTGGAATGAGCACCACTGTGTGCCCAGCCCCCCATGGAAGCTTTTTGCCCTGATTATCTCAGATAGTCCTCACAGCGGCCCTTAGAAGTAAGAACTCCCTCTGGCCTTACATTATAGATGGGGACACTGAGGCTCAGAGAAGCTAAGAGGATATAGCCAGAGAAGCAGAGCAGGGACAGGAATCCTGGCCTGTCTCGAGCTCACTGGGACTGTATGGAATAATATGGCACCGACTCTCTGGCCCCAACCCATCACAGCCTCTAGGCTGGGCAGAGTGGAGCAGGGGCTGGGGGTGTAATAGCGGCTACAGGTGAAGGGGCTAGTTCATGCCACAGCCTCCCAGCTGACTCACCGCTCCCCATCTCCCTTCCTTCTGCCTGCTCATCCTGCACTCAGCAGCAGAGGGATGGGCTTGACTTCAACTCTGTCCTGAGCCTTCCCTGCTTAGAACCCTCCGTGGTTCCCCCCCGCCCCGAACCTAGGAGAAATGCCTGCTTTGTATCTCGGCCCACAGGGCCCACAGGTCTGGCCCCAGCTCCTTCTCGGATTTTATCTTCCACCCTCTCCTCCCTAACGATGCTTCAGTCGCAAGCCTGCTTTTACCCTCTCTCCCAGATGAGCTGTTATACATGATGACCCTTCTACCTGGGACACTCTCTCCCTCCCTCCCTTTTTGCAGAAAAGCGCACAGTAGTTATGAGCATAGGACTTGGAGCCAGCTGGCCTGGATTGAAATCCCAACTCCCGTTTATCAGTAGGGTGTCCTCCTGCATGTCTCTGGACCTCAGTTATCTCATCTAGCAAATGGGCCTGCCTTCAGCATTAATGAGACAATGCGCGGAAAGTCAGTTGGGAGAGTCACCATTTCCTGGCCTCGCGCCTTGTCTGACCAGAACTCTCCAGGCTAGTGGAGCTGGCGGGAGTTTCAGCCACCTCTGCTTTCAAGAACTTCCCCACCCACAGGGGCCTGAATGAACCCTTGTGCTGGCTGAGTCATCCTGCAGCTATTGGCCCCCCTGAGGAAGAGGACTCCTCTCCAGGGTGGGGACTGGGGTGGGGACTGGGGTGGGGTGCCCCTCCCCCTAAGCCTTTCTTTCTTTGTCTGTAATTAGGGAGGACAATGCCTCTGTCTCACCAGGTTCTTGAGAAGTGGCCATGAGCTAGTTTTGGGCAGAGCACTGAGCCCAGGCCCTGTCGTGGAGCACGTATCCATGGAGATGGAGGAGAGGGGCCTGGAGCAGAGCCTGGAGGGGAGGGTGGGGTGGAGTCCAATAGGGCAGTACCCAGGCCCTATGAGTGCACATTCATGGCGGCAGGTGGTTGCAGGTGTCATGCTCCAGAATATTCCTTGGGGCAGCCGATGTCAGGTAAGGTCAGCTCAGGCAGTGCCCACACCAGGACTATGGCCAAGGAGCTGCCAGCGCTTCAGTTTTATGCGCTCACTACTGGGCACTAGCTAAGCTGCCCCTGGCCTGGTTTCCAGAAGCTCCGCGCCGCCCCCCACCCCTGCAGGAACAGGTGACTGGCTGCTCTTTAGCCACAGCTGGGCACTGCTGGAGAGCCTGGGCAAGGATGAGGGTGCCTAGTGTCCATTTCCAAAGGCTGTGCCAGATGGGGTGAAGGGTGCCCATAGGCCTCCCCATGAGCCTAGTCCCAGCCTCAAAGGGGCCCACATCTGGGGACCAGCATTGTAAGAGGCTCCAGCTATGGGCGCTGCTCGACTCCCTGGGGTCAGTAGTGACCCTGGGGTGGTCTGAGTGCCTGTCCTGCAGAGGAAGTGGAGGTGAAGTTGTGACCCAGGAATGCAGGCTGGCACCGGAAGTAGATGGCCCTGGACCGGCCTGGGGAGGCGATGCCCCAGACCTAGGGCGGGGTGCTTACAGCATTCAGGGAACAAAGTGGTACGGGGGCTGTGCAGGGCACCGTGAGAAGCCAGTGTGGAGGCTCCCAGGGGAAACGGGCTCTCTCCTGAGACCTAAAGGATGAGGGGGAGTAAGCTGGTAATGAGGATTTGGGGTCAAAGGAAAGAATGAATGTTCCAGGGAGAGAACAGCATCTGCAGAAGCGTGGAGGTGAGAGAGACTTGGTGCCCCTGAGTACCCTCTGGACGTTCAGGTAGTTTAGATAGAGTGTGCATGGGTCGCGGTGAATGTGGGGTGGGGGTGAGAGGAAACAAGTAAGAAGCCAAGGGCACTAAGGGTTTGAATGTCAGTCAAGGGGCTACTATGTGACCTGGCTGGGTGGGGCACTGTCTGTGTAGGGTATCTGTGAAATGTCCATGCTTTGTATGTATTGCGGAGCACGTGCATCCCTGCATGTCCCTTGCATATCCGTGGGCACACAGGCAGGCTGCAGGAGGAATATCCCACTTGCCCAGCTCAAAGGAAGACGCTCTCATATATCCCCACAACCCACCAGGCTTCAGGCGCTGGAGTCAGGGTATTTAGAGCAGATGCCCCTGCAGCAAGGCCATGTGGGAACTCAGCCGGCCTCTTGGCCTGCCCACCCACAGGTCATGTGGGCAGCAGGGCCACACTGACTAGTTTCCAGTGGTCGGAGGGGGTCAAGAGCAAAGCCTGCAATGAGGCCACACAGTGACCAGTGTCCAGCCATCTGGCTTGTCCACCCCCAGGTCCATGCTGGCAGCAAGGCTGCCCTGGCGGCCCTGTGCCCCGGAGACCTGATCCAGGCCATCAATGGTGAGAGCACAGAGCTCATGACGCACCTGGAGGCGCAGAACCGCATCAAGGGCTGCCACGACCACCTCACGCTCTCCGTAAGCAGGTACGAATAGGGCCGGCTGGGCCAGGATCGCTGGGAAGGGGGGCGATGGACGGGGAGGACAGGTTACGGCCGGGCAGCATCCCGAGTGAGCTGGGCCTCCTAGCCGCTCCGCCTCAGCTGCCGGGCACCCGTCCTAAGGAGCAGTGCTTTCATGGGGGCCTGGCATGGCGCTGGGTGTGGGGGTGGCTTAAGAAGGGAAGAAGCCCCCCTTTAACTCAGGGCTGGAAGTGTGTTGGGGGACTATGGCAGTGGGTCAGCAGTCCAAAGTCAGGGCTGAAATTAAGACCTGGGATAGCCTCTGTGAGGTGACTTCAGTCCTTTCCCCACCCCTGTGTGACCGGCTTGATGACCATTTCAAAGAAGTTTCTCATTTGTTGAACCCACAAACCAACTTGATAAAGTAAAGCCTAATACAGCCCTCACTCTACAGATGGGACAACTGAGGCTCAGAAAGACTGCAGGACGCTTAAAGTCACACAGCGAGGGAGCTGGGAAGCAAGATTTGACCTCCCGTCTTTCTTGCGCCCAGAGGCGCTGCTGCTTCTGCTTAGCCACACAGCACCCCTGCCAGCCCCTGGCTGCAGTGCCCCAGCTGTCCCCACTGTGGCCCATGCCTCTGCTCGGGTTACATCTGGATGCCACGGACGGTGTAATGTTCCACAGCCCATCCTGAGGGTGAGGGTTGGGGGTCACCAAGCCCCGTATGTGCCATACGGATAGTCTAGGATGGGAAGGTCCACCTGGGTCGTCCCCAGCCTTGCTCAGGCCCTGGGTCTTTGCTCAGCTCTGATGGCAGTCGGCTGAGTCGTGGCTGAGTGGGCTCTTTCTGCCCCCGTCTCGCCTGGATCCAGAGAAGTCAGACGTAACTGCTGAGCTCTGCCACATTCACTGTTAACAGGGACTTTCCACAGCCCTCTCTGGACATGCGTGGGAGAAGCCTCCCAAACCACAGTACAGCTCACCATGCCTTAGAAATGGCGGGGGGCAGGGGGATGATCCATCGGCTTGGAGCCATGGAACATGGTGGGAAGGCTTCTGAAGTAGCCCCCGATTGTGTCTGGCCCCGGTCCGTGTCCAGACTGGGGTCAGTGCCCCTGGCGCTGCTCTCTGTGCTAAGTGGCTCCAGCTGTAAGTCCAGGCCTTGTGCGCTCCACCTGGCCCACAGCCAGAGGCCCCGGCGTGGGACTTCAGCAGAGCTGGTCCTCCTCCAGACTCTGGGATCTTAGGTTCCCCAGATGACCCCTGTGCGCCTGGGCTTCCCTCTCCATAAAGCATCATCACATTCATCACTCTCTCCCAGACTGAGGCCCGCGGAAGCCTCCACACTGCTCCGGCCATGAGTGGCCTCCGGGGCCGCCCCTCTTGGCTGGGTTCCTGGGCCCTGACTCACCTCTAGCCTTGACTCTCCTGGCTGCGTAAGGGAAGCCCCGGCGGTTTGGGGGCTGGGGATGGCAGCCGGGGGAGCGGGGGCAGCTCACAGAGGGCGTGAGTCAGGAGGTTCCCAGAGGCAATGATGTCAGGGAAGGGTGGTGGGGTGGGGGCAGGGTGGAGGGCCCCTTTCCTTCCTTCCTTCCGTGGTCATTTGTTCCAAGCCCGGCGTGGATGGAGCCAGGGGTCCTCTGACCTGTTCCGCTCTGGGTGTTCAGCCCCCAGTGTTGCCTGGCCACGAAGCAGGTGCGAGCAAATTCTCTGCTACCACAATTCCTGTCCCAGCTCTGCACTTGGGAACTGCTGCCCTCCAGCAAGTGATTTAATTTCAGAGCCCTTAGCTCTCTCAGCTCCAAAATGGGCACTGTCCCGTGATCTGGGGATTGAGTGATGATGACGTACAAACTGCGCGGTCAGGGTGAAAACCTGAGGTCCAGTCCCCGAGCCCCTTACCCCCAATTATCACAGATTCTGGTGGATCAAGACAAAAGGGGCCACGTTGATCCTCTGGGCCAGCGTCTCTGCTCCTGGGCACCTTCTCACCTGCAAGGCCACTGGCCCTTCTCCATCCCGCCAGGACCTATGCTGTGCCTGCGCCCCGAGGATCTCCAGCATGGGCTCTTTCCAGACCAGCTTCCCTCCCTGGCCTCTTGTGTACAGGGAGCTTTTATCCCCACAGGCTTTTCCTTAGGATGAGAAATGAAGTAGAGGCCCAGGTTTCCTGCTACGCTTATTTTGTCTGGAACTCAAAGCCAGGTGTCCAGCAGTCCAAGCTAATCCACACTTTCCGGGCATGTTCTGTAGGGTCGGGACTGTCCTGGCCTCAGCTCCACCCCTGGGGCCTGTGGTGGGGCCTCTGTCACCATTAATTGTGGTTCAGATGCTTTCGCACAGCTCACCTTTTGGCTGTCATTCTGCTTAACGATGGCAGGTGGAGCCACCCG
This sequence comes from Pteronotus mesoamericanus, assembly GCF_021234165.1. NCBI lineage: Eukaryota > Metazoa > Chordata > Mammalia > Chiroptera > Mormoopidae > Pteronotus > Pteronotus mesoamericanus. The sequence continues at coordinate 28,976,108 of NW_026555084.1, read as the reverse complement.
CCCACCCTTAAGTGAAGGCCCGGTTGTGCGGGCCCACACGCAAACATGCAGGTTGATACAGGAATAAGCGCTTCATTCTGATCTGATGCCTGGAGCCACCCTCATGGCTCTGGGGACTTTGTGCCCTCTGACCTTCAGACCTCAGACTTGTACTTCCCTTCTGGGCAGAACTTCAGGGAAGCATGAGCCAGATATCCCCACGAGCTGCCCCAGGGTTACCCCAGTGGAGCTCTCTGTGGGTGGAGGCCACAGTGAGAGCTGTGAGTTGGGCGGTCCCCCCAGTAGCCTGGCTGAGAGTCTGGAGCCAGATGCCAGGAGTGTGGTGTTGCCCCAGGGCAACAGAGGTTGCCGCCACAGACCCCCAGAAGGTTGCGGGGGGAGAGCAACGGGCAAAGGTGAGGAAGTGCAGGATGGGTGTGGACTACACGTGCAGAGAGAGTGTTAAAAATGCTCTGCGGCGTGGGGGAGAGAGGTGGGGTTGAGCTGCTGGCCCCATGGCGAGGTGTCAAGAAACCCCAGGAGGCCTTTTGGGGTAAAGTAGGGACATTATTCCCCTTTGGTCTGGCCAGCCTCACTTCACACTGACCGGCCAGTACACAGTCCACACACCCTACTGGCCTGCCTTCCCCCTGGGCTACTGAGGGCAGGCCTGGGCCCCAGGCCTGTAGCCTCTCGGCCGGTCTGCCCTGCTTATGGCAGGTTTATGATGTTTTTCTCGCTCCTGAGTGGTGTTTGGCTTTTGGTTTCTATGGTGAAGCAGGAATTTCCTAATGGCCTGTTTCCCATATGGGCTGGGCAGACATGGGTGATGACTCTGCCGGCATCAGCAGGAGGCGGGCGCGCCCCTCAGAGCCTCCCCCACCTCCCCCAGAGCCCACGGGTGCCTGACCCCCAGGCCCGGCCTGGCTGCGGGGCTGCGGACAGGAGAGGGATGAGGGGCTGAGCTCCTGCTGATGGATGTGTGGGGCCTGGCTCTCTATGCTGGGAGGGGCGCCCTTGGGCTGAGCTTATTTAGGTAGACCACAGAGAGGGTAGATGTGGGTAGAAGATTCCGCCCTCTCTAGGAATCAGGCCAGAGAGGGCTGGAGCAGCTGGTAGGGAAGGGACACACAGCCCCATCACCGGGGAAAGCACTGGGGCAGTGTCCTTCTCTGTACAGGGGAACCAGGCCTGGTCCTGGTTGGCCTAGACCCAGAACCCAGCCCCTCTTGGTCTTAGTTCCCAGGCATAGTAAGCAGGTATATCTGACCATTCTAATTCCTGCCACAGGCCTGAAGGCAGGAGCTGGCCCAGTGCCCCAGAGGACAGCAAGGCTCAGGCACACAGGATCCACATCGATCCCGAGGCGCAGGTATGTAAGGCTCAGCGCACACCCAGGGGAGAGTGGCCAGGCCCGGACCACAGGCTTGCCTGCGCTGGATGTCCTCACCGAGATGCTCGTGTGCCCGGGCTAGACTGAAGCAGGAGGCTTCTCTGGGCCATGCATGTGCCCCATCCCGTGTTACCCCGGTGACGGGCACTCACTGGGGCCTCATCTGTACTCCAGGCAGCCCTGGATTCTGGCACTAAGGTGTCTGTGGTGGGGAGGGGCTGGGCCAGGTCTTGGCTCAGGGCTACCCCCCACCCAGCTGGGGTTCACTCAGGTGCCCAGTGATGCCAGGCCAGAAGGATGTCACCAGGCTGTGGGATGGCCTCAGGCAGTGGGGCGCTCTTCTGTTTCACCCTAGCCTTGGGCACACACCTGGCTGGAGCCAACCTCAGGCCACAGGGCTGGCCTTAGATCGTCAGGCACTTCTTGCCCTGTCCTAGGGTGAAGTTTTCTCTGGCCATCCTGGGACTGCGCCTAGCAGTGCCACTTAGCCAGGGTAAGGTAGAGTTCGGACTGGTGTGTGGTGGAGCCAGGACTGAGAACCCCAGCGCGCGGGGCCGTCGCCTCCTGGGCCTGCTGCGTCCACTCTTGCCGTGGAGGCTTCGCCCTGCCAGAGCAGAGGCTCTGCTGTGGCCTGTCTCTCACCACCTATCCCAATCCCCAACTTGCTCTGACACTTGTTCCCTACCTTTCCCTTGCTGGTAAGGTCAGATGCTTATCACATGCCAGGGAGTACCTGTTCTGGAAGGGGAGAGGCGCTTAGAGGTTCCAGAGTGGCAGAAGCCAGGTGTCTAGGGAGTCCCCTGGCTCTATCAAGGGATCAGAGAGGGCTTCCTGGAGGAGGGGGTATCCAAGCCAAGACCTGAGAGGAAGAACAAGACAGGGAAAAGCATGTGTGCCAGGAAGCATATACCAAGGCCCAAAGGTGAGTCTGTACACCATAGGTCAGAGGAAAGAAAAGTCCCCAGGGGTAGGAGGGGAGGTGAGGGGTGAGGTGAGGAGGCAGGGTCACAAAGAGGCTTTTGGTTTGCTCTATCCAGGACCTCAGCTATTCTTGCAGAAATTCATGGCCATACCTGTGTCTAAAAAGCTTTCTTTGGTACACCAGTGAACTCAGGGCCTGTAGGAGCAGGGGTTGAGGGGGGCGAGGGGGACGCGTGACAAATCAGCCCTACCTGACATGGGCCAGGCAGAGGGGAGCAGCACAGCACAGGCCCCATGCGTGAGGCTCGTACCAGGGCGGGTAGGACAAAGGGGCCTCAGCTTGCTCTGTTTGCTCTCCAGGAGACACTCAGGGCCAGCGGGCCGGGGGGCCGAGGGCTGCAGAGCACTCCCCACACCCTCCGTCTCTGACCTCTTCTAGAACTAGGCTACTGAGGCTGAAGCAAAGGGATTTTCCATAAGCAACAGGGCTGCTGCCTGTCTTTTGTACTTAAAAGGTCATGAGCTCCATGGGTGGCGAAAGAAACACCCCCCCACCCATCCCCCACAAAGCTGTATCCTCAGTAACACAGACACAGGGCCCATTGTCCCACACTGTTCCCACCCTCTGCCCTCTGCAGGGGGGAGGGGTGGCCCCAGCTGGAGCCATCAGAGGAGCAGAAAACCACAGTTGGCCCTAAAACCAGCACAAGATGCCCTGGCACCAACCCCGCATGGGATGCGACAGGGCCAACAGGAGCTTCAGGCCCACCTTCTGCTTAGAGTCATAGGAGATGCTCCTCTCAGGCCTCACATGGGAACACAGGAGGCACTTGGTATAGTCCAGAGTGGAGAAAGGATAGGGATAAGGAACGTTTTCCTGGAGAGGGCGGCGTTTCAGCTGAGAATCAGGTGATGGGTTAAGGCAAGCCAGGTGGAGCAGGCAGCCCTTGCGCACTCAGCCTGTTCTCTCCAGACTAGCAGAAGGCTGGAGCTTGGCTTCTGGAAGGTGCCATCGACTCACACCCACCTCCGTCCAAGCTGAGTGTCCCACATTCTGGCCCAGTCACGTGGGAGCTGATGAGCAAGGAGGCAGCTTACTGCCATTCTGCTCACTAACCCAACTGAGGCTTCAACAACCAAATTAGCAGCTGGCAGGTCCTGAGAGAATGCGAGCATGTGGGACCAGGTGCACCACCACACAGGGTGGGGCAGTCCAGGAACGGGGCTCAGGAATGCCCACAACAGCTGTTTATCCAACGAGCATTGCCGTGTGGCAGGCACTATGCTAAGTGCTTTGTATGCAACTGCCTCATTTTATCCCCACGAGGAACTTATGACATAGAGATCATCACATGCTTCATTTCATAGATGAAGAAACAGAGGTTCGAAGGTGAAGTGACTTGCTCAGTTAATGAGTGATGGAGCTGGGACTCATATCAAGACTGAGGTCACCATGCCCTAACCACTGGGTTCAGACCTAGAGAGGCTGCTGCGTGGGTGGCCCTGCTGTAGACTCACACCCTGCTGGGTGGGCGTGAGTGAGGGCCTCGTCCCTCCAGGTCCCCCTGACGTCCCCTTCCTGTTGAAGCCTCCTCTGGACCAGGCCCAGCCCTGCCCCCATGGCTCACGGCCCATCTGGTCCCCATTAACGGCCAGGCCAGCCTTGTTTGCCTGCTTGCCCCCCAGACACACGGGCTCGAGTGCTCAGGTTTCTCAGTGGCTCTTCTTGGGCCCAGTGGGGACAAGAGTTTTCCTGCTGCTGTTGCCTCTTTAATGGGGGCCCACCTGGGCAGTGAGAGACCCTCTCCTTTGTCTGCTGGGGTGGGGATGGGGTGGTATCACCCCCATTCAGCTGCTGGCCCACCATTCGTTAGCCAGACTCCTGCCCCGCTCGGAGCCTGCAGAAAGCTGGGCCGTCGGGCAAAGCTTCAGCTGGGCCCCTGGGCTGGAGGCAGCTTGAGCTCGAGTCAGGCTCATTTCCCCGAGGTCAGGCATCCTCTCCTCCCTGCCTAGTATCCCTGTCCACACCGTAGAGCAAAGGGGAAATTTATATGTCACCTTCCGGGCTGAGGCTGAGACCACCTTCATGGCCCAGTCGGGTTTCTCTGGCCACCAATCTTGTTCCAGCCATGGAGGCCACCGTGGTCATCTCCAGGGTGACCAGCACTGGCTCCGAGTATGCCTGACTAGCTTATATAGGTGGATTGGCTGGTGCGTGTTGTCCTCATGTGTGTGTATGTCTGTAAACACACCTCTGAGAGTGTGTGTGCCTCCCCAGCCCCAGACTCTGCAGGCGCAGAGGTCCCCAGTCCCCATGCAGACCTGCACCCACAGACACCCTCTGCTCCTCATGGGCTGAGGAGGCATGTTCAGGGCACTCCTCCCCAAGACGTTTCCTCCATGGCAGCAGACTGGCCGTACGGCAGTGGGCTGGGAGCCTTGAACCCTGGCCCTGCCTCTGCCCTGCATCTGCTGTGCCCATAGGCGGCTACCATGTTGGCTTGGGAAGCAGGAAAACAGGGGCAGAGGTACAAGCCTAGAGGGGACTGACCTCACAATGGCACATTCTGAACCTCAGCCTTCCCTCACTAGAGGCCCTTGGGCGCACGATGCTTGATGACCTTTCCTGGCTTCAGGACAGGAGTTGCTTTTCCATTTCTAGCTGTGGGTCCATCCAGTATCCAGGCCAGCTCTGGCAGGTGGAAGGTTTGGCATCAGGATAACCTCTACAAGGAAGCCATACTCTGCCTCAGCCACACCGGCTTTAAAAAGCTACTTGGACGCCCCTGCTGGTCAGAACCGTGCAGGGCTCATGAGCCAAGGCTGAGTCCCAGGCACTCGGGTTTTGTGTCTGGCTTTCCATGGGCATTTCTCATTTTGGAGGGAGGGGGAGGGGGTGAGCCAGGCCCAAGGCTCAGCCCTCCTCCATAGGTCTCCTCCCTGGCTAGGCACCATCGCCCAGAGATGCCAGCACAGGGGTGGTGAGCCAGCATCCAAGAAGGCCCAGCATAGCGGTGGGGTGGAGGGTGGGGGGGGAGGTGCGAGGAATGGCCAGAGGCCCTAACCCAGAGGGTCTCCCAGTGTCTCAGGCCTCTCTCTCTCTCATAGGATGGTAGTCCCACAACCAGCAGGCGGCCCTCAGCCACGGGGATTGGCCCAGAAAATGGCAGGCCAGGCCTGGGATCTCCTTATGGGCAATCACCTCGCCTCCCAGTCCCTCACAATGGCAGCAGCAGTGAGGCCACCCTACTGGCCCAGATGAGCAACCTGCACGTGTCTCCACCCCACAGGTAGTACCAGAAATGTGGCTTATGCGGCCACACCTAGAGCCCTTGTTAAGCCGTGGTCCCTCACATCTCGCCAGGTCCCATCCTGACCCTGATACTTGATCCTTGGGTCTCAGCTGCTTGCATTCTGATCCCTGAAACTTGCACCAGACCCCTGAGCAGGCAGAGTGAAGACTGGCGCTGCAACCCGTCCCTTCGTGCATCTCTTTCGCCCAGCACTGACGCAGCCAGAGGCCTCCCGCGGAGCCGAGACTGCGGAGTCGATTTGGGCTCCGAGGTGTACCGGATGCTGCGGGAGCCCGCCGAACCCCCGGCCGCTGCGGAGCCCAAGCAGTCAGGCTCCTTCCGCTACTTGCAGGGCATGCTGGAGGCCGGCGAGGGCGGTAAGACGCCTTCCCCCTTCCCCACCGGTCTTCCCACTCCTTGAGGGCTCTGGGACCGTCCGCCTTCCGCCCCTCAGCGGCGCCTTCGACCCCGCGTCCTGCTTCCCAGCCATCCGCCCCTCTCTTGTCTCTTCGGCGTGGTCCCACACCCCTCGCGGCGCCACCCCTGGCGCGGCCTCTTGCCCCACGCCCTCCAACCCCCGTCCCCGGTCTGTGTGCCGATGTTCCCGGAAGCCGGGCGCAGCCCCACATCCCGCAGAGGTGAGGTTTTTGCCTTTTCCGATCTCCGCCCGTCCCCACCTGGCTCATGCCACCCGCGTTCCGGCTTTCAGGGGAGCGGCCCGGGCCCGGCGGCCCCCGGAACCTCAAGCCCACGGCCGGCAAGCTGGGAGCCCCGCTGAGTGGCTTGCAGGGGCTGCCCGAGTGCACACGCTGCGGCCACGGCATTGTGTGAGTACCCATCCCTGCCTTCCCCGCCCAAGCACGCTTACCCCTTGACGTGCCCCGAAGCCCTGCACCGGGCGTGCCCGCGAACCTGCCATCCAACGCTGTTCTCTGCTGGTGTCCCATCAGGGGCACCATCGTCAAGGCGCGGGACAAGCTGTACCACCCCGAGTGCTTCATGTGCAGCGACTGCGGCCTGAACCTCAAGCAGCGCGGCTACTTCTTTCTGGACGAGCGGCTGTACTGCGAGAGCCACGCCAAGGCGCGCGTCAAACCGCCAGAGGGCTATGACGTGGTGGCGGTGTACCCCAATGCCAAGGTGGAACTCGTCTGAGCGGCTCCCAGAACACCCCCTCCCCATCTCTGCTTCTTTTAATGGCCCACGCGGCTCGTGTAAATATGTTTGCCCCCTGCCTCTCTAATAAACTCCCTCTACTAGGCTTCGACCATGTCAGTGCCTTGGCCTGCCACCCTCCAGCGCAGGCCATGGCTTCCAAGGGCTACCTCTCTTCAGATTCCAGGTATGTCCTGGGCACTGGGAGCAACAAACAAGCAAGGCAGGCACTGTGCTGTTCAGAGAGTCCACAGCCTAGGTGGATGGCAGACTTGAATCACAAGGAGCAGTTTATTCAAAGAGGCAAGGTCTGTGCTGCTGTTATGGGGTCTGACCTCGGTGGAATCTGGGAAGGTGTCAGCTGAGAACTAAGAAATAAGGGGAGAAGCCCTGGCTGGTGTGGCTCAGTGGATGGAGCACGGAGCCTGTGAATAAAAGGATCGCCTGTTGGATTCCCAGCCAGGGCACATGCCTGGGTTTCAGTCCACGTCCCCAGTAGGGGGCGTGCGAGAGGCAACCACTCATTGATGTTTCTTTCCCCTTCTCCCTTCCTCTCTAAAAATAAAGGAGGGAAGGTGAGGAACCGTGTGCGCAAAGGTGTGGCAAGGGTGAGCAGAGACAGGAGAGGCCCCGTCTGGCCACCAGCACAAGCACGGGCAGCCCCTTGCAGCCACAGGAGGGATTTCCCCGAGGTGTGTATAACTGGGAGACAGGTCAGGACTCTGGGCGGCATCAGTCTCCCTGCATTCTCTGAATTCTGGTGTTTCTCCCTTTCTCCCCTTTTTCTTTCCTTTTCCCCTCTCTCACCGCCAGGGAGCGCGCCTAGTGTGGGGGGCGGGGCGGGGCCGGAGGTTAGAGAAGATTTTCGAACACTCGCCTAGAGCCGCACCCTTCAAGATTCTCTGTCTTCATAGCTCAGGGTAAACACCCAGCTACGAGGCTGGTTTGTTACAGCGTGTGCGGCACCCTCGAGATTCTCCCGGCTCGGTAGCAAGCATGCCGGTACAGGCTCGCGCTTTTTAAAAACGTTAATGCTGCCAGAGCTTGTGAAAAGCGGCTGCTCACGCCCGAGGATGCTCCTGGACTCGGGGCCATGTGCAGGTCCGCTCCGGGCTGGAAGCAGTCTGGTTTATTTTGGTCCTGGTTTACTTAGTGATCCCAAAAATGCACGTTTGTGCTTTTGCCAATTTTGTGCTATCACAAACCGAAAAGGACTGTTATCAGTTCACACTCTCACCATCAGCACATAGCAGTACTCATTTCCTCGTGCTCTTGCCAACACAGGACATTTTTTTTTCCTTTCCTTTTTGGCCAGTCTAACTAAAAGCGATTGTAGTTGCTTGAAGTTGCATTTCTCTAATTACACGTGATGAACATTCACTCAAATACAGTGTTTGCTGCTGGACGCCGAGGGAGCAGCGGGGAAGGGTGGTCTGCCCCAAGAGTTCTCGTTTGAAATGCTCTAAACCCTTCACTATTTTTTCTGAGGGTTACTAAAACAGGGGAAAAATAGCAACTTTTCATATTTTTGTAAGAATCTTTGTTACCCCACTGATCTATTTTCCTATTCCTGTGACAATATCACATTGATTTAATTACCACCGCTTAAGAAAGAACTTGTTGTGTTTACAAACGTGTCAAGGCTATTATACATTTTCAGTTGTCAGAGGTTTAGATAGTATGTCACGCTGAGGGAAAACCAGCAAACCAACGTCTGAACCAGAACTGGAGTTGCCCTGAATCTAGAGATTCTCTGAGAACTGGCGTAGAGTCCTTTCCTCCCGGGGAATACTGTGATCTGGGATAACTGTCCCATTTATTCAGGTGCCGAGAACGCATTCTTATCAATGTTTATTTCCATTTTCTTCTTGTATAGCTTTGTGTTCCTGCATTAATTTGCTCCTAGGATTACTTCCAAAAGCTGCTCGCGCTGCTCCCGCCCCTCCCGCCCCTCCCTGAGGGAGCACAGCCCAGGGTATCGCGCAGGGGCCCCGTGTGAGAAGTGAGGCGGGAAGCGGGGCCGGTTCTGCGGCTGAGCCCGCCCCAACCTTGTACCCTTCCGCTCCTCCCGGGGTAACAAATGTGCGGCGAGACCGTGCTTGTAGCGGACGGAAGGCCCGCCCCGGCCGGCAACGCGCGTGCAAGCACGCACGCACGCACGGACGCACGCATGCGTACTCACGATCTCCCGCCACCCGTGCCCCGGGGCTGCGTCCGACTGGGAATGGACGGTGGGGCGTCTGCCCTTCCTTCGCCACCCTGCCTTTCCCTGCGGGAAGGGTCCAGGCTCCACCCTGTCGGCGCGAATGGAGGAGAGGATGGGCAGCCGGGGAAGCCATTAGGCCCGGGAACCGGGTGGAAATATAATGGAGCTACGCGCACAGGCCTCCAACCAGCTCTCAGACCCAAAGCCTCAGGGGCTCGGCTCCCGGCTCCCCGCTCCCCACTTCCACCCACCGCCCTATTCTCTCCCGCCGCTGTAGAGCCACCAGCCGCGGGAGCTCCCCGTAATGCCGGGATGCGCAGTCACTCCCTCCCTCCTCCCACGGGGACTGCCATCCAGGTTGAGGGGTCCTTGAGTTCCCGTGGCACCGTTCGACACCCCCAAGACCAACAGCTCGACTCTCTCAGGGCTGCGGCCAGCAGAGCAGCCTTTGCTTAGGCAGGCATCCCGGTGCGGGGTCGCGGGCATCGCGGGCAGGGTCGGTCGGGAGACGAGCTGCAGGACGGGCGCGAGATGACAGGCTAGTGTGTCCTCCCCCTGGTTCACTACCCAGCCTCTGCTCAGTGCCCCAAACACGTTTTGTCCAGGGTTCCTAATCGAGCGCAAATGTGATGGACTTGAAAATCTTAGGACAGGGTCCCTGTAGGATGTTATCTCTGTTGACCCAGGGTTCTGGTCCTGAGACGGGGCAAGAGAAAAGACAGTTTGGGTTCCCCAACTCAGAGTGCCTCAGCCTACCTGGGCCAGGCCAAACTCTAATTATTGTCCCCAAAACTGCCTCTCTCTCTCAGGTCCTCACCTCTGGGAGCCTTTGCCAGAGACTTGGACACCATCCTCTAAACCCTCACCTCAACCACCCCACCCTACCCATCACTCTGGGCTTCTGCCTCCTAAGCGTTTCCGGGGCCCATTTCAGGGCAGCTGGAGGATTCTCTCACTCCCTTGTTTCATGGACCCCTCCGTGGCTCCCAGAGCCCTGGGGATGGAGGCCCAGACTGATCAGTTACAGGTCTAGCATTTGAAACTTCTCTGACCTCAGGCTGCTGACCCCTTGGTCTCATTTCCCCTGCAGCATCAGGCGGTTCCCCATTCTTTGAGCCATCCTACCTTTTCATATGCCTCATACCTTCTCTCAAGCTCCAAATGCCTTTATTCTTCTCCATCTGGCAAACTCCTACTCACTCCTCAAGGCCCAGCTCCACTGTCCCCTTGGTCTGCCCCTCCCCAGGCGGAGGTAGTAGTTCCCAGCCACATGCCCTCCACTCCATCCCCTCCACAACCTGTTAGCAGCTTGGTCAGAGCCTGGCCCAGACCTGCTTCCGTCCTGCGCAGGCGCCAGGCCAGGCACTGAGAGTACAGGAGCTCTGAGACCAGCGCGCCCGCATGCAGCTGGGGCTTCCTTGCCTCCCACCACCTTCTTCCTTGAGAGCAACTGCCTCCCTTCAGCAACCTCAACTCACTCATTCAACTGACTTATGTACTAAGATTTTACTGTGTTTCAGGCATGGTGCTACGTACTAGGAAAACATTTTGAACAAACATAAGTACCGATTATAGGCAGTGCCATAAAGGAAATAAATAAGCCATCACAGTAGAGAATAAGTGGTCCCTTCCTGTGAGGAACCTCACAAATACAGTGACATCTGAGCAGAAACCTGAGGTGGTGATGGAGCCTCTGTGCAGGTATCTGAGGAAAGAGCGGTCCAGGCAGAGGGAGCAGGAACTGCCAAGGCCTGGGTGGAGCAGGAAGAGGAGACATGTGCTTGTCTGTCCTAAGACAGTGAAGACATGGTCAGAGTGGTGTAAGTGAGGTGGCTAGGAGTCGTAGATGAGGTCAGAGAGATGTGGGGACAGGAAGGCGGACCCATGTTGGCCTTGTAGGCCACAGGAAGGACTTTGGATTTTACTCTGAGATGAGAAGCCAAGGGAGTGGCATGACCTGGACTTTCACGTTTTAACCAGAAGCACCAGGGCTGCTGAATGAAAAACAGACTGTAAGGGGCAAAGGTGGAAGCAGGGAGACCAGTTAGCAGGCATGACTGCACTCCTCACTCATCCCTCACTAGCCCACTCCCCTCCGCCTCCAGGGCTCCAGCCCCATTCCAGGCCCCCGCATCCTTCTGCCCGGCCTTCCTGTCTCCTCTCTGGCCCCTCAGTCCCCTCTCCACCCAACAGCAAAGGGAGTTTTTAAAATGCGGTTCTGATCATGTCGCTCCTGTCTATTAAAACTCCTGGCTCCTCATCCCTCTCAGGATAAAGTCCAAACTCCCAGTCCCCGCCCACAGGCCCCAGGACATGCAGCCCCTGCTGACCTCTGCTGACAACCCTGTCCCATGTCCCCACAATTCCAGTCACACTGATCTGGAGGTTCCGCTTTACTGAGCTCTCTTCCAGACTCTTGTGGCTTCCCTGGACCTTCCAAGGAGCTTGGAACGAAAGCCAAGCCTTTTCTTTTAGTGCTCTTGTGATGCCTTTATTGCCCCCCCCCCTCCTCCTTGAGAACCAAGGGAAAGGGTGAGGGCAGGAGAGAGCTAGAGGCTGCGTCATACCAGCCCTCCTCCCTTCCTGGCCCAAGACCCAGCCTCTCTGGGGTTCGCAGTAGCCTGGCCCTAGGCTGTGAGCTGCACTGTGAACTCGGATGACTAGGCTATGGGCCCAGAGAGTCACTCAGCCCACCTGGGAGCCCCCTGCCGGCTCCTCTACCTTTGGGTCTCCCTGCCCAGCTCACCTACACTCCGGCTCCATTCCAGACAGCTCATTCTTACCCAAGGTCACCGCTTCTTATCCTTGGGTCCCAGACTCTTTGCAACTCTGGGTAACTTCATCATTTACCATTTTCCCACACAATATTCCTCAGCGCCCCTACAGGGAGGTGGAAGTTTGAAAAGGATCGAGGGTAGTAAAGTGGCCTCTCTAATAAGCAATGGCTGTCCTCCCACGTCCCCACTGCCACAAGTGGGAAACTCTATGTGGGTCCCTACAGACACCAACTTTCATCTTTGCTCTGACACGGACCATTGTGGCTGAAAGCAGAGGCTAAAAATCCCAGGAGAGGCTGCAGAGGCCTTACCTATTCCCTGTTTGGCCTCAGCCATGAGGGCTTAGACGCCCAGCTGACCGGCTGCCCTGTGAGCAGGCCTGTCTCCCCAGTCGGGCTCGGTTAGCCAAGTTCAGAGCTGAAGCACCACCCAGCAGCTTGCTTGCTGACGAAAGCTGCAGAGGAAGGACACTTGGTGGTTCTCCAGGGCCGAAGGCACATTTACCTGGGAAGACAGGGCACGGCCATGGACTCAGAGGAAGAGACTCAGGTTGGATAATAACTGTAATGGGAACTAATGTGTCCCAGGCATTCATCTCCAAGTCCTTGGTGAACTGATACTACTCTTCTTTAATCCTCACATCAACCTGAAAGGAAAGACAGTTATTCTCTCCATTTCATGGAGGAGCTCAGAAAGGTTGAGAAATTTGCCAAGGTTGCACACTGGTCAGCTAATCTCAAAGAGCACCCAGGGCAACCTCAAGTGCTCACCTTCCCTGGAGAACACTGCCTGCCCTCCCAGCGGTCTGGTGACTCTGACCAGGCCACTTCTGAAGGCCACTAACCTGTCTCTGTCCCACAGGGGGCTGGGCTCCCAGTCCTCTATGGGAGATGGAGTGGTGGAAGCTGGGCTGGGTCAAGATGACCCCTGAAGCTTTGGGTCTGAGTGTAAACAAGGCTGGTCCCCACAATACTTGATAAACTGGCATGCACGACCCCACCCCCAAGCCTGCTTGGCTTGTTCCCAAGGACAGATCATAATCTCAGCCAAATGGCTCTCCTGGCTGCTCTCCAGCTCCTCAGTGGTTCCTAGAGCTGCTGAGGCAATGGAGATGGAGGGTGTGTGGGGGGGGGGAGAGAGAGAGAGAGAGAGAAGAGACAAAGATGGAGACAGGGATGAGGATGGGGGCCGGGATGGAGATAGAGGAGATAAAGAGATAACTAGAGATAAAACTGGGAAGGACCTGCGTGGTGTGGCCCCCTCCCCACCCCCGGAGCTCTCTGCCCTCTGCCTCTGGTCACCATGGCTGGTGTAGTCCGTTCCCCCTCAGCCCTGTCCTCCTACATCACACTGTGGCTTCTCAGCCTGTGTTCCTGTCCACTCTCCTGACTGTCCCCGAGGCTTCAGCCTCCTCAAGGCTCTGGCCCAACTCCTTCTTCCTCTTCAACTGCTCCTCCAGAGCGGCTGGGGTTGTTTGGGCTGCTTTCTAAACAGCTCCTGCCCTCCTTTTGTCGTCTCGCCCAGTCCTACTGGACTTGGTCTGGAAGAACAGAGATCGGAGGCCACCCTGGCCCAGCCAAGGGGTGGATCTTGTCCTACAGGTTCTATCCTAAACAGACTTCCCTGCTAGGACTCCACTTCGGTTTGTCAACTACCCAGTACCCAGAGCCACCTCTGCGGCAGATTGCTGCTAATCCCTACAGATTGTCCAGCTTTCCCGTCAATTTATGGAGCCTGCTTACAATCAGAAACCCTGACTGGCTCTCCTCTCTGGTGACCTCAGCCTCAGAAAACTCTGCCCAAGTCCTCAGGAACTCTGCAGTCCTGACTACTCCCAAAGATGCGTCTCCAGCGCAGACCCCTGACTGACTGGGCCTCCCCATGTGGTTATCCCAAATACATCCCAAACTCAAGACATCCCAAACCCACCTCCTCATCTCCTCTCCAACCTACTCTTACTCCTACATGTCATCTCAGATAAAAACACTGGCAACCACTCATCCATCCACTTCCCCTGCTCCCCACTGCCCCTCCCCGCCCCATCCCGCAGCTCACATCTAGCTGGTCATCAAGACCTGCCCTTGCCACGTCCTTACCAGCTCCAGGATTCATCTCTCTCGGCCACTACCACTACCATCATCACCCTCTCGGATGCTCCAAGTCTCCTCATTGGTGTCTCTGCTTCCACCCTCTTTCCTGCTTTGCATTCTCAGCTTGGCCACCAGAGGGATCTTTCTAAAAACAGAAATCGCCTCAGGTTTTCCCTCTGACTACCGTTGCTTCAGAACGAAATCTAAAGCCATGTACAATTAAGACTTCGTAAGGTCAGGGATATTTTTGCCTCTGCCAGCCTTTCCAACCTCATCCCTCCGCTTTTCCCCACCCCTGATTCAGGGCTCACGTGGGCAAGTGTCAGGATTGGATGGGATTGTCCCAGGCCAGGCAGAGGCCTGTGGCCTGGCCTGCTCCTCGGCATGGACTCTAGGCTCTCTTGGCTAGAACAAGCATGCAACAGTGGGAAATCTTAATGGTGGGAAACTGTAAGCCACCCCGCCATGCTGTTGACGTTGTTTCTGTAAGTGCTGACTCTGACTAATATGTAGCTGGTGAACAGCATGTTTGTGTAAGAATCCTAGGAACTAACTTGAAGAGATACAGAACCTGACCTTCAAGCATCCCAGCTCCAGGAGATTTGCTGACCTTCATCTATGGAACCAGGATGACACACACCAGACCGTCACTTGTCTTATCAGAATGGACTGTGCTCGTCCAAACGTAGAGAACTCTGCAGGCCCCTCCCTGATCTCTTTGTTCTGTTCCCCTCTCCCTCCTTAGAAGAACCTCTGACTCCACGGAGAGGTCGAGACGGGCTTTGTGACACGAATCCCCATTTTCCCACAAATATGGGCTTTGTGACACAAGTCCCCCATCTTCCAGGCGGCCAGCACGAAAAGAAACCACTTTCCTTTCCATCAGCTCCTGCCTCTCGAGAACTGGCTTTGGCAGCACCGGGCAGGCAGCCCCGCGGCCCCGTTACAAGCGGAGGCAGGAGTTGAATGTACGAATGAGGCTGCCAGGGCCCTGCCTTCCCGTCTCCTGGGCAGCACCCAGGGAGGGCAGCCCAGGCTGTGTCCTCCCTGGTCCTGGCTGACCCGGTCTTGGCTGACCTGGTCCTGTCTGAGTACCATGACAGACATGTGACTCATGGCCTCAGAGTCTCTGGGCACACTGTTTACTCCGGCCACTGCTGCGGCAGCCAGTTCCTTCAACGTGTCCCAGTCTCACCTGCACTGTTTGTCTCACTTTCTGCTCCCAGACTCATCAGACGCTGAGGTGTGGGACACCTCCAGACACTTGCTCAACAATGATGCCTGTTGGGGAGTCAACACCCAATGGGGTACACCTGAACGAGTGAAGGATAGACACCCCTGGGACTTGTGGATAAATGCTGCCTATTTCTGAACCTTAGACAGACATTTCTGAGACACATTCCCCCAGATCCCCACCGCTGTGAACAACCCTACACTGTACCCTTGTATAGTCCTTTACTCTTGTTCCCTTAGATCCATTCCCTAGCAGAAGCAGTCTAGAAGGCAGACGTACAAGGAAGGGATTCTTTTTTTTTTTAAATTATATTTACTTTAAGAGAGAGGGGAAGCGAGGGAGGAAGAGAGGAGAGAAACATCCATTGGTTTCCTCTCATACACGCCCCAATGGGGGACGGAGTCTGCAACCCAGGCATGCGCCCTGACTGGGAATTGAACCGGGGATCTTTCACTTTGCTGCATGATGCCACTCAGCCAACTGAGCCACTTTGGTCAGGGCACAAGGAAGGGATTCCAGAATGGGAACATGGCTTTCCCAATAGAGACAAGGTCCCCACTGCTGTTGGTAAATAGGGTAGAAATAATCTCCTCATGCAGTTATCAAAACTCTCACCCATGGCAGGTTCGAATGTGACTCAAGCAGAAATGAGTGTTGCCACCGTGTCAGCGTTTCTTAACTGGGGGAGATTTTACCTCCCAGGGGACATTTATCAGTGACGGGAGACATTTTTGTTACAACTCGGGGAGAGCACTACTGGTGTCTGGTAGACAGGGCCAGAGGTACTGCTCAAACACGCAGGACGACCCCCACGGCAAAGAATTATCTGGCATAAAACTTCAAAAGTGCCAAGGATGAGAAACCCCAGTTATGGCTCCTAGAACAGGGTGATTGTAAGGCTCATGAGGACAACAGTGATTGTAAGGATTGTGGAGTTGACTAGCTTTTGTTAAGTGCTTTAAAAGCCTTAAAAAAAGAAGTGACACGCCCAGGTCAGCCCACTGTAAACTCCAGGCATGCTGTGTGTGTAAGATGGGAGGCCTCCATGCCCCAACTCCTGCAGCCACGGGGCAGATTATGCTAGAAATCAAGCCCAGGATTCAACTGATTTAACTGGAAGGGGAGCAGAGCCACCAGAAAAGGCTGCACCCACAGCTTTGATGGTTCTCCTACCACAAAGTCATGGCCCTGAATGGAAATGCATAGAACCCTGGAACACAAAATAGGGACATTTGGTAGGTTGCGAGAATTCCCCTAAACCTTCAAGGCTAGCAGCAGCAGATCTCTCCCCCTTGCTACAGGAGAGAAGCTTCTCTTTGCCTGGAATCCCTGCCAAGACTTCTGGGGCACATGGCTCCAAAGATGATGCTTATCCTCCTTAAGATCCTCCCCTGCCTCCCCTCATTGCCTCCAGCCCCATACCTAAGGTTGGTTCTCAGCACAGCCTAAGTCGCTTGAAATACAGTTCCCGAACCACAGGGAAATAGCACGCACACTGGAAAAATGACAAGACCTATGTTCTAGTAGGAACAGGGGTAACATGTGGAAATATATTAGCCTGGGAGCACTTGTTATTCTAGGCTTTAGATTCAAACAAAGATACATAAAACCACCTTCATATGCTTCTAAGATGACTCTGAGAAACTTGGATACAGTATGGCCTAGAGAAATGAGATGGTGATGCCAGAATCTTCTTGCCAGAGTATCAAATGAGTCAGAAGGTGAAGGGGAGTGAGCATGTTAGATTGTATTTATCATCCTGGACCAGAGAACCTATCACCAGCTTATATTGCCAAGGCAAGTCCAGAGAAGGACACTCCCTTCTCTGTGCCAACACAAAACCCACAGGAAAAGGATGCTTAGTGTCAGCGCGGATGGTAGGACTCTAGAATAGCAGGGGCTGGGTGGTGACGCTGAATCAACAGAGGTAGAGCGTGTATAATTATAAGACCAGAGTGGCAACCAGACTGCTCCCCCCCATGGGGTCAGTAGTGATGGCTGAGAGACAATGGTGTCCCCAGGGGTTAAATAAGTGGGCAGATGACTGGGCGTTACGTGTATGTATAGCAGCCTCACCCCCAAAGTCAAGAGCCAGGGAGCAGAAGCCTGATGTCAGCTGCCGCAGTGGAAAGGAGTTTCTCTTCATAAACTTCCCGGATTGAGGCCACTTCACAGGCTCTGAGCCTACTGATTGAAAAAGAGGCCAAGTCTCCGTGAGGAAGAACCATCCCTGACTGTCCAAAGTATGATAATTATTTCCCCACAAGGTATCGGTGGCTGTCTTAGTCTGCTCAGGCTTCCATAGCAAAATACCTCAGACTGGGTGGCTTTGACAAGAGAACTTTATTTCTCACAATTTTGGAGGCCAGATAGTCCAAAGTCAAGTTGCTGGTTGATTCAGTTCCTGGAGGGGGTCTTCTTCTTGGCTTACAGATGGCCACCTTCTTGCAAGCTCTCTGGTGTCTCTTCGTAAGGGCATTAATGCCATCATGAGGGTCCCACTGTCATGACCTCATCTAACCCTAATTATTTCCCAAAGGCTCCATCTGCAAATACCAGTGCATTGAGGGTTAGGGCTTCAACACATGGATTTGAGGGGACGCAACTCAGTCCATAGCAGTGGCCTTTTTCCAGAGCATGTCCTGAAGAAAAAGGGAAAGACCCAGACCTTTCAAAGGCTGCTGGGTTCAGGGTGTGGGCCAGCATTGCTGCCAGAGGCCAGGAGACACCCGGGTAGAGTGGAGGCTCATGAAAGCCAGGTGGTGAATGGGTTCTCATGCAAGCACGGCTAACGGGCCCGAAGGCTCACACTGTGGTTCCTGGTCCCTACGTGCCTAAGCGGGATGCATGCACTCAGAGCTGGCAAGACCCTGTCCCATTAAATAAGAGCCATTATGGTAGGAAAGGCCAAATGGAAGCCTGTAACCACCCCACCCCCACCCCACACACACATATTTGACCAATTTATTCACTCAGAAGTAAAACCACATCCTGGGAGATGAGCACCAACATCAGTAGCTATTTGCTTCCATGTGGGGTAAATAGCAGAAATTCTTTCTTGTCCCTGGGCCATGTGAATGCTCCTGCTCTCTTTCACAGCATAGTATTTGGTGACTTTGATTATCTTAATATTCCGTCGAACCATGATGGTTCACTGTGTCGATGGCATAATGCTAATCTGATGGAGTCCTCTGGCTGTCCTGGTAAGGTGCCAGCACGCCAGAAGGTGGGCGGTAACAAATATGAAGATTCAGGGCCTGCTGCACTGTGAACGTTTTTCTTTCTTCCCTTTTTTTTTTTTTTAAAGATTTTATTTATTTATTTTTAGAGAGAGGGTATGGGAGGGAGAAAGAGAGGGAGAGAAACATCAATGTGTGGTTGCCTCTCACACGCCATCTACTGGGGACCTGGCTCACATTCAAGGCATGTGCCCTGGCTGGGAATCGAACCGGCGACCCTCTGGTTTGCAGGCCAGCACTCAATCCACTGAGCCACACCACCCAGGGCTGGTGAACTTATTTCTTACCTTTTGTTCTGCAATGACTTAAATGTATATAAAAGTACACAAACTAATAAAATTAACCCCTAAAACTACCATCATAGCCAATCTTATTTGATCTATATCCTCACTCACTTCATCCATTTCACATTAGTTTGGAGTGAATCGGTCGAGTTTCTAGGGATCCAGTAGTCTGAAGCATGCCAGGTCATCCCCTGTAAAGTAAAGACGAGTCTTTGTACCCCGTACCCTCCATCACTAATAAAGAGACATAACACTTGGTGGAAATATTACTCTGACCCACCTGTTGGGTGCCAGTGAAGCCCAGAGCAAGAGAGCTCTACAGTGAGTCCAAGTATACTACAAGGTTTCCTGCCGTTTGGTCTGTATGACCCAGCAGCAAGATGGTGCTAGAGGTTTGTGGTGACAAGGATGCTGAGCAGGGTCTCTGATAAACCCTAAAAAAGACTTTCAGTACAGATCTCTACGGTTCCAGAACAAGGTTGTGCCTTCTGCAGCAGAGAGCTTTTTGCCTTTTCTGAAAAGCAGCTGTGGCAATGGAACATCAAGTGTCTGGGAAACTAGAGTTGTCCAGTATGAGTTGGGTATTGTCAGATTCTATCAAGTCTAAAGATTAAGCAGGAGCACCCACAATCCATCTTACAATAGAAGTGACAGAGGCAGGACCAAGGCTGGGCAGGTCCACAAGGGTCGTGTAAGTCAATGAACAGGGTGCTCAGACCCCTATGACACGTGTCTTAGCTACAGCAACACTTCTCCCTTAACCCAAAACTATGGTCTTGTGAGATGGCTCTCTATAGCCAACTGGTGGAGGAAAAAAATTCCCAGGCCTGACTCACAGATAGGTTACTTTGATACTAGCCAAAAAGGGGATTGTTACTGCAACACAGCCCCACTTAGGGGTAACCCTAAAGGACAATGGTCATGGGAAATTTTCCCAGTGGGCCCAGCTATAAGTAGTACAGTTGGGTGTTCATTTTGTATGGAGGGCAAAATGGTTTGAGATATGGACTTATATATACTCATGGGCAATGACAAATAGTTTACTTGAATGATATTGTTTGGCTTTCACACACATGTGCAACCTGGAAGTCCAGGCAAGTTGACCAATGGAGCTGGAACTAGGAAGCAAATAACTCCTCATTCTCTGTAGCTCTTGTAAGGTCCCAGTGGAATCAAATCCCTGTCACTCATAGCAATGAGGATTGGGACAAGGCTCAGGCAAGTGAAGTGAGTGGGACACTTGTCCCAGGTGCAAAATTTAAGGGGGCACAGAGAAATTCAATAACCAAGATTAATAGCATTTAATATCGTTTAAAAATTCAAACTCAGTATAAAAATCCATATGAACAAAATATAAACATTTTACGGAAAGACAGGGTCAGTATTGCTCATTTTTTCCTGTGGCCTCCAGCTGCACCGTGTCTCAGCTCAGCATTGTCACTGGTCCCGCCCATGGCCAGGGGCCAGCTCACGACACAGCGAGTGTTGGCCTTACCTCCTCCCCTCTTGACTCCCCCTAGTCCCTCACCCCTTGCACTAGGATTACTACTCAGAACAAACTACCTCCACATAAGTTCTTGACTCAGGCTTTGCCTTTTTACTGCGGAAGAGAGGAGTTGAAATCCTCTCTAGGTTGAAATCCAAGCTAAGGAAAGTAGTGGCCACATTACAGTAAGTCCTCACTTAACGTTATTGATAGGTTCTTGGAAACTTTGACTTTAAGCAAAACATCATATAAAGAAACCCGTTTTACCATAGGCTAATAATGCATATAAACAAGAGTTAACTTCCCACAACATATTTCTGGCAAAAACAAAACAAAACAAAACAAAACAAAACACCAAACTTCTAAATAAAGACCCAACACTTCTAATAGTAAACATTGAAGTGAATGTGAGCTATACAGACACTTAAGAAAAATGAACAAAAACAAGCCAGCATTATTTTCCAACTCGCTTCTTCCAGGTCAGGGTCACAGGTGGCCAGAGGCTATCCCAGAAGCTCAAGATAAAAGGCCAGAATGCACACTGGACAGGACACCCTTCCATCGCAGGGCCACTCAGCCACGTACACACACACACACACACACACACACACTCTCATACTGGGATGACTAAGACAGGTGTATTCACCTTACGTGCCCATTTTGGGGATGTGGGAAGAAGCCAGAGGACCTGGAGAAAACTCACGCAGAGACGTGAAAACACCACACAGACAGTGGCCCAGGCTGGGGATCGACTTTTTTCCCTCATCTACGTTAAAGCAAAACAACATGATATTGAATGAAATGTTATTCGAGGACCTGAGATAGATAGATACATAGATAGATAGATACAGATCTGAAAGATCTATGGAAAGATAGATATATGTTTCTATCTTTCTATAGATCTTTCAGCTCTATCTTTCCATAGATCTTTCAGATCTATCTTTATCTATATATCTATATCTATATATATATGAGAAGGATATTTTTAAAAGTAAAGGGAAGGGCTATTCACAATTTCTCTGGACTACTAGGCATAAATCAGAGCTGTCCTGGCACATCAGGATGTATGGTTTTATTACATACGAGGACATTGAGGTGCCAAGGAGATGGGAAGCCAGGCTGGGAAGAGGCTACAAAAAATGAGGCAGAAATGTTCCTCAGCCTCTTACCCAAGGCCTAGAGAAGCAAACACACCCGTACAAAATCTCCAGCAAGGTGCCCCCTTCAGCCCGACAAGTTCACCGGCCTCAGGACTCTGTGGGCAGCCCCAGACAGGCTCACACAACAGCAGAGGGACCTTAGGCATGGACACTGAGCAGCTGTAGTCCCTGCTCTGGTTACCCCGCTCGATCTGGGCGCCAGACTGGACCTTCGCCTCCCTCCTCCCGCCAGTCCCTGGACTGGGGGCAGTCCGTCCTGCCAACGGGAGGCC
Source organism: Pteronotus mesoamericanus (assembly GCF_021234165.1). Taxonomy (NCBI): domain Eukaryota; kingdom Metazoa; phylum Chordata; class Mammalia; order Chiroptera; family Mormoopidae; genus Pteronotus; species Pteronotus mesoamericanus. Next base: position 28,954,619 of record NW_026555084.1, on the reverse strand, counting down.
TTCCATCCCCAGAAGGCTCTGGCAGCTGCCCCATAAAGAGTCCTGGGGACGTGGAGGGAGCCAAGGGATCAAAAGCAGAATCGAGGAGTTGTGGCTTGAGCGTTTCCATTAAGAGCTGTCACAGTGGGCCAGGCTCCGTGCCGAATTCTCTAAGGCGTACGCAGGACACTGGGATGGCCCCTGCCCCCGACCCCCTTCGTCCCAGCCAATCTCTGACGCAGTGTGACCTTGCCCACCTCTTCCGGGCTCTGAGCTTGTTTTCCCTGGTTTAAGGTGAGGCTCCCGGCGGCCCCTTAGGCGCTTCCCTGGGTGCTGCCGGCTGGTGGCCGAACCCAGCCCTCCTGGGACTGTTGGGGGTGGGGTGGCGCCCTGTCAGCTGACGCCCGACAATAGCGCGGCGCGCGTGCGAGAGGGAAGGGCGCGCTGTCACCGCGGCGCTGTCCCCGCGGCGCTGTCCCCGCACAGGTTTCTCCGGAGCACCGTTCCACTGACTCCGGTCCGTGCCCCGCCCGCCCGAGGCCGGCGGAGATCCGACTCCGGATTGGACGGGACTGCGGAGAGACCCGTGCCCGGGGCAGGGGACAGAGGCCGACGGAGAGGGCCCGGAGCCGACCTTTCAAAGACTTTGCTCTCCAGCCTCGGCCCCTCCCTTTCGTCCGAGGCCCGGGTCGCGTTGCTCAGCTATCAGGATCGCCGGGGACGCGGAGGGCTCTGGAGCCTAGCTTCTTCCCCCATGCTCAGGTCGCCTCGCTGTGCTCCAAGCCCCTGAAGAGTCCGCAGCGGGGTCTCAAGCAGCGGGGAGCTGGGACCCGAGGCGGAGACGGCCCGGGAGTCCCACCCCAGGGGGCCGGGCCGCCCTCCCCTCCCCTCCCCTCCCCTCCCCAGCCCGAGCCGGGATGGGGGTGTGGTCCCGAGTTCCTGTGGTGGCTTCCAGCTCTGCGTCCAGATCCCGCGTTAGGTTTCCCGGGAACCGGCCCCGGCGGCGAGTCCCGGTTTCCGCAGCCTGCCTCCCCGCGAGCGCTCTGACGCCCTCGCGTAACGCCCTCGGCCGCGCAACGTGCTCCAGGGAACGCTCCCATCGTCGCCCCCTGCCGCAAGCTGCCGAGCCGTGGCGGGAAGCATGCGGGACTACGACGAGATGATCGCCTTCCTGGGCGAGTGGGGGCCCTTCCAGCGCCTTGTCTTCTTTCTGCTCAGCGCCAGCATCATCCCCAACGGCTTCAACGGCATGTCAGTCGTGTTCCTGGCGGGGACCCCGGAGCACCGCTGCCGGGTGCCGGACAGCGCGAACCTGAGCAGCGCCTGGCGCAACCACAGTGTCCCGCTGCGGCTGCAGGACGGCCGCCAGGTGCCTCATAGCTGCCGGCGCTACCGGCTCGCGGTGATCGCCAACTTCTCCGCGCTCGGGCTGGAGCCGGGGCGCGACGTGGACCTGGAGCAGCTGGAGCAGGAGAGCTGCCTGGATGGCTGGGAGTTCAGCCAGGACGTCTACCTGACCACGATCGTGACCGAGGTGGGTGTGTGAGCAGCCCTCCGTCTGTGTCAGTCCCCTCGAGACTCCCCGCTCTGACTGGCCCGCCACTGCGTTATGCTTCTAACACAGGTGTATAGCCCAAGAGAGCAGGACTCCCATTAAGCTCCTTCCTGATCTCTCTGTCCAGTATGGAGAGGATGGAGAAGGCAGGATTATCTCCAACAGTCTTTTCCTTTTAGGGTTTCACAACAGACAAGGTTGTTTCTCAAGATGCTGTCCTAGGGAGGCCCAGCCCCAGGCTTCCCAGATGTGCAGGCTGAGTCAAGTTCTGCGGGCGGCAGGAGGGGGGTGTAGGGGACGCTGCTGAGCCCAAGTGCAGACACGAAGGGCAGGTCTGCCTGCCTTCGACCGCAGGCTTCTGAATGCATCAGGGGGCCTCCTGCTCTGCCACAGACCTATGGCGAGGCTTGGGTCCCTGTCTGGAGTCTCCAATTTCTCTGGGAAAGAGCGTAGGTCCTGCTGTTGCTGGCTGAGTGCAGGGAGCCAGACAGGAGTAACCATGGCACCAAGGCACACATGAAGACACAGACGCACAGAGACCCCCTGAGCACAGGACCCAGTGGTGGACAGGGGCTTCAGCTCATGCCATTGGCTCCCTAGCATCCTAAGGGATCTGGTGGCAGGTTTTCCAAGTTCCAGAAGTCCAGAAACACACATACTTCACCCCCTTTATTTCCTGCCTCTCCTCTGGTAAGAGCCAGGAGATGCTGGGTCGGGGCACAGTTCCTTCTGCGGAGAACATCCTCACAGTCTAGTTTCCTGCTACTAATCCGGCAGGTAGGATTCTCTGGCTTCTGCACCCCCCCACCTTCTCTGTGTTCCTCCCAAGAAAAACCTCAGGGTGGCCTCTGCTATGCCCTTCCTTCAGCACAATCTGGCAATCATCAGACGTGGCTGGCTTTTTGCTGGGCACCAGGCTTAGGCATCTCAAAGCTCAGATGCCCATGGGGGACACTGGTCATGTTACAGAGAGGGCTGACACTAGCCCTGGGGAGTAACAGGGTTCTGGAGCCTGAATTCAAACTCTGACTGGCTTGCTGTGTGACCTGGGACAAATATATTACCCTCTCTGTGGGGATAACAAGGTGAGGAAATATGCCAAGAACGGGTGGTGGGTTTAGGGGGGGATAAAATGTGAACTGAGTCTGGAAATAGAAACAGGGCTCATCCAGGCAATGAGCATGCCAGATTCTGGGAGTGGAATTCCTTAGATCAGGGTGGCTAGGGCTCAGAGGCTGACAGCTGAAGCTAGAAATGCCTACAGAGGCCCGTTCACAGTGGGCCTTGTAGGAATGGAGAGGAGTTGACTTTATTCTGAGGACAATAAGGGTTCTAAGCAAGGGGTAACATGTCCAGATTTGTGTTTTTGGAAAGAGCTTACTGTAGCTACTATGGAAAGCAAGAAGGTTAGTGAAGAAGCTGTGGGAGTTGCATTGGTAGGGGCTGGTAGCCAAGCAGGAGCGGTGGCTGCGGAATCTGCAGGACCTGGGCAAAGTGGGCTCAGCCTGCAGACCACCGCAGGCTCCTGCGGGCATTGATGCCATGCCTAGCCTGGGCCCTGAGCTGGCCTTGCTCCTCCGGCTCTGATCCCTTAGGAGGGCCTCCTAGTGCTTGCCCACCCCCTGCCCACAGCCTGGCCCAGGGGCACCTAAGCCTGGGGGCCAGCTCATCCCACCTCGGTTCCTGGAAGTGTCATCAGCAGCTAAGCTGGAGCTGGTCCTGCTGACCGCACCCCTCCCTGACAGCTATGCTGACCTGCCTCTTTGCCCTCTTTTCCCTTCCTTGTTGGTTTTGTTTACCTCAGGTATCAGGGGTGGGTAGCTGCCAGCGTCCAAGTCCGTAGCTGCCCTGTTGTGCCCTGCTGTGGGGATGCGCTTTGCCACACATACCAGGATTTGGTGGGGTTTTTTTCATCAACCTTTCCCTTCCTTGTTTCCTTTTTGAGTGGTGGGAGGAAAGTAAAATGCAGGTGGGCACTGGTGTTTGGGAGGATAGCGCGAGAGGCCCAGGGTGACTAGGGCGGGGCGGCTCTCCCCAGAGGGCAGGGGGAGTTCTGGAACATCAGCTCTGGCTCCAGCGCTAAGCACCCGGCTGACTTTGGCGTGTGCGTCACTGCTCAAGGCCTCACCTTCCTCAGGTGAAGGGGTGCTCAGCATCACTGATCAATAGGGAAATACAAAGGCAAATCGAAACCACAATGAGCTACCACTTCACGCCCATTAGGATAGCTGGTTGTTATGTAAAACAAAACAAAACAAAACAAAACAAAACAAAGCCCAAAACAGAAAATAAGTGTTGGCCAGGATGTGGAGAAACTGGAGCCCATGTGCACTGTCACTGAGAATGTAAAATGGCGCAGGCACTATGAAAAACAGTATAGCAGTTCCTCAAAAATTAAAAATAGGATTACCATATAATCCAGCAATTCCACTTTTTGGTATAGATACAAAAGAATTGAAAGCCCGGTCTTGAAGAGATCCGTGCACACCCATGCTCATTGCAACATTATCCACAATAGCCAAAAAGTGGAAGTAACCCAAGTATCCATCAAAGGACGATGGGTAAATGAAAGGCGGCGAATATGTACAACAGACTCATCGGTCTCTGTGTGCCTCTGTGCCTGTGGTAGTGTCCTTCCTTAGGGGCTGTTTGAGAAGTTCAATTTCCTTGTCTGTGCAGTAACTAAGAATTGTGTTCTATTAAACTTTATTTTGAAATAATCTTTGATTTAGAGAAAAGTTGTGAAAAAAGCATAGAGAATTCACATAGACCCTCCACCTGGGTTCCTGTAATAGTCCCCGTTTACATAACCATAATTCATGTGTTCAAACCAGGACCTTAACGTTGTTGGTTACAACACGTTATAACGGTTATGATGGCTAATGGCGTTGTTGGTTGTAATATTGGTTACGATATTGTTAACTAGATTTTAGACCTTGTTTGAATTTCAGCAGTTTTTCCACAAAGGTCCTTTTTCTGTGTTAGGGTTGTAATGTCCCTTCAGTCTCCTCCGATCTCGGATTGTTCCTCTGTCCTTCCTCATGTCTCATGACCTTGACTCTTTTTATGAACCTATCAGTTACTCTGGTGAGTGTCCCTCAATTTGGATTCATGTGATTTGTCTCACAATAAGATTGAGTCTGTGAGTTTTTTTGTAAGAATACCGTAGAAGGGGTGTGTCCCAGCACAGCACAGCCTCAGGTACGTGGGGTCAGCATGGCTTATTCCTGGTGACGTTGACACAGACCACTTGTTTAAGCTGGTGTCTGCTGGGCTTCTCCACTGGAAAGCTACAGCTTTTCCTCTTTATCATTAACATATCTCAGGGGAGATACTTCGAGACTATACAAATACCCTGTTTCTTCTCAGACTTTTACCCACTGATTACAGCATCCGTCACAGGACCAGCTGTTTCTGCGGCACTTGCCTTGTGGTGGTTTTTGGATTTTCTACATTCTTTACAATTTATCAACTGGGATCTGCAAAGAAGAGCTTCCTATTCACTCCTATGTATTTCTTTATACAATTATTACTTTATATCAGTATAGACTCACACATATTTATTTCGTTCCATGAGTTGTCATCTAATACCACCCTTATTCGTTCTTATTGCCTCGGTTTTGCCAGCCTGAACCAAATGATTCTTCACTTTCAAGATAAAGAATGTGAAAGGCAGGATAAGGCCCTGTCATGTCTTTGGAGCCAGGGCTAGAGACAGACATCAGGACTGTGCTCGGTCGCAGGGAGGGGGTGTGCCAGTCGCCACAGGAGCAGAAAGAACAGGGGCTGGTGGGATCTGGCCCAACAGACTGAGACTGAAACTTCTGTTGGGGGAAGCAAGGGACCTCGAGCATCTCAGGCTGTGGGATGATGGAGTCCTTCTCACTGGGACCTAGCGCAGTGGTGAGAGCCGTCTCTACGGGGAGGCAGGCACTCGACATAGTGCTTCAGTGCTATGGGCCCTGAGAGCCAAGGCCCTGTGCGCAGGGAAGCTCAGAGGCCTCGGCCCCGAGGCTGGAGGAGCAGGGAGGCAGCACGTGCCCTGCTCCACTGGAGGACTAGATGCACCGGAAGGGCCACAGGCGGAGCAGCAGGGGTGAGCCGAGCGCCCGGCCAGGGTCGAAGCATGGGCCGGCCTCTGCCTCACACACACCCTCTCTCCGCCGTGGGCCCCCCTCAGTCCCCCCTCAGTCCCCCCTCAGTGGGCCGGGAGAACGAGGCAGCCACCTTGAGGCAGGCGCCATGCTCCAGAGGCCCTGAGAGAGCCAGCTTGGTAAGAACCGGCCTTCAGGGGCAAAAGCCACCAGTGGCCTGAGGCAGGGCTTCTTCCTCACCCAACAGACACGTAACCTCTCCAGCAGCCGGGTGCTTCCTCTAGAAACCTGTGGGTGGGGCTGCTGGTGGCTATGCCTTTAAGCGTGATAGTCTCCAGCAAAGGGCCTGGATCTTTGGAGGCACTCGCTTCATGTGTCTTCCCTGGGACCTGGGGTCAGGGCATGGACAGAGCAGGACATGCTGATTTCCACCCATGGTCCAAAGTTGGGAGGTAGGAGGAACGTGGGGGTGCCATCTCTGCTAACAGAACCCTTATGGAAGGCATTGGGAGCAGCAAAGGAGGGGACAGTGAGGCAGACTGAGCCTGGCATTTGGCTGGCCCCTGCATGGGAGTGCATTCAGCAGCACACAGGGAGGTCCCTCCCCTGGGGCCTGGCTGGGCTCCTGCAAAGAGGAAGACTTTGAGTGGTAAGCAGATTTAGGAGGTTTTGTTTCCATCATGCAAGCGGACTGCCTTGAGATGGTGTGGCGGCCCTGACAGTTTGGTTATCAAGATAGCTTGAATATTAACCAAGCTCGCACTCAGACCTGCCCTCTGGCAGATTCCAAAGCGGGTGAGGTGTGCAGAACTCTGTCTCCAGCCAATACCAGCAAGACTTTTATTTCCAGTCCACGCTTCAGAAAAAGCTTGCCAGGGAACAAGGAAAGGAGACTCAGGGGCACGCCCTAGCTCTGGCCTGAATGCTCTTCCCTGTTTGTTCATCAGCTGTCTCACCCCGAACAATTTGCCGTGGCCTCTCAGCTATGTTCCCCTGACAATGGCCACCAGGATCTCAGAATGTGCTTTTGTCCAGAGGCTGTTTCATCTACACCTCCTGCCAAGTTTCAGGATAAACAGACTTTGTCCACCCCTCCTGGTGGGCAGCTGAAACCTTATCCAGAGTCTAAGAGATAGGGTGGCATGTTGTCAAAAACAAGGCTTTGGCGGGGCTGATCAGAGGGCTGCAAGTGCCTCAGGCCTCTGAAAGGACTACAGTCTCTCCCCTGTGATAGCCCAAATTCAAGGCTAATGCAGGCCTGCCTTGCTGTCTGAAAACTTGGTGTAGCAGTAAGCGTGTTTCTGGAGCCCCAGATAAAGGCACCGATCCCCGTTTGGAACAGAGATGGAACACTGAGAATAGAGGTTCTGGGCAGAGGCTGGGATGACTCACGCACCCTCACACTTGGCATAGGCAGACCAAGGCTAGCGGTTCCCACTCTGCGTTCGCCAGACTGTAGGGATGGCTCACAGTGGCGCAGACCCCATTCTACTTGCCCACATTCGCAGAGTGGAGTCAGGTAGAGCTGTGATGTATTCCATGTTGGGGTGCAAGAGGGGAGCCAGATACCTGAGTGCCCAGTCTCCGTCCCTCAGGTTCTCCACTCCCATCCCTACCGTCCCACTCCAACCTCCTGGGCCTTTTGCTTTGGTTAAGACTCCAATGACCACTGAGGTCTCTCCACCTACGGTTGCTTTTTATTTACCTCTAGTAGGAAGAAAGATACTGAGAACATTTTAAGGTTTAGCCGGCCTCAGTCTCCTGAGCTCTAAGTTGCAGAGGCTCAATTCTTGGTGAGTGCAGCCAGGAGATCAAAGTATTAGATTAGAGTAGATCAGCTGTCTCCATTTCATTTAGTTCTTGTTCTGTGGTTTTATTCTGTTCTTTCATTTGGACCATATTTCTTTGTCCCTTCAATTTGGCAGCCTCTCTGTGTTTGTTTCTGTGCAATAGGTTGAGCTGTTTCCACTCCCTGTCTTAGTGGCGTGACCCACTGTAAAAGAGGCACCTGTAAATTGTGTGGGGAGGAGCCTTAGTTAATTGCCAGGGCAGGGCAACCTGCTTGACTGCTTGGTGGCTTTGTTTGTGTGGGGGCAGGGGAGTGGCGCTCAGAGAGGGGACAGTGTTGCTGCCTGACTTCTGAAGGTTTGCCCAACACTCGCCCCATTTCCAGTCACTTCACCCGCTTCCCGTATGTGACTGGTGCCCTTTCAGCTGCTGCTCTGGGGTTTGCGTACGTTCTAAGTTTGTGCAGGCCCTTTAAGCACGAAAACCTGGCAGTTTGTTCCACCAGCTCAACCCCCACTGTTTTTTACAGCCAGAAGTTATGGGGATTTATTTTCCTGGTGCTAGAACCCTGGGCTGTGTAGTCTGGGTGGGGGCTGGGATCACTCACTCCCAAGGTGTCCCTCCTGATTTTTATCCACCACGCGTGAATGTGCGCTGCCCCGTTCCACGGCCACCCCCGCCGCCTCTCTGCACCACACTGCCTCTCAGCCCCTTCTGTGCAATTCCGACCCTCTTACCTCTCTAGATGAGCGTGGCTTCCTTAAATCCTTGGTTGTCACACTTCCATGCAGCTCGATTTTTCTGACAGTTCTATGGGTTATTTGTTTTTAAGATATGGTTTTAATTCTTTCTATGGCTGCATGAGGAGACGAAGCGTGTCTGCCCATGCCTCCATCTTGACCATAAGTCTGGGAAACTTTTTTAAGCCGCAAGAAGAATACGATTTGTCACATACAAGAAAACCCCAGTAATATTTACATTTGACTTATCGTCAGGAACAATGGAGGCCAGAAGGCAGTGAGATAAGATAGCATATTCACAATGCTGGAAGGAAAATGATGTTAACCAAGAATCTCATCTCTAGCAACACAATCTTTTGAAAATGAAATAAAGATATTTCCAGGTAAACAAAAATGGAGAGAAATTTTTGCTTGCAGCCCTTCCTTACAAAAATGCTAGAGGAAGTTCTTCCTTTAATATATGTTTTTAAAAACATAAAACATGTTCTGAAAAAAATACTCTGAAAGCATGTTTGAAAAGAGTCAAGCCCTGGCTGGCGTGGCTCAGTGGACTGAGTGCCAGCCTGCAAACCAAAGGGTTGCTGGTTTGATTCCCAGTCAGGGCACATGCCTGGGCTGTGGGCCAGGTCCCCAGTAGTGGGAGTGTGAGAGGCAACCACACACTGATGTTTCTCTCCCTCCCTTTCTCCCTCCCATACCCTCTCTAAAAATAAAAATAAATTTCAAGAAAAATTAAAAAGAAAAAAAGACCAAAATAAATGGAAAGAGATCGCATGTTCTGTTCATGAAGCAGAAGATTTAATATTGTTAAGGTAGCAACACTCTCCAAGCTGACCTACAGATTCAACACAAAAGATGCTCAATAGTATTAGTCATTAGGGAAATGCAAATCAAAACCACAATGAGATACTTCTTAACACCCACTGGGATGGTTGCAATTAAAGACATACAGTACAATAACAAATGTTGGTAGGAGTGGGGAGAAATTGAAACCTTCATTCATTGTTATTGAGACTGTAAAATGGTGCGCCCACTTTAGGAAAAAGTCTGGGAGTTCCTGAAAAGGTTAATCATAGACTTATCACATGACTCAGCAATTCTACCACGTATATACAAAAAAAAAATAAAAACATATGTCCATGCAAAATCTTGTGCACAAACGTTCATAGCAGCATTATTCGTAGTAGCCAAAAGGTAAATACAACCCGAAGTCTCTCAGCCTTTGAAGGACTGAATAAGATGTGGTATTTCCATTCAATGGAATATTATTCAACCATAAAAAGGGATGATACACTGGCTCATCCTGCGACAACATGGATGGATCTTGAAAACATTATACTCAGTGAAAAAAACCAGTCACAAAAGACCCCATATTGTATGATTCCATGTACATTAAATGTCCAGAATAGGAAAATCCATAGAGACGGACAGTATATTGGTGGTTGTCAGGTGCTGGAGGGGGACAAGGGGAACTGACTCTTAATAGGTGGAGGGTTTCTTTGGGGGCAGTGAAGCATTCTACAATTAGATAGTGCTCGCGGTTGCCCAGCTCTGTGGATATACTAAAAGCCACTGAAATGTACACATTAAAAGAGTGAATTTATGGCATGTAAATTATATCTCAATATGCGTGTTATAAACAAAAAGAATGAAATAGGCCCCAATGGTCAAGAAATTTCCAGCCTTAAATCACAATCAAGTTATAAAGAAGAAATTGGGGTGGTATATATTCTGTTATTAACTAACTACTACTTCCTATTCCCTGCCCCAACCCCTTAGAATGAGAAAACTATAAGAGGAAGTGATCAAAGTCCATTTTTCATTCTTAAATGGATTAATGTGAATTTTTCATTTACACTCCCCTCTGAGATTGAAGTCTATTTAAAAAGGGATTTTATGCCTTGTTGTAAAAGCTTTTTGGTCATTGAATACGAAGTTCTTGTTTCTAAAGATGTCTTTTGCTCAATCAAGTTTGAGTGTAACTGCTGTGCTTATTCATTCATGCTGCTTGTTCCAAGCCATCGCTTTGCTCAGGACAAGGGTGTGATGTTAGTAGAGAGGGAACTGCCATAAATGGGACCTGTATGTGTCAGACACTCTACTTACATTTCCTGTCCAGTGCTTACAACATCCCCACAAAGGAGTATTGCTGTCGCTTCTTTGAAGATGAAAAAGCAGACTGACAGGGTGAGTAAAGGATCCTGAGTCACATGGCCATAAGTAGCAGAACCCACGACAGCCTGTGCTCTTTGCTCAACACCAAGCTGCCTTCCAGAGCTCTCAGTTCTGTGCAGTTCATTACGGTCCTTTATGGCTTTGGTAGAGGCTGAAACTTTGGCTACTTGGAGAGTACAAGGTTGAGGGCGATTTTCAAAGGACAGTGTGTGATACCACACATTTTCCAAACTTCTTTTCCATTACTCCTAATTGCTCAACATTCGTTCATCAACAATTTGTTAAGCATGTGTCATGTGCAAGCATTAGTTATCTCAGATAGTTATGTGAGTAGGTTCAGGTTTTAGCACTCTGTCCATCTGGAGGAGAAGGGGGAAGGGGCGCCTCTTTTCTGCTCTAGCCAGAGAGCAAGGGCACAGTGGCCCAGGGCAGAGCCTGCTCCGCCCAGGACTGGGGGCCCATGCATGCTCAGGCGCGTACCTGATCTGTCCTATGAAGTATGCTTGACCTTGAGTTTTGTGGAGGCAGCAACCATGTCTGTTTTGTGCCCCACACAGAGTCAGGCCCAGAGCAGGTATTCAATGACGGTTGGATGAATGATTAAGCAATTCCTTTACCAATCCACAAGACCGTGGGCCGATTACTTCAATGCTCTGTGCCTTAATTTCCTCATGTGTAAATGGGGATAAAGAGAGTACCCATTCCACATGGCAACTCTGAGATCCCATGAGACCATACAATGCACACAGCGAGCACTCAATACTCAGGAGTCGCCATTCCCATTATTACTGTTGGGAGGGATGAGAAGCACATCCTTCTATGGCAAGAGTGGCCTCCTGTCCCCTTTCACCCGGTGACCTGGGGTTTTATTCCTTAAAGCAGAGCTGAAGGCTAGATGATCCAGCCGCATGGAGCTCACTCTTCTCTGTTGGGAAATCTTGGTCTGAGCCCCTGAGGAGGAGGAGGACACAGTCACCCTGGGAGGACATACACCCAGAGCCTCCACCCCGCACAGAGTGAGCCCATTGGTTCCCACAGTCCACTCTGTCCAGGGGGTGGGGGTTATGTTTCAGAAATGTTAGGGTATGACCCGAGATCACAGGTTCAGAGGAGCGCCAGCTCTCTGCTCGCCAGGCCGTCCATTAGCCTCGGCGCGGCTGAGCAGATGTATGTCAGCGTGTGCGTGTGTGCGCACACATGCGCCGAGACCCAAGGCACAGAGCTGTCCCATCACGAAAAAGACTATCTCCCGCTGAGTCTGTCATGTCACTGTCAGACACAGAGAGTTCCTTGGGGCCCTGGATAGCGGGGCCCCAAGATACACCCTTCAAACCCCCAAGGGCTGGGGGCAGGCAGGACCTGGATCAAGAATAGCCCTGTGGAGAAGGGGCCTGTCTTCAGGCTGACAGCTGACTTACTAGGGCTGCAGCTCTATGAGCCGCAACAGGAACTCTGTCTGCCAAGCCCGTGTCCTCTGCAGGCCCTTTGCAGCTTCCTAAAAAGACTTATTGGGCACAGCAACTCCCCAGGGGAGGGCCCAGCCCTGGAGCCAATCACAGGGAGCCGTGAGGTCCAGCTGCTTTCCTCTGCGGGCAGGAGCGGGACCTCCAAAGGGAGAGAGCAGCCTGCAGGGGCCCCCGGCAGACGGCTGCCATACACACGTGGACACCTCCCATGAAGCACGCTATTGACAGGGCTTTCTTGAGCCCTTCTTCATGGAAGCAAGGGGACCTAGAGCTGGGGCTGCACAGCCTCCAATGAGAGAATGGTGGCCTGTTGGCCCTTGCCTCGCCCTTCCCAGCACCCCAGTTCAGAGCACCTTTCCCTGCTCCAGCCCCTAAAGAGACCAAGCTCGACCCACTACTTGAGCCGGCTTCCTAGGCAAGCAACCTGTGCAGTCACACAGGGCCCACGCCTGCTTTTAATGTTCTGATATTGATGTCTTGAAATTCTTAATTTTTGAACACAGGGGCTCCTGCTTTTTCAGTTTTGCATGGCGCCTGCAAATTAGGCGGCCAGTCCTGCCCATGACCTTTGCTTGTGCGATGTCTAGTTCCACACCTGACAGCTTCCTCTTTTCATTCTGTCATTACGTGTCATCTATCCTCCTCTAACGCAGAGTCCTGACAGAAAAGTTCAAAAAGCCACGAAGGAGAGAAACCGCATTATCTTTGGAGGAGCTTTCCTGCTCCGCTGCGGGCGGAACAGTGATGATCGATAACGGACACTTTGATCCCCCTACCGAGCTTGAGATCTTCTGGGAGCCGCCCGAGGTGGAAGGCTGTGACAGAGGCCTCCTACCCCAAGTCCTAGTGTCACACTCCTTGATGACGTGCAGGGGATGGAATTTAATAAGTTCATTTTGTCCGGCCTTTGGAGTTCACATTCAAAGCGGGACATGTCTACAAGTTTGAGTTCAAAGACCTGAACTGATAACTCGCATGCCCTTTTACTTGCTATGACTTCAGACAAACCCCAGTCTCAGAGCCTCAGTTTACTCTCCTGCAAAATGGGTCACAGTCCACATTATGAGGCTTTGGAGTTTCTATTGCCCATCTTGCTGTGTGTTGGAACAGATCCCAAGCCTTTTCCGGCACTTTGGCCAGTGAGTTTGTTTGGGAAGTGGGTGGCCATTAATTCAGGCTCATGTCCTATTTACCTTTTCCAACCCCTGGGCTGGCCAGGCCCATGAATCGTGCTGTACAGTTCTGGACAGTTTGCGACCTTTCCCCTGAAGCCCAATCAGGGACCCCAGGTGAAGCAGCCCTACTCTGGGTGGTCTTAGATTTCTCCTTGGATTGTGCCTGAAGGGCGGAGAGCCAGGTTCCTGCCCAAACTGGTTTTCTTCTGCCGAGCTGTGCTTGGACGTCCCGCCTGCGGCCAACCCCAGAGGCGCCAGGAGAGGCCGCCTCACTGCCGTCTTTAGGACAAGGTGTTCTCACGCACTTTGTCTTCGACATCATGGAGTGACTCTGTTGTGGAAGAAAGTGTCTAGGAGGGGCTTCTCTCAGGTCTCAGTACTCAGGAACACTGAGCTTCTGCAGAATAAATTTGTCACTCTGCACTGTGGCCCTGAGTGCTGAGCGGCTGGGACACTCAGAGCCGGATGTCAGGGCCTCCCTGGCACGAGGCAGAACCCTGGGCAGGACCGTCGGCGGCCAGCCGCCCCTCAGCTTGGTCATCGCGCAGGCCCTCCTCCCCGTGCTTTCTGCTTGCCTCAGTTCCCTTGTCTTCTCGTTCCACACTTGTTTATGTATCCTTATACACACCTCTCTCTGGTGCGGAATAGGGTGTGATAGAAATATGTGAATTCATTTTTAAATCTATTTCAGCCCTGGCTGGGTGGCTCAGCTGGTTAGAGCATCATCCCACGCACCAAAAGGTTGTGGGTTTGATCCCCAGCTGGGGTGCGTACAGGAGCCAAGCAATTGATGTTTCTCTGTCTCAAATCAATAAAGATATCCTCAGGTAGGGATTTAAAAAATCTATTTCAGGGAAGTTGTGAGGATTAGGAACTGAATTGCTTTGCAGACATCATGGAAGTAGCACCATCCTTGAGTAGAGCTGGGATGGGGCGGTGGAGGTGGGAGGCAGGGGGTCTTTCCTCTGGACCCATTGTCTGGCCACACGCAGCCTCCTGACCCAGACTCATTGGCACCTGTTTATGTTTTTAAATAAATAAAAGCTCATCAAACATGTTGAAATGTTTGCAGCCTCCCTTGAGATTTTGCTGAGTTGGTTTAAGAGCTGGGAGGAGCTGGAAGTCTGGTAGAAGGCCTGATTTTATGTGGCAACCAACAGATTCTTGTTAGAGCTGCAGCAGCCCATGGGCCTTGGGCAGTGGGAGGGCCCCACTCTCCTGGGAAGGGGGGCGGAGGAGTGTAGATGAGAGATAAGGCACCTCTGCTCAGGGAAGTCCTGGATGGGGCCCCAGATGGGGCCTCAAGCTTGGCTTCTGTTGTGAATGGACCAGGGACCACCGGGTTTCCGGAGGAGTTTGCTCAGAGTATATAACCACAGACTCCCTGGGACCACTTGCCCTTTCTGACAAAGCAGAGGAAACTTCTACACCGGGACCCAGTGACCGTGCCCCCTGTCCTGCCCCTCGGGAGTTTATAACACCTTCTGACGCCTTCTGAAGTAGACATGCCACCTCTGCTTCACACTACTTTGCAGCTGAGGGCCACCAGTCGCAGCCCTAGTCTCAGCTCACTTCCCGCTGGGTGATGTGAGCGGAGCCAAAGGCATCGCCGTCCCTCTCAGAAGGCGAAGGGGTGTCTCTGGGAGGACAGTGACTTGCCCCACTAGGAGGTAGTCAGGAGTCAACCCTGGGGCTGGGAGGCGCGTGCCCTTTGTGCAGAGGTGGGCCTCTGCTGGCTGCTGCTCATACTCCCTGGGGCCGGGCCTGCTGGGGAGCTGGGCTCACATGTCTCTCTGTGTCCTCTGGCAGTGGAACCTGGTGTGTGAGGAAGACTGGAAGACGCCCCTTACCTCCTCCCTGTTTTTCGTGGGCGTGCTCCTTGGCTCCTTCGTGTCCGGGCAGCTGTCAGACAGGTAAGGAGGTAACAGGGAGGAAAGGTGGGATAAAGCCCCTTGTCACTTCGTTGCCTGAGTCAGAGTTGGACTGACTTCAGGGTATTTCTACCCAGAGAAAGGGCGGCCCCTCAGGCCAACAAGTCAGTGATGGGAGGAGCCATGATGTCTCCTGTTCTTCCTGCTCTCGGCCCCTTTGCGGAACCACTGGAAAGTGGGGTCCTCCTATCACCAAACCCCTCAGAAAAGGCACGCTGCCATCGCCACTGCCTCCACCCCACCCCTGACTCTCGGGCGGTGTGTGATCCGCCCGCAAGCAGCCATCAGCCCAAGCCAGGGCCCGACAGTGGGCATCGCTTGCTCACTGTGCACCCATCTCTGCTGTGGGTCGGGCCCTGGAGCCCACAGCCTGGAGGGGACGGTGGCACAGCTCGGGGAGAAGTGCCCCGCTGGCCCCTGAATGTTCTGTGGGGACCAGAGCCAGGGGGCAGGAGAGCTGAATGCCAGTGCTGGCGGAGACTCCCCAAGAGGCGGCGCTCCCTCCCCTAGTTACAAAGCCCAATGGGACCCCAAACTCAACAGCCTGAGGCCTCAGTTTGGAAAATGGGGTGGGAGGTGCTCACACGTGTGCTCCGTTCCTCCCATCAGCCACTGTCAGAATGTGAAATTGAGACTTAAGCCAACTACGGGGTCACTGATGGATATCGCTGGAAGGTACACATCCATACACAAACAGTGGTTTGTGATATTGGTTGCACATTAGACTCACCTGGAAAAACTGTTTAGATCCCAACGTCCAAACTGCACCTCAGACAATAAGGGCCTCAGGAGGCAGGTGCGAGCAGCAGTGATTTTTGAAGGTGATTCCAAGCGCAGCTGGGGTTGAGGGCCACTGCCGGGGAGGGAATCTTGGTGCTGGATTGGCAGAATTCCCACGTTGCTGGTAGCAAAGGGGCCTGCAATCTGTACTGCATCCACCTTCTAGAACTGTGGTGAGAACTTCTACCTGTGGCCTGTTCTAAAGACATTTCTACGTGGCCCCTGCTTGGTGCTTTTGCGATATGGTGCTTCCGCAGGAGGCCTAGAGTCTCAAAGGGTGACTCTGGGCACATGGAGGCCTGAGGCCTCCCAAGAAGACCTGCGCGGACGTGAATGGCAGGGGGAAAAGTCTGTCTGAGCCCCGAAAAAATCAAAGCCTGCAGTGCTGCCTGACTGTGACCGGCCTGTGCCACGCATTGTACTGTGACTGCCATGTGCCATGCTTTGTCTTGTGTGTGCTCTGCAGGTTTGGCAGGAAGAACGTCCTCTTCGCCACCATGGCTGTGCAGACTGGCTTCAGCTTCCTGCAGATTTTCTCCATCAACTGGGAGATGTTCACTGTGTTATTTGTCATCGTTGGCATGGGCCAGATCTCCAACTATGTGGTGGCCTTCATACTAGGTAGGCATGGCTTCCAGCCCTTGGGACTTCTCTTCCAGCCCTCTGAGAGGCCCAGGAAAAAGGGGCCACTGAAGGGAAAACAGGGAGTGCTTTACTCAGCACAGAAAGGAGCACCTCAACCCATGAACTGTGCTTCCAACATGTGATCAGCCTCGGTCACATGGGGGTGAGGGTAACTGCAGCCACGGGCTCGTTGATCCGGCCATGGGCAAGGCAGGCACTCACGGACACTGGCTCTGTGCTGGGTCCTGAAGAATGGTGGTGGGGACCAGCCACGTAATAACCGAGACGCGTTGCAGGAACACAGGGCTGGAGAGACACGGAGAGTGGGGGTCTTGAGGGGGCACAGCCCAGGCACGTGTGTGATCTGAGCTGTGAAAGCTGGTAGATAGATGGCAGACATCTATCTGGGACAGGGCCAAAGAGTGTTCCTGGCGGCTGTGCACAGCCCGTGGAGGAACTTAGGATAGCTGGTGTGGCCGGTCCACAGGCGAAAGAGGCACGTGCCAGGCAGGAGCTCAGCGCCAGCCCGCCGTCGCTGGGCAGACCTGCTCTCACTCCGAGTCAGAGCCCACCCCGAGAGCCTATCGGCTGCGTGCAGGGCCAGCCTCGTTGCTGATAGGAGTCTTGTCTCCTGGCAGCAGCCTTGCTTTTGGAACAGCAGGCTGCGTGAGGGGGACCCGCCAGCTAAAGGCCATGAGGAGGCCCCCTGGGCCCTCACCCACTTTTCCTGGGAGGGAGTGAGGTGAACTCCGGGCAGGCGGGTCAGGGAGTCCACAGAAGGGGGAGTCCCCAGCATGCCCTCTGAGCCCGCCTGCTCTCTCTGAACAGGTGAGAGAAGGAAAGTTGAAGGGCATCTCTGGGACAATAAACCAAATCCCATAATGTCTAGTGTGATAATGTATTCTTGAGGGTTCAGTGCTATCCCAGTTTATCCATATTGTCACAGTGTAATTATTAGTAGTGCCCTGTTAATGAAAGTCTAACGATTCATCTTGCCTCAGAAGTCTGGATCTGGTAGGATGATGCTGATCACCCTAGAAGTCTAGATGACTCATTGGCTTTGGAGATACTGTGTTTTCTTAGCCGAGGATGTGTACACCCTTTGTCTGGTTGCCAGGATGGAATTATCCAAATTCCACTCCTTTAATCATTTGTGAAGAACCCCTTGCCATGGGCCCAGCCTCAGCGTTTGAAGAGAGGGGGAGGGGAGAGCATGTTGAAGCCACATGGACCTGGCAGATAGCACCCTCCTCGCAGGCTCCCGGGGGCGGGGCCTCTCTCCTCCCTCAGGGGGAGGACAGGGGCAAGTTCTTTGTGAAGAAGGCTGTTTGTGTAGAGGACACAAGAGCTTCAGGACAGTGGTGCTGGAAACGGGAGATTGGAGGGATTTGGGACAGAAACTGCAACCTCCTAAAGCCTGACGGCCCCAAGGACACAGGATTTGGGGGCACAGCAGAGCCTATCATTCCCATGGTCTAAATCCCCCAGAATCTGTCTTCCTTGTGGGGACCCTCCCGATACCCGAAACACCCTGTGTATGGCTCTGCTTGGGCCAGAGACACGCTGGAGACTAAAAAGGCCTCCTCGAAACAGAGGGCTCTGTCAGAGGCCAACACGCCCTTTTGGGGGGTGGCAAGGACCTTCCCAAGCAGAAGGCAGGGAATCGCGGTGAAGCTGGAAAGTCCAGTGGGAGGGACCGCAGCCAGGGGGGTCGGTGCCAGGCGCAGAATCCCTCAGCTTCTGCTGAGTGGTGGCGTTGACATGGGCCTTTCCAGCAGCACAGGGTGCTTCTGGGGCCATGGGGCTCCCCCCGCCCAAAGAGTGGATGAGGACGAGACGGCCCACCCTAGAGCTCCTGCAGGCAAGTCCTGCCCTGCTGGCCCCGACACTGCAGCCTGCTGCTGGCCGGCTGCCCGTGCTGAGGACAGGGGAGGGCCCAGAGGAAAGTAAGATCGTGGAAGGTCAGTCACCAGTCACCGGTCAGGGCCAGGGTGGGGCGCGGGGTGCAGCAGGCCGCCGTCGGCCGTCGGCCGGACGCAGCCGTTGTAGGTGCTCTGCGAGCCTCACTGGCGGCAGCTTTACTCCACCGTGCTCTGAGGAAGCTGCTGACTCGGTGTCCTCGTGTGGGACGCTTTGTGTTGGGTTCTCAGGTCTGAACCTTTGTAAGAGAGTCACTAAAAGCCGCGTGCTCCCCAGAAGGCGGAGCCCCCTCTTCAGGGCCGGGAGCACCCAGCAGCAGGGACAGCTATGGCTGATCCCCTGCAGCGCAGCAGCTCCCTCTGGTGTTTCAGGGCTAAACAGTGAATTCCTGGTTCTGACTGAAACCAACCAAAGCCTCGGGTCTGGGCTGACAAGCTCTGTCCAGGCCTTCACCTTACCTTGCCCTCTGACTCTAGGGAAGAGCTGGCGAGCCTGCACAGTGACGATCTCCGGGTTTAAGAGTCTTTGCGTACATTCAGGAAGCTGACTTGCTCCCGTTCTCTAAGTGGTGCAGAAGTGGGTCCTCTCCTCATTCTGCTTTTTAAAAAGCCTGCCAGAGTCACAGGGGACCAGGAGGGGGGCGGGAGGGGACTGCTGCCCAAGGGAGCAGAGAGGCGCTGCACCTGCAAGTGAGGGGGCTGCCTGAGTGCCGCTGGGTTAGGAGGGAGTGACACTCAGGAGCAGGGACGCCCCCCCCCGCCTCCCCCCGGCCCCCGCCGCCACGCCAGCTGCCAGCACAGTCTCCTACTGTGTCCCAGCAATACCTCCCACTTGTCCATAGGCTTTTGGGTAAAACGCCAGCAGCATCCCTGATAACTCGCTGCTTACATTTATTTCACACACTTAATGGCCTCCCGTCTTGACTGCTTGATTAATTTGGTGTTTTCCCAGTGCTCCTAACGACCTCCCATGCAGCACTTGTTCCAGCTTGCTGAACTGTTCAAAGCCCTGCTCCCCCTGGTGTCGAGATGTGTCCTTCCTTTTGATAAGCATGTGACGGATTGCATCTTCCTTTATTTAGCTACCAGGATGCCCAGGCAAAATTAAAATTTAACTATCTTCATTACACAGACTTTATCAACCACATATTTTTAAAAATGTTTTTAAATTGAGACACAATTTCCACATCATAATACTCTTTTACAGTTTAAAACTCAGTGATTATTGGTACACTCACAAAGTTGTACAACTATCAACTCTTATTTAACTCCAAAATGCTTTCATCACTCCCAAAAGACACCCTGGACCCAGTAGCAGGGTCCCCCTCTCCCTGTTTCCCCAGCCCCTGCAATCACTAACGTACTTTCTGTCTATATTCTGGACATTCCTGATAAATGGCATCATACCACGTGAGGCCTTTGTGACTGACTTCCTTCACTGAATGTTTTCAAGGTGTGTCCATGTCGTAGCCCGAATCAATATTCCATTGTATGGACGTACCACACTGCGTTCGTCCATTCATCAGTGGATGGATATCTGGGTTGTTTCCACGCCGCGTGGAATGGATTCAGAGGCTCCCGACCGCACCCATGACGGACCACCGCGGAAGGGCCATGCTCAGTGCAGCAATGAGCCTGGCCCTGTCTGAGTCACTCCCTCCTGGGGGCAATGCTCGGATTCAGCTGGTGGTGACAGGCAGCGGCCAACACCCTGGCCAGGACTTGCTCCTTTGGCTTAAATGTCAGAGTTTTACTCCCCAGAGACAATCAGAGGCCCAACTGGACCAAGACCAACTGAGCTTTACCCCGGGAACAAAAGCCTAGGGCGTAGAAGAGGCCGGGACAGGAACCCCCGCCAGCGGCGCCTGAAGCCCCCCGTCCCCCGTCGGGTGGCCTGCCAAACGCACGGACAGCTTGCGGCAGCTGCAGGCTGTGAAAGGCCTGCAGGATTCGGGCTCCTCTCCTGGGGCTCCTCAGGCTGGTTGGCCTCCAGCTGGTTCCAAGACCAGCCCAGGCAAAGAAAGCGCGAATCCTCATGTCTGAAGAGGGGATGTGTTTGGCCTCACCCATCTCTCACGTGTGTCTCCACCGGAACCTCAGTTGCAGGACTGCTTGATAGGGCCAAGGCTTTGTCCCCAGATGACTTTTTTAGATGTTTGCCATAGGTCACACGCATCAGACTTCAGTCCTGGCCGTCCCATTTATTATGTGTGAATTTAGGCAATTGGTTCTAGCTCTTTAAGTCTCAGCGGATTACATATAAAATAGAAGTAATCTTCTATAACTGTTGTGAAGATTCAAAGAGCTAATACAGGTAAACACTTAGTCTGGGACTGACATGAAGTGTCTACTCAAAAAAAAAAAATGCTAGCTATGAAGATGATGATGACGATGATGACGGCGATGGCGATGATGGTGATGGTGATGGTGCTGGTGACGGTGAAGGAAGGCGATCATCCGAAAGTCAGGGAGCAGGAAGGCGTGCTAGCACGAACTATTTAGGCTCATGCCATCCGCGTTGCTCCACACACAGAAAGGCGGAGGGCTGGGTTTACGCAGCTTCTGTCCCACGTGATTACTCAGCAAAGTGAGGACAGCTCTGTTCTGGCCTGGGACCTGCACTTAGAGAGGGAGGTTATCCGGGAACCCAGTGGCGTAACTGTTCTCTCTTATCAGGGTCACAGGGCCAGGAGGGAACCCCCTTGGCCTCCGGATTCGACCAGAGTTTCACATGGTCCTGTGCGCTCGCTGTTTTCCACAACCCCTTCCTCCGCCGTGTCACTTCCGAGCCCCCGCTTAGGAATAAAGCTCCCCTTGTTCAACCCCATATCACAACTCCCACAGGCAGCGCGTCTAGAAACCAGGGCATGGGCAGCCTCCCTGTAGGAAGGTCACTCACGGGGTAAGAAAAGACCTGGAAATGACGTTCACGATCCTCAGAGAGGTCAGGCCCGATCCTTGGAAATGCACTTAGTGGCTGGGAGATGCCCTGGGGGTCGGGGCTCTTGTCTGCAGTCTAGGATGGGAGAGGCGCGCAGGACTGGCCACTGCCATTGGTCTGGCTGCAGAAGTGGCCATTGCAGAGGGGGCCACTGAGGCCCATGGCTCAGCCAGGCTGAGTAAGGAAGGTGGGGGAGGGGATAGGAACAGGTAGGCGGTGAGCATGGGAGACCAGCCAAAATGGTCATTTGACTGCTTCTCTGGTTTTAGACCTTTATTCCTTAGCCTGTGCTCAGGACACGGAAACACGATTGAGAAAATCTCTCCCAAGAGCCAAGCCGGAATGGTGCTTGAATGGTCTGCTTTGTATTTCCTGGGCTACTCCTCTGTAGTGGAGGAAAGACCTCAAACAAAAGGCGGAGTGGTTGCCATAGCCCGGGTCCCTGCCCCTGGATACCACGAGTGGACTCTGTGGAAAGGGCCTGGCGCTCAGTGGCAACAGAAGGAGCTTGTTCTTGGATTCTGAAGGGCAGGCACGTCTCCGGAAGAACGGTGCCAAGCCAGCCATTGTGGCGCTGGGCAGAGCAGGACCCATGGCCACCTGCGTGTCCTCTCCCAAAACAAGCCACGCACTGGGCAGCCTTGGGCCTTTGTGGTGTTCTGGGAAAGCTCTGCGGAGTCCCCTGGGGGTGTGGCTGGCTCCAGGGCTGCCACTGGCGGGCCAGCAGCACAGTGCCTTCTTTTCTTGGCCTGAATGGCTGAGGCCTGCCTGGGGCGGATCCCTGGGCATGATGTGGCTTCAGGGGCGCTCAGCCCCTGGGCGCCAGGGCCTACTCTGTGCACCTGCAGAGACAGCTGGATCCCAGGGCTCAAGGGTGGCGAAGAGTGTCCTAGCCCCACTCAGTTACTGTGAATGCTCCACTGTTTCCCCATGGGCCAGGGGCTGGGGCTCTACAGCGGAGAATTGTGGGAAAGCTAATGTGCTGTGACCCCACAGAGCCCCTCAGAAGAGCCCCCACTGACTCCTAGGACACCTCTCTGTCCCCCACCCTGGGACTCGGATTTTGGGAATGTGGCATTCCCCAAAGAGATTACCTCTTGGGGCTGGCTGCTATTTCTATGGCATAAAATGATCTTAAATAAAAACAACTATGGCTCCTTTAAAATCTCATGAAAACTTACCTTCTATAAGGCCTTAAGTCTTGAGTCCCTTCCCACCTTCCTCCACCCTGAACATACCTGTCCCGGGCCACGAGGCAAATGCCTTTTCCTCTTGTAAGTGACTATAGCTTGAACTCTGCCGGGTAATGATATAAAAAGCAAATATTAAAGTGAGTTAAAATGCTAATATTCCTCCCTTGTTTTGAACAGGCACAGAAATTCTTGGCAAGTCAGTGCGTATTATATTCTCTACATTAGGAGTGTGCACATTTTTTGCACTTGGCTACATGCTGTTGCCACTGTTTGCTTACTTCATCAGAGACTGGCGGATGCTGCTGCTGGCGCTGACGGTGCCGGGGGTGCTGTGCGTCCCGCTGTGGTGGTGAGTGTGGCTCGGCCCCAGACAGCCCCCTGCTGCAGACCAGCACAGCCTGGGACCCAGAGCCCAGCGCCATCTCCCTGGAGCTGGCAGAGGTGGCCCGGAAGCCCAGAGGCTGTACGCCTGGCTGCGTGGGCCGGCGCGCTGGGTTTAACTCTCCGCTGTCCCACAAAGCACTTTTCTCGGGAAATCCAGACCCCTCTCACCGAGGCTCTCCCCACTCTTGCCCACTCTTGGTGGTTGTTTTTATTTGAGGAGCTGGTCCTGTTGAGCTTTGTTGTTTTGAACTCTATCCCCCTTCTCTTTTGACACTTCCCTCTCTCTAGGAAATCTCTTTCTCCTTATCGACTCAGGTAACGTAGTTCCTTTCCTCAGGCATCCAAGGTGTGCCTGTTTATCTGCTTGTCGGGAAGGGTGAGAGACTTACTCTTGTTTAATGAGCTGTTAGAGAAATGCTCTCTTCTCCTCTCCCTCAACCCTCCGACCCAATCTTGACACATCAGCACGTCAGCACGGGAATCCCACAGGCTGCTGATAGCAGCCCCGGTTTCACCCAGTACGGTTCTGTGGGAGATTTTAGAAAAAGGCAATAAGGTACCAGCTATACCCTCTTTTTGGGATTCCCCATTTCTTTGGTTTTTCACATTTAAGCAAGAAGAAAGGGGATTTCTTCCATCACTGGCTCTGGCTTTCTCTCTCTCTCTCACTAATTCTTTTTGGTTTGGCTTCATGATATCAAAATCAAATCTCCCAGCAGTGAATGGTTTTACTCAACTGTTTGACCTCTACCTGCTTACACACAATGAACGTTTCTTCAGTCCTTTTTTGGAATTCACAGTTTAGCCCTCATGATTGCCCTGTCCTTTGGACACACTGCCTGGGAAGTTGCCTAGAAGGTTCTTTATGTTACTGTAAGTGTTAGGCGGCCATAGAGGCTGACAGGTAGCACACCTTGGCCTTGTTGGACCAGGTGGCTGAGGTTGGACCCACTCCAAACTACCGTATTTCAATGACCTCTGAGACCACTAGGGTTTCCCAGTGTACGTTTTTGGCATGGGCGTGTATAGGGGGCAGGAACTTTTTTTTTTTTCTTACTTCCCTGGAATTTGAGAGACGGTATGTTAAAGATTAACTGCTATTCAGACTTGGAGGTTTCCTCTGGAACCCGGTCCGAAGGTCAGGAAAGCTTGTGGTGAATGAGGCAGGCCATTATCGACACGGCTCTGCCTCTGAGGAAAGCAGGCGCTCAAGATCTGTGAGATGAGGGCAGCTTTCTAGTATGAGAGTCACCATCATCATCATCGTCGTTGTCATCGTCACACCCTCCCCACAACCTCCTTGCTAACTGAATCTAGTGTAAATGGTGCTGGTGACCCAAGAGCCTCTCAAAACACAAGACAAGATTATTCATAGGCTATTTTCTGCTGCTTCAGGTGAATGATTTTAATAATTGACATTCCCTGGCTCTAGTTGTCCTTTTGGCATAAGAGATCACCACTTTTAAAATGTGTTCTAATCAAACATAACAGTATAATTCTATCAGAGAGAGAGAGAGAGAGAGAGAAGGAGAGAGTGAGAGAAAGAGAGAGAATGAAAATAGAAGGGTTCTGACTGACTGTAAGAGATGAGTAGGGGTTTTCGCTTGTGGGGCTCAGACCTTGCCTTGGGGCCAAATAGCACAGCAAGAATAACTCTGCTGGGTCGGCCCCTGAGTTTCCAACCAAGAAGGCCCATCCCCTGAGGAGCGGCCTCTCTCGCGCCCTGAGGAGAGTTCTTGCTCGACTGTCTGCCGCTGGCCGGGGAGCGCTCCAGGGCTGGCACCGCCCCAGAGAGAGGCAGCCCAGGGCCAGCACTAACAAGCTGCCTGCTCTCCCCAAAAGGTTAAAACAACAATCTTATCATTTTCCTCTAGGAACAAAATCGCTTTGTTCTGAACATCTCCTCCTTACGGGCGGGCCTTCCTGAAGCGATGCTCCTCTGTCCCCTGGGCTGGGGTGATGCAGGGGTGTCTGGGCTGCTGGGCCCCCGCCGCCTGCTCAGCGTGCGACGCAGGCTCTCCTCCAACTCCCTCCCCTGCTCACTTGGGAATGAAACTACAGGGAGGCTATTGTGCACAACCTCGTTTGGTGCTCCATAGCCTTTTCAAATGATCACTACACTTGATTCTTCATGAACCAAAAAGCCGTGGCAGTTCTAGAGCTGAGCTTGCAGCCGGCCTGAGTAGGCGGGCTAGGGATGGGAGGGGAACCTACCCACTTCTGAGTCAATGCAAGAGGCTTGGAATATTTTACATGCCAAGTTCCTTTTAAAAGGCTTGGCAGTAAATGGTTACAGGTACGAATGGGGTATGGGTTTGGGATGGGGAAGGAGGCGGTAGATGCAACGTGGGGACAGCTGTGCAGTATCGAGCTGCCTAAACGTTAGGAACCTGAGGCCGGAGATGGCCCTCAGGGCCTGTAGTAAGGAAGGTAGGGTGTTTTAAAAGAACAACCTGGTTTGGGAAAAATACTGCTCAGAAGCAGAAGTGCGCAGGACAGACATGGTGACCTCTAATTCTGCACTATGGCCATAGTCATGAGCCACATGCTGCCTTTTAAATTAAAATTAAAGCAAATTAAATTGGAAATTCATTTCTTCAGTCACCTTAGTCACACTAACTCAAAGCCACGTGTGGTTAGCGGCTACTGTATTGGACCCCCCAGCCCTAATTCCGGGAGGTCAGCAACCTCACATCATCACAGTTGCTATGGGGGCCAAGTAAGCACATATTCTAAAAACTGTAAACCGGGTTCAGTTTTCAAGCATGGTGCTAGCAGGCCGGGGCAGGGAGCTGGGGTTTGGCCAGTTTATGGGCTGTGTTTTGCTCTGAGATTATTCCTTGAGGCTTTGGAGGGGCCCGTTTAATTACAGGAGGCCTCTGTATCTGCTACATGTGGTTTACTTTCCAGGACAACTAAGTACTGACAAATAGGTAAGGAAAACAAGAACTGGCAGAAGGATGGCTAAGAGAGTCTAGAAACTAAAAATTAGGGAAGAATTAAAAAATGTAAACACATATGTGTGTGATAAAAATGAATAGAAATAGGGGGGAAAAGAAAAATTAGGAAAGAAGTCAACTCTATTTGACCATCAGTTAAAATGTAGAAAGAGTGTATGGTTTAAAAAATTAACTTTCTAGACATAAAAAAAAAAAAAAGACAACATTTGCTGTCTTCCGAAAACTGGTTTGGGCGCTCGCGGGCCTGGGAATCTGCGTACGTCCACCAGGACAGCCCACGGGAGGGCGTCCGCGCACCCACCTCCTCCTCGGACTGCAGGAGAAGCTGCCCTCGCACAGGAACCGTGGGCGCGTCGCCCCGGGATGGGCACAATGGGCACACCAGGCTGTGTTCCTTTCACGGGCCCCCCTGGCCGGCTAAGTTTCGGGCGGTCCTCTCCAACCGCCCTGGCTTAGCCGCACGCACCGTGAATGTTACCCCTTACGGTCCGCTCCTGGCTTCAAGCACAACTGATGATCGGTCTTGGGATTTGACCAAAACTTGAAACTTGAAGGTGCTTTTATTTACTCCTATAAGCAACAGAAACCTTAGGGGGACTCTGCTCCCCTGATTTTCTTTAAAAAGACAAACTAGAATTTTACAACATGAAAATTCTTTCGGGGGTCAACTTACGGTTAATAGCATCAAACCCTGTCATTGTGGAAAATTATAAACCATTAAAAATGAATTCTAGGTTTATTCCTGAATCTCCCCGGTGGCTGATATCCCAGAGAAGATTTAGAGAGGCTGAAGCTATCATCCAAAAAGCTGCGAAAATGAACAACATAGCTGCCCCGGGGGCGATTTTCAACCCTGTGGAGGTAAGCATTTGCAGATGTTTTGCCTTGAGGTCAGCCACGCATTCTCGATTTTATGGCATTTAACTTAATTCAATATGTTTTGAGTGCCCACCACATACCAGGCTCCGTCCACAACAACGATTAAATTCTGAGATAAAACCCACCTCAAAGGGCTGTGTGTGAACTATGTGCAATGATATATGTTAACTGCTTAGCATAGAGCGCATATTAACTAAATATTAGTTCTCTTCCCTTTTGCAAGTTCCTTTCCAGCTTTTTATTGGTATTGCTCTATACCAAGGGTGCAGCTATATACCGGTGATTTTTGAATGTCCAGATTTAGTGGAGAAAATGTGTTTGAGAGGCATTCCACCATGCACTCCCCAATGACCCTGACTCTTCCCAAAGCCTGCTGCGGAAGTTACACATGACTTTTGTCTTGCTGTGTCGTGCCTGGAACCTTAAGTCCTGACGATTCGCCCCGAAGGCGGGAGGCCACGAGGAAAAGCTGATGCGCGTGGAAGCAGCAGCCCTTTCTGACAGTCTGTGAGGACTTGCCGTGTTCTCAGCCATGCCCTGTGCTGGCCACTAAAGAAAACAAAAAGTAGGCACATTTCCTATGATTAAGGAGAGTGGAATATAACTAAGAGCATCAAGAGGACTGGAGGAAAGGTACACAGTGACAAGAGGGAGAAATGCTAAGTACCCAAGGAGCGGACACTGTGTGACTGCAGAGAGAGAAAGCTGAGTGACTCAGGGCAAAAGAGGCAGGTCCCAGCCAGGGAGAGGGCAGGGCGGGGCATTCCCGGCTCGGAGAAGGGTAGGGGGCCGCCCGGGACAGAGAAGACCAGGGCGGCTACGGGCGACAGTATGCAGGTCTGCAGGGCTCCGTGGGGGGGCGGCAGGCATGCCAATGCTCCCTGCCAAGGCCTCCTCCATCCCTGGCCTCCAGGACCTTTGACGGACGCAGATACTGTCTCAATGGCTGGAGGATTAATTATGGCGGCCGTGAACCTAAGCTCTCAGGGGCTGCCAGGACAAACATCTCTTAATCCTTCACTCTTCAGACTAAGAATTCCATTTCTGACTTCAGTCAGTTTAACTGGATGCAAAAATAACATTGGGCGTATCTAATGCTTCTGCATCTCAGGGCTGTGCTGGATGTTTCTGGTGTTTATTGGATATGTAGTCAGATTCCTGTCTTTGAGCAACTTACAGTCTAGTAGCAGAGATCAGAACTACGTAATAAACACGATCTCAAACCATATGAGGGATGTAGAGTTATGAATGTATAAGAATCGAGTCCAGTGTTAAAGCACACGCCCTGACGGAGCCTGCCGTCCTGCCACGAGGCACAGCGCGGCTGAACTGGACACGCCCATGGCGGGGAAGGGAACCTGTGCTTTCCCAAGGCCGGTCACCTCCCCTGCTCACCTCCCAGGTGGGGTCCTCTTTCGGAGGATCTGCAGAGCCGCGGGCAGGCAAATGCAGCCTGCTCAGGATGCAGACGGAGAGAGAGCCTACCGGACGCCAGGCACCGCGTTCAGCTCGTTTCATGTCCACGCGGGCCGTGGGCCCATTTCTCAGGAGAGGAAACCGAGGTACAGGGAGGTTAAGTAACGTGCCCAGGATCGAGCAGCTAGAAGTTTCACTCGGCCTCTCCAGTGCCAAAGGGCGTGCACTTACCTGGGCCTTCTTCCCTGATGGGATGGGCAGCGTGTTAACTTGGACAGGAAAGAATATATAACAGCATCCTGACCAGGAGGCCCCAGCTCCTCTGACTTCCCTTCTGAAGCACCGTCCACCTGCTTGTGGTGCCCGGTCCAAAGGCATTTTGCTGGCTCCATAAAGGCACAGCATGAGCACTGGATACAAGAATGACCTTGTCCTGAGGTTTCCAGATGTGGCTGCTTATCACAATCACCCAGGGGGCCTAAAATACAGATTCCCAGGTCTCCGAGTCCCAGGAAAGAGTCTGATGCAGCAGGTACAGGGTGGAACCTGGCAAGCTGCATTTTCACAAAGGCCCCGCGGAAGCACCGGCTGGACCCGCAGGTCCCGGCTGTGCATGGTGGTGGCTCCCAGAGCCCTGCAGCTTCCCTCCAGCGAAGCAGGGCCTTCGCTTTGTTGTCATCACGGAGAGCAGCACGCTCCAACCAGTGCAGAAGAAACAAGGTAGAGTGCCTGTCTGACTGTCCCTGGAAGAAGGTGCCGCGGCCTGGCGAACACCCTCTGCACAGGCAGGGCCGCGCGCTACCCACCTGCCTCGTGGAGTCTCCTTCCCAGCACCACCGCACGCGCAGCCCAGGCCACGGAGTCCTGGCACTTCATCCCAAGGAGATGAGATTCCCCACCTCAGAGCCTCGCAACTTTCTCATTTTAGTGTGCATAAGCCTGGTTAGCTAGGTTCCTACCACATGGCACGTTAACCCAGTAAGTCAAAAGTAAAGGAGGGGAGCCCATTGCCAGCAGGAAGAAACTACCAGTCCCCACTGGACAGCCAGCACCTCCGCCTCGATGGTGGGGGAATAATGTCAACAGTTAAAATGCGTGGGGCATTTACCTTGCTCAAGTACTATGCTAAGGTTTATGTATATGATCTCATTTAATCTGCCAGTTATTTTACAGAGAAGTAAGTGGGGGCTCAGAGAGGGTACAGAGTAACTTTCCCAAGGCCCCACAATTAACCTGTCTGTTCTAATGTGGAGACATCAACAGAAAAACTACAGAAAGCAGAGAGGGACCACAAGGCCGTTTGGGTCCATCTGGCGCTGCCCCTGAACGGGCACCAGTGGGTGTGATTCGGGGACCCAGAGCAATGAGCGCGAGCAAAGGCAAGGCCATGTCAGCAGCCTTTCCAGAAAGAGACCGCGGAGCCCATGTTATACACTTGAAAGGCTTCTGTCTAAAACAGGCTGCAAACATTTTAAAGTGTCAGAATAAAGCATCACATAAGTAGATGCTCTCATTCCCCACGAATTCCAGGCTTGTAAGCACATTCAAAGTAAAGTGAGAGTTACACGCGTAGGTTATGCCCACATTGTCATGGCCAAAGATGCTTCCTCACTTCCTCTCAGTCTCATGGTTCTTTCCATTATTTTAGCTACAGGAGCTAAAACCTCTGAAGCAGCAGAAAGTCCTCATTCTGGACCTGTTCAGGACTAGGAATATCGCCACAATAACCGTCATGTCTTTGCTGCTATGGTAAGTGCCAAGTGATCTGAAGTGTGGTATCCAGCGCATACATATTCGTCCTACTGTCTTTAATTCAAGGGAACATCAGGACAAGGCCTCGGTCTTCCTGAGACAAAATAAAAGTTATAAAATTCTAAGTTAATTGGAGATGGCTCAATTCAATTCATGGAACTGGGTACTGAAAAAGAAAAGTCACAGGGAACAACATTTAAGTCTGCAGTAAGCCCACAAGGCAAGGGTCCCTCCCCTCCTAAAGTCGTTGGGATTAAGACTAATTAATGATGTGCCCTGGTGGGGTGGCTCAGTTGGTTGGAGTGTCAGCCTGTCTAAGGGTTGCAGGTTTGATCCCTGGTTAGGGCTCATATGGGAGAGAACGGATCATGGTTCTTTCTCACATAGATGATATTCTCCCTCCCCCGCTTCCCGCACCCCACTTCCTCTTTCTCTAGTCCTTGAGCGAGGAATTTAAAAAAAAAAAAAAAAAAAGACTACTGACGTCCCTGGTGCCTGAAGCGGATATGCTAGTTCAGCTCCTGCTTCCCGAAGCTGGTCTGGCAATCAACAGTGAAGGCAGAATAACCTGACCCTCTACTGCCTGTATGAGAGTTTTGACAAGCTTTTCATACTTGCCAGTTGCAAACTAACAAGGCATCAAAATAATGAACCGACTCCCAATTATTTTACAGAGAAGTTAATAGGGGCTCAGAGAGGGTACAGAGTCACTTCCCCAAGTCCCACGGTGAACCCAAGTCTGTTCTGTGGCGGAGACATCAACAGGAAAAGTATAGAAAGCAGAGAGGGACCACAAGGCCGTTTGGGTCCGTATGGTGCTGCCCGTCCAACAGGCACAAGTGGGTGTGATTCGGGGACCCAGAGCCATGAGCACGAGTACGATCTAATACTGGATCTGCCAAGAAATGAGAAAGAAGAGAAAAAGAATGTGCCTATCCCATGACGGCAACAGCAAAGATGATCATCGGAACTAGTCGGTTCAGACTGCAACTAGTCTACTTGTAGGGTCATCCTGCTCTGCAGTTCGAGGAAATCAGTGACAGAGCTTACGACGAACTTAAGCAAACGTGTCCAGGCACCCGGCGCCCTGCCGCCCTGCAGGCCTCCCTAGCTCTCACCCGTCAGCCGAGCTGCTGGGTTGTTATCGGAGCCGCTCTTATTCCCAAATGTGAAAATCACTATGATTCCTAGAGCAATGAAGTTTAATTTTTGGTTGTGTTTCGGATTCGCCCTTGTGCTACCCAACCTAATGAAGCGCATATAAAAATATCCAACAGGGTCCTGAAACGATTTTTGAGCAGGCATTGTTAACATGACTTCTTTTCAGTCATGTTGATAATAAGCAAACTTCTGCACAGGGGAGTCTGCATAGGGCAGGAATTTATCCACAGAGAAGCTTTTATGTGGACATTAACTATAATGACAGGACTTGTGGTATGTACTCTGTGATATTTCGAAGCACTATGGGACTTTCATTCTTTTCCCTAAGTGAGTTTTACTAAATCCATTGGAATTTACTGTAAGTGGCTCTCACAGTATTACCTCCTCCTTCTCTTCCTCCTCCTCCTCCTCTTCTTCCCCTCCTTCTCCTTCTTGTTTTTTTTGATAAGAATGAAGTCTATATTTTACGGTCACTAGCATAACTGACATACATTCTTTCTTCAAATAATAGCTCTAATGGAATGAAGATGTACAAACTGTTCAGGAAGTATTGAAATGTAAAATTAACTGGACCAGGATCGGTATTGCTGCAGATTGGTATAGCTAGAGCCGCGCTGTCCTTTGGCAGGTTCTGCATCGATGAAAATGTTTTTCTCTGTGGTGTCAATTATAGTAGCCACTAGCCACATGTGGCTACTAAGTGACTGAAGTGTAGCTAGTACACCAGAGGAGCTGACTCTTTGCTGTTACTTAATTTTATTTAAATAAAAGTAAATAAATTTATTTACTTTTAAATAGCCATGTGTAGTTAGTGACTACTTGTAGAAAAACAGAATCTAGACAGTTTCTTGACCATTCCTTGCTTCTTGAAAGTGCAAAGTAATTCAGACCGTCATTTTGTCATTTTTGTTTTTTCTTCTATCTTTTAGGATGCTAACCTCAGTGGGTTACTTCGCCCTGTCTCTCGACTCTCCTAATTTACACGGAAATGTCTACCTGAACTGCTTCCTCTCTGCCTTGATTGAAGTTCCAGCTTACATCACAGCCTGGCTGCTCCTGAGAACCCTGCCCAGGCGTTACATCATATCTGGAGTGTTGTTCTTCGGAGGAGGCGTGCTTCTCTTAATTCAACTGGTACCTGCAGGTAAGAAGTTACCCAATATTAACAGCTTAATGGAAAAGACTTATACCTTGACTCAGGCTACTTACTGGTCACCGTTCCCTATTTATGTAGCCTTTATATCATACACCATTCATAAGTCAATTAGACAAATCGTTGCTAACTATGTGATTTTCTGAGTTCAAACACGCCTCAAACAGATGAGCCAGGCTTGGAGACTTGGAAATCAATACCTGCAGAAGAACATTCACCTAAACCTTCAAACCTCTTTCTGGAAGTCTCAGCCCTAGTTCCCAGTTTCTCGATACTTTCAAACCTTTTTTTGAGGCATATACTTGAGTTGGTAGTACAAGCCAGTTCCCACATAAATTCAGTGATTTAGGGGGTCTGCAGTGTTCCAGTTAAAGAGCACACAAAGGGACAGCTTCCCACTTCCCTAACTCTCATATTATTAAAATATTAAGGCAATAGATTATTGATGCATAGTATTATACATAGAAATATGTACTTCTTAATAATAATAAACAGGATAGAAAGGAGGGGTCCTTCTCTTTGAAAATTAAACTTAACTATGTTAACACGCTAACAATTTACCATGAAAGTGTTGTAACAAACAAAAGTGCACAAAGGTCACTGAATGTGTAAATTTTCTAGAATAACAGTAGAGTGAAGGGCAAAGCGGCCCTCCTCTCCATCTTTGTCTGCGTCAATTAAGACATTTGAAGAGAAAGTGTTATTTGGGGAACAGCTTTACATTGTAAAACAAAACAAAACAAAACAAAGAACAACAACAAAACATGCTCATTCAAGCAAAGAGGACAATAAAAGCAGCCGAGTTGAGACCGTATCATTTCTAAAAGCACCTCTGTTAACACGGGGCCTTTTTTCCAGATTACAACTTCTTGTCCATCAGCCTGGCGATGTTAGGGAAATTCGGGGTCACCTCTGCCTTCTCCATGCTCTATGTCTTCACTGCAGAGCTCTACCCAACGCTGGTCAGGAACATGGCCGTGGGGGTCACGTCCATGGCCTCCAGGGTGGGCAGCATCATCGCTCCCTACTTCGTGTACCTTGGTGAGAGACGTCTTAGCCATATGTTCTTTTTTTTAAAAAAAATCAAAGTAATATATTTTCATTGTGAAAAACTCAAACAGCACAGATAGTACTGGAAAAAGTACTCCCTTCTCTCAGCTCCCTACATCACAGCCCTAGAAGTAATTAATATGAACAGTTTGGTGAGTAGCCCTTCAGACATTTTGTTTTAATATATATATTTTTTAAAACACAGAAAAAAAATTATATGTATATTGTTTCACAACTTTTTCTAACTTAACATAGTATCAGACTATCTTTATTGGTGTAGGTAGTTCTCAGACCTTCTTTTTAGTTAGTACCTAGTCTTTCACTGTATGTATATACATAATTTCTTTAACTAGGTTCAATGGATTGACATTTAGGCCCTGTCCAGGCTTTTGTTATTACAAAAAGTACTACAATGAACATTTCCTTATGCCCTTACACCCTTTGTTTGAGTGTGTATATTTGCGTTCATAGATTTCTGTAGCAATTTAAAAATTGTATAGGTATTGCCAAATTGACCTCTAAATATTGAGCCAATTTATAATCCAACTGTCAATGCATGAACATGCCTGTTTCTCTGTATCTTCACCAACAATGGGGATTATCCAATTTTTTAATCATTGATAATCTGTTACGTAAAAAATGGGTATCGTTGTGTCATTTCCATTTCTTTAATTATAATGAGGTAGAACATTTTTTATACATTTATTGACATTCTATTATTTTTCAATGACCTATTCATGTCTTCTGCCCATCTTTCTAATTTTTTTTTCAACTTCTTATTTTTGATTTGTGAGAGGTGTTTGTAATTGAAAAAAAAAGTTAGCCCTTTTTATATATGTTGTAAATATTTTTCCTAGTTGCCCTTGCCGGGTGGCTCAGTTGGTTACAGTGTCATCCCAATACACCAATGTTGTGTGTTCAGTCCCTGGTCAGGGCATATACAAGAATCGACCAATGAATGCATGGATGAGTGGAACAGCAAATTGATGTTTCTCTCTCTCCCTCTCTCTCTCCCCCCCATTCTCTCTCAAAAAATCAATTTAAAAAATTAATATTTTTTCATAGTTGATCATTTAAATTTTGACTTTGATATTTTTTGCAATGCAGGAAATTTTAATTTTTTATAATCAAATTTATCAAGCTGAAATAACACCCCAGAGAGACCTAAGGGGGATATTCAATGGACGCAAGATCTGGCACTTGAAACCTAATCCTCATGAAGGGCTCCACTGATAGCAGATGTAGACGTACCTCCTTATTCTTCCTGGTCCTCCACTGGTTACCTACCAGTTCAAACACACATACACACACATGCACGCATGCACACACGCACACACAAAGAATCCATGAATTCTCAGAAAAGGTATACGCAGTCCTTAGAGAAACATTTCCTGTCTTAAACATCCTCTGAACAGCCCTTGGGTGCCCTGAGCAGCACCCAAGAAAACACATTATTGGTGTCATTTCCCCTTTGTTCTTCCCTGTACTTCTGAATTATGCTCCTATAGTCTCACAGTGGACCATTGGTACATAAAAAATGGAGGAGTCTGAGAAAGAGCTTCCTATTTCACAATCGCTGCACCTGTTTGTGACATGGAGGCCTCAGAAAAGTTTCAAGATCAATGTTTTTTTGGCAGACAAAATTCTTGGGTGTGTTGCTCCTCTGGAATCTCTGTATGCAGATGGGAAAGCAAAATGGGGATCTATTAATTCTGCTGAGTGACACCATATAAAGAAGAGGCGGAGGGGTCTTCCAATTATGTAGAAAACCAAGACTTACAAATGCTGCAAAAAGTAACCAAAGCACTGCTTTCAAAGTGTCTGACATTTATTAATTTAAATTGGGTTGAACATATTACTTAGAATTTTTTTTTTTGAGTGTGATGACCCTGTGGACGGAACTTTTCACCGCAGCCTACTGGTTTGGGTCACGCCAGTCATGCTGGCCGTACCTGTCCCTGCAGCATCCTGGTCAACCTCTTCCTCCTTGATGTTCTCCCATCCCCCCATCTCCAGTTACCTCCACCTTCAGAGGAGAACTTTGGTAGAACTTTGATTTCTATCAAAGAAACATCTGTCACACATGGTTAAATAGTAGCTTAACGAATACCAGTTGACATGAAAAACCTTCTGATCGTGCAAAATTAAGTAGGCAAAGCATTATGGAAATGCCGGGGCAATGGCGAGTTAAAGTTGATGTTGAAATGGCTGCAAAAACAAATGGTGTATCTTGCATACTTTTTAACTCCTGAAAACTTTCCAATTCAAAACTGCTGTCGAACACTGTTTGCCACCATTACATGATGCTTCTCGAGACACCTAGGGAATCCCTGTATCTAAGCGATGTCCGTCCCTTGCAGGGGCTTACAACAGACTCCTGCCCTACATCCTCATGGGCAGCCTGACCGTCCTGATCGGAATCGTCACCCTGTTTTTCCCTGAAAGTTTTGGAGTGGCTCTACCAGAGACCTTAGAGGAGATGCAGAAAGTGAAATGGTAAGTGGAACTTTAAAAAATGATATCAAAATTCCTCAGAAAGAACAAACATGCAAGAGTGGCTAGGAAGTTTCTTGAAAAGAAGAGTAATAAGTGGAGAGTAGCTCTATCATATAATGAAGCATATTATTGAGCAATGGTAGTGAGAACAGTGCGCTACTGGTGTAGGAATAGCAATCACTGGAATAGGGTTCAGAATTCAACCCAAGGAAGTATGAGAATTCAACCCAAGGAAGTATGAGAATTCAGTATATGATGAAAAGGAGCGACTCAAAAGCAGTGGGGGAGAGTTAGAGGGTTCGGTGCCAGGCGTTGGAACATTCGGCCAGCTCTTTTGGAGAACCAAAAACTTGACTCCTACTTCAAAGTGCATCCCTATAAAGTCCAGAAATATTAAAAGTTGAGGCCTAAAAGAATGTACAATCATAAACACCCCAAAAGAAAACATAAATATTTTTATAACTTTTGAGAAGGCCTTTCTGAGCATGATATGAAAAGCAAAGAGCCATAAAGGAAAAGATTGATATATCTGATTATGTAATTTTAGAAATTGTTGGCACAGCAAAAAAGAAACCATAAATGAAGACAAAGATCAGCGAGCCAGGAGGAAAATGTTTGCAACATTTAAATGTTTGCAATGTAAACCCAGGGCTGCTTATACCTAATATACCTAAAGCTCTTAGTGATTAGTAGGGAAAAAAGACAACTCAGTAGGAAAGCTAGCAAAGGTCATGAACGTGCAGTTTACAGAAATACATTTCAGTGGCAGATATAACACTTCGGTTTTATTTTGTGGGGGGAGGGGGAATGAGATTGTAAGGGTTTTTCTTCGTGATACCAACCAATTCTGACACCAACTGGTCTATAATTCAATTCAATTCTAACACTAGCTACCTCGAGTTTGCATCAGATTCCACAGGTTTGAGGGTTCAGCCCCCCGAGACTGCCCTCACTTCAGATGCCAGTCCCAAGTACCAGATCCCCAGGCAATCCACACTTCTCTCCCACTTGGCTAGAGTCGGTGCTTCCGCATCCCCACGCCCGAACAACGTTTGGCGATTTCCTAGAACGACTCAAAGAATTCAGGAAAATACTTTCCTTACCAGCACTGGTTTATCATAAAGGATACAAATGAACAGCCAGATGAAGAGGTGCACCCGGCAAGGTCCGGAAGGGTCCAGGGTGCGGGAGCTTCTGTCCCATGGAGTTGGGGAATGCCCATCAGCCCAGCACATGGACGAATTCCCCAATTCAGAGGCTCTCGAACCCCAGTGTTTGAGGTTTTCATGGAGGTTCATCACATAGCCTCCTAATTGGCACGGCCAATTATTCATTCAATCCCCAGTCCTCTGTTCCCGCCACAGAGGCTGGGGGGTGGGGTGAAAGTTCCAGGCTTCCAATCAGGGCTCAGTTTTGCTGGCGACCTGCTGCCGTCCTGAAGTTATCCAGGAAGGCCCAGCCAAGAGCTGCCTCAGTTGAACAAAGGCAAGGTGTTTCCACTACCTCCGTCTCTCAGGAAATTACAAGAGATTCATGAGCTCTCTATTGGGAATGGGGACAAAAACCAAATATCTTTCTACGGCACCATAGGTTGACAAAGATTAAAAAGACAGGTGGTATGGTAGAAGTTGAGATTCTACAATGAAACTGCCTGGCTTCAAATCCCACATCTGCAAAAATCTGGGGAAATTTAATTTTGGGCAAACTTAATTTTCACTAAACTTCAGTGTTCCCATCTGTTATATGGGGAATGGTTCCTATGGCTATTGCCAGGTCATAAAAGATAACATGTTTTTAGTGCGTGGCCATGACAAAGATGAGTCTTTTTCATGTGGATGGATTCTGATCCCCAACAGAATGTGAGGAAAGATAGGTTGTTTTCTTGTAATGATACAACCATTTCAACATCAACTTCAACTCACCAAGACCTTTACTCTTACCAACCTATACTTTCCTCTGGGAAACGAAAGGAATGTAAATTCCAGGTTTTGTTTATATTTAATTAAGAAAATGACTTCCAAATATTCAAAATAGTAAAATATTAGTTCTAGACTTCTGAGGTTCTAACTACAGTTACAGTAATTACTTGTTCATTGACTAGAAATGTTTTTCAGTATCAGGTTAGCATTTTGAGGAAGAGAGTCTTGAATATTTAATTTTCTTTAGCACCTGTCTTATTTTCAGGTTCAGGTTTGAGAAAAAAACAAGAGATTCAATGGACAATGAAGAAAATCCCAAAATTCAAATAACTTCGTTCTGATAAAATGTCTACCCCATGTGATGAACTGAAAAACAGATACATGGGACTGAAGAAGCCAGAGCCTTTCCTGGTGACATGGACTGACTCTAACCGTGAATGGACGCTGCGGTCGAGACATGCTTGTCATATAGAAAGTTCTGGATGGCTCTTCCAGATAATCTCTTTATTTTTTAAAACTAACATTTGTAGACAGTCCTCCTTACTAATTAATTTGATGAAATGGGTTTATGAGATTGTTTGAAAATGTGTCGGTTAAGGACTGGTCAATGCATATAAAGATTAACACTCAGCTCCAAACATACAACTGCTACCCAAATAAATAGAATGTCATTGTACCGGCACAACTATCAGGTGACAGTAGTGCACGAGTGCGTGTGTATGTGTGTAAGTGAACCAGCACATTTAAAATTATAGTCGTTTCTGAAGTGAACTGGATACTTTTATAATCAGATGACTATATGCAGCATTCCTAGCCAGAAAATTTTATACACTCCTTTGAGAGGAATTGATGACAGGCGTTAACAGTGTTTTGCAAGAGATCAAGTAGCCTGGCTCCTGTGGCCTGTGGGCCTTTAAGAAGGGAACCGATGCAGGTCGTAGCTACAATGTCAGGGGCTATAGCTCACAGACTATTAAATAAGCCACCTTTGCTGTGCTCTTTTTGAGCACGTGACTAAGCCTTCTGTTTCCTCAGACTGGCTTAAGAGCTATTTTCCTGGTCAACAGAGAATCAGCATAACCAAAGAACAGACTGGCGGAGATGGTTTGTGTACCCCACAGCCAAGCAGGGTCAGCACCCAGGAAGAAGGCTGTCCCCGCCAACCATCTAGGGAGCCTTTTAAAACACTTCTTTCTGTTAACACACCTTCCTAAGCACGGTCCGCAGCTGTATCCTCTCCAACCAGGGCTGCATCTGGCCAGCAATAGCGGAACCTCTGTTCCATGAATGAGAGGCGTAAAAGGTAAAAGCCACTGTAAGCTCGGAAAATAAATGTCAGCTCGGTGTCGCACCATGTTGTAGGCAGGCCGAATGGTAACACAGCAAGAAGTTACTCAGGGAGACTTGCGGGCAGCGTGCTTTCATAGGCAGTGGCGTCTTTGAGAACAGCTTGGAGACAAGCTACTGATGACCCTTCAACTTACCCAGGGCTATGGTGTCTTCATGGAAATAGGCAACCACTGGTTTTTAATATACTGCATGGTGGTATCCTCTCCTCAAAATAATTACCCCTGCATGTTAACTTTCACTGTCTAAAACACTTTTCAAATGAACCTTTGACGTAACATCCTGACACACTCATTGTTCCACTTATTGATGGATTCATGGGTGACCCCCTGACCCGGGATCAAACCTGCGATCTTGGTGTTTGACGCTCTAACCAACTGAGCTACCTGGCCAGGGCAACACTCATTTTGAAATTCTTATCTTAAAGTTTTCTGATTAGCTCAGAACTTTTTCTCTGTACTGCCATATTTCTATTATGCATTTTATATCCTACTGACACACTGATCCTACATTTTGGTTGTTACTTAAAATCCACTAGAATATCTTATAATAATAGTCTGTGCTTTGTCACTGGGGACACAGGCGACAGTTTTATCCGGCTAGCGCTTTTATCTCCCCAATCCCTGCAGCTTGTCTGATCGCCATTCCACCTACCCCGCCGGCACCAGGCTGGCTGCCCAAAGAAAGGACGCCATTCCGACCCCAAGAGGCTCTCCTTGAACTCCATTCCCACCAGCAGTGACTGCGAGCTCCGCTGTGCTCTCTGGTTGTGTTAGCCTCACTCGGGTGGGCTCATTTCTTGTTACCCCCAT
The DNA here is from genome assembly GCF_021234165.1 of Pteronotus mesoamericanus. Classification (NCBI taxonomy): domain Eukaryota; kingdom Metazoa; phylum Chordata; class Mammalia; order Chiroptera; family Mormoopidae; genus Pteronotus; species Pteronotus mesoamericanus. Next base: position 28,914,930 of record NW_026555084.1, on the reverse strand, counting down.
CCCCACCTCCACATGGCTGTCAGCCTTTTGGAGGCTGGGCGCCTTGCCCTGCTTATCTTTGGATAAATATTTATTTTAATTAAATTACCCTATAACCCTAGCTTGATAAAATGTTATTTTTGATACATAGATATTTGCATATTTAAACACCTGAATAAGAAAGTGCTCTTTTTCTAAATATAAAAAGGATGTGATAACTACCTTTTATTGCTGTTTGTATGGGTGCTTTATATTATTTAATAGGAAGAGATGACTTTTTTAGTATGTTTCTAAAAAGGCAACAAGTACCCAACTGATTATCTCTTTGATAGTTCAAAGACCAAACTGATCAATACATGCCAAAATAGTATTGTTTAATTCAAAATATATTCCTGATTTTTAGAAACTACTTTTAAAGTTGGTCTACAAAGCAAGTTCCTAAACTTGCTTGTGAACATCAGTCTCGGACTGACAGCCAACATCACGCCGCACCTTAGAGTGACGTGCTAGAGGCATCCCGTCAACAGAAACTTGATGGATATGTGTTTTTAGCACTCGTTCTTTTCAACAGTTTTGAGTAGGTTTTATTGTAGTCATGCCATTCTATTTTTTAAATTCAAGAGAATTAACTAAAAATCTTAAACTTAATAGGTTCAGTTCAAGTGGAGGCACATAAGAAGTACTTACTTTTTATGGACTAGAAATACCCAGCTAGAAAATGTACTGGAAAAAAACTAGGTTCCATTCATAATAACCATAAAAATATAAAATACCTAGAAATAATGTTAATAAGAAATAGATAAAAACTAAGTGGAGAAGTTACTCCGTTTTATTAAGCCTTGAATAGAGACGTACCGTGGTCCTGAAAGGGTAGCGTGAGCGTTCCCCTAGCTAATGGGGCCTCCTCTACCTGCCCCCACCATTTAGCTCCTCGACCTCACCTCCTATTACTCTCTCTGTTGCTTTATTCCAGCTTCCCAGGTCTTGCTCCTCTTTGAACATGCCTCACGTGCTTCTGTAAGTTCCCCCTACTGGAATCCTTTTCCCAGGTATCTCCTTAGCTTACTCCCTTGCTCCCTTTATGTCTTTGCTCAAATGTTGCCTGCTTAATAAATCCTTACCTGACTCTATTTTAAATGGTATCCTGTTCTCCCTCTATCCTAACCTTATCCATCCCTGCTTCATTGTCCTCCATAGTTCTTATTTCCCTCTGACATCCTAACTAGTTTACGTCTTCATTTTGTTTACGTCCTTCTCCTTCCTCACCGAAGTGCTTCCTTACATGCCATGAGGACCACTTCTGTATCCCCAGTAGTTAAAACAGTACTTGGCACATAGTAGGTGCTCAATAAATATTTGTTAAAACAATGAATAAGTATTATTATTATTATTATTATAGTTAAAGGGGCAAAAGTAATTATGAGTTTTCAAACAAGAAAACATTGCTCAATAAACACAGAAAAAAGTGTTCTGCTTCACCAGTAACTAAAAGAATATAATCAATGTGACAATGTGATGCCATTTTTCAGCTCACACATTGCAAAGATCACAAAATGACCATATTTGATATTGATGAGTGTGTGATTGAATGCACCCTCATATTCTTCTGGTGGGAATGTAATTTATTTTATTTTTTCAGAAAACAGATTGGCAAAGTGTTTCAGAGCCTTAAAATGCTTGGATTTTTTTTTTTTTGATGTGTTAGCTCTACAACTAGGAAATAATCAGAGATATATGTAATATTTATGCACATAGATGTTTCTCACAGAATTATTTGCAATTTAAAAAAAGTAGGTATGGCCTAGACCTGGCCAGTGTGGCTCAGTTGTTTGGAGTGTTGTCTCATTATCAAAAGTTTGCATGTTCAATTCCCCGTCAGGGCACATGCCTCCGTTGCAGATTTGATCCTCGGTTTGGGGGCGTAAGATCTCCTGTCTGGGTGCATGCAGGAGGCAACCGATTGATGCTTCTCTCTCACATCGATGTTTCTCTCTCTCCCTCACTCTCCAAAAGCAATGAAAAAATGTCCTCAGGTGGGGATTAAAAAAAAAAAGTATGGCCTAAAAAAGGAGGTGAAAAACTTGTACACTAAAAATACAAAACATTGCTAAAAGAAATCAAAGAAGATACAAATAATTGGAAGGACCTCCATGGATTGGAAGACTCAAATGTCATGAAAATGCCCATGCTAACTGAAGTGATCTAGAGACTCGATGCACTCTCTATCAAAATCCCAATGGAATTTTTGCAGAAGTAGGGAAAAAAACATCCTAAAATTCATATGGGATCCCAAGGGACCCCAAATAGCCAAAACAATCTTAAAAAAGAAGAACAGAGTTCGAGGCCTCGTAGTTTATGATTTCAAAACATACTGCAAAGCAACAGTAATCAAGACAGTGTGGTACTAGCATAAAGAAAGGCATGGAGACCAATGGAACAGAATAAAGAACCGGAAGTAAACCTGTGCATATATGACCTAATGATTTTCAACAACGATGCCAAGACTACACAGTTTCAACAAATGGTTTTGTTAAAACTGCATATGCACATGCAAAAGAATGAATTTAGACTCATACCTTATACCATATATAAAAACTAACTAAAAAATTAAAGACCTAGCCCTGGCTGGTGTGGTTCAGTGGATTGAGCACAGGCCTGTGAACCAAAGGGTCACAAGTTCAATTCCCAGTGTAGGGCACATGCCTGGGTTGCAGGCCAGGTCCCCTGCAGGGGGTGAGTGAGATGCAACCACACACTGATGTTTCTCTCTCTCTCTTTCTCCCCCCTTCCCCTCTCTAAAAATAAGTAAAAAATCTTTAAAAAAAAATTAAAGACCTAAAACTATAAAACTCTGAGAAGAAACACTTCAGGACATTGAGTTTGACAATGACTTCCTGGGTATGACACCAAAAGCACTGGTAACAGAAGCAAAAATAGACAAATAGGACCACATCAAACTTAAAAACTTCTGAGTGTCAGAGAAAGCATCAGAATGAAAAAACGACATATGGAATGAGAGAAAATGTTTGCAAATTATATATCTGACATAGGATTATTATCCAGAATGTAAAAGGAACGTTTACAACTCAACAACAAACAACTTGGTTTTAAATGGGCAAAAGAGCTGAACAGACAATTCTCCAAAGAAGACGTGCAAATGGCCAGCAAGTATATGAAACCTTGCTCAACATCGCTACTCATGAGAGAAATGCAATCAAAGCCACCATGAGATATCATCTCAAACTTATTAGAATGGCTGCTATCAGAAGAACAGAAAACAGAATGTTGGCAAGGACGTGGATAAATTGGAAACTTTGTGCATTGTTGGTGGGAATGTAAAGTGGTGCAGCTACTATGGAAAATAGTATGGAGGTTCCCCCAAAAATTAAAAATAGAATTACTATATCATCAGCAACTCCACTCCTGGGTTTATATAAAAATATAATTGAAAGCAGGATCTCAGAAAGCTATTTGCATTTGAGTCTTCACTCTCATTCGAAGCTGCTGAATTAAGATACAGGAGAGAAAGGAGATCATTATGCGTTGGAGAAATACATGTGTTGTCCAAGAGCCAAGTGGGTTGAGGGTCCAACTATGGTTGGAAATGTAAATTTGTTGAGACACCAAATCACGTGGTTGTGTAATATTCTCCAGGGTCCCAGGGTAGGAATGACATGCAGTAATGGTTGGATCTGGGGTTTTGCCATCCAGGTGAGCAGAATGACAAGATAATGGAGGAAGTGAGATTGACTGAAGCAAAAAACCATGGGATCCAGACTGAAGAGAAAGGGGAATCAAAAGTGTGATAACTTCTGTTGATCCTAGTATGCTATGCCCATCTACCTTCTTTTCCTTTATGTGTGGTATAGGAGAACTTGGCACAATGTGGAGATCCAGAGTGTTCAAAAAGGGAGATTGCAGGTCAGCCTCACTAAGGTGACCGGAGCAGTGCCACCTGTCTCGGACCGTTCCCCCCCTTAAAGACATGACTGTGCTGGTATGAAACCCAAGGAGGCCGAACGTAGGCAGTTGGTAAGGGTTGAGGGCTAGACTTCATTTTTCAGGATAATGAGATATAGATTAATAATTAAGAGTGTAGGCTGGAGGTAGACCAGCCAGAGTTCTAATTTAGACCTGCCATATACTAACTATAGCAACTGGGTAGATTACTTACTTCTTTTAGGTTTCTTGGTCTGTAAAGCAAAGACAATACAAATATACATTTCATAACACTGTTGGGAGGACTCAGTCATGCCATGGGCTATTTTTAGCGTTATTGTTGCAATAATAACAATAGCAAGCAGGTTTACTACTTGCCCAGGGCCTTCTAATTTCCACCTTAACCTAGCATCTAGCTCAGAAGAGCGAATTAAGATCATCAATAACTTAAATTATCCAAATTTAACTCATTTGAAACTTCTTGATATCTTCCAATGGAATCTTACTCTAAGATGGCTTGCCCATAGGGAGACCTACTTCTGACGTATCTTCTCTCTTGGGTGATTTTGTCTACACTGCGGCTTTAAATACCGTCCGCATGTGTGTCAACGTAAGAAACATCCAAACCTATAGAGAATTTTTGTGAGTTTCTTTGAGCCAAACCGACAACTGCTGGGAAGCAAAAAATCTCAGTGGATTGAGAAAATGCCCTGGAGAATGGCAGCTTTGCAGCTTATTTTATACATTAGAATGAGAGGAGGGGACGTAAATGGGGGTTAGTATGAGATACATTGGGGGTAGGTTAGGAACGGGGAGAAAGCAAAGCGGGGAAACCTCTGGAACTGGACAAAATGTAAACCGGAGAGACACATACCCCTTCCACATCGCGGGTGCAGGACAGCGACCGTTCTCGGCACACAGAGGTGGTGCTCGGGGAGCGCGGGAACAGTGAGGGCTCTGTGGTCTCGTGCTCCGGCAGTGGGAGGTCATGCCCCGAGGCGTCTGGAAGGAAGACGGCTCTGACCTCTCGCAGGCAGTCTGTCTTAGATACAAAAAGACAGTAGACAGGTTCCCACAGGGAAGATTGACCTTTGCCAAGGAAGCTACCGGCCTATGACCTGCTTTCAGTTGGGAATTTTTATGTTCAGACCATCCTATGTTGTTACTTTAGGTCTGACTTTAAGGCCCACCATGCAGGCCTCCCCCGAGCTTGTCGGGTTTCGAATGTAGCCCCTTTTTCACCTGGCGAACTCCCTAATTTATATTTTATGTGGCCCTCCCCTATGACCTTCAATCGCATATGTCCAGCTGTCTCCAAATTTATATTTTAAAATAAGTTTAAGATATTAATATATTTAAATATAAGTTTATTTTTATGCTTTAAATGAAAACTCTTGCACAGGCAACACAAGAAAAAAAATAGATAAATTGAACTACATGAAAACTTAAAACTTTTGCACGCAAAGGGACACAGTCAATAGAGTGAAAAGGCAACCCATGGAATGCGAGGAAATATTTGCAGTTTGTACAGCTGCTGAGGTTAATATCCGGAACAAAGAACTCCTACAACTCAACAACGAACAAACAACCTGAGTTTAAAATGAGCAAAGGACTTGAATAGACATTTCTCAAAAAAAAAAAAAAAAAAAAAAAATGCCCATTGCCAACGAGCTCATGAAATGATCTTCAATGTAACTACTGTTAGGGAAATCGAAATCAAAACTACAATGAGATAGCACCTTACACTCATTAGGATGGCTGCTATAAAAAGAGAAAATAACAAGTGTTAGTGAAGATGTGGAGAAACAGGAAGCTTTGTGCACTATCATTGGAAGTATAAAATGGTAGTATCCCAACAGAAAATACCATGGCAGTTCCTCAAAAAATTAAACATAGAATTACCATATGATCCAGCAATTCTTCTGGGTATACACCCAAACAAATTGAAAGCAGGGTCTTAAAGAGATATCTGTATACTCACGTTGAGAGCAACATCATTCACAACAGCCGGGAGGTGAAAACAACCTAGTGTTCATCAACAGATGAACGGAAAAACAAGCTGTGGCATACAGACACGGTGGAATATTACTCAGGGCTAAAAGGAAGGGAATTCTGACAGAGGCTACCCCCCAAAGGAGCCTCGGGGACATTATGCCGAGTGAAATAAACCAGTCACAAAAGAACAGAGACTGTTTAATCCCACTTATAGAAGGTGCCTAGAGTGGGCACATTCCTCAAGAGAGCAGAAGGGTGATTGCCAGGGACTGGGAGAGCGTGGAAAACGCAGAGTCGTTGTCCAACGGGGACAGAGTTTCAGGTTGGCAGGAGGAAGGGTTCTAGGGGTGGGTGGTGGTGATGCTTGTACAACAGCGTGAATGTACTTCATGCCACTGCACTGTGCGCTTAAAAATGGTTAAGATGACAAATTTTATGTTATGCATCTTCTATCATAAAAAGAATTTTTAATTAAAGGACAAATTTAATATCCCAAACCGCCACCGCACCCAATTTCCTCCTTTCAAATGCTGGCACCAAAGCCGCCAAGTTGTTTCGTCCCAAAATCCGGGAGTTATCCTTAATTTCCTTCCCTTATGCCCATGCCCAACAGAACATCGTGCTACCTTTTGCTTTTCAAATGTGTTCTCAGTTCGTCCATTTATCTCTTCCTCAGATGCTGCTCTAGCTCAGGCTGCTGTACACTCTTGCCTATGATGGCCCATCGACCGTTTCTGTGCTTTTCAGTTAATTCTCCACGTAGCAGCCGAATGCTCCTTTTATGGTAGAAATCACACCTTAGCGTTCCTCTGCTTAAACACACTCTGATGGTTTCTCATTGCACCTGGCATCAAGTTCACACTCCTTGCCACTTGTAATTCAAATATAAATGAACACGAAACAAACCAACCAACCTTTCCGCTGTCTGCAAGGCACTGGAAGATCTGGTCTGCCAATGCCTCTGCCCTCAGGTCCCATTGCTGTCCTTTTTGATCACTGTGCTCCAGTCACACTGGTCTTCCCTCTGCAGCTCGACCACCCCAAGCACTTGCTCTGACTTCACAGCCTTCGCACTTGTCGCCCCTCTGCTTGGTATACTCTTTTCCCAGATTTTCAAGTGACAGGTTCCTTATCAACCCTTGCATCTCAGCTCAGACACTGCCTTCTTAGGAAGGTGACCACTCGTCATTCCATCTAAAGTAGCCTCCCACTGTCGCTCTTTACACCATCCTCTTCCGTCTCCTGCTGGCCCTTAGCACCGCACGCGCGCCTCGTGTTACTGCATTTTGCTCTAGGGCTCTTCACAGATGTTGCATTTTTTTTTTTTTTTTTTTACAAATGGAAGGCAGGACCCTCCACCAGCAAAAAAATGACAAATCGCTCTATTTCACGTCCTGCTTTATGGCAGTGGTCTGGAACTGAAAGTGCAGTCTCTCCAAGGTATGCCTATATTTAGAATTTGTATTTATTTTTTTCAAGTTTATTGTCAGCTTCTCCATCCCCCAACTAAAATGTTAGCTTCAAGGGAACAAATATCTTGTCTCTTTCCTCAATTCCTAGTACCCAGAACAGTGTTGGGCAGATAACACTCTGCAAATATTTGCTGAATGAATGAAAAGTAAATAACATTAGCAATCCAACTTTTTTCTATGTCACAAATATACATAAAACCCTTTTGGGAAGACTTGTATTTCTTACATTAGCCATGAGCACTAACGTTAGTCTTTTCATCTATTCTAGAATGTGATAACCAGACTTTAAAATGCAAGCAGCATATTGTATTTCACATTTCGTTGTGTGTAGGTATATCTTGAAAGGAGCGAGTTTGCATTCCTACTGCCACTCAAGTTAGTAGCAACGTGTAATTATTTATATGGAATTTTAAGACTAAACTCTCCTATATCTCTTGAAGCCAAGCTGTGGGTTTCCACATTGGAAATGACACATATTCAAAGTAAAAGTCTGAACATCTAAATTCTTAAAAAATTATTCAAAGTACTTGATTACCTAACTTTCGTAGTCTGCAGGAAGTTTCAAAATCCGTTCTCTTCATGTGTCCAGGCTAAAATAGTCCGGGGCTCAAATGCAGGATCATATGACAGTTACGAACGTGATTCCTCCGGCCTTTCTTTCTGTGCACCCCCAATCTCTCTCCAAGTCAAACCTGCCACCACGGTTGGCTCATGAATGCAGACCTTTCTGTCCATTTTTTTTGAGATGTGCCTGCAGCAGACACGGAAGGGCTGCACAGCCCCTTCGGTGGAGTCCGCCGTGCCCCAACTGCTGACAGGCACGGGCGATGACATGCCACTAGAAATGTTGGACGAGGTGGATAAACCCCGGTTACTCTACTCTTGGGTCCCCCCCGGTTGTTCTGGGGCCAAGGTGTGGAGGATGGTGAAGGCTGATGTGAAAAGCCGGGTTAAGCCAAGGCCACGCTTGCCTGCTTGCATTTGCGAGGCAGAGCAAGTTGGCAGCTGATGGTAGCCCACGCCCGCAGGGGTTAGGAAGGAAATAGTTAACTGCAAGCTTCAGCTGAAGGCCACTGCAGCCCTGGCACAAGAAAGTTTTACCATTTAGGCAGCCTGGGAAACGAATAATCTTTGCCCGCAGCTGCAGAAACATTCTTGAGCTTCATCTAACCAACCCCCATAAAATACACACGGAGACCGCGGTCATTGTCATTGTCTCCATCCGGGGACAATGCCCCACCTGGCCCTCGCTTTGCTCTAAACTGTCTTGTGTTGTGTCTTTGTGCTGTGTTGTCCTCTTCTCAATCTCCCGTCGCCCCCACTCAGGGACCTCCACTCCGCGCGGGTCGCGGCACCAAGGTAAATAATGTCTCACAGAGATCCTAGCAAAAAGAGCTATTTCAGGTGATACTCAAGGTTTCCAGAAAATCTGAGCTCAACGGCAGGGACTGGGCAGGCCGGACTCTCTGCATTGTCCTCCACTCTGATGCTGAAGCTACAGTACTGGACTTGGTCTGGACCCTCTGTGCTTCCTTTGCAAGTTTTCTCTCCCTCAGGCAAGTAGGCGCTGACTGCTCCAGACCACACAATCTACAGGCATGTCCAAATCTATGGAGAACATTTAGTTTATACGGTGCTCCTTTAGGGCCAATAATCAAAATAAGCCCTGGCTGGTGTGGCTCAGTGGATTGAGCGCCAGCCTGCGAACCAAAAGGCTGCTGGTTCGATTCCCAGTCAGGATACAGGCCTGGGTGGCGGGCCCGGTCCCTTCTAGGGGGCACTTCAGAGACAACCACACACTGATGTTTCTCTCCTTCTCTTTCTTCCTCCCTTCTCCTTCCTAAAAATAACTAAATAAAATCTTTAAAATAAGAAAAAAAGAGCCAAAGTAAAACTAATAATTATGGCTAATATTAATTCAACATACTGGTTAATAATCTGTATATTAGTGATTGTTGCATAAAAAAATCAGCCCCAAATTTAGCAGCTTAGAACAACAAACATTTATTATCCCCACAATTTCTGAGGGTCAGGGATGGAGGGGAGACTCTTAGTTGGTGGCTCTGGCTCAGGGCCTCTCATGAGGTTGCAGTCAAGCTGCTGGCTGGGGCTGCGGCCACTTAAGGTCTCAGCTGATGCTGAAGTGGCCACTGACAGTCTCGCTCACTTGATGGCCAACTCAGTTCCTCATTGGCTGTTGTTGGCAGGGTTCATTTCTTGCCACCTCCTGGGCCTCTTACGACACAGGAGCTTGCTTCTCCCAAAGAAACAGAAAGAGAAAAAGGGGGGTGGGGCACTCAAGATGGAAAGCTTTTAAAATATAATTACTAAAGTGACAAAACATCCCTTCTGCTATACACTGTTGGTTACCAATCCTGGGACAAAGTAGGAGGAATGGACAACGGTATGAATTCCAGGGGGCAGGGATCATTGGGTGCTGTCCTGAAAACCGGCTACTACATCTGTTGGAGTTTTACTCCATTTAATCTACAGTTCTAACCCTGAATCTGCTCTCTGCCATATATAAGTTTTATTTTCTCTTATGTATGAAGTAAGAACATCAAGAACATCTTGGAGGTTAAAGGGCCTCAGGTAGCAGATTCTCTCAGGTTCAGAGTTCAATCACTTTTTTAAGAGATGGAATTTAAATAATAACATTGAGATACATAGTAATTACTGCCCCACCAAGAAGTGGAAAGCACCTTCCCAGGTTGCTCTGTTTTGTGCATGTGGACAAGGCATCTATGATCACTTTTTTTTTTTCCCTTAAGATCCGCTTCTTTTCTGGCAGACTATTGAATTATTTTCAAACCCTTTCAGGAGTGTTTTCTGATGCCCAACTGATATTTCTTAAAATAAGGTTTTACAGCTTGTTTGGTTCTGTCAAAGGAGCTCACAAAGAATCTGGAGGCTTTGGTTAGAAATAAATGATGTTTGTTCAAAAGCCTTAGGGTTTGCAAATGGAAACACAGCTAGGCAGAAACCCAGAGGTGTTCCAAAGAAAGGCAAATTAACAATTCTTATAGTAAAAACTACATTATTGAGAATTATTGGTTGATCCAGGATGGTTATCAGTCAGATGTCAGGTGGTCAGGACAGAGGATGTTGGACGGCCTGGCCAGGAGTCCTTCAGAGGGTTATCTGAAGGGCTGTTAGACGTCCATGTGTATATCCAGGCATGGAAATGGGCCTGGAAAGTTAAAAAAGTTTAAGTCCTCAGCCTGTGAGAACAAGAAAAGAATCATTGCCTCACACCTCAACCAAACCGATTTTAGTAATTTAGCAGATTGACTATATGTCTTCACTTTATTCCTTGGTCACTTTATTCCCAGGCCAGCAGTCTTCTCGCAGAAGCTTTCATTCATTTTGAAATATTATAACAATTTTGAGAGTTGATGTGAAATGCAGGTTTATGTTTAAGAAGCTTGGTTTTCCTTTTCAGTTAGTTGCAGAAAAGGACTGTTACTTAAGATGTTAGAAAGAATTAAGTACATTTCTGAGGAATAGCACACCATTTTTGGGAAGCAGGGATACTGAACAGTGAGTATAAATGAAATGACCAATACCTATGTAACGTTTTTATCCCAATTTTTTAAAATTTTACTATGCTTCATGGAAATGTTAATATGTCCTTGTGTAAAACATGCTGGCGAAGTTAGCTTCCCATTCTCTTTTTATTTTCAATTTAGAATATAATCACCATGGAAGTACTTATCCAACAGATTACATTCTAAAATGTATATTAAGTTCTCTTTCTGTAACTAAGCTCCCATTATTGAAAGGAGTATGCTGCAATGTTAAATTTAGCAGCCTTAATTCTTAAAGGCCTTAGAATAGTGTTGTCCAAGAAGAAAGCTACCTGTGGCTACTGAGCACTTAAAATGTGGCTGACCCAAATTAAAACGTGCTATAAAATCACACACTGGCTTCTTAAGGGTCTCTCTATATAAAAGATATAATTTAAATATTTATCAATGATTTTTTTTAAATATAGGAGTGTAAAATGTCTCAATAGTTTTTATATTGATTACACAATGAAATAAAAATGTTCTGCACATAGAGAATTAAAGAAATACATTATTAAAATTAATTTCACCATTTTTAACTTGGTTTAAGTTCTAAAGAGCTTTAATTAATAAAAAGCCCAAGTTTCCCAAATCCATCAAAAAGGGAATGAATGATCAGTCCCAAGAGAGCTAGGGGAAATTTTTTTTAAAGAACGGAGAGGGATGAAAGTTGGTAACCACTCTCTTTCAAAAAGAATGAAACACTGCTTCCTCAACCAACCACTCAGAGTGTCACTGGACATGAACAGGCAGGAGGAAAATAACTGTCCATATTTGGCTTATATACAGTAGTGGGCAATTAAATGCCAACTTAGCTCTTTAGGAATGGCTTGCTAAAACACTGAAAAAAATGCAAGACTTTGTCCCTGCCACAGCCTGCCACTTCAGCGGAACATTCGTGGCACCTAACAGGGTGACAGGTTTCTTCTACTTCTGCCTCTGCCTGTTGTGGCGTCATCTGCTTAGTTAGACCTCATCGTCCCATGGCCTCGCTTCTTCTTCCTGCTTTCTGGGGTTTTGTATCTTAGAACCTCCTCTTTGTTGACGACACCAATTCATCACAAATATTGCTCTACGTTGGGTTTTGTATGCTCCATGCCTTGGACAATCAAAACACAGGGTGGCCATGCAGACAGGGCAATTCAAGACAGCATCTCTGTTTGGAACAGGTGTCACTGGCGTGGCCTCTGGAATCCAAAACCAGGGTGAGCCTCTTCTCTGTGCATCAACCCAAGCCCGATCTCTGTTATCTTTTTCAGGATCATAGAGTAATTCATCATTTGTTGGAATCCTGTGTCGTTTCTTTTTTTTCTTGGTCACCTGTGATGCTTCGTCTTCATCCTCAGAATCAAAAGATGTATCATCTCAGTACTTTGTCAGAGCTTCCTCATTTCCTGAGGAAGACCGTTTCCAGGGAAGGATAAATTTGTCCTCCATTGTTGTTATGGTGGAATTACAAAGGTAGCTACTTACTCTATTGCAGAGTGAAGCTTTAGAATCACCTAGTTGCTTTTTAAAAAATTATTTATTGCCAGTCAGCTTCTGAGTTAAGGCCTGTGCAGAAACAACTAACCTGAGAACATTCAATCCTGGGCTAGGATCATCAATAATCTTGAAGTTAAAAATTTACAAATTTACATTTGTTCTCACACGTTAAAGGACAACAAAAGGGCTTGTTTACAGAGCAAAACATGGAAAGGGCACTTGAATTAGAATTCAAAGTCACTGCTCTCAGCCTCTTCATTGGGGTAGTTAATGGTTTCGGTTTGAAAATAATCCCTGTCACTTACACGGTTGGACCGTGACGGGGCCCTGATCACAGTGAGACCCCGGTCCTGTCCCAGCACCCTTGTCGGCCTAGTTGTGAAATGGAGGCGTTGTTATTAATACCGTAATTGAGCCTCACTGCCCGCTCGCCAACACGTCCCCTCCCCCCGGCTCCGCGCTAGGGCAGCGCATTTGGCTCAGACACGGAGACCACGAGCGTCGCTGCCTTCGGAGCCCGAGCCAAAGCTCCGACTGGAACCTCCGCGCTGAGCCCCAGGTGCGCCGGGAGGCCGGGCCCGCCCACCTGCCATCACGTGCGGCCCCGGCTCCGCCCCCGTCAGCGGCGCACTGCGGGATGCGGGGGCGGGCCTTGGCGCCCCAGCCCCCAACCCTCCTCGGCCTCACCCTCTATGTAAGGCCCGAGGCTGCGGCCCTGCCGCTACGGCGGCGGGAGTTTGCGATCCTGCTAGTTCGGCTGACAGTCACCCGGTCAGTCTCTCTCCCGGTCGCACAGTGGAGGCCCGACGCGCACGCGCACACGGTTTCTGCGCCCCGCGTCTGCGCGCCGCCGCGTACCCCAACTCCGCGCCGCGCGCCGCGGGTTGCTGAGGGTGGAATGCAGGAGTACGACGAGGTGACCGCCTTCCTGGGCGAGTGGGGGCCCTTCCAGCGCCTCGTCTTCTTTCTGCTCAGCGCCAGCATCATCCCCAACGGCTTCACCGGCATGTCAGTCGTGTTCCTGGCGGGGACCCCGGAGCACCGCTGCCGGGTGCCGGACAGCGCGAACCTGAGCAGCGCCTGGCGCAACCACAGTGTCCCGCTGCGGCTGCAGGACGGCCGCCAGGTGCCTCACAGCTGCCGGCGCTACCGGCTCGCGGTGATCGCCAACTTCTCCGCGCTCGGGCTGGAACCGGGGCGCGACGTGGACCTGGAGCAGCTGGAGCAGGAGAGCTGCCTGGATGGCTGGGAGTTCAGCCAGGACGTCTACCTGACCACGATCGTGACCGAGGTGGGTACCAGCCCCGCGCCGGGGCCGGAGACTCGGGTGTGGGGAGGACTTTGGCAGTCTTTGAGGTCACGCACGCTACCCTGGGCAAGGTGCGTGCTGATGTTGCCACTCCCATTCCCCCAACACACTACACACTGGTGATGGTTATCCATCCTCCAGCCAGGTGGCTCAGAACGCTTTGTGCTTCGACATCCAGCCAGAGGTGCCCGCTGAAAGCAGGGTGTCATCCAGGCCATCTATCCTGATGGCCATCGTGGAGAGGGAGGCAAGAAGGCCCTGGCGACCCCTGCGAGGTGCTCTAAGGCCCTGGGTTGTTAAAGACTTCCTCTAGTTGAGGTGAGAATGTTGAGCAGAGGCAGAGCTTGGACCGAGGGACTGTCGCAGTTTTTCTTCCAGGCTTTTGGCATCAGTTCAGAGAGAAAGGAAGTACACCGTTTCTTTCCTGAGCCTTTAAAGTTAAGGGAAGCATGTGTATGAAACTTTCTTGCTCCTTTTTCCAGTTACTTCTTCCCCACCCACCCTCACCCCAAGGTGACAGTCTGCTCATGCCCTCTAAGGAATCGTGTACTTTTTTGCTCAGCATGGGTTACCAACCTGTCAGGATCCGTGCACCTGAAGATCTGTTTGGGGTGACTTGTTGACCTGAAATGTTATAGCTAAAGCATACAACCTTAGTTCACAGGAAGCGGGGAGAACCCGAATTTTTCATTCCCCAGCCCCTCAGATTTTTGTTTTGGGTGGCTTTGTCTGTCCCCTGGTGATAGTCATTGGAGCTGGATGTACGACATGATTTTAATGGGGGAGTGTGGATGTCCTTTGTGTCTTACTCAGACACTGACTCAGCAGAACTAAGCAAGCAGGGCAGTGAGAGAGCCCTCCTTGGTGGGCACCAGGCCGCACAGCTTCCCTGCACATGGATAAGGGAAGACTAGGGAAGGCGTCCAGGAAGAGGAGGCCTCTCCACAAGTCTGGGGTGTGCAGCTCAGCAGACGCAAAGCCTGGAACAGCAAGAAACAACCTAGAGGGAGGTCAGAGTTCAGAGGGAGCGGGGTGAAGAAGGAGTCACTGGGATCTCGCCACTGTCACAGGTAGTGACATCATTCTCGTGCCCTGACATGTTGACAAAAGAGGCACTGAGTGTAGCCCACAGACAATCAAAACTTCCTGTCATCACAAATCCTGAGACCTGGGCTCAAGCAAGTCTGTCACCTTCTTGAAAGGCAGTGAGAGTTGTGCAAGCAGAGACTGTCCCTCTGGTGGCAGGCAGAGGCCACAGAGGGAAGCCATACTCCATGACACAGGAGTCCCTACAAAGTCTGCTTCTAGCTGCTCATGGAAGGGGGAAATCAGAAGAAGCGCATGGCATCTCTGCGTTTTACCCTGCCCTTAGGATTCCTTGCCTGGCTGAGGGCAGCGGCCGCGCGGATGAGTTCCCGAAGGCTGGCCGTGCCAGAGGGTCCTTGAGCTGTGTTGCTACCGATGTCAGCTTTTCCATTTTTATATTTAGCCTATTTGTTTCACTGTCTTAGCAGTTTCGTAAGAGCTGTGTGCCCTTTCACCTACTGACAGGTTGTCAGTCTTTACTGGGAGGCCAGATTAATACCTTACTTAGCCCTTTGTCTGAAGATGCTGGAATGCCTGACTTGACATTCAGGGCTGCTTATTCCTCTCAGGTAAACAGTCACTGTTGGAAGCTCTTGTATGAACATTCGGACTCCATTTTCCTAAGGCTCACTTTCTTCACGCCTGCTCAATGTCCCCAGGCCAGCCCTCTGCCCAGCAGCATGTGTAGAAGAGTTAAAAGTACACTGGCATTGAACCCCTAGTTACATTTCTCAATGGGAGACAAAAACCTCACGTCCCCTGTGTGATTTTTGCCTTCGTTGAAATGAAAGTGTGTGCCAGTGGGTGCTAAAGCTGTTGGTAGATTTACATCTTGCATCTCCCGCAGCTCCTGTCCTGATGCTGGATTCAGAGGGTGGGCACGCAGGACAATTTTTGTTGAATAGATTAATGAATAACTTAAGAAATCTTTTCTAAAGTTTGAGAACTGAAGAAGAAAAGGACAGTTTCACTTACAGAAGGGAAGCTCGAGGGTGGTTTAAAAACACTGACTGAAACATTTTAAAGGAAACGCAATCTCCCATCCCGTGGACTGGGGCTTGCCCCTGTGTGGCTATGTGACAAGGCACTGGGATTGGCAGAAAGAAGGGGACACTATTCAGGAAATGAAAGAGGTTGTCCTCTCACATTTCAGAACAGTTTGGTAGCCCACGTGCTGCTAGGCTGGCCCCTTTCCTGGCTTCTGCGTCGCCCCTGGGGTGGGGGAATCAGCCACCCCGCCTCGCTCTGCTGCTCCCGCCATGCGGGCTTCCTGACCCGCGGCTGCCGCTCCTCTAGGAACCTGGCTGACTTCTCAGCCTGCCTGGCCCACCTGCGTTTTGGTGTCTCCATAGCCCAGCCTGCAGAAAAGTGAAATTCCTTTGCGTCCATGAGCTGGGCTCTGTCCAGCTAAGGCCTGGCTGTCCTCTTTGGCCCCTTACTCCCTGCCTGTCTTTGCTTCCCAGAAGCCCCCGCCCCAGCCCTTGGCAGGACTCTGACTGATGTCCTGCTGTCCTAGAAAGCCGCTTTCCCTGGACTACCTTTTCTGTCGGCCTTATATCATAGAGAGAGAGTCTCGTGAGGTGGGAGAGCCCCTGCTGGGGTCCACAGCCCCTATCACCTGAAGGAGAGGCCGTGTGAGCGGGGAGGTGGGGCGGAGCTGACCCTGGGGAGGAGGGGCGGAGCAGCCCTGCAGCTTGCGCCGCTGTGCCCCTGCGAACTCACGGGGAGCACAGACCCTTTGCAGCTCATGGCGAGCCAGAGATGCCCCTCGCTGGGTACACGCAGTCCTAACAGGCCCGTCTGGCCACAAGGGATCAGAGTGAGCCCCTCTCTGGGCGGCTGAGAACCCCAATCCTGGGTCAAAGTCCTAACAGCTGACACAGGGACAGGGCTGAGGAAGCAAAGAAAAGCTGTTCTAGAGATCAAAGTTCAGGATTCACCTTAGCTTTGGGCAACCAAGCCCAGAGGGTACTGCAGTGTTGAAGGTTCACAGCCCTTTGTTTTTTCTGTCCACTACATTCCAAACAGCTACTGAGCCCCACTCTGCTGGGCACTGCCAGGCACTGGGGAGGTTATGGTAGCAGGTACCTCTTCTTATCGTCCTGACAGCCTTGGGGCAAGGGTTGGCCATTCATTGCAGCAGGAAGCAGAATGAAATGTGGGAAGGAATAGATGGCATCTAGTAACAGCTGGTGCCAACCAGTGTATTTGACTAGTGAAGCGGTCAGGCTGGGTACATCTCAGGGAAGAGCTTCTGCCCTATGGCACAGAACCTCTCTCTCCTCCCTTCTGGCCAGCTCACCGGTAAGAACATTTAGTACCACAAAACAACATCATCACTCTACTTCCCATAACCAAGAAGTGTCACTGATTATACACTACTTACACACTACACGCTTCTCTCTCTTTCCCTTAAACATTTTAACAACTGTGTGGAGGTATAAATGACATAAAATAATCTGCACATAACTCAAGTGCAATATGAAAAGCTTTCATGGATATGAAAGGGACATTTCTTGCCAAGAAGGATAGCAAGTCTAGGCCCCTTGCCAGAAGCTCTCCCAGCTCTCAGCTGGACCCTCACGTTCCACCCAGCTGAGCAGTCACAATGCTAGACTCACAGCCTGAATCTTAATCCCAGAGACTTAGTTCTAACACTGATACCTGTAGTCATCAACCAGCATAGCTCATCCAGTGCACCGGGTGGAGGCATCGTGAGCTGGTCTGGAGCTGCTTTAGTCACGGCTGGGGAGCCAGGAGCTCAGTGTAGGAACACGGGATTCCTTTGTAAACACAACAAGCCCAGGGTAAATAGCCTGCACTCTGTGGGCTTTTCATCCCACCCCTCCTAGGGAGGATTCCGGCCAAGCCCTGGAGCCCACTGCAGTCTGCCTGGTGGCTGACAGGTAAGGCTGGCGGGGCAGGACCTAGTTGGTGCCTGCCCCTGTTCAGTTTTGAGACCTATGGCCTTTCTTGACCCTACACACAGGTGCGCCCCCCGGTGGCTAGGAGGAAGTGTTAGCCCGTGTTTGCTTTTGGAAGGCCCAAAACCAGGCCCTGAGAACTGTCAAGAATTGTCAGTGGTGGACGGGGAGACCAGTTACACCAGGGAGTTAACACACTTGCCCAGAATAAGGGCAGGTTGGGCCAAGTGGCAGGACTAAAGCTGTGGGAGCTGGAGAAATGATCTGGGGACCTGTCCCAAGATGGACACTAGTCACCTGGTCTCCTTAGCCCAGATTTCTCTAAAAGCCTGTGTCGGGACGTGGGTTTGGTGGGCTGTCACCCCAGAACTCCCTGCAGAAGCCCCTGTGGATTTCCAGCCCAGCCCGGCTATGTTATTCCCCAACCCTCACGAGAGACCTATTGAGAAACAGCTACTGAGTCTTCACTTTTTTAAAAAAGCCTCTGTTGCTACAACGGTAGTGTGTGCCAGCTGGGAATAGATCCCTCGCTTTCAGGAGCAGCAGTAGCCACGGTCTGGCCCGTGAAGCTCTGCCCAACACCCAGCAGCCAGCACCGCCCCGCCCCCCCGCCCACCCCTTTCCCGCCAGCCCTCAGCTCTGACTCCCCGCCGCTCCCGTCCTGACTTTAGCGGCCGTGTCCGGGCTCTCTGGGCGCTGGCAGCACTGAGGCTGCAGAGGAAGCAAGGCTGCCATTGCCCGGGCATTCAGGCCTTAGTGCTCTGAGAGCCTGGCCTCCTGCTAGTCTGGACTTCCCTAGATGGAGGCCTTGGGGCCCTCTATTCCTCCCTGGGGTGGGGGCCACCCCCCTTCCCAGCCCAGGCGACCCTTATCTGCTGCAGGGATTTTCACGTCCAGCCTGAGGGCTGCCCCCACCCCTCCGAGGTGCCCGGGGGCTCCATGCACACGTTGCCCAGCAGGGCAGAGAAGCAGACTTGTTTTCCCTCTGTCACTTAGCCAGGGAGAGATGCCTTGTTCTTGGAAGCCACACACTCCCCCGCTCCTCTGCGTTACCGGGGCGCCTGCAGGCTCCGTGCAGGGCAGGCCTGCAGCCTGGCGCCAAGCAAGCAAGGGTCTGAATTCCCTGGCGGGCGGCCTTGCTTACTGCTGAGCACCAGCTCTCTGTTCTGAGAAACATTTTTCTGGGAACCACCAAGCTTCCTGTTTTGGCTTTTCTGCCGCTTGGCCCCTCGTTCGGCCGGAGCGCCCTCACAGTTGAGTTGTTCAGCTGCTTGCCCAAGCCCGCAGACCTCTTTATGGTAACTGTAGATGAAACTGCATATTGGGTGCTGGGAAACTCAAGGTGCGTAGCCTGTTCCCTGCCTCAGTCCCCGTTTTACAAATGAGGAGATTGAGGCACACTGGGAGGGAGTCTTGTCCAAGGGTGGGTAACCAGTTAACAGAACAGAGGCCAACACCCAGTTTCTTGACTCCCAGCTCAGACCTCTTGGCTGAAGTCAAGCCTAGTGTAACGCAGCATCAGGGATCCCAGCTCTGCATGTCTGGGTCCCAGGAGGACCCAGAAGTCATTGGCCCGGGGTGGGGATCCGAGCACAGCTGAAGGAACAGCTGCGGATGGTGCGTCTCAGGCCCTCTGGCCTCGGTTCCTTGCTGGACACCTTGACCCTGGGAGCCCCAGAGCCCTGCACCCAAACCACTCCTGCGCCGTCCTGGCAATGACCCGACCCCACCCGAGGGGCGCCATACCCGTCCACAGCCCTGCGCCCACCCAGGTTCTTCAGAGTGACCACGAGAGGCCTCGCCTTCTCCTGGACTGGAACGTGGGCAGAGTACTTGCTCCCTGCCTCTCCCTTCCTCAGATTGGAAGCAGAGCAGGGGAGCCCAAAGCTGTGAAAAGCCAGGCGTGGGGGGAGCCCAGTCCCGGGAAGGGGCTGCCTGCCCCGCCCCGCTGCCCACACCAGCCAGGTCCGCCTAAACAGGCTCACACACCCACGTGGTCGTGTAAACAGCGCAGGGATGCAGGATGTTCCAAATTCGTTTTCCAAGAAAGCTTGAATTTAAAACATTTTTAAAAGAAGTGAGTGAAACATCCCTTTGCTCCTCTTACAGTGGAACCTGGTGTGTGAGGACGACTGGAAGGCCCCGCTCACGACCTCCTTGTTTTTCGGGGGCGTGCTGCTGGGCTCCTTCATTTCGGGGCAGCTCTCGGACAGGTAAGGTGGGTGTCAGTCTGCTGCAGTGGCAGGGGACCCCGGCACTGAGCAAGGAGTATGCGTGTGCCTGGCGCCTGACTTCACATGGTAGTGCCCTTCCAGCCCAGGGCCTGTGTTTTAAAGGAAGGGAAACCCTTCTACAGTCCAGATGCCACTCCAAGTAAAAAGAAGCAACATCCTCCTCTCCCTGATTCTTGCCGAACAGAACAACCCGAGCTGGGTGTATACACGCCGGATCAGCTGGATCTGACCAGGGGATAGGCCGTGATTCACTTCGGCACCAGCCTGGCCGGCCCTCCCCAGGCGAGCGCGACTCTTTCGTGTCCCCGAGTGTGGGAGAGGTGGACTCCACACACGCATGTGCACACACTGTCCTCTGGACCTTCAGGCGTACCACGACAGCCGTCGCCATGTTCCGAGAGCCGCTGTTCTCTCTGTGAGGGGAGAGGGGACGTCAGTCAGTAGCCAGTAGTGGCAGGATGGGCAGGCCTGGTGTCCCAGTGCTGGCGCCCCTTTCGCCCGGCCTGCGGTTGTGGCACTTACCTCACAGCAAGCAGGAGATGGGCTGCTTCCACCCATAAGCAGGTTATTTACGGAATTCCAAGGCTGTTAACTCACGATCCATTCACGACTTAGGGAGTTCATGTGCTCTTGGAATCGTAGGCAAAATTTTAGAGGCTGTACATGAGCATTATTTGGAGAGAGGTACATAGTTTCTGTGATGTTCTCAGAGGCCTCTGCTGCCTTGTTATCTCTCTACCCCAGAGCTGCGGGGTCTGTCGGAAAAGCCCGTGGTGAGAAGAGTGATCTCCAGCAAGGTCCTTGGCCACATTGTCACCCAGTGGAGAGGAGTCCCAGCATCGGCCTAGCTGGTTAGGGTCCCTACTGGAGAAGTGCAGGATGAGGTCATCGTCCTGCATGAGAACAAAGCCATTTTATCGTGCAGCACATAGATTCAGGGCGATGCTTTGGCATGTTTCCATCTGCGGATTATTGTCCTCACCTGAGAAGTCTTTCCTCATGAGAAATACGTGCACTTCTCACTAGATTGCTTTTTTCCAGAGTATCATCCAGCAGTTTAAAAAAAGGGGGCAAATTCCTGTAGTCACCAGTAAGCATTGGGTTAAGTAGGCCGTGACCACTGACCGGTAAGTCTGGATGGGCCATAGACACTTGCCGCTTCCGGGGAAAGGCCTGTGCTTCCCCAGAGCCTTACTTGAGCAGAGTGTTACCAGCTGATCACCGATACTTATTTAACAAACACATGGTACCTGATATGTGCCAGGCACTCTGAGAAGCACTGTACAAATGAATGATAATTTAATCTTCATCACCCTGTGAGGAAAGAAGTGTTCGTATTCTCACTGTGTAGGTGGGGAAGGTGAGGCCTGGTGGAGTTCAGTGTCTTGCCCGGCGTCACAGAGGCAGCAGGGCCAGAGCTGGGATTTGGGCCCAAAGAGCCGGATCCCCTGTTTTGGGTGGGCTGCTGTTCCAGGGCCCCCGCCTTCTAGCAAGGCAGGATGGATGCATTAAACAGCTCATCAAGAGGAGCACTGGTTACCCGCAGTGGCAGTGAGTGACACAGCAAGGTGCAGATGCTAAGAGAGAGTCTGACAGAGGAGGCCGGCAGAGCTGCCCCCAGACGGGGAAGCACGTGCCAGGAGCTGGAAGATGAGGGCAAGGTCGCCAGCTCCTGGGGTGGAGAGAGGAAAGCATGCTGGGCGCAGAGAGCAGCGCGGACTTAAGCCTCGACTCAAGAAGAGGCACAGCGCATGTCAGGATGGCAAAAGCGTCACCATGACAGCGTGGGAAGCGGTGAGGCGGGCAGAGGCCCGCATGTACCAGCAGGCGGGCGCAGCCGGTGGGAGTGAGGAGCCTGCGATTCAGTCATGGAACCTTGGGGAGGGTTTTTTAAGCAGGAGTGTGATGTAATCAGGTTTGCGATTTCTGAAAGATTACTTGACAACTTTGTGAAAAGAGGATTGACAGGAAGCAAGGATTGTGGAGAGACTAATTAAGAGGCTGCCACAGTCATTGTGCAGGAAACGGTGGTGGCTCGGACTGGCCTGCAGGTGGTAGCAGCATAGCCCGGTGGTGGCAGGCAAAACCAGCCGGACGGCGCTGTGGTCTGGAAGCGGGGAGTGAGGAGAGGAAGGTTTCTGGCCTGTACCACTGGGCAGATGACAGTTCCCTTCTCTAGGCAAAGAACTCTGAAGAGGGCCGTGTTTGTAGGAGAAGAGGGTGAGTTAAGTGTGAACATACTGAGGTTGGGGCGACCGTGAGACTCCTAAGTGGAGGGGTTGGTATGCAATTGGATGTGTGGATAGGGTGCTCCATGCGAGGTCTGGGCTGGACAAGCACGTTTGGGAATCACCAGCTCACAGAACCCCCATCACAGCCTCAGACAGGGATGGCATTGCCTGGGGAGAACGAAGAAGGAGAAGCGGGGTGCCCACCCACGCGGGACAGTGGGAAATCCCCTTGCTCGGGGTGGAGTGGCAGCTGAGACCCAGAGGAGTTACTTTGAGATGAAAAACAAGGAGGGGCTACCCCAAGATCAGAGTTGAATCTCAGCACATTTTGCAGGGTCAGCTGGGTCATAGGCCAGGTGGTCTTTGAGGGCTCGCCGAAGGCCCTGACCAGCTCGGGAAAGTGGTCCGGAAATCGCCCAAGGAGACAGAAACAAAATTCATGAGTGTGTTAGGGACCACACTCGTCTCCAGAAGTGCTAGCACAATGTTATTTCCGAACTTTAAAAACATTCTGTCAGTAGACGTCTTTTCATTAGGATCATTTGAGCCCAGTAAGTGAAATAGCTGTAAGGACAGTGTCTCTGGCTGCAGCCCCTGCCGTCGGCTCCCAGCGCCACCCCTCAAGCTTGTCCACCCCCCACGGGAGGCCCAGGGGTCCGTGGGGTGGGCAGTTTCTCTTCTCATTACCTTTAAGTAAGCCGGTGCAAAGCCTAAGCCAAACAAATTACCTAAGCACAATAGATTCATTACCTTAACCTGTTGTCTAGGATACCATAGTAACTTTTTATATGGGACAAAGGTTTCACCTTTGTTCTGACACATGAATTAGGCTGAAATTCAAGAGCAATAAAATAATCCTGGGTTGTCAAAGCCATTTATATGATACCAAGTTACCTTTATGTGCATGAATTATAAGAGGCACAGCCCTGGGAAGAAATAAGATATTTCCTGGGTTTGTAGGCATGCATAGGTTTGACGTTTGTTGACATACTTTGAGTGTTTCTTGCCCCTCCCCCAGCTGCCAAGAGGCTGGTGCTATCTTGGCCGCTGTCCTGGGAGCCGCTGGGTGGGGGAGGCAGGGGTAGAGGTTACTGCGCTCTGCCCGCAGAGAGGGACTGCCCTTGGATGGCACCTGGGGGCTCCTGTACAAGCAAATGCCAGCGGGGGCAGGGGCAACACAGTCTCCTTCTAGACCAGGGTTCACCCACCTTGAAGTGCCTGACATTTTGAGCCAGGGAATTGTTTGTTGTGGGGGGCTATCCTGGGCATGTTAGGGTGTCTAGAACATCTCTGGCCTCTGCCTAGTAAATGCCAAAACAACAAACACCCAAAGAAACAAAACAACCCCATTACAGTGAGTCTAAGCACCAAACTCTTTAACGTGGCTGCACGGCCCGTGCGACGTGGCTCCTGCCCACCTCTGCAGTCCCCCGGTGGCCAGCCGACGCCAGCCACACCGGCCCCTGGTGTTTGTTGTGCCCCTGCCGGCCACCCTTGTGTGCGCCCCTATCAGCCTGAAGCATTCCCCACCCCGGCCCTGGCCTTCCTTGACCCTGCAGGCGGACTGAGAGTCCCTGGTTTACATCACACCAGTTCCTTGTGCCTTTCCTTTAGAGCACCCATCAGAAATTGGGGTGTGATTAGTGTGGGTCTCCCCGCTGTACTGTGAATGTCATTGAGAGTTTGGTAGCCGACCGCCCCTTATCAGCAGGTTCTTTTCTTTTGGACCTCACTTCAGTGTCCCATCATCAGGGAGACCTTCCCTGAACACCCTCGCCACTACCCCAGTCGGGGGTGGGGTTCTTTGTCATGTCCCTGTGGGCCTGGGCGCTGACCTTCAGTGCCCTTGCCCTCACGTGTACCTGAGCGTTCAGTAAGTGGGCTGTTTGATTAAAATGTGTTTGATCCCTGTCTGTCTCACCACCGATAGACTGTAGCTCCTTGAGGGCATAAACAGCGTCTTGTTTTATTCAGACTTATCCCCAGTGCCTAGTATGTAATAGATGTTCAAATGAACATTCATTGAATGAAAATGGGTGTCAGCTGGCCTGGCCAGACTCAAGCCGAATCTGATGGGCTGGATGAACTAGTCTGGCTTGTTCTTCCCCATTTGTGGCACTGTCTTTTTTCTTCTTTTTTTTTTAAAGATTTTATTTATTTATTTTAGACAGAGGGGAAGGGAGGGGAAAAGATAGGGAGAAAAACATCAGTGTGTGGTTGCCTCTCACGCACCCCCTATTGGGGACCTGGCCTGCAACCCTAGCATGCGCCCTGCCCTGGGAACCGAACTGGCAACCCTTTGGTGCACAGGCCAGCGCTCAATCCAGGGAGCCACACCAGCCAGGGCTGTTGGCACTGTCTTCACAACAAAAAATAACAACAACAACAAAAACCCTCTAAAAAAGACCTAAAACTTAAAAAAAATTTAAATTGAAAACAGATACAGAAAACCACATAGAACAATAATGTGGCTTGATGAATTATTCCAGGGGAATAACCTTGTTTCTTCCACCAAATTAAGAAATAGACCTTTGCTGGCCACCACGAAGCCCTGTCCACATGTCCTCCCCCCGCCACGTAACCGCTAGCCTGACTTTCATAGCAATCACTTCCTTGTGGGTTTTTAGCCTGCTTTAAGCTAGGGACTCTCCTGCCTTCCCTTCCTCTGCCTCCCAGTTGATTTTTGAAGAACACTGGGCTGGTCCACCTCTGGAAGTCCCCAGGCTGGACTCAGCAGTGCAGTTCAGTAGATTCCTCTTTTCTCTGTATTTCTTACACATTGCCGGCTAGATCTAGAGACTTGATCAGTCAGGCTCAGTCCTTTTGGCAGGACTGTAGGAGTAACGCAGTGTTCGATTGTCTCTCTATGGTGTGATCAGTCATTAGAATAGAATGCCCATATCTGCTCATTGATTGAAGGTTGTAAAATGGGGATGTTCTGATTTGATCACTTCTTCTTCATTTAATAGTTGGAGTACTTTTATAAAATGACCCTTCCCCTCATTTATGATTGGTTATTCACGTAGTTTACACAGGAAAGTCAGGATAAATGTTTCTTTCCCTTTATTTACCAGTTTTCATGTATCATGAATTGTTTCTCCATCACTCTCCAAAGTAAACCAGTTCTTTTAAAAAAAAATGCATTATAAATATATGGATTTCAGCAGAATAAGTGTGTTGCCATCCTTTGCAATCACCAGCATAACTGTGGCACTGCCCTCGGGCCACCGTCGTGCCCGGGCCCCATACTGGTCCTGAGAAGGATGGAGGGGGTGGATACCATCGCAGGAACCCGGAGACTGGGGCTGTCTCCCTGACTCCTGGTCCCAGATGCCCCGCCCCACCCTGGACAGTCCCTGGGGAAGCCCCGCGGGGTGGAGCCCGTTCCTGCCCCCTTCTCCCAGCCAGTTCTGTCACTCCCCTTTCCTTCCCAGGTTCGGTCGGAAGAACGTGCTGTTTGTGACCATGGGCATGCAGACGGGCTTCAGCTTCCTGCAGATCTTCTCCAAGAACTTCGAGATGTTTTCCGTGCTGTTTATCCTCGTAGGCATGGGCCAGATCTCCAACTACGTGGCCGCGTTTGTCCTGGGTATGGCCACCAGGTTGGAGCTGAGTACTTGACCCTGCGTTTGACCAGCGTCTCACCACCCACTTCCTGGAGACAGCTGTGCTGCCCCTCAGGAGGGAGTGGCGTCTAGCAACACCGGCCAGGGCTTCTTGGAGAACCCAGTTTGTGGGCAGAGAAACTGAGTCCGCCAGTTACCCAGCCTTGGGTCCCCAGCAGCACAGCAGCCTAACTGCTGCATTCCAGTTCTTTCCTGGCCTCTGAGCTGTGGCACTTTGGTCTCATTAGGACTTGATGGCCATTTTACTAGAACTCACCCAAGGTTCTCCATCAGAAAAGGGCCTGTGACTGCCCGGGGGAGGGGGAGGCGTGCAGGAGGAGCAAGGGCCGAGGAGGAAAACACTGCGCAGACACTGTGTCCCTTCTGCAAGACCCCGGGGACCAGTGAAGTTCACTGGCAAGAACGAATCGATGGGAGTGGGCTTTACGCGTGTAGCCTCTGGGCTTTAACTCTGCGCTCAGGCTGCCAGGCTCTCAGCTGTTCTCATGGGAAAACGCTTGGTCTTACTGTTTGCAAGGTTCTAACTCCAGCTTATTGGCCTTTGGGTTCCTTGGGTTTTACTTTTGAAAGGATTATTTCTTTCTCTTCACATTTAACAGAATGTTTTTTCCTTCAAGGATGGCAGTAGTCAGCATTGTGCTGCCTTGGTAAAGACTTCCCCTTTGATGAATTCTTCCTCATGTGAGGATTAAATTTTGAGGCCTAATGAGGCATTTTTAGCATATAGCTTCAGGAAGTGATGACATGTTCATAAGCAAAATGTCACTGAGAGGCCACAGTGAGGCACCGCAAGCAGATGGTCACACTGGTCTGGGTTCCATATCCCGCCCCTCCCAACGGCTTAGAAACTTAGAGAAAATTCTGGCTGCTTTCTTTTCTTTATATAAGAGAAGATTATTGAGGAAAGAACCTAAATTAAATACTAACGTGACACCTCCCTTGTTTTGAACAGGCACAGAAATTCTTGGCAAGTCAGTGCGTATCATATTCTCTACGTTAGGAGTGTGCATATTTTATGCCTTTGGCTACATGCTGCTGCCACTGTTTGCTTACTTCATCAGAGACTGGCGGCTGCTGCTGCTGGCGCTGACGGTGCCGGGGGTGCTGTGCGCGGTGCTGTGGTGGTGAGTGTGGCCCTGTGCCGGGGGGCGACCACCAGCAGGACAGCTCTGTCGGCCTTCACTAGGGGGCAGCAGCAACCCACAAATCCCTATTTGGGCTCTCAGAGACGGGAAATGTAAATTATTTATGTTGTTTCAGAATGTTTTCTCCACACTCAGAAAAGCCAAAGACAAAACAAAATCCCAAGACATCAACAGACTTGAGTTCGGCCCTGTGCTGGGCTGACAAGAGTCCAGGGGGAGGAAGAAGCAGTAGCTGCGTGATGAGGGGGTCCTTCGTGGCCGCCAGGAAGTTAATCAGATCGCAGGACGAGGCAGCCACAGCCCCGCTGCTGGCTGTGTGCTGCCACCAGGGCTTCCTGGCACAGGCACTGAGGGGAGAGGAAGAGCAATGGAAGCGAGAGTACCCGGGGTGGCTACACAGGGAAGCCAGGCTCCATCCGAGCCTCTGACACAGAGGCGCTGGATAGGCAGAAGGAAGCCATTCCTTACCAGGGAGGGACCGCGGCAGAGGGGCCGAGGGGGGAGTGGCCCGGTCGGCGGGGTGGTGGGGAATGCGTCAGAGCGCGGTGTGGGCCCTGGTCGTGACTGAAGGGCAGGGGCTCCCTGGTGAGGTAGGAGATAAGCTCCACATAGTCCCCAAAGCACCCAAGTGCCTTGTGAACATAAATAGAGAGTCTGACAAGTCAGTTGGATGAATCTGGTGGGAATGAGGGAAAACTGGAGGCTAAGAAGCCAGTGCGGAGACTTCTGTGGATGCCAGGGACAGGCAGGGAGTGCAGGCAGGCAAGGGCCTGAGCTGGGAGGCCCCACAGCCAGAGCCAGGCTTCAGGGCCCATCTTGTCTGGTCTCCTTAGTGTCCAGCAGGTGGCACCACTACTCCTCAGAGACAGAGGTGGCCAGGCTGGGCTGCATCCCGTCAGGCTGAGCAG
Source organism: Pteronotus mesoamericanus (assembly GCF_021234165.1). Classification (NCBI taxonomy): domain Eukaryota; kingdom Metazoa; phylum Chordata; class Mammalia; order Chiroptera; family Mormoopidae; genus Pteronotus; species Pteronotus mesoamericanus. The sequence goes on along the minus strand of NW_026555084.1, from coordinate 28,887,031 downwards.
GCGCCTCCGGATTCTGTGCACCCCCGTGTACTCAGAAGCTCACCCTTTGGGTCGTTACTGAGTGTGGCAGGGAGCATCTTGTTGCTTCTGGCTGGGAAACACCAGATCTTCCCCAGACGTAGCTCTGGTTCTGAGCCCCCGTCTCCCACCTCCACTTGGGCCACGCCTGCTCTGTTGGGCAGGAATGCCTCAGTGAGCTTGCTCCTTGTACTTCAGGTTCATCCCTGAGTCCCCCCGATGGCTCATCTCTCAGGGACGATTTCAAGAGGCCGAGGTGATCCTCCACAGGGCGGCCAGAATCAACGGGATCGTGGCACCCACCACCATCTTTGAACCGAGTGAGGTAAACACTGCCGGGAGCGGGGAGGCGGGGGGGGGGTCTCGGTGACCGTGGTCTGAGGGCAGCACTACAAAGGCCGGAAGCCCTCCCTTCACAGGGGCCCAGCCGCCGCTGCCCCAGGCAGGCCCTGTGACATCCCAGAAGCCGAGAAGGAGTTGCCAGCTGCCTAAATCTCTTCACCTTTCCTGTGCATTTTAGGTTTTCATACTTCTGCACTTCTTTTCCAGGCAATCACAGAGTCTTACCATTACTTTTAATAATAAGCACTCTTTATGAGTAATAGTCCTTCCACAAAGTTGGCACTTTGGGAAATTGTTGTTTCTCATACCTAAGGTAGCTTCTCATCGTAAAAAGATAATGCAGTACATAAAATATGGAGCAAACCCAGGTTTGGAGTTAGAAGTGTCCGTCTCCTCCCGCCCAGCTGTGGTTAGTTGTTGCACGATCGCGGAGCCAGGCCTCTTTGCTGTCCGACCCTTTGCCCTCCCCACCCCTCCCTGCGAACCCTGTTCTCACGCCATGAGTAACCTCCAGGCCGCCTGCTGCCTGGGCCCTGCTTCCCCTATTGTCTCCCACCCTCTCTGCGCAGGCAGCGCTCTCCAGTCTCGTGACAGTGGGAAGAGGTCAGACGCCGTGACTGCTGGCTGATACGGCTCTGCAGTGTGTGTCTGGTCTGGCAGGAAGACAGGACTGGCTGCGAGCACAGCCACCAGCAGTCCTGCTGGAGTGTGCGCAAAAGGCATGTTAGAGACACGCGAGACTCCAGATGCCGACCTGGGGCTTGGGAAAAGAGGGGCTAGTTACACGTAGCAGGGAAGCCACTGGCCACCTCCAGGCCCTCCCGCCTCGCAGCGAGGTGGCGTTGGAGCAGCCACCTCCCGGCCTGGATGGGAAAGGGCTCCGAGGCGCAAGGGCCTGGGCAGGAGAGGATGGCAGAGAGGGCTCTTAAGTGAGGTAGCTTTGGTGGCCTTTCAGCGAAGGGTCAGTCTGGGTGAGCACGTAAGTCCCACTGGCACCCTTGAGGAAATGAGGCTATTTCAAGGGATCCATTAAGTCTAAAGCTGACCTTTCGTTGAACTGCTAACTCGGGAAAAACAAGCTCCAAAGCTGGGTTTGCTTAAGAAAGAAACATCAGTGTGTTTAGACGTGCGGTTTATTAATGTCCTTGGCTGTGCTGAATTTCATAGGAAGTTACTCCGGGTGAAGCTGAGGTCAATTTTCCTGTTTTTCTATCTGAGATGTTTTTGCTTTTGGAAGCAGACCAGTAGCTACATGGTATGAAGACTGAGAACATTAATTATTTTATTATAGCAGATCAATATACTCCATAGGTGGTGCCTGTCTCTGACCCAGAGGGCAGGGATCCAGCCGCGGGAAGGGACTCTCAAGGCCTCCCTGGAACGCGGCCGCTGTTGGGTGCTGCCTGACGGAGCTGTCAGCTTGGGCCTCACCTTGGCTGTGTCCCCTGAGCGGACTGGTCACCTGTTTTTCCTCCTCACCCTTGATCACTAATTTGTTACTGACAAGGCCAGGGGAAGCCTTCCGCTGCCCGAGATTCAGATACTTACTCTTCTTTTCAAGAAAGAAACAAAACACTCCCCAACTCAGAGGTGCAGAAAGCTAAGCTGCCAGGGTTTTGGGTATGTCATTGGATCTCTGAGTCTCCAACCTTCTCCCTCCTGCAGCTACAAGACCTAAGTTCCAAGAAGCAGCATTCGCACAGCATCCTGGATCTGCTGCGAACCCGGAACATCCGGATGGTCACCATCATGTCCATAATCCTGTGGTGCGTAAGTGAGGCCTTCCACGCAAAGCCTCTGGCAGTGGCTGGCATGCCTCTCGTCGGCAGGTGTGTCTTAGACCAAAACTAAAAGCCTGTGTCATCAGCAAGTGAAAGGATGTGACTTGCCATCAAAGGGGCGGCATGACACAAATTCTGGATAGAATTTCAGGGAAGCAGAATGAAAACTGCGGCGGGGGCTTTGGGGCGGCGGGGGGGGGGGGGGAGATATGGGACCGTTGGGGATCCTTCCGGGTCCTGAGGCGGACCCTTGCTCACTCTGGGTCCTTGCTGAGCCAGACCTGTCCTGTGTGCCTCGGACAGTGGCTGAGGAAGACAGGCGAGGCCTCCAAGAAGGCTCTAAGACACCATGTTATTTCAGTTACAGAGGCTGCCAGGTGCTGTCTGGGAATGTATGTGGAAGCAGGGTCCCTCCTTCTGGGGTGTCTGGAGATTGTCCTGGAAGCGGGGCCATGGCCTGGATGTCCTTGTCAAGCTCCTTCTAACAAGCGAGGCATTTCACCAAGTGTGTCAGAAAGGGAGCTGAGGTGGCAGAGAGGGAACACAGCCAAGCATTGGGAGAGCGTTTGCTCAGCAGCCAGAATCCTTGGGATTAGAGGCCACTACCTGATCCCTCTCTGCGAGGAAGGCAGACCTCACTCCAGAGTCCATTTTACTAGTCAACCAGTCTTTGGGCAGCCAGCCATCTGGCCCCTGGGGACGGTGAGTCACCTATTTCCAAGGAACGGCCCAGGATCCCACAGGGCAGTGCCCCACCCAGGAGCAGCGTTCAGCCCACACCAGCCTCACCAGTCCCCGCTCTGCGGCTGCCCACACGCTCCCTGGGCTCTGATTCTCAGGGACTCCTGCACGTGCCCTTCCCCCTGACCGTACAGCTCTGGTTCCGGCCTGCAGATGAATCCAGCGTAACCCGTAAAGGTCCAGTCTGCCAGAGAGAATGCCCACTGGGCACAGGGACCAGGCCGGGGACCCCGGGGTGGAGCACGCGGATGAGAGACCAGGCAGCCCTGCCATGGGGCGCCTCCCTTCTCCCCTGAAGGCTGGCGGTGCTGGCGGCTGCTGCCTCTGGCCAGCCTCCCCCAGGCTGGGGGCCCCGGAGGGCCAGCCCTGGCTCTTTCTCCAAGGGTTTTACCGCATGATTGTTCCTTGTTTGATCCTATCCCTCCAATCCTATCCCCCCACCCCACTTGCTGTCTGTTTCCTGACTCACCCCCCAGCTCCTCTGCGGCGGCTGGGTTTGGGGATGTCTGGAGAGTCCGGAAGTGGGTCTCGTGAGAGCTTCAGCTTAGGATTTCTAGAGCCGATAGGCAGGTTGGAGTTGGATTTTGTTGTTGTTTGTTTTGTACTTTCCCAACAAAGTGCCTCTGTCTGACTTGTGTGTCTTTTGCTGTTTGGAATGCTCTGAAAGCGCCCTGGCCCCGGGGTTTACACTGGGCTGGGGGAGTGATCTTTTGTTCTAAGAAGTAAGACTCGGTTCAATCTGCTGCCCTCACGAAGGATCGTTTTGAATTTCCTGCGATGATTGTATCTGAAAAGTTGCCCCAGTTGGGAGGTACCCAGGGGGACGCGGCTCCTCCAGCTTCTGCACTCTGTTTCAGGATGACCATATCGGTGGGCTATTTCGGGCTCTCCCTGGACACACCGAACTTGCACGGTGACGTCTATGTGAACTGCTTCCTGTCGGCAGTGGTGGAAGTCCCGGCGTATGTGCTGGCCTGGCTGCTGCTGCAGCACCTGCCGCGGCGCTACTCCATGGCCACTGCCCTCTTCCTGGGCGGCAGCGTGCTCCTCTTCGTGCAGCTCGTACCCCAAGGTAGGCCCGCGCACGCCCGCGGTCTTCGCTCTGTCACTCAGCCTCCAGCAGGCTGACTCCCCCCGTCCATGAAAGGAATAAGATCATGCCATCATCGCTCACCTGGATATCTTCATTTCTGCCAAAAAATCAAGAGAAACTGTGTCCTGAGACCATACAGCCCCCCTGGCCTGGGCTGGGTGGAGGCGGGCAGAGCAGCCAGATGGGGCTGGTGATTAGTTTTGCTGTTTACCCAAGTTAACGTGGGCATATTTGTTTTTCTCTGCAGGGTGAGGGGGAACAAAGACAGCCATCCCCATTACTTATTAACCTGGCCCTTAATCACTCATTTATCCAGTGAGGAGCCAGGGAATGCGCAGCCGGGCACTGTGCCAGGGGCGCAGGCGTGAAAAGTCCTGCGGGGCCCGGGGCCCTCCTGCAGCTCCCACGCTGGCCGAGGACACGGGCAACAAACGAGTAACTCGAGGCTTCATGTAGTGCAGAATGTGTTACTTTTATAACAACAAGGACTGTGGAGGGCGGTCCCGGACAGTGTCCGCAGAGAAGGCTGGGGAGTGGAAACGTGGATGAACAATGGAGAACGCTGCGGAGAAGTCTAGCCGCAGAGCCCTGCAGGCTGAGGAGACAGCAAAGGCAGCCCCCCTGAGGAGGCAGCGAGCCTGGCACGTTCCAAGACAGAGAAAGAGCTGGGAAGAGATGAAGAGTGGGGAGAAAGGAGGGCCGGTCACAGAGTGGGTTGCCTAGGCCGTTCACAGGATTCGATTCTTAGAACTGCCTCGGTATCCCGCAGGCGAGGGAGCAAGCCCTTCTGACTCTCTATGGAACAGTTCATGGACTCCCTATGGCACCTAGAGTTGCCCCTGTCCTCATGCCTTCGGTGGCCTCTGAGGATCATTTGTGGGTCCCCGAGGCTGGCAACACAGCCCAGGAACAGCCCCGCTGGGGCATGGCAGGGGACCCCAGGCCTGTGTACAGTTCACGCCTGCGCTCAGGGCGACCCATAGGCACCTCCCAGCCAGCAGGATAGATCGTTTCCAGGGGTCTGCGGGTCTGTGACTTGTCAGGTCTCAGCAGAGTGAAAGTGTGAAACAAGTGAGAATTGAGTCCCCCATTCGGACACAAGCCACCGGCTAAGCTACAGTGCCTGCCGCATGAGGCCCCTGCTAGAGGCGTGTGGTGACTTCTGGCCTGGGAGGCAGGTTTGCTGGGGCCTGAGGGGCTCACTCGGTGGTCTTCAGGCGGAGAGGAAGCTCATGTCCTCACAGCTGCAGGTCCCGGCCTCCTCTCAGGAGTAACCACCTGGAGGGACGTCTTGGCTGTAGCCCCTAACCCACAATAGGAAGTTAGAGAAACCGCCCGCCCCAGAAATCGCAGCTGTCATTGCAGCGTGCCTTGGGTTGGTGCCTTCTCCTACTTTCTTCCCTTTGCCTCCCCAGACTTGAATTATTTGTCAACCATCCTGGTGATGGTGGGCAAGTTTGGAATCACTGCAGCCTTCTCCATGGTCTACGTGTACACAGCCGAGCTGTACCCCACTGTGGTCAGAAACATGGGCGTGGGAGTCAGCTCCACGGCGTCCCGCCTGGGCAGCATCCTGTCTCCCTACTTCATTTACCTCGGTACGTCCCCGGGGCGAGGGCACGGGGGCGGGATGGGGTGGAAGCACTGACGGGCTTTACTCTGGGCTGGAAATGGCTTGGTAACAGGACAACAGGCACGTGCGGCAGATGGGATCCAGCTGATACTGGACCTGTGCCTGGGGAAGGTTCTTGTCTAGGTGCAGGGGCTGCAGGGCAGGCACTCGCTTGTGCGTGGAAAACAACCCATAGACTAGCTAGGAGCTGATGAGAGAAGTAGGGAGTTTTGCTCCTGGTTTAGCCGCCCCAGGCCCTCCCTCGGAGGGTAGGATTCCCCTGTCCTGAGAGGCTCCAGCGCGGCTTAGGGAGCCCGTGCACTCCGCTGGAGAATTCTCTTCTTGGAATCAGAGTTTAAAAGGAACAGGAAGAGGGAAAGAGGCCCATTCAAGGTTCCTGATGAACTGAGACTTCTTGTGACTTGGAGCGTGTGACACAATGGTTCAGTCCTGTGTGGTGATGTGCCTTGTGCCATTTTCTGTAGCAGGGCACCGTTTCCTCTTCCTCAGAGTTCTTTTCTCCTGGCAGCTGCCGCTCCCCGCCCACCCCTCCCTGGCACATCTCTGGGGAGGGGTGCGCGCACCCTGAGAGTACCCAGCGTGCTTGGCGAACATCCTCCATCCATCTGACAAGCAGAAACATCTTGTTTGGCCTCTAGGCAAATCGAATGGGTTGAAACACACCTGGAAAGGTTGGGGAGCTATTTCTGTCCCTGGACGACTATCTGAAGTTCTTTGGAAGCCCAGCATTGGGAAATAGGAATAGTAATCATCATGGCTCCGCGCCCCTCGCCTGCCCCGTGAGGCACTGCTGGACCTCTGGGCGTGCCGGTGCCAACCCTGGTGCTGAGACCTGCTTAGGTGCCAGATTCCGGTTTGGCAGCTCAGACTGTGGGACATGCTGAGGCTGAGAGGGCAGATGCGCAAAGGGCTAGAGAGAGACCGGGCCTAACCACACCCCTGGCTTCGGGCTGTGTCTGCTTCACCCTAGGTGCCTACGACCGCTTCCTGCCCTACATTCTCATGGGCAGCCTGACCATCCTGACAGCCATCCTCACGCTGTTCCTCCCGGAGAGCTTCGGCACCCCGCTGCCAGACACCATTGACCAGATGCTAAGGGTCAAGGGGTAAGGAGGCTCGCTCTGCACCACGTTGATGCTCTGGGCCTGGGCCTGGCAGAGAGTCCGCCACAGACCTCCGAAGTGCCGTGGACTGGTTTAGCCGTCAGAGGTTTAGAAATGGCAAGGAGACTGCACTCTGCGCCCTGTGGTCTGACCCGGACCACCACGTCCCCGCATGCAGGCCCACAGCCGCGGCAGCTCCGGGACAGCGCAGAGGCCGGGAGAAGCCTTGGGGGTCTGCTGTCCGATTTTTTTCCCCTTTAGCGAGATGTCCTCAGGTCTAGGTTTGGTTTGTTTTGAGACTGGAGGATATCTCTTTAAGGTTTGTTACTAACATTTGTTTTGCTTGTTTTAATAGAATAAAATACAGGCAAACCCCAAGCCACACAAGGATATTAAAAGATGGTGAAGAAAGCCCGACAGTCCTTAAAAGCACAGCCTTCTAACACCCTCCAGGGAGTGAGACAGTGAAGAGGAAAGACTGCGTCCCATCAGAAATGGTTTGTGTCGATGCGGAGTCCTTCAGTGACAAAGGCCTTTGCTGTTCATTCTGTTGACCCTGTGTCTGACTTGCTCGCAGATGGGCACCTGGACTTGGAGGCTGCGTGTGGCCTCCAGCGACGCGTGGCTGTCAACAGAGAACTTCAGAGAAGTCCTAATACAGTGACGGACAGGCCATTTCCTAAGCAGTTAACTAGAACCAGTGGGATTTGGAAGAATATGAGAGGCATCTGCTAAATTTACATTTTAATTTCAGACTTCCTGAAAAAGGACCCCCCATAAAAATGGAGGTCTAAATCCCACGCCCACTCCCGAAATCTTTCCCTCTAAAGGTTCGCTTTAGAGGAAAAGAAATCATTTCACAGGGAGTTTGAGTTCTCACACTTTCTCAATTACAAAGGTTATTCACTGGGAGTTGCTGCCCTAACGCGGAAGCGCCCAGGTCTGGGGAAACCTGCTGATGCCTCACAGGCACAGAACACAGGCCGGCGCGTTGGCTTGTGAGCCCTTGGACCACTCAGTGGGACTACTCGGTAGACTTGTTTACATCTGATCAAAGCACTGGGCTTGTCCAGGCCCGTAACAGATCCATCACGAACCTACTGTTCTCGTTTTTCTGTCGGGTGAATCAAAGCTCCTAGCCATCACAGTTTCGATGCATGGTTTGAAGGAAGTGCATCAGTAAGAAAGAGAGAGACAAGCAAAGTTGTCTCTTCTCTCAAAACTATAATGTAGAGTTGGTTTGTGCATTGTCTGTTTGTTGTTTATTTGGGTTTTTTTTTTCTCCTTAAATTATTTACCCTTCAGAATAGTCTTACAGAAGACTGGTTCCTTAGTCTCCTGGTTTGTGTCTTGTCTTGTCAGCCCCGAATCACCCTGGTAATGGTGTGCAGCTGCCACCTGCGCAAGGCCTTAGCACTTTTAGCCACCAGCACTTCTCAGATCCCCAAAACTGATGTCCTTGTGTGGTTTCCTCGTGTGATACCTAATCATGGGAAAAAATTACAAAGAAGAAAATTCAGTCACGTTCAGTTGTTCAGAGTTGCTCGCTTCAGTCATGTGCCATTGGGAGACGTTTGTGTTCGGTGTACCCGGCTCCCCTTTTCTGACGGTCGCCGTGGTTACCATGGTACTCCTGCCGCATATCCTTCACCTGGTTGAAACCCACATGTTTGGGAAAGCTACTGAAGTGCCTTGGGAAATGAACATGTTTTAATAAATAAAATGATTTTTTTTTAAATAATAGCAACTGCCCACAACTTTTTTTCCCCACAATTTGGTGACCCATGCCACACTGTCACCTGAATTTTCTCTGTGTCACCTTGGGCTAATTCTGGCAGTGGTTTGGGATTAGCCGCTGAGGCCAAGAGTAATCCCTGCGTGCTAGAAGCCTTCCTCTGTCCACGGGCTGAGCCAGCCCTCTCACGCGCGCCTCAGCCTGGGCTCCCCCGGGAGCAGAGCCTGGGACCAGCGCTCTGTGCAGCGACTTGGGAACAAGATTCTGGGGAGCGGGAGTAAAGGCCGGGGACAGGAAACGGGGAAGGAGCGAGACCCAGCACTGGGATGCATTCCTGGCTGCAGCCAGCCAGGATGCCTGAAGAGCCTGAGGAAGTCTACTCAAAACCACGTGCATGTAGATAAAAAGGGGAAGCATTTCTACACGGGCGCCCCTCCCCCACCCATCACAGGCATCCCCGCAGGTGTCAGCTCCCTGAGTGCCCGGGTTGCACGTGCCTAAGTCCCGCACAGGTTCCGTCCCCTGGGTAGAAAGCAAGAGGTGAGACCGCAGGCCGAGCTGAGGCCCTGTCAGGCCACGTACGGTGGTCAGAGCTGCCGTGAACGGGTCTGCAGCAGTGGCCGGAGCGAGTGGTGGGGCTGGGAGGGTTGGGATTGGCTTTGGGGCTCGCGCACCTGCACACAGTGTCACAGGGCAATTTGAGCTGGAATGAGTTGGCAGATCTGCGCAAAAAGCGCCAATGTTGGGCAGAGCTCAGACGGCACGATGCGTAACAACAAGCAGCATCACCCTCGGGGGAGGACGGGTGCTGGTCCTCCCTAACCCTGGGCTTCTCCACTCTCAGTCCCGGGCTGTGCTGGCCTCCTGTTCACTGACTCCACAGCGGCCCCGCCTGCCGTTTCTCCTGTTGCAGGAATGGTTTCTGATTCTCAGTGTCACCGATTCCGGTTAGTTGTGGCCTTCTGGGATCAAAAGTCATACTTACCTGAATGCTTAGAGCTCTTATTAAGGGAATGACAGCCCCAGGCTGAGCCAAGTATCTGGAAAAGCAAGACCTCTGCCCCGGCCTCCTGGACTCGTGTGGCTTGTTTCCATCCAAGCCATGACTTCAGGATGACTGACCAGGGCTCTCCCCTCAGGCAGAGAGGCGTGCGTAGCCTGGAGTCACGGGAATGGTGGGTGAGCAGTGAGGGGCGCAGTTAATACCTGTAAGAATTAGAAGCCAGGGCACCCACAGAAATACCAAGGATAAAACAAGGTAGAGGAACAATTCAGATTAAAAACAACAAAAAATGTTCCACCACAGATCAAAGTGAAAAGGGTTCACCTCATCATCTCTTCCCCTGCTTCGGAGCTAGCTCCTGCCTCCATCAGAGTTCTCTGAACACTCCCATAAATTCCGGAAGAGCTGATGTTCGCCAAAGAGGGTTATTCTGCCCACCACCTAGTCTAAGTGATGTGACTGAGTTGGGCAGAGGGCCCTGTGTTCTCGGGTAGTAAGCACAACTACCTTTCCCTGGGAGTTTTATGTAATTCATTTTCCTAAAGGGCTTTTATGCTGATACGAAGAGGCTTGATGCAATACAGAGACAACATTTCTATTGCTATAGAAAAAACACTTTGGAAAACACACCTATTTTCTCATTTAATCTCCATAAAAATTGAGTGAGATTGATAGAGGCGGCCCAGGATGACCAAATCCTAGGTTTCTCAGCAGAAATCCCACCTTCCTGGAGTCTCGGGCAGACCCGCCCCAGAAGGTCTCACCTTGGGGAGAAGGGGCCTGATCTAAAGGACAGTTGTGCAGGAAGCTGCCAGGGACATTGGAACATCACGCCTCCGTCAGGCCAGCCAGAGGGCAGCAGCCAGGCACCTGACTGACACTTTTCCCCCGAAGTCTCACATGAGAAGCTCTCCATGGCCATGTGGATAATGTGGAGATACACAGAGCACACCGTAGAGCCGGCTACATGCATGCAGTGGTATCAGGGTTGGCAAATATCTAATAAGGGGTTCATATTAAAAATAGATAAAGAATTCCTACAATTCAACAATAAAAGAAATTTAAAAGGAGCCAAAGACTTGAGTAGACGTTTCTCCAAAAAGATACACAAGCACATGAAAAGATATGTTAATCATTAGGAAAATGCAAAGTCAAAACCACAATAAGATACCACTTCATACCGATTAAGGTGGCTATTATTAAATATATATACACACACATATTTAAAACAAATAACATTCATTAGCCAGAATGTGGGGAAATTGGTTCCCTCATGCATTGTTCGTGGGAATGTAAAATGGTACAATGGCTATGGAAAACACTATGGCATTGTCTCAAAAAAAAAATCAAACAGAACTACCATATGATCCAGCAATTCCACTTCTAGGTATGTACTCGACAAACCGAAAGCAGGGACTCAAGCATACTTGAACACCTACGTTCATAGCATTATTTACAACAGACTAAAGGTGGAAACAGCCCAATCAGTGGGTGAGTAGATAAAGAAACTGGTATATAAAAAAGGAATGAAATTCTGATACATGCCCCAACATGGATGAACCTTAAAAACATGCTAACGGAAGCCAGACACAAAAGGGAAAATACTGTGTGCTTCCATTCATATGAGGTACAAATTAATAGAAATAGAAAGTAGAATAATGGTTTTCAGGGGCTGAGGGGAAGAAGTAACGGGAGTTAGTGTTTAATGGGTTCTGAGTTTCAGTCTGAGATGACGCAAAAGCTCTAGAGATGGACAGCAGTACTGGCTGCACAGCAACTTGAATGTACTTCATGCCGCTGAAATATACACCTGAAATGGTTACAATGGTGAACTTTATATATAGTTTACCACAACAATTAATTTTTAAAAGGAATTGTTCATGTACTTGATAAGGGCAATAAACAAGTATTCTTAAATGTTAAATTCACATTTTTATACACCAATAATAAACTATCAGAGAAACTGAGAAAACAATCCCATTTACTATTGCAACAAAAACAACAACAATGATACCTAGGACTAAATCTAACCAAGGAGGGAAAAGACCTGCCCTCAGAAAACTATAGTACACTAAAGAAAGAAAGTGAGGAAGATACAAATAAGTGGAAATGTATACTACGTTCATGGATAGGAAGAATTAGCATCATTAAAATGTCCATACTACACAAAGCATTCTATAGATTCAACGCAATTCCTATTAAAATACCAATGGCATATTTCACAGATATAAAACAAATATTCCAAAAATCTATGCAGAACCAAAAAAGGCCCCAAATAACCTCAGCAATCTTGAGAAAGAAGAGCAAAGTTGGAGAATCACAATACCTGATATCAAAATTCAATCAATAAGGTACCTATGAATCCTTTTTGAAATAAATTATTTAAAAATGAAATCCAGTCCATTAATAAGTGAATCATTTGCAACTCATAACAAAGAGCTAATTTACCAAAGTTGAAAAGATCTCCTACAAATAAGAAAAAATCAACAATGCCAAGAGATAATAAACAATACACAGATGACTTTTGAACATAGGAAAGAATTCTGTACCTCCCTCCTGAGAAATACACATCAAAACTATGTTGAGATAATCATTTTCACCTATCCATTCACTCTCCTCTCTGTATAAATGCAAAGGAAAATGTATCATACTATTTTTCTAATATTAATGGTAATTTTTAGGTGGTAAGATTTGGGGGCGTTTTTAAAGCATATTTTGTTATACTTTCTATAGTGCTTGTATTCCTTATAATAAGCGTACATAAGTTTTGTGATGGTTTTTAATTAAAAAATAAAAATGGGAATAAATATGCAAGATAAGGACAAAGATGAATTATTTTCTTCCATGCACTTTCCAGCATTTTTAAAAACTCCTCTAATCTCTTCCCAAACTTTCACGTATTTTTAACATAGTTCATTCAGCTCCTGACATAACACACTACCAGGTTCATATTTCTCCTTGACACCCTTGCCTTCATCCACACACTGCACTCCTTTGTCTATGATTATCCCAGTGCTACCCATGTTCAAAGTTTACCTCAAGTACATGCTCTTCCTGGGAGGTACTATGGTCTATCGGCGAAGTGCCCACACTAGAAGCAGATACGTGGTCCATGTGGTCCCAAATAGGTTTCTCTGACTAGCTCAGTAAGTTTGGGAAAATTGCTTCATCGCTCTGAGACTCAGTGTCCTCACATGTAAAATAGATGGCCTACTTCGTTGGGTTTTTTTAAGGACTAAATTAGATCATGCATGTGATGTGCTTAGCAGTGCTAAATTTGTGTTAACAATAATATTATTGTGAAGATGGTGTTATAGATAAACGTAGCTCACCTCCTCCCGTAACCATGTCAAAATTACAACTAAACGATACAACAACCATCATTCAGTACCATCAGAAATCGAGGTGAATAGATGTTCCTACAACTACAGAATTAAAGAAGAGACCACATGGAGACTGGTAAGAGGGGCTGAGATGTGGAACAGGTGGCTCCACACCCACATGTCAGAGATAAAAATCAGGAGGGATATCTCGGGAGTAAGACGTCCCAGCCCCACACCAGGGCCTCCAGCCCAGAGTTCCAATGCCAGGAGGATAAGTCTCCATAACTTCTGTCTGTAAAAACCAGCAGGGATTGAGGCTCTGGAAGACAGACACTGCTGGAATCCCAGGCAGTTCCTCTTAAAGGGCCAGTGCACAGACTGGCTTGGACTCACTCCCTCTGAGCTCCAGCACTGGGGCAGACGATTGAAAGGCATCCGAGACACATGGGTAAGGAACTGGATTGTCCACCATGAGGGGAAGAGCTGGGGGACAGCTTTCTCCCAGACAGAAGTGCTGGCAGAGGCCACTGTTCTTTTGCTGAGCCCTCTCCTCACTAAGCCAGTTGGCAGGTGCCATATCTAAGACTTTATCTACCTGACTACCACTGTTTTCTTCACCCTAGTAATTTCCTGAGGTCCTGACCCACCCAACTTTCAGGCGCACCCAAGCTGTTTCCAGTGGCTTTTCCATACAAAGGACTTGTCTCATGTTTCAGATTTTCCTAAATTCTCTCAAACAAGTAGCATCTGACTTCAGTGAGTCTTGTACCTTTTGCTAAGTGGCCCCAGGCCCGGCACTAGCAGCAGCCGGCCTTGGTTCACAGCCTGGCCCCACCTGGGCACCTCCAAGCCCAGCACAAGTAATAGCCATCTGCAGATCGCTTTGTGGCTTATGCTGTGTGACCTTGGACGTGCCAACAGCAATCAAGGCTCAACTACAGCAGGAGGGTGTACACAACCCACATGATGGGTAGACCTTGAGTACCCAGCCTGGGTAGTAGGGGAGGCTGTGCCACTGGACCCTGCAGGACACCAACTATATTAGGCCACTCTACCAAGCCTGGGAGATGTGGCAGCTCCACCTAATACATAAAAGCAAACACAGGGAGGTGCCAAAATGAAGAAACAAAAAAAGAACCCCAATGAAAGAACAGAAAAAAACTCCAAAAAAAAAAGGAACTAAACAAGATGAAGACAAGAAATCTACTAGATGCAGAGTTCAAAACACTAGTTATAAGGATGCTCAATGAACTTAGTGAGAACCTCAACAGCATAAAAAAGATCCAGTTAGAAACAAAAAATACACTAATTGAAACAAATACACTAATTTACAGGGGATCAACAGTAGAGTGGATTAAGCCAAGAATCAAATCAAATTAGCAATTTGGAATATAAGGAAGAAAAAAAAAACACCCAATCAGAAGAACGAGAAGAAAAAGAATACACACACAAAAAAAATAAGGATAGTGTAAGGAGCCTCTGGGACAACTTCAAGCATTCCAGCATTTACATCATGGGAGTTCCAGAAGAGAAGAGAAAGAGCAAGAAATTGAAAACTTATTTGAAATAATAATGAAAGAAAACTTCCCTAAACTGATGAAGAAAATAGACATGCAAGTCCAGGAAGCACAGAGAGTCCCAAACAACATAAACTCAAAGAGGCCCACATCCAGACACATCGTAATTAAAATGTCAGGTTAAAGATAAAGAGAAAATCTTTTTTAAAAAAATATTTTATTTATTTACTTTTAGAGAGAAGGGAGGGAAAGAGACATCAATGTGTGGTTGCCTATTGCACGCCTGCCACTGGGGACCTGGCCCACAACCCAGGCATGTGCCCTGACTGGGAATTGAACCGGTGACCCCTTGGTTCACAGGCCAGCATTCAATCCACTGAACCACACCAGCCAGAGCAAAAAAATATAATATAAAAAGTAATAATAATATTGCAATTCCTCCTGACCTCCCTAATGTAATTATCAACTCTACAAATCATTAGTATTTATTCCAGTCTATTTGGTGCCATGAGGGAAATAATAACTATCTTTAGGAGAAAGAACAGGTCTCCTGCCCCCAAGGTACTTAAGTAGTACATTCACTCTACATTTTGTAGTTTGTTTTTAAAATTTTAACAAATATGTTCACTCATTCAACCTTCAATGAGAGACGAAGCCCTCAGGAAAACATACCTCATGGTGCCCACACCTACTTCTTTTTTAAGATTTTATTTATTCATTTCCAGAGAGAGGGGAAGAGAAGGAAAAAGAGAGGAAGAGAAACATCGATCTGTGAGAGAAACATCAATCGGTTGCTTCTCATAGGCGCCCCAACCAGGAACCAAAGCTGAAGCCCAGGCGCGGGCCCGGACTAGGAACCCAACTGGCAGCCTTTTGCTTTGCTGGACGACACCCAACCAACCGAGCCACCCTGGTCAGAGCATCTTTCTTTTTTTCAGTCCAAGCAGACGAATGGTTTCTGGGCTTCCTGAAAACTTGCTAATAAAGCATGTAAATCATGTATGTCGGCCTCCACGCTCGACTGCGGGATGGGTGAGGGCTGTCTGGGCCTCCGAGTTGACCCAGGAGAGAGCTTTGTGTTAGGTGATTTTGTTCAAGTCCGCTTCAGTCGGGTGAGCCGACGCTGGCCTGGACGGCCCTGCCCGCTCAGGGGAGATTCATCCAGACAGGCTGCCCGTGACTGTCGTCTCCATGGCAGGACCATCCCATGCCACCCAGCTCTCCAAGGGCACCTTGCTCAGGGCGCCAAAGGTCAGAGCAACAGTGCCTTTTGGACTACCAGCTTCTTTTCCTCACAGAATAACAGACATTTCCATCAGTGTTGCTAAATATGAAATTGATTTTCTTCAGGAAAACTTACAAAAGACTACTCCTTTTCCCCAGAAAACCAGGGCCCCCGAAGCAAAATGACTTACGGTTGTTCAAGAACAATTGCTTACTCCCTTTCTATGTTTTGACGTTTGCCTCCTCCTCAAGAAAGTTAAGAGATATGTTTGCTCTCAGTAAGTCATATATTCCTAGAGGCAACTATTCTAGTATTGCGTTCAAAACTGGAGTTTGGAAATTTTCCATGCCACAAGCATTGCACAGAGGCCAGGTACTAGCTCACTCAGATGACATAGTTGACAGTTTCAGAACAAAGCACAAACATGTATTATGTGTGGGAAAGTAGATTCAGAGGTCCTCTGCTCACTGACACGCCACCCAACACATGCAGCATCAAAGCCCTCCAAGGCTTGGTTCTTTTCCAAGATTCTCCAGCTCAATAAAGGACATCATTGTGCCAGTTTAGGTCCCCCTGGAGCAGACAGCAAGCAATTCTGAGAAGGTGCTGGCCACCCTGATGGGGCCCCCAGAGGAGGGGCGGCCTGTGGGAGGAGCCCCATGTTGGGCAGAAATGACCTGGCACAATGGTCTTGGAACAGCCAGAAAGTGTGGCCTCATGTGAACACGGCAGCGGAGCGGAAGGGGCAGCTGCGGGCAGCTGTGTCCTTTGTAGGAGGCTCCCTTGAAGAGAGATCTGAACACCCACATGGTTCCCCCAACCGTTCATTCAATTATGCTCCCTGGGAGTCCGGCCTGACATCTCATTTCCCTTATCTCTAAGACCCAGGCCGTCACCAGGCTTCTGACTATTTTACTCTCTACATGTCTCTCATCCGCCCATTTCTCTTCACTCCTCTCCCATTACCACCACCATCTTGCTCCCAGCTGTGACTATGTTTCAATCCATCTGCCACACTGCAGACAAAGCTTAACATCAGCGCTCATAAAGACCAAAGTCCTTAGCATGACTCCAAGACCCTACCTGTTGCAGGTTTTGCCTTACTCTCCATCCTCCTGTGGGCTCCCTCTGCCCCATTTAACCTTTGGGCCTCAGATGGAAGATAATGGTTCAAATCCAGCCTTCTTCCAGTTCCCCAAATGCTCCACGTTCTTTGCTGCTTCAGGGCTTTTGCACATGCTGTTCCCCCCCGCCCCCACCGCCATTTCTCTCTTCTCCAACCCACTTTCCCTTTACCCAGTTAATTAACTCTCATTCCTTTGCTCCCAATTCAAACAACACTTCTTCGGGGAAGACTTATCTGACCTCAGACAAGTTCAAACTCTTTCTTATTCCCTCTTATAGAATCAAATCCACTTTGTAGCATCTAGAACAGTACTGACTATGTGCCTGACTACCTTCCTGAGGAGTGTTTCCTGAGGGCAGAGACTGTCTATTTTTTGCTCATTATTGAATCGTAGCATTAGCAGAGTGGCCGCATTTTGTAGTTGTCACAAAATATTTGTTGAATAAGTAAAGTATATAAGTGGGTTATTGACTTCTTTTTTTTTTCTTTTGAGTCACACATCTTCTTTAACTAGCAAATTCGATTTTTCTTTTCATTTATATTGCTCTTCTGCTGTGTTGTCTGATCTCCCCAACTGTTGGAATTTGGGGTCTTCATTAATGACCATTTCAGCCTGGATAAAGTGCTTGTTCCAGAACTTGCTCTTTGCACAAGCCTTTATTCTAGAGTTAGAAGGTAAGGGAGGGTAGGAAGGAAAAGAAAGTGAATTTTGCCCTGGCTGGTGTGGCTCAGTGGACTGAGTGCCAGCCTGTGAATCAAAGGGTCATGGGTTCAATTCCCAGTCAGGGCGCATACCTGGGTTGCAGGCCATGTCCCCAGTAGGGGGCATATGAGAGGCAACCCCACACTGATGTTTCTCTCCCTTTCTTTCCCCTCTCTCTAAAAATAAATAAACTTCTCTTAAAAAACCTTTTTAAAAAAGTGAATTTTTCCCAGAGGGATACAAAGTGGCTCCTTGAAAGTTAAGTCGTATATCAAGCCGATCAGAACAAAACGATACAAAATGCTTTCATAAAGAGATAGAGGGACTCCAGGGTCCAGACCGTCCTTTTACACTTGGTAAGGCCTTGCTCTATCTTCAATAAAAGAAACGTGTCCACCCGAGGAGAGGGTGCCCGGGTAGCATAATAAAGAGACGCTAGGCAACACGGATGGAGGGTCCACCAGGCACCATCCCAAGGAGAAGAGCCAGCCAGGCCAACAGGAGTGAGGGACTAGTCCTCCTACCAGGCTGTCTGACCTTTGGTCTGGAAGAAACATGTGAGGCTGCCCAAGGCTGGTCTCATTAAACATTTAAGGCAGGTCACTCTTCTGATTCTGATTTCAAGTTTTCCAGGCAACCTTCTGGCAATTAGGCTACACATTGCACAGAAACAAGAGGAGAGCGCACTCACCAGGCAACTTGGAGAGTCCAAAGGTCCTGACAATTTTGCTTCTAACAGGAACGGTTCAGCTCCAGGTTTGGAAGCAGGTGGCCTTCATTTGAACCCTGAGTCTATTTACATACACACTATTTACATACACACCAACTGGGAATTTCCTTCACCTATTTCCCCCTAAGTGAAAAAAAAAATCACAATATACCACATGACTATAGGGACAATTCAAACAATGTGTGTAACGCACTCAGCATAAAGGCTAGCAAATGGTTAATGAAATCAGTCAGTGGGCACTCTAATTATATATAATGTTGACTTCTGATCAAAGCTGGGACTCTGCAAAGAGGAACAAAAGAGGACCAAGCCTGGACCTGGGGAAGTCACCGCGACAACAGGCGCTAGGCCAGCCCTCGCCTTGTGCTAACTCTCTGCTCTCTGGAGTAACATCTACGACAGGTAACCAGGATTTGGCTTTTATCTTCTTGAGTCTCTACCTCTCTTTTCCTGACCCTCCCAGACGTACTTTTTATGCAGAAGCAGGTTTAGCTCTACTTTGCTCTCCTGGAGTCAAGAATTATTGTCCTATAACAAGGAAGAGCCTCCAAGCCTTGCCTTGATTTTTTTTTTTCTTTGTCCCTCATACTACGAAGAAAAGGCATCATCTTCTGGAGGGGAAGTGTGGGCTTTCATTTTTCTAAGGCCACCACCTGGCCTGCCCCCCCCCCACCTACTCTCGAGGAAAATACTGCCAGGACACGTGCAAAGCCACAACATCGGTGAGAGAGCAAGGCCTGTCATGTGGGGAATGTGCCCGAATCACACACAGGCAAACCGAAGTGACTCTGGCCAACTGAGCAGCTTTTGTGTTTTCTGGGACAGTTATCAGACTGTTGTCTGACAAATAAGGAGCACACAGCTAATTGTGTTTGGCGTATGGGGTCTCCTTGTCAGTGTTTCCCAAGTAGAAACGCTTACAAAAGTATTTTCAGATCTGAGGTGGATGCTGGACAGAGCTGTAGGGACTTCTTCTGGCTTCGATAGGAGCAGTGGTCTCTGCTCTGATAAAAACTTGGCCTGGGGCATAATGACAGGGCTCCTTGTCAAGCCTCGTGCAAGGTGCCTTCCAGAAGAACTGCCGAACCCCCTCAGTCCTTCCAAGTCAAGCTAACACCGTCCAAACTTTGAAGAAAACTTTCTTTCCCGTTACCAGAGACCTCCAAGTTTATCAGCTGACCATTAAGAGAAATGCATATCAAGCATCCAGAAAAACAATGACTTGGTCGCTGCCCTCAAAGAACCCATCTAGAGCTTAAGATAAAATAGCATGTATTTTCTCCCTCATGGAGTTGCATTGAAGTCCTACGGCCCCGCAGCAGGCATGGTTGCCGTCCCCACCCTGCAGGGAAAGAAGCTAAGGCTAAAGGAGTCAATGTGTTGTCCAAAACCCCAGGGTCACAAGTGACAGCACAGGGGGTTGCACCCTGGAGTCTCTAAACCTTGGGTATGGATGGGCACCATTAAGACCAGGCGGTCCAAACCTTAAGCTTGCTGTCCCAGTCTTTCTTATCCCCCATTTCACTGACACCATTGACTTTCGATTTTCCCCTGACCCTGGATGGAGTCCTGGTGCCTCGTGTGCCAGCTTGGCAGAGGGACAGGGTGCTTCCCGGAGCCCAGCTGGCCCCTGAGGTCTGAGAGAGAAACCGGCCCCAGTTCGCTCAGCTCCTGCAACCTGGATCCACCTCCTCAGCCAGAAACCCAGGAAGGGGCGCCGGTAGTCAGGGCCCGGCTGCCTCCAGCTACAAGGTCCAGGAGGCGCAGGACCCAGGGAAGCAGCCCCGACGGACCGAGGCGCGCGGGCCCGTCCGCTTGCCTGCCCGGCCGCCTGCCCGGCCGCGGCCCCTCGGGGGACGGGGCTCCAGCCCGACGCACAGCCCGCCGCGCGCAGCCCCGAGGCCCCCGCCTCTGGCTCCCGGCCTGCGCTCGGCGCTCACCGCGCGCTCGGGCCCGCCTCTCGGCGGTTTTCGCTTTCGTTTTCCTGCCGATATAGTTGAGGAAAATGAAAGTGGCCGTGGCCAGGGCTGGCGCGGCTGCCGTCGAGGCGAGGGGCGCGGAGTGCGGCGTTGGCGGCCGGACTGGAGCCCGGAGCCTGGGGCCGGGGCGCAGCCCGCGCCGCTCGAGGTAAGCGCAGCCCCTTCGCGGTCGCCTCGCGGGCTCCTCCTTGCGGACCCGGCAGGCGGGGCGCCAGGCGGTCGTTTGTCGCGGGCCAGCGGCCCGGGGTCGCGCGTCGGGACTGGGAGGGCCTGCGACGCAACCCGCTGGGGCTTGCGGGGCTCGGGTCCTCCAGGCCGGGCTGGAAGGCTGGGGGGAGCTCCGACGAACGTGCCAAGGATCCGGCATCATGGGGTCAGGGTGGGACCGTGCCAAGGCAGGCCACCGCTCCCAGCACACGGTCCCTTTTCTTAGGGCGCCGAGCTCCCCTTCCCGCTCTCAGCACAAGCTCCTCAACTCGGGTTTTGAAAAATCGAAGTGAGAGGATGGATGCAGGTCGAATGCCCCATCTGAGCTCAGCGCGGCGAAAGGCGCTCATCTTTGACGCCTTCTTATCTGTCAGACCCTCCTCTTCCCCACCCAGCTCGTCGCTGCTTGTCCCAGATCAGCTGCACTTGGGCGCCCCTGCGGTGCCCTCCAAGCGTCTGGCAGCTCCCAGTAAGTGACAGAGCTGGGGGGTTGAACCCTGGAGTCTCTAAACTTTGGGTATTGATGGGCACCATTAAGACCAGGGGTCCAAACCTTAAGCCTGCTGTCTCGGACCTCTCTCGGTCCCAGGTCTGGAGAGCCGCTGGGCCAGGATGCCGCCCCCACCGGGGGCCCTGCCCATGTGAGGACGGGGCTCCTCCTGCAGGGACCCCAACCCCGGGGCTGGCATAAATGGCCAGGGATGGGCGCACTCAGGAACCCAGTCCTTCCCAAACCAGGAAACTTTCTGTCGGCCAGCACAAGGGTGGAAGGCGAGGGCGCTGGTGTGCCCTCGGTCAGGTCCACCGACCACGTGTGCGAGGAGTGAGAGAACTGGGTGCCACCTCAGTGCTGTAGAGACAGCCCCTGCCCTTGGGCCGTTCCCCATCCCCCAGCAAGAGGAGGTATGTCAGCAGGCTGCTCACTGGGCCAGTTGTGTGGGACCCGCATAGAGCAGGCAGGTGCGAGGTGCTGAGTGGTGAGAGTAAAGTGGCAAAATCTCTAGGCTCTTGACGTACCTTTGAGTGGTGCCCGTTTTGTAACCAAGAACCCCCTGCTACCCTGCTTTAGTCTCAATAAAAAGAAATTCCAGTTAATCACATGGATCTGATCATAAGACCCATTACTGAAACAAAACTGGAATGTTCTTAACTTTGAAAACAGCCATCTGAACTTAACAAGAGATGACTCAATGCCCTAATTTTTAAAACATGGAGTTCCCCCCGCCGCCCCACCCCACGAGGGTGGTGAGTGTTCATTACTTTTAGAAAATACTGCCTTTATCGTAAGCCAGAAAATCAGATTCTTTGACTTTGTGATGAACCTTCGCTGAGCTATTCCTTTTCTTCTGAATTCCCCCGTGGCCTTCTCTCTCCCTCCTATTAACTAAAATTTAACAGTCACGGGTGGTTCCCTCCCTTCCCTCCTGAGGGGGGCCAAAGCCTGCCACCCCAAAATATGCCTTTTGTGAGATTAACTTTAAGGTGGCTATTCTGAAGGAACAAAAGACTCCGAAGGAGCCTCTGACCCTTCTGTGCATGCAGGGACGCGGACAGGAAAGGCTGCGTCATGTAGGGAGCCGTGGCACACGGACCTTGGTGTGTTTGCTCACCGTGGCATTGGTGAGCTAAGTGTGGCAGATTGGGAGACCTAGCAAAGCCAGTTTGTTGGACTCCCCTCTGTGTCCTGTTGATTCTGGGTGGCCCAGCAAGAATTTGTGGGCCACATGTTTGCTCTTTCTCATCAATCTATGAGCTTGCCTACTTTCCCTTTGAAATCCTAGACCCCAGCCTCCCTCTCTCTCGCCTAGAATGGCGCATAAGCCTCAACTGCCCAGTGCGTCCTCAATCTTATATTCTTAGGGAGCCCCCATAGACCATAAATGTGGACATTGTCTCCTGTTAATCTGTCTCATGTTCCTTTGATTATTAGTCCAGCCAGAAGAACTTAGAAATGTGGGAGGAAAATTATTTTTTTGCACCTCCCACTCTCACCTTCCATGTGCGGTAGGAGGGAGTGCTACGGTGGACACCGGCCCCTGCCCCCCAGCTTCTTGCTCCCAGGTTCCTGAAAACTGGGTGACTCAGCTGCAGACCAAGCAAGCCCCTGTCTTTCCTACACCTTTCCTTCTTCCACCAGCACATGCTGGCCTTCGTTATTCCATTTTTTCACTAGAAAGTAATGCCAGGGATTTTCTTTCTCTTCCTCAGTCTGTCTCCCATTTTTTTTTGTTTTGCTTTTTCCTCCCTCTGCCCTCCGTTTCCCCGTCAGCACACTTGGGCAGCCATGCTGGCATGCCTGTGTGCTCTTCCCAGCTGCTCTCCGTTACAGCTTCTTACAAAGTGTGTGTCTTTGAAAGCTATGTCATGTTTTGCTTTGGTTGTACTTACCTAAATGATAGCATTGCGTTATAAATCTCATCCTGCTTTTTTCCCCCCTTTAGCATTATGTTTTCGAGTCAACCCATATTGCTCTATGTGAGTCTAGCTCATCACTCCTGGCTGTTGCATAATTTTCTATCAAAAGTGGACACCACACGTACATGACCCGTCTCCTGAGAGGGACCTTGGGTGGCCTCTCAACTCCTCCTTCCATCAACATAAACAGTGCGGGACCAAACATCCTTTCAGCTGTGTCTGTGTGGTCTTGCATGAGAATTTCTCTGAGATGATGGGTTGAGAGATAGATAGATAGATAGATAGATGCATGATAGGAGATTTCTGGTTTTAGGATAATTGCATAATGTCTTTTTCTTAAAACTGCTACTTTGTCCTGCAGAATGGCTCCCTTGGTTCCCTCCACCAGGAGTGCATGAAGAGTCCTTCTTCCAGCATCTGTCACCACTTGCTCTTATCTACCTCATTTTTGTCACACTGGTAGGCAAGCAGCGCTCCATTTGTTTCCCTGAGCTCCCCATCATTGTGTCCTGCTGTTAATGAGTGGCCTAGCCAACTCACTCACCTTCCTTTTCTTTTAGGTTTCTGATATTTTTCTGTCTGGTTTTCATTTTGTTCCTTACATGCTAACATCCTTGCATAATAAAGTGTTAATCCTTAGTTAGAGGCAGATGTTGTCTTTTCCTCTTCTTGTTGCCCATCTGTTAACTTCATTTATGGTCTTCTTTTTATTGGTAGTATTAGTGTAACTGAGATGAATTTACGTACCATAAAGCTCACCTGTTTAAAGTGTACAACTCAGTGGTTTGCAGTCTATTTAGAGAGTGTGTAGCTATCACCATAATCTAATTTTAGAATATTGCTATTACTCCATTCGCAGTCACTCTCCAGTATCCCTCCGTACGCTCCGCCCTAGCCTTGGACAAGCACGGATCTACTTTCTCTCTCTCTATTTGCCTGTTTCTTGACATGTCATGTAAACGGGATTGTACAACAGGTGCTTTGTTGTGACTGGCTTCTTCACTTAGCATAATGCTTTGGAGCCTTATCCACATTGCAGTACATATCAACACATAGTTTGCTCATATTTCTTGCTCAGCAATGTTTCATCATGGATAGACACCATTTTGTTAATTTAGTCATCAGTTGATGGACATTTAGGTTGTTTCTACTTTGGGGCTACTATGAATAATGAATGCTTCTGTGAGGATTTATGTGCAAATTTTTATGTGAACCTATATCTTCATTTCCCTTGGGTATATACCCAGAAGCGGAATTGCTGAATCATGTGGTAACTCTGTTTAAACTTGTGAGAAACTCCAGACTGTTTTCTGAAACAGCTGCAACAGTTTAGTTTACCGGCTGTGCCTGAGGGTCCCAATTTATTTACATCCTCACCAGTGCCTGTAGACTGTCATTTTTGTCATAGCCATCTGGGCAGGTGTGAAGTGGTAACACACTATGGTTTAGATTTGCACTTCTCTGGTGGTTAATGATGTTGAGCATCTTTTTATGCACTTACTAGCCATTCATCTATCTTCTTTAAATGTTTTATTGAGATCTATTTTAAAAATGAGATTATTTGTCTCTTATTGAGTTGTGAGAACACAAAACACAGAGTTTATTCTTGTATTATTATTTATTAATTATTGTGTTACTTATGTGTATTACAACTGTAAACCTAGTTTTGCCCACTCCTATAGTCTTGATACCTTTCCTTTACCAGATATGTGAGTAGCAAATAGTTTCCCCCTTTGTACGAGCTGACTTTTCACTTTCTGATGGTGTTCTTTGAAGTAAAAAAAAAAAAAATCAATTTTATTGAGGTCCAAGTGGTCAATCTTCTCTTTTCTTTTTTGTGCTTTTGATGTTGTACCTGAGAAATCCTTGCCTAACACAAGGTCATGAAGAGTCACTTCTATGTTTTCATCTAAGAGCTTTTATATTTTTAACTCTTACATTTAGGTTTATGGTCTACTCTTTTTTTTAACATAAATCTTTGAACTTTAGATAGTCATATCCATCATTTTTCTACTTTGAATTTGTGGTATCTGTGTCTTATTTAAGACATTCTTGCCTACCTGAAGATTGTAAAAATTCCTTCTATGTTTTTTCTTACTGACTTTATTGTTTTTCCTTTTGGATTTACATCTTTAAGCCAATTAGATTTTGTTTTGTATTACAACGGCTTTGTTATGTATCTTAATATGTACTTTTTCTTCTTTTTCAAGTTCTGCATCGCTTGTCATGGACTTAGTCTTCTGTAAACATTTTAAAATCTGGTTGGAAAGTTAACAAAAAGTCCTCCTGAAATGTTGATTGGAATTTCATTGAAATCATAGGACGACCTGGGAAGCACTGATACCTTCCAATGTCAAGTCACCCCACCCGTGGGTATGGTCTTCCTCTCCGTTTAGTCACGCTTTCTTTTATGTACTTAATCGACTTGTAAATTTTTCTGCACGATTCTTATTCTTTATTAAGATCATTTCTAGATTCAATAATATTACTACTATGTTATATCTTACTTTGTTACATTGTTGCCTG
Organism: Pteronotus mesoamericanus; assembly: GCF_021234165.1. NCBI lineage: Eukaryota > Metazoa > Chordata > Mammalia > Chiroptera > Mormoopidae > Pteronotus > Pteronotus mesoamericanus. The sequence goes on along the minus strand of NW_026555084.1, from coordinate 28,861,831 downwards.
TTACACTGTTACATATTTTCTCTCTTTTTCAAATCGGGGTTAATTACTACTGATGTAAAGAAATACAACTGATTGTTTTTCTGTGGATTCTCTTGAGAGTTCTATGTAAATAATTTTACTAGTTGCAAACACTGATAACTTTTGTCTCTTTCCTTCTGATTTTATGTTTGTTTTTCTTTTTACTGTTTCCTCACAGTGGCTACTGCCTCTATAATTGCATTACATGGTGATGGTGAGAGCCGACATCCTTGTTTTGTTCCATCCCTTAAAGAAAATAGATATCATTTCTCTATTAAGCATGATATTAGCTATAGGTCTGCATATGATAGCCTTTATCAAGTAAAGGAAGTCCCATGCGCTACTTTCTAATGAAGAATATAATAACGAAATATGGTGACTACACCAATGAATAATCCAGCCCTGAAGGAAAGAATGTGGTGGGGAAGACATAAGCTTGGGCTCCTAATTCTGTTTCTCTAAGAGTTGTTATTGTGGTTTTTAAAATCATGAATTAGTCATTGAACTTTGTCAAGTGTTCTTCATGGTCTGGTGAGATGATCATGTGATCCTCCCCCAATTTTCTATGTACTACTAGTGTATATGATGCTAGCTATTATCACAACTTCAGCATTTCAATGGCTTAAACCAATACAGCTACTTATTTCTCACCCATGACAAGGCTGGCGAGGTAGTGGGCTCTTCTGCACTCGGTGGTTCAGGAACCCAGGCTCTTTCAGGCCTGGGCTCCCCCAGACGCTAGGACCTGGGTCCTTCACCGGATCCTCCACGTGGGCCAGAGATAACGAAGACCACTCGCACCGGCATTCCATTGGCACGTGGCCTCACGCAGCTGCGCAGTGGCCGGGAGGTGCGGCGGTGCCCGGGGAAGGCGAGGGAGAACAGTGCGGAGGTGGGCAGAGCTAACCTCTCCCGCAGTCCATTAATGCCGTGGCACACATTAAAGATGTTCTGGCTTTGAACTCATTTTTATTACTTTGTCATGATATATTCCTAACACACTTTTAGATTTGATTAGATAATATTTAGGTGTTTAGCATCCATGTTTATGAGTGAAACTGGCCTATAGTTTCCTATTTTTGAACAGTCTGTATTCCATATTTCAAAATTATAGTAACTTTAAGTTGAGCAGTATTTCCCCTTTTTCTATTTTCTGAAGCAACACACTTCAGATAGAGATTTTCTGTTCCTCAGAAAGTTGGTAGAAGGCACTTGTAAAACCTTGTGGGCCTGAGACTTTCTTGGCGAGGGGGAGGTTCTAAAAATTACTTTATTTTCTTAAATGGGTATTCACATTTTCTATCCTTTTGTGCCATTTTCTTCTAGAAATTTATTCATTCCATCTGTGTTTTGTTTTCAAAATGTATTGTCATATAGTTATTTATATTATTCTTTTCTAAGTTTTAAAATGTCTGCTATATTTGTAATTTCCTCTTTTTTCTGTGGTCTTTTTATTTCTTCCATCTTCGGTCAGCTATGCTTGATCAGTCTCCCTAGAAGTTTGTCTTTTTTCAAAGAAATGCTGTGTGTTTTGTTAACTTTCTTTCTTTCTTTCTTTCTTTCTTTCTTTCTTTCTTTCTTTCTTTCTTTCTTTCTTTCATCTTTCTCCTCTATATCCTCTCCTTCATTCATTCTTCCCTTAACTGTATTATTTCATTTCACCTTGTTTTTTCTGGTTACATGCTGCTTGTAATAGACTCAAACAATGTAGACACTTGTAAAGTTAGATGAAGAAGTCCACGCCTATATCCTATAACCCCACTCTTGATAGGCAACCACAGTTACTAACTTCATGTGCTTTCCTGGACTCTTTTCTATGCTCATACATTTTCCCACGACCTTCTAGCCTACGTCAGGCATGGGCCTCTCTGTGGTGTCCGCACATGCACCACAATGGAATGTCGTCATTTATTTATTCATGTTTCCATCTGTGGGCATTTAGATTGAAAGTCTTATTTTTAATAGTGGAATATAATTCATTCCTATTTATTTTGATCACTGATAAGTGTGGCCTTCTTTCTGCCATCTTGTTTTGCCATGTATTTATCATGAGTTCTTCCTTTTTTCTTGTAACTTTTTCTGGATTCATCAGGGTGTTTTTGTCTTCCTTCCTTCCTTCTTTCCTTCCTTTTTATTTAGTGACTTTGAATTCTGTATTTTACTAGGAGCCCACATGAAGTTCTTAAGCATAGAGAAACTTATATTTTCCTATAAATTAAAAAAAAATTAATCAGAATCTCTAACCTCCCTCCAAACATAAGAAACTTTTTAGCATGTTTTTAATTATCTCCTCCTCCCCCACCTTTCTCCCACAGGCACATACACTCATGGGTGTCTGCCCAGAATTGTCGAAATAATCTAGAAGCTTCCCATTTTTATTAACTCTTTATGCTTCAAAATACAGCTTTCTTTTCCTATTTTCAAAATCTTTTCTTAACAATTGCATGAATCTATAACTTGTTTGGGCAGTTGCCTATCATTCTAGAATGGGAAGGCTTCCACATGTGTTTCTTTTAGCATTTTTATTGACTTACTGAAAATTTGTAGTTATTTGTGTATCGTGAGTAATGCTTTTCCGGGTCTCCGATTTCTCAAAAGCATGCTTTAGAATCCATGCTACTCTGATCCTCACTTGACCTCTGTTGGCACAGAAGCGTTCTGAAATACCTGCACGTCCTAAAATCTCTTTGTCATGTTCTACCGAGGTTACTTTAGCTTGGTTGAAAAGTGCAGTCTCAGTGTGTGTGACTTCCCACTCCCTGAGGGTTCAGGTGGCGGCCCTGCCTCGGGGTCCGAGACTGGCGGGAGTATGAGAACAGCTTTGAAAACTCAGCTGCTGACTATGTGACCTTTAAAAGCTCAGCGTTTTAACATTTGTGTTCCTCATACTTACTGTCTGAAAGGGAAGGAAAATGGGCCCTCTCCTAGTAAAATGACGGTGACACCAACTTGGACGGTGTCCGTCAAAGCTTTTTAAAGGGCCCGTACCTTTCGTCCCAGGAGTTCTCCCCCCAGCAGGCCTGCCTAAGGCTCGTCCTCCTGGGAGGCCAGCAGTCAGTCTAGGCAGAACCTACCTGCAGTGCTGTCCGGCCCTGACTCACGCGGGAGAAGCCACTTCCCCCTCCCTCTTCCGCTCGAGGGAGGGAAGAAATCTCGCCTTGGTGCTGCGGTGTCTTTACCACCTCTCTAATCTCTCTTTTGATATAAAAGAATGTGCAGAGGCCGTAGCAGGATCTTAACTGTGTTTCTACCCTGCTGTTTTGTTTTCCATTGTATTTATTTTTACAATTGCCTTTATTTATGATGCGACGCTGGTTTTCCGTGTGCAATTATAAATAAGGTTTGCTTTTCAAACACATTTATTTAAGGAAAAAATGAGGTGATTTAAAGAGAAACGTTAAGTATGGTACAGAGGGCATAGGAGGATGGCGAACTAGTCATGGTGCTGTGTGGGTGAGTGAAATGTGCAAACACGACCCCAGGGAGCGATCAGAGCTCCAGACACAGATTTCAAGGGAAAGTGCTCCCACTCAGGGGGCTGTTCCTCCCCGTGTGACTTCTGTCACACAGCTAGAAACCACTCGGCTGCCCAGCAGTAAAGAATTGATTACGTGATTTTGTTACCCTTCCATGATGGAATACGGCCAACTATGAAAAGTGTATTTACGGACATGGAAAAATGATATGCTGCTAGAAAAAACAAACTGATTGCAAAACAAAGATATACACAATATCCTAATATTGTTAAAAAGAAAGTGTAGATACACACACACACACACACACGCACAACTAAAATTATTGGAAAAAAGATTGGAAGAAAATATTTCCAAGTAAGTTCTCTCTGGATGGTGGGCACTCAGGAGAGTTTTGTGTTTCCCGATAATAAATGCATGGCACTTCTGTCACCAGAAAATCAATGCACACATACATAGATCTACTTTTTAATTAGCCGGTTCCAACCTTGGCAGGCCTACTTGGTATTTGCCGTCTGCGGGCACCGCTGGGCCTTTACCTGCTCCTAAAATCCATGTGGGTCCCTGAGGCCTGAGGCAAAGCCCCCCGGTGTGGGGGTTGGGGGGAACGGAGCCCTCAAGCCTTCCTTCTCACCCCTCAATAGACTCTAAAGTACCTGGTCTTGGTGGGTATATGTTTATACTTTTGTGGTAAAATAGGGAGAATATATCCAAAATTCTCTGGAATCATTTGTATTGCCTTTTCTTCTCAACAGCCCTATTAGGCAGGACCACATCAGGATTGCACTTCTTCAGTAGGTCTGGAGTATTAAACAGGAGCCGAGTAGATGCTGAGAGGGGGTCTCCTAGTTTCTCGTTTGTTCTTTCTTTCATTTCTTTGTTAGTCTACTGACCATGACATTTTGACATGTTGGCTATAACTGATTATGCATCACCTGGGTTGAAGATGTGTGTATTTAAATTTGAATGCCTCATTTCCGGGATTATGAAATCCCTTTGTTTGGAAGAAAAAATGTTCACTGCTCGGCCTAATGCTTGGCAGAAACAATTGCTGCCTTTCGTCCAGTAAAAATTCCCAGGCTGTTGTTTCTTAGAGCCTGTCCCTGGAACCCCCGGGCCCCTTTGAGGGAATGGGGTTGGCAGGTCCCTGGCAGGGGAGTCCGGGAGTGGTCTTCCAGCTGGGTGCAGCTTCCTCCTTCTACAAAGGGTGCTGGGCTCTGCCCAGGAGCCAGCCACCTCGTCCTGAGCCTGGAAGGAGCCTGATGTTGCATTCCAGCAACATCTGCCAGATTGCAGCAAGACCTCTGACTGGCAGGCTCTTCCCCTCCCCTCCGCCCCACCCTCACTGCCTCCGCTGTGGTTCCGGCCCCACGTCGCCGGCCTGGATAACAGTGACCTCCCACTGGTCCCTGCCTCCCCTTCCCCTTACCTCCAGTGTGTTTCCTCACAGAAGCCATTGTGCACTGGTCTCCTATTGCTGCTGTAACAAACGAAGGCTTTTCCAGCTTCTCCTGCATTCCTTGGCTCATAGCTGCTTCCTCATTTTTCCTACCCGCCTTTCTCCCACGCATTGCGCTGACTCTCCTCTTCTGTAATCAGATCTCCCCTTGCCTCCCTCTTAGAAAGGCCCTTGTGATGGCATTGGGCTCTCAGGGACACTCCAGGGTAATCCCCCCAACTCAAGATTTTTAACTTAATCATATCTGCCAAGTCCCTTTGTAAGGGGACATATCACAGCTTCCAGGGATTCAAACATCAACATCCTTGGTGGGGCCGCTATTCAGCCAAGCTTATAATGTAATCTTTTAAAAGCTCACACACTCCCAGCCACATTGCTGCTCTGCCAGGCCCCTTGAGTGGAGCTGCCGTCCTCAGAGGGTGGGGACCTGCCTGGGCTGCGCTGCGAGTACCACCCAAGAGCTGCCCGAGCCCTCCCCCACCTCCTCAGCCTCCTCCCTCCCCACTGCACCTCTGACTCGCTGTTCATGGTCCAGCCTTTGCACATGGTGTGCTTTCTGCCAAGGATGCTTCTCCCCACACTCCACCCCAGGCTTCCCTGAACCTTCAGACAAAGTCAGGCCTCCCTGGGACGCTCTCAGAGGGACCGGTGCCATTCCGCAATCACACGCACCACAGGTTAACAGCTTTGCATTTACTTTGGTGAGCATTGGATGCACAGGTGCTTCTCCTGTGTGATAAGCACTCCATGTGAGCAGGGAGCAGGGCCGTTTTTTGCCCATCGCTGCATCCCCGCACAGCGCTGGGCTGTGGTAGGTGGTTAGTTAGTACTTGGGAAACCTGGGAACGAATGAATAATTGAATGACTATTAACAACCTTGTCATCACTGTCTACTCCCTTTATCCTGCTTTGTCACCTGCACGGCATTTGTCGCCTCCCTGCACCAGAAGGGAAGCCCCACTAGAGCAGAGACTCTGTCTTTGGTTCACGCCTCTATCCCTGGGTCCTGGAGCAGTGCCTGGCCCCTGACGGGCCCCTGACAAATAACTGGGCAGCCGACCATCGCAGGGTGCTCAGAACCTCTCGCGGCACATTCGTGTCTGACCCCTCTTTGAAATCGGGTATTAGCAAGGTCTTCATTTTAATGACCCAAGCCCACTCCGTAACCAGGCAAATGGGCAGAGATCTTCTAAGACATTCACCTGTTGTTGTGAGGAGTGAGTGAGTTCCCAAACGCAAACCCCGTAGAGCAGCGTCTGGCACCTGGCAAGCCCTGTGTGAGAGTTTGCCGTTGTTGTTAAGAAATCCTTGAGCTCTTGATAGTCTAGAATCTCTACCGTGTCTGTTGTCACTCTGCGGTGGGATCCCAAACACAGAACTGAGTGGCTTCTCCTGGCCCCTGCACCAGAACGCGCTCAGGAATTTTCCCCGTGGGAGGAAGCCCCAGGCAGGGGCTTCCCTTGGGTGCTGGGAGCCACCGCGTGTGCTTTTCCCCGTGTTGCCTGAAGGTGGCAGCACGCCCTGGACTTCTCTGCGCGGCCGGGAAACAAGAAAATGGACTCCCTTCTCCTGGACCCATGAGTGAACGCCAGTCACCAGCAGTGGGTGAGTTTAGAGCTTGGCCAGAGTTTTCTGCTTATTTGTTCCACATCCTTTTTTTTTTTTTTTAATATAGAGGTTTGTGTAAATCACACATGTTGGGTTTTGAGGTAGTTTATTGATTTTCACAGTTTGTTTACAAAAATAACAATTACAGTGGAACCAGAAATATTACTAGAATGTTACAGAGGGGACGAGGGGTCAGAGGGTCCCCTATCGTCTGCATTGTGAGTGTGGTGTCCCTTCCCGTGTGCACCATGGGCCCGTCCCCTTTGTCATCCAGGGAGGTGGTACCCACCCAGGGCAGTGCCCTTTGATTCAGCAAATGTGTGGTCAGCGGGAAGTGTGAGGTGCTTTTTGCAGAGAGCTGTGGACTTTCTTCCAGTTGTTTGAAATTTAAAGGGACAGTTTCTTTAAAATGCAGGTGCAGAACTTCATGCAAAAAGATGAACTAATATGAAGTTAAAATCAAAAGATATTCTATCCAATTCTTCATATTACTTGAGTTTTCTCAGTTTTGTCTTTTAAAATCTTGTTTTAAAAAGCATAAGAGAGAACTATGTGTTGATTCTGGGGTCTCAGGTGAAATAATGAGAAATTACTGTGGGTGGAGCGCTGTGCCAGGACTTTTTTCCGACTGTGTTTACTTAGCAGGTGGGAGGGGAGACGGAGGTGCAGAGGGGAGATGAGATGCAGAGGGGAGATGAGGCAAGGGGAGGGTCTGGGGGGTGGGGACACCCACCTGCTGCTGGTTCAGCTTTCCCCAGCGACCCACCCTGGTGGCCCCAGGGCACGGGCCGGTAGCAGGTTGGCTGCTGCCTGCTGTCTGCGCGCTGTATGGTGCGGTGCGGTGCGGTGCGGTGCGGCGTGGCCTGGCCGAGCTCCTCTGTGTCTGGTTTCACTCTGCTTCTGACTCACAAGGGGTTGGTGCTGGAGTGTTGGTTTTTAGTAAAGCAGGTGTTGAAGGACGAATCAGCCCTTGTGGGGCTTTGACAAACACTCCTAAAAACATTTCCGGGCTGTTTGTTGTGTTTTTTCCTTCAGCCCCAGTTAGCAGTTTTCAGTTTAACTGTGTGTTACTTCCTGAAATCGTGAAGTGAGGCTGGTCCTTTTGATTTGTTTTGTGCATCTTTTTTAGGGCGTTGCTTTCTCCTGGTCAAGTCTGGGTTGGAGATAGAGATGGGGTTTTTTTATTTGTTTGTTTTTCCCACAGAGAGAAACCACTCAGAAATAGGAGTGATTTGGATTTGTTTCCAACTTCATTTATTTCCTTATCTTTCACTTCCTTCCTTTGGTAAATAGAGGGAACACTTGGGGGCACAGTAACTTCAAGTTGAGTCAGTCAGCAGAGGTTCTTGTGTATTATTTAGTGCCTGGTGAGGGACACGTCCTGAGAGAAGGATCGGATGCCCTCGAGAATCCCATGTTCTGGTTGCAGAGTCAAAACTTGGTTTCAAGGTAGATGCCGGAAATAGGGGGGCGACACTTTGTAAAGCGTGTGATTGTCTATCCACTATGCTGTACACCTGAAACTAGTAGAAAATATTATTGTATGTGAACTGTAATTAAAAAATAAAATTTGAAAAAGAGATCTAAATTTTTAAAAAAAACAAAAACAACTCAGTTCCTTCCTGTTACCATGCAATATGTGCAGCGCTGAGTGCCCAGCTGTGAGTAGGCAGAAAAGCCCAAGTCAGGGAAGACTATTAGGCTGGCTCCCGGGGCTTCGTAAGCTCAGACGGGAGAAAAGAAGGTTCCAGGCACACAGGTGGGAAGGAGCAGGAATGTCGGGAGGGGTCCAGAGGCATCACACTGAGTGGGTTGAGTTGACCTGATTTTGTGGTGATAAGATTTGACTGTCAAGACAGAAAGAAAAAAAAAATTGACTTAAATATTGTCAAGAATGGAAGTAAAGACTTGAACAGGATAAGCTTCCTGTTTAAAGTAAGGACTTTTATTTCCGCTTTATACCTGAGAAAAGCAGTGGTTTTGTATTGTCTTTCACATTATTCTCCAAGGTCACACGGCTGGTGGAGGGTGGATGTGCCAGACGCCCACGCCCGCATGCACGCTCGCCCGGTGTTATCAGCAGAGCACAGGTCGGTCTTGGGCTTCACCCAACTCTGACCTTGTGTGACCCGCGGAGTCCATGCAGGACTGCGTGTGTTTGTCAGCGGCACTCCGCGGGCTGAGCCAGCCAGGGGGAGAAGGCAGGCTTTGGGTTAGTCACTTCCCAGCCTATCTGAGGCCCTGGGAGAGCAGGGGCAAGAACCCCGCCAGGCCTTCATGGTCTGCACAGCAACAGTCCAGACAAGTCCCAAGAGCTGCAGAAGCTGTTGGGGAGTTTTGGAGCTACCATTCCCGCACAAGTCTTCCTCCCAAAGTGGAAGCCTCAGGGCTGATGGCAATCGGGCAGGGTGACAGTGCAGCTGCAGCCACCTTGCAAGCTGACACTTGTTCCCACCCTACTCATCCAGCACAGGCAGAAGAATGTGAGCACTTGGTTTGTGCTGAAGTTTTCCATTCATTCCTTTGTTCATTCCTTCACAGAGTATTCAGCAAATAGCTAAGCATCTAAAATGCACCAGGCACCACTCTGGGCGGTGGGCTGTGGGCAATGAACAGAAGCCCCAGCCCCTGCCCTCATGGAGCGTTTGGCCCCATCTGGGAGACAGACAACACTTAGCACAGTGTCAGGGAGCAGTGGGTGCTCTGAGGAAGGTTCTGCAGGGAAATGGTGTAGCAGAAACCAGGGAGCAAGCAAGTCGTGCGAGTGCCTGTGTTCCAGGTGGAGGGAACGGCAAGTTCATGGTCCTGAGACGGGACTGTTTGCGGGGGCCACCAGGATACCAGTGCATGGGGAGTCAGCCGAGAAGGGTGGGAGGAGCTGAGGACACGGAGGGAGGAGGGACTGGCCGCCAACCGTGCCTGCCACCCTGGGAAGATAGGGTTGTGTTCTCGCCTACTTCTACGGTGCGTCTGAGGCGTGTTCCTGGCTGCTCGGCCTCTAAATCTGCAGCCCCCAGAGGGCCTTTGGACCTACCCACAGGTAGGAAATATCGCCAGGAAAGAGGCTTCTATGCACAGAGCCTCTTTCCTGGCGATATTACCGATAGTTGCCATTAGCTCTGTTGTCCGCTGCCGCAAGCCCTCTCCCGTACAGAGCTTTGCGAGGAGGGGAGGAGGCCCAGCCACACTTAGAACAGAAAGTTGACCATCTGGGTAGTGAAATGAAATTTGTGTTTAGGGTTAGAAAAGAGATACTTGGATATTATGCTAAAATGTTCAAATTTCGGTTGGAGGGGCTCCACCTTGACACAACTGGGCCTTTTATCATCATTGTTCCCTCCCCTGGGGGCCAGGAGGCCCACTTCTGTCTCCCTCCTCACCTGCCAGGAGAGGGCCTACGCTGGACCTTTCTGGTCTCACCTGTAGAATTTGGCTAGTCATGGCATGCATTCCTGTCCCCAGGGAGCAGGCAAGAAAAAATATGACTTGTTTTGGGTCTTTCTCATCTTTGAGGTCTCTGATTCTGTGGACAATTCCACAGGATGCTCTTAAGGGGATTAGGAATATTCTGGAAGTCACGTCTGGGGGTTGTGGTTTATATTTATGTTATACAGCCCCCCTTCTCTCTCTCTCTCTCTCTCTCTCTCCCTTCCTTCCTTCCTTCCTTTCCTTTTTTCTTTCTCCCTTCCTTCCTTCTTTTCTTTTCTATCTTTCTTCTTTCAAAACACCGTTACATCTGTCCTAGATCTTTATAAAGCAACTCTGCATGCCACAGTGGTGAAGAGCTTTGGAAAACCAAAACCAGTCCACCTCTCCTAACTGTGTGACCGGGGACATGTTCCCCTGACTTTCCTGTTCGTCTGAAAATGGGAGTGAAAGCACTTCCCTCAGAGGTGCTCTGAGGATAAACGTGCCGCTGCATCCAGCGCAGGGCCTGGCTCAGCGAAACTTCCGCGAGCGGTAGCTGCGATGATGATTGCAAGTCGTTACTCCCCTTTAAGAAGAAGGAAAGCCGAGACCAGGGAAGTTATGTGACTTGCTTAGGGTCATATGGAGAGTTAGAGGAAAAGCCAGAAATAGAAGCCTCAGCTCCAGGGGCCCTGGGCCAGTGTTCTCTCCCTGGAATTCATTTTTGGTCTCCAGGAAAAAATACTAATATACGAAGGCAGTTCCAGCTGAGTTGAACCCTTTGGCAGCTGGTTTTGGCTTTTTCGCAGGGCGCTGGTGGACAGGGCTTCCTCAGCACACAGGACCCCTAACACTAGGCCTTTAGAGCTCCCCTGAGAGGCCATCTGTGGAGCAGAGGACTGGGAGGGGTGGGGGCGGTGCCCCTCCAGGACTGCCCGCCTGTGCTCCCTGCTGGTCAGATCCTGCAGCCCCCTCCCGCCCCCCACCCCAGCTGCGACAAGGCATCACAAAGACCACACCTGCAGTGGGAAGGGGGCTGAGTCCGGCTTGCAGGTGGCAGGTGAGCACCCCAGGACTCTCTAGCCCTACGCAACGCTGGGCCCTCACCCCTGGGGCCAGACTCTGTGGCTCAGACCTGGGAACTGGGTGGGCCCTTTGGAAAGAGAGGCCTGACTTTTGCCCTATGGGGCAGGGGCAGCAGGTGACCGGTCACCTTGTCACCTGAGGATTGTTCCCTCTGGTCCTAGATTCACAGTGGTGCCCGTGCTCCTGGTAAATGAGACTTCAGGGTGAGCCAGTGGGCTTCCCCAGGGGACGCGCAGCGCTCAAACTTTCAGTGCCGCAGCACGGCCGGGTGGGGACGTCCAGTCAGGCCTGGGCTTGAACCCCAGCTCTGCCTCTTTGTGTGTGGGGATGTGGGTGGGGGCATGCTTGAGAAATCATTCAGCCTCTTCAACTCTCAGTTTCTACATCTGTAAAATGGGAACGAAAATACCTACTTCACAGATCTGCATTTCAAATTAAATAAAATAACTTGTGTGAGCGGCTTAGCATGGTCCTCGCTGCTATTTTTATCACCCTTGTCGTCATTATACACGTATCAGTGGGCCCCCCAGTGCGTGGGTGGAAACGGCTTTTGCATGCATCTTCCAGGACACGGCAACCTAGAATGACTGAGCCAAAGAGCTCGGACCCCTTTGCCACGTCATCATCCGCAGGCATTTCTGTTGCTCGACAGGGGGATGAGGAAGTTCCTGCACTTGTGTGACGACATGCCATTTACTTCCCAGCGTCTTTTCTGTTGTCTGCATTCTTAAAGGGAAAAATTGTTATGTAGCCCAAGTGTAGGAGAATTTACTGTGCTAAAATTTTACAGGTATTATCTTCTTTAACTCCATGGTTCCCATAACAGCCGAATGCAGAGACAGAGGTCCGAGGATGGCCGAGCCCGCACGGCCTGCACGCAGCCCGCCTGGCCTTCGCCGGCCCGGCCGCAGAGCCCGCGCCCCGCACCTGTGCCGCCCCCTCCGCAGGGCGGCAGTCCCCACGCGGCCCTGGGAGGGCAGGTGGTCTGCCCTGTCCCCCATCCCCTGCCCTGACTGAGCTGTGCACGTGGCGGAAATCTGCCCCGCTTTCCTGAGAACGCTGTGGGTCCTCCTTTGGCAGCCATTGCAGGGTCTGCAGGGACAGTGGCTTCTCTCTTGGTCTTCTTGCAGTGTCCCCACGAGGCCAGCGTCCATCCTCGAGAGCAGTCAGGGGCCAGTTTGAGCATGTGCTGAGTGAGTCCTGGGGGGTGCAGGGGGACAGCGAGGGTGACGCTCCGCGGAGTGCGGGTGGCGGGGCCTTCAGCGCTCAGACTGGGGTGTGTGGCACCCAGCGTGAGGGTAACCAGACACGGTCCCCGCCCGCTGTCCAGCCGAGTTGCCGGGCTGCAGCCGGCCCCTTCCCCTCAGGCCTGTGTCCGCCTGGCTCTGGGAGCGGAGGAAGGGGTCTGTGGGCCCACCGAGTCCCTGGAGGGGCTGAGTGGCCACGTCAGGCCTGGTCTGCTGTCCCTGGGGTGACTGGTGTGACAGGTCGGGGTCGGTCCGCTTGAGCCACTGTGGCCACGGGGAGCTCTCTAGGGTCCTCGAAGCCTAAGGGGTATCTTCACTCAGCAGGCATTTATTGAGCACCTACTGTGTGCCCTTGAGAGACCCCGTGAAAGGGACCTCCCAGGGAAGGCGGGGCAGGGCTGCCTTCAGCACTGCCAGTGGCCACCAGGGAGCTCTGCTGCTCCTGGAAGGATCCCAGGCTGGGGGCGGGGGGGGGGGCGGGGGGGCGGGGGGGGCGGTGCCGGTTGGCCGTGTTGCTGTTTGTCTGAGCAGCAGCTTCCATGACAACCAGGAGATAAATACCTGAGGTTAAGTAAAGCCTAGAGCAAGATTAGGTGTCTGGAAAGGGTGGGGCCTGTACTGTGATTTGCAGACCTTTAAATTACCAGAATCTTCTGGGTGGCTTACTTAACATGCTTAATCCCATTTGTTAATTAATTTAGGTCCTTTCCTGTTCCAGGAAGGATTCAAAGTAGCTCCGGGCTGCAGGTGTCTTGGAGGGAAGATGATGTCCTAAGCTTGCTCTGAGTGAAACATTGAGGTTCAGACCCTATGTGGGTCCTTCACCAGCTGCCAGCTCAGCTCAGCTATGTGCTCCCAGGGCTGGCTGCCTGGGAAACACAGCTTTTGCCACCAAAGCTGGTTTGCAGCAGCTCTGTGATCACCTTCTGGTCCCTTTGCAACAAGTGGCCCTGACACCTTCCTGCCTGAGGCAAATCATGTGACTTAAAAGAAGCAAATTTGACCTCAATTACTAGGTGCAAGTATCAGTCACTGGGAGCAACCAGGAGGCAAAGTGCTTCGTTGTCATTGGTCGGTTCAGTCTCTGGCATTAAATGTTGAGTGTACTGTTCAGGGTGTGATAAAAGCTCTCTCCCACAGTTTATGATTTTCAGGAAACCAGAGGGCCTTACGGGAGAGCAGGGGCAGGTGAGCGACTCCTGGCCTGGCCGCCTGCTGAGCTGGCAGAGCAATTTCTGCAGGAGTGGGAGAGGCGGGGCCAGGCCACAGCGTCTCAAGTCTTGTCCTGCACCACAGCAGAGCCTGGGAGCCGCACTGCCTCGCCCCTGGGGGCGGGGCCCCTTCCCGCTCCCTGCCAGGCAACTAGTGCAGTCTCCGGTTGGCAGTCATCTGTCCTCAGTGCTGACCACTTTGCCTGTTTCCTGCCGGGCACCAGGCCAGCTAGGAGCCCTGGGCACATCCCTCTGTCAGTCTGGGCCGCAGGCAGCTGTCACAGAAAGCGGGAGGAGCGCTGCCAGCATCCGGGCCTGCAGACACGCGGGCCGAGATTCCTCAGCATCTGGCCACAAGGAAGCTGTCGGCAGGCAGCATAACCCACCTTGGCCTAGGAAGGGGACTGAGGTCCCCTCCAAGGCCATGAGGGAGGTCCTTCTGAGTGTCTCTGGAGCATTTACTCTAACAGCAAAGGTAGAAGACATACATCAAGGTGAAGCACTATGCAGCAACAATAGCATGCACTCACCAAACAAGTATTTAAGGAACACTTTGCTGTGTGGTAGACACTATATTAGATGCCTGGCATATAGCCATGAACAGACAAGGTCCCTGCTCAGATGGAGCTGACAGAAAATCATTAAACAAATACATAAACCACACATTAAGGCCAGAAATAAGGGCTGTACAGCAAATTAAAACACACTGATAAGTAAGCAAGTGGCTGAGTGGCTGCTTTGGATCAGGTTGTTAGGGACGGCCTCGAAGGACGTGGTGTGTAAGAGGATATTTGAAAAAGAGGGTTGAGGAAAGAGCGAGTGAACGGTCCTAAGGTTGCCTGTCCTGAGTGCTGTTGGGGCAGGAGAGCCAAGGTGACAGGAGGTACGGAAGAATGTTCCAGAACATGTAGCTTGTCTCATTAGATGCTTTTGGATCTGCGACACTTGTTTTCTTGAATTCTGCCCCAAACATTCATTCGGTAAATCTTCGCTGAGTCCCAGTGCAGGCTCTGCTGGACAGGGCTGGAACCAAGATGGTGAGTCGAGGTCCCTTCTCAAGAGATGCTCAGTCTGTTGAAAGACTGGGTAAGGGACTCAAAGAGGGTAATGGGAGCACACAGAAGGGAGGAGACACTGTCCGGTAAGGCCCTCAGAAGGATGACGCCTGAGGGTCTTGGCGGATGAGGCGAGGTTGGCCAGGCAAAGAGGGGGCAGTGTGTGTTCCAGGCAGAGAGAGCGGCCCGTGCAGAGGCCCGGCCGGAGGGCCCGCGGACGCGAGAAGGACGCTGCAGGTGGAGCGGGAAGCTGAAGGGGCTTCGCTCTGGAGCCTGTGCCAGACGCTGAGAATAGCGTGTGGCATTAAGACTGATTCCTAAGGGACCAAGTTGGCAGCAGGCAAAGACTTGAGGAGAGGACACGGAGGGTCACGAGCTGAGACCACTCTCAGGGCCTCCCTGCCCACCGGGAGCCACGCTGTGGGAGGCCCAGTGCGCGCCACGCAGCCATTGCCTATGTCGGAAGAGCACGTTCACCTGACCGCAGGCACCTACGTGGGAGCCTGGAAGTAATTTGACTACTTGGTTTTAGAGGGAAGTAGTTCCTGTTCTTCTAGAAGTAACAATAAGATTTTACATTTAAGGCAGGAAGACCTACTTTGCAAGTCTCACGAGGCTGTAAATTGCAGAGGCACAACTATGGGTCCTTGGGAATGCAAAGCTTGATCATAATGTAACAACCCTGTGTTCATTCCAGCCCTGCGGGGAACCTATGGCTCTCTCATTCTCCTTCCTCTTACCTTCTCCCCTTCTTTTGTTTCCCTCTCTCATCCTCAGCCCCGGAGTCCCTGGTTATCTTTTTTTACACACTCATTCCATGGAAGTCACCTCAACAATTCGTGACCTGTTGAAAACCAGGAAGTAAGCAGTAAGTCAAAAAGGCAGCCAGGACAAGAGGGAGAGAGAAGACCAAAGTCCAGAATTAATTAACATTTATTGAGGACATGTGGACTTGTCTTACTATATTGCAGGTACTGTGCTACACTCATCACATTCTCTGTTTGTCTATCTTCCCCAAAGCACTTCTGTTTGCCCGTCAGATCTATGGTCCACTCTCGCCGCCTGCTCTGTGTCCTGCAAGGCAGACCACAGGGCACTGCAGTACCACCTCCCTGGCCTCTGGCTTCTGGCTAGGTTTGGCCAATGGGCAGCGCTGTCAGGAGATCAGTGGACACAGGAATTTATTTCCCTGGGTCCCCTTCGGGTCACTGCAGGCCAAGTGCACACCCTCCACTGGAGCCCACAGATCCTGCCCGACACCCATTCCTGTGGCTGCTGTCTCTGGGCCCCTTGCCTCTTGCCACACATCACACCTGCAGCTGGAGGCGCTAGCGGCTCCCCACTGTGGCTGGCCCCTGAGTCCTTCACTGTGCCATGCTGGTTTCCTTAAACCCTTCCAGTGAGAGTGTGCCACCTGTTTCCTCCAAGACCCTGACAGCACAGTAGACTGCATGAGGTAAGCACTACGGTATCCCCATTGTAAGACCAGGAACCTGAAGCTCAGAGAAGTTTCGTAAGTCGCCCAAGAGCACACAGCTGGTGAACAGTAGAACAGGACTTAAATCCAGGCGTATGGCAAGTCATCGTATCACGTTGCTTCCCACGCACTCCACTCCCCTTCCCCCAGGCTCCACGGAATAGCCACTCACTCACGTTTTGTTCCCTAATCCACAACCATTTTCAAAAGAGCAAAAATTAAATGTCGAGGGCTGACGTCAGGCTTTCAAGTGAATAGTGAGAAGTGACTAGTAACAGTCTGAGATGGAGAAAAGTTACAGAGTAACTATTAAAGACAGGCCTAAGCCATAGAAAAGAAGGAAGCCTTACCTTCTGTGACAGCATGGGATAGATTTGGAGGGCGTCAGGCGAAGTGCAATGGGCCCGTCAGAGGAAGACAGTAACCAAAAACAAACAAACAAAACTGAAATGGACTCATAGACACAGGGAAGAGACTGATGGCTGCCAGAGGGGAGGAGGGACTGAGTGAAAAAGGGGCAGGGATTAAGAAGTACAAATCGGTAGTTACAAAATAGCCATGGGGATGTGACGTACCGCTCGGGGAATGTAACCAAGAATATTGTGTAATAACTACTGTATGGTGCCAGGTGGGTACTTGAAGTATCAAGGGGGTAAAGTTTGTGATTGTCTAACCACTATGCTGTACACCTGAAAGTCATACAAAAGAATACTGAACATAAACTGTAACTGAAAAGTTAAAATAAACAATGGTAACGGGCCGAAGAACTCACGAAGCCTTCCGGGTCCGTGCCTTCTGTGCGTCTCGAGGGACGGCGGCACTGACGCCCAGTCCCCCGGAGCCCGGGGTGAACGTCTGAGTTTGCCAAAAGAGTTGATCTGGGGTTGCCTAATTTTTCCCAATACTGGTCTTTATTTTAATGGCCCGTTTTCATGCTTGTTTGTGACACTGCAAGCACAGGGAAGAGGTTCTTTTTAGTTCTGAAACCGCTGATTCAGTTTGCACGCGGATATTGCTTTTTAAGGAACTTTCAAAAACACCTAAAATTTAACTGTAGCCATAGTTCAGCTAGAGAATCCCTGGGTGCAGAATTTTCTCCACTTTCCAGCATTTCCAGAATCTGATGTCACTTGGGGTTGGAGGGAGACTCTGAGGAGAAGGGCCAGGAGCCACTCGATTGGCTGAAGGGCCTCTACCCTGGGACTGTCACTAGATGGTCAGCATTTGACTGTCCTCTTGATGGCATGTCTGGCCAGCCCTTCAAGATCTTCTCTGAAGGAGGCTTCAGGAGGGCTGCTTCACATTTTTTTGATTGTTGGTAAGGCCGACCCTTTTAAAAATCTTTTACATTTGTAGTTATCTCGATACCTCTGTTCATCTGTATGTTAGACACCGCCGGTTGCCTTCTGATATCCATCTCTTCTGTCTTCCCTCGTAACCAAGCCACTTTTTAGCTCAGCCCTTTACTACCCAACACAATGACTATGTTTCTCAGGCTCCCTTGGATCAGAGCTAGGTTCTCAGTTCTGGTCAATGAGATATAAGTAAAAGTATTAGGTGGGACTTCCCAGAAGACCCCTCAAAAAGAGAGGAATATGCCCTTCTACCCACCCTCTCCGTCTCCATCCTACATCCTTAAATGAGGGTATGTTGACTGGAGCTCTAGCAACCAATATGGACCGTGAGAGTTGCCCTCCAAGGATGGGGCAGAATGAGCTGGAGGAAGCCTCGGTTCCCTGATGGCTCTTGGAGACACCATACCAGCCCTGGGCTGACAACCTATGGACTTTTTTTTTCTTAATGTGAGAGAGAAACAAACTTCCATCTCATTTTTAAACTATATTTTATGGATTATGCTCTTACAGTTGTCCCCATTTCCCCCCTTTACCCCCTTCCGCCTGGTACCTCTCTCCCCTCCAGCATTCCCCCTGACATAGTTCATGTCCATGAGTCGTGCACGTAAGTTCTTTGGCTTCTCCATTTCCTATACTGTTCTTAGCGTCCCTGTCTATTTTGTACATACCCATTATGCTTAATCTCTGCACCTTTTCCCCCATTCTTCCGCTTCCGCCTCCAGGCTGATAACCTTCCAAATGATCTCCGTACCTATAATTCTGATCCTGTTCTAGTTATTTGCATTGTTTTTTTTTAGATTCGGTTGTTGGTAGTTGTGAATTTGTTGCCATTTTAGTGTTCATAGTTTTGATCTTCTTTTTCTTAAATAAATCCCTTTAACATTTCTTCTAATAATGGCTTGATGATGACCTCCTTTAGCTTTACCTTGTCTGGGAAGCACTTTATCTGCCCTTCCATTCTAAATGATAGCTTTGCTGAATAGAGTAATCTTGGTCGTAGGTCCTTGCTTTTCATCACTTTGAATACTTCTTGCCAGTCCCTTCTTGCCTGCAAAGTTTCCTTTGAGAAATCAGCTGACAGTCTTATGGGAGCTCCTTTGTAGGTAACGCTCTGCTTTTCTCTTGCTGCTGTTAAGATTCTCTTCTTATCTTTAACCTTTGGCATTTTAATGATGATGTGTCTTGGTGTGGTTGTCTTTGGGTCAACTTGTTTGGGATTCTCTGTGCTTCCTGGACTTGTTTGTCTATTTCCTTCATCAAATTAAGGAAGTTTTCTTTCATTATTTTTTCATATCAGTTTTCAATGTCTTGCTCTTCCTCTTCTCCTTCTGGCATCCCTATGATTGGGATGTTGGTATGTTTGAAGATGTCCCTGAGGGTCCTTATACTATCTTTGTGGTTTTTTTTTTTTTAATTCTTTTTTCTTCTTGCTGTTCTGGTTGAATGCTTATTTCTTCCTTACATTTCAAATCATTGATTTGAATTTTGGCTGCCTTCTCTCCACTGCTGGTTCCCTATAGATGTTTTTTTATTTCACTTATTGTAACCCTCATTTCTTCCTTTATGTTGTTGCCATACTCAATGAGTTCTTTGAGCATCCTGATCACCAGTGTTTTGAACTCTGCATCTGATAGGCTGGCTGTCTCCATTTTATAGTTCTTTTTCTATTCTTTCATTTGGGCCATATTTCTTTGTCTCCTCAAGTTGGCAGCCTCCCTGTGTTTGTTTCTGTGTATTAGGGCAAGCTGCTTTGGCTCCCTGTTTTAGTAGGGTGGGCTATTGTAGAAAAGGCACCTGTAAATTCTGTGGGGCAGAGCTGTAGGTAACCGCCAGGGCAGGCGCAGGTGACCCACTTCACCACTTTGTGGCTCTGTGTAGAGAAAAGCTCAAAGAGGGGACTGTGCTGCTGCCTGGCTTCTGGAAGTTTGCCCAGTACTCACCCCATTTCCAGTCACTTCACCCACTCCCTGTATGTGATTGGTGCCCTTTCAGCTGTTACCTTGATGTTAAGTCCCAGAGTGGGTGGGTTTGTGTATGTTCTAAGTCTGTGCGGGCCCTTTAAGCTGAGTCTCCTAAAAATCTGGCTGTTTCTTCCACTGCCCCAATCTCAACTGGTTTTTACAGCCAGAAGTTATGGGGATTTATCTTCCTGGTGCTGGGATTTATCTTCCTGGGCTGCGCAGTCTGGATTGGGGTTCCGGTGCTCTCTCCCAAGATATCCCAATTTTTATCCACCATATATGAATGTGAGATTGTCTGTTCCACCACCGCTGCCATCTGTCCACGCCACACCACACCTCCGCGCCTCTGCCCCTCCTACCCGTCTGTATGAACGTGGCTTCTTTCCATCCTTGGTTGTCAGCCCTGGCTGGAGTGGCTTGGAGCACTGGCCTACAGACCAAAGGGGCGCCAGTTCGATTCCCAGTCAGGGCTCATGTCTGGGTTGCGGGCCAGGTCCCCAGTGAGGGGCACGCAAGAGGCAACTACACATTGATGTTTCTCTTCTTCTCTTTCTCCCTCCCTTCCCCTCTCTAAAAAGAAATAAAATCTTAAAAAAAAATAAATCCTTAGTTGTCAGACTTTCATAAAGCTTGATTTTCTGATGGTCCTGGGTGTTGTTTGTGTTGATATCTAGTTGTAATTCTTTCTATAGTTGTGGGAGAAAGTGAAGCAGGTCTACCTACGTCTCCATCTTGATCAGAAGTCAACTTCCATCTTGTTTAAACCCTGTTGTTTTCTGTTTTATGTGACTAAATTAAATTCTAACCAATATAAAATTAATGCTCTGGGTTTTTTTTTTTTCCTGAAGTATTTTTTTAAAATTACTGATCTATATCTTTTCAGGTGTAAAGCATATTCCCTCTCTGTAAATGCTGTGAATATTCTCCCTTTTTTTGCTTGCCTTTTGATTTTGTTTATGAGCTTTGTTTTTGAAAGATAAGAATTTATTTTTAATGTTCAAATTTTACAGACTTTTAAAATGCCAGTTGCTCATGCATTTAAAGCCCTATCTCTTCAGATCAGATAAATATTCACCAATTTTTTCTAGGTGTTTTTTGTAAATGATTTCACTGTTTACATTTAGCATTCTAGTTCATTGGGGAGTGCCGCTGGTGGGTGTTGACTTGTTTGTAGTGATGAGTTTCTAGCGTTGACTACTCCCCTAAGTTGCGGGAAAGGGGCCAGCGTCATCTCTCATTTACACCCCCTGTCCCAGCCTGAGGTCCAGCACGCGTACCCCCTCCTGCCACCTACCTGTTGCCAGGACAGCACTCTGGGCTCCTGGAGCTTCTTTCCTCACCGCCCTGTGTTCAGCTCTATTCCGGCTCAATCCGAATTCCTGTTTACCTAGACTGGGCCATTGGTGGACATCCCAACTCTCCTGGGAGCTTTTGTTACTTTTTTCTTCCAGGAAAGCAATATGGAAAATTTTTAGATTTTTTTTTCCAAGTAGACACAGAGCATTTTAAATTAAAATTTTGGTTTATGATAAGAGAAATGGACCATGCTTTTCATCTCAGAAGTTGGAAAATACAGAAAAGCACCACGCAAAATAGAAATAAAGCCAGAATCTCCTATTACTACTTTATAAACACACGTAAAAAAGTGAAAGCCCTACCTGCCCAAGGAGTGACCTGTAGCAACCGTTGATGTATCTTCTTCCCAACTTATTTAGACAAACAGATGCAAACGATATACATAAGCATAATGTTGTTCATGAAAATTGGATCATGCTATCTATATACTTTGTCCAGCAACTGGCTTTTTACAAATAGAAATGAACTGTGTACCTCCTTCTAACACGGTACAAAGAGACCCACTGAACTCTCTTTGAAGGTTGCATGGTATTCTGCTGCGAGGGTATGCCATGCTTTCGTTTTCCCTTCTACGGAAGAACGTGACTTTCCAATGCCATGCCAATGCATATGAGGCCACCGTAAACATTCTCATCCTTATTCTCTTATGCATTTGTGTTAGTGTTCCTATAAGATTTCTAAAATGAGGGTCGTTGACTTCCAGAGTACATGCATAGTAAATTATAAATGTTGCCAGCTGCCTCTTGCCACAGCCTGTACCAATGAATGCAGTGTCCTTCTGAGTGGTCTTTTCTCCAGCCCGTTACCTCCCCACTGGTTCATTCCTCATTCTGCTGCTGAATTACTTTTACAAATTCAGATCTGATCACAGCTCCCCGTTGAATGGCTCCCCACCGCCAACAAGATGGCGTTCAGACACTGAGCATTCATCCAGGATCCTTCTCAACCATTTTGGGGCCTCCAGGGAGGCAGACCCTGAGATGGACTTTGAAATGCCGGAGACTGGTGGGGGGCAAAGCCGTTGAAAGGGGGAAGGAAGGGGTTGGGAGCAGGCCGGGAGAGGGGAGTCTCAGGCTGCAATCTAGGTCTAACATCCCGGGGAAAGAGGGCAGGGAGGATTGAGTAGGAAGACCCCGACTGTGGGGCCCATCACAACCAGTCCGACGGGAGCTGCAGAGCAAAGACTGCCTGGGAGAGGGGTCCCACTTTGGGCAGAAATGGCCCCAGCACCCCTGCCATAGTCTGCCATTGGCCGGGGGCTTCCCAGGAGGCAATGTGGCCTTGACGCGAATGGGAAGGCAGATGCTGAAGCTGAAGGCTGCCACTCCGGGCAGCAGGTTCTCTGAAGGGCATTGTCCGTGGCTGACCCAAACCGCAGTCTGCTCTGCTCTTTCCCTGCTCCCAGACCCCACGCGACCACCTGCCCGTACGCCTCCCATCCCCAGCGGTGTCACCTCCCTGATGCCACCAGGCAGAATTAACTGGCCCTTGCGCCTGTGGTGCTCTTTGGAGACTGGCACTTCCCAGGTTGGGGTATGCCTTTCACAGACTGTTACCCCTCAGACCTCAAAACCTCACCGTGCAGGCGCACAGTAACTGGGGGCTGAACCTTTTCCCCCACCTCTCAAAGCGCCTTGGGGCGGCAGCACCCCAGCTCCCCGCACGGCTGGAAGCACACAGTCAGAGGGCAGTCTGTGTTTGTTGACTTGTCCGGGGCCTCTCACGGGTGGGGCAAGGTCGGCAGAACGGTGCTGGGAAGAGGGTGTTCACTATGGTTGGGAATCACGCACTGGACTTTGGAACCAAGTCAGAGTTTTAAGACTAGAGCGTGTCCTCCTTGGTTTGTTTTCCTCCAGAATTTGGAAAGACCCCAAAGGCTTTTTTACGTCATCGTTTTGATTGCCTCTGGGCACAGATGGGAACTTTTGGGGGGCTTCCCTTTTTTCCACCACATGTTTATGAGCTGGGAGTTTGCCGGTCTCGGTCGCCCGATCTCCGGCGGGTGTGAGAGGAGCACTTGCGACGCCTAGAAGGAGAGCTCCCGCGCCGAGGAGCGGTTGTTTTCCAATGGGGCGTTCGTGGAGCGGCGGGAGTTGGCAGGGATGGAAACAGTTCTTTTCTTCATCTTTCCCACACCCACCAGCTAAAGAGGTCGCCCGGGAGGGGGCCCGTGGGACGCGGCTGAGGGTTTCCGGGGCGGGCGCAGCGCTGCTGTCAGGGCTTGAGGAGGAGGGTGGGTGCAGAGAGCAGAGAGGAAGAACCTCTGGACCAGCCTCTCTGCCTCCTTTAGATGTCTCTTGGCTGATGTCCCACAGCTGAAAGGGACTAGGACTGCGGTGGCCACACCCTCTGCTCCCCCTTCAACCCCTCCGAGCTGTCGGGCCCTTAGGGGAAACCCGGGGAGGGACGGCCGTGTGCCGTTGTCCTCTCTATCAGGGCGCCCAGTGCTAGCAGGAGGCGGGGGCTCCAGGCCAAGGCCCTGGCTGTTGGTGCTGGTTTGGCAGGGCTCGGGGATTCTTAGATGCTTCGTCATGTCAGGAAGCCCCTGTCGTAAACCCTGACCGCTCGGGGCACAGGCTAGTGTTCGGGGCTGTGGACGTACCTTCTCCCCTCAAGTGGTGCCAGACTGTGCTCTCATCAGATGATTTTTTTTTTTTACTAGAAAAGTCTGTAATCCAAACCACTGCTTTAACCCAAAGAAGAATAGCCTTTCTAATAAAGAAGAGGACGTTTGCCCTGGCCGAGTGCTCAGTTGGTTAGAGCGTTGTCCCGGGGCACGAAGGCTGCGGGTTCTATCTCCAGTCAGGGCACAGGCAAGAACCAACCAGTGAGTGCGTGAATAAGGGGAACATCAAATCAGTGTGTCCCTCTCACTCCCCTCACCCTTCCTTTCTCTCTCTAAAATCAATAAATTTTAAAAAGTGTTTTTTAAAGACGTTTTGATACAAGAGACAGATGCTAGGTGGGCTGACAGCCGCGAGTAGTGGAGGCCCCGGGGGGATTCTAGAAGGAAGCCCAGACCATCACCTTCAGGCTTCAGTTGCTTGTCCCCCAGAAGCCTCGTGACCCCCTTTGTAATCAGAGCTCCTAGTTTAGGGGCCATATTGATCCAGTTGGCACAGATCCAGAGAGCCGGACCCCTGAGAGCTGGACCAATAGCCTGATGCCCGCCTCCAAGAAGGAAACCGGGAGCCACAGCGCCCTGCGGCGTGTGCGGGGGTGGCCGGACGCTGTGTTGGCCCTGGCAGGCATGGAATGCCTATGAGAATAGAATATTCCTAGGCTTTTAGATTAATTCCAGCACAGTCATTTTAAAACCCTCTAAATACCAAGTTCTGGGTAGATTCTGGTCTCTATTTCAGGAAGACAGATCTGATGTTTCCAGACACTGTCAGAAGTGTATGGTGCACAGGAATGGACAACGAAGGAAAAGAAAACCAGAAAGAGGGGGAAAGTGCATAAAAAGAAATGTCTCAAATTAGAGTACAACACTGAACTGGGTTACTAAAGCTGAACTTGAACGTGACAACCTCTCTGATTTTGACAACCTTCTACTTCTATTTTTTTTTTTTTTTAAGTTCTGGCCACAATTATAAGTAGGGAACCATGTCTGTTGACACTTCCCAGGGGTTACATAAATAGTTTAGATGGTTTTTTTTTTCTTTTTTTTTAAACAACAGTTTCTGAAAGCACCAAAAAAAAAAAAAAATCCCACACATTTAACAGTCGGATGCCTGAGCCAGCCCTGGGAGTCCCTGGGAGGCTTGAAGAATCACTTCCTCCTGCCTGCGGCGGGGCAGGGCCCCCGGCTCGTCAGGACGCCCGGGGAGTCTGGGAGGAAGAGCTGTGCGCCTGGGGAGGGAGGAGGAGCCCTGGATCCCGCTGGCTGCCGAGGGCAGCCGCCTCCCGTCCCCAGCAGGGGGAGGGGCCCAGGAGGCAGCAGGCACAGGTCTTCTGAGGGCTTGACCCTCGCTGGAGGGAGCCTGTGCTCCAGGCAGGCTCTTCCAACCTGAGATTTGATAGGACAGCAGAAACCGCATTCCTGGGCCCCAGCGTCACGGTGCAAATCGCCTGACTTTTTTTTTAAATGCTCCCCTGAGGTTATGTTTATTGATTTTAGAGAGAGGGGAAGGGCAGGGAGAGAGAGAGAGAAACACTGACATTTGAGACACACATCCATCAGTTGCCTCCCACACGCGTGCCGACCCGGGATCGAACCTGTCACCTAGGTGTGTGCCCTGACCGGGAATCACAACCAACCAGCTGAGCCTCCACCGGCCAGGGCTCCGTCTTTCACAAGGTCTTAGCAGCCTCAGTAGCCTTGAGGGTTTCTCAAACCTGAGGGCCTGGGCTTTGTGGGAAGAATGCGTCTGTCTCTTTTGACCCATTCTAGTCACCAACCCTTGTCCCCACTCCAGTGGCCTCTGAAAAACCATCCAGACGGAAAATCCGACCTTCGGCACCAGTGGGAGGGGCTTCAAGGAGAGAGAGCAAAAAGACTCCCTGGCTTCAAAGTCACCCTCCCCGCAGGTTTCAACAGCAGCTCCGCTTTGCCACTGGGAATATATTTTCAGTTAAGCATTCACCTTCCCCAGGTGTTATTTTGGGAATGAGCGTAGCTAAAGATGCATGACTCACTAGTGTAAATTAGCTTTATCAAACTGATACACACTATATAAAAAGGGCTTGGTTCCTAGCCTCTTTGAGGTCACACATTCCTTCTAGAATCTAAAAAACCTAGATGGACCCATTCCCCAGAAAAATGCCCAAACAAACAGAATGGTGCATACCACGTGTGGATTTCAAGGACTCCTTTGACCCTACCCTGGAGTTCTGAATTCTTCTTAGGAGAGGATGGTAAATGGGAAAAAGTGGTACTGACGGGTGGGGAACAGAGGCAGACCAGGAACCTGGGGGCTGCGAGAGATCACTTTGTGGTTTTCCCCAAGACCTGTAATGTGAACATGTCAGAAGCGAATGAGTCACCCAGCCGTCATCACTGCCCTGCCCTGGAGAGAGGTGAGCCCCGTCAGCAGTGATGCTGGGGACTCGTGCGCCACACTTCGGAGCCGCTGGGGCCACGCGCAGGCATCTCCATGAGCCGGAGGGACGGGGAGAAACACACTGGGGCTGCGGCAGCTGGCTTTCTGCTGGAGGAAGCAGAAGACTATATGTATCGTTTAATGGGTTGGGGTCCTCTTGGCAAGGTGACAGGGGCCAGCATCCGGCTATCACTGCCCCCCAGCAGGAGAGGTGGGGGCTTGTTCATTTCAAACTGTATATTCATAACCTGGAGTCTGAGACCTCTCGTATTTTCTTTGGGGAAGTCAAGTTTAAGAGGCAGTCTGTGATTCCCTGGGTATTCAAACTGGGGGAAACGTGGGGGAAGTTTTTGGATCTCAGCCTCACCCAGCAGCCTCGCGGGGATTTTGGAAGCGAGGCGGCAGAGTGAAACAAGTGCCGCAATCAGCTGGAGTCCCGTGCTCACTCCACAAAGCTCCTCCTGTCTGCGGTGACTCAGGGAGGGGAGAATTTCCCCTTCTTGAGCCAGCTGGACCCACATTAACACTGTTCTCTCTGCAGGCGCTGGCGCAGGGCAGCAGGGGCAGGCCTCGACTAGGGGTGCCTGCAGGGTTTGGGGGGCTGGACCCAGTTTATTTAACACACATGGAGAGAGGTGGTCCCTCTCTTGACCCGTCAGCCAGAGGCTCCCTCCCGCACAGACCATCTCCAGCAGTCCGCGTGGCACCCGTTCCAGCTGGGCGCCACGCTTGCTTGTCGAGCTGGCCAGAGGCTCACCTAGCACCTACATCACGTCACAGGACAAAGCCCAGGCTTTTCACGTCGTACTCAAGCGGGCACGCTGTCCCGATCAGAGGCCCTCCTTCTCGGATGCCATCAAACTTTCTCCTTCACTTCTTTGTGCTTTTAATATTGGGTGGGTTTTGTTGTTACTTCTATTGTCGCTGGATTTCTTGATGTTAAAATAAAGATTTCTTAAACAGGCTACTAAAAGCACTAGTCATAGATGGAAAGATAGATAAATTGTTCTTTCATGAACTTTTGTTCATCAAAAGGATCATTAAGAGAGTGAAAAAGGCAAGCCACAGACTGATATTTTCAGTGAGAAACCACGGCAGAGGACTTGCATGCAGAATGTTCAACGAACTCTTACAAGTTAGTAAAAAGAAGACAGACAAAAATGAGTAAGAGTCTTGAACAGAAACATCTTAAAGTGGAGAGTAAATTAAACTTAGAAGATACCACTATACACCCACCTAAAGGACAAAAACTTTAAAGATTGGTCATACCAAATCTTGGCAAATCCTTACATGGCGCGATGGGAGTGTAAATTGGTATAAACACTTTGGAAAACTGTTTAGCAGTATCTACTAAAGCTAAGGGGCTACCCATGCCAGTTCCCATCAATTCCACTTCTAGGTATAAACTCAAGAGCCATGAGAAAAAATGTCCACCAGTATTGGCAGTATTGTTATTTGTAGAAACCCCAAAGTGGAAACAGCCCACATACCCATTGATAAATTGTATCATAGCCATACAACAGGACACCACACAGCAGTTTTGAAGAAGAACAAATCATGGCAACACCTAACAACATCGATGAATCTCACAGAGATGTTGAGTGAAAGAAAGCAGAGCCCAGGAAGTGCCTATTCCACGATTCCGTGCCGCTGGAGGACAGGACCACACGCTTCTCTCTGAAGCCTCAGGGCCCAGCACAGGCCCTGCCGTGTTCAGCGGGCCCTCAGTGGCTGTTTGTTGACTGGGTGAAGCGAAGCGTGGGCTTTACTCCTAACCGTGTCTTCCGAGTAGTGTGTGTGTGTTAGAGCAGAATCGGCCTGGGAGACCGTTAACAAATGAGCCCAGTTCACTGCAAAATGAAGCAGAAAACTCATGCTGCAAAGAGAAGCAGAAATGAAGTCCTTTCACCAGAATGGGGCTGCGGGTTCCAGGAAGAGGCACTCGCAGGTGCCTGGTGGATGACACAGGGCTTCCTGAAAGGGAGCCTGCTGAGCTGAGCTTTGAAAGGTGGTTGAGACAGCAACAGGCAGCCCGGTGCAGGCCACGGCACAGCCAGGTGGCTGTCAAGCTTTGGTGCGTGTCTGAACTGCCTGGAGGATTGGTGAGACCACAGATGGCATGGCGGGACCCCGCCCTGGACACTCCCGGATTCCATGGGTCTGGGGGAGGGCCTGAGAATCTGCATTTCTAACGAGCCCCCGGTGGTGCTGATGCTGCTGGTCTGGGAGCCACACTTAAGAGGAGCACTGGCTTCAGCCTCAGCCAGCTAGTCCAGGCGGTGGCATCTCACCTGAGCCACAGTGCTAGGGAAGAAAGCTGCAAGGTGTGGAGGGTGGGAGGACAGGTGGACCGGGCTGTGGCCTGGAGGCCTTTGGCTGCTGATGAGGAGTTTAGACCTAATTCTATAGGCTTGATTTAGGGCCACACGGATGGATGTGTGATAACTGAGCTCCGGGATATCCCCCTCCAGGCTCTGGGTACCCTAAGCCTGAAGCTTAAGGATGCACAGATGTGCAGGTGAGAACGCAGAATGAGTCTGGCTTTGTAGAGACAAGCCCGGTGCACAGCCTACCTGCAGAGGAAGCCACGGTTTACCCTGATGGACAAACAAGGATTGAAAAGAGGCATTCTTTCAACGCGCCCTCAGGACTCTTGCAGGCACATGATACCTGCATGCTGTGGGGGTGGCAGCCTCGACAAGACTCCGCTGGCTGACCATTCAGGCTAAAGCAGCAGCTTTGCTCTCAATAAAGAGACAATTGCTCTGAATTCTTCTTCCTCGTGGCCACAATGCTCCCAGATTCTCAAGGACAAGGAGGTCACACCGCACGCCCTGTCCATTTCTGCCGCCAGAGAGACACGCAGAGCCAGGACACTTCCCCACATGGTCTGTGTTTGGCTCCAAAAGGGGAGACAGTCTCCCGAGTGGGCTTTGGGAGGAGGGGTGAGCCCTGTGAATGCCACAGGTCAAGAGTCCCCACTCCTCCCCGGGGCCATTCTGGTGAGGACACTGGACCAGCAGGCCTGGCCCTTCCCGCATGACGCAGGCATGGAAAGCAGATGCCGTCTTTCATCCAGAGGCTGCCTCCAAGGACTTCTCCCATGAGCTACACTTATGAGTGCGCACTGTCTGCAAAGTCACCTAGTGGAGAGAGAGATGCATCCGCCACAGAGCTGCCCGCCAGAACCTGCCCTGCGGGGTGGGGGAGGGCTGGCCGAGCCACTCCTGCTCTCTCAGGGCCCTCCTGCCCGAAGCCTTGTTCCCTCCTCTGCATCCTGGGCTTAGGTCTGGCTGCCTCCTCTCTCCTCCCCACCGCCTCCGCCCCGCTCCCCCCCCCTCCCCCCCCCCGCCGCCTTACTCAGCAGGAATTTGGGGTCATGGAGATGAGTAAATCAAATGCTTGTGGTCTGGTGAGAAGCCCTTCCTGTCCCATAGCTGGAGACAGGTCAGCCCTGAGCAGGCCCCTTCAGCCCACTACCTCTGCGGCTGGGACGGAGACTGTCAGCTTTGGGCTGCGGAAACCCGAGTCTGCCTTCTGGTCGGGCTGCACAGTGACAGAGGGAGCCTGAGGGCCGGCCTTTGCAGCAGCCTGTCCCAGGCCAGCCAAACCACAGGCCTTCGGGGGCCGCGGCTGCTGCATGCTTGACGGTCTGCAGGAAGATGAAATGGGGCTCGGGAGACCGCCTGTGTCCATCCGCTGACTCCCCGAGGGCCTCCCTCCCCCTTGGAATTCTGCCTGCCTGCCTTTTCCGTTAGGGACGCGAGACTGGCTTGCTTCCTCCTCACCACCCACCCCCTGCCCCACCACTGCCAGTTGCAAGAGAATCACCTACAAGAGAACAGGAGAGAAGAAATCAGAGCCGGGTTTACACCTTGTTCTGCTGCTCCTCAGCTGTGTGACTTAGGACCAGGCATCTAACCTTTCTGATCTGCGTCCCCATCTGCAGAGTGGAGATAAGGACCTCGCTGACTTCATGGTATTGTTCAGAAGCACAGAGGACACTAGGCAAAGTTCCTGTCTCTAAACTGCCCTGAAGACACGCAGTGTGATGTGCTACCATACCAGAGGCCCATCTGGGGTGTGAGAGCGGGCAGAGTGGGGCCAGACTAATTCTGTCTAAGGAGGGGAAACTGCAGAGCTTCCTGCCCAGGCTGTGGGCGTGTGGCAGGGTAGAAGCAACTCTTCAGGGCTTTGTTGCACACCAGACACTGTGTTAAGCATTTCACCCGTTTCCCTGAGTCCTCAGAATGAGCCCACAAGATAGGTGTTATTGTCCCCATTTTACAGATGAAACTAAGGCTCAGAAAGGATCATGCACTGACCTGGCATAGTAGACACTTATTGAGCACCTACTATGGGCTAAGTGTTGCAGGTACAACAGTAGACAAAACAGACCCAAGTCCCTCCCTTCATGGAACTTAATCCCATGAAGCCACTTGCCCAAGATAAGCCTGGAATGTGCCAGAGCTGAGATTCAAACTCGAGTCTCGTGGACTCCTGGGCCTGTGCTCTTCCTGCCTCACCCTGGAACTCACTGCCTCTGGGGACACTGCTCCCAGCGGGGAGACCGGCTCAGGCTTTGGGAGCAAGGCTGGCCTGGGGCCAGGAGAGGAGCTGCCGTTCTTCCAGAGCCCTGCCCCAAAGGCAGGCTGAACCCCTGACCCCTCCGGCATTTTCCCCAGGGAGGGGGAAGGCGGAGCTTCCCCGAAGGGGTATCAGAGGAGATGGGGCACAGCCTGCGTGTGCTCGTGTGTGCTCGTGTGCTCGGTCAGAGAGTGACATCCTCTTCCTGGCTGAGGTGGGGAATCCCTTTGGATTTCACTGGGTTGATGGGAGGGGCCTACTGTTTGTCTACTGCTCAAGCCCTCCAGGGAGAAAAACAGGACAAGGGTAAATCAAAGGATTAAATTAGCCTCTGGCATCTGAGGACCTCTGGGCTCCGCTCTGCTCTGCTCTACTCTGCTCTGCCCTCGGCCTGGGCTGCCCCTTGATCTCTGCGACCCAGGGAAACAATCGGAGATTTGCAAGCTTCCCCCACTAAGAAAAAAAGATACAGAATTGTTTAGTATAGCATTTACTCAGAGTAGCAGTCACTTGGAAGCAATCTAAATGTCCAGTGTTTGAGTATTAAATAAAATATGATAAAAGCATACATTCAAGCCCTGACTGGTATGACTCAGTTGGTTGGGCTTTGTTCCACAAAGCGAAAGGTCACCAGTTCAATTCCCAGTCAAGGCACAGGCCTGGGCTTTGGGTTCAGTCCCCAGTCAGGCACATACTGTCGGGGCAGAGACAGAGGCAACTGCTTGATATTTCTCTCTCACATTGATATTTCTCTCTCTCCTTCCCTTCCCCTTCTCTAAGAAGAAATAAAATCTTTTTTTAAAGTATTCATTCAATGAAATACCATGAAGCCATTGAAAATCATCATGCTGGAGAAAAATTCCATGAGAAGGGTACTCATAAAGGCTTAATCCAAGTTCATGACTCAGACAATACACACAAATCAGAATGTACAGCTGGATCTCGTTTTTTAAAATATGTGTCTATATATGCATAGACAATGTCTAAAAGGGTGCATACCAAACGTGAACATGCTTATCTCTAGTCAGTAGAATTATAAGTGACTTGTTTTCTTCTGTGTTCAATTTTTTCCCTTTCCTCCAGTGAAAATTCATGTCTTTTGTAATCTGGAGGGAAAAAAATCCCCACAGTGTATTTTAGAGATAAAAGAGAAAGAAAATGTCATCTTTTGGCCCTGTACTTGGATGCCCCAGGCCCCACCCAGCCTTGGGAGATTTGGAAGCCCCAGAGTCACAGGGGAAGGACCAGCTTGAGGAGAATTAGCCGGCCACCATCATCCAGGCCTCATCTTATGCCATCTCCCAGAGAGGCCACCTGACCACACGACCTGGCTGAAGGAGGCCCTTCCCACACCTCTCCCTCCTTCACCCCATTTGATTGTCTTCATTGCACTTTTCTGCATCTGAAGTGACCTGCCTGCTCACCTGCTTCCTGGGCGATTATTTGTCTCCTCCATCAGAAGGCAAGCTCCCAAGGGCAGGACCCGCCTCTCTTGCTCCCTCTGACTTACCGTCTGGACAAGGCCCCAGTGAGATCTTGGCTTGTGAGGAACACACAGAGCAGCCCCAAGCTGTGGGCCGTGATCCCAAAGCTGCATGTGACAGTGAGAACATGCGCATAACCTCGTGGGAGCCCAGAAACGGGCAGGGAGCCAGCTCCAGGGGCCAGAGCTGCACGGAGCTCGGCTACCCGCGGCACCTGGTCTGAGCGTGGTAACAATGGCTGCCATTGACAGGTGTTGTGAAAGTGCCAGCGTTGTGCTTCACGTTTTGTAACTGGGTGGAAGGAAGGTAGAAGCAACTTACCTTCTCACCCCTTTCCCCTTTGCTTCCAGCACCTCTGCTGCGGCCAGAACCTGCCCTCCAGCTCACGATGTCAGCCCCTGTTCCAGTCGGGTTCTCATCCGAGCCATTCCGCTGAATCTGCCCTTGACCAGGATCACTTGTGACTCTAAGATGCTAAATCCAATCATTTACACTCTGTCGTTGTATGAGTTGACCTATCACAGAGGATGGCCCTGTTCTCCTTGAAGCCTTTGCTCCTGGTTTCCCTCCTATTGTACTTGCTACTCCTTATTCTTTTTGGGTTTGTTTTTTTTTAATCCTTACTTGAGGACATTTTTTTTCATTGCTTTTAGAGAGAGAGAGGAAGGGAGAGAGAAATCCATGCAAGAAAGAAGCATCGATTGGTTGCTTCCTGTGCGCACCAAGACCAGGGATCATAAGCCAGGACTGGGGATAAAACCCGAAACCTTTTGGGTCATGGGGTGCCACACCAGCCAGAGCCCTGCTCCTTCCTAGTCTCCCTGGCTGAGCAATTGAATGGGGCTTAGTCCTTGGACAGCTCCTCTGCTGACAGTCAGCCCCTTGGTGCTCTCATCCGAAACAGCTACCTGCTGGCTCTGGCTGGTGTGGCTCAGTTGGTGGGAGCGTCATCCCAGAACCAAATTGTTGTGGGCTTTCTCCCCAGCCCGGCACGACGGGAGGCAGCCAATGGATGTTCCTTTGTCACATGGTTCTCTTTCTTCCTTCCTACCTTTCTAAAAGCAATGAAAAAATGTGCTTGGGTAAGGATTATTTAAAAAACAAAAACAAACAAACAAACAAACAAAACCCTACCAACTGAACACTCGAAAAATCTTCATTTCCATCCTGGACTTCTTCCCGGAACCCAAGACTCAGATATCTGCCTGCCTACAGGCCTCTCTACTTGAAACATCAAAAAGATATCTCCTACTTCACATGCCTGAGACTGATTTCCTTATCTTCCCCCAAACATGCTCCATCAGCAGCTTCTGCAGTTCAGTAACGGCAAGTCCATCCTCCCATTTGCTCAGGCCAAACATCTCAGAGTTCCCCTTGATTCCCTTCGTTCACACCCTACTTCCAATCCCTCGGCAGACCCTGTTGGCTCTGCTTTCTAGAACCTGACGGATCTCGGCCCCGCCATTCTATCCCTGGAGCCCAAGCCGCCTTTGCCCCTTGCCAGGATTTCTGCCTGTGTTCTACCTCTGCTCTCCAATTTATTCTCCTTGAAGCATCCAGACCGATTTTGTTAAAATGTGAGTCACAGCCTGTCACTTCTCTGCAGCACTTCCCAGTGGCTCCAAGCTGTTTCAAAGCTCAAGCTCGCACAGGGCCTTCTTTCAATGCGCTGCCCACTCCGGAACCTCCCACTGCCTCTCTGATTCCCTGCCTTCCTTCCCTTCGTTCGCTCCGCTCTGGCCACACCGCCCTCCCCACCCACCTTTACCGCGTGAGGCAGGCCCCCGCCTCCGGGCCTTGGCGCGTCCTGTTCCCTTCACCTGGAAAGCTCCTTTCCCATTAATTCTCAGGGTTTGTGTCCTCCTTTCTTTCAGGCCTTTATTCGTAATTCACCTTCCCAGCCGTGTGCGCTCTGTCCCCTGGCCTCCCTGTTTAGAATTTTGGCACTTCTCACCTCCTGCTCCAAACTCCCTCGCCCCACCCCCTGCCTCTCCCCTACTTTATTTTCCCTGCAGAGCACCTACCTCCTCTGACCACTAAATATTTCATTTATTTATTTACCTGGTTGTTGGTCTTTCCCAGTGGACTGTAAGCTCCATGAGGGCAGTGGGTTTTGTGTGCTTTGCTGCTGTACCCTCAGAAGCGAGGACAGTGCCTGGCCTATGGAAGGTGCCCAGTAAATATCTGACGAGCGGCTCCACGGGTACAAATGTATGGAAGGACCACGCAACGTGTATAGAAGGCCTTGAAACAAGATGGAAAGAGCGCTGGGCTTCCTGCCAGCGCGGCAGCATTAACAGGCTAGTGAGAAAGAAATGCCCCGAGTAGAGAGGTCCCCTGTGTGGCAGTCACGGTGCCCGTGTCTGCCCTGGGCCAGCGTGCAGCCAGCTCCTACCTCGGTGGCTTCTGAAGATCTCGCCACGGGTGCGCACGCATCGCGCACTCCCCACCCAGCTTGCTTTGGCCACAGGGCCCCCCTCAGTTCTCTGCCTCGGTCATTTACTCGCCCTCCCCCGCTTTTTTCTAGGTGCCCGAGTTTGCGACCTATTGAAGGAAAACAACGCCGAGGTAAGAGAACAATAAGACTGTGTCTAGTTCGGGACTTCTCAAGCTAAAAGGCCTTGGAAGGGATTCAGGGAAGACCAGAGGGCTGAAGTTTGGCAACTGGATAAAGTGAAGGTCTCAGAGACTTTTGTTGACTTCCTGGATAGAGTGCGGGCACCAGAGACAGTGGGGACAGCTCGTATGGAGGAGTGGATCATACTCCAGGGGTGGCTGCGAGGTTGGGAGGCCCTGGGAAAATAGGGCAGTCCCCCCGAACCAGCCTGCTGTGGGCCTCGCCTGGCCTCGCGCCCTGCCCTGCTCCCGGCCCTTCTTCTCGCCAGCGCACTCTGGAGGTTCTGCCCTGCCTGCTGAGGGCAGGGCAGGCCTCTGCCGAGTGTCTGGGCCTTTTTTAAAAGAAACCAACAAACATATTGATTTGGTTCTAGATCTAGAGGGATATACTAGGATGCTTCCAGCATAGAAGTTCTCTAAATCTGTGTTAAATCACAGTCCAAATTTCAAAAACTGAAAATACTCAGTAAATAATGGATACCGGGGAATGTGCGCTGCTGTGTACTGCTGATGTGATTGGAAAGGGGCAGCTTTTTACATACAATGTGTCCAGCCCTGACCAGTGTGACTCAGTGAGTTAGTTGGGCGTCATCCCTCAGAGTGAAAGGTTGCCGGTTCAATTCCCGGCCAGGGCACATGCCTGGGATGTGGGGTCTCCAGTTGGGGCGTATGGGAGAGGCAACTGAGCGATGTTTCTCTCCCTCTCTTTCTTCGTCCCTTCTCCTCTCTCTAAAAATAAATAAATAAAAGTTTTTTAAAAATAAATAAAAATGTGTCTAGATTTTGACCAAGCAATTTCACCCTCCAAAGTTGGTCCTAGGAAAATAATCACATTTGTGTGAAGGTGTGTGTACAAAGATATTTATAACTGCATTGTTTGTGATGGGGAAAAAAGGAAACAGCGGAAAGTCCAACAAAATGGAATTGGTTGTTTAAAATCTGGCATAGCCCCAAAGGGCATGTCATGCAGCAGAATGACCTAGGTGTATGTTTATTGACAAGAAGGATGTTAGCACATACTGCTAAGTTCAAAAAAAGGAAAAAAAATAGAAAAAGCTTGAAAAGAAAATAGCTTTGGGCTCAGCCCGCAGGGTAGAAATCCAAATCAGTCTCTTAACCAATTTGGGAACTCAGGCAAGTGACACGATCTCCTCAAGTCTCTGCTCCCTGCTTGTAAAAAGGGCACAACCACCCCAGCTTCACAGAGTGGTGAGGATTCGGTGGGGTTCACTCAGCTGAAGGCCTGGGCACAAGGTCTGGGCACATGGTGAGTGCTTAGCAGATGGGTACCCAGGTGAGATGTAAACCAATAAGAGTCTATCTACCTGTGCATAGACCTAGAAACATTCTGGAAATTTGTAAACAAATAGTGGTTTTATTTGGCTGATAGAATTATGGGTGATTTTCAATTTTTTCTTATTTTTCTACACAGAATACATGTTCCTTATATAACCATGAAGTAATTTTAAAAAGGAAGTAACAATTGAAAAGGCTAAAAAAATAAAAACACTGCACTGCAACTGGCAGGCAGGCGGGCCAAGCAGCCCAGGGCCGAGCCCTGCAGGCCTGGAGCAGAGGCGGGAGGCGGGGGCAACAGGAAAAGCAGCGGGTGAGGAAAAGAACAACGAAAAGTTCTGTTAGGCCCCAAGGCTGGTGCCCGGGGGGGGCACCTCAGAGGTGAGGCTCGGGCCCCTACAGGCATGGTACCCACTTCTGTCCTCCTGGGTAGGGGAGCCCCTGGTAGGAGATTTAGTGACTCAAGGCCCACCTGTCCCATCAGTGACGCTGAGCGTGTGCAGTCACCTTCGGCTGCCGAGGTGGCCTGCTTCCAGCACATCCCAGAGGGGCCCCGAGGCTGCAACCCTGCACTGGGGCCCTCACCCACCTCTAGAAGCCCAGTATCTTGTCCACGCCCAGAGTAGGAAGGGCACGGAATCCTAGTTGTTTGGTTTCGAGGAGTAAAATTATGCTCAAGGACTGGATTCTCTGCTAATAGTTTATTTAACACCGGTTCACTGAGGGAATTGCACAAACCAATAGCATACAGGTTAATATCTCTTAATAAGTCAATAAAAATAACATAATCAAAAGCAATGATGATTAATTACACTCATGTTCCAGGCAAGGGGAGATAAAAGGGGAAAAGTCCAAGTTTAATTGCGGCGTACCTTTATGCTTAGCCAACCAAGAGCTGATGTACAGCTGCCAGAGCAGAAAATAAGAGTCCCTTGTTGCTGGGGCACGCTGCTAGGAGACAGCGGTGCCAGTTCCGGGGGCGGGGTGATCTCCTTCTTGGCTGCTGCATGGCTTTTGTCACTGTCACTAAGAGTCACCTTCAAAGAGGCAAGCACTTGTGCTTCAGAGGTCTTCAAGGAGGTTTTAAGTCCGCAAAGGATTGCCGTGCCCAGATCACAGCGCTCAGACGCTCCTCAGAAACGCGCAGCTCTCAGTCTGAGCGCCCACTGGCCGCTGTGGCTGCTCCACGTGTTCCTATGGCGGAGCCGCAGGCAGGGCTTCCCAGCAGCCGAGCTACTCTCCTGCGCTGATCGCCGACGACAGACGACGGCATTCTGATGGGGACGGACCGGACCCCACTTACTTCATTCGTGTATTCAAACAACTTTTTTCCCTTTTGCCGTCAACAGGCGAATTGAAACAACTTCAGTCGAGTCATAAACAAGTGGGTTTGAAATCACATCAGACCAACATACGACCCTAGTGAATTCCCAGAAGCCACCCTTGAAGGGAACACCAGCTCCCCTCTTTCCCTGGCAGCCTGGCAGGATCCACGATCAAGAGCAGAGTCCCCCAAGCGAATACAACCTGCGGAGAAGGCGAGCCGGTGACCACCCAAGGGCGGCCGTGCGGCGGGCCCCGCCCCCACCCCGACCCCTGCCCTCCCGCCGCCTTAGGGCTCCGGCTCCGCGCGCGGGGAGGAGCACCACAGGGACGAGGTCCGTGCGGCCGGCCGTGCCAGCTCGTGGAGCGTTCTCAGGGCGTGGCTTACCCGAGTGAATTTTCCAAACAAATTTAATTTTATCACGTGCTAATTTTTTATTGTCTTCATTTCAACTAATTTGTTTGATCGAATGTATTAAAATAACACTTTCATATGGTTTAAATATCAATAGGACGGACAGGCTCGTAATCAAAGTCACCTCCCCGCCTTTTTCATTCCCACACTCTGAGAGGCATCTCTTTCAACCCTCTACTAAGTTTCTATTTCTGTTTTTATTGTTATTTCTTGATTCATCAATTTTAGACAGCTGTTGGCTGCTTACGGTTAGATGGGAATTGGGCTTTTTTGCAAACCCCCTCTAACCTCTACTCCCCATCCTCCCAATGAGAATATAACATGAGTTTTGGTTAAATCAATAGTGAGTGTAGACATACGCTTCACAGTTGAGCTAGGTAGTGCATTATGTGTCCTTGTATCTTGTAATGTAAATTTTACATTAGTTCTTTGATAATTCCCCTCTGTTTTATCTGTTGAGCTACTGGATTAACCTTCTAACTTTTAACAAATATTTTTCTCTTATATTTCCTCCCTTTGCCTTCTGCGTTTACTTTCTTGGGAAACCTGACTTGACTTTATCCTCCAACTCTTCTGTTGATTTTTTTTTTTAATTTTGACTTTCCTATTTTTAATATAGAAATACTCATCCTTGTTTTCTGACTGTTCCTTTTTCATAATATCACACTCTTATTATATGGATCTCCTAGCTCCCTCTTACCCCTCTGAAGGCGTTATTTATTTTTTATTTATCTATTTGTTTTGTTTTAATAGTCTTCCACTCTATATTGTCTTTGTTTCCCCTTTTTGTTTTTTCTCTCTCTCATGTTCAAAGCTTTCCTCAGATGTCTGACGTCCTGGCTCTTTTATTTATGAATGAAGCAATACAACGCCGAATTAAACTGTGTGTTTGGGGAGAACTTATCAGCGGAGGTCTCACTGTGGGCAGCAAGCCCGCCTTTTGGGTAGCAAGCCTCTAAACGTGAGACTCTTTTCTCTAGGGCTAGGTTTTCAACCTTGGCGCTACTAATACGTGGGACCAAGTGATTTCCCTGCGTCAGGGGTCCTGTGCATTAGAGAATGCTTGGTAGCATCGCAGAGCTCTGCCCACCGGGTGCCAGGAGCAGCCCCCTCCGGGGGCTGGGATAACCAAAATTGTCCATAAATTTCGCCAAATGTCCTGTTCCCAGAGGGGGTGTGCAGGTCTGCCCATTAAGAACTATGAGTCATTCAGCTTCTCAAGAAAAGCATCCCAGCTCCTTGCTGGACTTTCTGTGACTGCAGGACCGACCCCAGAACCTGGCAGCATAAACATGAGGCTGCACATCAGGAATTCGGAAAAGGCATAACTCTTCTCTGCGCCCCAGGGCCTGGGGCCGGGGCCGGGGCCTAGGCCAGGAGGACTGGCGCGGCTGAGGGTGGCTCAAGCAGCTGGGAGGTAGAGCTGGCGTTGAAGGATCCACCCCCAAGACGGTTCTTCCCTTGGCTGGGAGAGCTGGAAGGCTGGGCTCCTCTGGGCCTGGCAACCAGAAAGGCGGCACGTGGCCTCCCCAGCACCCGGCCTGGGAGGCGGACCTCTTAACGGGGTGGCTCAGGGCTTCCAAGCGAACGTCCCAGCCAGCCATATGGGGGCCGCGCGGCCAGTTCTGGCCTGGCCTTGGGCATCACACGGCACCGCTTCTGCTTCAGTCGCAAGCCTGCCCAGGTTCTGGGAAGGAGACAGAGCCACACCTTTTGGTGGAATAAATGTCAAAAAAACTTTCGCAGCCGTGTATTAAACTCACCATATTCCAGCACAGGGTGATCAACGTCTGCCGGGGCCAGTGTGTGCCTTGGCCTCTCCCCTGCCTGAGTCTCCCCCACCTGGTGTCCTCAGGCTCCCTCTGTGCCGCACAGAGTGTGGGCGGAGGCCCGGGAGGGTTCCGACCGGCTTCCCCAGTGCTTCACCCCACCCCTCCCATACCTGACCATCCTCATACCTGGCCTCCCCGAGGTCTGAGCCCTTCCGGGGTGGGGGCTGCAGCGGCTTGCCTCCCTCCTGCCCGCAGCGCCCCCGCAGGCCCTTGAGGGACCAGCCCCCCTCAGGGCGGCCGCCTTTCCTCCGTCTGCTTCCCAGCCCCCCAGGGTTTGCTGAAATCTCTCCGACGTCTCCTTTATAGTTCTCTTTGCTCTGGGGGGTTCATACCGTTTTATTTCTTGACTGGTGTGTTAATGGCACTTCAGAGGGAAAGGAGATGGGGACGTGAATGACCTGCCATGTTTCATGGAGGCCCCATTGCACTTCTTTTGGATGGAGATAACTCTGAGGTATGTTATAATCTCCCCTGCCCTGTTGGAGCTTTGTTCAGTAGTACAGTGACCACCTTTAACTTTTTTTTTTTTTTTTGAACATACATGTTTACCTTGAAATTATTAAGCTAAGTAGAGCTATTTGTCCCTCCGTGGTGGGGACCCAGATCGCTGTGATAAAATCCCTTCAATCTTTCCTCGCGGTCTCCTCTGTCTCTGGCTGTACCCTGTCGCCTTTGTGTGTGATGAGGTGCCACACTCTAGCACATCAGCTTCTTCTGAGTTACTCCTCTGAAATGGTTAAGCCAGACGACTGTGCGGCAGCCCCCAGCCCTGCCCCTGCCCCTCCCCATTTCCTACCCTTCCTTCCCCACCCCTCCCAGCGTTTGACCCTTGTGGGCTGCAGCCACCAGACCCCATGTCCTTGTGCTTCCAGGTACATTTGGCCCATTAAAGACCCTGCCGGAGATCGCAGAGTAATATCGGGGTGCTTTATCCCCCAGCTCCCTCCCTCTTCAGGCCTCAGGTCAGCAGGGTCAGTGCCTGCCACCCTGAAGCCGCAGCGCCTCCCAGCAGCCCTCTTCTTCAGCTCCCTGTAGTTCTAGTAACCACCCCGCCCGCCCTCAGGCTGCGCCGTGGCCTGGCCGCTGCCGGCCCCGGCCCCAGGCACCTCTCGTCCCAGGTGGTCCTGGTCCCAGGCCTTCCTCCTTAGGCTCTCCTCGTCACCTGTGGAGTGTGCATCTGTCCCCTCTGAGACTCTGACCATACACAGAAACTCATTCTAATTTGCATCTAAAACAAGAATAGTCCCTGAGTGAGCCTGAGAGCTCCTCCTGGGTGTCCCGTGTCAGAGCTTTGTGACATCTCTGGGTTACTCGGGGGTTTTTTAAAATTCACTTTCTGGTTTTTTAAAGATAATACATCATAGAGGGCAATGGACTAGTGACTTCTATATGGGGAAGTATGACTTACTGGGGTGTTCTGAGAAGGAGAGTAAGCAGGTAAGTAAAAGGAAGCCCGGAGAGAATTTATGACATTTAAACTGGGAAACATCAACAGTTTTAGTTGTCCTTCCTGGATAACGGATCCTCACTGGGTCTTAAGGTAAAGTGCGTGTTTGGGGGACGTCCAG
This sequence comes from Pteronotus mesoamericanus, assembly GCF_021234165.1. Taxonomy (NCBI): domain Eukaryota; kingdom Metazoa; phylum Chordata; class Mammalia; order Chiroptera; family Mormoopidae; genus Pteronotus; species Pteronotus mesoamericanus. The sequence continues at coordinate 28,820,954 of NW_026555084.1, read as the reverse complement.
GCTGTGTGTGGGTGGGATTCCCCCAAATGCGACCTTAGTTGTCCCTCAGGTCAGACCCACTAGCCAGGCCTCTGTGCTTTCAAGCCAGCAACTTCCCTGACACCTTTGCTCTGACAAGTGCGGCGCGTTCGTCTGCGATGAGGACCCGCCGGCTCCCAGAGAGGCCACGGCCTTCCTGCGTCGCACCTCGTGCCCAAGGAGCCGCCGAGGCCCAGGGGCCCTGGGTCACCTCTGAGGTCCTCCTGATCACTCCCCGCATTCTCCTGCCTCCGCCAGCCCACAGGCCCGCGGTTGTGTTTAATTTGTGTACCCCTTAGAAGCACGTGTTACGTACCTCTAGGGAAAAAATAGAATCAAGAATTCTTTCTGGCCACCCATTTCCTGAAGCACAAAAAGGAAATATTTTATAAACGCTTCTTAAAATAGACTACAGGAAGGGGCAGTGCCCCTCTGGCTGGCGGGGGCTGCCATGTGGTAGTTCACAGACAAGGGAGGCGACATCCCGGCCAGGGGCAGCCCAGGCACGACCTTCAGGGCCTGGTCCCCCAGGCCCCTCCGGCGGAGCCAGGGCCCCTCAGGCTGCCTGGGCAGGAGGGAAGGCCTGAGGGCCCCGCCCCTATTCCACGGGGAGGAGACCGAAGCCAGGGAAGGGGTGGGGAGGCTCTCTTACACCCCGGCTTCCCTATTCCTCATTCTTTCACTTTTAGGGATTTTTTTTTTTCAATTTGGGGAGTGGGGGCTGGGCAGTTGGAGACAGAGTTGTCAGTGTTTAAAGGGTGGTGGCTTCCGCGCGTGAGGCAGCCTTCATCAGTTCAGCTTGTCCTCCTCCAGCCCACGCCACTCTGTGAGGCCCCACAAGCGTCCCTCCCAGCGGAGGCGCATGAGCCCTGGGCCCTTTCCTGTCCACTCTTGCCTTGCAGACGCGGTGCCGGGAGGCAGACGCGCAGGGACACAGCCCGGGGAGCCAGCCCGCAGCTCAGGTGGAGGGCCTTGGCGGGCTGGGGGTGGCTTCAGAGGCCTCTCTGCACTCTCCCCTCCCACCCCCCAGCACAAAGTGGGTGCACTCCTGGGAGAATGGCCAGGACCCAGGGAGGCAGGACACCTGTGCAGCATGCAAGCCCGCATCCTGTCCTGTTCTGCCCAAGCTGCGTGTGTTTGACCGAAGTGTGCTGAAGGCTGGCCATGGCTGGGTGGCTGCCACTAGTCGCGCGAAGAGGAAAGAATAGTCTCAGCCCAGGCACTTGAGCCAAGGCCAGTGCGGTCCTCAGCACGATGTTGCAAGTTCCTAATCTGGACCTGGAGGCCTGAGAGTCTGGGCATCATTTGGAACCCAGAGTTGTCTGTTACCCACAGACAGAGACACCGTGAGTGAGTTCTACACCTGCCCCTCCCCTCACCAGGTGTCAGAGCCTCAGCAGTGCCTCTGGCTCCAGTAGCCCCCCTGGGAAGCCCAGTTGCCACTTCTCTATAAATGACCCTGTAGCAGCTGTGCTGAGTGAGCCACTTCCCTGGGGTGGGGCTGGGGCCCACCTTGTTCCTATTATACACCCAACTGATGCAACCAGCTTTCAACAGCCACCGGCAGAGAAGAAACACATTACAACAGCAGGCTCCAGTATTTCCTCTGCCCGCCCAGGAGGCTTGCTCACATCAGCAAACGCGGCCTCTTACCGCTCCCCTCCCCAGTATCTCATTCCGCGGGGCTGGAGGTGCCTTTTGTCAGGACCCTTTGATGCCTTCGAGTGGATCTGCTTTACCCGAGAATGAAACCAGTGGCTTTCTTGGCTGCATATTACAATCATCTATTATATTAAAAAATAATGCCCTGGCTGATGTGGCTCAGTGGATTGAGCACCGGCCTGCGAACTGAAGGGTCGCCAGTTCGATTCCTGTTTGGGACACATGCCTGGGTTGTGGGCCAGGTCCCTGGTTGGGTGAACACGAGGGGCAACCGATCCATGTTTCGATGTTTCTCTCTCATATCTGCACATCGATGTTCCTCCCCTTCTCGTTCTCCCTCTCTTCCCTTCCCTCTGAAAATAAAATAAATAAAATCTTTTTTATTTTTTTAAATCTTAATGCCTGGGCCTTCCCCTCACCCTAAAGATACTGACTGAAATGATCTGCGTTTACAATGTATATATATATTTATTGAAGGATAACATAAATGCAAAAAAAAAAAAAAAAAGGAAAGGAAAGAAAGAAGAAAGCACAAGCCATTAAGTGTGAAGCTCAGTAAATTTTCAGAAAGTGGACTTACCTCGAGAATCTAGCCACCACATCAAGAAACAGAACAGAGCCAGCATTCCCTCATGCACTGAAGAGTGATCGCCATTCTCACTGCTGACGGTATAAGTTCGGTTCAGCTGTTTTTACGCTTGATATCACAGAAATGGAATCATACAGCAGGGATGCTTTGGGGCCCAGCTTCTACTACGCAGCCTTGTGTTTGTGAGATTTGTCCAAGGTGTTGCTTATGTGTGTCATTACTTCATTCTCATTGCCATAGGGTATCCAGCTGTACGGCATGTTCCTCAGTTTACCTGTCTGCTCTACTGCTGGTGGACACGGGGCGGTGGGGGGGGGGAGTTTGGATTGCAGTTTGCCGTGGGGGTTGTTCCAACCACTGCCGCTACGGGTGTCCCTGCGGTGATCGTGGCAGCACTTCCGCCGGCCCATCTGCGGAAGTGGAATTGCTGGGCAGGTGTGGATATGAGTGCTTTCAGCTTTAATACCTTAGCCAAGTAATTTCCCAAAGTGACTGTACCAATTTACACTCCCACCAGCGATGTGTAACAGTGCTGGCTGTCTCACATCTTTGCCAACAATTGCTATTTTCTGTCTTTTTCATGTGAGCTGTTCTGGTGAAATGAATGCCATGACAATGTGGTTTTCATTTGCATTTCCCTGATGACTAATACAGTCAAGCAGCTTTTCATATGTTTATTAGCCATTTAGATCCCCTCTTTGCAAAATGTCTGTTGAAGTACGTGGACAGGAGTACTTTTAAGAAGTTCCGTAGGAGGCTGTGATGGGCGGCTGAGGTGGAAAAGCCTTGAACTAATCCACAAGTTAGCATCCGCTGCTCTGTTTCTCAATGCCCTGCCCTTGAACTTAGTGGATTTTGGATCTGAGGACACCTCATGGACTAGGGGAAGACAGCCTTCATCCCCTCAACACACACATATCCCAAGACGAGCCTACCAGGAAGAAGCAAGAGATTGGAGCTGGAGTTTAGGCAGTTGAGAATCATTGGGAATGTGGCCTGCACTTCAGAAGGGTCTAGGGAAGGCCTGTGGTGTCCACAGCTGCCACAGACATTTCCTGACCACAAAAATGACCCCTTACTGGTCTCCTGGGAGCCCCAGGCCGTCATGTGGAGGAAGTGGAGGGCCCCATGCCAGGTACTTCCCAGTTTCGAAGCCGGTCTGAACAGGACGTAGCTCACGTGGGGCTTGTGGCTAGGCTGGGGACAGAGGAGCATGTGCTCTGGGGACCTGGGTGGGGCTGCAGGAGGCCTGCTGCCTGTGGGTGAAAGGGCAGCCGGCGGGGCTCCCCGACACGGGCCCGGGCCCGGGCCCAGCCCCCTTTTGCATCCTGATGGGTTTGCGTGCAGGTTCTAGTTGTTTTCCTCGCCTGTGCTGGCCTCCTCCATCCTGTGCTCCCTACCTGGGGGCCCTGCTCCAGGGTCTTCCCTGCCCGCCGCGCCCCTGCGTGGCCCCCTCACGTCTGAGCTCCTGCAGCACCCAGCGTGAGGGCACAGCCTGGGACTCCTGAGAGGGCACCGCCCGGTGCGAGGTCCTCTGTGGCCCCCATGTTCAGCTCATCCTTGCCTCCGGCCTGTACCTGCATCAGGGACTGCTCAGCGCTCGTACGTGCTCCCCCACTGTGAGCAAAGTGGCATTTCGTAACTCAGTGACAACGTCCTTGAACTTGAGAAGGAAGATGCAATAAAAATACAAACCACACACAGTCAGCATTTTCCTGCCCGCAGACTTGAGCTGTGCAAGTGTCGAGCACAGCCTCCCTGTGTGGGCTCCGAGGGGCACGCGTGCCGCACGCTTGGTGGGCAAGGGGCCGAGTGCGAGCCTTGGGCTGGTAGCTGGAGGCTAGGATGCCGGTGCCGGGCTGGGAGCACAGGAAGGCCCCTCCAGCAGAGGGGCGGTCAGCACCCTGACGGGCAGACTTCACCACAGTGCTCGGGGTGGGGGTGGAGGGAGCTGGGCACTGCCCGTCCGATGTGCTCTTTGAAAAGAGCAGGGTCCACCCTCTGTTGACAGGAGTCCTGCCAGCTTCATGACCTGAGGTGAGGGGCAAGGGGGCATGTAGGCAGAGTTGACGTTTTGGAGGCCGGTGAGCCCAGAGGCAGCGCTGGGCTCTTGACTGGGCCAGGTCCCATGAACTCAGGCCCTTTTGGGAGCTTGCTCTGGCCATGGGACATTTCGTGTCTGAGAGCCTAAGTGCAGATGTTGGGGCTCCCTTGATTGGCCCAAACGGTAGTCTGGACCAGCCGGTGACCAGAGGGCCGTCTGAAGCCCGGAGTAATGGCAGGAGGAACACTCTCCGTCGGCCTATGAGAGTTCCAGGCGCTTCGCACCCTTGTCAACAGCTGGCATTTCCTGTCTTTTTCATAGTGACCACCTGAATCTCACAGAAAGAGAGACCCCTCTCCTCCCCCCTGGGCCTGCATCCCAACCTCTCCCCTTTCTCCAGGGCCCCTACCCAGCGACCATGGCCTTCTGTGTCCTCAAACCTGGGTCTTCAAACCCTCCCCTGCCCGGGCCCCTGTGGTGGGCGTCCGGCCTGCTCCTCATGGAGGGGGCATCCCCCATGCGACGCTTCCCTCCAGCCCCTTCCCCCTGGGGCACCGCCTCGGGGCCTGCCTCTGGCGGCTGAGATTCTAGAAGGAGACATCTCTCCTCTCCTCCTCAACCCTTCACTTACTTAGCAAGTGTTCGTTTTCTCCTGCCGGCGCTGTGGTCCCACAGAGAACAGGACCACCTGGCCCTGCTCTCATGAAGCTTATTGTTGAAGAGGGAACACAGACATAAACAGAGAAATGCTTATGTAACGGCAGTTGTGGTCGCTGTTGCCACAGCCCAGTTCCTTTCTGCACTTGTAAACATCTGACCCCTTGAGGCCCAGTCCTGTGTCACCTCATCTGCACTGCCTCTCCCAACCCTGCACCCGCAGGACAGAGTGACCCTCTGGGCCCGCAACAGCCTTGGGCTCAACCGCTCCCGACAGAGGCTGAAACCCGAGGGCAGAGGCCAGGGTGCGCCCCCTGCCCCGCCCCAACCCTGCCTGGCACCCCGGAGGGGCTCGGCCGGTGGGCGCAAGTCCCTGGCTGGACTGAGCCAAAGTGTGCGAGCACCGCAGGGGCTGAGAAGCCACCGCTTGCTTTCTTTTTAAGTAGCCTTTTGTTTCTTTTTATTATTATAAAGGTAATTTATGTTAAGTCACAATGATGTGAATTTGCTTAACAATATGTAACGAATGATTAAGGTGGTCAATTTTATCTTATGTGTATTTTAACATAATTTAAAAAACAATGTAGTGAATAAGTATGAAAAAGGGAGAGAGTTCCATATCATCAGGAAGTAAAGGGCAAAGGATTTGATTCAGATAGAATTGGGTTAAAAAATAAGTTGTTTGGGTTAGGGAAACGCAAATCAAAACCACAGTGAGATACTTCTTCACACTCTTTAGGATAGCTATTATCAAAAACAAAAACAAAAACAAAATCTAAGTGTTGGCAAGGACATGGAAAAATTAGAACCCTTGTTCATGGCTGGTGGGCATGTAAAATGATGGTCCCTGTGGAAAACAGTTTTGGCAGTTTCTAAAAAAAAATTAAACATGGAATGACCACACGATCCAGCAATTCCAATCCTGGGCATATGCACAAAAGAATTGAAAGCAGGGTCTCTAAGAGACACTTGTACACTCTTGCTCACGTCAGCATCAGTCACACCAGCCAAAAGGCAGAAACAACCCCGATGTCCACTGACCGGTGGATAGAATCCACACGCACAGTGGAATATTATTCAGCCTTAAAAAGGGATGAAATTCTGCCACATGCTACCACACAGGTGAACTTTGAAAATATCATGCCAAGGCGCGAAATAAGCCAGACAGAAAAGGACAAATATTGTATGATTCCACTTGTGTGAGGCACCTGCAGTAGTCAAAGCCATAGAGACAGAAGGTAGAAAGAACCGTGGCTGCAAGGACGGTGGCAGCATGTTGTGGGGAATTAGCGCGGCGAGCTTGGAGTTTATGTTGGGGGAGATGAAAAACCCTGAAGCAGCGTAATGATGTGAGTATGAAACATCATGCCCCTGTGGCCTGTGTGCTTCAGTTGGTTGAAGCATCATCCCATAACCCTGTGGCTGTGGGTTCAGTTCCTGGTCCGGGCACATACAATCCCTGGTCCGGGCGCTTATGGGAGGCAACCAATTGATGCTTCTCTCTCTCTCTTCCTCTCTCTTTAAAAAGCAATGAAAAAATGTCCTCCCGGGAGAATTAAAAAAAATTTTTTTAACTTAAATGAAAAAAACGTAATGCCATTAACTCGCACACCTAAAAATGGTTAAAATGGTAAATTTTATGTTATATATATTTTACCACAATTTAAAAAATAATAATTTGGGTATATTATGGACATTCTAGAAACTATTGGTAAGCAAAAAGGGAAAAAATTTAAATTGTTATCTTAGCAGCCAGAGACAGCTGCTGTTAAAATTTTGTGCCTAACTTTCCATTCATTTCCCATTCTCTTTCAAAAAAAAAACAAAAAAAAGTGTGCATGTGTGTGTATCTGTCTATCTTTGGAGACCACACTGGACTGGTAGGAAGTCTCTTCCTCACATCCTGCTCTCCACTCTCCCACCAAGGCTGCTCCCTCCCCTTGGGCCTCTCACGACAAGGCCAGCCCAGTTCTGCACACGAATCCTTTGAACAATTCCTGACGCCGCATGTCGCTACGCCGCACCTCCAGGGTTGGACTTCCCTGAAAATGGCCATGTCTTCCTTGTGTCTGGAGATGTGGTACCAGCGTGGGCCTGGTAGAGGCTGGGAGATGCATAGGGACGTGAGCGCCTCTCTCGCCTTTCCAGACACCGCACGTCTTAGCTGTGTCCACGTGAGCAGGCGGGCCCCCTTGGACAACGCCAGCAGTGTTGCGGCTGCAGTGAAGCTTAAGGGCAGCTGAGCCCCCGTGTCTGTTGGTCTCGGTTGCACTTGGCCCAGGTCCCCGTGCCCTGCCTTGACGTTCTCGCTTCTTGGAACAGCTGCCGGGCCTCCATCACCCCCGATAACGACTGACTCTACCGAGCGCCCGCTTCCGAGGCCTGGCAACGCGGGCCTCCGGCCCCTGAGAGCTGGCCCAGCGTCCCCTCGGGGAGAGAGTCTGGAGAGGAGCGGGGGGCCCCACAGCCCTGACCCTGACCCTGCCGCGCCCTGGGAGGGGCAGCCACTTCCTTTCTGCTGCCAGGAGAAGTGGGCCTCCTCCCTGTCCCAGGCACCGCTCTGCCCTGTGCTGCACAAGCCGGCGGGCGGGAGCCACGCTGCCTGCGACAGGGGCTTTCTCCATCACGTGGGCTCTGCGGACCTCAGGGGCTGCCCTGCCTCCTCCGCTGCCATCAGGCCTGGCCCCGAGAGTCACGCCACAGCTGTCACACCCTCGGGAGGCGCCCCAGACCCTCCATTTGAGCCCAGCTACAGCCTCCTTCCCCGCCTTTGCCACTTGGCCCAGGAGCTAGGGCATAGCCAGCTTTACCGGCAACGAGCGGTGAGGCAAAAGGCCACAGCCAGTCAGGTTACTAAAGTTCACGTCTGTTCCCACTGATTAGGAAGGGATGGTGCCTTCATTTGCCTCCAACTCCAGCTACAGACACAAGACCCTTCTCTCTTGGCTTTGAGGCCTCCACAGAAGGGTTTATCTGAGACACTTTATAGCCCAGTACCAAGAAGATTATCTTTTTATTGCAACTTTGATTAATGATTGATCAGACACTGATACTAGAAACACTGAAGAACAAATTTGCCCTAGAGATTAGGAAAGGTCTACACCTGCCAGGCTTGGGGACCTGCCCACCTGCTCTCTCCAAGGTTAGACCAGGACAAGGGTACAGTGAGAGGCACCCCTCACCTGCAGCCACACACACGCACACACACACCCCGAAAAACAGATATTCATGCCCTTAAATTAGGCAGGCTATGAATTACAAGTAAACAGGGCAAGGGAGAAGCGATAGATACCCTGAGGGCTCTTAGCAGAAATTTCCTTTCTTGTTTTGTTTCTATTAGTAACTCTTATAAGTAAGCACCCTAAAGGGAAACTTAGAGTGTGGGGAAGAGAGGAGCTGTGTGAGGGCTGTAGCCTGGGCTGCCTACAGACCTCCGATGCCAAAGAGCTGACAACAGAAACGTGCCCAGTGCCAGGGGGAAGGGGCAAGGGTGCCAGACAGGCGTCGGCAGTGGGAAGAGCCTGGGCGAGGGGTTGGGCTGGGCTCAGCTGGGCTCTGCCTGTTCTGGTAGCTCCAAGACTGTGACTGCCATGGTGGGGTCAGAAGTTGTCTCAGAATCACTGAAGGGCACCAACCCACCACCTCAGAGACTGGGGGACTGGCAACCTGCATACTACCAGCTGTGCCCACCGGGGGTTCGGCCAGTCCCCACACTCTGGGAGCCCCCGGGAGCAGGGTGCTGGCCGGGACACTCTTTTCTTGCCCCTCAGCTATTCTGCGGTGACTTGTGGGAGTAGAGAGCTGGCAGAGATGCTTCTAAATGGAAACTGGAAAATGAAACTGGAAATCACAGACTCAAAACCTGAAGTGCCAAGGGTTCCTTTTCTACAGGGAGAGTCCCGGGGAGGGGCAGGGGAGAAAGGAGCAGAAGCAGAGTTAGCGAAGGCCACGGGGCATTCCCGGTGTTCCGCACGCAGCCCGGCGCGGGGCGAGGACCGGGGCCAGGCCCAGCGGCCCCTCGCTGTCCCAGCTTCCTCTGAGGCTGTCCAACTCTCTGATGCCCCAGGCGGGCTTCCTCTCTAAGAGACGCGAATTTCACACTTTAGTTTGAAAAACTTTTCAGAGGTACTTAAGGAAGGGCCCTCACTCTCACTTAGTGTGAAAATGTTTCTCAGAAGTAGGCATTTCTTCCCAGCAGCTTCTCCGGCTATGGGCTGCCTTCACCTCCCCACCCCTACCTCCCCACCCTCCACCCCCCTGGGCAGGCCAGGGTTCCCTCACAGGCACGGGCAGGGCTGTGATGAGGAATGGAGGTGCCTGAGTTCAGCTGAGGATCAAAGATCAAAACGGCCCGCTCTTTCCCCTCTGGCCTCCCCGGCGGGCGCAGTCTGCTCGCTCAGACAGAAACACCAGGGGCGGCTGCCCGCAGCGCACAGCGATTTTAACACCAGCAGAGCAGCTTTCACGGCAGTTTCCAGAAGGGACTGGAATGCGGGGGAGAGGAGGACAGTGGGGGAAGGGGCCAAGAACTGTCCCTACCTCCTAACTCCACACCACCTCCCTGTTCTGCAAGGAAGGGCCGCCCCGGGCCCCAGCCCCATACACTCCTTAGACGAAGGCAGGGCCGTCGCACGTCCAGGGCGCCCGGTGTCTCCCTCCCTGGAACGAAACCTGTGAGGCCTGGAGCCCCGTCCGTGTCGTTCACTCTTGCATCCCCAGTGCTTGGAATAGTGCCTGACACTTGGTGGGTGCCCAAAAAAATACGCATTCAAGGCATGAGGGCGGCCTGAAGGGTCCAGGAGAAGGACAGTGCTCCGGCAAGGGACCTGCGCGGGCCTTCCTCGGGGCCCAGTCCCCACCCCTGCCCCCGGAGCACCTCCGGCTGAGGGAGCTGTGGACAGGTGCTCTGCGGCCCACCGTCCCGGCCCCCAGCCCATGGAATATTTTGTCCTGGTGGGCGCAGGGGTTTCCGAGGCCCACAGGCTTTGCAGGGGAAGGTGGCGGGCACGGGGAAGGGTGTCCTATGGCACATTCTCCGTGGCCCTGGCTTTGTCCCCCCTTATCTGATAGATGGGCCCACATAGCCTCTCCCAAACAGGCCAGGCCACTCAGCTCCCTGGGCTGCCCAGGAAAGAAAGGCCACTTTTAGCCTAAGGGTCAGGAGACAAGCTGGGGGTGGGGGCGACAGGGATGCTAAAGGAGGGGGACAGAGAAGGAAAGTCCTCCGGAGGAGACATGGACAAGGAGAGCAGCCCTGAGTTCAGGCCCCACAGCGCCCTTCGGTCTTCTCAGCCTTACCTTGTCACCCGTGAATGACATTTGTTCTGGTGTCTGTGCCTCAAAAGGCAACGTAGCGGAAGAGACTAGGGCAAGCTTTGGAACTGAGCCACTAAGGTACAATCCCAGCTTTGTCATTCACGAGCCACGTGACTTTGGAGACAATTATTGACTCTCTCTTTGCCTCGTTTCTCCCTCCTGCCAAGTGGGGACGATGATGGCAGGTCTGTGAGTTATTTCGTGCTTCTGACATGCGGTGAGGCCGTTACCGCCTCAGCTGGGCTCGTGAGGAGCCAACGAGACCGCGAACGTGAGCACAGTTCCAGGGTCGAAGGTGCCGTACGAACGTGAGGAAATTGTACTATTTTGGAGATAGCGAAGACACAGCTTCCCTCCCACATTTGGGAACGGGGTAGGGGGCGGAGGGGGCAACAGTTTTAAGTATTTAATGTTAAGTTAGAAGATGCACCAAAAGGAGGTGAAAGACTGAAACCGCCGACCGTTTGAGCCGTAGGGTGCGCCGGGGCAGTGTGGCCGGCGCAGATGGCAGGGCCTGGGCAGGCCCACTTCCTCCCTGCGCGTCGCAGGTCTTCCTCATACCAGCCACTTCCCAAGGCTGCAGGAAACGGGGCCAGGAACACTTCGGGGCGTGACCCGGAGGCCTGGGCAGGGGCCCGCAGCCTCCTGGGGGAGAGCGGGAGCCTTCGCGGGGCCCTGCCCCCTGTCCCTGCCCAGGCCGCCCTGGCTTCTCTCCCTCGAGACTGCAGGCTGTGGTACAAACGGCGTCCGGCCCGAGAGAGGCCGGCTGGAGAGAAGAGCCAAATCTTTCTCAAAGGAAATGAAGCTGTGGTTTTGAGACGTTCATTTCTCATCTGTGGTTGGCGTTTCCCAGGGTTCTCAGAGGTGAATGCAGGGTCAGCTGGATGTCACCAAATAAGGTTCACCAGTGACCTTAGCAACAGGCTGGCTGCCTATTGGCTGCCTCTGCTGCCGCCTGCCAATGCGGCCGCCGGGAGGTCGGCACTGGAGCTGGATGGGAGCCCCCACAGGAGCAGGGATCCAGCTGCTCCCTGTCACAAATCACTGCCCTTTGAAGCAGCCACAGCTAGGCAGGGAGCCCCGGCAAAGGTGCTGGAGGCGGGCAGGACTGCCTGGGTGCTGGCGTTTCAAAGTCCACCTGGCCAGCACGCCTCTGATGGAGTCCTCACACAGCCCCGGATCAGCTCCCTCAGTTTGCCAGGCCCAGCTTACCAGGATGAACTGTGCACTGCCACCCCCAGCCACTGTGTCCCAGCTGTCCCCCTTGGAGCCCCATAGTTCCCATGTCGTAGTTCCGCTCGTTCCTCCTTGGCAGGCACTCCGCTAAGCTCTTTCTACACATTATCTCTTTCAACTCTCTCTACAGCTCTGTGAGCCAGTTAGCTCATTCTACAGATGAGGGAACTGAGGCCGAAGGAAGTCAACTAACTAGTCTCCAGTTGCACCAGAAAGTAGGGAAGCCACAATTTAAACTCAGTTTAAACAGGGCCAGATCCCACACTATTAACTGATGTACTCTATTGCCGGTCACTCAGTATCTCTGGGCTTCAGTGTCTTCGCCTGTGAAGTGAGGATGATAACACCTACCTCGCAGGGGTGGGGTGAGGTTCGCACGAGTGCCTTATGCACAGGAACCTAGTGCAAAGTGGCGGCTTGGCCAGTAGCGCGCCTCGGCCCGGGGGGGCCTGGCCCCTGGGAGGCGCGCTCCGTGGGGAGCCTGCACGTTCCTCTCCCACGGAGCATGCTGCCGAAACACCGAGGTCTGGGGACCATGCTTCTCTGTGGCCCTCGTATTTGGTTTCCACTTCCTCATTCTCAGCCTCTCCACCCCCACGCAGCTGCATCACCGAGGGACGGAGGCCAGAGAAGAGCTCGCTGCCGAGGGGCCCCAGCCTATGGTGCCAGAGGAGGGGAGAGGGTTCTGAGGGCAGAGGGTGGGCCAGTCAGACTGTAAGGGCAGACGTACCCGTATTTTGCTGTGTGTAATGCATGCCTTTTTGCCCGAATTTTTGAGGGGAAAATAAGGATGCGCATTATTCATGGGTATAACAGTTACATACCATGGGTATAATAATCCCGTGTATAATACACAATAAAATGCGGGTGTGTGTTATATGCAGCAAAATACGGTACCTTGTTTTCTTTACCTCAAGCAATGCTGGCATATTACAGCACCATTTCCCTGAGAACCATTTTCAGAATTAAAAAACGCATAAGTGATCTGGTAGAGATGAAAACACACATACCCTCTAACCCAGCAGCCCTACTCCTCAGAATGTTCTCTAACCAAACTCTTACCCAGACATCCACGCAGCACCGGGAAAAGCCCAAATGCTCACCACCACTAGAGAACACAGGTAACCTGTGCAACGTGCCAACAATGGAAATGAATGAGCCGGAGCGACTTGCAGAGCTGTAGTATTGTGTAATAATACTGTCACAATGGCTGGCTCTCACCAGCGTAGTGTTAAGTGAAACACACAAAAGAATACATGAATAATTCCTTTCGTGAAAAATTTAACAAGCGGCAAAACTGGACTGTATTGTTTAAGGATACATGCAGAGGAGGCAAAACATAAAAAACAGAAATTTTTGTTGCAGACGTTGAGGTAGCCGTGACCACAAGGGAGGGTTTGGGCTGTGATTAGGAGGCCGCACAGTGGTCTTGGAGGACATTGGCCTTGTTTTGTCTCTGGACCTGGTGGTGATTATACACATATTTGCTTTATAGTTCATACTTATTAAACTGAACACATGTTTTGTGCATTTTTTGCATAATTATTTTTTCACAATAAAAGGTGTAGTATGTCCGGTCCGGCGCGGAGCAGCGCAGCGAGTTGCCGGGGTGTGGCATGAACCCCCTTTCGGGGCAGCTCTCAAGGGCACCACACTGCTGGCCGGATCCCAGCCGGCACTGTGGCCTCAGGAGCCTTGCAGGGAATGGACGGTAAGGACTGGTATGCAGCTTAGGACTGAAGGACATCCTTTGACATGTCCCTGCAGCCAGCAAAGGTCAATCAGTGCGCGCAGAGACAGGAGGCTGGAAGCCGCCATGGTCCATGGATGTCTGGACTTGCAGGGATCTGAAGGGATAGAGGATACGTGCAAATGACCACACCTGAGACCCAGCCCCGCCAGGCCACCTTAGAGCGTTGATTCGCTGGAGTTCCCACCTCAGGATCCCCTCCGCAGGGGGGCCTGTGTTTGTTGATTGTCTGCCACTATGCCCGGCCCCTTCAGCACACCAGGAAGAAGACGGCCTTCAGCAGTGGCTGGGACAGGACCAATGGGAGGCATAAGAAGGAGTCTAAGGCCACAGGATGAGGCTTTCCTAACCCTGTCCCCTAGGGCCCTGGTGTTTCCTGAGGGTGCAAGCTTGTTTTATTCATCCTATTTCCCTGGCCTGGAGTAGGCCGCGCATGACGGTTCATGAGCGTCTGCTGCGTGGACAAAGGTGCGGAGTGTGTGCTGTAGCCAGTAAGGCCTCATCGGGTCCCGGAGAGGCAGCCCCCCAGGCCCCCTGCTTTTCTGGTCCATCTCCAGAGCATGCTCTTCCTCAGCTGTTAAAGATGCGCCCCTGCTTTCTTCCCCAAGCTAAACATCACCAGTTTCCTGATTGTCTCATAGCCCTCAGCACTCTGGCTTTCTAGTGGGGAGAGGCCGCAAAAGCACCCAGATGCCTTCCGAGTAGGGGCAACCGTGGAAGTAGGTGGGAAGTTAGGGTTGGGTGCTTCGGCAGTGAGGGCGTTTGAGACATAAAGGGGCCAGCGGCTGGCATGGCCCCCAACGTGGGAGGAAGGCCTCTGATCATCTTCTCTCTCTGGTGTTCTCACGGCCTTTACACAGGTACTTCCGTTTGTCACCAGTGGGACGTCCCTTCTCAGCTCTCCTGGAGACTCCCTGAGAGCTGGCTTGTGGTAGGCACTCCGTAGGTGTTAGCTCATGTTATTTACTTTGTTGTTTTCATTATTTGATGAACAACAGTTAATTCAGCGTCATCTATTGAGCAAATACTATGTGTCAGGCGCTGCCAGGTGCCAGAATACAGCAGTGAACAGAGTAGGCCCGTGCCTGCTGCCCAGGGCTCCCAGACGCTCTGGGAAAGCTTGTGGATTGAATGGTAAACGCTGGCTGAACTCGTTGAGATCCACACCACCACCACCGACAGTCGCCGGGTGTTCTCTGTGCACTGAGCTCAGAACACACTGTCCCTGCCTTCCAGCGCTGGAAGATGGGAGCTGAGGGAGACCTGCGTGAGAGTGAAAAACACTGGACTGGGACTGAGCTGACTAGAGAGCAAGCCCGGGCTCTGCCACAAACGAACGGGCTGTGTGACCATGGACGAGCCAACATGACCTTGCTGAGCTTCAGGTATCAGTGAAATGGGGAGGACAGTACAAACCTCAGAGGCAAGAGAGGATCAAATAGGGCCCACCCTAAGATATGCACACTGTTCATATCTTAGTCTGTGCAGTTGCTGGTGCACAGAACTAAAGGAGAGCACTTCTGTCCCTGCGACCTGAAGTTGACAATAAATGGTAGCTATTGTTATGCACGAGCAAGAGGGAAGCAGGGGTCACAGCAGGCCAGCGGGCTGCTCAGGACTTGGCCAGGCTTTGTTCTTCAAGGAAGGGCAGGGCTTTGAGAAGGGCAGACTGTGGTGCAGGCAAATGCCAGGGGCTTCTCTCAGGGCAGGTCTGGGAGCAGCCAGGCTGATAAGGGAGGGGGTCTCCACCTCGTGGCTAGAGCAAGGCCTTCTCTAAGATCGGAGAAGCTGGAGAAACCGCTGGGAGGGGAGCAGGGGCAGGGATGGATGAGACTCAGGTGAGTCCTTTCTCGAGCTGCCAAAGGTCCTAGAGAGTGTCTTATCCAGCACCTGGCCTCCCAGGTTGGCAGAGGCCGGAAGGGAGAGTGGTGAGTCTCCAAGGTCCCACAGCAAGGACCCGGCCCGGGACCCCCGTCTCTGCAGCACCAGCTCAAACAACTCCTCGAGCCCACAAAGGAAGTCCCTGGTACTTTTCATGTATACATTCTTTTTACTGTAAACATAATTATAGGCCTTTATAGAGCATTTTTAAATTATGGAAATACAAAGAAGAAAATACAGTCCCCTCATCTCACCACCAAAGGCAATCCCAGTTAGTGTTCAGATGCATTTCTTCCAGGAGGTATTCCACACAAAATTATACATTGTGCATTTATTAGATTGGAGCTGTGTTGTGTATAGTTTCATGTGCCACCTCTCTCCTCTAAAACTGTGTCTGTGAACAGAGGGATGATTTCAATGCAAAAAGAAAAAAAGAAAAGAGAAAGAAAAAAAAAAAACAAAGAAAAACTCTAGAAAAATGTTTTCCTTAGCAAAAAATAAAAAATAAAAAAAGGTGCAAAGCCACAGCTGTGGTGCTTGGGAGGACATCCTGCAGGCTGCAGGGTGGCTCCCGCTCACATCCGGTGTGAGCTCCTCCGCGGCTCAGAAAGACAGGTCTTCCTCTCCTCCCCGACCAGGCTGCAGCCTCCTGCCCACGGGCGCCCGGTGGGTCGGAGCTGATGAGCCTGCGCTCGCCGTCCCTCGCCGTCCCTTGCTGTCCCTTGCCGCCCCAGGATCTGCCATCACCCGCTGCCTCCAGAGGCACATGGGGTTGTGATCCTTACTGTTTATTAACCACAGCACCTCAATCTGTGCAGCACAGTGTTTTTCTGGTGTTTTGTCATCTGAGACACACCCCCGTGAGGCAGGTAAGACAGAAGCTGTTGTACCCTTTGTACAAAAGAAGAAACCGAGGCTACAAGAATTGGTGGCTTCTTTGGCCAGAGCCTAGCCTCTGAGGACTCCGATATGGAAGTCTAAGGGTCACTCCAAGGCTGGGCGCAGGCGGCCAAGTACTGGAGCCCCTCCGCCTCTGCGTGCCTTGTTGCCCTTGACAGCCAGATTCCACCTGGCCCTGTTCAGGTGATGACTGGCCGCCTGCCTTACTCCTTCCCTCCCTCCTCTCCTTCCTTGGCTGCTCCGTGAAGGTCTGGGGCATCCAGGTCCCAGCAGGAGGCCTGTGGGCAGCACAGGGCAGGAGGGGCGGGACAAGGCCTTTGGCCCTTCAAGCAGGCTGACCAACTTGTCCCCATTTGTCCAGGACTTTCTCAGTTTTAGCACTGAAAGCTCCACATCCCAGGAGACACCTTGTCCTGAGTAAGGTCTCTTGCACCTCCTAATCTACCCTAGATTACCCCTGCAGCCTGGACGGCGGGCCCTTTGGACTTGCGGTGCCAACCTCTGCACAGCATCTGGGCACAGAGAAACCTGGGGCTGAGGAAGGGCCCCCCCTCACCCCCTACCAGTGGCAGGGGAGTGCGGACTCCTGCCTACAGGACTCCCACACAGGCGTTGCTTTTGGAGAGCACGCCTGTGTCTGTCTGTCCGGGACTCCTGCACATTCGCACAGGGGAGTGAAAAGTCATATTTGCACCTGAGTCTCTAAAAATGTAACAGCCTGATTACTTCTGGGTTATGGCCTTCAGGTGGCTCCATTAATGTCTATTTACTCATTGTATTTCTTACTCGGTACAATAAAACCATGTTCCTTTTACTTGTGTACATTTTTAATAAAAGAAAGTAATTGATGACTCAGCCTTCCATCCCCAGCAGTGCTGCCGAGGGACACAGGTGGGCTGTGCTGTGTGTCAGGGGACACAGAGGTCCTTGTTCTGGGGCCTTGGCTCTGGCTGCTGGTTGGTTGCGACCCCTCCTGCCTGAGGCTCTGCTGCAGGGACAGAGCCGGTTACCACCCTGTGCCCTCCCTGCCTCTCAGCCCAGCCGGCCTTGTCCCCCAGGGAAAGACTCAGAGAAGCCAGGTGGGCCGCGGGCAGAGCAGGGGAGCGGGGGCTGCCCACAGGGCTTGGCTGCCCCGGGGCTTGCCGGGGGTGCTCTCCAGGGCTGGCCCTGCCCGAGTGCTTGGAGAACGTGGAGGGGGTGACTCTCGTGCCTGCGGAGCCCCCAGTCTGGCTGGAAAGATTGGACACCTTCATGTGGGGAATAGCAGACAGGAAGGGGACGGGCACCAGATGGTGACGCTTTACCTGGATGGGCTGTCAGGTAAGGGAGGGCCCGGGGCCGCACTGCATGTGTCTTAGTATGGCCGGAGACAAAACCAGGATCCTCCCAAGTGACCTGGAGCAGGTCCCCCAAGACAGGGCAGACGGCCTCTTGGCTGCCTCCAGGTCACGACGGAAGGGGGATGATGAGCGGTCACCGGGCTACTCTGAGTCCTGGAAAATGCACACCCCTCTGGGCCCCCCTCTCTGCCCCACCCCACCCCCGGCCCCTCGGTGGGAATGCCTGTCCCCCGCACCTACCTGCCCAGGCCTCGCCATGGCTCTCAGCGCCCTGGCCGGCCGCGCCTCTCCCCGGCCTGGCAAGCCGAGAAGGGGCGGCGCTCTCCCTCCGAGTGGAGGCGGCCACACTTCACCTCCGCCAGGCAGACCAGCCTCCCCACCCCGCCCGCCCTGGCACCAGTGTGGCCAGCGGGACAGGACTCCTTGACTTGTTCTTAGTTTTAGAAAAGTAATAGCTCTTTGGCGTAATGACTTCCTCCCTGTCTACCCCAGATTCCCAAACGCCACCGCTGTGTGCACACGACTCCCGCGTCCCATGAAGCTGGCTTTCTCAGAGAAGCCTGGCACGCCACCTCGCAGCCCAGCCCACCCCAGGACCCCTGGGGCCTGGGCCACCCACTTCACTCCTGAGCTAACATCCAGGCACGTCCCTTCTGCTCTCTGAGCAAGCGCGTGGCTGAGTAGTCCCACGGGGCGGCAGGGCCCACAGCCCCTTCTTAGTGCTGAGCAGGGCCGGGGTTGAGAGGGCGACGAGAAGGCATAGCGGAACCACACTCCCCAGAGCCACCTGGCGTTTAAGGAAAAGTGGGGGGCAGAGACCAAGAAGGGGGCCCAGGTGAATGCGTGGCATCGGGCCAGAAATAGAAGTGAGGGCCCCCCAGGCTGCCTCCCTCCCGGCAGCCAGGAGGGCAGGGCAGGGAGGCTGCTGGAGGAAGCCGGCCTGTGAGTGGGGCGCCCGCCTGACGCAGGGCCGCAACCAGCCACCTGCTGGAAGTGCTGGGTTTTCTCAGGGGCCAGGAAGCTGGAATTAGACTCGGGACAGCCACAGGGTGACCCCCCAGCCACGTGGCTGGGAGCCAGGATGCACCCGCAAGTGGTCCTGGCTGGTACAGCCACCAGCCCTGCGAGGACCCCAGGACCCCACAAAAGGTCTGGTTTTGAGCAGAACTGGAGAACCCTGGTCACATGGTTCAGACAGACACCCAGACTCTGGAAAAGTCCTCTTTGATCCCTAGAGCCAAGATAAGGGCTAACAAGCCAGAGTCTTGTTCACAAACAGACTTGTGTGGCAGAGCTCCCTGCACTGAGACCAAGTTACAGGCGGCCTGTGTCCCACTCCCCACCCGGGGCCCCCACCCCTCCAAGCTGCAAGCGGCCTCCAGGGCATAGGTGGGGCATTGGCCCCAGGAGAACCAAGACTAACCCTCCCCTCCTGGGGCCCTGGGGACCTTCGCAGCAGAGCCCTGCCACCTGCAGGGAGGGGAGGTCACAAGGCAGGGGCGGCGCCCATGCAATGCCCAGAGCAACTGCAGTTTTTGCTGCCTTCTCTTGGTGTCTACAAAGGCTTTCTTGCATGAGGTGCTAGGCCCCTGCTCCTGGGCAAGCTCTGCCAAACTTCCTCGCCAGGCTTCTGTTTCCACCTCAGCAGACAGCCTGGTAACGTGGAAGCAGTCTGGGTGCGGGCTCAGACAAATGTGGGTTGGAATCCAGGCACACCGATTAGCTGAGTCATCTTGGGCAAGCGCCTTATGCCAGTTGAGCTTTGGTTTCCTGGTCTGTGAACAAGGTGCTGTGGTGAATGCCAGTGTTATGGTGCGTATGGGGTGCTTGGCATAGCGCCTGGTGCAACGGGAACACTCGAGGACCGTGTTGTCATTGCCCAGCCAGACTGTGAGGTCCTTTCCAGTTCCACCCATTTCTGAGCTCGCAGAGCTGCATAAGGGACTGTGGCTGGACGTCTGCCTCTCCTCTTGCTCTGTCCCCGTGTCCTTGCTTTATTACCTTCGGTGTCACCTCTGCTGAAAGTAAACTCTTGGCAGAGACTCTAGATCTGCCTTATCCCAGAGCGTGCAGAAGTAGGGGCTCCTTCCCCTACTCCCCAGCCCCAGAAAACCAGCAAAGGGGGGGTGCCTGGGAGCTGTCTGGAGTTAAGGAAACCACGTGGCAAACCAGCCCTTCCCTTGTGCTGCCCTCTGCTTGGCCTCGCCAGGGTGTCAGGCTGACAAAGGCAAATCTCACTCTGCCCAGAGCCTCTCCCTCCTGGAAAAGAGAGCACACCAGCTGCCCATTGTCCCGCCCCAGGCCCCTGGCCGTGGGACCACGGGGACAAACAGGAAAGGTTAGCGTAGTGACCTGGTGAATTTCAGACTTCCTTACAATGGAAGGTTAGTCATGCCCAAGTTAAGAAAAAGCATTACATCTGACAGAGACAAAAGCTTCCTGGATGTTCCAACAGGGCTTCTGGTTCCCCGCTAGGACAAGACAAGGATTTGGCGGGGGGGGGGGGGGTTGTGAAATCAGTGTGAAAGAAGACCAAATGGCCACAGAGAATGACAGCTTGGGCGTGACCAGCTCCACCAGCCCGGGGGCGTCACTCCCAGAGGCAAGCGCCGGGGCTAGGCCAGGGGTTTCCCTAGGGCTTCAGTTTTATCTCTGGCGGTCTCCACCTGAGACTTCCAGAGAGATCCGAGGAAGCGCTTGCTCTGCACACAGCGCACGGAGAAGTGCTGAAAGCCAATACACCAAGAAGGAACAGTTTGCACCTGTCTTCCCTGAAGATCTCTGTATGGGTGGCCCGCATGTTAGCCTATAGCTCTCCTCCTATTGCCAAGTGAGCTGGATGAATAAACCAGCCCAATTTCAGGGGCACCTTCGGAGTAAGGCGAGCGACGCCTGCAACGACCCAGAAGCGCCTTTGAACACCTGTGGACTCGGCGGGCTTTCGAGCTGGTGCAGCTGAGCCCCACTTTGCCAGTTTACCCCATTGGAAAGTGGCCCTTGATGGCAATAACATCATCACAGCCCCAACAAAATAGGGATTTGAATGACCTCCCAGCTCCCTCAGCCCAGAGCCTCCCTCCAAGAGCATCCACCTGTCATGCTCAGACTGAAACTCTTGGAATGACTCACAAAGGTACTGGCAGGTCCTGAGGATGACCTAAGATTAGCACGCCCAAATTTGGCTCAGACTGTACTGATTTGTCCCACTGATGGGGCTCCTTTTAACTACTGAGCGGCGGTGGCCATCACCCTCAGGCGAGTGGTCAGGCTCGGCTGTTTCTCCTGTTAGGCGCAGGCTGAGGCGGGCAGGGAGGGACAGCTCCCTGTCCCGGGAGGTCTGGCTCTCCCACCCCACTCCTCCAGGCCTGGCCCCAGGACCTCGCTCCACCGTGATGGGGAGTGGGTACCGGACATTCTGAGGAGATGGGCCCTGTTGTTTGGGGCTCCTGGGGTAGGAAGAGCTGCGGGAGCTCAGGACTCCCGCTGGGCTCTGGAGCCCGGGAGCTGGTGGCTGGGATTCCTCTCCCTTTTTGGTAACATACAAAGTGATAAACGTTACATATTAGAACTTGAGGTTTCCACAGCTACCAGGGACTTCAACATATCCACTTCAACATATTGCCTGTCGGGGATGAGGTTGAAGGGCGAGGGGGAAGTAGAGAAGTCAGAAGCAGCCTCTGCTAGCTCGGGATTGCATTGCTTCCCTTCTCTCCCTCCTCAGTCTGCTCCACCTGGCTTCACACCCCGTCAGCCATCTTTTCCTGGAAAAGCCACCCACCAGAAGACCTTGCCAGGCCCCCCGTTAGAAGCCACAGGAAGCTGGCTAGTTACCCCGATCCAATTCTTCTCAGCTAGGGCTGGGCTCTGGAGGAGCCGGGAAAGGGCGTCTTGGCCACCCCTCCGCCCGTAGGTAAGGCTCTTGAAAAAAGCCAGGTGGATCTTCTGATGGGCGGGGCTTGGGACTGGGGTTGGTCCAGGCCTCCCACGCAGGATAACCCCCCACCCCACAAGCAGGAGGCCATCTACCACTCCCCCCACTTCTCCCAGAGGGCTGGGTCCAAAGAGGGGATCACAGTGCAAGTGGTTTCTGGGACTAAGGATATGGAAGGTGTGTCAACAGGGCTTGGTTTCCCTGAGCAACCCTCTTACTGCTGCGGCTGCATCCCTAGACGAAGCTGGCAATTCCAGCAGGCTGCCCCTGGCCAGCCTGCCTGCTGCTGCGTGCTGGTTATGCTCCAGGGCCAGAGGCTGGGGAGGGAGTCGAGGAAAGCCCACATCCAGACCGCTCACGCTCAGTCCTCATTGAAAGAGGGTTTATCTGAAGGGGGCTTTCCCATAGGTCAATGGTTCCCAGCCTGTGGTTTCCAGAAACACTGTTCTAATCAAACACAGCCCTTCAAAGAGATTCTGAGCGCATTAGCCCAGCCAGACCCTGAGAAGACGTGGAAGAGGAAGCCTGCTCCCTGTGAGGTCACCCGAGGTTTTCCAAGCACATTTGTGCACGGACCTGTTTCGCAGCACAATGCAGGGCTGGCATTCAGCGCCGATGGTTATTCTTGGCTGGCAAAAGGGTAAAGAACTCTTGAATTGGCAGGTGAATAGCCCCAAGCCCGACCCCCATGTTCCCTTGCCACCCCACTCCGCCCACTCAGATCTGGCCCCAAGCCAGTATCCACCCTACTGCCCAATATGGTAGATAACGAGTCACATGGGACTATAAATCTTAACTCATGGAATTTAACACTCGGCTCCTCCACTGCATCGGCCACATTTCCTGCCGTCGGCCGGCACGTGCGACCGACCGACTCTGCCCCTGCCCGCTGTCCTGCACGGCACGGGGAGAGCACAGCGGGCCTCGGGGATGTTTTGCAGCTGGTGCCTATTCTGATCGTCCATGACCGTGCTGTGCTGGCTGTTAACTTTCAGGAGCGGCACTTGCGCTTGAGTTCAGCACGATGTGGGGTCAACGGCACATTTCCCCAAAGAATTCAGCACCTGATACTCCCCAGGCCCCAGGAGCCCAAATTCAACTCATAGCCTTGCCTCTAAAGCCAAGGCCACGGACTTTATTTACAGGAGCGCGTCCCTGTGCCCTGGCTGTCCCCTCCTCCTGCCATCTTCTCCGTGAACATAATTGAAAGGGTTCTGCAGTTCGGGCATGTCACCTCATTCTACAGCCAAGCTCAGGCAGGGCGCCAGGAATGAGTCCTCAGAGTGTCTCCACAGCAAGTAAAATCATCTACAATTTCTCTCTCAATAAAACGCCACACCTTCGAACAATGAACTTTTTATAAAAAGACAATATACATATTTACACACATGTATGTGATCATACATGACTTAGTGGTTAGAAAGCTTTTCTTATTTTAAAAGTCATACCAAGGTGCTCCCACTTCCCTCCCTGGGCCTGCTGAGGGCAGCCAGCGGGCGCAGGGCAAGGCACTGTATAAATAAATGCACAGGCTGGGAGCCTGGGGGGAACGTTAGTGTACACCTCTGACTGGGATGTGGCAAGTCCACAAGAAAAGTGCCATGTTTCTCCCTTGAGCCCCTCGGCCTGAGCAAGGAGCAGGGCAGAGCTCCTCTGAGGCTGAGGGGCGTTGTCCCGCGGGACCCCGTTTTTCCTTCACATTTCACTGGCTTTGGAACAGTCCCCAGGGCTCAGCTGGGAAGGGAGGTGTCTTTGGCAATAGGGTTCACTTAGTGCAATTGTCTCTTAGTGCAGAGCCAGCCCTGGGGTTGGTGCTGGGCTACTCCAAGGTCACTGGTCTGTTCCCTCAGACCAGCTCAGCGGCAGGGAGATCCTCTCCAGGCAGCTGGGCTCAGAGGGAAAACCTGGAGGGCTGACTCCTCGTTGAGGTCCCCGCCTGCCAGCAGTCTCTGAACCCCATCTTCCCGGGAAGTGGGACCAGATTTACCCCACCTGATGAGCCCAGACCCTGACCTGCCACACCCCGAGAAGCCACCGTCCCAAGGAAGGCGGCCCCATCCCCACTTGGTACTGGGGTCACACTTTGTATGTCAAGGGGCCCGCAGGAGTCCTGCTTCTCTGCACCACAGCCATCATGAGGCCAGATCCCGCTTGCCTAGGAGAGCAAAAGGGGCCCGGGGGCCCAGCTACGGTGCACAAGGAATGGCCTGGATGGAGGGGAGCCGGACAGGGGGCAGCAGGCTGTCCAGCCAGCTGGTGTCCATGTTCTTCAGGTCTGTGAAGACGCGGTGTAGGCTCAGCCCGATATCTCCTAGGAGAGGGGAAGAAGGTTGTGTGAGGATAAGGGGGTGCGGGAGCTGTGCTCTCCCCTCTCCCCACCCCAAAGGCCACAGGCACAGCAGTCTCTGCCATCCGCCCCGGCCGCAACACCCCTCACTTTAGGCAGACCTAGGAAAAGGGAGCAGCAGCCAATCTGCAAGCTGTCTGTCCCCAAGAAGGATGCTTTACCTCTGCTGCTCCCTGGCCCCACCCCCAAGCCACGGCCCACCCCGGCTCTCCCTGCTCCCTCAGGGGCTTCTTACCCCCAAGGCTGTCCGGCTCCTCCTTGCAGCTGAAGTCTCCGTAGACAGAGGTGGGCTGGGCCCCAGGTTCATTGAGGAGGTACCCCTTCCCATCCACATTTGTCGGCTGCCACTCTGACTGCTCCTGCTCAAGGAGCTGGGGACAGAGAGGAACAAGAGGCCATCAGCTCGCTTCCAGCGCAGACTCACCCTGGGGCCCCACCTGCAGGGAGCCAAAGCTTCCCAGCCAGGATCACGGCCTCGGCCGAAGGCCGCCGACGGTGAGGAGCTCCCTTAGGACTGGGCCCCGGACCCTCGCTCCCACATCAAGCCCTGGCACTGAGTCCCCAAGGCCCTCCTCTCGGCTGGGTAAAGGACATGGCAACTGGGAGGGAATGTGGCTTCAAGCAATGGCTAGCGTAGCAAGTCAAGAAAAGACACTTAGAGGAGCTAGAGATAAGGAACTGTGCCCATGTTTCCACTTTCTTTACAGCTACTGTAAAAACTTTTTTATATTCACCTTTAAAACTGAAGCAGGAAAAAACCCTAGAGGATTCATTTGCTTTTAAAAAAAAAAAAAAAAAAGGCCACCCGTATTACAGATCCCCAAGGCTGATTATTGAAACCTGATGCGCATTTCTCAGCCTCGCAGGGCTGGGGCATGTCTGGGCGGAGGACGGGGCAGGGGCCAGGGACCAGGAGGTCCTTGCGGCGGGGCTGACTCAGAGCTGAGGCCCTCGGGCTGCTTCCGGACAGTCTTTTGGAAACCAGGCCTCCCTCCTGTCCTCACTGCCACAATGTCTGCCCCGCCAGCCAGGGAGGGCAATGGTCCCTGCCACATGCAAGCAGCCAGCTCACAGCAGTAGCTGCCTACCCCGCGATGTGCAAGCTCTCGGTGGTTCTCTCTCTCTCCTCACTGAGCAGCAGCTACTTCTAAAGAGTGCCCAGGGAGGAAGGGGCTTTACCTTCATGATGTCCTCAGGTAATTTCCCTTCCTCGTCCTCGTCTGTTGTGGCTGTGGAGAGGGAACAGCAGAGAGGTTGGCTGACAGTCACCCAGGCTTGCCCTGCACGTCCAGCCCCAGTGGGTCCCCCTGCCCCTACGCCAACACGCATGCACTCACACTCACACACGCGTGCGCGCACACACAGGCCTCCTAGGGGACATCTGCCTGCCTGCCATGGAGATTCCAGAACAGAACACTGACCTAGTGACTCAGCCACCTCTCCCCTCCCCCTCACTTCCTTCCTCACGCTGGGCTGCAGAGGAGCCAGGAGAACCAGCAACCTTAGACCAACATGCAGCCCCGGGCCCCCTTCCTCTTCTCTGCAGCCCAGCGCAGTCAGCGCTGTGCCAGATGGAGTTCGGAGCATCTTTTCTCCCCCAGGAAACACCTCCCAAGACCCAAACAGCCAGGTGGGCAGGCTGGACCCCAGGGGAACAAACCTTCAGAGGTGGAAGGCATGGGCGACACCTGGAAGTTGTACAGGTCGCTGGTGCTGTCCGGCACAATTTCCACCGGTATGTGCCAGTCGGGGAGAGTGCTACTGACGGCGCACGGCGACAGCGCTTCAGGACGGCAGACATCACAGGTCAGAGCCGTGTGCTCCCTTGGTTTGCGACACCCAGCGTCCCCGACCCCGCAGCCACTCCCACAGGCCACCCCCCAAAAGCACGAAGCCTCCCAGACCCAGGAGAAAGGGGCGCCCCTCCCCCGACGTGCATGGTCCCTGCCAGGCCCCGCCCGTCTCACCTGGAGTGAGGGTCTGATCCACCTCCAGGTCCTGCCCCATGTAGCCCTGAGCCGTGTAGCTGCTGTGGTCATCAGGCAGGGTGGAGCTGCTGAGGCCATCGGAGAAGGTGTCAGGGCTGGAGTCCCCGTATGACTGCGGAGAGAGGGAAGCTCAGGCCGGGCTGCTGAGGCTCTTCTTCCACTGCCCAGCCTGACCCCCAGGGGGCCAAAGGCCGGCTGCTTGGGACACTTACCTTCCTCTTGGCCTTGCTCTTAGCATCTCGGCTGGACTTGGACTTCCTCTCTGTGGGATGATACGGGTTGTCAGCCTTGCTGCAGGCACACCAGCCCCAGCCGCCTGCCGCCCTTCCTCTCTCCTTCGGTTCCTCCCTCCCTGAGGGCTTCCTGAGCACCCACAGTCCTTGAATACCTTTCCTCTGGTTCTTGGTGAGGGGTGGGAGCATCCGGTACACCCGCACAGCTGAGCTGCCTTTGTTCCTGCTCTGGTCCTTCACTTCCTCGATGTCTGGCAGGGAGTTCATGGCACAGCGGAAGTTGGCCTTCCATGTCTTGGGATCCGGCTCTTTTTCCCCTGCTTTGTATCGGCCTAGCGGGCAGGAGAGTGAAGAGGATCGTCAGGGCCACAGGTGGGGATCCTCAGCTGCCCCCTGGCCCGGGACGAGGCAGGCAAGAGTTTCCTAAGGTCGCCTGCTGCCAGAGATCCTCGCTGACCAAACGAGCAGCATTCCTGCGTGACACTCTGCAGGCCCTGGACCCTGGGGCTTCCCAAATGCCCAGGCTTGTGTGCACACACGTCCAGCTGGCCTCACGCAAGGGCCGGCCAGAAGCACTAGAGGGCCCACACATCCACAAGTACCCTTGTCCTGGACGTTGGCCAGACTTGCTGCTTGAGCTGTCGGCAGCCAGAGGGTGGGTCGGGGCCAAACATGGGAGTGGGCACAGAGTAAACACCAAAGAACAGTTACTGACAGGTGGGCTGACTGGTGTGAGGTGGCCCGAGAGCCCCATCCCTCAAGAATAAAAGGAGGCCACCCACCAGACGGGCCTTGGGCCAAGGACCTCGGTCAACATCAAGAGAAGTTAGGCCTGAGTCTCTTTTAATGTCCCAGCTCATAGCTGCTTTCGCCAGGGAGACCTTGAATCCAGCCATAGACTCCCTGAAGCCATGGCCTCTCTCCCCAGAAATACAGGCAGGTCTGCCCGCCGCCCAGCCCCCAATCCAGCACGCCATCAAGGGAGGCAGAGCGCCCAGCGAAGAGCCTCCGCGTTCACAGAAGCGCTTCCCCTTTCCCTTCCCTGGCTCCTCCTGGGCAAGAGCCACACACCTGTGTGAATGGCCCAGCTCCGGAACAGACAGGCGTCCTTGTTGATGTCCCAGCCATGCTTGGCGGCGTGCTTCCATGGTATCTGGAAGATCATCTCCTCCTGGACAGCACACACGTGTACACAAGGTCGTGTCAGCTCAGAGACCACAGGCTTTCAGCCCAAGTCTCCCCAGCCCCCCCAGGCCTGGGAAAAGGCTGACTTCCCCTTTCCCCCCGACAGCTGGCTCGGGGTGACCTGTCCTGAGGCTGCTTAGACAGGCTGCCTAATCGCTCTGAGTCTCTCAGGAGGGGCTATGGGTTCTGATGGGCCGCGGCAGGACCAGCTCAGCAAGGGCCTCCGCCCACTGCCTGTTACAGGTGCCCTCGCGGGGATGCTTCCCGGGCTTGTCAGCAACATGGAAATGACAACTCTGTCCATTAGATGGGGCTGCTCAGGACAGCTGGGTGACCGGCTCCTGCACTGGGGGTTCTGGCCGTACACCTGAGGGGGCCCTGGGCCAGACCTGGATGCTGACTTCCTGTGTGACCCTGGGGCTGTCAATGTTCCGCTTTGTCCCTCACTGTTTTCTGTGAAGTGAGAAAACGCACTGACAAATATAAGGACTAAGGTCTCACTGTTGTCATTACTAGCGGTTAACAGTGTGGATTTCGGAATCAGACTGCTCAGGTTCAAGTCCTGGCCTCAAAGCCATTCTCTACCTCAGTTTCCTCAGTTTCCTTAGCTGAAAATGGAGGTATTAATAGGATCTACCTCCTAGGACTATTTCGAGGATTAAATGACACAATGCAAGTAACCTGCTTAGTTGGCAAGGAGCCACACTCACGTGTAGTGAGCGCACAGTGTGCAGGAGCTGTCCCTGTGAATGCTGCTGCTACTACGTCGGCAGGGTCTGTATTGCCCTTTGTGCACCAGCAAGAGGCTTCTTAGGCCTGGGCAACTGGTGCGAGGTTAACTCCTGGGTCACCTGGTAAGCCCGTCACCTTCCTGCCAGCAGTGCCATCTGCCTGACTGGAGCTCTGAGGGATGCTGTGTGTGTTCCCAGGACTCGCCCTCGGGAGGGACCAGAACTGCAGTTCTTCAGACGCTGGGGGGTCCAACTGCTGGAAACTGTCAAGGACCTCTGCCGGGCACCCTGTCCTTACCTCCAGGACAGAGGCGGGAGTCAGGCAAGCGGGGCCTGGGGCTGGGGCTCGCACACTCCCTGCCTGCAGGGCCCACTGGGAAACACATCTGCCTCCTCCCTACCACTTCCCTTTTTCAGCAGCATCTGAAGCTTTGGGTTAAAATGGAGCAGAAAACCCCAAAGAGTTACACTCACTTTATTAATCCAGATCAGCCCTGGGATTTGGTTGGAATTAATCTGCATCTCTAGCCAGGGTCTCATGCGCATCCGAGTGATGGGCATGTTGGCTGTAAAGAGAAGACAGAAGGCTCCTGTTGGGAGTCCGTTTGAGCAGGCCCTGGGCACGGCCCTGCCCCGCCCCGCCCCAGGTCATTCAGTGACCCGCCCCTGCCCTCAGCCAGGTAGCAGGTACTATCATCATGGGGGAGGAGGCTTTTACTGAAATAAAACTGTCCTCCAAATCTTTTCAGCATCTTGGGAAAAACCACTTCTGCCCCTTCCCTCACCCCCTTCTGGACAGTCCTGGCATGCAAGTGATAGTTGCAGGATGTATGTGGATGAAAAAGAGACAAAATACACAGGTATCTTAATACCAGAACTTTTGTCCCCAGATTCAGATCCTTTGGGAAGGGAGGGGCTTCCTTTGCTTGATGCCAAGAAATTTCCCTAGTTGAGTTCTTGCCCCTAGCTGTGCGCTTTCCCTACTGGGCAAGCCGTCGCCCTGCACGGGAGATATCCTCTTCCCCCACCCCTGCCCATCTATTCTCCGCCTCCCTGACAGCCACAGTGCAGAGGCCGAAAGGCTAACCCCTTCTCCCTTCTGGCCTGGCTCCTATCCTCGGCGAAAGGACCCAAAGGACACCTGTGGCGTCTCCTCCCGCTCCTCCGGCAGGTCCACCAGCCACCCACGGTAGCAAGTCTCAACCCCTGCCATCTGCATAAACAGCCTGAAACCTGGGGCCGGGGCGCGGAGCGCGAAGCACAGGGCATGGGGCACCCACGCACGGACGTACACTGGAGTGGCCCGCGCGGCTTGTGGATGCGCGCAACGGACATACCCGGCCAGCCAGAGGACCTCGGTGGCTACGCGCACACAGATCTGAGAAAGCTGCCGCGCGCTGCAACCGCGGCGGGTGGGCGGTCCACGCAGCGGCCCGCCCTCCCCGCGCTGCAATCCGCCGCTCCTCCAGCGCCCTCCCGAGTCCGCGCGGGGACCAGGCAACGCCGCGCGCCCGCGACTCTCCCGCCTGGGGTTTTCAGCCCCCACTTCCTGGTGCCCCGTGCGCCTTTGTTCAATGCCACCGGTCCCCCCAGCGGCGAAGGAGGGCTCACCTCTGCAGCTGGCGCGATTCGGTGGCTGTGTCCGAGGGTCCCGACGCGGCGAGCGCGATTCCGGGTGGGAACGGGGAGAAAGCAGAGGATGCCCGGGTCGCGGGGCCACTGAGTATGGCTGGTCTTGGCTGCACACGGCACCCGCTAGACTGCTCAGCCGAGCTCCTGCGTACGACCAGCCTCAGCGAAGGAGTGGCGCGTTATGCCGGGACGGTGGCGCCGGACAGCGCTCTAAACACTTAGCGGGATTCCCCAGCCCAGGCCCGGCCCCGCCTCCGAGAGGGCCGCGAGGGCGCCTATTGGCCGGCGCCGCCCCATCATTTCGGGGAAATCAGGCTGTTGTAGAGCTAGAAGCAAGGGGAAGTACAGGGCGGCTGTTACTCCCCACCCCCTCCGCCACCGCCCGCGGGCTCCCTCGCGACTCCTACTCCACCCCCACCCGCAGCTCGCCCGCGAGACAGGCCGTCCAGGAAAGCCGAGCGCTCCCCGCAACTACTCCTCTAGTCCGCACTCTCCCGCCTGCTAGCTCCAGAGGCCATCTCCTCACCCTCCTCTCCGGGGCGGGGCGGGGCGGGGGCCGGGAAGGCGTCTGTCTCCGGAGCGCAGGTGAGGGGCCCGCCGGGCACCTGCCGCTTCTTCGGAGTGGACACCGGGACTGAGTTCCTGAAAATCAGCCTGGGTCCTCAAGCCCGCGAGTGGGATGTCCAGAAGGGAGGTTTCAGCCCTTGCGCTTCTTGAGGGGTGACCCACCTGCAGGTCACTCACCTGCCCTGGGGAAGCAAAGGAAAGCCTGCTCTGCCTGGGGAGCCGCCTGGCGAAAGGAAACCCCAGACGAGCGCTCCTGGCGCTGCTGGCGCCGCTCGCCAAGGGACTCGCGACCTCACTGTCTTCAACTGCAAAATAATCACCCTACCTCGCTGGTTTACATCGACAGAGAGATGGTATCTGTTAAGCACTATGCCCCACTTGGACAGCAGATGCTGTGTGGTTTGCGAAATCCCTAGCCAGAGTCTCAGAGAGACCAGGGAGACGCCTCTCCCCGTTGTCGGTGTACTTCCTTGGGACTGTCCCACAGCGGGCCTCGGGGGAAAGGGAAAAGAAAGGACTGCTGAGTTGAGGGGGTAGCCTCGGGTTTGTCCTAGAACTCCTGCCTTAGGCCACCGCCACAGCCTCACGTGGCCCTTGCGTGGCCGCTCCTCAGTGGGCTGCGGGTCCTTGGGGCTTGGCCCACCGAGGTTCTGGGCAGCATGGGGGAATTTCTTAGGGCTGGCCGAGGCCCTAAGGGTCTAAGCCAAAGGGTTGGGGAGTCCAGGTCCCAGGCCCCTTGGGAAGGGCAGCTAGTTAACGTTTGCGCTTCCGACTCGACCTTGCCTTACCTGTGCACTGCTAGACGCTGGGTTGAGTGTTCATTTTCCACCCAGAACTCTGCCCCAGCAGGCTCCTTCCTTCACTTCCCTAAAGGTGCCGACTCAGAAGTAAACCCTCTTTTCTGGCAGGGATGGTGTGTCAGCCCTTCATCCCCGCAGTCCCTCCCGGCAGCGCCCTGATGCAACTGCGCGGGCCACAGGCACATGGATGCAGCAGCGTTCCCCCAGTCGCTCCGCCGCCTGCCCCCAGCCGAGGGAGATGGGCGGGCTAAGCCAATTCTGGTGGCGGGTGCAGGAGCTGGGAGAGGCAAGGAGGCGGGAGGAACTGTGAGGGGTGAACCCAGCTGGGTGTTAAGCAAAATGGAAGGTGCTGCAGGCCAGGAAAGGTTGGGGTGCTTTCAGTGACAGGTGAGAATGGGAACCTACTATGGAGACCAAGATCTTCAGAGCAAAAAGAGCAGAAGCAACTGGCTCCTGAGTTGGGAGGTCTATTCTCTGTACAGCAGGTGGATGCCTGGCCTCTCCCGGAGAACCTGACACAACTACCGAAAAATTCAGAATGAGATTAGGGGGAGGAAGTGTGCATGTCGTGTGGTCTGACGAATTGATCGGATGACCCTGTGAAGGCAACAGGAGACTGTACAATGTGCTTTACAACAGAAAATCATCAGTAGGTGTATATGTATATGTAACGAGCATCTTTCCATGTCACAAAATGTATTTCCGCAATACCATTTGCATTGGGTACATATTATTCTATCATAAGGATAAATAAAAATTTACCCAACTAATCCCCTATTGTAGGACATTTAGGTTATTTCCATTTTTTCATAATGCAAACAACACTGTGTAGCTAAATCTTTGCACACATCAATAATTTTTTGCTTAGGAGAAATTCCCCGATGTGAGGATTTACCAATGAAATTGTCATTTACATCTCTGAAGTGTTCTTTGACTTTTTTTAACTTTTAACTTTAGGGATTCTATAGTATCCAGAAGCCTATGAGAGAATCTGCTTATTGGGATTGGGGGTGCAATACTCCAAACTGGCAAAATAAAGCTATACTTCGTTGAAGTACCTCAGATTTTTTTTAACATTTTTAAAAAATTTCCTTTATTTATTTTTAGAGAGAGGGGGAGGGAGGGAGAAGGAGAGGGAGAGAAACGTCAATGTGTGGTTGCCTCTGAGGCACCCCACACCAGGGACCTGGCCTGCAACCCAGGCACATGCTCTGACTGGGAACCGAACCAGTGACCGTTTGGTTCACAGGCTGGTGCTCAATCCACTGAGCCACACCAGCCAGGGCTGATGTACCTCACATTTTTTATTGTAACTGCTCTTGATGAATCCTATTCTAAAATGTATCCCATATTCCCTGTAATGCTAAGCAGAACACAGAGCCTTCCCTAGGTTTTTCTTAGTCATTCAGGGCTGGACCTTTCTCATCTCTGACTCAAAATACTCATCCTCTGTGATTGCAGGCATCCCCTCTGGGTAGGTGATGTCCAAACTCAAGCTCTGGTGGACTTGCAGACACTTCCCTGCAACCCTATCCACAGATTCACACACATACAAGCAAACTCCTAGCCTCCCCTCCCATATGGGCCCCAGCAGCTCTCTCTTGGCCTACTTCCAGCTCCCTCTCTCCTGAAGCCTTTGCCATCCTCCCTCTACCCCTCTTTGCCTCACCTGGACTTCCGGGGCTTCCTTCTCCTATGCCAAGTTGTGTTGTGACCTCCAGGAACAGACAGTGCTGCCACAGCCTCCCGGGGGCCCGCCCCTCCGGGTGCCTCTGCACCAGGGCCACCTCCCTAACTTGGACCACCCCCATAACATTCAGGTTCCCCCTGGAGCCTTCGGAGTTCTCCCAGCCTCCTCAGCCCCACATTCAAATTGCTGCTTACACTGGTCCCGAGAGTCTCCTTCCCACTTTCTCCCCACAGCTCCCCTACCCCTGGCAGTAACGAGAGGGCAGTGGAAGAGAACACAGAATTTGAGTCGAACAGCCTGGGTTCTTGTGCCACTGCTATTTGCCGTGTGACCTTGGGCAGGCCCTTACGGAGCCTCAGTGTTCTCATCTGTAAAACAGAGATACTCTAGTCCATCTCCCCCTTGTGAAAATGAAATTCTATAGACTGTCAAACTCTTTTCTACACTATAAAACATTAGTCACATGACATTGTAGTATTAACAGAGATGCATGACTCTTTCACTGCATTTCCATTCTGTTTGCTGTATTCCCCCTCCCCCCGCCACGTCTTTGTTCCTTCCATTTTCTCCTCAACCCTGACTTGGCAACACTCTTCCTTGCCGCCCCCACCCCCAATTTCAGTTCTCCCCTCTCTCTACCCCTCCCCACACTTCAATTTCAGCCCCGGTTTTAGGGCCCAGAGCAAATGCCTGGTCTCTGAAGTACCCCCAAAGCAGCCAGCTAGAAGTCATTCCCCTCCTCAGGACCCCCTCGCCCTTAACTTTCTTTCATGTTGTCTTGTCTCCACTTATCACATTCTGGGTGGTGCTTCTGGAGAACTCTGCATTTTTCTGCCAGAGACCTGAGTTGCTCACACCTGCGGCTGGAGTCGGCCGGGGCTTAGCTCTGGAGCCGGGGCTCCCAGGATGCCTCCCGTCTACGGGGTCATTCCCGGAACATCGCGTGGCCGCTCTGTACCAGGCCCTGGGCTGTCCCCAGCTGGCTGGCGGACGCACCGACTGGCTGCCAGTCACGTTGCTGGAGGCAAGATGAGCCCTGTGGGAGCCTCCTTCTCAATGGACCAAAGTCTGTCCCCTCCTTCAGCCTCTCGGAACACACTGTTCTCCCCGAGGTGGGTCCAGTTAGTCCTGAGGTGCAGGACCCATGAGGCTTTACTGAGTTTCTGAGAGGAGGGCTGCCCGGGGTCCCTGAGCGGCCTGCTGCCCAGAGAAGAGGTCACAGTACCCAAAGCAGATGAACCCCCAGCAGGCGTTCCAGCCTCGCAGGTCCAGATGGTGGGCTGTCTTAGATGCTCGAAGTTCCTCCCAGCCACCATCTCCATTTTCTTCTCTTCTCTTTTTAAGATTTCGCTTATTCATTTTTAGAGAGAGGGGAAGAGAGGGAGAAAAACACCGATGTGAGAGAGAACTGTGGATCAGCTGGCCCTCGTACACACCCTGACCCCTCCAGCTGGGGACAGAACCCACAACCCAGGCATGTACCCCAACTGGGAATGGAACCAGCGACCCCTTGGCCGCTGAAGGACGCCCAAGCAACTGAGCGACACCAGTCAGGGCCATCATCTCTACTTTCACAGTAAACCTGGGAAGCAGGCAGAGCACAAGTCAGAGGCAAAATCATCTAAAAGCATCCAAAATCTTGACGATAGAATCCAGGTGGCTTCACCTTGCCTGCAAGTTCAAGTTCAAGAGAAAGGACAAAGTTTCTTCATTCATTCAACAAATACAAATCACACTCCTGCTTGCGGTCAGCTCCAGGTTTGGTCCTGGGGATATGCTGGGGCACGAGTCTATCCCCTCCCCTCTCACAGCTCTGGCAAAAATGCTATATGACACAGCAGAATAAACGTTGTGCAGTTATAAAAATCCTAAATGCGGAGTGGGAGGTTGCAGCTGGCTGGGAAAGCACTAGGGGGCCCTGCCATTGTGAGCGGCCGAGGACTCACTGCAGAGCCCGGGGCTGTTCCGGAACCCCGGAGGGGGAATAGGGTGTCAATGTGGGCTGCCGCTGATGCCTTGTGCAGTTTCATTTCTCATAAACACTGCGTTGGGAGGAAAGAGGCCTTCGCTCCCCATCCACCCCGTGGGGGGCCCCTGCGAGGCGGGATAGGAGGGCGGACTCCGTGCCCCCGCGGCAGCTGCGACCCGGAATGGACCTGGACGAGAGCCGCACCTCCCCCCTTCCCCTCCCCCCCGGCTCGCGAATGGGTTCTGCAAGACGGCCTGCGCCCACTGTCATTCGCCCAGAGCGCCCCTAGCAGGCTTCTTGGCCCCGATGGGGGTAGCTGTACCCCTACTTTGCCCTGGGGCATCCCAGTCCAGGTCTGGAGCCCCTCGCCTCTCCGCCCCACCCCGTGACCCTCGCTCGCGCTGCCCGGGCTGGAGCTGGGTGTGTGTGTATTTGGAGGGGAGGGGGCCCCGGCTCTTCG
This sequence comes from Pteronotus mesoamericanus, assembly GCF_021234165.1. NCBI lineage: Eukaryota > Metazoa > Chordata > Mammalia > Chiroptera > Mormoopidae > Pteronotus > Pteronotus mesoamericanus. The sequence continues at coordinate 28,786,028 of NW_026555084.1, read as the reverse complement.
GGCCAACTTCCACATTCCTGCTCAGCCGGGCCTGGGGGTGAGTTAGGGTGAGCGGCCGGCTCCGGGCTGGCTGGCTTCCTGGAAAGGGAGGGAAGGCGGGAGCAAAGGAAAGCCTGCCAGCCTCGCCGCCCTGTGGCCGCCCCTCCTCCCCCACAGCTGGCTGCCCTGCCCGGGCCTGGCGGCTCACCTGCCGGTGCCCAAGCCACTTCCTCCTCTTTCCCCGTCCAGCCTCCCGCTGCGGGCCTGGGTCGGCAGCCTGTGCCGCAGCGACAGGCCGTGTGACCTCAGGCAAGTTACTCAATATCTCTGAGTGCATTATCCCCACCCTCCCACCCCGGCAAGATGAAGCCAGGACCACTTGGGGTGCGGACCCCTTTGTAAATGCTCCTGCCCTCCCTGTGCCTCCCGGGGGCGGCAGACACACAGTAGGCGCACAGAAATGGCGCCCACCTCCGTGGCGGCAGGGGAAGGCCCGATGGCTGTCCCCGATGGCGCACTCTCGTCCGCCGCGGCCAGAGCGACTCGGATTAAATCGCAGCCATGCCAGCGAGGGGTCGGTGCGCGGCCAGCCGGGACACTCAGGCCGGCTCCCACCTCCGCTCGGCCCTGAGGGCGGGGGCGCAGCGGGACAGGGCCGGCCGGCCACCCAGTTCTGCTCGGGCCGCGCGCCGAGGGGCGGAGCCTGGGTTTCTGTTTCTTGCAAACGCCGGGGCGACAGGGAAATCGAGGAGTTTCCGGGAACCGCGCCGGGAGTGCTGAGGTTCGCGCGGCGCCCGGGGACAGGGGATGGGCAAGCGTCCAGTCGCGGGCCACTGGCCCTCTGGAAGTTCCAGCAGGAGCTGGGGAAAACCGGTCCCGGAAAAGCCCCACCCGAATGCAGCTGCCCCCAAGGAAGAGGGCGTGGGGGGCGGGGAGGTGAAGGGGCTGGGTACGCAGGGGCGGAGGGGACTGCGCAGGCAGGTGGAATTTGAGGAACGGAGCGGCCCCCTCAAACCGCTGAAGTCCCCAGTGTTGCCACTCACTGTCACATACAGTTTTATTGTCTTCATAGCTCTTATGACTGCTGATGTTATCCCATTTGTATACATAATTTGTTGGGGGATTTCTCCTGCACGACTTGGAGCCCCTTAGGGCACAGCTATGCCTGCCTAGCCCTGCCTGCTGGGTCCCCAGGGCCTAGAACGCATCTAATTACCAGGAGGGTCTCAGTGAGGCCTTACTGAATGAGAACAGAAATGAGGTGCATTAGAGGCATCTAGAGTGGGCCTTGTGGCCTTCTGACCTGCTCCCAGGGGGGCCCAGGCCCAGCTCTCCTGGCCTTGTAGCCCAATCAGGACCTCCCCCCTTACCCTCAGTGGAAGGAGCCTCAGCCCCTTGGGGGGAGTCCTCCGTGGCTCCTTGAGAGCGGCCCTCCAGATGGAGTGGGTTGGGCAGTGAGCAGGCTGCAGTCATGGCTCAGGAATGCTGCCTGTGGGGGTCAGCCACTTCCTCCCCTCCCCAGGGCTTGCAGCTCAGGCCAGAGATGTTTGTGGGTTGAGCCTGGATTTGAGCCAGAGAGGCTGGGAGATTGGGATGGTGAGGCAGAGTCCAGGACCCTCCCTGACCTCTTCGGAACAGAGCAGTAGCTGGGGTCAAGGTGGGCAGGGTCACCTGCAAGCCCGTGTCTCCTAAATTCTTGCATTTAAGGCCCCAAGTCTGTGATGGGGAGGTCTCTTTCCCAATAGCCCTGAGACAACGGCTCTTAGAAAGACAAACAAGTAGAACTTCCCTAGTCCAGAAGAGCTGGGAGAGGGGCAAGTAGCCGTGGTAACTCTGGAAGCAGCCAGCTAGCCAGCGGAGGGACAGGCCGACAGACCCTCAAGCATTCCCTATCCAGGCAAGCACTGACTTCCTCTGGCCCAGGCTCAGGATCAGGTGGCCAGCCAGGGAAACTCCAAATGCTGTAAGAGTGGAGCTTGTGCTGTGAGCACAGCCCCTGGTGACCCTGGTGACTCAGCCTGGGAATCCCGATTCCAGGGGCTGCCCTGGGATGGGGATCAGGACAATGAAGGAGGACCTTTGAGTGGCCCAGTAACTGTGACAGCAGTTTAGTAGAAGCCCCAGACCAAATAGGTTATTGCCCCCTCCTTCTGTGGCCAAGGATAGGCCCACTGATGCTGGCCGTCCGCCTAGTCCGAATAACGCCTTTGAGGCAGGGAGCCTAATCATGATCCGAGCCCATACATTTGACTTGGGAAAGCACCTGGTCTTCAGAGTCTGTTTGGCTCCGTTTGAAGTCATACTTCAGAAACAGTAGATGTAGCTTAAGCTAAAAAACATCAACAGGAATATGCCTTTGTAGCTTGGACTCCGCAAGAGCTGAGTTATAGGTATTCATGGAAGGAAAGTAGGGCGAGAGGCGGGAGAACAGGATGGCCCAGCGGGTCCTCTGTCCTGAGTACTGCACTCTGGCTGAGCACAGCAGGCCCTGTGAGCCAGGGTGGCGTGTATGCGGATGGATGGGTGGGTGACAGGTTCCAATTGTCTCGGCAGTGTGCACATTTTCCCTGAGGTGGTCTTGGCAACAAGGCAGTTTCCACAGAAACACATGGATGCGCCCAAGGGCAGGGCGAGAGCCCTGCCGTCCCTGAGCAGCACTGTAATCATGTCTGCCTGGTTCTGTCCCTCCAAGGGGACCTCTGCTCCCTTTCTGATTGCCCCGTTCACACGTGTGGCTCCCCTAAGTCCTACAAAGAGACTGGGAGTATAGTGACAAGGGCCAGCCAGCTACAGGACAATGTGAAGCGTGTGTTAATATCAGGTGGGTGCTGTCTTCTCTCCTGAAAGGCAGGTCCACAAAGGGGCTCACTTTAAGCAGGACCTCAGCCAGGAGTGAGAGCTTTCAGCCTTCCTCTGCATTTGTGTCTTCAGAGAAATGTTTGTTGACTGATTGATAGGAGGGGTGAAGTGTCAACAGAGACCCACTGGTTTGGATGATCTGGGAAAAAGCGTGACTGTGTGCCCTCCAGCCTGGCAGGTGATAAGCCCCAGCAAGTGTGTCTCCATGTCAGATAGCCAATGTGAAATTGGCTGCTCTGGGAGTTTTTCAGAAGGCTGGGTCCATATTGGGGGACAGAATGGACCAGGGTGTGTGGGGAGGAGCCCTGGGCCAGTGGGTTCTCTGGTGACTGGTCACCACCAGGAATCAAAAGCCACTCTCTCTTCTTCAAGAGCCTTCGTGAATGTTGGAGAGGGCTTCCCTCAGCCTCATGTATGAATCTGCTTTTAGTCCAGCAGTCACTGTGGAGGGCTGAAGACTTGGGGCCAGCCGATGTTCACGGAATGCTGCTCAGCCCTGTGCCCATCCCGGCCGTGAGCAGCCAAAGTCCCCACTGCAAACATGGGCGTGAGCTCTCTGAATATCGCATTCACACAGCCACCTCCCTGGCACCTAGCACGCACCTTGAAATCAGTAGGTACGTAATGCGCTCTGATTGCAGAATAGCAGCCGTGTGTCATACCTGGCGCATGGGGCAAAGGCACAGAGATGCTGGGGTGTGGGGACAGGAGCAGTTTATCTCAGCCAACATTCACAGATGGTTTCTCTGAGGACAAAGCATTCAGCAGGATCATGATGGAGTCAAAGTTTAATAGGTTAGCAGTAGGAGGGGGCATTCCAGGATGTGGGAACAGCCCAGGGGAAAGCTTGGAGGCAAAAGTGCAGGACAGATCCTGCTTGTGGTACCGCTGCTGGGGAGCCGAGGTGGGACCAGCCAAAGGGGGACATGAGAAGAAATCTGAATGCTGTTCTCTGGGCTCTGAACTTGATCCAGGCAGGCAGAGAGCTCTTCGGGACAGGAAACAGGGTTCTTCCTCTTCCAGAAAACCAGGGTCTGTCCTCAAGTATTTTTTGAAGTAAATTCTAGGGCGGGCCTTGTGAGGATAACTGGGAGCCTGACCTGGGCTTTAGAACTTCCTGCGGCTGCCGGGGGAGACAGTCTCATAGGCCCCGAAACCTGAGCAGACATCCTTGGAGGCCAGCCCTGCACCTGCGTGACCCTGAGAGTGAGCGCCTGCCTCAGTCTTGCACCCAACACACCTACTTGCCTAACCGTACTCTGGGGCCCCGCTGCATCCTGGAAACAGGGTGACGTTCGGGAGGCGGCTCAGGTGGTCCAGGCGGACTAGAGCCATGGCGTAGCGGATCGGGAGAACGGGGCCCACCTGACAGCAGGACCGGAGGACGGAATTTGGGGACGGCCAGGGTGTGGGGTGGGTTGGAGCAGGACTCTTCTGAGGCCCTCTCTAGGTTCCCCATTCTGGGAGCAGTGTAGGGAGACCAACCTCGACTCTGCCAAAGGGGCCTGTACATCTACAGCCAAGGCCAAGGCAACACTCGGAGCCTTGGCTTCCATCCTAGCTTATGAACGCGGGGAACAGGGCATTAACCTGATGAAAACAGGGCAGGAGGTGGAAGGTCACAGCCTATCTCAGGAATGCCCAGGTCACTGATGGCTGCAGCTAGGACCTGAAACAGGGCACCAAGACCGCTCTGTCGTGCTCTTTGGACACTGGCTTTGTGGGCACGGCAACATGGAAGGATGGATAAGAGTGTTCCCGCTGCTGGGTGGGGCCTGTCAGTTCACCATTCTTCTGCTGTCCAGCAGGGCCAGAGGGCCATCCCAGGGGCTCAGCAGTTTGGCAGCTTCCGACTCCCGGGAGCTCCGACCCTTTGGCAGCAGCGCCCCCTGCTGGCTAACAGAGACACCCCCCTCACACTCGGGCTAGAGGGTGTAAGGGGTCTAGGGGAGGGAGAAGTGTGCAGGGACAATGCTGGTCCTAAGGGTGGGGGTGGGAGTTGAGACTGGACTTTGGTTAAGATAGATAGGCAGGTACCACCTGGTAAATAGAGCACCTGTTTCCTGGTCAGTAGTCTTTGAACAGGTGCCAGACAGTAGGGACCCAAGCAAAGGCAGGCAGAGATGGGTTTTCTAAAGTGATTTCTGAGGGAGGCCAAACGAGGACCCTGTCCTCCCCGCTGCCATCCTGGCCAGGAAGACCTGCATCCTAGGCTGAATACACGTCTCCTCAGGTGGGCTCACATGCCCCCTGAGTTCCCCCAGAGCAAGCCCCCCAGGTCCCACAGAGGATTTGGCTTGGGATTCAAGGCCAAGGGATAGGCCTGTGAAGGGGCAGTGCCCTAGGCATTCTAAAAAGACGGAGAGTCAGCCCTGGCCGGGCGGCTCAGTTGGTTGGCGTCCAGTACACCGAAAGGTTGCCAGTTCGACTCCTGGTCAGGACACCTATGGGAAGCAACCGATCAGTGTTTCCCCCTCACATCAGTTTCTGTCTCCCCACCCCCCCACACTCTCTCTCAAATAAATAAACATATCCTCAAGTGAGGATTAAAAAAAAAAGAGGACAGTCACCCCCAGACAGAATTCCTGCCCCAACTATTCAATCCAGGCTGGGAATGGAGGCAGGGACACGTCAGGAGAACAAAATCAGAGAGTCGATGAGCAGCTGCCTGGTTCCTCAGTCGAACCTCCTCAGGACTCACCTGCCCACCCCGCCCCCCAACCCCGGGCCAGGGCTTCGAGGCACAGGATGGATTCGGAGTGCCGGGTGAGCTGGCCAGAACAGTGACCGGACTCCCTGAGTGCAGCCTCAGTCCCTTACTTCCCAGCCAGGAAGCCCACAACAGGGCCACATCCCAGAAATTTCTGCCACAAAAAAAATATGGCTTTCCCTGATAAGCCCTGCCCAACCGTGGTCCTGCCAGCTGGAGTCCCCACCTCAGATAAGAGGCTTCGGGGAGTGTGTTTACACCCCGACCCTAAGTTAACAGCGAAGGCTGGGGCCTCCCCTGGCTCTGGGAGCCTGCCAGAGGTTGTGGCCACAGGGAAACGTCTCTCCCGGGCCAAGGCCAAGTGAGGGGTCCCTGTTCTCTTTAGGGCTCAGGGAAGCAGTGCCTCACCCTGCCCCAGGTGTGGCCCTCATCATCCTGACTCACCAGGTCAGGGAGCGCTCCTCACAGATACTCCTCAGGCCACTCACCCACCGGGCCCTCAGAGAGAGGTAAGGCCCACGGGAAGTCCGTGAAGAGAAGACGCTGGTGCCAAGTGACAAAACTGTCCAGGAACCATAGGGGCCACGCTCAGCCAGCAGGCCTGGTGCCACATGACCTGAGAGAGGGTGGGAGCCACGGGAGCACCAAGCTGGCACTAGTTCCAGGGAGGCGACCCGCAGTGCTGAGATTGTGGGAGGGGAAATCACCTTGCAGACACCAGGATGTATGGGAGCAGGGTGAGCGGCAGGTGAGGCCAAGGGGTTTCACTTCCTAACAGGCAGGCCTCTCCTGCCAGCTGTGCGTTGCCTTGTGCGCATCCCTCGAGGGCCTGACAGCCCCAGCAACCAAGGAAGGCTGTCCCTCGGATAGGAACGCATGCCAGAGCCAGGGACGTGGCAACTCTGTCACAGAGTCCCAAAACGCTTCTGGAATAATTCGGTCTTCTCTTTTAGGCTTCTCTGCGAACTTTCTCTTGTCATTTTCCTGTATGTGTGTCTTTACTTTTCCTCTTCTAGCCCAGGGATGCTTTTCTGACCAATGTGACCATGGAGATGGGTTACTTGATAAATTCAGACGGCAAACATTTACTGTGTGGCCAGGTGCCGAGCACAGAGGCAGGCGCTGTGGACACAGACATTCGCCAAGGATTTATTGAGCCTGTGCGGGGTGCTAGGAACAGCTCTGCACACGGGGGCTGTAGAAATGAAGGTTAAGTCCCTGCTTTCATGAAACTTGCTCTGGTGGAGGCAGGCAATGAACAACAGGGACAGTGTCATTTTGTGATAACTATTCTGCAAAGAAATAAAATAGCATGATGTCATGTCTGTCTGAAGTGGTGACATTTTAACTTTCTAAATGACAGAAGAACGGGGCAAGGAGTGCTCCAGGCAGAGGGCACAGCTGGAGCAAAGTCCTTAGGAAGATAAGCTGGCGTGTCAGAGGAAAAAGATCGCTGTGGCAGCTGCACAGAGGGCAAGCGGGAGGCTGGCAGGCAGATGGCAGGGGACGGGTCCGGGAAGACAGGGATGGATTGGGGGGTGGTTTTATGCCGAGGGAAATGGAGAGCTTCTGAAGGGCGTTAGGCATGGAGCTGAAATGGTGCAGTGTGCGTGTTTTGGACAACGCTCGCGGGCTGCTGTTTTTAGACTTCAGTGTAGGCTGGTCCAGGCGCCGGGTGGTGGGCAAAGGGGGAACGGGCACCATGATGAGAAGGTATTTTAAGACTGACAAATGAAGCAGACAACTCCGCAGATTATAACAATTTGTTGTAGGGTAACTTACCGGAAGATTGGGTCGGGGCAGAAAAGACAACCCAGCGGTCTGCACAGGTTATTCTCCGCTAACAGACCTCTCTCACAGTACTCTTTTACTAGTATGTCTTGAGTGCTAATGATTGACATGACAAAGGGACAGGAAGGCAGTCGTGCCGGGGACCGTAACTCCTGGTAGAGGTATGGTAGATGATTGCTTATAATCGATACTGTTACCAGTTTGATTTTTTTTTTTTTTGGTTGTCATGCTATTCAGCTGCTACTGAAAACTTATTTATAGCTACATTTTAAGGCACGTGGGTGATCAACAACTAGAAAGCTTCAATATGCGTGCTGAGGAGAATGAAGCTGAGACAAAAAAAGTGGAATGAAATCCAGACACAGACACGGAGTTCATTTTGTTCACATCTACATCTACACACCAAGTCTTTCTGCAAGTGTGGAAGCAAGGAGACCACAGCGGAGGCCACAGTAGGAGAATGATCCAGAAGAGGGGGCCAGGGGGTGGCAGAGTTTGGAGGGGAAGCCAAACAGAGATAAATGAAATGCGGTGGCTATAGATTTGGAGAAAATATTTGCAAATCATATATCCAATAAAGAACTTGTATGTAGAATCTATATAAAGAATACTTACAACTCAGTAATAAAACACTGCATTTTTTTTAATGGCCCAAAGATTCATATGGATATTTCACCAAAGAAAATATACAGGTATATAGGCAAATATGCAGTTGAAAAAATGCTGAATATCATTAGTCATTAAGGACGTGCAAATTAAAACTGCAGTGAAATACCACTACCCGTCCACCGGGAAGACTAAACGAAAAAGACTACGCCAAGTGCCGGTGATGGCGTGGAGCCGTGTGGCCCCTAAGCTCTTGGCAGGAATGTAAAATGATACGACTGTTCTGGAAACGTTTTGGCAGTTTCTATATAATCTATTGTCCTTTATATATTATATATATTTTATATATATGCCATATAACCTAGCCTTTCCATTTCTAGATACTTATCCAAAACAAACAAAAGTATGTGTCCACACAAAGACTTGTGCTTGAATGTCCATATGTTCACAGCAGCGTAATTAGTAATAAACAAGAACTGGAAACAACAAAAATGGCCATCAACAAGAGAATGGGTAGATTGTAGCATATTCTGTACTTGGCAATAAAACGGAATGAATGGGATAACATGGAGTAAACATATTCCACTCTGTCTCATCCACTAAATGCAGCAATAAAATCTGGACAGGATGCATGAAGGACTCTGAACAGAGTAAATAGTAGCAGGTGAACTGGGGAAGAAAATCAGAATTTGGAATCCTGTTGAACTGGGGAGGAGTTTCCTATTTCCCCTCCAACACCCTCTGGGCGGGCATAAGGCAGTCTGAAACCTGAAAGTGAGCGAGGCACAGACAGGGGAAACTCCAGAAACCCTTGAGCTCCGGTTCGAAGAATGGGAAAGGAACTCCTAATGCCTAAAGAGTGAGGAAACTTCCCTGTCCTTATAAGCTGCCTTCATTCTCTCCTGCTCTAGCCTCCTAGCTTTCCTGCTGCGGTGCTATCTGAGGCTTGCAGGCATGTCGGACTCAAAGGGAGGGAAACTCGGATTGAAGGTGTCCCACGGGAGTGGGACCAACCCTGTTGCTTGCTCTTGCTCTGGCTCTCTTAGTCCCCATCCTTTTGCCACTTGGCCCTGAAAGAGGGCACCGTTCAAGAAGTATGCTGCAGAACAAAGTAACAAAAACTCCACCTTTTTAACCAAAAAGAGGGGCGCCAGGGATATTGTGGAGGAGGAACTCAGGAAACCGACTCCGTAAAGTAGTTTATGAACTCCTGGGCCCACCTCCAGGCTGAGCAGACAAGGACTTGACCCTAAGCAGCACACCAAGTACTGAGAAGTGAACTCAAGGGAAAACCGCCGTCCAGTTCTCAGACTGACCACTGGAGGGTGAGCATGGGGACAAATCTAAACAGCACAGCAAAGGCTTTGAAAACGGGATGACGTTGAAATCACAGCCCCCAGAAGGCTGGTCAGAACCTGCGGCCTGAACCTAACAGTCAGTTGCCTGCTGAAATATAAATATCAGTATTCTCCATAGTATTCAAACAAGACTCAGTCTCATAAGATTCAAAATGTCTAGAATTTAAAACAAAATTGCTTGGCATATGAAGACCCAGGAGAATCTCAACTTGCATGCCAGAGACTATCAGAGGAGGCCAACAGTGAGATGCTGGACTTAAGTAGCAGACCTTAAGACACTGTAATGAAGCTCCAAGAAATAAGGACGACTACTCTTGAAATGAATACAGAAAGTCTCAGCAAAGGAAAAGAAGACATAAAAATAAAGAAATAAAAAAATTAGAACTTAAAAATACAAGATTTAAAAGTTAGATACTCACTAGATAAGCTCAAGGGCAAGATAGAAAATAGGACATAGGAGAGAGCCAGTCAGTAGACTTGCAGGTAGGCCCATATATAAATGATCCACTCTGAGGAACAGCGAGAAAAAGATTTATTTATTTATTTTTCTCTTGTATTTATTTTTTCTTGTGAAGGTTGAAGTTTTTCTAAATTTGTTTTTAATCATATTTTTCAACTACTATTGACATAGAATATTATATTAGTTTCAGGTATATACCCCAGTGATTAGACATTATATAACTAAATAACCATCCCAATAAATCTCATACTGACACCATACTCAACTGACACCATTTGTAGTTATTACAATATTACTGATTATAATCCCTATGCTGTACTTTACATCCCCCTGACTATTCTGTAACAACAAATTTGTACTTCTTAATCCCTTCACCATTTTCACCCATCCCCCAACCTCCCCCCACCTGGCAACCATCAAAATGTTCTCTGTATCTATGAGTCTATTTCTATACTGCCTGTTTATGTATTTTGTTTTTTAGATTTAGTTGTTGATAGGATGTATTTATTGCCATTTTATTGTTCGTATTTTTGGTCTTCTTAAAGGAGACCCTTTAACATTTAATGTAATATTGGTTTGGTAGTGATGAACTCCTTTAGCTATTTCTTGTCTGGGAAACTGTATATATGTCCTTCGATTCTCAATGATAGCTTTGCTGGGTAGAGTAATCTTGGTCATAGGACCTTGCTTTTCATCACTTTGAATATTTCTTGCCACTCCCTTCTGGCCTGCAAAGTTTCTGTTGAGGAATCAGCTGACAGTCTACTGGGAGCTCCCTTGTAGGTAACTAATTGCTTTTCTCTTACTACTTTTAAGATTTTTCTCTTTGTCTTTAACCTTTTGCATTTTAATTATGATGTGCCTTGGTGTGGGCCTCTTCGGGTTAATCTTGTTTGGGATTCTCCGTGCTTGCTGGACTTGTATGTCTATTTCCTCACCAGATTAGGGAAGTTTTCTGTCATTATTTTTTCAAATAGGTCTTCTCCTTCTGACATCCCCATGATGTGACTGTTGGTACGTTTGAAGCTTTCCCAAAGGCTCCTTACCCTATCTTCATTTTTTTTTCACATTACTTTTTCTTCTTGCTATTCTGATTGGATGCTTTTGCTTCTTTATATTCCAAATTGCTGATTTGATTCTCAGCTTCATCTACTCTCATGCTGATTCCCTGTAAATTGCTCTTCATTTCAATTAGTGGACCCTTCAATTCCAACTGGTTCTTTTTTTTTCTGACTGGGTTTCTATGTCTATTTTCATGGTATTGAAGTTCTCACTAAGTTCCCTGAGCATCATTATAACCATTGTTTTGAACTCTGTATCTGGTAGTTTTCTTGCCTCCATTTTATTTAGTTCTTTTTCTGGAGGTTTCTCCTTTTCTTTTATTTGGGATTTGTGTCTTTGTCTTTGCATTTTGGCTGCTTCCCTATGTTTGTTTCTATGTGTTAGGTTAGACCTGCTATGTCTCCCAGACTTGGTAGAATGGCCTTGTGTAGTCAGTGTTCTGTAGGGCTCAGTGACACAGCCTCCCCAGTCACCTGAGCTGGGTGCTCCAGGTGCACTTCTGTGCAGGCTGTGTGCACCATCCTGTTGTAGTTGAACCTTGATTTCTTTTGGCCTCACTGGAGGGATTAACCCCCAAACTGACTGGCTGAGAGAACTGGCTGTGACTACAGCTGAGAGGCTGGTATGATGAAGTAGACCCTCGAGAGCAGGACTTGCATCAGTGGGGCTTTGGTGCTCACTGAGTCCGTCTCTTGAGTGTGTGACTTGTGGTGGTGATAGGGTTGTAATCAGCATGGTCTGAAACTACCCACCAGGTACACGGGCTCTGGGACCTTCTGGGAAGTACAAAATCAGCCACCGCCTGTGCCCTGCCTGGGGCCACCTGGTATGAGCTACAGAGCGATCTGCAGATGGATGCTACTTGTGCTGGGCTTGGAGGTGCTCAGGAGAAGCCAAGCTGCAAACCAAGTGGTGCCAGGCCTGGCTGCCTCTAGTGCCAGGCCTGGCAACACTTAGCAAGAGATACAGGGCACACAGAGGCCAGATGCTGCTTGTTTGAGAGACTTCAGGAAAGTCCCTGAGAAATTTTAGGAAAGTCTGAAGCAAGAGCCAAGACAGGCCATTCATATGGGAAAGGCACTGGAAACAGTGTGGGTGGGCCTGCAAGTTTGGTGGGGAGAAGTCTCAGGGAATCACCCGGGTGGGACAAACAGTAATAGCCAGGTTGATGTAGAGACTCAGATATGGTGCTGGCCTGCCATGTTGTGGGGTAAGGGCTCATTAAAGGAACAATGCTCTCTGCCAACTCTTTTGTCTGGGAGAAAGCTGTCCCTTCCCCCAGCTCTTGCCCTTATGTCAGACAATTTAGTTCCTCCCTGTATGTCCCTGGTTTCTTTAGAGCTGCTGTCCCAGTGCTGGAGCTCAGAGGAAGTTAATCAGAGTAAGTCCTTGTGTGTGGGCCCTTTAAGAGGAACTGCAAGGGACTCCAGAGCCCTTTGCCTCAGCCTCAGTTCCTGCTGGTTCTTACAGCTTCAAGTTACGGGAATTTCTCTTCCCAGCACTGGAACCCTGGGCTTGGAGGCCTCGTGGGGTACTGAGACCCCTCACTCCTCAGGGGGAAACTCCACTGCTGAGATATGCCTCCTGGTTCTTATTTGACTCCTAGGTGTGGGATCATCCTGTTCTGCGTCTCCACCCTTCCTCCCCATCTGAAGTAGCTTCTTATTTAAATCCTAGTTATAGGACTTCCATTCAGCCAGATTTCAAGTGGTTCTGAATAATGATTGTTCTGTAGTTTAGTCATAATTTTGATGCAGTTGTGGGAGGAGGCAAGCACCACATTTGCCTATACCACCATCTTGACCAGAAGTTCAAGAAAAGGATTTTTTTTTTTAATGAATAAAGCCTCAAAAAAAAAAAACAAACAAAAAAAAAAAACAACAAACCCCAGAAGGTGTAGCTTTCACATTAGTGGACTTTCATTAGTTTATTAGTTTAATAAACTAATTAACAGATTAGTTTCATTATGATACATGTGGACATGGATTTATTCTGTTTGGATCTTGCTGAGCTTCTTAAAAAATCTTTTTCTCACTGTTATTCAGATTGGTTTTGTAAAAACTGGATAACCTAATAAAATTTGAACCCATCTTACACCACACACAAAAATTAACTCAGAATGGACCAAAGACTTAAACATAAAACTTCTAGAAGAAAACATAAGGAAGAAGCTCTTTGACATTGTCCTTGGCAATGATTTTTTTGGATATGGCGCCAAAAGAAAAAAAAAATCAAGTCAGGCTACATTGAACTTAAATCTGCATAGTAAAAGAAACAATCAATAAAATAAAAATGCTGCCTACAGAATGGGAGAAAACCTTTGCATGCTATGTATCAGATAAGGGGTAGATATTCCAAGTTTATAAATAATTCATACAATTGAAACAATCTAATTTAAAAACAGGCAGGAGAGCCCTTGTTGGTGTGGTTCAGTTGGTTGGAGTATCATCCTATACACCAAAAGGTTTGGGGTCCAGTTCCCAGTCAGGGCACCTACTTAGGTTGCGGGTTCAGTCCCGTCAGGGCACATGTGGGAGGCAACCAATCAATGTTTCTCTTTTGCACTGATGTTTCTCTCTCTCCCTTCCTCTCTTTCTAAAATCAATAAACATATTTTTTGAAAAATTTTAAAAATGGGCGGAGGAGCTAACTAGGTATTTCTCCAAGATGACATCTAAGTAGCTAACAGGTACATGAAAAGGAGCTCAAAATCACTAATCATCAGGGAAATGCAAATCAAAATCACCACGAGATCCCACCTCTAACCTATCAGAATTGCAATCATCAGGAAGACAAGAGATAACAAGGTCCGGGGAGGATGTGGAGAAAAGGGAATGGACTCGCGTGCACTATTGGTGGGGCTGTAAACTGGCGTAGCCACTATTGGGACCAGCATAGAAGTTCTTCAAAACATTAAAACTACAACTATCGTATGATCCAGCACTCCACCTTTTGGATATATATCCAAAGGAAATGAAAACAGGATCTCAAAAGATGTAGGCATACTGTGTTTTACTGTGCTTCACTTTACTGCTCTTCACAGATATTGTACTTCCACCAACATGGAGGCAAGACCCCCTCACCAGCAAAACGATTACAACTCACTGAGGCTCAGATGATGGTTAGCAACTTTTAGCAGTATCGTTAAATTAAGGTATGTACATTTCTTTAGACATAATGCTATTACACACTTAATAGACTACAGTAGACGACACTATACTGTATATGTACTGGGAAAATGAAAGATTGGTGTGACTCACTTTATTGAAACATTCACCTTATTGCTTTTGTCTGGAACCAAACCTGCCATATCTCTGAGTTATGTCTGTATCTGCACTCCCACGCTCACTGCGTGGTCATTCACAATAACCAAGATACAGAAATAACCTAAGCGTTCACCAATGGATGGCTTGGGGTGCGGGCCGCTGAGGTGCCGCGATGTCAGTAGGAGAAACTGCTTAGCCAGCTTCGGAGGAGACGGAGTCAGCACTTGAAGGAGGGGAAGAAAAGTCACCTGACGACAGTGCCTGTTTTGGAACTGCCAGTGACAATTCTGAGAGTGTTACCCTTGAGCCACCTAAGTTAGAAGAAAATGGAAGTCAAGGAGAAGCCATAATTGTTACCAAAGCACAGAGGCCAGAAGACTTTAACTTACACATTCTGTCAGCCAGGAGCTGTGTTTTCAACTCAGCCTAACGTCAATAAATCAAGTAGGGATGAAACCAGTCATCAGCCTCTAGGTGACACTGTGCCAGGAAGAAAACTGTTTCTAATTCAGAATCTAAAGAACGACTGCTCACAGAGCAAGAAACTGAACCCACTAAGGAGTTGCATAAGCACCATTTCAGTCGTGGCCTCAATGGGTGTGGTAGACTTGCCCTGGTGATTGTGATCCGCACAGGATTTGGGCATTTCTATGGCACAATTCAGGTTCAGAAGCATCAACGGTTAGTTGCAAAGATACATGAAGACGTATTGAACAATATAAGGCTGATCTTTCCCAGTGTCACCAGAAACAGGAAGCCGTTTCAGATTCTAAGTCATTGAAGGAAAACCTTGCAAAGTGCTGGGTCCTTACTGAAGCAGAGAAGATGCCTTTTAAGATTCAGAAGAAGAAACTTGATACAGAAAATCAGTATTAAAGAATATCTCTGGAGAAAGGAGAAAAAGCCTTATATTCATTACAGGAAGAGTTGGAAACTAAGAGGACAGATTAGGGTATGGGAAGATAGAGGGACAAGTACTGAATTAGTTACAGAACATCAGAAACTTAAGCAGCATTTGAAAGAAGAAAAACAGAAAACACATAGCTTCCTTAATCAAAGGGAGACTCTGTTGGCAGAAGTAAAGATGCTAAGGAGTGACAACGACTGAAAACCCTAAAAACCGTGGAACGTCAGCAGTTAAGCTCTCAGCAGTCAGAGGCAACCCAAGACTCTCCCAGTGTATGGACTGAAAAAGGGGAAGTAGGAATCTTACAGGAAAAACTCCCTGAGCTGGAGCGGAAGTTCAATTTTGAAAAGCAGCGTTCCGATTTGTGGGAAAGACTGTATATTGAGGCAAAAGTTCAAAATGGAAAACGAGAAACTGATGGCAAAAAGTAAGGGAACAGAGGAAACCACAGAGCTAAAAATAAGTCAGAGGAAACATTTGTGCATTCAGTTAAGGAAGCATTTGATGCCTTGAAGACTTCCACCAAGGAGTTTGTGAGGTGTCATGAAGAAAAAAATTAAGCAGGCTAAAGAAACTGAAAGAAAATCTGAAAAAATTCTTAGATTCAGTTAAATCCACTTTCAGACATTTCAAAGATACCACCAAGAACATCTTTGATGAAAAGGGCAACAAAAGATTTGATTCTGCAAAAGGAGTAGCAGCTAAAAAAAGCAAAAGTATTTTTTATATTTCTTTTTTTTATTGTTTAAATATATTTGTCTCCATTTTCCTGCCACCACTTTCCCCTGCCCCACCCACCCCCACCTCCCACCCTCAATCCTTCCCCACTTTGGCTTTGTCCATGGGTCCTTTATACATGTCCCTTGATTTGACCCTTCCCCTTCTTTGCCCTGTTACCTCTCTCCCTCCTTCCCTCCCTTTACTCTCAGTTTTTTTCTTTCAATGCTGCTGGTTATATTTTCTTTGCTTGTTTGTTTTGTTGATTAGGTTCCACTTACAGGTGAGATCATATGGTATTTGTCTTTCACCTCTGGCTTATTTCCCTTAGCATAATGCTCTCCAGTTCCATCCATGTTGTCATGAAGGGTAGTAGCTCGCTCTTTCCTTCTGCTGCGTAGTGTTCCATTGTGTAAATGTACCACAGTTTTTGATCCGCTCATTTATTGATGGGCACTTAGGCTGCTTCTAGTACCTGGCTATTATTGTGCTGCTATGAACATTGCGGGGTATAGGTTCTTTTGAATTGGTGTTTTGAGATTCTTAGGGTATAATCCCAGCAGTGGAATCGCTAGGTCAAAAGGCAGTTCCATTTTTAGGTTTTTGAGGAAACTCCATACTGTTTTCCACAGTTGCTGCGCCAGTCTGCATTCCTACCAACAGTGCACTAGGGTTCTCTTTTCTCCACAACCTCACCAGCACTTGTTTGTTGATTTTGTTATGATGGCCATTCTGACTGGTGTGAAGTAGTATCTCATTGTGGTTTTAACTTGCATTTCTCTGATGGCTAGTGATGCTGAGCATCCTTTCATATGTCTCTGGGCCCTGAGTATATCCTCCTTGGAGAAGTGTCTGTTCAGGTCCTTTGCCCATTTTTTAATTGGACCGTTTGTCTTTCTTGAGTGCAGTTGTGTGAGTTCTTTCTATATTTTGGAGATCGAACCCTTGTCTGAGGTATAATTGGCAAATATATTTTCCCATATGGTTGGTTCCCTTTTCATTTTGCTGATGCTTTCTATAGCCATGCAGAAGCTTCTTATTTTGATGAGGTCCCATTTGTTTATTATTTCCTTTATGTCCCTTGCTCTATGGGACATATCGGTGAGAATATTGCTGAATGGAATATCTGAGAGTTTCCTACCTATGTTCTCCTCTAGGACTTTTATGGTGTCATGACTTATATTTAAGTCTCTTATCCATCTTGAGTTTATTTTTGTATATGGTGTAAGCTGGGGTCGAATTTCAATTTTTTGCATGTAGCTGTCCAGCTCTCCCAATACCATTTGTTGAAGAGGCTATTTTTAATTCCACTTTATGCTTCTTCCCCCTGTGTCAAATAGTAATTGACCATAGAGACATGGGTTTATTTCTGGGCTTTCTATTCTGTTCCTTTAATCTATGTGTCTGTTCTTATAAACCAACAGTTTTTAGTGAATATTTACATCCATGGTATAAGGCACATACACAAAACCAGAATAATAGAGGCCCTACCACGCAAAGAGAGGGAAGGAAAGGGAAGCCATTTCACTTTGAAGAATTTAGAAAAAGTACAAATTCACAGAAATCTAGTGCTGAACATGGCTGTAGCGAAAATTCTAATTCTTTCCGAAAGGCTTGTTCCATTGTTTCTAAATGTGCTCCATAGGAATTCATTAACTTTTTAAACATGAAAGTGTCAAATTCTGTAAGAAGAGATGAATTTAGACAGTTAATTGAAAAGCACTTAATAGAGAAACTGGATAGTTTTCACCATTGGAAAGAATTCGATCAATTCATCAATAAGTGTTTTCATACCTGGTATCTACATACATGATCAGAGGCTCTTCACTGACTTTGCTAATGATGTTAAAGATTATCTTACAGACATGAAGGAGTATCAAGTAGACAATGATGGGGTGTTTGAGAAGCTGGATAGACATGTATAGACACTTCTTGGGTAACACTTCCCGCGTCCCCCGTATGGAGCTAGGTCAGTTCACGTAGCACCATGTTATAATAGTTTTTAGCATTTATAGATTGGATAGCATTTTATCATTTGATAAGTTTCTTGGGGTGTTACTCTTTGTAAAGTACTTTTTGTAAAAAAAAAAAAGTACTATTTGTAAAAGTACTTTATTGCCATGAGTTTAGAATCAATTGAATTGAAACATATAATTTCAAGTCAATAGCTATTACAAATGGAAAATTTCATGTGACCAATTGAACTTGAGCAAATCGTTTAATTTCTACCTTAAAAATCAGTTAGGGATATATAAATCCTCTTTCGTCTCTTTTTATTTTAGTCTATATGAAAAGGTAATCAGTCCCCTTAAGTGATATTATTTTCCTTTCATCTTTTATGTCCTCACTTTTGGGAAGCGAGGCACGCACAATACAAATTAAACTCTGAGATCAGAAGAGCTCACATCTAACAATTTGGATGTCCCACCTATTTTCATTTGTCTATTCCCTTCACCAACTAAATTATGATATTTAATACACTTAGTACAGGATTATTGTTGGTAAAGGGAGAGGCATTACCAAAGAGACAAACTTGGCAAGCCACAAGTTTTAATGTGTGTGCTTTGTACGTAACTGCTAAAATGAGCTGTATCTATTGCTTATTAGCTTTATATTCCATAACATGAAACTTGACCAATCTTCAAGTGTTAGCTTTATGTGTTTTTTTTGCATTTGAGATGATTATCTTTTTGAATAAAAATAATGTGCCTATAAAATAAGGAAGATGATTCTGGTGAATTTAGCCATTACACGAATTTCTAGTGTTTATAATGAGCAAAGCATTGTTAGGCCGCCCTGAGGAAACAAATGAAAAATTCTTGCTGTGAAGGAGCTCACGGAGTTTTGGAGAGTTTGGGAAACTAAGGAAATGGAGGTACAGAGGCCTTGTATATAGCGGCCTCGGTCTGGAGGTGTGTGGGAAGGCTTGGTGAGTGAGGTGGCCTTTGAACTGAACATTTTTAAACTGGCTTTTGAAGGAGAAATGAATTTGCCAAGCAGCTAGGCCAGGACATTCCACTCAAAGGGAACTTTGATTTGGAGAGCTGAGGTCATGCCACTTGAGGGAGGCAAGGTGGTGCTGGGGTACGAATAGAAGACGATAGTTAGATCATGAGGAGCCTCATTTTCTGCGTGAGGACTTGCCTCATTGCGTTTTGGATCGCTGGCAGCAGCCTGGAGAATGAGTGATTGGAAAGGGTGAAGCTAAGATGGCATTTAACGCAATACAGACCGGAGCTGATGAGGAGGAGTGGAAGGGGGAGCAGGTAGGAATAATATGTAGTGAGTAAAACCAGTGGTATATCCTGTGAAGGAGAAAGAGAAAGTAACCGTGGCTTCCAGATTTCCGGGCTGGATAACGAGTTGGATAGTGAGGTCACCAAGGAAAGGAAAACCGGGAGGTTTTGGGTAAGGGGGATTGGAAATGAGAACTATGCTTGGAGGTACATATTGACATCCAAATGGAGAGGATTGGCTGGCCGTCAGTTGTTACGTGACTCTCTCTGGGCCAGACTGTGTCTGTGCAGTGAGGGCTAGAGGCCTCTATCAGACTCCTGGGGACACCAGCATCTGGGGGATTGTAGGAAAAGGGGGCCGAGAATGACAAGACCAGAGAGTGGCATCATGAACATCCGAAGACCATCTCGGGTAAGAGGACTACATGTAAGTGTGTCACACGCAATAAAGAGGACCGGGTTTCTTGGCCGGGGGATCGGGTGGCTGTGGACGGCGCGACGGACTGGTTCAAGAGTAGCAGTGACAAGCCTGATGGCGTTATGGACTGTTTGTGTGACCTTGTCACAGAAGCCTGATAAGAGAGACAGGGGAGCACAGTGAACAGAGACATTGTTTGAGTGCTGTAGCTGGAGGAGAGAAAAAAAGACTCTGTTTGGTGGACGAGAAATGTATATACATTTCAGCTGAGGGATGAAACCAAAGCAGAGGGACTGATTTGTTTTTACAGGAAAGGAAGAAAAATAACAGAAACATATCTCATTATTTTATTGCCACATTTCTGGGGTTTTTCTATAGGATGAAAGTATAATACTGAATCTTTCTGGCATGGTTATACTATGATTATACTTCAGATTAATTTAACATCCTTTTTCAGAGTGTCCAGGTAATAGATTAATGGAGAAAAATAAATAAATAAACAAAAGACATCATCAAAGAAATGGAAAGTCAAGTCAGAGACTTGAAAATATTTATAGATCCTGTATTAGATAAAGGACTTAAAGGTAAAATATGTAAATAACTTAGGAGGGAGAACAAAGAAATGAGAAATGAGAGAACGAACAGTAAGCAAAGTATAAAATGTCAGGCTGAAGCCATAATATGTCAATAATTACATTTATGCAAATGTTTGACATTATTAGCCATTAGGTAAATGCAAATTAAAACCATGATGAAGTCTCCCTACACGTCTATTAGAATGGTTAAAATAAAAAAGATTGGCAAAACTAAGTGCTGGTGAGGAGACAGCAGCTGGCATTCTCATACACTACAGATGGAAATACAAAATGACACAGACAGTTTGGAAAACGATTTGGCAATTTCTTTATAAAGTTAAATATACACTTACAACATGACCCAGCAATGCTACTCCTAGGCATTTATCCTACAGAAATGAAGACGTGCATTCACACAGATACCTGTGCACGGATGTTTATAGCAGCTCTATTCATAATTGTCAAATACTGGAAGCCACTCAAGATATCCAACAAGTGAATGGATAAACACACTCATACCTCCATGCAATGAAATGCTACACAGCAGCATTAATTAATTAATTAAAATAAATAAAGAAGGAAGGAAAAGAAATCAACACACAATTAGGTGAATTTCTGTCATTATGCTGAGTCAAAGAAGCTGGTCTCAAAAAGCTACATACTGCCCGATTCCATTAATATGACATTCTCGACAAGACAGAACCATGTCGATGGAGATCCGATCAGTAGTTCCCAGGGATGCAGCGTGAAGGGAGGTGGGACTACAAAAGGATAGATAGCACCAGGCAGAGGGAGAGAGCGCGAGAGAGGGAGAAAGAAGTGCTCAGGGCCAGGACACCACAGCCCTAAGAAAGGTTGGGTACCTCCCCACCCCACTTACTTGCTCAGGCCAAGAGAGGGCGCCATTTCAGTTTGCAGATGGGGCCATGAGACAAAAGGGCTTCCCGATGGCAGAGCTGGGACTCCTGATCCCCAGCCTAGTGCTCTGATGACAAGGGCAGATTTTTGGGACCACCGCCAGAGGTGAAGCAGGGAGTTGGTCACCTGGGGCTTGGAGGCTGGAGACCAGGGGAGGGAGTTGAGAGGGAAACCGCTTCAGGAGCCACAGAGCATGCTGCGCTCCAGGGTCAGCATGAGGAGGCGGGAGGGAGTGAAGGAGGCACGTTCACCAGCCTCACTCCTTCCCCAGCCTCTCTCCCTGCCACCTGCTGTTTGTGGAGTGCCAGCGTGTGCTGGGTCTCAGGGATCAGCAGGGCAGGCCCCGTTCCCTACAGAGCTAACAATGGGCCTAAGAGATGAGGAAATAAACAGTGATGTTTCTCACACCTCTGATTCTTTCAGTGTCTGCTGGCCAGTCACCTCGTCCCCCGGGTTTGCTCTGCCTCCCCATTGGTCCAGCGTTTACAGTGGGGAGCAAGAAGCTGTGAGGCATGGAGTGGTCAAGGGAAGGGCTTGAGACCAAGGATGTTAATCTTTTTTATCCTCACCCGAGGACATGCTTATTAGTTTTAGAGAGGGGAAGGGAGGAAGAGAGAAAGAGGGAGAGAAACATTGATGTGATAGAGAAACATCAAACCATTGCCTCTAGCACACGTAGACCAGCAACAGATGTGTGCCCTGACCGGCATTGAACCTGAAACCTTTCAGTTTACGAGACAACGCTCCAATCAGCCAAGCCACCCAGCCATGGCAAGGATGGCTAATCTCTTGATGCTTGCCTTCCAAGCTCAAGGCCTGCCTGACCTCTCTCCTGAACTGGACTCAGGCCACTGCCGAGAGTCACCTCGGTCGACAGCCTCACCCCCACGAAATTTAACGGCTCCCCGCGGCTCCTGTGCAGAACACAGAACTTGGTCTAAGGATTTGACTCTGCCGAGACCTGATGGATGGACTCTTCGGGGATGGTGCTAGGGAAGCCAGTGATTTGTCTCCGAAGTGAAGACAGTAGGTTCTAGAATTAACATGTCAGCCACTAGAGGGCGGTGTGGGGGTATGTCAACACCCCAGAAAACCACTTCAGCCAGAAAATGTTAAACAGAGCTTGGCTTCCTTCGGCCTAAGCTTCCGTGGCAGATGGACTTCATTTGTTTTTCTGTTGTATCTCAAGCACCTTAAACACTTAGAACTATTGTTTCTATGGGGCTTTCCCATGGCAGCCTTGCAACCAGTCGGGAATCCTGCTTCAGTAGGAATTCTTGGGGAAATACCTGGACCAGCCAGTAGAGGGAGGTAGGAAGCTGAGATCTTGGGTCCACAGATGAACAAGGGGCTGAGATCACAAAGGGCTGCAGAAATTGCTCTGTATTAGAAATGAAGTGTAATTGGGGGAGGAGGGCAGAGGAGCTGGCAAGATGGCAAAAGGTTAGAGAGGAGGGAAATGAGAACGAGGGTGGAAAATTGGAAAATCCACGACAGTGGGGTGGGCACAGGACTTTGAAGAACAGGAACCCTAGTGCCAGTTTGAGATTGCTTCTGCCACGTCTGGTGGCTGGTCAGTTTTGCTATGAGAACAGGATTCAGTGGAAAGGGTTGCGTTCTGTCGGGTGCAGAACAGGAGTAGAATGTTCTGGATGAACTGACTCCACAGAGAGCAGGAGCAGGGACCCAGTGGTGGTCCTGCGGACACACGCCCCTGGCATCTTCCTTGGCAGAGGCTTTGGGCTTACACATGGACGAGTGGGAGTTTGAGTCCTCTCACCCAGGTCTCTGGAGCCTGGGGGAGCCCAGTGTATGTCTGAGTTACAGGAGAGGGCTCCGGGCCATGGGGCAGCGGGGTGGAGGGGAAGCCCCAGGCCAGGGAGCCCCGCCACCTGCTGAGCGCATGGAATGCAAAGCCGGGGGAGGCTTCTCCTAATGTGAATGTGTTCCTGCGAGTCATCAACCACCCCAAGTTCATTCCTACTTCAGGACTTTCACATTTACTAATTCCTTCTGTTTAACTCTCTCTTCCCCCAGACTTTCACATAGATGGCTCCTTTTCATCATTTAGCTCTAAAATGTCAAAGGAATTCCCTGACATCTAAGAAGGGCCCTTGCTTCCCAGCACCAACCTCCCTAATCTCGCTCTGCCACCTCAGTCCCTATCCGTACCACTGTCTGAAATGGCCTTTGCTTATCCAGTGACTCTTCATTCCCTACGATGTAAGCAGCTTAAAGTCAAGACGTTGCCTGTCATCTTCACGGCTCATCCTCAGTGCTGGCACATAGAGGTGCTCAATGCACTTTTTTTAAAGAATAAATGTTCAGTCAACTCTATTCAATAGGCTTGATCATCACTTCTAACTTATAAAAAGGGAAACTGAAGCCTAGAAAAGTTAATTAATTTGCTCAAAGTATAGGTGCCAGAGGCTGAACTTGAACACAGGCTGCCTGACTTTCGGGCTCACACCTTGACATTGGGTTATTTTACCTCTACCTTTGTCTCTTCTTTCCTGGATAGCCCTTAGCACAATTTATTGTGGTTTTGTTTGTTTGCTGTCTGCCAGAGCAAGGCTGTGTCCTGCTCCCTGATGGGCCGCCAGTGCCCAGAACAGGTGCATGGTGGGTGCTCAGGGAGTGTTTGCTGGGTGAATGGATGAACAGCTGAGTGAACTTACGAGGGAGGGCCGAATGTGGGGGCTCCTGAGCGCACCGGCGGTGCAGACTTTCCAGGCCCCCCCCTGCCCCGCCGCTGAAGTCCAATGCCCGGAGCCCATCTGTCCCTGGGCAGAGGGGCCGGCTGAGAAGCTGCCTCTTACTGTTGCAAAAGGCACCCGTCGGGGCAGATGATGGCCTCACATGCTCTTACAGCGAGAGCCACCTGTTCCATGAAGCGTCAAACTTAGAGTCGTTCCCTGACGAGGGACTTGGGTTTGGCCTTTGCTCTGACTGCAGCTGGGGCGATACCCAGGGTTCCCTGTGGATGTGTATGAACGGCCTCAGTTCCACTTCTTACATTATGTCAGCATTTTTTCAGCTTCTGAGAAACAGGAAAAACCATGATGTATGCGGGGGTTTGAAAGAATGATAAGAGAAGACGTGATCACATTTCTTTGGTTTGGGCATAGAGGGCTGGGTTCCTGTTCGCGCTAACTCGTCACCTCCTCCCTCAAGCCAGAATTCTGGAGGATGAGGACTGTGTGGAAAATATGCTTTAAGGGAAAAAAAGAGCAAAGGGATAAGAGTTCTTTAAATTATTCTTATGAAACATATAGGAACAGAAGGAAATATAACCTACGTGTACAATTTAAAACGTAACAAAAGAAAAATGCACGTGTTCACCACCGCATCCCCGCGAAGGTGTTTGTTTCACCGCTTCCCACACCCCCCTCCCCAAGAGGTAACCACGATCTTGATTTTTGTGGTTAATCATTTCCTTGCTATTCTTTAAGTTTTACTGCATATGTAAATATCCTCAAATTCTATATGATTTTATTTTGCCCATTTTATGAATGGAATCATGTAGGAAGTGTTTAAAACTCGCTTTTACTGCTCAACAAAATCTTTTTGGACGCGTGCAGGGTAACCCACACAGCTGTATGTTCATTTACTCCATTGTGTTAACCTCACTACAATCCGGTGAATGAATAAACCGCAATTTATGTATCTATTTCATACTGATACATATTGAGGGTGGTTTTTTTTTTTTTCAGTTTTAGCTATTAAAACAACAATTTTTCACAAAGGACACGAAGCCATGTCTGGGTAACTCAGCTGATTGGAGCATCAACTCCTGCACGGAAAGGTTGTGGGTTCAATTCCTGGTCAGGGCACATACCTGGGTTTTGGGGTTGATCCCTGGCTGGGTTGCGTTACAGAAGCAGCCGATTGATGCTTCTCTATTTCCCTCTCTCTCCGACTCTCTCTCCACACCCCCTTCCTCTCTCTCTAAAAATCAATAAAAATATACTCGGGTGAAGATGAAAAAAAGAAAAAGGACACGAGGTTCATTAATGTGAAAATGTCCCATACTAATATAAAATGTACTATGAGGGGAAGTTGGGTGTGGAGTATATAGGGACTGCTTGTACTTTCTGCACATTTTTTCTGTAAATTGAAAATTATTTTAAAGTTAAAATGTTTTTTTAATCTTTTCAATTACAATTTACATTTAATATTATAAAAGGTTCTTGTTAAAAACTCAATGCTGTAAGGAACATACTTGCTTATATCTCCTGATGCACATGTGCAAGAATTTCTTTAAAATATACTCCAGGTTGAAATTCTGGGTCACAGAGTGCACTCATTTTCAATTTTACTAGGCACTACATGTCAAAAGCCCCAATTTACTGTCCCACACACAAGGCATAAGAATTCCTTTTACCTCGCAGCCCGGGCAAGACTTGTAATGTCTGCCTTTTTAATTTTTGCCTGTCGGGTGGGCATGACAGGCGAAATGTTATCTCACTGCGGTTTCATTTTGCATTTCCCTGAATACTAACAAGGTTGAACATCTCTCTCTATGTTTATTGGCCATTGTGTTTCCTGTTCTAAGAAATGCTTACTCATGTCAGTTACCTTTTGAAAAACTTTTCTAGTGGGTTATTTATCTTTTTCCTATCGAAGATGAGTTTGTTACACATTCTGGAAACTACTCCCTTGTCATTTAAAGTGATATATATTTGTCCTAGCTTGTGGCTTTTCATTCTTCTTATAGTAGATTGGACGGATGTTACATTGCCCCAGGGATCTCTGCTTTGGGCGGTGTATTGATGACGCCCTTCCCTTGGGCTGGAGAGCTCCTGTTTGCTCCTTCAGATCGGCCCCAGCCCTTCCCTAGCTTCTCTGTGTCCTGGGAGGGGAGGCAGGCCTGTCTGGGTGACACGAATGACCTCTTTGGTCAAGGGCTCCTTGTTGGGTTTGGCCATGAGGAGCACTGACAGGCAATTAAGGGTCAGTAAAGTCAGGGTATTTGTCCTCTCGGTTTTCTCCTTGGATACTTGCTGCAGGCCGGCCGTGTCCCTTGGTTGAAGGCGCCCCCCGGCCCCGCCCCCCCAACCAGTGGCCCTCTCTGCACAGCCCTCTGCGTCCCTGAGTTCTAGTAGCTATTCCCGGTCCTGTTACAGCTCCTGTTAACCCGCAGGGACTGCATTTCCCCTCAGGGTTTCTCTATACCCTGTTCTCACCTTTGTAACGGTCCCTTTATTAAAGAAACTCTCCTCAAGTTACCCAGTATCAGTGTACACGCTGTTCCCAGCTGCATATGCTTGCCCCAAGGTCATACTTTCTTTCTTTTTTTAATTAGTTTTTTAATTAGTGTATCTCTAACCCCGATTCTCAACCTTGGCACTAGTGCCATTTTTAGCGGGACAACCCTTTGTTGTAGGGGCTGTCCCGTGGTCTGTCAGGGGCATCCCAGGGCCCTACCCACTGATGGCCACGGCACCGCCGCCTTCCTCTTTAGTTGTGACAACCAAAAATTGCCAAATGTTCCTCTGGGGGGGCGCGGGGTGGGGGAGAAAGCATCCTCCATTGAGAACCACTGCTCTACCCCCGTGTGATACCACGGCGACCCCCTCGTTGAAGCCCGATGTCTGGTGGACGCGTTCTCCCAATCCAGTCTTCCTAGGGCCGCATTGGCCGTGCCTGGACCCTCCTTCTTCCATGGACGTTTTAGGAAGCACCATGGTCGTTGGGGTTCTGACAGGAGTTACACTGAATTTATAGATCAGTTTCCAAATGACAGTATTGGTTTTCCTATCCTTGGACATAGTACAGTAGGTTTCTGCATTTGTTGAGGTCCTTTGCAATGTCTTTCAACAAAGTTTTAATTTTTTCCTCATTCTTTTCTTTTTTTAACGCTTTTACTTATTTTCTTAGATTTATTCTTTGGCACCTTATTTTTTGTAAGTAGTATAAATATCCTTAAAATTACATTGCTGTTGTAATGTAATGTACATTACATTATATTACATTACATTGGTGATGTATATAATTGATTTCGTATATGATCCAGCAACTTGCTAAATAAACTGTTTCCTTTTAATTATTTGATTGGTTCTACATTCTTTTGGGTTTTATTTTTGTCATGTTATATTATATGCATATACATATGTTATATGTGCATATGCATATATGAATTTTGTTTCTTGCAACACAATCCTCATACTAATTTTACTTATATCTTACTGTGAAGCCAAGATATTAAGTCACAGTTTTTAATAGAAATGGAGTTACTAGTATCCAGGGCCACCGCTGGCCTATAGCAAGCCTTTGTGCAAACAGGAAAAAGAAGCCTCTTCCTCAAGATACCTGACTTCCACCTGGCGGGAAACTGTCATAACACAGGTTGAAATTCACGATGCCTGTGACGTCTGTGGAGCTCCGTGCGCCTGTGCAGGGCACACGGCAGTGCCGCAGGGGTCCTGTGTTGCCCTGCTTTTCAAGGGACACTTAACCTATCACAACATGGAGCGCACTGTTTGCTGTAAGCTTATCAGATTAGAGTGCCCTCTGTTTCAACGTTGCTAATCGTAGTTTCAATAAATGGATGTTGAATTTCAGTAATGCTTTTTGTGTATGGATATGTGATTTTTTAAAAAATTAGTTAATGTGGTAAATTACATTGAGAAATTTTCAGCCCTGGCCAGGTGGCTTGGTTGGTTAGAGCATCTTCCCGATATACTGAGGCTGTGGGTTCAAGCTCCGGTCGAGGCACGTGCAGGGAATAGCAAATGAATCCTGTGTGGACGGGTGGAACAACAAAATCGAAGTGTCTTTCTCCCTAAAATCAATCAATTATTTTTCCATTCTTGAATCCTGAGTTCCTGGAATAAACTGAACTTTATCACTGTGTAATATTCTTTGGCACCTGCTGGCTTTGGATGAAAAGTGTTTTGTCCACAATTTTGTGTCCGTGTTCATGACTGCATACATTCATAATTTTCTAATACTGTCTCTGTCCAATTTTACTATAATATATTTTAGCTTCACAAAAACAGCTGGGAGATACTTCATTTTGTGTATTCCCTGGGGAGTTTATGTTTGGGATTACTGTGACTTGAAAGTTTGGGAGGGCTCATCTCCCAAACTGGCCTTTGTGTATTCTTTGTAGAAAGAGTTTTTTTTTTTAACAATTCCATTTTTTTTTTTTTTAGTGGTTCCAAACCCTTCAGATGTCCTATCTTCTTACATCAGTTTTTATAATTTTCATTTTGTATTGGTCACAAATTTCTGTGCCTTCTCAAATTCCTCCACTTCCACCTGCACCAAATCGCCCCTTCACTTCTGGATGTGGATGAAATGCTGCGCCGTGTGGAATGGGGCTGCCAGGGGCCAGGCGACGCAGTTCAGAAGGTCAGGGCGGAAAGCCTCTGTGGAGAAAACCTTGACCAATGGGACGTGGGAGGGAAAAGGGAGGCTGGTGTATAAATTTCCCTCTCCGTTGCCCTTTCTCTGCTGTTGTAAGGTATACTTTTTCCTTTCAACACTTCTGGAGAAATTCCATGTAACAAACCAACAAACGTGCTGAAGGACTTGCTATGTTTCTTCATGCCTCGGTGTGACGCTGCGGCTGGTGTGTTAATGTATCACTTCACCTTGACATATCACACCTTTCTTGTCTCACCTCTCTTTTTTCCTTCATTTCACCAGCCTAAGCTTACAATTCCCAAATACATCGCCAGCACTTGAATGCCTTCCCGCATACTCTGCTTTCCGAGGAGACCTGAGCTACAGCCATCGGTATCCAGTGTAACAAACCCTTGGAATAAAATTTTGTAGTTGGATTGCTCACCTCCCTAAAATAACAAAAACCGATTGCCGAGGATCAGTAGGTCAGCAATAGCGTCTAGCATTTGGTGACTTTTCCATCTCTTAAGCTTTTAGCTCTGTTCTTTGGAGGAAGAAGATGACGACGGAAGGCGATGTGGCCAGGACATGTGAGGATCACGGTGGTTGCATGGATCGCAGAGTGCAGTGACTCTTTCGACGGTCCCGGACCGCTTACCAAAGACAATGAGAGGCTCAGGGCCACCTAATCCCGAGCTAAGGTTTGCTCCGGATGCTGGGAGACGTCTGTGGTAACGTTAAAGGAGGCCCCTAACTCCTGTAGCAACAGGGCAGTCTGAGCTGGAAACTGGGCTCTGAGTCTGATCACACGCAGGTCTCTGTAGAGCTCCAAAGGACAATCGTTGTGCACCTTTGACACTCTCCGATGTCACAGTCAGGAAAGGGTGGGACCACAGGACCTTGGTTAGGGATATCGGAGTGTAAAAACCTGAGAAGAGGGTCTGGGGTGGCGGGGGGTAAATGGTGATGGAACCATTTGGGGTTCCTTGGGGTGGTGAACACACAATACAATATACAGATGATGTATTATAGAATTGTACCCCTGAAACCTACATAATTTTCTTAACCAATGTCACTCCAATAAATTCAATAAAAAAGTCAAAGAAACAAAACAACCAGAGCAGCAAGATTCTAGTAGCTGTCAGGGCGCCTCGCCTTTGACTCTCAGGGCTCTATAGTGGCTGTCGTTACATTCAAGTGTTCCTAGAGGCAGGGGAGATGGATAACCAGTCAACCTGCTGTTCAGTGGACATGTAGTCAGATAGAATCAAGCGCTTGTGGGTAGAGGCCTGATATCAGCCACCCCAATGGAAAACCAGGCCCTTCCCCACTTCCTATGTCTAAGGCAGTTCCTAGATCTAGTCTCCATTCATGCAACAGGAGGACCCTACAATCCCCCTGCATGTACATGCAATAAACCTTCAGTTCTTTCCTAGAGAGACCTAGAGTCATCATCCGAATAACCATGCACTGGTAAGGGAAATGCTCAGACTTTCCAAAATTGATGCACATGAGGCCGCGGCTGACACCAGCACCGGGAAACCCTAAATGCCACTGTGACTTTCTGGTCAGAATGGAAGTTACATAGGATAAATAATTAATGGAGCTTAGGCGTCAATCTGTTTTCCACCCTGTGATTATTTTTCTAGTTCTTTATACGTAGGATAAATATTCCTAGGAGAACTAGGAACCTGGGAGAACTTTCATAAGGGTTCTCAGGTCTATGAAGTGAGGGTCACATGGAAGGCCTTGACGTTATCTCAGTCCTGATCAAGATAGTGAATCACAGGTGACATACAACACAACACTGTATCCCTGGACGACTGTCACCGTGAAAAACTTGAACATGGAGGAGTACCAGTCCCTCTCATACTCCTGCTCAACTCGCCTTTCTGGCCTCTGCGAACACCAGGCTGGTTCAAGTCAGGCTGTGGCCGACTAGCTCACGCAGAGTAGCCCTCTGGTTAAGAACAACTAGGAAAGCTTGTCAAGTGGTTTTTAAAACATGCTTGGAAGAATCAGAGAGCTAACACGGCAATGAAGACCTAAGAGACCAAGCTCTTGGGCCGAAGGCGTAGACGCGGGCCTGGCAGCGAGCCTGCCTGTTGGTCTCGGGGCATTTACAGACGGGGGAGTTGTGACGTGGAGCCTGAGAAGCTGAGGGAAAGGTCGTGGCTCGGGGACTGGATACAGCAGAGTTTGGGGCCGGCTCATGGGTGTGGAGGAACAAAACGAGTTCAGGGCCCCCGACTAAGAGGGGCTTTCCACGGGGACCTCTGAAAAGTTACACCCGAAGAGTAAAAACCAACTTCAAATAGACCAGACTTCTAAAACCAAACCCAGTTTTCCATCAGCTGATTTTCAGACTAAATGAAGCTGACTTGTTCTTGCACTAACTGCGTTCTAGAAGAAAAGTAAATCATTTCTGGAGGAAGATAACATCATCCTATATAAAGCAGTAACTGTATAATTCCTTCTTTTCATTCCTTCTAAACTGATTCACCTCCTTCAAGAGTGCAATCTAGCAAAAACCTTTCAGTGAGAGTTTATTAGTAATAAGCTCTCTTTTACTCATCTTAAAATGTTCTTAGCTGATTTAAGAAATGGGCAAAAGATATGAACAGACACCTCCCCAAAGATGATAAACATATGCAAATAAGCATATGAAAACTGCTCCACATCAGACGTCATTACAGAACTTCAAATTAAAACCGTGAGATACCACTCACTACACGCCTCTTAGCAAGGCCAGATCCAAAACCTTGACAATACTAAGTGCTGGGCAGCATGGGAGCAGCAGGAAGCCTCTCCTTGCTGGTGGGAATGCAAAATGGTACAGCCTCTGTGGAAGACAGCATGTCAGCTCCTTAGAAAACCTAAACATCCCTTTAACATATGACCCAATGATCACTTTTTGATATTTATGCAAATAAGCTAATAACTTATATCCATGAACACAAATCTGTACAAGGATGTTTATAGCACCATTATTTATAATTATCAAACATGGAAACAACCATGAGACAGCCTTCAGCAGGACAGTGACAAATAAACTATGATGCATCCACAGCGGAATATTTTTCAGTGCTAAAAAGAAATGAGCTATCAAGCCACGACAAGAGAGGAATCTTAAATGCATGTTGCTAAGTGAATATTATCAAGAACCCAATCTGAAAAGACTACAAACTGTATGAGTCCAATGGCATGACATTTGGAAAAGGCAAAACTGTACAGGCAGTAAAAATATTAGTGGTTTCCAGGGGTTGGGGGAGGGAGGGATGAAAAGGTGGAGCACAGAGGGTTTTTAGGGCAGTGAAACCATCCCGTAGATACTCTCATAGTGAACACATGTCATGACACATTTCCCAAAACCCACAGAATGTACAACAGCAAGAGTGAACCCTAATGTGATAATGACATGTCCGTGGAGGTTCACGGATTACGACACGCGTATCGCTCTGGTGCAGGCGTCGATAGTGGGGAAGGCTGTGCACGTGTGAGACCACAGAGTATCTGGAAATTCTATACTTTCTGCTCAGTTTTGCTGTGGACCCAAAACTTTTCTAAAAAATAAAGTCTATTTTTTTAAAAAGTTTCTAGTTCATCCTTGTTTTTGAAAGAAATGTTTACTGTTCACAGAATTCTAGGCGAACCCTTTTTTTCTCCTGAGCATTTTGAAAAAACAATCTGCTGCCACTCGTCTTCCGTGTCTTGCCGCTGAGGCCTCGGCTCTCGCTCCTACGGGATTCCCTCTGCAGGCCATCGAGCCTTCCCTTCCAGCTGCTCTCAGATCTCTTCTCCCCATGGCCCGCAGAGGAGCGAAGCTGCTGGCTCCAGGGTGGGCATGTGCCAGGCGGCATGGGGTCCACCTGCCCTGCCTCTGAGGTCCTGCAGAGGCTACTTCGTGCAAACGTCCATGCAGTCCTGTCAGAAAAGCCCTGGGCCCCCTGAGTTGGTTTTCCACACGTGTCTCAGCACTTCGTTTCCAGAGGTACAGCCTGCTGTCTCTCATGTCTGTGTGTTCCTCAAACAGAGAGGGAGAAGGAGAAATGTGATCCGTCTGCCCCTCAGGGAGGCGGACCCCTACGCCATCCCAGGTGCCAGAGGAAAACATTTCCTCTTAGTGTCTGTCATGGATGGAATTGTATTTTCCCTAAATTCATCAGTTGAAGCCCTAGCCCTCAGTACCTCAAAAGGTGACTGTATTTGGAACTAGCGTCATTAAAATAAGGTATCATGTGGCCTCTAGGGAAGGCCCTAATCTAATCTGACTGGTGTCCTGTGTAGGATGGGGAGGTTAGGCCTGGCTGCTGTGGGTCAGTGGATTGAGCGCTGGTTCGATTCCCAGTCAGGGCACATGCCTGGGTTGCGGGCCAGGTCTCTGGTGAGGAGGGTACGTGACCGCAACCACACAATGATGTTCCTCTTCCTCTCTTTCTCCCTCCCTTCCCTCTCTTTAAAAATAAATAAATAAATAAAACCTTAAAAAAAGGGGGGGGGGAGAATAATTCATACACAGCGATGCCAGGGACATGCACACACAGAGGACAGGCCATGTGAGGATGCCACCAGGAGGCAGCCACCTGCGAGCCAAGGAGACAGGCATCAGGGAAAACCAGCCCTGCCAACGACCTGATCTTGGAATTTCAGCCTTCATAACCGTGAGAGGGTACATTTCTGTTTTTAAAGCCCCCACCATTGGCAGTGTTTTTTCATGGCAGATTAGCAAAGTGAATACAGCATGAATTAAACTTCAACCCTTCTGTCACCGGCTAGCTAGGTCAGTGGAGCAGGACTGGACTCTGCTGGGGACATTCTGCTCTTTGAAGGCCCTGCAGGAAGTTTTGCAATTATGAAATGGTGGTGAGGGATGGGGTGGCCACGTCAGATTGAGGCAGGAGACAGCACAGGAAGAGCTCTGAGACTGTGCTGCTGTTACTGGCCAGTGCCTAGCGTCCTGGTTGCTAGGAAACGCCTTTTATCACTCAGGTGGAATGAATAGGAAATCAATGCAGGGAGTAGGAGGGAGACAGGTCTCACCCGCCAACTCAGTAGCCCTGAGCCTAGTCCTATAATATTGCCAGGTATTCCTGGAAGAAACACTACCTTAGCAAGGAAGGAGGGAAGTCCTTGAAACTCTATGCAGCGTTTCCGCTACCTGGGAAAGAAGGCCTTGAAACTGCGCTTTCATCCCAAGGCCTGAAAGGCGGGAGAGAGTCCACAGGGCCCAAAGAAGCAGCCCATAAATAATTTTGGGTGACTGCCCCAACTTTAATTAACTGCCTCTTGTCACGTATCTGTTTTACAAGATGAATAAATGGGGTCTTGAGCAAGATAAGGAATCAGGCTAACAGACCCCCCCACACACACCTAAGTTTGAGTAGTCACATCCCCCCCAGGAAAGCTGGCACCACCCTTACACCTTAGTCACTGTGTAACTTTTATACTCCCATCCCACCAACTATGAAAGTCCTCAGAACAAAGGACTTGCTCTCCTGGTGCTCCCTTGGTGCTCTGGGCTCTCTGGCCACCTGGCCTCAGGCCCCCGGGGGCTTGCCGCCCCGGCCTTCAGCCGTCCTTACTTTGGCCGCCCTGCTTTGCCCCGAACCACGGCCTGTCACCACCCTCCCCGCCCACCTCAGCCAGGCCCGTTCTCTTCCATGGGAATGGATCCCTAATAAATTCTGATTGCACACTAATAGATTTGCTGATATATGTTTCTTTATGTGCGTCAGCAAGAAGGACCAGATCTCGCCCGTCAACAAGATGGCTCTGTCTCGGTGTTTGCTCAGACTTCAGAGGTGCCTGGTCTGTTTCCTTCTGGTGCGTGTTTGCCAGGGGCTGGGCCGACCTTGTCTTGGAGCAAATCTTGCTTAGTATTGAGAGGAAGGAAGGGGGTGGGGCCATTTCCAGGCTCTGAGCATTGATTTCTCTGCTCAGAGGTAGCTAGTCACGTGGAATTTTCTTTGGCTTCTGTACTTGACTCTGGGTAAAACTGTTTGGAGGAAGATTGCTTAGCAAGCACCTGCTGGGGTTGCTGAGTCCCTGTGGTGTACCACTTGGTTGCTGGTTTAGTAGGACTCACATTTGGTCCAATGGCGTGAGAATGGTTGAGTTTATGGGGAACCAGTTGTCAGTGTTGTGGCCACAGCCGTGAGCACTTCACATTGAAGGCATTGCGATGCTGGCTCTCGCTGGCTTGTTTCAGAAAGGCACAAGGTCTGTTCTTGCGGAAAGCAAGCTTCCTTGGTTCCTGGTAACCACCACAGCACTGGCTACAGAGCTGAGTAAAATATGGGGACAGTGGCCACAGGGGAATTGAATGAGTTTCCTGTCTCCGCAGGCTGTTTTATGGACCTGAATTAAGTTCCTCTTCTTTCTTAAAAAAATTTTTTTTATTTTTCAATTATAGTTCAAACGTAATATTATATTAGTTTCAGGTGTTGCGGCCTCTCCTTACTCACCAAGTCAGGGGAACAGTGTGGAAGAAAACAGACCTCACAATCTGGTGAACCCTGTAGAGAAGTGTCCTCTATGTTCCTCCGCCCCGGCTCTCCCTCATTTCTTCTCTTGTAGAAACTCACGTGCCACCCACTGCACTGGGGACCCCACAGTCACCTGGCTTGGATCTGCTCGTCAGCCGTTTCACCTACTTCACTGATTTCTTAAGGCCAAGAGAATAAGTCTTCTTCAGAAATTACAAGAGGTTTGGAACGAGACATATCAGGGTTCGAGTCCCACTGTAGTAACTGTGTGACCTGGGCCAGTAATTTAAACTCTCTGAGCCTTTGTTTCCATACCATAAAAAAGAAATAATGTTATCTCCCATTGTGTGGTAATGAGAAGTAATTGAGATGCTGACATAAAGCGTCGATGAAAATCCTACTCCAGAGCAGTGGTTGGTAAGTGACCGTGCCCGCTCCCTCGGCAAAGACCCGGACGCTGAGAACATGGGTTGAGGGTCTGTTGCGTTGGATATTAGCGCCGCTCTTCAGGGGTTCTCGCCATCCTCTCTTTCCAGGCACATGGGAGTGTTGTTGCTCTAACTAATGTGATGTGAGTGGAAGTATTTAAGAACAGATGTGTGATTTTCTGTGACTCTTGTTCTCTGCCAAGGGAATTGCAAAAGCACCATAAGGGCTGCTTAGGCCCACATCCACAGTGGACGCTGTGTGATTAAGAAAAACCTTTGTTGTGTCCCACCCTTGGGATCCAGGGGCGATCAGTTCTGCAGCGCCACCTGGGCTACTCAGACCGAAACACGTGCAGAGATGTGTAAGATGCATCTGCAAACGCTGACGGGTAAAAACAAGGGCTCTGTTAGAGAAATGTCCAAAGCAATGCAGGCCACTCAGAAAGGAGCCGCTGATGCTGCCGGACTAGGCAGGGAAAGAGTGAACGAGGGCTCGTTTCAGCGAGAGTCAAGGGAGAAAAACGAATGAAAACATCACGGGGAAGGCTGAGGTACTGTCAGTGAGGGCAAAGGCACGCAGATGTGAAAGGTCATGGGGCGTTTCAGGAAGGATAAGACCTAGCACTCCCTGCAGAACATCTTCCCAGTGAATACTTTCCCCCTAGAACTTTTCTTCATAGAACATACTGAATACGTGTCTTTGAATGCAATGTCTGTCTAGTAGTAGTTATATAGGAAAAAGGTTATATTTATGTCCCCCAAACTTGATGCATTTTTTTTTTAAACAAAGTGATGGGAGGGAGCTCAGCTGAGAAGGTTTTTAGGTTCACTCCAAATGTCATTGATAACGCAGCAAAGGTCACAGAGGACAATTGGAAAGGCTCTGAAGGTCAGCTACGGAGCCCTGTGGCATGCTGTAAGACAAAGCAGTCCTGTTAACGATCCAGTCCTGTTAATGATCAGAGAGCACGGCTTTAAATATTTTACATCCTTACTTTACCACAGTTTACTAAATAAATATGTAAATGCCAAAAATATTTTACAACCTAACATGTTAGCTTATTGCTTGTTACTGGTATTTTACTGTGTTTTGCATTTTGGGAAATTGGCCGAGGACTTTCCATTGAGAGGTAATGCACTAGAAATGCTCCCATGTAAAGCTGTGGGAATGAGGCTCCTGGCTAGCATTTTCTTGCAAGCAGTGTTAAGACAATGATGCCAATACTTCTGCAGGGCTGAGAGGAGGCTGAGGAATGACCTGTGAAGGAGCCTGGACCTGAGGTAGCACTGAGCCAGGGACAGCAGTGACATGGAGACCTGAGTGTGTTCTATCAGCAGCCCTGACTTACACGGTTGCGGAGAGCCAGAGGCAGGGAGCTGGTAACGGCTGAGTCTAGGTGGGAGGCAGTGGGGTGGAGACAGGGAATTGGGGGACACTTTAGAGGCTGAATGCTGCATGGGAGGGCACAGGGGAGAAGTCAGGGAGGTGGTCAGAAAGGCGATGGGGAGAAAAATAGGGTCGGATGAGCCACAGTGGGGAACCTCGGAGGAAGAGGGGGAGGGAGGAGAAGGAGGAGCAATAGGGCAGGTTTCAGGGAATAAAGATGGCGGACAAAGAAGGACTTTGGCTTTGGATGCATCATGTTGAGGTGTTCTCTGCTGAGGTCCCTCAAAATCTAGCCTACTGGCCCACACTGGCTCCCCACCACTGGAAATAATAGTAATCGCTGAGATGGAGTGAAAATAGAAGCTCTGTTATTGGGGATAAGCTTTGGGAAGGACAAGCAAGACCCAGGAAAGTATTCCTGTAACTTGGAGGCCACCAAATCCCTCTCCCCTGATGACCCCCACAGTGGCCAAGTCTGGGTGAGAGGCAGAAGCCCCACCCCCTCTGGCCAGGGACCATCCGGGTGGCTTTGCTTCCATAGGGAAGATTGAACCATCTGGAGAATCGTAGTTTCTGCCTTAAAAGCCCTTGGTACGTCTAATATCTTCCATTTTGGTTTGTTGCAAATGGCGCTGATTGCTTTTAGCGTCTCTGAGACCTGGCAGATTGTTTAGAGTTCATCAGTGAGACTTTAGATAGGATATTACAGTCTTAAATCCACATGAATTATATTTCACCTTCATAAAGAAAGGGGAAGGTGACCTTTTTTGAGAGAGAATGTCACTCTATAAGGGCAGGGAATTTTGTCTGTTGTATGCACTGATGG
This sequence comes from Pteronotus mesoamericanus, assembly GCF_021234165.1. Classification (NCBI taxonomy): domain Eukaryota; kingdom Metazoa; phylum Chordata; class Mammalia; order Chiroptera; family Mormoopidae; genus Pteronotus; species Pteronotus mesoamericanus. The sequence goes on along the minus strand of NW_026555084.1, from coordinate 28,748,690 downwards.
ATCCCAGTCCCTAGAATAGTCCTCGCACATGTGGGGGCTCAATAAACATTGGTTGAATTGAATTAGATTGACATTCATTTCCTGCACACATGGAGTTTCCTGTCAGTTTCTAGAGCAGTCAGCGTAGGCTGTGCTGACCCATGTTCCTCTGCATTGACTCAGCTCCAGCACGTGTGGCTTGGTGGGGTCACCGGTGGGGGCCCTGGGCGGGGGAAGAGTGCTGAGTTTGTGCAGGAAGGAAAACACCTTCTCACACAGGAGGACTTGCATTCTCCTGCCTGGGAATCTGCTTGGACTGCTCTGGCCCCTCTCCCATGCCCAGAAACAGCAGGAGAGGTTGTGCCACACAAGCAGTCAAGCACGTCACATGCAATCCACGCAGATGATGCTCAGGGCCATGGCTCTGCCTGTAAGGACCTTCCGCACATGCCCGCACTGTGTCCCCGCACGCAATCGGTAATGGAGTGAAGAAATTGGTGGCGTAGCTAAATATTCATTACTGGGTCCCTCCTCCAGGTCTCAGTTTTAAAATTTTGAGTATATTGTAAAGAATCTATTTTCTGGATCCTTGAGAACTTTTCTCAGGCAGAAGGACCTCCAGTTATAGTACAGAGAGTCACGAGTGGGCAGAGAGAGTGTTGTTCTGCCCAGGTTCCCTCTGCGACCCAGGATGCAGGTTGGTAGGGACCTTTAGAACCGGCCTCCCTGGCGTCGCTGTGCTGGCGCTCCTCTGCCCCTCCTGTGAGGCCCAGTGCCAGGCGACGTGAAGAGCGGCTCCCGCAGGCCCCCAGCTCTGGGCTCCACCAAGAGGGTTTCTGGCTCTTTCGCTGACCCAGCAGTGGGATCGGCCTGTCAAATTCTCCTCATAGGCTGAGGTGAGACCTAGTTACAGAGTCTTACACTCTCCTACTGTCCTCCTCACAAAGGAAGCCTTGAAACTAATTTAATTCTATGGCCAGTCCTTGAAGGCCTATTCCTTCCTTCCTTCCTTCCTTCATCACCTACCATGTAACCTGCATCTTCCTGGGTTCTGGGTAAATCGTGGAGAGGAAACCAGGCTCAGTCCCTGCCGGTGTTCGCGCTGCCCACATCCCCGCCAAGTCCTGCTGTGGCCTGCCCAGCAACCCTGGGCTTCTGCTGCCAGGGCAACGGGGGAGCTGGGCAGGCACGCGTGCAGCGCCCCCGCGCCCCCCGCCCCGCGCTCAGCCCGTTCCCACACACACAGCGCTCACTTCAGGAGCAGAAAAAAGGTCAGCAGCCAACCAAACCAGAGTTGTCTCTTTTTGTTTTATTGGAACACAGCGCGACATGAAATAAATAGTAATTTCCCAAATTCTTAACCATTTCATAAATAAAATTAAGTTAACAGACATTTTTACAGAATGTTTCATTAAATAAGATAAAAAATATATATTTATTTTGCCTGGAGCAAACTGGAGGAAAATACTTCTATGATTCCTATTTCTGAAACATGTCTCAAATATTTTAGTTTTATGCTTTCTGCCTAAGTGAGGTAGTGAAGTAGCAGTATGCCTGAAATTACTGATACTTTGCCTCGGAAGTTTAATTACATTTAACATGAAGGCCCTACCCTTGGTCGACCCTTCTGTTTGTGGTAAGAAAACATCCTTCTCCTCCTCCAAAATCCTTCGCTACGAGAAGCCAGCTTAGTCTCTACTTTCCACTTGTCCACTCGGTGTTCATCACAGCAAGAAACCTGTGCAGGTACTCCAGGAATTTTTTTACTCTCCATCGTTCCCCTTCACACTTATTTTTCTGTGAAAAAGAGCAGACGAGAGGTATTGCAGGAGCCTGTCAATTCCTGTCAAAATAGGCACAGCCAGACAAATATACTGAAATTTCCAGTCAATGTTTTAACTTACCCTTTGGTGGTCTATGTATTCTTTGATCGAAGACAAGTTTTGGAAGAGTTTTTCCACGGCGTGCCCTTGTGCAGTTTCGTTCTTCAGTATCTCTATCCCCTGAAAGACTTCTTCAATGCACAACTGGTGCTGAATGAGGAAGGTTGAAAAAAATGTAAGAGATCAAATCAAGGTATAAAAACTTGGCCCCTAAAGCTGGACTATGGTTTGTAGTGTTTACATATATTCCCTTCCACATGGAGTTTTTTACTTGCTCTGTTTCTAGGCAGCAACAAGTCCACACTGAGGTATAATTTCTAAAAGTAGGCAAGGTCTATATAGTTACTGAGGAGTTTTGCAAATGATATAAAAACTAAGTACTGAACCAAAAATAAGATGTTTAGGAAGTGTAATGCAAATACATTGCTGACTGACCTCACACCAGAGTTTCTTTTGATAGTTCTACCTGGTAATTTTATTCTATTTAGATTAATGAAGTCATCTATTTTACATTTTAGTATGACCATGACATATTCCAAACGTATATCATTCCATTACATGTCATGATCATTTTTAAAATGTGGAAATGACTGCAAATATAGAGCATTCATTGTATATTTCAATGTGTATTGAGCATGATTCTAAAAATATTACCCTGAGTGGCTAACACTTTCCAAAAGACATTAAAGTGAGGAAGGCAACAGGTGGCCAGAGCCGAAATGGACCGAGAGGCACCTGTTATCCGATAGCCTCCCCAAAGTCCTGACCTGCTTGTTTTATGGATTCTACTTGTTGCAAAGCCATTCCTGATATTTTTAAGTTTAAACATTCACATCACACACATAAAAACAGAATATAAGACATAAAACAGTTCCAATGATAACTATTGCTTTATAGCCTAGAACATGCGATTTACTTATTCAAGCAATCAGACTTTAACTTACGTCTTCGTGTCCAGGAGTAGGAATCATCAGGTTCTGAAAAGAAAAGGAAATACAGTCATTTTCAAAGCACTCGCACATTCCTGACTGAATAAAACAATTGTGAAGGGATTACCAATGATCTATTACGAACATTCATAACTTCATTATTCATAACAGATCTTTAAAAATTAACCACACCAGTGATCACTGATGCCTTTTAAAGGCTATAGGACTCAGAAAGGAAAAATTACCCCATCGCCTATCAGCACAGCCTGGTGAGTGGAGAGCAGTGCCATGGTCTCTGCCACCAGCTTTGCCATGGGACTCTTCTCGGCCATAGCCCACGTGGAGGCAGCTCCGAGAGCGAGGAGGCTCAAATGCAGGAGCATTCTCATGGCTCTGAAATGTGCAGCAGTTGCCGTGTGCAAAATGCCTTGTACGAGACTGTATCCCCAACCAATTTATTCTCTCTCTCTTTGAGGAAATGAATAATTTCCATCAATCAGATAGAGATTGTCTAATAATGGCATAGAGTGAAACCAAATGTTTCCAATGCCTTCTATCTTAAAAAAAAATTCATTTTTATCTTTCAATAATAAAAATCCCTGTTTTCCCCCTTTCAAAAACATTTTCTAGTACAGAAGAAAACCTTTGGGTTGATATATCATTGCCCCACATTTGCATTTCTTAAAATCAGAAGACTGAATTTCCTCTTAAAAGATACACATTAAAAAAGAGAAGTATGACATAAACCACTAAATATAATTTTATGCTAAAATACACAAATATTGAGAACCTTTTTTTCAGGTCTACTCAATTCTATCACGATTGTTATTAGATTGATTTTCTTTACAAGAAGCTGACAATATCGGTGGGAAGATGGTAATTAGAGCAGAAACGACCAAAACTGAGCGGGGTCAAGCTGGGTGCACTGGGGTCTTCATCAGGACCCTTTGTGTTGTCAGTAACCAAACACCAAACCCAAACTGGTCAAAGCCAAACAGGAACTTTATTAGCTCATGTAACCAAATGGTTATATGACTCCATTCTCAGGCAGCTCTCCCACGGTGGTCCGAAGATGATGTCAAAACTCACAGATCAATATGTATCCTGTTCATGCACAGCAGGAGAAAGCAAAGTGTGCTTTTCTGATTGATCCTTCAAAAGTCCTAGAATTCAGCCTCCTTGCAACAAGGGATCACATGTTCACCTTTGAACGGTGGCCAGGGGTATAGGATATTACTGGCTGGCTCTTCCTGGAGCTGAAGGTTGCCTTCATCCCACCCAAGTAGCATACCTAAGAAACGTGGGGTCCTACGTAGTGATAAAAGGGATATGGATGCTGGAAAGGTGACCGGTAAGGATCCATCACAGCCACATACCGTACAGGTATGGCCTCTCCTACCTGTCTGACAAGGGTGGGGGTGTCCTTTTGCATCCTGGGCTGGTGGACATGACCAGGGGGATCAGCCTTGTGTTCTTTAGGCTCAGACTTGTAGTCCTGGAAGGGAGCCAACGAGGCCCCTTCGAAACCACACACTTCCTTCCAGCGGGGCCTGAGCACACATAAGGGAGCTGTAAGCCCTTTGCTTTTAATGGAGGGTTTCAGTAAGCGTCCCAAAGTGGTCCGTGTGGGTGGCCTGGAAGCCTGACTTCAGGACTACCTTGAGCACGTGGGGCAGGGGGTACCAAACACAGATGGCGATGTAGAACCCTTTTCCAAAGCTGGCTCGAGTTTTGTAGGAGAGACAGAGGCAGCTGACGGGTAGACATGCCTTCGGCATGCGTGTAAGCAGAGCTCGGCACAGGGAGGACAGTAGCTTAGGGCTTTGGTGGCAGCCTTCCTGCACCACGTCTTGTTTGTGCTCAAGTTTGGGGCTCCTGGTTAGACGCCTCTGATTTGAACACCTGAAAGGCCTTTTCCTTGAGGCCGCAGGAGAGATTCTGGCTCATTTCAGGAGTCAGGTAGGAGTCGCCGTAGAGGTGGATGGAGGGGTTCTTAAAATGTGCGGTCAGAGCCCAGGCTGGGTGCCGGCAGGGGCCTTCTTTCCTCAGGGCGTTTCCGAGGAGAGGGTTCGCTCTGGTTCTCCTTGGACTCCTTTGGGCTACTCTGAGGAAGTGCCAGCTTAGATCCAGGTTTCAGAGGAACTGCCAAGTGACTTGTCATTTTAATATCGTCAATACACCAAGCTCTGAGTTTTTAACTTCCGTTACAGGGCTGCACGGGCAGTCTGGGTGATGGAGGATTGGGGTGCCACTGTCCAGCCTTCACTAAGCAGGAGAAAACTCGCCAACCTCTCACGACGGTTAGGAGGGTGTAGTCACTGGCTGACAATGAGTGAGATGAGCAAGGTTAACGCGACAAAGACGGCAGGGCTATGGCAAGCTGGGGCAGGGGCGACCTCCCTGAGGTGGCAGGTGCTCCTCAGCTCCAGCTGACTGATGCTATGTGACACACTTGGGCTGACGTTGCCAGGTCATCAGATTTTCAAAGGAGCCAGAAATCCTGACTATTATATATATTCTCTTGATCTTTAAATTTTGGCCATGCATATTTTTAAAAACCATACGTGGTGCCATTTTGCAGCCTCTGGTTTCCATTGTATCTGTGGATTCCTATTGGAGGACTAGTAATCGTTCAAAACCTATTCAAAAAAAGTTTTTTAATGTTTTAAGTTGTGGTAAAATACATAGAAGAAAATTTAGCATCTTAAGCATTTTCGTTTGTACAGTTTAGTGGCGTTAAGCACACTCACAATGTGGTGTGACCCATCTTCAGAATTCTTTTCATCTTGCAGAACTGAAACTCTACACCCATGAAACTACAGCTCCCTATTCCCCCTCACCCCACTGTTGGCAGCCAGGCTTCTACCTCCTGTCTCTGTGAGTTAGACTTTTTTAGGTAACTCATATAAGTGGAATCATACAGTATTTGTCTTTTTGTGACTGGTTTATTTCACTCAGCGTGATGTTTTTAAGGTTCCTCCATGTTGTAGCATGTGACAGAATTTCTTTCATTTTTAAGGTAGAGTAATATTCCATTGTACGAATATACCACATTTGTTTATCTAGTCGTCCTCAACGAATATTTGGGTTTCCTCCAAACTTTGGCTCTTGTGAATAAGGCTGCTATGAAGATGGCTGTACAGAATTATATTTCTTATAATGTTGTATTGGTCGTTAACTTTCCTTCTATGAGTCTGATCGCCCCAACCTGACTGCAAACTCTCTCAGACCTTAAAATAATGTGTTTGAAGGAACTTTATTAATGTAAAACTCCCAACAAAAGTTAATGGTTTTAATCTCCTGTGCAGAAGAATTCCAAGTAATTTGTGTAGATATTCCACCCTCGAGGAAGTGGAGCATCACCCGCCTTAAGTGGGGATACATGGTAACTCTATTTAAAAGAGAACGGTATGGAAAGAGGGTCCTCAGAGGAGTTATTCTGCAATAGAAAAATGTCAAACCTCAGCCTGGTAACCGAGGTCAGTATCAACAGTGCTAAGTCATGTCACTACCGTGTACCCTTGACATGATACGATAAGAGTGGCATTTTATCTCTGTGCTCTTTGACCCCCAAACCCATACGCTCTGTTTAATGAGGAGGAAAAGCATTACACATACGAGAAGTAAAGGACAAAATACCAGACCAGTACTCCTTAAAACTGTCAGGATCATCAAAAACTAGCAAGTCTGAGGAGCTGTCACCAGCCAGAAGAGCCTAAGGAGACATGATGGCTAAATATAATGTGATATCCTGGATGAGATCCAGGAATAGAACAAGGTCACTAGGTAACATTAAGGACCCTGCTACCCAAAGAAACTGTGGGGTCTAGTCATGCCCTAGTGTGGGTTCCTCAGGTGTGACAAATGTGCCCTACTGATGTGAACAACAGAGAACACTCAGGGCAGGGTACACAGGAACTCTCTCTAATAGTTTTGCAATTTTAATGCAAATCTAAAATTACTTAAAATAAAAGGTTTATTAAAAATAACATTGCACAATGAACAAAGTTAAGAATTGTTTTACTGTGATTATTAAAGAGACTTCGTATCCCATGAATGTTGTATACTCGGAACCTTTTGACTTCACCACTAGTCTGTGAGCTCCTAGGGAATAAGGATTTTATTTCATTGACCTCTTCATTGTCAAGGACCAGCCTAGTGTAGGCACTCGATTAATGTTTGCTGAATAAATAACTGAATGAGTAAGCCGGCACTTGATTGTATTAGTTGAACAAATTAATATGAAGACTGTGGAAACTCAAGGAGTCTGAAGGAATAGAAACAACTTTGACAGGGCTCCTAAAAAAAAGAAATAGAGCAAAACTTAAGGCTAAACTAGAGACGAGGCCAATGTGAACTATCATGGCATTTTTTAAAATCCATGTTATTTTAGAACAGAAAGAAATTAGCAACCAGTATTCGGAATTAAGAGTTACTAGTACTTCTACCATTTAGAAAAAGGAATTCGAATAGTTTTGAAAAGATGTACTGGTGGGTAAAATCCATCCTTTTGCCCTAAAACCTTTACCTCTACTCAGCGGCTTCCAAATTGGCAACCTGTCTTTAAAAACTGATAACTGTGGTTTTTACTAACTGTGTAGTCATTTAAGGTTCAAATGACTTTTCTATGAACTGATTCTAATCAATCAACTAGGCATGAGGCCACAGAATATTTTTGGTGACTAAATGTAAAATGATAGTATCTCTTTCCTTTTTTGACCTTATTCTAATCTCCATTCTTTCAATCCTCAAGCATATGTTTAAAATAATTTTTTACTGAATAAACATTATAGAAAAATAAACACCAAATTTCTTCCCCATGGTCTTGCAGTTATCAGGTTTTTTTGACGACTTCTTCCAATCTTTACTAACACGGCTTTATGGAGCTGTAATCAATGAATATATGCAATGTGTTTTTTGTCTTCTTTGTTTATTAATATTTCTTCATGTCTCTACTTGTTATTTTAAAGATTCCCTGCTATTAGATCAAATTGATGTACCACAATTGACTTCACCATTTGGATTGTTTCCAGTATTCCACAACTGTATCATTTCTAAAAATATTTCCTTATGCTAAGGAGCTTGTGTGATAATTTTTAACTTTTGTTACATTTTACCAGATTACCCCTCTGAAAATATTCGATGCACAAAATATAAATCTCTTACATTTTTACAGTGTTTTGCAATTTCTAAAGCACTTTAAAAATAAACAAACGTCGTTTAATCCTGATATTAGCGCTGTGGGATAGACTTCTTTAGCAACAGGATTTGATAGTTTTGCTAATGGAATGAGTGAAATGAACCCTGAAGGAAGGTGTGATACCACAAATGGTAGTAATCAAAGAGACTGACCAAAATGTTGGTAAAGCTAAGTAAACAATGCTGGTTAAAAATAATTTATTTAGGGGATTTCAAGACAATGAGGAACAAAGATACTAAACAATCGTAATGTAGGAGATGGGAAGTGTCATGGGAATTGGTGCATTTTCTGGTGCTTGTACCAGAGGCTGCTAAAGATACCAACTTTACACTTCAGAATAGGCATGTAAAAAAATTTAATAGTAATCACTAAAATAACAGAAATCACATGTATAAATCCCAAACCAGTAGAATAAAACAAGGGACTAAAGGAAGCTCAATCCACCCAGAAACCAGAAAAGGAGAAAACGAAGTAAAGAAAAATCACAGGAAAATATGAGAAATACATCCAAATTTATCAGGAATCACAGTAATTGAAAACAGATTAAACTCACCTAATCAAAGGAAGATACTGTAAAATCATATTAAAATCACCACATCTGTTTTCAAGAGATACACTTCATGGAAAATGATATTAAAAGGTTGAAAATCAAAGGATAAAAAGATAGACTGGACAAATACTAGTCAAAATAAAGCTGATGTACCAATACCAATCCCAGAACAAGAATTTACATGAGAAAGCAGTACAAGGATAAATAGATTCACTAATAGGTATAAGATAATATCTCATGGCAGTCTTATTTTCCATTTCATGGAGTATAAGTGAAACCAAACATTTTACAGTAGTAGTTTACTGAGAACTGGGCACTTGACTGATTTGCCTTTTTAGTTATTTTTATTTCAGGGACTGATCATTTTTATTGCAAATCTTTTACATCTTCCTCCTGGAGTTACCTTAGTTTTAGAGTTTCCTACTGTTACAAAGGTGAGAAGTTTCATAACGGAATTTACCTCGTCATGTCCTTTATTTTCCTTCAACTCATATTTTTTCTGAAGTATTTTAAATGACAGAAAGCATGACACTATCATTAACACATCCATATGCACCTCAAAAATGATCATTTTTTACATAGCAAAATACCATAATATAATGAAATTAACAATAATTTTTTTTAGCATTTAATTTCCAGTCTACATTCAGAAAAAGTTTGCCCATGTAGCTCCCAAATTCCGTTCCCATCTCTATGCCTAAACCAGGATCAAATCCAGGACCCTGTCTTGCATCTGGGTGACGAGTAACTCAAATCTCTTTTAATTTGCAACAGTCCTTTAAAAAAAGCGTTTCAAAGTCTCCTTGTTTTAATGACAAGGAGAACCTTGGGGTAGTGTCTTGCAGCACGCCGCTTCCACGTTGGCCTTTTCCATCCTTATGATGCTATTAGTTTAATCCTTAATTCCTGTGAACCAAAAGTTAAAGGTGCAATTAAAGTTTAACCTTAAAACAAAACAAAACAAAACTGGGTACCTCATGTTAAGATCACAGAAGGAGACAAAACGTCTGCTTGTCCCAGTCATTGCTAATTTCCTGTATTACTTTGGTTCATAAAGTTCTCCTTTAAAAGTGAGGGTAAGCCCTGGCCAGGTAAGCCAAAGGTTGCAGGTTTGATCCCTCCAGTTGGGTTGCACACGGGAGGCAACGAATCAATGTCCCTCTGTCTCTGTCTCTCTCTTCACCCCTTCCTTTCTCTCTAAAATCAATGAACATATTCTCTGGTGATGATTTTTTTTAAAAAAGTGAGAATAATTACATTTCTAGGTTTCTCTTTTATTGCTTTCAGAAATATCTAGATCTTCATCAACCTGGAACTTAGAGTAGTAGGTAAAATAAAATATAGATTTGCTTTTTTTCTTACTGACATCCAAGTATGTATCCAAGTATTTATTTAAATACTGGTGGTAGGGAAAAAGTGACCTTGGTGGGTACGCATCTGTTTATATTTGTCAAAACTCTTGGAACTGTACACTGGAAAGGGTGAATGTCACCGTATATAAATTGTGCTTCAGTAAACCTGGCTTTGAAAGAAATGAGCTTTCATTTTGTTAACATCAGGCAAGAGCATAAATCAGACTTCCTAGTTTCCTCACTCTTTATACGTTTGGAGTCCTACTGTGACAATCTCCTTTCAGTCAGCCGCAAAAATAAGTATGAAAATAATGAACTCACCAACAAAGTCAATTTTGAATTGTCTTATATAGGAATTTTGTGAAAACCTCAATGAGAAAAAAATGGTATGAGAAAAGTACAGCCAAATAGAGTTGCTAAGCATTCATTACTTTCTCCTAGTAATTTTCTGGTATTGAGTAAAAAAAATAAATAAATAAATAAAAAATAAAAAATAGAAAAATGGGCTTTAATCTAGTGTCATTGTTTCATTACATCTGGTGGTCACATAGGACATTCCGTAAAATCGTAATGTTTTGTTCCATTGCTAATTTAAAATATGTACTGTAATAGCTGACACTTTCATATTTTACTTGGTACATCAAGACACTATTCACTGGCCTTCTCCACTTGCATCCTTTGATGTGAATTTTTTATGTATTAAGTTCTATAAATGATAGTCTTGGGAACATGTGATTGGAGAGTGTTTCCTACATTTTTCTATCTCAGTAGTCCAGAGTTTTTAATTTTAGTGTCTTCACTTTTGTTTTTGGAATTTTGCTATACATCCTTGCGTGTGATACCCATCACGTTGGTTTCCAAAAAGCAATATTCTCATTTTTGAGAAAGGTAATTTTTCTTTCCCTTATTTTAGTTGTTTTTTTGTTGTTTTTTGTTTTTGTTTTTGTTTTTTTTACATACAAAAAAGTTGTGCCTACTTAATGTATACAACACAATGACTTGGGAGGTAAGTCTACCCTGGTCAATGTCATTAGCATATCCATCACCTCCAAAAGATTCCTCCCACTTTATTTCTTCTTAAGAATACTTAACAAGATCTACCCTCTTAGTAAAATTTTTAGTATACAATATAGTATTGTTAACTGTAAGCACTATGCTATGCAGTAGGTCTTTATTATTTTTGCATAACCCAAAGTTTTTTTTTGAAAGGTGTCTATTCCGATGTTATGTCAATACTTAATAGAAGTGGATTTCATTCACATCATATTTGTTTAATATTTTACTATTTTATATCAGCATTTGACTTTTGGTCTGAAACACCTCGCTACACTTAAAAATTACTGAGGACCTGGGAAGAGCTTTAAAAACCTGTTTTTAGCCCTCGCTGGGGTGGCTAAGTGGACTGAGTGCCGGCCTGCTAACCAAAGCGTCACTGGTTCCATTCTCAGTCAGGGCACGCGCCTGGATTTCTGGCCAGGACCCCAGTGGTGGACCCGCGAGAGACAACCACACATTGATGTTTCTGTCCCTCTTTCTCCGTCCCTTCTCCTCTAAAAATATATACAATCTTTAAAAGATAAAAACTTCTTTTTATTACAATATAGTTGACATACAGTATAATATGTTTCAGGCATACAACACAGTGATATATACCTTATGATGTAATCACCACATCAAATCTAGCAACCCTTTGTCACCATCCAATACTTCAAGTATTACTATATTCCCTGTGTTGTACATTACATCTCCAGAGATTTTATGTGATTTATAACTATCAGTATTTAATTATAAATTAAAATTGAGATTCTTTTTAAAGCACAAGAATACAAGCACACACGCCAGGCACCATTGCGATGGCGTCACCACAAGTCATGTGATCACTGGAAAACACTACAGAAGGGAGCAAATGAAAATAGAAAAGGCAAATAACGTCTGAGTATTTTTAGAGAAATAGTTTTGAGAAGCGGACACCGCACTCCCTCCCTTCTTGGGTCACACCTCGAAACCTGTTGTCTGTCACAAGTCTTTGTCTCCTCTTGCAGTTAGTGCCTCTTGGTGTGGCCCGACCCCCAGCAAAGAGCCGGAATCCACAGCCATCCCTGAAACACATCACCCAACCCTCTTGGTCGGTACTGCTCCCGGAAGTCAGAGCTGCGCGCGCATCGCGCGCCTCCGACTTCCCGGCGTGCCCCGGGCCTGCGGCGTAAATACGCGCAGGCCGTAGCGACTCACGTAACTCGCTGGGCAGCAGAGGCGGGAATCTGTGAGTGGGCACAGTGGCGGGGTCTGTCGGCCTGTGTTTTGTGTTTCTGGCGGGCATCCCTTGGGCGACTTACGCTCTCTGTCTCCCCAGCCGAGAAGGAAGTTGGCGTAGGGGGAAAGTCGACGAGAGCCTTCGCTCGCACCTGGACCCCCACGGCCCGCGCTCGCCCCACTCTGCCTCAGCGCCAAGCCTGGGCTGTAGGCCCTTGGTGTTGAGATCACACTTACAAACATGTCCCGAATCGAAAAGATGAGCATACTGGGCGTGCGGAGTTTTGGAATAGAGGACAAAGATAAGCAAATTATTACTTTCTTCAGTCCCCTCACAATTTTGGTTGGACCCAATGGGGCGGGGAAGACGGTAAGTCCCGAGTTAGCCACCTTCAGTTTACGGGTCGCTACGTCTTTCGAATCCGGAGAATAAAATACCTAGAAAGTCAAGAACGCGGACGAGGGCGTGAGGCGTCCTTACAGCTCAGTTCTTGTGGCCCCAGGGAGTGTCCGTTCCTCCGGGCGACTCCCAGGCCCCGGGGCGTGGCTACCGACTTGAAAAGGCCCCCAGACCCAACGTCCTAACCGTGTCCAGGCCTGTCTGCTAGACCAGGTGTACCTGAGAATCTCACGAGACCAGGAGCCACGGCTCTCGGAGAGCTCAGTCCTACCAGGGGCCTTTTTGTTTGTATTGATTTTTTTTAAACACTTCTTGCTCCCAAAACAGCACTCACGTGCAGGTATTTGTCTCAATACAGGAACTTGGTAAAAAGTTATAAAATATAAATATGTGAGTTTACAAGTACGCCGACTGTATAAGCATAATAAATGGGAAAAATGGCATAATTTTAAGATGAAACTGATGCGGTGGGGCTTAAATTGGAAAACTGCAGGCATACCTCATTTTATTGCCCATGGCTTTATTGCTCGGAATCGGTGCTGCGTTTTTTTACATACTGAACAAATCATTTTTGTTCAGCAAGAAAATAAAATACAACCCACTTTATTGTAGTGGTCTGGAACCAAACCTGTAATCTCTCTGAGGTATACTTGCATTTTGTTGTTAGGGATGCTCTTCCCTAGTCAACTTTTAGTACAACTTCCTGTGATTATTTTTTTTTTTTTTTAATTTAAACCTCTAGGAATACTTAGAAATTTGAGCTGGGCCCCGGAATGGCAAGCAATTACAGAAAATATAGTCGAGATGCTGTCTGTTCTGGAAGGGTGGCTTGGGAAAAAGCGAGGCGGTATTAGTGTAACAGGGAGAAGAATAAATGAGGTTTTGCTAAAAGTGTAGAAAAAGAGGTAAGGTTTAGTGTTGAGAGCTGAGGGCCTGACTCTTGTCTACTTTGATGTAAAAATGTTTCATTTATTGAATGCCTGTTTTACCTAGCATCGCATTAAGTGATCTGCTGTCGTCCAGTGTGTTCAGGAGCACTGGGTCCCTGAATACAGATTCTTTGCCACACCACCTGTTAGCTGTGTGACTGTGCAAGAGCGACCTAAATGTTCAGTGCCTGAGCTTTCTCATTTATGAAATGGGGGTAGAAACAGTTTCCACAGCCTAGGATTAGTGTAGACTTAAATGCTTGCTCTATGTAAAAGCAGTTAGTAAAATACTTGGTACATAGTAAGGTCTACGTTCTTGTTAGCCATTAGTTTTGGTGGGGTTATTTTTTTTGAACTTTTTAAAAAATTTCATTTTATCAAGATGTAATTGACATAAACTTGTAAGATATTTAAAGTATACATCCTGGTGATGTGATAATACCCAGTGGTGAAATTAGTTAATTAACAAATCCATCACCTCACCTATTCATTCTTTGTTTAGTGAAAACATTTATTTTCAGCAAATTTCAGTTATACAATAGTGCTGTTAACTATGGTTACTGTGTTTTACATTAGCCATTGTTATGAAGTTAACTTAAAGAGTTTTAACTGGAAATAGAGAATCTTTCCAAATAATTATTTTATTATACTTTCTTAATTATATAGTCTTTCTGTGAACTTAACAACAATTATTCTTTAACATTTAATCATATCTATATTGCAGGTTTTATGTCAAATTTTATCTGATTATATCCTTTATGGTCTCTAGAGTAGATATTTTTATAATGAATATTTTATGATTAACTGCTGTGGTTCTCTTATACCTATATAATTTTCTCTTTCTTTAGACCATTATTGAATGTCTAAAATATATTTGTACTGGAGATTTCCCACCTGGAACCAAAGGAAATACATTTGTTCATGATCCCAAGGTAATGGTGCTAGTAAAATTTTGTACTTTTAAAATAAAATTTTTATAATTGTAAAAGTGATAACAGCTTATTGTAGAAACCTAGACATGAAAAAGTGTAAAGAGATATGAATGTCACACACACAATGTCTGCACCCAGTGGAAACCATTGTTGATAATTTCATGTTTTCTTTTTATCCTTTACATACTGTTTTACATAGCTGAAATCATCCTCGAATTTTGTATTCTGAGGTTTTCTTTCCACTTAACATTATCATAAAGTCCCATATCATTAAAAAATTATATTAAGTTCGTAATCTGGGTATTTGGTATGTGGATACTTTTTTTAATGTTTATATTTTTTTGTATGTCTGAAATATTCCCTCCTTAAAAATATAATTTTTTATGAATGTTTTAAATAATTGCATAATTTTCTTACATTTAGATTGCTTTTAGTTTTTCATTAAAATGTACCACGATAAAAGTCTTTTGTCTGAATCTCTGTTTGAATTATGGTGTTTATACTATTGGTGTGTGTAAAGGACGTAGGATTTTCTATACATATTTGGCTTATAGGTTTTTCTTGTTTCAAATACTATATAGCAGAGTCATGTACATCTCAATACCTAACCCCCACAGAAGTTGGTTGTATATTTATTCCAGGCTTTTTTCTGTGTTTATGAAAACACATCTGTGCGCATATATAAATACACTCACATGTGTAATATTTTATCACATGGATAGAATTTTATTGTACCATTTTACAAATAAAAAAGTTATTTAGTGATGTATTATGTATCTTTTTATATATATGCAGGGGTGGGCAAAAGCAGGTTTACATTTGTGCATACATGAAACAGTTTATTCTTGTATTATTTATTAATTATGTATTATATTCTGTATGAACAATTATTGTATTATTTTTTACCCCTGTATATACACACACTTTTATTTCATTGTTTTACTAAATAGTATTACATTGAGTTTATAGTCTGTAGTTTATTTAACTAACCCCCCCAGTTAATGATCATTGAAGTTTCTACTTTTATATGACTAAAGATAACTAATAATGAAAATATTTATTAATTTCCTTCTTAGAAATAAAAATGTCAATAGTACATTTACTGAGTCTTCTCTACAATGACTATTCAAATCTCTCCTCTTAAACCTACAATCTACTCTTCTTGGTTGATGATCTTGCCTTGTACTTTATTGAGAAAGTAGGAGGAGTCAGATGAAAAGTCCCTCATTTTCTGATCGTAAAATATACCAAACTACTCTGCATATGTACCCATTCTATCTGTTTTCTCTCCTGTATTTAGGGTAAATAGCTTACTGTTTTATCTAAAGATCAACCAGCTCCTCTTGGAGGCTGAGATGACAATCCCTTTTGTCGTCTTGTTCCTTCTTGCTCCTTCAGTAGCAGTTTCTCCCTCTCTATAGGATTGTTCATGTCAGCATATAAGCATGCTCTGGTAGCTTCAAGCTATAAATGTAAACAACTGTCCCTTTAATCCAAGTCACACTCTGGCTACTTACTACCTCTTCTCTGTTCCAGTTATAACAAAATTCACGAGAGTTGTATGTACTCAATGTCTTCACTTCATTGCTTCCCATGTTCTCTTCAGCCTACCCTGTTCAGATTTTCTTCTTTTTTCTCTCACTGAAACTGTTTTTATAAGGTCACCAGTAATCTCTGTGTTGGCAGGTAAAGTGGTCATTTTCTAATTCTCAATAACTCCTCATCAGATTTGATATAGTCGATTAATCTCTTTTTAAAAGGAATTGCTCTCTCGGCTTCCATGCTATCATAACCTCATACCTCCTTTCTCACTAGGCACACCATCGTCTCTTTTGCTGAGTCTACTTTTTGCTTGATTCTCCTTAGGCAATCTCCTTCCTTCTCATCGCTTTAAGTACTGGTTATATGCTGATGACTCCCAGATTTATTCCTAAACTCTAGACCTATATGACCAGCTGTTTGTTTGGATATTTAATGGGCGTCTCAAGTTGAACATGTTCAAATAAAACTCTTGGTTCCCTGTCCCTGATCCCTCTCATATTCTCAAATCTGTTACTGTCTCAGGACGCTCCAGTTTAATAAATGATATCATCATCCACACACTTGCTTATGTCAAAACCCGTGTGTCATCCTTTTATCTATTCCTTCATCTCATCCTGCTTCCAATTCAGAAGCAATTCTTAGCTACTCTTCTAAAATGTGTACAAAAGGTGTCCCTTCATTTCCTTTCCACTGCTCTTTACCTGTTCCAAGCCACCATCTTCTTTCCTTTGAATTATTCTGGTAGTCTTCAAACTTGTTTTCTTGTCCTTATTCTTCTCTTTAAATTCATTTCTCATATGTTTATATTTGAAAAGTAAAAGGGCTTAAAATTAATGACCTGTGCTTTTATCTTAAACTTGAAAAAGAGCTATGCTAAAAATAAGCAAAAGGAGGGAAATTAAAGATAAGAACAAAAATCAGTGAAATAGACTACAGTGACAATAGAGAAACTAGATGTTCATTCTTCAAATACAATTAATAAACATCCAAGCAAAGTGATCAAGAAAAAGAAACAAA
The DNA here is from genome assembly GCF_021234165.1 of Pteronotus mesoamericanus. Taxonomy (NCBI): domain Eukaryota; kingdom Metazoa; phylum Chordata; class Mammalia; order Chiroptera; family Mormoopidae; genus Pteronotus; species Pteronotus mesoamericanus. The sequence continues at coordinate 28,731,724 of NW_026555084.1, read as the reverse complement.
TTACCAATAATAGGAATGAAAATGGTGACATCATTGCAAATCTTGCAGACAGTGTATAGGTAATAAGGGAATATTGTTAGCAGCCTCATGCCAATAAATTCAACAATTTACATGAAATGGACAAATTCTTTAACAGACACAAGCTGTCAAAGCTTACTCAAGAAGAAATACACCTTTAAAGAAGTTGATGCATAGTTTAAAACCTCACAAGAACTTGCTTGCTACAGGCCTTAATGGTTTAACTGCTTAATTCTACCAAACATTTTAGGAAGAAATAATGCCAGCTCTACACAACCCTTTCAAAAAAGTGAGACAGAGGAACTACATCCCAGCTGCTTATGGGAGTAGCATTATCCCATACCCAAACCAGACAAAGACATTCCAAGAAGACTGCAGACAGATACTTCTCATGAACATCATGAACATAAACGCAAAAACCCTTAGCAAAATATTAGCAAATCAAGTTCGGTAATATGCAAATAAAGATAATACACCTTGACTAAGTAGGGTTTATCTCAGGAATGCAACGTTTATTTAACATTTGAAAACCAATCAGTGTAATTTGCCACATTAACAAAGAAATATCATTAGAGCACCAGTAGGTACAAAAACAGCATATAAATTCAATATTCATTTGTGATAAAAACTCAGCACCATCCTTCATTCCTACGTAATTCAGCCCAAAAGCTACTAGGAGAGGCTGAGGGAGGAAGCCATCAACAAAAAGCTAGCTGAGGCAGCGTGGTTAGGAATTGAAGCCCAAGTGGGGAATGAATGAATCCATAGTTATATTTAAAAATGAAAAAAGGGGGAGGGGGAGGATGCCTTAAGTAGAATTTACTTTTACCTTTTTAAATTTAATTTTTATTGCATTTTTTCTATTACCTTTTATTCCCCTTATACTCCCCTCCCCCCAGCAGTCTCCACATTGTTGTCCATGTCCATGAGTCCTTTTATCTTTTCACTCAATCCCTCTACCTGGTCAACCACTCCCCCACTAGCTTTCATCAATTACAGTTGACATACAATGTATTAGTTTCAGGTGTACAACATATTGATTAGATGTTTATATAACTCGATCATGATCACCCTGATAATTCTAGTACCCACCTGGCACCATACATAGTACAATATTATTGACTGTATTCCCTATGCTGTACTGTACGTCCCTATGACTGTTTCAGCACTGCCACCTTGTACTTATTAATCCCTTCACATTTTTCACTCATCTCTCCAGGTGGCCCCCCTCCTCCCAATCTGGCAACTATCAATTGGCCCTCTGCATTTATGACTTTGTTTCTGTTTGGTTTGTTCATTTTGTTTTTTTAGATTCTACATACAAGTGAACTCATATGGTATTTGTGTTTCTCTGACTTATTTCACTTAGCATAATACCATCTAGGACTATCCGTGTTGTTCCAAATGGCAAGATGTCATTTTTTTTTTTAATGGCTCAGTAATATCCCATTGTATACTCATATATGTACTACATCTTCATTTGTCTATTGATGGACACTTAAGTTGTTTCCATATCTCGACTATTGTATATCGTGCTGCAGTGAACATCAGGGTGAATATGTCTTTTCCAATTGCTGTTTTGGATTTCTTCAGATAAATACCCAGAAGTGGAATTGGTAGATTATATGGTAGTTCTGTTTTAATTTTTTTTTAGGAACCTCCATACTGATTTTCTTAGTGACTGCACCAATTTACATTCCCACCAACAGTGCACGATGGTCCATCCCCTTTTCTCCACATCCGGCCAGCACTTATTTGTTGATTTATTGATGATAGTCATTCTGACAGGTGTGAGGTGATGTCTTATTGTGGTTTTAATTTGCATTTCCCCAGTGGTTAAAGACATTGAGCATCTTTTCATGTCTGTTGGCCATCTGAATGTCCACTTTAAAGAAACGTCTATTCATGTCCTCTACTCATTTTTTAATTGGATTGTCTGGGGTTTTTGCCGTTAAGTTATATGAGTTTCTTATATATTTTGGATACTAACCTTTTATTGGATATATCATTGGCAAATATCTTCTCCCGTTCAGTAGGTTTTCTTTTGGTTTTATTGATGGTTTCCATTACTGTACAAAAACTCATTAGTTTGATGTAGAACCATTTATTTTTCTGTTGTTTCTCTTGCCCGAGGAGATATATCAAAAAAAAAAAAAAGTATTGCTAAGAGCAATGACTACATGCCGTCTAGGAGTTCTGTGGTTTTATGTCTTTAAGTCTTTAATTCACTTAGAGTTTATACTTAAAAGTGGTCTAGCTTCATTTTTTGGCATGTATCTGTTCACTTTTACCAACATCATTCATTGAAGACACAGTCTTTACCCTGTTGTATATTCTTGCCTCTTGTCATAGATTCATTGACTGTATGGACATGAGTTTATTTCTGGGCTCTGTATTCTGTTCCGTTGGTCTATGTGTCTGTTTTTATGCCAATACCATGCTGTCTTGATTACTGTAGCCTTGTAGTATATAGTTTGATATCAGGGAGTGTGAAACCTCCAACTTTGTTCTTCTTTCTCAAGATTGCTTTAGTTATTCAGTCTTTTGTGGTTCTTTATAAATTTTTGGATTATTTGTTTTGGTTCTGTGAAAAATGCCATTGGTATTTTGATAGGGATTACATTGAATCTGTAATTGCTTTGTGTAGTACGGACATTTGAAGGGTGTTTACGTAGCAATGGATCTGTTCAGATTTTGTTTCTTCTTGATTCAGTCTTGCAAGATTTTATGTTTCTAAGAATTTATACATTTCTCCTAGGTTGTCCAGTTTGTCGGCATATAATTGTTCTTAGGATTCCTTTACACTGGTAATCATCTATACTTCTGTGGTGTCAGTTGGCACTTCTCTTCATTTTGGATTTTTTTGGGGGGGCCCTCTCTTTTTCTTGATGAGTCTGGCTAAAGGTTTATCAATTTTGTTTATCTTTTCAAAGAACCAGCTCTTGGTTTCATTGATCTTTTGTATTGTTGGTGTTTTTTTTTACTCTATTTTGTTTATTTCTGCTCTGACCTTTATGATTTCCTTCCTCCTGCTTATTTTGAGCTTTGTTCTTCTGCTTCTAGTTCCTTTAGCTGTAAGGTTATTGTATATTTGTGATTTTTTAAAAAAGATTTTACTTACTTATTTTTAGAGATGGGGAGAGAGGAAGAGAGGGAACGAGGCATCAATGTGTGGTTGCCTCTCACGCGCCCCCCCGCCCCCCCCCACTGGGGACCTGGCCCACAACCCAGGCATGTGCCCTTGACTGGGAATCAAACCTGTGACCCTTTGGTTCTCAGGCCAGCACTCAATCCACTGAGCCACACCAGCCAGGGCTATATTTGTGATTTTTATTTCTTGAGGTAGATATGCGTCTCAAGGCTTTTTTGATTTCTTCCTTGATCTCATTAACCCATTCATTGTTTAGTAACATGTTAGTCTCCATGTGTTTGTGTGCTTTCAGTTTTCTTGTAAATGATTTCTAGTTTTCAAACTACTATCATTGGAAATCATGCTTGGTATGATCTGTCTTCTTAAATTTACTGAGACTTGTGTTCTATCCAGGAAAATGTTCCATGTGCACTTTGAAAGAATGTATATTCTGCTGCTTTGGGGGTGAAATGTTCAAAAAATACCAATTAAATCCATCTGCTCTGATGTATAATTTTAGACTATTGTTTCCTTGTTGATTTTCTGTCTGGATGATCTATCCATTGATGTCAGTGGGTTATTAAAGTGCCTTACTCCTTCTTACTGTATTACTGATGATCCCTTTTTTTATGTCCATGAATATTTGCTTTATATATTTAGGAACTCCTATGTTGAGAGCATAAATGTTTTTAAGGGTTATATCCTGTTGTTGGATTGATACCTTTATCATTATGAAGTGTCCTTCTTTGTCTCTTATTATATCCTTTGTTTTAAAGTCTATTTTGTCTGATACAAGTATTGCTACTCCAGCTGGCTTTTTGTTTGCATTTACACATACTATTTTTTTCCATCTCTTTCCATTCTGTATGTGTCATATCAATCTGAAGTTTATCTTTTTTAGACAGCATATATATGTGTGGGTCTTGTTTTATATCCATTCAGCCATCCTATGTCTTTTAATTGGAGCATTTATTCCTTTTACATTGAAAGTAATTACTGATAGATATGTAGTTATTACCATTTTATTACTTGTTTTTGAATGTATTTTAGTTCTTCTCTGTTCCTTATTTTCTTGCTGTCTTCTGATATGTTGATGACTTTGTTTAGTGTTCTGTTTGGATTTCTTTCTGTTTATTTGTAGTATATATCTTGTAGATTTTTGAGTTAAGGTTACTATGTGCTTCATATATACCAGGCTATATATATAGTAATCTATTTTAAGTTGGTGGTTGCTTACGTTCAAACATATTCTAAAATCACCACAATTTTTACTCATCCCTTCCATGTTTATGTTTTTTTGTCATTATTTTTTACTTTTGTATCTGTGTATCCCTTAATTTATTGTTTTAAGTACACATGATTTTCCTATTTTTGCCTTTTAACCTCTGTACTAGCTTTGGTAGATCTCCTGCTTTTACTTTTTTCTTTGGTCAGTGAGAATTTTTTTCATTCCTATATTTTCTTATTCATATTTTTGAACTTCTTAAAGAAGTCTTTTTAACATTTCTTGTAATACTGTTTTGAACTCAGTATCTCATAGGTTGCTTGTCTCTATTTCATGTAGCTCTTTTTCTGGAGTTTTGTCTGGTTCTTTTATTTGGGACATATTTCTTTGTCTCCTCATTTTGGCTGCCTCCCTGTGTTTAGTGGTGATGAACTCCTTTAGCTTTTTCAAGGAAATTCTTGGATCTCATTTGATTCTAAATGATAGCTTCGCTGGGTAGAGGAACCTTGTTTGTTGGCCTTTGCTTTTCATCAGTTGGAGTATTTCATGTGAATCTCGTCTGGCCTGCAAAGTTTCTGTTGAAAAATCAGCTGATATTTTTATAGGACCTCCCTTGTACATAACTGCTTTTCTCTTGCTGCTTTTAAGATTCTTTGTCTTTAACCTTTTGAATTTTAATTATGCTGTCTTGGTGTGGGCCTCTTTGGGTTCATCTTACCTGGGACTCTCTGAGCTTCCTGGACTCATATTTCTATTTCCTATGCCAGGTTAGGGAAGTTTTTAGTCATCATTTCTTCAATAGGTTTTCAATGCTTTGCTCTCTCTTCTTCTTTTGGTATCTCTATCTTGCAGATGTTGTTATGCTTGATGTTGTCCAAGAGGTCCCTTTTGCTTTTCCAATTGGGTGTTTTCTGCTACCTTATATTCAGATTGTTTATTTGATTATATGCTTCATGTAATCTGTTATTGATTCCTTCTAGTGTATTTTTCATTTCATTTATTGTAATCTTCATTTTTGACTGGTTCTTTTTTTATGTTTTCTACCTTTGTTGAATTTCTCACTGAGTTCATTTTATTCTTCCTCTAAGTTCATTGAGCATCTGTATACCTAGTGTTTTGAACTCAGTATCTGATAGGTTGCTTGTCTCTATTTCATGTAGCTCTTTTTCTGGAGTTTTGTCTGGTTCTTTTATTTGGGACATATTTCTTTGTCTCCTCATTTTGGCTGCCTCCCTGTGTTTGTTTCTATGTATTAGGTAGATCTGCTATGTCTCCCAGTCTTTGCAGAGTGGCCTTATGTAGGACATATACTGTGGGTCCCAGTGGTGTAGTCTCTGGTTACCTCAGCCAAGTGTTTGAGGGGTGCCCCTTGTGTGGGTTGTGTGTGTCCTTCTGTTGTAGTTGAGCCTTGATTGCTGTTGGTATGTCATAGGGTTCAGTTGGCCCTCCGGCTAACTAGCATTGAGTCTGGCTGTGGCTACAGTGGGTAGGCTGATGCCACAAAGCAAGAGTTGCGCTAGTGGGCTCTGGTGCCTGCTGAGTCTGCCCTTTCAGTGTGTCATTTGAGGAGCTGGTTCAATGGTGCTTTGGTGTGGCCTGAAGCTGGCCACTGGGTGTGTTGGTTCCGGAGCCTCTTGGGAGGGGCTTCAGTGCAGGACATGTCAGTCACCACTTGTGCTAAACCTGAGGTCACCTAGTAGAAGCTACAGAGTGATATGCGGTTGATTGCTGCTTGTGCTGGACTGGGAGGCGCTTGGGAGATACCATGCTGTGAACCGAAGCCAGTAGCTACTTGTGCTAGGCTTGGGACCCTTTGATGGATACCTGAATGGAAGCTGAGGCTACTGCCAACTTTTATGCCTGACTATAGCTGCTTAGCTGAAGCTATTTTTTAAGCTAAGACTAGCCACCACTTATTCCAGGCTTATGGCCACCTGATGGGAGTTACAGTGCAGGTTGAGACCAGTCACTGCTTACGCTGGGCTTAGGGCTGCTTTCAGGAGACAGTGAAGTCAGCTGCTGCTTGTTTGGGGTTTGTGAACCTTTGAAAGATTCTAGCAATGTCTGCAGCATGAGCCTAGGCAGTCCACCTGTGTGGGGCAGGCACTGGAAGAGGTTCATGGCAGGCGCTCAACTTGAGTGGGGTGGGGTTTCAGGGAATTACCAGGGTGGAATGAATAGTGTTAGCCAGGTTAACAGAGAGCTCAGATTTGGTGTCCTTTGTACTTGCGGGCTGAATGGGAGGAGTGTTCAGCAAAGGCCTAATGATGCCTGCCTGCACTTCCCTCCCCAGAGAGAACTGCCCAGACCCTGGCCCCTCCAGCCCTTGCCCTGACACTAGTTCCTCCCCAGATGTCCCTGGCACTTTTTAAGCTGCTGTCCCTGCTCTGGAGCCCAGAGCAAGTGAGTTTGTCAACAAGTAAGTTCATGTACAGACTCATTACGAGGGCAACTTGATCTCCAGCAGTTCTCCTGCTCACTTGCACTCAATCCCTGCTGGTTTTCACAGCCAGATGTTGTAGAGACTCCTTTTCCTGGCCCTGGTGCCTGGGCTGGGACCCACTGCTTCTTAGGGGGGACCTCTGCAACCCAGATATCCCTTCTGATTTTTCTTCCTCCTTTTTTTTTTTTTTTAAATCCTTACCCAAAGATAGCTTTTCATTGCTTTTAGAGAGAGATGGGGGGGTGAAGGAGACAGAAACATCAGTGCAAAAGAGAAACATCGATCAGCTGCACTCTCTGGAACCCGCAACCTGGGTATGTACTCTGGGAATTGAACCCCTTACCTTTTGATCTCTGGGGTGACACTCCAGCCAACTGAGCCACATCTGCCAGGGCTCCCTCATGATTCTTAATGGCCACACTTTGGGTGTGAGACCTGCCCATTCTGTGTCTCTGCCTCTCTTGCCAGTCTTGACACAGCCTCTTTTTAATATCCTTGGTTATAGGACTTCTATTCAGCGGAATTTCATGTGGCTCTCAGTGATGGTTGTTCTATAACTTAGCTGTAATTCTAATGTGCCTGTGGGAGGAGGTGGGCACAACATTTAGCTTTTCCACCAGCTTGACTAGAAGTTTGTAGAATCTAAACTAATAAATAAAGGAGAAATAATGGACCTTGAAATTTACTATTTGATAGCTATTGTAATCTTTCATGTAAGATGCTAACACCCATGGAGGAAATCTTGATAAGGTATGAGATATTTACATAATTGTAGTAGATCTCTCCCCCAATATTTATTAATAGCAGAGTAGTAAAAAATAAAGAATAACTATGGTGGAGAATCCTGGCGGATACTATTTTTATCAAGAGATTGATGTTAACATTCCAGTGATAAGATAAATTGAAAAATCATGAAAATTCCATCTGATAAGATGCAATGAAAGGAACACATCATCACTTTTATAATATTCCTGCCAAAGATGCATAATCTGATCATAGTTGTAAAGAAATATTAGACAAAGACAGATATGGGAAGACATTCTGTAATTTCAAAATTGTCAGACATGCAAGTCAAGGGTAATCTGAGGAACTGTTTCAGACTGAAAGGAACTAGAGAGACAGGACAACAATGTGTAATTATGAACAGTGCATAATACAATGTGTAATTCTAAACTGGATTTTTTTGTTTTAAAAGACATTAGGAAAATTGGAAAAACTTGAATGAGATCTGAGGACTAGATGGTAATAATGTTAATATAGCAACATCAATTTTTTGGTTTTTATGATTGGAAATGATCTTGTTTTGTAGGAAATATTTATGATGGGACAGAAGATCAGCAACTTATTCTCAAGTGCCTTTGGGGAGAAATTATATATACTGTATTTATACTTTTCTGTAACCTGTAGTTTAAAAATCATTTTTAAAAATGCTTTTGGTGCTTAAACAACTAAAATTCATATATTTGAAAAATCACATACCTGATTTCTTAATGACACTGAATAATGGAGGGAGGTGTAGAATATTAATTAAACAATAAAACTAAATTATTTTCTTTTTGTTCTCTCATTTTTGGTAAGATAGCCTCCCCCCCCCCAAAAAAAAAAAAAAACTAATGTTCTGATACTTACTAAGGAAGCCTTTATTTTTTTCTATTTTACCTTGAAAGGTTGCTCAAGAAACAGATGTTAGAGCCCAGATTCGGCTGCAGTTTCGTGATGTCAATGGAGAACTTGTAGCTGTGCAGAGATCTATGGTGTGTACTCAGAAAGGCAAAAAGACAGAATTTAAAACCCTGGAAGGAGTCATTACTAGAACAAAGTAGGTGTTTATTTTATATTTGATTATCTGTTTATTTTCTGTCTTTTTGTTTATTTTTTTCCCTCCCATTTTATTTTAGGGGAGTGTATTAATCTTTTTAACACTTTGTTTTTTAGAGCAGTTTTGGGTTCTTAGCAAAATGGAGCAGAAAGTAGAGTGCCTATATATTCCCAGCCCCTACACACTCACAGCCTCACCCACTGTCACCATATTTTATTTGATTACAATTTATCAGTTAAATAGAATGATCGCATTAGAGACCTAGAGATAATGCTCCGTTCTTTTGAGTAATTTATGAACAGTTGCAAAATTGAAGGTGCATAATCACTCAATTATAGGTTGAATGAAAAAAATGCTAGTATCTTGTGGTAGGGATGGATGAGATGAGAAGTAGACAAGTAGGAAAGACTAGTAATTTGTCATTTCAGTTGTTAACATTCTGTTAGAGCAGGTGTCATCTAGTAATGAGTATGGATTTTGGAATTAGTCTGCCCTGGATTCAAGGCTTTATCTTTGTTGGGCAAATTAGTTAAGTATAACCTTACTTCTTACTTTCATTTATTTATTTGTTAAATTAATTAAATAATCTCTTTATTTAACCAATAATGTTTAGCATCTATCATGTGCTGGAAACACTATGCTAGCCACTAGCTTCGCAAGTAGGCTCTTTTCATTGGCTTTTAAACACACTCAGGTCTCTTCCATACCCTTGATTTCATTCCACTCCAGTTACTGTTTCCATCTCCCCCTTTACAGCCAGTATTCTGAAAAGAATTGTTGACACTCATTATTTCCATTTCATTACTTCCTCCTCACTCTCCCTCAAGCCCCTTTCTCTACTGAAACAGCTCCATCTAAGGTCGCTAATAACCTCTGTATTGATTAAGGTAATGCTATTGCTGTGCAAAATAGACCTCATAGTGAGCGCCCCGCTTTTTTTCATTTGTAAAATAGAAGTTCCTTATCATTGTACATATCAAGAAAGACATAAGAATTGAGTTAACACATAAAATGCTTAATATATGATAAGAGCTCCTGTATCAGTTTTCTATGACTGCTGTAGCAAACCACAAATTTAGTGGCTTAAAACAACACAAATTTGATATCTTACAGTTCTGTAATTTAGAAGTTTGAATTGGGTCTCACTGGTCTAAAATCAAGGTGTTGGCAGGGCTCTGTTCCTTTTTGTAGGCTCTGAGGATCAATCAGTTTCCTTGCTCTTTCCGTGTTTTAGAGGCCACTCACATTCTTTGGCTCATGGCTCTCTTCCTCTCCTCCAACTTCAAAGCCAGCAACAGTGGGCAGAGTTCTCCATCACAGCACTCTGACTTCCTCCTCTGCCTCCCTCTCCCAAATTTAAGGATCCTTCTCAATATCTTGGCCCCACCCAGATAATCCAGGGTAATCTACTTCAAAGTCAGACGATGGGCAACCTTAACTTCATTTGTAATAAGCTAACACACTCACAAATTCCAAGGGTTAGACTACCGATATCTTTGGAGGGCCATGTTCTGCGTATTACTGCTCAGTAAATGGTAGATGATAATCACTTCTTACTTGAACATTTTTTTACTTTCATGACATGTTGCAACACCATTCCCTCTTTCTTTTTCTTATAGGCACATCCTAGTCAGCCAATAAAGGTTGAAGCTCTACATTCTCAGTCTTAGATCCTTTTTCATCTGTGCACTATATTCTCATTTTAGATAATATAACTCATATCTGTTGCCCAAATTACTGTGTATTCATTCATTGGTGATGCACAGACTTCTGTTTTCAGGCCCATGTACCCAACCATCTCTTTCATTTTCTACTAATTGCTTCTTTTTCTCTCAGAATTTTCTCCTTTATTGAATTAAGGAATTGATAATAATATTGAAGATCTAAAATTTGTAGTATTATAAAATAATACTGGCATTTTAAAAATATTTTGTTTGTGCTATTATGGTTGTCCCAGTTTTTCCCCCTTTGCCACCCTCCGCTTCCATAGTCAGTCACCACACTGTTGTTTGTGTCCATGGGTCCGTTGAGTAATCTCTTCACCTTCTTTCAATCAGTCCCTGCATCTACCAGTTGTTTCAAAGACACCTCAGATTCAGCCATACCAAGTTCATGATCCTTTCCCCTGACTCCCCTTGAGAAAAACTCCCACAACCTCTTGGTCCTCTTATGTTTCTTCTTCTCTTAGTGGATGATTACACTATCCATAGAGGTGTTTATTTTGACTTACCCTTCATAGTCAGTCTCTTACCAAGTTGTATGAAATTAATCCAAATGTCTTTTGAGTCAGTTCTTCTCCATCTCTGGGGTGACCATTTCACTTCAAGCTACCAAAATCTTTTCCCGGTCTAATGTGTCAGTCTCTTGGTCTGTGTCCATTCCATCCCCCTACAAAACATTCTCAGTTCATTCAGTGTAATATTTTAAACAACATAAACGACAGTAAAGACAGACACTGCCTCTGCCCACCTAATCTAGTTGTTAACAGATACTGGACAGAGGATATGAAAGAAGATGGTAGATTTGTCCTTCTGCTGAAAGATACTAAGAGATCTCTTGGAATCCAAGGACAGACAAGTTCCTGTCTATGGATATACTGATGTAGGGAACTCATTTAAAAGACTGTGAGGCAGTTTTCCCTATTGGATTGTTTTGTTAGTGTGAGCCCAGAACTTGAGGTCTACTGATTGAGAACCCTCCCTGCATTTGCTTAGATGGCTACTGTTTAGCCATCTAAACAGGTTAGGTTAGGTTAGGTTAGTTTGCCTTTACTCTACTTTTACCATGTGTCTGTTAATGAACAACAACTCTTTATCTGAACTACACAGTCTTTAGGTATTCTTCTTTAAGGTACCTTTCTATGCCTGTCTTCTGTGGATCATCATGTTTTGTTTTATTCTAAGTCTCTTATTTTCCTTATTTTTAAATTGTAGGGATGGAAGATAGTTTATTTTTCTCTATGTATTATCTATAAATTTTTAAATGATTATATTTAAAAATCCAAATATGTAAGAAAAAAAATTCTTTTATTTTTTTCTGCACCGCAGTTTTATGTTCTTTTCTATCTGTGAACTGCTGAATTGTTTCAGAATCCTTTATAGCATGAGGAAGCGATTGTAACGAGGGATTAATAAGGGGACTTTGTACAAATACAGCATGAAGGATAGATTAAGCAATAGAATAGGTACAACTGGAGGTTAGTATACATAAGTTCTTTTTTTTCTTAGGTGCACTTTATTGATGTTATTACAGTAGTCCCAATTTTTTCCCTTTGCCCTCCTCCACCAAGTACCTCCCCCTTCCCTCCAACAATCTCCCCCGCCCCCTTAGTTCATGTCCATGGGTCGTGCATGTAAGTTCTTCGACTTCTCCATTTCCTATACTATTCTTAACATGCCCCTGTCTATTTTGTGCCTACCAATTATGCTTCTTAATCCCTGTACCTTTTCCCCCATTCTCTCCCTTCCCCCTCTCAGCTGATAACCCTCCGAATGATCTCCGTAGCTATGATTCTGTTCCTGTTCTGGTTGTTTGCTTAGTTTGTTTTTGTTTCTTAGATTCAGTTGTTGATAGTTGTGAGTTTGTTGCCTTTTTAATGTTCATGGTTTTGATCCTCTTCTTCACAAGTAAGTCCCTTTAACGTTTCATGCAATAATGTCTTGGTGATGATGAACTCCTTTAGCTTTACGCAGTCCGGGAAGCACTTTAATCGTCCTTCCATTCTAAACGACAGCTTTGCTGGATCGAGTAATCTAGGTTGTAGGTGCCTGCTTTAGATCACCTTGAATATTTCTTGCCACCCCTTCTTGCCTGCAGAGTTTCTTTTGAGAAATCAGCTGACAGTCTTATGGGAGCTCCTTTGTAGGTAACCCTCTGCTTTTCTCTTGCTGCTTTAAAAATTCTCTCTTTATCTTTATTTAACCTTTGGCATTTTATTATGATGTGTCTTGGTGTGGCCCTCTTTGGATCCAACCTGCCTGGGGCTCTCTGTGCTTCCTGGACTTGTATGTCTATTTCCTTCGCCAAATTAGGGAAGTTTTCTTTCATTATTTTTATAAATAAGTTTTCAATTTCTTGCTCTTCCTCTTACCCTTCTGGCATCTCTATGATTCAGATGTCGGCACATTTGGAGACATCCCAGAGTCATCTTATACTCTCCTCATGCTTTTTGAATTCTTGTTGCTTCATTCTGTTCCGGTCGAATGTTTATTTCTTCCTTGTGTTCCAAATCAGTCTGAATCCCGGCTTCCTTCCCTTCACTCATGGTCCCCTGTAGATTTTTATTTATTTCACTTAGTGTAACTTTCATTTCTTCCTTTATGTTGTTGCTGTACTCAATGAGTTCTCTGAGCTCATCATCAGTGTTTTGAACTCGGCATCTGATAGGTTGGCTGTCTCCATTTTGTTTAGCTCTTTTTCTGGGGTTTTGGTCTGTTCTTTCATTTGGGCCATATTTCTTTGTCTCCTCAATTTGGCAGTCTCCCTGTGTTTGTTTCTGTGTATTGCGTAGAGCTGCTTTGATTCGCTGTCTCGACAGTTGGGCTTATTGTAGAAAAGGCACCTGTAAATTCTGTGGGGCAGAGCCATAGGTAATTGCCAGGGTGGGGCAACCCGCTTCACTGCTTTGTGGCTCTGTGTTGGGGGTGGGCTCGTAGAAGGGACTGTGCTGCTGCCTGGTTCCTAGAGGTTTGCCCAGTACTCGCCCTGTTTCCAGGCACTTCACTCACTCCCTGTATGTGGCTGGCTCCCCTCCAGCTGTTGCTCTGGTGTTGAATCCCAGAGTGGGTGGGTGTGTGGACGTTCTAAGTCTGTGTGGGCTCTTTAAGCTGAGTCTCCTGAAAATCCAGCATTTTCTTCCTCCATCCCAAACCCTTCTGGTTTATACAGCAAGAAGTTATGGGGATTTATCTTCCCAGTGCTGGAATCCTGGGCTGTGCATTCTGGCCTGGGGCTGGGATTGCTTGCTCCCAAAGTATCCCTACCAATTTTTATCCACACACGAGGGGGACTGCCTGTGACTGTTCTGCTGCTCCCGCCACTGCAGCCTCTCAGCACCTCACTGCATTTCCTTGCCTCTCTGCCTGTCCCTGTGTCTCTGTCCCCCCCACCCATCTGGATGAACGTGGCTTCTGCAAATCTTTGGTTGTTGTACTTCCATACAGTTTGATTTTCAGGCAGTTCTGGGTGTTTTTTTGTTTTGAGGTTAATTGTGATTCTTCCTGCAATTGTGCGAGGAGGCTGAGTGTCTACCTATGCCTCCATCTTGACCAGAAGGCTATTTTACATAAATTCTTAATTTCATTTTTTATAGGCATGGTGAAAAGGTCAGTCTCAGCTCTAAGTGTGCAGAAATTGACCGAGAGATGATAAGTTCTCTTGGGGTTTCCAAGTCTGTGCTAAATAATGTTATTTTCTGTCATCAAGAAGACTCTAATTGGCCTTTAAGTGAAGGAAAGGCTTTGAAGCAAAAATTTGATGAAATTTTCTCAGCAACAAGGTTTGTAACCTTTAATTAGACTCTGTAGCCCATTAAGTTACTGAGCCATGGTTGCAATTTGGATATTTCTGTTTTTAAACAGATAAAATTTTAAAAGCAAAAAGTCAGTATTACTTCTTACTCAGTGGCAACCAGTGGGCATATTTCCTTTCAGTTTTTTACTGTGCATGTTTATTTACTACCTGGTTGACAGTATATATATATAACTTTTTAACTTACCATTATGTCATAAGCATTTTCTAAGTTATTAAAACCTCTTTTAATGACCATATAATATTCCATTGTAGGACTATAATATCATTTCCTTTGCCAGAAATTTATTTTTTATTTAATGTCTTCAAAGGTACATTAAAGCCTTGGAAACACTCCGACAGGTACGCCAGACACAAGGTCAGAAAGTAAGAGAATGTCAAACAGAACTAAAATATCTGAAGCAAAATAAAGAAGAAGCTTGTGAGATTCGTGATCAGATTAGTAATAAGGAAGCCCAGTTAACATCTTCAAAGGAAATTGTCAGATCCTATGAGAATGAACTTGATCCATTGAAGGTAATCTGATTCCTTGTATGCTATGGAGAAAGTCACCTTTTACCATGGTGGCACTCATCCCTAAAGCACTTTGTATTTTTATGAATTTGAATAAGATATATATATTTCTTGAAAAAAAATTGTCAGAGACTATGTAATGTTATGATTTAATGTCTTAGGTCTATATTAGATGATTAGTCTTAAAATTGCCCGAAGATCTCGGATTTGAGAGTAAACAAATTTGTGCCAATATACTATGATAGTAATGTAGATCCCTAATTGGTCATTATTAGTGTAAAGACCCCCATTGTAGAGTTTGTATTCTTCAGGAGATTTTTCTGTAACTGACCAGTCTTTCTAGGGAATTTTTATAATTTGTAGATGTTCTTAAAATTGCACATACGTTAGAATTGATGCATAACATGTTGATATACATTCATGCACCACATAATGGTGTTTTGATTAACAATGAGCCATATATACAACAGTGGCCCCATAAGCTTATGATAGAGTTGAAAAATTCCTATCAACTAGTGACTTTGTAGTTGTCCTGCTGTCATAACACAGTGCAATACTCATGGGTTTGTGGTAATGCTGGTGTAAATAAACCTGCACTGCCAGTTGTAGAAGAGTATAGCACATACAGTTATGTACAATACATAGTACTTGATAATGGTGATAAATGACTCTTACAGTTTTATGTATTTACTACACTGTACTTTTATCATTATTTTAGACTATTTAAAAAAATGCTGTTAAACAGTATGCCTCATAACGCCAGCAGTAACCTCATACATCTCTTGTTTATTGTGTCTCTTGATTTCATCATTTTCTCTTGTGCTTGATTAAATCTCATGTTATTTTGTTCATTGTGGCCCCTAAGTGTCCACAATCCACTGCTAACATTGCCAATAGGAGGCCACACTGAGTGATTGACCTGGAAATGTAATTAAAAGTAATTAAGGACTACAGAGGTGGAAAATCAGTGGTGGTTATTGCTTGCCAGTCAGACATGTCCCATCTTACCACAGCTAAAATCTTAAAGAGTAAAAGAAAAGTGACAAAAACTATGAAAGGATATGCTTCATTGAAGGCAAGGAGACCAACAAAAATTGAAAAAAGGCCTAAATCAGACATGACCTGGATTAAAGACCAGATACAAAAGTGTGTCTCTCTCAGCACCGTGGCAATCACAGCCAAAGCAAAACATTTGTTATGTTGAAAGAAAAGGCTGGACCCTACTGTCATGTTGAATTTATTGCTAGTTGTGTGCGGTTTAAACTCAAGAACCTAAAGTCTAGTTGGGGAAATAAGGAAACTTTTTTTTTTTTTTTTTTAAGATTTTATGTATTTTAAGAGGGGAAGAGAGGGAGAAAGAGCAGGAGAGAAACATCAATGTGTGGTTGCTTCTCGCACACCTCCTGCTGGGGACCTGGCCCACAACCCAGGCATGTGCCCTGACTGGGAATTGAACAAGTGACCCCTTGCTTTGCAGGCCAGCACTCAGACCACTGAGCCACACCAGCCAGTGTAGGAAACTCTTTTTTTCAAAATAGATTACAAAGAAGTAAATTGAAGCGCCTCATGAACGATACAGTTTGGAACATAGTTTCTCTAGCAGCTAAAAGATAGTGACTGCAGCATGAGGAAAAAATAGATAAATTGGACTTCATCAAAATAAAAGGCTTCTGTTCTGCAAACTATACCATCAATAAAGTAAAAAGACAACCCACAAAATGGAAGAAAATATTTGCAAGCCATGTATCTGATAAAGGACTTGTATCTGGAACAGAAAAGTAACAGACTTCCGGTCAGGATGGAAGCATAGGTAGACACACTCCGTCTCCTCTCGTAACCATAAAAAGAGTTACAACTAAATCGCAAAACAAGTAACACCCAGAACTGTCAGGAAATCAAACTGTATGGAAGTACAACAACCAAAGATTTACAGAAGCCACGTTCATCCAGATGGGTGGGGGGGACAGAGACACAGGGACAGGCAGAGAGGCAAGGAAATGCAGTGAGGTGCTGAGAGGCTGCAGTGGCGGGAGCAGCAGAACAGTCACAGGCAGTCCCCCTCGTGTGTGGATAAAAATTGGTAGGGATACTTTGGGAGCAAGCAATCCCAGCCCCAGGCCAGAATGCACAGCCCAGGATTCCAGCACTGGGAAGATAAATCCCCATAACTTCTTGCTGTATAAACCAGAAGGGTTTGGGATGGAGGAAGAAAATGCTGGATTTTCAGGAGACTCAGCTTAAAGAGCCCACACAGACTTAGAACGTCCACACACCCACCCACTCTGGGATTCAACACCAGAGCAACAGCTGGAGGGGAACCAGCCACATACAGGGAGTGAGTGAAGTGCCTGGAAACAGGGCGAGTACTGGGCAAACCTCTAGGAACCAGGCAGCAGCACAGTCCCTTCTACGAGCCCACCCCCAACACAGAGCCACAAAGCAGTGAAGCGGGTTGCCCCACCCTGGCAATTACCTATGGCTCTGCCCCACAGAATTTACAGGTGCCTTTTCTACAATAAGCCCAACTGTCGAGACAGCGAATCAAAGCAGCTCTACGCAATACACAGAAACAAACACAGGGAGACTGCCAAATTGAGGAGACAAAGAAATATGGCCCAAATGAAAGAACAGACCAAAACCCCAGAAAAAGAGCTAAACAAAATGGAGACAGCCAACCTATCAGATGCCGAGTTCAAAACACTGATGATGAGCTCAGAGAACTCATTGAGTACAGCAACAACATAAAGGAAGAAATGAAAGTTACACTAAGTGAAATAAATAAAAATCTACAGGGGACCATGAGTGAAGGGAAGGAAGCCGGGATTCAGACTGATTTGGAACACAAGGAAGAAATAAACATTCGACCGGAACAGAATGAAGCAACAAGAATTCAAAAAGCATGAGGAGAGTGTAAGATGACTCTGGGATGTCTCCAAATGTGCCGACATCTGAATCATAGAGATGCCAGAAGGGTAAGAGGAAGAGCAAGAAATTGAAAACTTATTTATAAAAATAATGAAAGAAAACTTCCCTAATTTGGCGAAGGAAATAGACATACAAGTCCAGGAAGCACAGAGAGCCCCAGGCAGGTTGGATCCAAAGAGGGCCACACCAAGACACATCATAATAAAATGCCAAAGGTTAAATAAAGATAAAGAGAGAATTTTTAAAGCAGCAAGAGAAAAGCAGAGGGTTACCTACAAAGGAGCTCCCATAAGACTGTCAGCTGATTTCTCAAAAGAAACTCTGCAGGCAAGAAGGGGTGGCAAGAAATATTCAAGGTGATCTAAAGCAGGCACCTACAACCTAGATTACTCGATCCAGCAAAGCTGTCGTTTAGAATGGAAGGACGATTAAAGTGCTTCCCGGACTGCGTAAAGCTAAAGGAGTTCATCATCACCAAGCCATTATTGCATGAAACGTTAAAGGGACTTACTTGTGAAGAAGAGGATCAAAACCATGAACATTAAAAAGGCAACAAACTCACAACTATCAACAACTGAATCTAAGAAACAAAAACCAACTAAGCAAACAACCAGAACAGGAACAGAATCCTAGCTACGGAGATCATTTGGAGGGTTATCAGCTGAGAGGGGGAAGGGAGAGAATGGGGGAAAAGGGACAGGGATTAAGAAGCATAATTGGTAGGCACAAAATAGACAGGGGCATGTTAAGAATAGTATAGGAAATGGAGAAGTCGAAGAACTTACATGCACGACCCATGGACATGAACTAAGGGGGCGGGGGAGATTGTTGGAGGGAAGGGGGAGGTACTTGGTGGAGGAGGGCAAAGGGAAAAAATTGGGACTACTGTAACAACAATTAATAAAATATACTTTAAAATACATATATAACTCAATAAAATATGAATAACAATTTGAAGTAATCTGAATAGTTAGTTCTTCAAAGTAGGTGTCCAGTGAGCATATGAAGATGCTTGACAACATTATTCATCAGGAAAATGCAAATCAAAACCACCATGAGATGCTACTTCACACCCACTGGAATGAGTATAAATCAAGAAAAGAAATACTAAGTGTTGGTGAGGCTGTGGAGAAATTGGAACTTTAATACCTGCTGGTGGACATGGTAAACGGTGCAGCCACTTTGGAAAATAGTTTAGCAAGTCCCTCAAAATGTTAGAGCTAGAGTCACCATATGACCCACCAATTTTACTCTGAATTATTTTATACCCAAAATAAACTGAAACATACATCTTCACAAAACTTTTTTAGGAATGTCCATAGCAGCATTATTCATAATAGCCAAAAAATGAAAACAACACAAATGTCCATTTATAACTGATCAATAAAATGTAGCATATCCATATACTGGATTATTATTTAGCCATAGAAAGGAATGGAGTTCTGATACATACTACAACATGCAAAAATGTCAAAAACATGCTAAGTGAAAGAAGCCAATCACAAAAGACCACATATTATATAATTCCATTTATTTAAAATGTCCAGAATTGGCAAATCTATAGAGACAGAAAATAGATTAGCTATTTCCTATGATGGGAGGTAGAGGGGAATGAATAGTGACTGCTAATGGGTATAGGGTTTCTATTTGGAAATTGAAAATGTCCTAAGATTAGATTATGGTGATGATTATACTGCGCTGTGAATATGTTTAAAAATGTTGAATTTCACACTTTAAAAGGATGAATTGTATGATCTGTGAGCTGTATCTCAATTGTTCTGTTTTTAAAAAAGTGATGGTCTTGAATACAAATCTGTCACAGGCCTTTAGAGGGGAAACATGGCTGAGCAGGGCCTTTAAGAATGGGGAAAACTAAATCAAGAGTTTGGAAGGAATTTTATGTATGTTTGTACTTATTTTGCATTTTTTTTCTTTAAAACTAATGTATACTCTCAATGGAAAAAATTACAGAATATTAATTCAAAGAGTTGTTCTTCCCACTTCTTGTCTTTGACCTCCCAGATACATCCCACCAACAGCACTTTCTTCGTATATATATTTAGAGAGAGAGAGAGAGAGAACGTATGTGCCTATATTCATATATATGTGTATATATTCACACATAAGTTTATCAAAACAAGATTGTGGAAGGAAGACCCTGGGTTAAGTAAGTCAGGGTAAAAGGAGTGAGGGAAGAATTATGGTCAGATTAGGAAGACCTATGGGTGTAGAAATCAGTTCAGTAGACAAAAGAATAACAAAATATGCTATATCTTAGGATAAGATGTCTTCATAATTGTGTGTAGGTACTGTGATAATTACCAAGATATTGGAACACATTTTCTTCAGGAGCAGCCTGGTTGGAAACATGATAAGCACACATTAAGTCAGATAAAGACCAGAGCTGTAAGGGCTGTGAGCTGGCCAGAGAATATTTTATGGGACTGAATTTGGGGTGTGGTTTTTTTAACCCTAAATGGGTAGGTAAATAGAGACATAGGGACAGTAAAATGCAGGCTGTCCTTGAACACTATATGAAGGGAATTTACATAGCTGAAAAGGAACGTTTGTATAGGAATTATGTCTAGATAAGGCTGTGATAATGCCTGGTTTTTATTGAATGGTGCCAGGATTCTAAGGCTGTTGCAAACATTGAGGTGTTTGTAAATTTATTGAATTCAACTAGTTCTCCAAGAGTTTAATCTTATTCTCTGTATTTTCAGAGCCTAGTCCAGTAGCTGGCACATAGTAGGCAGGTCAGTAGATATTTAAGTGGATAATTTCCAAAGTCCTTTTTTATCACTGATATATGAGAATCCTTCCCTACATAGAGCTCAACATAAAGTTTGGGTCAAGTCACTTTCCCAGCGGCCATCCAGGGACAACTTCATTTCACTATTGCACTGTAATTCATGCTTTGCCATTTTTATAGATTTCTTGGGTCTTTAGAAACTCTCACATAAACTACTTTTTTCCCATTCCACCCATCTTCTGACCTTGGCCAATTTAGTTCTGTTTTCCTTTTTTGCCTTCAGTGAAAACTGCTTGAGAAATTAGTTTTCTAAGTTCAAAAACACCCTCCATTCTTGCTTATTTTTTCAAACATAAGTTCATGGTCCCACTACCCCATTTGTTTGTATCATTTCACAGTAATGCCTACCTTCAAACATTCTGCTGTATTTTTTGTTTATAAATTTGTCTTAGCTCCTTTTATTAAGTTGGGTGCTTTGGCAATAGAACCAAAACACAGATGTCAAAAAAGGAATCCACAGGATCTGGTGACTGGCTGGATTTAAAAACTGAAGCAGCGAGGGATGTCACAAAAGATCCAAACCCAGATAATGTTAATGCCACCAAGAGGCAGTGAACACACCGATAGAAGACAAGAAGTTTCTGAGAAGTAGAGTACCACAGCTGGGGAGTTAATACAGGCACCCCTTGGGGGTAGTGCAGGTTTGGTTCCAGACCACTGCAATAAAGTGAATTGTAATCTTTTTACTGGTGGAAAATCTTTCCAATTCAATTTGTTAAAAATGCAACTTCTGTGAAGTGCAACAAAGCAAATACAATAAAAGGAGACATGCTTGTATTCAGTGCTTTGAAGAATCTCTTTATTAGACTAAACACAGAATTTTTTTCACAAGTGATGTGAATGGTTCCAGTCATTGAGGGCCAAACTGTAAATCGGTGTAAAGCCCTGATCCAAGTGCTTTGAAATGTATTATGTAAGCTCCACATTAACCCTATAAGGTTTTTAGGCAAGAAAATTGAGGCACAGGTGTTCACATTGGAAAAGTGGTAAAACCAGGATTTGAGTCGAGGCCTCTCTAATTCCGAAGCCCATACTTTTTAAAGTCAAATTGATTGAAGTATAACTTATGTATAATAAAACCTACCCTTTTAAAAGTGTATAGTTCAGTGAATTTGGGCAAATGCATATAGTAGCATAACTACCACTACAATCAAGATGTAGAAAAAAATCACCCAGAAAGGTTCTTTCAAGTCTTTTTGTAGTCAGTCTCTTCCCTCCCCGTACAGCCCTTGGTAATAACCACTGGTTTGTGTTCTGTTGTTATAGTATTGCCTTTTCCAAAATGTCACACAAATGGAATCATGTGTTATGTAGCCTTTTGTTTCTGGCTTCTTAGCATGGTGCTTTTTAATTAACCTCTGTTGTTGCACATATGGGTAGTTACTCTTTTCCATTGCTGAGGTTATTCCACTATATGGGTATATTACAGTATGACCATTTGTTCCCTGGTTGATGGATGTTAGGTTGTTTCCAAAGTTTAGCTATTACAAATCAAACTGCTATAAACTTTTGTGTACATGTCTTTGGAGTATATTTCTTTCTTGGGTAACTCCCTAGGAATGGGGTTGCTAGATTGTACGCTAAGTATATGTTTAACCTTAAAAGCTGCCGCTTTTTGAAAGTTGCCATAACATTTCCTTGTCTTACCAACAGTGCTTACGATTGCAGTTGCTCTGCATCCTTGTCAACACTTAGTATTGTTACTCTTTTTTACTTTAGCCATTATTAGATAAGTGATTGTACCTCTGAGTCCTTTTTTTCCATTGTAGTTTTAATTTGTTGAGCATCCTTTTTATGTGTTTATTTGCCATCTGAATATTGTCTTTGGTAAAGTATATTCAATTCTTTTGCCTATTTTCATTTTTTTTGGCCTTATGAGTTGAATATTAAAAGAGTTCTTCATATACAAGGTCTGTCCAGAAAAAGTCTAGCCATTTTTAATATAATGAGAAGAGTTTGCATGACATTGATGAAACCTAGTGGCCAAGGAGAGTGGACTGGAATGCTCATGGGTGAACAATGACCACTTTGCTGTACTAGTCAGGGCGTGGTAGATGCCACTCAAAATGACTGCGTGAGTAGAGCAACAAATCTGCATCAAATTTTGCATTAAGCTTGAACATCCCTCCGCGGAAGCTATTCTGATGATTCAGAAGACCGCAGTTATGGGCAATTGGTGACTGGTAGCTTCATCACAACAATGCACCCACTCATGCATCCACATCTTATGCAGAGTTTTTTGCTCAAACATCAAATCAGCCAGGTGACTCAACCCCTCTACAGCACAGATTTGGCACCCTGCACCTCCTGGCTTTTCCCAAAACTAAAATCACCTTTGAAAGGGGAGAGATTTCAGACTATTCATGAGATTCAGGAAAATAGGACAGAGCAGCCAGTGGTGATTGGGAGAACTGTGTGAGGTCCCACGGTCAGTCCACTTTGAAGGGGACTGAAGAGTCAATTGTCCTATGTACAATTGTCCTAATACGGTTTCTTGTATCTTCTTGAATAAATGTCTATTTTTCATATCACGTGACTGGATACCTTCTGAACAGTCCTCATATTCTGGATACAAGCCCTTATCAGATATGTATTTTGCAAATATTTTATTAACTGCCTTTCAAAGGGCAAGAGTTTTTAGTTTTGATGAAATTCAGTTTATCAACTTTTTCTTTTGTAGTTTGTGCTTTTTGTTTTCTATCTAGGGACTGTTTGCCTAACTGAAGGTCACAAAGATTTTCCTCTGTGTTTTCTTCTTGAAATTTTGTAGTTTGAGTTTTTACACTTACATAAATGCTTCATTTCAGGTTAATTGTTTTTATATGCTGTGAGGTAAGGTTGAGGTTTTTTGCATACACATGTCCAATTGTTCCTGCACACAGAACCTACAGTCATAACCATTATATGATTGTGCCTCCCCAGTCTTGTCTTTTAAGTATGTAGCTTTATACAAGTCCCCCAAGTCTCCTATTTAGAACATATCTTCTCTTAAGAATTAAAAGAAAATGTATAGTAGCATCTAGTACAATGTCTGCAGTTTGGTAGGCATTCAATCAGTGATAGCTATACCTGTAATTGTAAAATTACTTTTTGAAAACCTTCTCATTCATTTTATTTAGCTAACACACTGAACACCTATTATAACTGCAGGTGATGTATTAGTAAACAAAGTTCCTATTTTTATGGTGATTACATGCTATTCATTAATATACAAATCACAAGAGATGGTCTTAATATAGTTTTATTAAATGATATTAAAGTTGGGGGTGCATTTTGGTGTAGCTTTGAAAGCTTACAGTTAATATATAAGCACTCTAGTAATGTGTTAATTTAAAAATTAGGTTCTACAAATGTCTTCAAAAAGGAATTGGTCAGCCTTGGAAATGTAGTGGCAAGCAGGGAAGACTATCCCCAGCATAATCCAAGGAGAGAATATTCTGAGCCAGTTCACATACATTCCTAGGAGAAGAGGCAACCAGCCACCCCAGAAGCAGGCCACTGAAGTTATTTGTCCTGTTTCATTTGTTCAAAGCCCTGTGTGTTTGAGCAGACTTTGAGATAAAACAGATGCATAGTCTTCCGCATAAATTTGCCCACGGGCTCAGAATGCACTGGTGACTGACTCACCATGAGTCTCTGGCTCACTCGGTTGATCTGATTTTTTTAAATAAATAGCCTTTTGAAGATTGAATTTTAACATGGGGTACTTTACATAATGTGGCTCTAAGTACCCAATTAACGATGCCTTGTGGGAGGTGTCGAAGGCAAGGCATGGGCTTTGGAGTTAGATGTGGAGTTCAATGCCTGCTTTTCCTTACTAGCTGTGAGGAACTGGGCAAGCGCGTCATGCCTCTGTGCCTCCTTTACAGCAGTGTTAGTGTTCAGGGAGATCACTTTCACCAAGTGCCCGGTCCCAGCACACCTTACTTCTCTTCATCCATCTGTAGTGTATAGAGAATTTTATTTATGTAGAATGTTGGTTTATTTTCAGAATCGCCTAAAAGAAATTGAACAGAATCTCTCTAAAATAATGAAACTTGACAATGAAATTAAAGCCTTGGAAAGCCGAAAGAAGCAAATGGAGAAAGATAATAGTGAACTGGAACAGAAAATGGAAAAGGTTTGTGGTGGTTCAATTTGGTTCTACTTCAAAATTCTGGGATTATTATGGTGAACCTCATTTTAAATCCCTTTTGCCACTTACTTTAAAAGAAACCTACACATCGTGAGGTTTGTCTTCCATGTATATGTTAAAAGGAGGATATTGAATAAACTTTGGTTTGTATTTTGCACCTCAGAGTGCTGTCTTCTTACACTTATTTATTAAAGCTCTTTTATTTTGGTTCTGTGTAGGTTTTTCAAGGGACTGATGAGCAACTAAATGATTTATATCACAATCACCAGAGAACAGTAAGGGAGAAAGAAAGGAGATTGGTAGACTGTCAGCGTGAACTGGAAAAATTAAATAAAGAATCAAGACTCCTCAATCAAGAAAAATCAGAACTACTTGTTGAACAGGGTAGGACAAAGTGTTTACTTGATCTTATTATAAAATTATGCATTTTCATCATGAATGATGAATCTCCAGGGAATTATGCTGAGTGAAAACAGTGAGTCTCAAAATAGCATATACAGTATGTTTCCATTTATATAACATTTTTGAAATACCAAAATTTTAGATATGAGGGACAGATTTGCCCTGGCCAGTGTGGCTCAGTGGTTGGAACGTCATCCCATAACCCAAGTGGTTATGGGTTTGATTCCCGGTCAAGACATATATCTAGGTTGTGGGTTCATCCCTGGTCTGGGTGCAGATCCCCAGTCTGGGTGCACATAAGGCGACAATCGATGCTTCTCTCGCATTGACATTTCTCTCCTCTAAAAAACCAGTGAAAATGTTCTCGGATGAGAATAAAAAGGAAGAAATGAGGGACAGATTAGTAGTTGTTAGGGTTACTGAGTAGGAGGGGGGGCAGGAAAAAGGTTAGTGTGGTTATGATTATAAAAGCAACAAGAAGGATTCTTGTGGTATTGGAACTGTTTGGTATCTTGACTGTTGTGGTAGAGATATGAGCCAGCACACCCAGGTGATACAATTATATAGAACTTAATGTGCACACATGCAATACAAATGTGTACAAGTGAAACTGGGGAAATCTGAATAAGATTGATGGATTGTATCAGTGTCTGTATCCTAGCTGATACACTTCAGCAGGTCCTCCAATAACTTTTGTTATAATGTTTTTGAGATACGTAGAAGTTTAACTCTTGTCTATATAAAGTAGTCGATGGTAAATCTGACTTCATTATATGTCATTTCACTTAAAGTTATAGAATCTATCCACGACTTTAAGTGAGGACTTACTTTATAGTTTTGCAAAATGTTGCTGAAAGAAAACATTTTTCTACTAATAATAACTCTGACATCAGGTGTGTGCATTTCTTCACACCAAGCAAGTCTCCAATTCTTGCCAACTGGGAGTCCTATAATTTAATTCGGTTCTGACACCAGCTGTCCAGAATTAGCACAGTCCCCACAGATTAAGGGCTCAGTCCACGAGACTGCCTCCTGCTTCCGATGCCAATTGTAAGGTCCAGGTTGTCTGTCATCTGTACTTCTGACCAAGAGGCTTTAAGTCAGTGTTCCCTACAACCCTTTACTGAGGTTCAGTAGTTTGCTACAACAGCTCATAGCACTCAGGGAAACACTCACTATTTCCAGTTTATTATAGGGAATACAGCTCAGAAACAGCCCAATGAAAGAGATGCATTGGGAAAGGGGGTGTGGCCCTCGTCCTGCACCTCCATGTGTTCACCAATCTGCAAGCTCTCTGAACCTCATTCTTTAGAGTTTTTATGGAAGTTTCATTGTGTAAACATTATTGATTATATTATTGGCCATTGGTGGTTGAACTGAATCTTCAGCTTCTGCCCAGAACTGGGGAGGAGGGTATGGAAAATTCCTACTCTCTAATACCATAGTTGGTTCCTTTGATAACCAGTCCCCATCCTCCAGGAGACACCTCATTAGAATAAACTCAGGTGTGGTTGAGAGGGACTTAAAATGAATAACAAAAGACACTCCTTGCACCTCTGTCACTCAAATTCTTAAGAATGTTAGGAGCTCTGTGCCAGGAACCAGGGCAAAAACCAAATATGTATTTCTTCTTATATTACAGTGTCGTAGTTATCATTTGGGGAAACTGGGCAAAGAATGTAAGAGATTTTTTTTACAACTGCATATGAAGGTACAATTGTCTCAATTTGTACAATATCAGCTAAAAAGAGAATTATGATTTTTAAGGTCGTCTACAGCTACAAGCGGATCGCCATCAAGAAAATATTCGCTCTAGAGATTCATTAATTCAATCTTTGGCAACACAGTTAGAATTGGATGGCTTTGAGCGTGGACCATTCAATGAAAGACAGATTAAAAATTTTCACAAACTTGTGAGAGAGAGACAAGAAAAGGAAGAAGAAACTGCCAGCCAACTGATGGTAAATATTGTTATTTTCTTTTGTTTGTGTCAGCTTCTTTGGTTGAATTGTTTTAATCTTTGGACAGGCCTTTTTTTGTCATATTTTTGGATTAGTGTTAGGATAGAATCAACTAAAAGGTAGAAGAAACCTTCATGGTAGCAAACTTTTTAATGTATATAAGGCTAAAAATACAAAGGCAATGCAAGCCTACATTTTTTGGTTTTAAATACAATTTCTTTTAAAACTACTGGTAAAGAAAAAGCTTGCTCAGGATTAATAATGATTATCTCTGGATGATGCTTTTTCATGTTTTCCCTAGTATGCATGTGTTCCTTTTACAGTGAAGAAACTTCTGCTTAATGAATTGTTTAATGAAAAAATTGTTAATACTCATTCTTATATGTATTTAGAATGACTTTGCAGAAAAAGAAACTCTGAAACAGAAACAGATAGATGAGATAAGGGATAAGAAAATTGGACTGGGAAGAATAATTGAGCTAAAATCAGAAATCCTCAGTAAGAAGCAGAATGAGCTGAAAAATGTGAAGTGCGAATTGCAGCAGTTGGAAGGGTCTTCAGACAGGATTCTTGAACTGGACCAGGAGCTCAAAAAAGCTGTAAGTCATAATGTTTTAAGGAGTAATACATTTAGAATCTTGCATTTTGAAGTATTTTATCTGTTGTTAATTCTAAGATTATGGCATCATAATCAATCTGCTCTAACAATCTCATGTAAAATAAATTCATCTGAATATCTTAATCACTCAGCTCTTTGGTTCTGGAAGCCAGTGGATTAAAAGTTAGAATCACCTAAGAAGCTTTTAAAAAAATACTTACGTTTAGACCTTACTTCAGACCTTCCAAATCAAATTCTTTTAAGAGTGGAGTGTGGAAATGTGCATTCAAAACAAAACTAGGTTATTCTTTTGAGTACGATGGTTAAGAATCACTTAAGTTAAAAAAAAAAAAAAAAGAATTTTTTTCCCTCTAGGGTCCATACACTGCATATTTTATAAGATTTTTGCCATGTTATTACTTTTTCTGTGGTAGAAATGTTCTTAGCCCACCTATTTTGTCCATGAATTTCTAAATTTTCTTCCTTGTTTCTAATCTGTTCTCTTCTTTCATGTCTTCACCACTAAAGTAAGCATCCTAAAGCTTGGCAGAGCCCCCTCTCAGATCCTGTTTGATAATTAAAATAAATACTCCTTTTTGCTCCCTAACTTAACATCTATAGTATACGTTTTGTCAGTTTAGCTTTTCCTCACAATGTTGTCTTGTAACAGGAAGGCATTGGTCAGGGACAGCATAACACTGTCTTTATACTTTCTACATGCCAGGCAATGTAGTGAGTTGCACGGATGCTTGATACATACGTAAGTATTGACTAAAGAGTTGTGGAACTATATATTAACACTAAGACACATTTCTCTTAATTTTTCACTAATTCTCATTCTGTTCCGGCCTCCCCACCCTTGATGCTTCTAGATTTATTTACTAATTCTCTAGTATTATAACATCGTGAGGTAACTTTATAAGATTTTCCTTAAAAATTTTATTCCTTATGTTGTATTTTGCCTGTTGGATAAAAGCAAACAGTAATATTTTAACCATTTGGAGTCAACTGACTTCTAATGCACTTTGTCATTGTCTCAATGCAAACTATATAAACCTGTGCATTTGTTTGAATTATCGGTAAGGAACACGAGCTAAGCAAGGCTGAGAAAAACAACAATGTAGAAACTCTAAAAACAGAAGTAATAAGTCTTCAAAATGAGAAAGCAGACCTAGACAGAATCCTGCGGAAACTGGACCAGGAGATGGAGCAGCTAAACCACCACACAACAACACGCACCCAGCTGGAGATGCTGACCAAAGACAAAGTATGACCCTTCTTTTTTTTCTAATTATACTTTCTGGTATTTGAAATAGCTTACATTACACTCATAATTGGGGCTAAATGAGCTTAATACTCTATAAAATAGACTTTATAATACAGAAGTGTATATACATACGTACATGTGTACATTGTTAATTTTTATATTTCATACAGAAGTTTTAATTTTTATATTACCAAACTTGTTACTCTTATGGTTTAGGAAGGTCATCTGCACTCTAAGACTTAAAGAAATTATATATTTTGTTCTTGCATTTTTATAGTTTTAACCCTAGAACTTTAATCAATCTAAAACTTATTTTGTTCTTGATATAATGTGGGAATAGTGACTTAATTTCTTAAATATATATATTTTTTTTGTAGGCTGACAAAGATGAACAAATCAGAAAAATAAAATCTAGGCACAGTGATGAATTAAATTCATTGTTAGGGTATTTTCCTAACAAAAAACAGCTTGAAGACTGGCTTCATAGTAAATCAAAAGAAATTAATCAGACCAGGGACAGGCTTGCTAAATTGAAGTAAGTAATAGAAATGTAATAGAAATCTCTTATTTCATGCTTTCACTTTTAACTGTTCCAAAATCATTTATTGTTATGAAATGGTATGTCTTGTTAATTGACTTTGGTTCTCCTATATTTTACAAATTAAGTAAAATGGCAGCAGATAGTGATTTGGGGACTTCTTGTTCCTTAAAAGTTTGTAGAATTAAATGAAATGTTAAAATGTTAAAATTCCTCATTATAAAAAGTGAGACCTGAGACTATAAAATACCTAGAAGGAAACATAGGGGGGGAAAGCTTTATTATATTGAAATTGGCACTCATTTCTGGGATATGACAGCAAAAGCACAATGAAAGCAAAATAGACAAATAGGGCTGCATCAAACTTAAAAACTCCTACACAGCAAAAGAAACAATGAACAGAGAGGGAAAGGCAACCTATGGAATGGGAGAAAATATTTGCAAACCATGTATCTGATAAAGGGTTAATATCCAGAATATATAAAGAACTCTTACAACTCAACAATAAAAAAAGAAAAAACCTGGATTTTATTTTTAAATGAGCAAATGACTTAAATAGGTGTTTCTCCAAACAAGATATACAAATGGCCAATGAGCATGTGAAAAGATACTCAGCATCAGTAGTCATCAGGGAAATGCAAATCAAAATGACATCACTTCACACCAGTTAGGATCGCTACTATCATAAATAGAAAATAACAAAGTGTTGGTGAGAATGTTGAGAAATTGGAAACCATGTGCACTGTTAGAGGGAATGTAAAATGGTGCAGTTGCTGTAGAAAACAGTGGAAAATATCAAGATGAAGTGCGCATGCACTCATATACATTTATCTGAAACAAAATTTCTCAAAAGAGTGTCCTACCTATGTACAGTCCACTCTGATATACAAGTATTATATTCTGTTTCATTTTGTAAAATATGCTGAGACGATGTATTAAATTGATTACATGACTTGCTTTACAACTTGCAAATTATGAAATTCTCATCTATGTGGACTTTGAGGTTGGCTAGGATGAAATTTAAGAGTTGGACTGGAGATAAATTGTACTAGTGAACAAAGTCTTTGATGAATGAGAAGGAATGAGTGATCAAGACATTAGCATATGACAACAATAAGAAGGGGACAAAGGAAAGGTTTACAGGAAGGAAGGGAAGTAATTGTGAAAGGGTTCATAGGGATTAGGAGGGTGTTTTTCCTTCTCTTCCTCCAGTAGATCCAGCAAGCACATTCTCCCTGCTGGAGCTCTTGACCTGAATGATAAGACCATGAATCTCCAGAAACAGGCAGAATTTTGCCTGTACTACACATTTTTCCGGGAGCAGGCCCATGATCACTGATGGCAAGTGCCTCTCCGTGTCCAAGAGAGAAAGTTCAGAGTTCCAAGTGTCACTTGGAAGTGACTAATGCCAGGATTTCTATTAAAAAAAAGAACTCAGTCACAGCAAACCTTATAATATTTGTTGGCAGAATTTGTCTTATATCTACCTACTCAAACTTTTCAAATTCATTTCTCATGTTGTAAAATTGTCATACGTATTTATTCTTATTTTATAGCAAGGAACTTGCTTCAGCTGAGCAAAATAAAAATCATATAAATAATGAGCTAAAAAGGAAGGAAGAGCAGTTGTCCAATTATGAAGACAAGCTGTTTGATGTTTGTGGTAGCCAGGATTTTGAAAGTGATTTAGACAGGCTTAAAGAAGACATTGAAAAATCTTCAAAACAACGAGGTACGTCACACCTGCTTTATATTATCAATGCACTGTGACACTTAGGAATTTTCATTGGCAGGTAACTAAGGGTGGGAGATTTAAAAATTTGGTTGTGGTGCCAGTGGCTCAAGTTTTAGTCCTGGTTCTAGAACTTAACTTGCTGTGTGACTTTGTGCAAATTATTGAAAACTTCCTATATTTCAAATTCATCATCTGAGGACTTAACTATCTATCACCTTGGCAGTTAGGGAGGGGAAATGAGATATAGATATATAACTCTTAGAACAGTTTCTGGCACATAATAAGCTCTAAATTTTGTTATACTTTTTGTGTTATCAGAAAATAATTTATACAAATCTGAATGTGTTGCAGTAGCCAGGATTTTGAAAGTGACTTAGACAGGCTTAAAGAAGAAATTGAAAATTTGGAAGAATATTTAAATATCAGAGAATTAAAATTCTTTAAATAATGTGTTTATGAAGCAAGAAGAGTAATCATATATTACTGAAGAGGTTGTAATCATATTGACAAAACTATTTTATTTTCTCCTCACTGGAAATTTATTTATTTTCTTAAAATAGCTGTGCTGGCTGGAGCCACAGCAGTTTACTCCCAATTCATTACTCAGCTGACAGATGAAAACCAGTCCTGCTGCCCCGTCTGTCAGAGAGTTTTTCAGACAGAAGCTGAATTACAAGAAGTCATCAGTGATTTGCAGTCTAAACTGCGGCTGGCTCCAGACAAACTCAAGTCAACAGAATCAGAGCTGAAGAAAAAAGAAAAGCGACGAGATGAAATGCTGGGGCTCGTGCCCATGAGGTGAGACGAGGCCTTCCGCACCACTGTGCCTGTCGCTGCAGCAGCACTGGGAAAGGGACTGGTCCCGTGCCTGGCGTGCGGTAGCCCTCCCAGCGCATCCTGAGAGAACAAAAGTTAAGGTCAGGATCCTGAGCCAGTATACCCTATCTCATGTTATTTATATGACAAGAAGAAACAATTATTTTGTTTCTTTTTGTTTCCTTTTTTGTTTTTTTCTGAAGGTAAATTTGCTTCTTAATCTAGTCACAGGGCAGATTTAATTGTGCTGCCTCTGTGAGTGTGTATGTTTAATTCCTCCAGCTTGGCTTGAGGGCAGAAATTTTGACAGATTTAGAACTGAGAGAGGGAAATATCGAGGTGAAAGAGAAACATCAATCAGTTGCCTCCTGTACACACCCCGACCAGGGATTGAACCCACGACCTAGCTGTGTGCCCTGACCAAGAACCAAACCTACAACCTTCTTGTATATAGGACAGCGCTCCAACCAACTGAGCCACCTGGCCGAGGCTGAAAATACATTTATCATTTTGCTTAGTACTGACTTAGTTTGATGTATTGTAGCACCTCATTTAAATAAAAGCTCAACTAATATTTTTCACCATTTCTCCAAAAGGTATTTTTAATACCATCTCTCTGTTGGCCCCTTTTACATATAATCCCTTTGGGGGGAAAAAATGCGGTCACAAAAATAGGTAAATTGAGATTTTTGAAAAAATGTAAAAGCAAAACAGAACTCTAATAGATCTCAGTAGCCCATCTCTCAGGAAATATCTTGACTTTTTCTTACAATACTTAACTTTTAAGCATCTTAGCTAATCATCAAAGGCACCAAAACCTTGGCCACAGTAATTAGGGATTTTTTGTGTGCATGTGAAATGTACAAACAGGGTTAAGATTGTGAATGGGTGTCTGTTGTTCTCCACAAAGATGTCCCTAGTCAAGTGACTGCTTGATCGTCATTTGACTATTGTAGCTCTGTGACTTTTTAGGTACTGAGCACATAATTTAAAACCAACTTGTAATCTATGACCACAACATTTAGGAAGTTATGTGAGCGTGGAATTACTTGCAGTCCGCATACCTTCATATTTACTCAGGGAGTTTTTTTCATTTCTGTGGTATAAAAATTATAGATCTTCTCTTGTCACAAATCAGTTTATGTTGGCATTCTCTTAGTCCTAGTGTGGACTTTTAAAAAATCATTAAGTGTGCAGGAGCTAACCTTTGAGTTTGTAGTTTTCCTTTGGTTTGTTATAAGATTCCCATGAGAAACCAGTTTAATTTATTGTACTAATTTAATTTAATTAAGAATTTAGATTTTTTTTTTTTATCCTCACCCAAGGACATGCTTGTTGATTGTAGAGAATGGGGGAGAGAAAGAGAAGGAGAGAAACATTGATTTGATAGAGAAACATCGATTGGTTGACTTTTATACAAGCCCCAACTTGTGTAAAGTTGGGGGGACCAAACCCACAACCCAGGCATGAGCCCTGACTAGGAATTGAACCTGCAACCTTTCAGTTTGCAGGAAAACACCCAACCAACTGAAGCACAACAGGCAGGGCAAGAATTTTGAATTTTTCAAAATAAACTTGAGAGCCTATTTA
The DNA here is from genome assembly GCF_021234165.1 of Pteronotus mesoamericanus. Taxonomy (NCBI): domain Eukaryota; kingdom Metazoa; phylum Chordata; class Mammalia; order Chiroptera; family Mormoopidae; genus Pteronotus; species Pteronotus mesoamericanus. Next base: position 28,698,268 of record NW_026555084.1, on the reverse strand, counting down.
AAAGATAAAATACAAGTTTTATTCTTTTAGAGGTGTCAGCTTCGTACATTATATAACTGTCTAATCACTGTGTTGTACACCCGGAACTAATATAATATTGTATGTCAACCATAATTGAAAACCATTTTTTAAGAAGGATGCTAAACCAGGAAAAGAAGAAATTATACGAGAAAGGCAATGATTAAGTGCTAAATGGGGTTGTAATGGAGTAGATGGAGACCTTCAGAGGAGGGGGAGACAAGAAAACACTGGTTCTGAGGGGAGACATCCCAAGAAGGAGGACTGAACTGCCTGGAAGGTTGGGTGGGGTTTAGTGAGCTGCAGGGCGGGGACGTGTTTCTCAGCCTCAGGGAATGGCGGTCTTCTGTAGGCCCAGATCGTCCCAGATATCTTGAATGTAGAAGGCGAAACAGAAAAAATGCTCCCGAGTTTACTCTTTTCAGGCTGCCAAGACGTACTAGTTTTCAGGGGAAATTGTGACTACTCTTATTCTCTATTTAACCCTAAAAGGGTTTAATAAAGTAATGAGAGCAAAAAATAATATGTGTATGGGGCTAGTACTGCCACATTAGCTGGAGTAGCAACAGTAAACTGGGTTGGCAGCTTTTGTACCATAAACCATGTAGCATTTGGCTGAGCATTTTCCTTCTTTCCATCATTTTTAAAAACTTTTTTTTTAATTTTAGACTTACAGAAAAATTATAAAAATAATAGAGAATTCACATATACCCTTCACTTAGTCTCTCCTGATGATCAGCATTTATGTAACCATAATACAGTTATCAAGAAATTAACATCGTTATAATGCTAGTAACTAAATTATAAATCATATTTGAATTTCAGAAGTCTTTCCATTAATGTCCTCTTTCTGTTTTGAGATTCTGCCCCGGTTCCCACGCTGCATCTGGTGATTAACTCTCCTTGGGCTCCTGATGTCTGTAACAGTTCTTCAGTCTTCAGTCTTGCATAATCTTGACACTTTTAATGGGTGTGATCAGTTCATTTGTAGAATATCTCTGACAAACAGCACAGTAATACTGTTGCAAGCAACATCTACCAATGGATACTAAAATCAATGGGCAGAATTTTGAGGAGACACAGGATATTTATATAGTCTCATTCAGTGTGTCTCTCCTAATTATGAAAAGGAAAATAGTAACTTTACAATGGATGGGTCTGGCTGACACCATCTTTACCAAGTGAATATGTTTAATATCTTCAGCAATGAGACATACTGATAAGTGCCCACTGGTACAATATGCCCTGAGAGGGACAGTATCACTTCTGTGATATTATTGTCAAAAATACATAACCTCAGCCTCATTATGAGAAAACATTAGGTGGCTTATTTTTGTTTATTTGTTTTTTGTTAAGGCAAAGCATAATTGATTTGAAAGAGAAGGAAATACCAGAATTAAGAAACAAGCTGCAGAATGTCAATAGAGACATACAGCGCCTGAAGAATGACATAGAAGAACAGGAGACACTCTTGGGCACAGTAATGCCTGAAGAAGAAAGTGCTAAAGTGTGTCTGACAGATGTTACAATTATGGAGAGATTTCAGGTGCGTTTATTGTAATTTGGGGAAGAATAGAATTTCTTTCATGGTACTTTCAACGTGAAGTGTGAAAGTGTTAAAAACGGTAGCTGGTATTCAGGTACAGGTCATGGTTAGAGTTCCCCCATCCTGAATTATTCATAAATTATGAATCGTAGCTAGTAGTCCTGTTTGTTTTCATTTTTACCCTGCTTCCTTTTGCTTATGTCATTGAAATTATTAAAAATTAACTTCATTTTCATGCTGTTCAACTTTGTTTAAATTGTATCTGAAAGCAGTTATAAATTGCTGTAGGTTTCTTACCTACAAAGGAAATAACTTTGTTTTATTCTTAAGATGGAACTTAAAGATGTTGAAAGAAAAATTGCACAACAAGCAGCTAAGTTGCAAGGATTAGACTTGGATAGAACTGTTCAACAAGTAAACCAGGAAAAACAAGAAAAACAACACAAATTAGATACAGGTAATATAGTTGGTTTCCTCATGTACCCATTAAAGACATCAACATTGCCAGCTTATACTTTGTATCATAAATTTTACACCTGTTATGTGGACGATGAACTGTCTTATCCTCCTTCCACTCTGTAGTATATTCACTTTTTTTCCTCAAAAGCATCCCTTCTCCTCTGTTTCCTTGCTTTGCACAACAGATTTTGAATGGTGGGAGATTTTGAATGATGAGTACCAAATGAGCTGTACTCATAATCATGTCTGCCCTATGAGTGGTTAGGAGGCGACAGAAAGCTCCTTTGGAGGCTTAGAGAGAGTCTAGTGGCACTTTTATCACAGTGGGTAGAACCCATAGACAATTGTCTTTGGGAATTCCATCAACATGTAAACCTCGAAGGATGCTGCTCATAGCATTTCCTGTACGCGTACGTTAATCACTGTGTCCATATATTTTTGTGCAGTTTCCAGTAAGATTGAATTGAATCGTAAGTTTATACAGGACCAGCAGGAACAGATTCAACACCTGAGAAGTATAACAAATGAACTTAAATCAGAGAAACTTCAGATATCCGCTAATTTACAACGTCGTCAGCAACTGGAGGAACAAACTGCAGAATTAACCACTGAAGTTCAGTCCTTATGCAGAGAGATAAAGGTAAGAGCATTTGTATGTGGTTTTTTTTTTTTAATTGGTTCAAATGCATGGAATGCTCTTTATTGGTAGAGTGGATAGAATTATGGTTATTCTGAGGATAAAATGAAAATGACACAATAACCCTTCATGTGGTTCCTGGGTGACTGGACTCTTGTACTAATAGGTGAAGTTTTCTGGGAGAAGGATTTTGGTCATAATAAGAAGGAACTGGCTGCCTGGTTAATTTAGTGGTGAATTTCCTGTCACTGGAGGTGGTCAGGTGGTGGCTGGCTACCTCCATACAAGGATTCCTGCATATGAGGTTTGTTTTGTCTCTAAATTCTCTACCCTTAGCAGATGCTGCCTGTGGTCATAGCATGTTTTCTGTTTGATGCCAGATGCAGTCTTCCCCAAACAGTAATAGGCATTGAGTTACCATATGGAATGGAACCCATTTGGAATCCCTTGTCTAGAGTAACCAAATCTAAGGCGCAACCAATTAAGTTTTTGAAAAATTTTAGAAACAATTATTGAGGTTTTCATAATTATACACATTCAGTACACGCTAAATAATATATTACTAAATCTGCAGTTACTACATTTCTTAGGTGTTTTTGGATTCCAAATTATCAGAGGCTTAGAATATGATATAGAATAGTACTACCTTACATTTATGTAATTTTTTTAGTGTTTCTAAAGCACTTTGACAATAAGCTGGTTAGTGTCTTAGTAACCCAGTTCTGATATATGACTAAATCCCCTATTGTAGGAAAAGAAATTGAGACTTTTAGACGTTCAGTGACTTGTTCAAGTTCATGTAGCTAGTAAGAGGCAGGGTTAATTTTCAGGGTTAATTTCAGATGTTAGGTTTACCGATATGTAAGACATTTGACCTCCCACTCTACCTCACCACTTTCCAAGGTGATAAAATACACCTACATTGAAGTAATACTAAATAATCATTTCAGAGTCTTAAAATGCTTAAGGATCGTTGTTTTTGAACAGGGGATATCATGTGTGTATGTTGCAGAGATGTTACAAGGCCATATAATGCAGACTTCAGATTAGTAGACTAGTTTGTTACAGAGCCCTTTTCCTTCCAAACTAGGGATGGACACATCAATGGTATCAATGTGTACAGTGTATTTTTGTGTTACCATAAAGTATCGACTTAGTCTTAGCAAACTGAGCTTAAGGACAAAAGTGTCCTTTGTAATCATAGTCCTGTCTTTAAAAGAGAGGCCTGGAATGAATGAACTTTCCTATTCTTTGATCACATAGAGCTGACATGGGCTCCTGCAGACTCAAAAAACCTATACCCAAAGCTACATGTTCATATAATTGGGAGCAGATGGTGTAGATTAAGAATTGGGACTCTGGCTGAGACAGGACAGTGTAATGGCTCCGAGGGAGATGCTGGAGCTGGATGGGATTTGAATCCTGGCTCCTTTATTTACTGGCTGTTGTGGCCCTGGACAGATCATGTCTGTGCCTGTTTACTCATCTGAAATAGGGGGTGAAAATAATGGTCCTCATAAAGTTGTTGGAAGTGGCAGATGAGATGATTTTTAAAACCTAGCACATAGAAAAGCACTTTGATGACTATAAAGTCTGACGCCTGAGATAAGATCATGGAATATATGTAAGACTTTGATTTTATATTTTTAGGATGCTAAGGAGCAGATAAGCCCTTTGGAAACCACACTCGACAAGTTCCAGCAGGAAAAAGAAGAAATAATCTACAAAAAAAATACAAGCAACAAAATAACACAGGATAAAGTAAGATTTCACTTATATGTTTATTACCAAGTGTATGTATTAAACCTTTATTATGTTCAGAGCACCATGTTGGACATTATTATTTCACATGAAATTAAAAGCATAAGATAAATAGTATTTTCAGATTTGTGATGTAATCTTGACATTAAAAATTCTTGTTAGAATAAGGATTAAACTTAAATTAGTTTGTTTCTTGAGCTGTAAAAGATGAGAATTGAGACTATTTAATCCAGTTCCAAAGGTGATAAATGAGCTTATCTGAGGTAAAATTTGCTGGTGATGAAAACTAGAACCCGAGGCTCCTAACTTCCTAGTCGATGTTTCACTGTACTCTCCTATTAAGTTTTTGTGATTTTAATACACTTCCTCAGAAATAAATTTTTTATGCCCTCGTTCTCAACCAGTTCGTATTTAATAAATATTTTTCCACAGATGAATGATATCAAAGAGAAGGTTAAAAATATTCAAGCTTATATGAAAAACATTGAGAAATATATTCAAGATGGGAAAGACGACTATAAGAAGGTAATATTAAACTTAAAACTTATTTGTTTATATTTTTATTTCCTGTGCTTAACGTATTTTCTTTTTTGTAGCAAAAAGAAATTGAACTTAGTAAAGTAATAGCTCAACTAAGTGAAAGCGAGAAACACAATGAGAAGATAAATAAGGAAATGGGAATCATGAGACAAGATATTGATACACAGAAGGTAGGTCTTTTTTGCTCATGGTTTGTGGTGGCTTATGGTATCACTTATACCAATACCATTCTTTTCTTTATTTTTTACTCTAAATTTCAATAGATTCATTAAGTAGAAATGCTAACAGTAGAGAATATCAATTCCAGTAACATATTCTTTTCTTATTTCCTTTTTATTCATTTTTATTTTCAATAAAAGATCTATTTGATTGAAAAAATAAATTAAAATAAAATTTTAAAAAAAAATCTACTTGGTAAAAATTTAAACATAAAAGACTAAAAATGTCCCTCCCTTCCTGTAACTCTCAGTCTCACACCTAGATGTCATTAATGTTAATAGCTTTTTATTAGTTCTTAAAGAACTTTCTTACTCGTGTACCAGCAGGTAGGTGGATAGATAATGTGTGTATATGTGTATACATTTACTTTTATAGATGAGATCATATGACTCATATCCTGTACATTGCTTTTTTCCACTTAATGCAATTTACTCTTACATATCAACTCAAATCACAGATTGAAAACGTTCTTTTTTTAATACACTTTATTGATTATGCTATTACAGTTGTCCTAATTTTCCCCCCTTTGCCCCCCTCCGCCCAGCGCCCCCCACTCCCTCAGGCAGCATCCCCCTCCCATCGTCCGTGTCCGTGGGTCATGGGTGTAAGTTCTTTGGCTGCTCCATTTCCTGTGTTGTACTTTACATCCCCGTGGCTATTCTGTAACAACCTATTTGTACTTCTTAACCCACCTCTTCACCTATTCTCCCACTCCCATCTGGCAACTAACCACCTGGTAACTAACTCCTTTTGTCTTGCTGCTTGTAAGAGTCTCCTTTTATCTGCCCTGGCTGGATTAAGCACTGGCCTGAAAACTACAAGGTCATTGGTTCAATTCCCAGTTAGGGCACGTGCCAGGGTTGTGGGCCAGGTCCCCAGTTAGGGGTATGCAAGAGGCAACTGATTGATATCTCTTGCACATGGATGTTTCTCTTCCTTTCTATGTCCCTCCTTTCCCCTCTCTAAAACTAAGACAGTCTTCAACCTTTGGCCTTTTAATTATGATGTGTTTTGGAGTGGGCCTCTTTGCAGCCATCATAAGTGGGGCTCACTGAGCTTCCTGGACTTGCATGTCTATTTCCTTCACCTTAGAAAATTAGGGAAGTTTTCTTTCACTATTTTTTCAGATAGATTTACAATTTCTCGGTTTTTTTCTTCTCCTTCTGGCACCCGTATGTTGTGAATGTTGGACCTCTTGAATTTGTCCCAGAGGCTGTTTATGCTATCCTCATTGTTTTGGATGCTTTTTTCTTGTTCTGCATGGTTGTTTTTTGCTTCATATATTCTAAATCAATGACTTGATTCTTGGCTTCATCCCCTCTACTGTTGTTTCCCTGTAAATTGTTCTTTATTTCAATTAGTGTATCCTTCATTTCTGACTGGATCTTTTTTATGCTGTTGAGGTCCTCACTAAGTTCCCTGAGCATCTTTATAAACAGTGTTTTGAACTCTGCATCTGATAGATTGTTTATCTCCAATTCATTTAACTCTTTTTCTGGAGTTTTGATCTATTCTTTCATTTGGGCCATGTTTCTTTGTCTCCTTGTTTTGGCAGCCTCCCTGTGTTTGTTTCTATGTATTAGGTAGAACTGCTTTGGCTCCCTCTCTTGGTAGTGTGGCCCAATGTAGTAGGTGTCCTGTAGGGTCCAGTGGCACAGCCTCTGCTGTCTCCAGGCTGGGTACTCAAGGTGTGCCCTTCGTGTGGGCTAAGTACACCCTCCTCTTTCAGTTGAGCCTTGGTTGCTGTTGGCAGATCAGTGGGAGAGATTTACCAGATTAGTCAGCTGCAAGAACTGGCTGTGACCACTGACCAGCAACCTCCACTCTCTATGGAGGATCAGCTGTGCAGGGCAGGGTGGGCAGGGTGGTGATGCTCCTATGTGATCTGTAGCTGTGCACTGGGTGTGCAGTCCCTGGGGTTTCTCGGGTGGTGCAGGCCAAGGTCAGTCTCCACCTGTGCTGTAAAGCAGTCTAAGATGACTGCTACTTACGCAGGGCTTGGGGATTCTCAGGCAAAGCCAAGCTGTGACTCTAATGTGGCTGCTGCTAGAACTCACTGAAGCGAGCTATTGCTTGTTTAATAAGATTTAGGAGCCAAAACCAGCCATTCTTATGGAAAAGCAGCTGAGGTGGGCCAGTAAGTTGGGCGGGGCAGAGCCTCTGGGGATCTCCAAGGTGGGTCAGTGTTAGCCAGGTTGTTGGAGTCTTATATATGGTACCAGCTTACTGGTTCTGTAGTGGGAGGGTTTAGCAAAGAGACAGTGGCCTCTGCTCACCTTGATGCCAGGCACTTCAGTGTCTTTCCATATACCGCTGGTGCCTTTCAAGCTGCTACCCTGGTGCTGGAGCCTAGCGGGAGTGAGTCTGAGTAGGTGAGTGCATATGTGTGTTCTTTAAAAGGAACTGCTTGGGGCTCTAGCAGTTTCTTCACCTGACTCAATCCCCACTGGGTTTTGCAGCCAGGAATTTTGGGGACTGACTTTCCTGGCACTGGAACCCTGGACTGGGGAGCCTGGTGTGGGTCTAGGACTCTTTGCTCCTAAGATATTCCTCCTGAACTTTTATCCACGTGGATGTGGGGCCTGCCTGTTCCATGTCTGCACCACTCCTACCAGTCTGGATGGATATGGTTTTTTTAATTCCGCAGTTATCAGACTTCCATTCAACTCGATTCCGTAGTTGTCAGACTTCCATTCAGCTTAATTTCTGATGTTCCTGAGTGATGGTTGTTTTATATTTTAGTTGTAATTTTGATGTGGCTGTGTAAAGAGTTGAGCCATGTCTACCTACGCCACCATCTTGACCAGAAGTCCAATAACACTCTTTTTAATGATTATAAAATAGTCTCTTTTGTATATGAACTATCACTTACTTGATTGCTTTTTTCCCTTATTGCAAACTGTGTCAGTAAATATCCTACATATACCTGTATTTTTTTTTTATTTATTCTAACATTTTTAGGCAGTATATGTTACAGAAAACAGGCATTGAAGTGTAATAATATATTTTTAAAAGTTGTCAGTAAGTAAAATATCTATATATTAAATGACATTTTAGTTGATTCTTATATCATATATTTTCTCTATTAAAGAAATCGATTCCACAATATAATTAAAATCACATAGAAAAACTATCTTCAACATGCCTTATGCAAGCATGATGATTAATCTACCTAATTTAAAAACAACAGTTGATGTTTGAACAATGCAGGGGTTAGGAGTGATATCCCTCCCCCACGCACCTCTCACAGTTGATAATTCATGTATAACTTTTAATTTCCCCAAAACTTAGTTGTCCCTCAGTATCCATGGAGGATTGGGTCCAGGATCCCCTGCAGATACCAAAATTCAAGGATGCTGAAGTCACCTATATAACCTGGTGTATATCAGTGCATACAGGCGACCCTCTGCACCTGCAGGTTCCCAGCTGTACATCAAAAACAGTACAGGCATTCACATATGTTTTGGGGAAAATATGTGTATAAGTGGAGCTGTGCAGCTCCAACCTGTTGTTCAAGGGTCACCTCTACACTATTTCTCCGTCCTGCTGTTTTAAACAAACTATGGTATTTGAATGTTTAAATCACTTGTGTGTAAGTGGAGGTTAAATATCTCTGAAGATTAGCCATATACCTTTTTTCTGCAGGGTCTCTGACAATAGTGACAGGAATTTCAAATTCATGAATGTCAGTGAAAGGTAAATCAGATCTCTGCCATCTAATATGCTGAATAACTATATGATGCACATATAACAAAATAGTTACCTGTCACTAGCTTATATGAGGGTTGCCTATTTAAAATCATAATCTATAAATCAGTAATATCTCTTCATATACATAAACTACGATGAGTAAGAGTTACCAGTCTGACCGTTTTCAAGTTGATAGTCTAAACTTAGTGGATCTGACTATATTAGTTTACTTCTATAACCTACCTTGTTCCAGAAATAAGTTATAGAAATAAGTTGTAAGTTATAAGTTAAATAAGAAATAAGTAATATACATAGAGCAATGCCAGTAACATTTTAAATTAACATGAAAATGAGACAATGTGGAACTAAGGACAAGAAATTAATGAAACCAGGAGAACAGTAAAACAGCAGATTCTTGAACAACATTGTTTTGTTAAAATGCTGATGGGCCACTTAGGAACTTAACTTGTATTTATAGCAATTAGCCTTTGGTAAAATTGGTTTCAATATATATCATTTCACTTAAAGTTGTTGAACCTATTGATGACGTTAAGTGAGGACATATTATGTATGAAATGTAGGCCATGAGATTTGCTTGCTAAAGAGTCTGTTGTAGTAGTCACATGAAGAGAGGAAGTCACAATTAGGTAAGATGCACATTGTCCCAGGGCTAAAAGGAAACCACTTCCCTCTACTGCAACCAGAGAAAAATATCTCTGTAGGAATTTACAAAAAGGACACTGTAAAGATTGATAAAACCCATGTCTTCAACAAACTTCATGGGGCTATTTTTTAAATGTGTATATTAGCATCTTTATGTCCCTTGATGGGGTTCCATAGTTGGTAGTGTCACTTTAGCCTAAAATAAATGTTAGAGTGTTTAGAGAGCAAAGGGGCACCCATCAAAAATACTTAGCTTTTTCCACTACTAGGTATTTAACCAAGAAAATTTAAAACATGTTCATAGCAGCATTACTTGTAATAATCAAAATGTGGAAACAAAACCAACAGAACATGGATGGATATGGATATATATGTGTGTGTGTGTGTGTGTGTGTGTATGTTTATTATAAGGAATTGGCTCCATGTGATCATGAAAGCTGAGAAATCCCAACATCTGTAGTTGGCAAGTTGGAGACTCAAGAGAGCTGGTATTATAGTTCCTGTCTGATTATGCAGGCCTGAGAACCAGGAGAGCTGAGAGGCTAAAGAAGAGCTGAGGTTTCTGTTTGAGTTCAGTGCAGGAAAAGACCACTACCCCAGCTCACAGAGTGAGACAGGATTTACCTCTTGCTCAGCTTTTTTGTTACAGTCAGGGTTTTAATCATTCAGATGACCCCCACCCCCATTAGAGAGGGCAGCCTTCTTTACTCAGTCCCAGGTTCAAATGTTAATCTCATCCGGAAGCACCCTTAAAGACAGTCAGAGTAATGTTTGACCAAATGTCTGATGCCCTGTGGACCAGTCAAGCTGACACATAAAATTAACTATCACATCATATAATGGAATACTTATTCAATGATAAAAGGACTGAAATATTGCTATATACAATAACATGGACAAAACTTGAAAACAGTATGCTAAGTGAAAGAAGCAGGCCACAAATGACCACATATTATTATATGATTCTGTTTATATGAAATGTACAGAATAGGCAGATCCGCAGAGACAGAGAACAGATTAGTGTTGCTAGGGGCTGTGGGGAAGGAGAAAGTGAGATTTAAAGAGTGACTGCTGATGGGTAAGGGGTTTCTTTGGGGGGGGTTATAAAGTGCTCTGGAATTAGTGGTGATGGTTGCACAACCTTGTGAATATGCCAGAACCACTGAATTACATACTTTAAAATGGTGAATTTTATGTTAAATGAATTACACATCTCAATTTTTTTTAATCTGCTTATTAAAAATATACATCTCTATTTCTCCATTCCAGATCAATAAATCAGACTCTCTGGGGTATGGGCAGAGGCAAATATGTTTTCTTTTAAGTACCCCAAGGGTTTTGATGTATATCCTTAGCTATTAATCACTGAGCCAGAGCACTGCGTAGCTTTCAGACAGTCCTCTATAAAAACTATTTCCCAACCAGATTTTTGGTGGATATTGGACTGTCATCTCTTCATTGTATTGTTGCATCACAGGTCCCTAGAGTGCAGCTAATCTGTGTTTCCTTTAGGTGGCCAGCTGCAAGCATCAGTTATCATCTGAGCTGAGTGACAAGCGTCAGTATCTAAGAGTTGAGGAGCCTAATAGTAATGTATTTTCATGATTATACCCTACCAAATTTGGCCAATGGGAGAAAAAAATATTTGGGAGTTTAATAAGCTGCCTCCCTCATTTTTCACATGAAAGGAACCAGAAATGATCTAACTTACCCAAGGTCAAAAAAGTAGTAACTGAGGAGGAATTTGGCCCTACCTTGTCAAATTGCTAGTATGATAGAAAGACAGTTCTGATGTGCTGTAACTGCATCAAATTGTCTTTCCAGCCTTTCTCAGGTACTTTGTATTTTGTAGAAAGTAATTGGAATTCTCATTGCTTAAGGTACAAGGACACAAATTTGACCCATTGGCAATTACAAATGCAGGCACTGTTCTGAATGTATACATTAAATCATTTAATCTTCACAATAGCTCTGTATGACAGGCATTTTTATCACCATGTTACAGTGGACTCAGAGAATTTAAACTAATTTGCCCAAAGTCATCCACTTTGAAAGAGTATAACACTGAGATTTGAGCCTAGGTATACTTGATTTCAAAGCCTATGCTGTTTAATTAATATGCTGTGTACTGTCTTTCAAAATGAAAATAAAAGCGACAAACTGAGCTAAAAGAAATGCCTAGCTTTCTGGTGACCATGAAAGAAAACAAACCAGGAGCATTATTTTATGCCAGAAATCAATCTCAAATATGTGGTAGCCCATTCACGAGTTCTTTCATGGTGGCTACCTATCATGATGGCAGAATAGGAAAATGATGCATTCACCTCCACCTATGTTACATCAGAATTACAACTAAATTATAGAACAACCATCATTGAGAACCACCTACAAACTAGCTGAACAGAATGCCTAAAACTAAGGATATAAAGCAGCAGCCACCTTAAGATTGGTAGGAGGGGCAAAGGTATGGAATGGGCAGGTCTTACACCCAAAGTGGTGGTTAAGGATTGGGAGGGATGTCTCGGCTGTGGAGGTCCCTGCTGAGGAGGGAGGGGTCCCAGCTCCACACCAGGCCCCCATCTCAGGGCACCAGTGCCAGGAAGAGTCCCCATATGATCTGACTGTGAAAACCAGTGGGTATTGTGTCTAAGAAAGAAAACGGGCTGCTAGAGACCTAGGTGATGCAGGTCTTAAAGCGCCCGAGCACAGATTCACTCCCTCAAAGACTCAATCTGAGCTCCAGCACAGGGGCAAGAGCTTGAAAAATTCCAAGGGCATCCCAGTGACATAGGGAGGGACTAAACTGACTAGCTTCAGGGTGAAGACTGGAGGTGCAGGGGACATGGCAGCTCTTGCCTGGGGCCGAAGTGCTGGCAGATGCCATGCACTTTTTCCACCCAGCCAGCAGGCCGGCACCAAATCTAAGCTCTCTGTTAACCTGGCTAATGCTCTTGGCCCCACCCGTCTTGCATAGCCTGCCCGAACTTCTTTCAGAGGCTCTGCCACACCAGCAGTCTGCCTCAGCACCTGCTGCAAACTTTCCTGAAGTCAGAGATCCACAAACTCAGCCAAGCAGCAGTTGGCCTTGGTGAGCCCTGCACCACTCACTAAGCAGCCCCCCATTAGGCACTAGTGGCAGCTGGCCACGATTCACAGCATAGCCACTCCCAACTGTGTCAAGTTAGTCCCCTTTAACTGCTTATAATGATTCCTTTAATAGATAAGTATATATTTATATTATTATTTCCAGGAAAACTGATGGCATTTGGGGGGAAACCCTCAAAATAGTGGTTTGTAGATGGTCAGGGTTGGATATGAACACAAAGCATGTGAGTGAAGTCCCACCATGCTTCTCTCCCAGCTGGTGACTCTGTGCCGTTACTGTCGGCAATAAGATTTTGCCAGAGATCTGCCTCTCCCTCCCACTTCCCACATGACTAAGTTTATCTCAGCTGCAAGGCTTCCTGAAGGAGGGTCCTAGCTCTTTTTGAGAAGTTTTGACTGTGAACTTGTGATGAGTTTTCTATACTCTCATCTTTTTTATACTCCAAACCAACATCGTTTCTGCAGGAAATTCTTTCTCTGAATTTCAAAGCAGCAAATTATGATTTTGTTCTTAATGTTTGTCTCTTGACAACATAGTTCATTGTAGTCACTGGGAAACCTACTGAAATAATCGTGTTGGTATTGCTGCTGCTGAGCGATTAGCTTTCTTTTAAGGACAAAACTACTCAATAAGAACAGCCAACCTTTTAAATTTTCAGTTCAATTCACTAGCCACAGAAGTATCATCAAATATATAGATATTTAGTACTTTTGGCACTTCTTACTGCCTTGTATGATTATTATTTGTTAGCTTGAAGGTAAAGTTCTTATTTGACATACTTAGTATCTAATAGTATTGGCACATGTTAGGAGATAAATACAACTAGGCAAAAAATTTGGAGGGAGATTTTGATACTAGTATTACTACTGTCTAGTGATCTTTTAGATCAGTAGATGTCACTGTGGGGTTCCTATGCAGGATAGTCCAATGGGGTATAGGTATAACACTTAAATACAGAGTTAGAGTTTTTATCTCATCAGGTATATTTCTGTTTTGTGTATCTGTGTGCCATCCCGGTTAGCCAGGCTGCAGATGCCTTCGCACCGGCTTACTCTCCCTCTGTTGGGTTAGCATGACCCTCAGTAAGGCAGGGTGAGCACTGCCTGTCGGGAGCTGCCCGTTACAAGTCATATGTTGGTAACTTCATCATCTTTAGTCACTGGTTTAATATTTACATTTAGATACAAGAAAGATGGCTGCAGGATAACCTTACATTAAGAAAAAGAAATGAAGAACTAAAAGAAGTTGAAGAAGAAAGAAAACGACATTTGAAGGAAATGGGTCAAATGCAAGTTTTGCAAATGAAAAAGTATGTTTTAAAAAATAGTCTTTAAAGGTCTATTATTGAATTGTGAAGAACATTCAGTATATGTTTTTTAAACATGATAGAAGTCTTTAGCCTCAGTGTTTCTTGAGGCTTACAGGAAAGTGGATGGAGTTTTTATATAAACATATTTCATGGTCTTATGAATTAAATTACTGAAGCAGTGATACAGAATTTATGGTTATACTGCAGTGATGGGGAGGATTGCAAATGCCAAGTCCCCAGATTCCTGCCAGCCTGCCTCATAAGATAATGGTCCCAAGCAAAAGGAGGACATACCCTATAGGTCGGCCTGGGTCAGAGCTTCTGCAGTCTGCAGTATTGCCAAAGGGATTTGACATTAGAGACCCATTCTACATCGTCCCAGTTGTAATTATGTGACAGCCAGGCAGGTTAGTAGAAGATTACCCTGATTTTTCTTTCATCTGGTTTTACTGTAGAACTCTAGGTTCTGCCTTCCTGGTGCAGCACAAAAGAGTCTATTCTTGCCTTGTCTGCCTTAGAATTAGTTGTCTTAAAAATTCTGTGAAAACCCGGTTGATGCTAAGGCACTTGACTGGTATGAAAGGTTGTGCTCACCAAATAGATTTTTGAACTACCTCAGTTGATTTAATATAGGTCTCTCATTCATTCAGTCATTTCTTGTAGATTTTTCATTTGTCTTCCTGACTTTACACAGAAATCTGAATCAAAGAATACTTTAAGTTTTTCTAAAGGATACAGTAAATTGAAATTTTAATTTAATTTATAATACATTACAAGTGGTTAACCCCTTGTTTAAAATCTTTTATATAACGAGGAAATCAGACTTTCTAACTGGAAGAGCTCTTCATGTTTAGCTTCTTCATTTTTTATACATTAGGACACTGAGACCCAGAAAAAAAATCACAGGAAATTTTGATGAAAACCAGGAATATGACCCAGATATCCTAGCTCCCAAGCCGCAGCCTTTAAAATGTTAGTGCTTTCGGTGGCAAGTTGAAAAAAGTAAAGCTTTTAGAGGAAACTTTTGTTTATCTTTTATTTTTAGAGAGAGGGGAAGGGAGGAAGAAAGAGAGGGAGAGAAACTTCAATGTAAGAGAGAAACATTGGTCGGTTGCCTCTCGCATGTGCCTCGACCAGGATCCGAACCTACAACCCAGGCATACGCCCTGACCGGGAATCAAAGTGGTGACCTTTCACTTTGTGGAACAGTGCCCAACCAACTGAGTCACATAAGTGAGGACTAGAAGAAACTTTTAAATGAAACAGTTTATTCTTTGCTACTGAAGACCAAAACCATGTCTTTTTATAATTCCTAATTTTTACAATTCCTGGTACATGACAATGATCTTTACATCCATTCAGACTATTAAGTACGACTGATCTTTTTCAAACCTCCATCACTGATGTGGCTCAGTGGATTGAGCACCAGCCTGTGAACCAAAGGGTTGCTGGTTTGATTCCCAGTCAGGGCACATTGCCTGGGTTGCAGGCCAGGTCCCCGGTTTGGGGGCGCAAGAGAGGCAATCAGACGTTGACATTTCTCCCTCTTCCTCCCTCCCTCACTTCCCCTCTCTAAAAATAAATAAATAAAATCTTTAAGAAAAATGAGTGAAGGTTTTTAAAGCATACATTAAAACCTGTGTTATCTACCAAGTTATCAAAAGTTTAGGTACCTTACTTTTTTGAGTCACTGTTAAGCTTTTTTTAATACTTGTTAAGAATTTGTTTTTCATAGAGGAGTATAAACTTTTAGTAGGTATTACTATAGAAATTAATAGTTTAATTGAGATAAAATGATATTTGACATTGTAAATAAAATTATCACATCTATTATTCAATAACTCCTCGGTGTTGATAATTACTCTCAGTTTTCAATCAGAAGTTTGTGAATTTCTAATGTTAATTACCAGGAGTTCTTTATTTAGTGTCTAAAACTCGGGAATTTTCCTCACTGCTCACATGTTAGGAGAGTTCTTTATTCAGCACATAAAAATCAACTGTATAGAAACCTGGATGCTTCAGAGATTTGGAAAGAAGAAAATTTTCTTTTGTACTGAAGCCTCAAGTAAAAAGCAAGCAGAGACCCTGTTACCATGTGCTGATTGCTAAAGAGAATGACAGATGATATTTATCTCCCTATAGAGATCTGGCTGTGCCACTTCAGGCTATTAAAAGCTAAAAATGGTCCTCATTTGTCCTTTTCCCCTTTTATAGTGAACATCAGAACTTGGAAGAAAAAATAGATAATATAAAAAGAAATCACAGTTTGGCAATAGGGCGACAGAAAGGATATGAGGATGAAATTATTCACTTTAAGAAAGAACTTCAAAAACCTCAATTTCGAGATGCCGAGGAAAAGTATAGAGAAATGATGATAGTTATGAGAACAACGGAGCTTGTGAACAAGGATCTGGATATTTATTACAAGACCCTTGACCAGTAAGTATTGGACTGGGAATTTGGTTCCCTTTGCAGTGAATGTCAGCTAGCATATTTTATTCATATTTTCCTCCTTTTTTACTTTTTAATTATGTTTCACACATACCAAAGAATGGAAAAGTACGTATATGTATGTTTATACACACAATACTGAAGTAGTAAAGCATATTACTACTAAGGAATAGTCATGGTACCACCTCCTCACACATCTCCACTTCAAGAACTTGACCCTCATCACTAACTGGCACCCACCGAAATGCTCCTCCTCGTTTCAGCCGCCTGTCACCTCCACTCCATGTGACCGCTAGCACAGATTTTGCTTTCTGTGCTTTAAAACAAAAAATAATTTTATCATATCTATAGGGTTTTATTAGCTTTAAAAAAAATAAATTCTGTGTGTTCTTCTAGGATTTGCTTTTTTAAATTTTGTTGTTGTTTATGTTGCTTATAGCTATAGTTCATTCTTCTTCACTGATATACAGAATTCTGTTGTGGGAATATACTGCTATGTGTCCATTCTCCTGCAGATGGACATTCAGGTGTTTCCGGGCCTTTACTAATAGAATCCTTGCTGCTAGGAACATTCTTGCCATATCTTCTGGAGCAAAGGTGGGAGAGATTCCCTAGAGTCTTTGTGGAGGTAAAATTTCTGGGTTCCAGGGTATGCTCAATTTTGTAAAATAATGTTAAATTTTTTACCGAAGTATTTTTGCCAGCTGGCACCATTAGCAGAATGTAATAATTTTTTTTTTTTTTGAGACATGCTCTGACACAGATTTTGTCCATTTTTTAGTTTTTACCAATCTTAGGGATTTTAAAAAATAAATCCTTGTGATCTTCATCTGCAGTCCCCTGATTTCTAGTATTGCTGAACACCTTTTTCATTTTGTTTCCTCTTTGAAATGTTTGTGTCTTTTACTATTTCATGTATTATCAGACATCTTACTGATTTGCAGGTGCTCTTACCTCTTCTGCATTTTAATTCCTTTTCAGTTATATATATTACAAATATTTTCTTAAGCTTTTTATGTTTATCTTTTCACTTTCTTACAGTGTCTTTTAAAGGACAGATTAGATTTTAAGGTCAATGAATTTGCCAATCTTTTCTTTTTTGGTTAGCTCTTCTTGTGTCTTGTTTAAGAAATCCTTCCCTGTTCCTATGTTTTCTCCTCAAAGTTTTAAAGTTTTGCTTTTCACATTTAAGCGTTTAATCCTAGGTTGAATTTTTTGTACAGTGGGAGGTAGGACGCTAATCTCATTTTTTCCCTTATGGCTAACCAGTCATCCTGGCCCTGTTGAGTAAGGAGTCTCCCCTTTTACTTACTGGCAGTGTCACTCAGGTCACATGTCAGAATCCCACATGTGTGGGTCACTCTGGGTTTCCCGTTCAGTTTCGTCGGTCATGGTGTCTGTCTCTGCGCCATTGCCTTGCCCTCTGCACCTGTGTACTGTGTTCAGCATGTAACAGAAATTTGTCCTTTTAGCTGAAGAACTTAGTCCTTTCAGTTCATGGTGATTGACTATTTAAAAGAGTTGTATTTATTTCTGTCTTTTTTCCTACTTGCCTTCTGTGGAATTTTTCTTTATTTCTCCTTTTTCCTTCTTTGGGTTGTAAAGGATATATTCTACTTCAGTCATTTAGGGGTTTACCTTTAAATTTTTAACATGCATATTTTAAAAACAAACACATTGAGTTCCAGAGTCTCTGGAGCAGCATTATCTGTATCATCTTAGAACTTATTACTGTGTGGATATTAACAAATATAGTTTGACTTTCGTGGTCCTGCCTGAGGAGTGGGATGTGAGGATGTGGAGGGAAAGGAACCCTCATGCACTGTTGGTGGGATTGCAAACTGGTGCAGCCACTGTGGAGCTTCCTCAGAAAAATTACAAATAGAACTGCCATATGACCCAGCAGTCCCACTTCTGGGTATTTATCCAAAGAAATCCAGAATACTAATTCAGAAAGATACATGAACCTCTATGTGCATTGCAGCATTATTTACAATTGCCAAGATAGGGACGCCAGCTAGGTGTCATCAATAAATGAATGGGTAAAGAGGATGTGGTACATAAATGCAGTGGAGTATTACTAAGCTATAAAAAAGAAGGAAGACTTGCCATTTGCAACAACATGGATTGACCTAAAGGGTGTTATCCTAAGTGAAGTAAGTCAGACAGAGAAAGATAAATACTGAATGATATCACTTATATGTGGACTCTAAAACACAAAATATACAGACAACAGAACAAGAACAAAGGTGTAAAGACAAAGAACAAACTGATAGTTGTTAGACGGGAGGCGATGAGGCGGATGGGTGAAAAAGGTGAAGGGGATTAAGCAGGTAATGACCAATTGAATTAATGACAGAAAATGCATTGAAAATGGGTAAAAGACACAAATTTTTCCAAGAGGAAGTAAAATAATCAAACATGAAAAGATGTTCAGCAACATTAGAAATCAAGGACTACAAATGAAAGATAAGAAACTGCCAGTTAATAAGAGCAATCAGGGGGTATATAAATCATAAGAGATATGTCTAATCATTATGTTGTATACCTGAAATTAATATAATATTATATGTCCACTATAATTTTTTTTAAGATTTTATTTATTTTAGAGAGAGGGGAAGGGAAGGAGAAATAGAGGGAGAGAAACATCAATGCATGGTTGCCGCTCATGCTTCCCCCACTAGGGACCTGGCCTGCAACCCAGGCATGTGCCCTGACTGGGAATTGAACTGGCGACTCTGCTTCGCAGTCTGGCGCTCAGTCCACTGAGCCACACCAGCCAGGGCATAAATCATTTTTTTGAAAATCAAACTCACTAACCTTTAAGAAAAACAAAAGTGACCAGACCCTTGACTTTGACAAAATGGAGATTATTAATGACTCTGAGGAGCAATCTCAGTGGCTTGGAACTGAAGCCTTGAAGTTGGATAAGGAAAGGATCGGTCTAAGAATTGGAGGCAGTCAGTATAGATAATTCTTACAAAAAGTTCTCCTGTGAAGGGGAGCAGAAATATGGGGTGATAGCTTGAAGGGCCTAGTTAGGGAGATGGGTTTTAAATTTTACATGCACATATTCTGCTATAAGGTAGCTCGTCCAGCTCCTTTTACTGACCTGCACACCTGGTCTCAAGTGCATTGACTGAATGAAAAACTACACACAGGAGCCCTCCAGCTTTGCCTGCAGACCCTGTGACCCAGTGACAGCCAGAGGAGGAGGAATTTCTCCATAAGCACAGGTTTTTTCCAAAATCCCTGTTCTGTCTTCTCTTGTCAGGCCCTAGGAAGACAGAGATACCATATCCCATCCCTCTTGCAAACAGGGGAGACCATGGTCTGATACCATCGTCTGCATTCAACCTGGGCTTGAATAATGAAGGAAGGGCATTTCTGTAGAAAAAAAGTGCTTCGATCGCAGAGGTGTCATGCTGAGCCAGGTGAGGGGTGGGTGGAGGGTACAGGGTGCTTTCTAGAAGTTCAGGCTCACTGTAGGAAGCAAGCCAGCTATGTACTCAGGTCTGTTGTCTGGTAATCAGATGGATTCTACTAACTGAGAAGGAAAGAAGTGGTACAGATTTCCCCAAAATTGAGTCTGTGAGCTTGTGCTTGGAAACAGTGACCTTCTTAAGGTTTACACTATGAGCCTTCAATTTGCCTTCTCACCTAGAAGAAAGTGAGGTCCAAAATTTCCCTCCTGTTTCACCTCTTAGAATGAAGCATGCAGTCAGTGTAATTGTTGCATTTAGCTGTCTATTTAAGGTAACACAGGAAATTAGCAATGCATTTTCAAGAAGAGCTGATTACCATCTTGTTATTTGTAATCATCTAAAAACATCACTGATTGTAAGCATTGCCAATGGTCAGAGACACACTGGCTGAGGAGGAGGAAAATACTCATCATTTAGAATACGTTATTCCTTGCCCCTTAATAGAATACATCCATTAAGTTACATGATTTTAGAATGTATCAAAGTACAGTTCTGCCCTATGTCAGTCTTCCACTGGCATTCTTCCCCAGACATGGCATGATGCACATTAAGCCACATCTGCTGAGACTCAGTGGAAACGTGTAACTTTCACAGCTTTGCATTCCAGGCAGCCAACTCTCTGTGAATCCATTCAGAACCTGGCTCCTCAGCTCAGGGAGGGCTCAGCGGGGCTCACTCTCACAGCCGCCACTCTGGTCTTCGCTGGGGATCCAGCACAGTGTCGCAGCCCTGGGCCCCTGCAGCATCAGGCCCATAGGCTACAAAACCAAAAGATAGCCAGACTTTTCACATGCGCTGCAGTTTTCTCAACCAAATGTTTATCTTGCAATAGTGGTTGAACCATTGCCTGAATTTTAAAAGCTGTTTTTGGAGGAGTCTGGCTAATAGAAATTAGTTTGTTTTAAGAATTTGATAGTGTTAAGGGTTTTATCAAGAAAAAGAGATGATTTTCCTTTCAAATGTGCAACTTGAGTTTGGCAAATGAGGGATTTTGAGTTTTGCTAGGTAATGAAAAATCATTAGTTAGGAATACAAAACTCAATAGAACATGATACTCATAATACCATTTCCTTTATACATGAGGGTTTCCTCTGACCTAAATGTTGGGAAACAGGAAGTTCTCACGATGGTATCAGGGCAGTAGGGAAGAGTATCCAGTGTAGTAATGAGTAACAATGGTCACAGCCAATCTTTTAGCAACCTATATATCTCAAAGTTTGGTACAGTTTGATTTTGTTTAAATCCTCACCTGAGGATATGTCTGTTGATTTTACAGAGAGGTAGGGGAGAGGGGAAACATCAGTGCGAGAGAAACATTAATCTATTGCCTCCTGTATGCGCCCCAACCAGAGATCGAGCCCTCAACCTTTTGGTGTACAGGACAACACTCCAATAACCGAACGACACAGCCGGGGGTAGAGTTTTAAATACAACGATGAGGATAATATTGTTGGAAAATGTCTTTTGTTAAGTATAATCTTTTCTGCTTTTTTCCAACTTCGTTAATTTTTATTAACTTAATAGGTTTTTTCATACTCCTGAACTAAGTAATATTTTTTTATTAATAAGACATGCTTGTATTTGGCCCTTTTTATTTTTTATTTTTTTAATATATAATCTTTATTTGCCCCAGCTGGTGTGGATCAGTGGATTGAGTGCCAGCCTGTGAACCAAAAGGTTGCTGGTTTGATTCCTAGTCAAGGCACATGCCTGGGTTGCAGGCTAGGTCCCCAGCTGAGGGCATGTGAGAGAGGCAGCTGCTCAATGTATCTCTCATACATAGATGTTTCTCTCCCTCTTTCTCCCTTCCCATCTCTTTAAAAAGAAATAAAATTTTAAAATCTTTTAAAAAATAATATGTAATCTTTGTTATATTTTTTATATTACCGTCTAGTCTGGCCCTTTTAATCAATTTTTTTTTTTTCAGTAAAATAGCTTGAGACAGGAAATCCAGTTCAAGATTTACCATTTTATGTGCATTTCTGATTTTGAGTGTTAATTCAAATTTTGCAAAATGGTAGCTACTCTTCCTTAGTACCTTAAGTCCTAGAGATGGTTTAAATAATGAAAGAAGCAGGAACTGGAAAGGCCTTTTCCTGACAGCTGAGGTTTTGGTCTATTTTCGTGCTATTTTTCCAACCCTTTAGATACCTGCTCTCTAATAACTGCATTTCGGGTGTTCCCTTCTCCGCTAATGGCTAAGTCCTGAAGTGATTTACAACGTTGCCTCAGAACAGCAGCAAAAACCCCAAACATTAGGTCCTGGGGAGGCCTAATATGCTTCAGTTGTGACATCAACATAGAACGTGAGTATAAGTAGGAAAAAGGTCATTCAGAAGCTCACAGGAGCTTTTCATTCCCTGTCCCAATGTGGGAAGCAGTTGGACAGCTGAGAACAAAAAGGAAGCTCATCTCATTGCTGGGGTGGCAGCCACAGTGCAGAGAGGCACTGAGGGACCGTGCAGTCAACCTAATGTTTAAAGGAAGGGCTGTAAAGGGAGCGGGCCGTGGGTGGCAGCCACTGCACAGGTTACACTGGCACATACCTCTCTATTCCTCTCTCTCTCAATAGACTGTTTTTAGAGTAGTTTGAGGTTCACAGCAAAATTGAGCAGAAAGTACAGACATTTTGCATATACCTCCCCCAACCCAATAACCACAGGCTCCCCCATACCAGCATTCTTCACAAGAGTGGTTCATTTGGTGGACCCACACTGACATGTCCTAATTACCCAAAGTCCATAGTTTACATTAGGGTTCACTCTTGGTGTCGTTCATTATATGAGTTTGGACAAATGTACAAGGACATGTGTGCCCCATTACAGCATACAAAGTAGTTTTGCCGGCACATGTCTTTTTGTCTTCCTGGCCTTGCGATGCCCTCTTTTGAATAAGAAGTTGTTAGGCACTTGTCACTTGTGAGGCTCACACCCTGTCTTTCATGGATCACCAAAGTTATAAATACTACTAAACCCTCAGTAAATGCCACAGATTGTTAGTGAAATCTTTAAGGAAATCTTTCAGATTAAGTATAAGACAAAAAAATTATTGACTACTATATTCTTAGATCTTAGAACTTTTCACTTTCTTCTGGGAACCAGTTTTCACAAAACATGGCACTTCGTGTGAGTGAGTGTGTGCATTTGACCGAGCGACATGCTCACTCCAGGCACATGGTGGGGTCGATGCACGCAGCCATTGACCTCCAGCAGTTCCCAGCCTGTGAAATTCATACCTTTGCCTCCGCAGAATGATTGTTTACTAGAGGTCATGGGCCTTCAAGGTCCTTCTTAAATGTTAATGCCCCGTAAAGTCCAGGTGCTAAGGGTCTGTGGAGTTCCAATTTGGGCCTGGGTTGGTTCCCCTGCAGCCCGTCCTCCCCGGGTCTCTGCCCCATGCCGTTTCAGAGCTGCTGCCTTTCCTCGGCCCGCCTTGCTCTTACCTGTACCCCTGAGGTAGTGTCCCCCACCTCTTCACCCCCACCCCCATTATACAGTGACTTCCACCAGCTGAATGTTCCCCAAGGTTGGGGTCTCTGTTCCCTGCTAATTTCAGGGCTGACTTCCACACCTGGCCATTCCCATTTTGTCTCTCAATACTCACTACATTCTAAGCAAAGTTCCCTTAAGACAACTCACATTTCCCGTGCTAGCTCTCCTTCTCCGAATGTTGCCTTGATGAAGCCCTTCCCAAGCAGATGTAATTTTTTCTTCCTGTGTACTCCCTAACCTTTTGTATGACTTACACCACTTAACCCATTCAGCCCTGTGTTACGGGAATCCATGCTTCCCTCTGCTCATTCCGTCGCTGATCCAGAGCATGGTTCACAGACTTGCCTCATGTCCATGACGATGTCTAACATTTATTCAGCACTGAAGTATGAGCACGTTGGTGGACATACTTTTATTTCCTTCATAGTGCATTTTGCATGCACGTATACAAAATACATCTTTTTTGATTTTTTTTGAATAGTATCACACTGTAGGTATTTTTCTGTTAGCGTTTTCTTTCACTTCTGGTGAAAATCTTTTATATTCATTATATGTAAGTACCTCACTTTTAATGGCTGCATAATCCATAAAATGGATGTTTACTTAACAACTGATGGACATATTAGGAAGCTTTTAAATGTTTGCTACTAGAGATGCTGTTACAGTGTATGTATGTATGTCCTTGCACACTTGCGCAGATCACTAGAAAACTTCTTAGGAATAGAATTAATGGGTCAGAGGGTATGCCCATTTATAAGTTATTACCAGATGGCCTTCCAAACATACTTACAGAATTCGTATCCACTAATAGTGTAGAAAAGTACCTGTTTCTGCATTTCATATTATCACCCTTTTTAATTTTTGCCCATGTGTTGCACACACCAAAAAATGCTCATTTTAATTTACATATTTCCCTGTGTACTAGTGAGGGTAAACATTTTTACGTACATTGGCTATCTAGTTCTTCTCCAAAAATTGTCTGTTCATATCTCTTTGCCAACTTTTCTATTAAGTTTTCTTTTTCTCAGTAATTTGTACCACTTTTTAAATATATATTCTGGATATTAATCCTTTTCACATACATTGCAAGTAGTTATTCCTAGTTTGTCATTGTCCTTTAACTTTCTTTGTGGTGTTATTTGTGACTTATAATTTTTAGGTAGGCAAACCTTTAGTCTTTATTTCTAGTTTCTCGGTTAGAAGGGCCTCCCTAATCCAAACATTATAAAAATGTTTTCTTTTGATAGTTTTACTTTTAATACTTTTAATTTTCTAACTCATTTGGATTTTATTTGATGTTTGATAAAAGATGGTGATATAAGTTTACATTTTTCTTCTAACACTTTTAAAACCTTTCCTGTTGATTTAAAATGTCATTTATAAACTAAAGTTCTGTATGTATTTGGTTTTATATTTAGTTTTATCCCTGTCCGAGTACTAATATTTTATTCTTTTGCATTATTCTTTTGAAATATGAACTTTAGAGTCATCTTCTGGATTTCATTTAAAAAATGTTTTTAATCTTGTTGGGAGTTTCATTTAGATTGCATTTACTTTACGAGTGACTGAGGAGAATGGGCATCTTTACAATATGGACTCTCCCATTTTGGACCCTATAGTATGTCTCTTATTTAATCAATTCTTTTGTCCTATTTTAAAGTTTTATACCCTTTCCCTTTAAATCCTGTACCTTTTGTTAGATTTCTTCCTAGATATTTCATGGTGTTTATTGCCACTGTGGATAGGATCTTTCTTCTGTTGTTTCTTACTGGATTTTGCGACTGGATAATAAAACTATTAATTTCTATATGTCTTATTTCTAACCACCTTATTAGTCTTAACAGTTTTTCAGTTGGTTTCTTAGATTTTCTAAGTGCACAGTTATATCACCTGCAGGAACAATGACAGGTTTTGGGCTCCCTGCCTCCCATTTCTACTTCTTTTTTGTTTTAATTGTCTTCCTGAATTATTAGGGATCTCTAGGATATTATTTCAGGGTAACCATAATAGGCATCTTTCTTGTGTTCTTATTTTTAGAGGAGCACTTCTGTAGATTTAAACGTGAATTTCATGCTGCTCTGGATATATGATAGAGTCATTTTGTCAAATTAAGAAAATTTTCTTCTATTTTTCACTGAGGATTTTTATCAAGACTCAGTGGTATAACAAGTACTTTTCTGACATCTACTGAGAGAATTTTTTCTTCTAATCCATTAATGCAATGAATCATCTTAATTTTTTTTTTTTTTCTGTTGTACTGTTCTTGCTTTCTTGGGATAAACACTACTTGGTCATGATATATTCTTTTTAATATTCTCACTACTAAATTTGATCTTATTTAGAATGTTCATATCTATAGTCATAACCAAAACAGACTTATCCTTTCTTTCCCCTTACTACTAATGATTTTGCTATGTAGTATGTTACATACTTGAGAGTTAAGTGTAATGGTGTACCTTGAAGATTTGATAACATTTACTCAGAAAACTGAGATTGGTGGCTTTAAAGATGGCCTTTTCGCTGCCTTTTAAATTTTTAATTGTCATATTCAAGGGCTGTTAATATTCTACCCATTTTTCTCTGATCTTGAGCAAGTTACTAACTTCATCAGATCTCAGTTTTCTTAATGGGAAGATGGGGATAACTAAACCTAACTTTCCCAGTATTGTTGTAAGGATTAAATGAGATAATATGATTGTTTAAGCACAATTGTGTCTCCCCTAAGGTAATGCTCACCAGTAGTAACCACTGTTATCATTGTTATTCCTCAAGTAGATTAATTAATAGTAGCTCCCTCAGTCACCCCCAACTCTTGCACAGTGGGGGCGGTAAACTCCAGGCTAGACAAAGGGTACAGCCAAGGTAGCGTCAACCCTGTCTGACACGCTCTCGATGAGTTCTGGATCTTTCTCAAGTCCAGAGCTTTTCCCTGCAGTGCTGTCTCTCGGTGCACCTGCCCATGGGCCAGGATGCACCCTCGGGCGCACAGGGAGCCACGGCAGCGGCTGTTTGCACCAGGAACCCCCACCTCACCTGGGCCTTTTCTCCATTTTGGGAGTGCTTATTTGTTATTTTTGGAAGGTTCTTAACTTGTACAGAATTTTATAAAAAGTAATTTGAAGACTCAGAATCATAATAGTCTATAAAACTATGTATTAAATGATCGGTCTCAGGAACGCTCTCTGACATGGTTTGTTGTTTGTTAGCAAATATTTAGAAGTTTTGTCTCCATCCTTTGAAAGGAGTATAACATGTTAGGCTAAGACAGATGTATAAAGTAGAAAATGGAGACTTATATTCTCATTAACAAGCAGCATATGGTTTTTTTTCCAGTCTATTACTTCAAAATCCTTCATCTGATATTTAAAATGTATTTATGTTGAGTCATTTCTTTCTCTTTTGCTGGTGAACCAGAAGATCATGAAATGATTATGCAGAGGCAGAAGCATTACGTTCAGTTTCTTTTTTTGTGTATATCAGATAAGAGACTTGCAAATGGAAGTCAGGCCACCTCACATCCTTTGTGTGTCCGTGGTGCTGCTGTGTGCCTGTCTGTTG
Organism: Pteronotus mesoamericanus; assembly: GCF_021234165.1. Lineage (NCBI taxonomy): Eukaryota > Metazoa > Chordata > Mammalia > Chiroptera > Mormoopidae > Pteronotus > Pteronotus mesoamericanus. The sequence continues at coordinate 28,671,335 of NW_026555084.1, read as the reverse complement.
CCGGCGAAGCACTCGTGGGTTCACAGGGCTGCCTCTACGGAACCTGTGGACCTTTGGGTGAGAGGAGGCAGCACAAAGAGCAATGTTAGGTTTCGAAAGGCTACTTTTGTTTTTACAAACATTTCTTTCCTTCTTTCTAGTGTTTAGAAACTACTAGTTTTTTTAAGAGTGTTACAAGGCAGTAGGAGAGGTGTATATACTTAGAGTTAGGATTTCTGAATCTTCGATTAGGAAGGGAAAAAATGAAAAGTTTTAAGGTTCTGCTCAGCTTAAGCCTCTAAATCACCCTTTCTGAACCAGAGCTTCTAGTAGATAAAAAGCTCACACATCTGAGGAATAAAAGCAGCCTGAGAGGCTGACTTGGGTAAACCTTAGTAGTAATAGAAGAGAAAAAGGCCTCGGTTCCAAAGGATGGCCTGTTTCCCCAGAGAGAAGGGAACCCTGTACACCTCCCTCCCCTCTTCAGTTCACGCTCTTCCCTTCAGCAGGTCTTCCTGCAGCCTGGGCATCTGTGGAGACAGTCCTGCCTGAGAAAAGTTCTGCCAAAAACTGTTTTCTGACATTTTCACAGTATTTATGTGTTTGGGAGTGCTGTCATATCATAGAGTGAAATGGAGAAGGGCAAGGACCTGGAGCTCTGGAGAAATGACTGGCGATTTCCGTCACTAGCCAAGCAGCAATGTTTTGGTCTGCTTATTTCTTCTCGCTCTTACCATATCCTACTATTATTTCTGCAATATCAGGGAAGTTATTTCATGATGTTAATGATATTTACATTATTATTGCATGTTTTATTATAAATTCCACATTGTTATTCCATTAAAGTACCAGTGGCCTTTTTTTCCTAGAGCTATAATGAAATTTCACAGTATGAAAATGGAAGAAATCAATAAAATCATCCGTGACCTTTGGCGAAGCACCTATCGTGGACAAGGTAACGGACGTGGGGTCCGACGAGTGCGCTTGCCCCACGTTGCCTCTCAGCATGCCACTGCTGCCTGCTGGACCTTCCTGAACAGCTCTTTTATGTTTTCTAAGAATTCTTATCTTGACAACATCTTGTAGCAAGAAAAAATGCAAAGGTTTCTATTCCAGAGCCTGACAGGACTTACATATTTGGCTACGCTGCACATTAGATTTAGCTGATGACATTAGGTTCTGTTGAGTGTTGATAGGGATAAGCCACAACAAGATAAGAAAACCGTCAGGAGGAGCCTGTTAATAGAGGAACTAGGAAAGGCAGGGCTGAGGCTGAGGGTTGGGGATGGGGTTGCCTCTAGTCAGGAATCCGCACGAATCCTCTCAGCCAGAGACATGGGTGCCAGGTGAGCCAGGGCTTTCCCTGCAGGGCCAGCCTCACACATTGCTCCTAGGCTTACTTGGTAGTGTTTGCAGATGACAACAGGCTACAGAGTGTAGGTTCCTCTGAAACCTTTGTCTTCCTTTTGTGTCAGATATTGAATATATAGAAATTCGGTCTGATGCCGATGAAAACGTATCGGCTTCTGACAAACGGCGGAATTACAACTACCGCGTGGTGATGCTGAAGGGAGACACGGCCTTGGACATGCGAGGGCGGTGCAGTGCTGGACAAAAGGCAGGTATCTCAGGGACCTAGGGAGCCCCCTTACCCAGAGAAATGGCAGGCGAAGGTCAGTGCGGTGGAGGCACCCAAGGCCTCCTCGAACGGCAGGAGCTCCTCAAGCTGCTCCTGGCTGCCACGTAATGGAGCAGGGTCCGCTTTCCCTGTTATATGCCCCCACTTCTAGCCACGTTATCTGCAGCATCATGTAAGTGAGGCTTTTAGGAGAAGGGCCTGAAACGCTCTCACAGGCTAGGCCAAATACAAAACAAGGAGCTGGAGACCATTCATTGTTTTACAGCATTGCTGATGAGAATAAGGTAAGACACACCACTGTTTTATGTGCCACTAAGAAAGAAGAAAGGCGATTGTCATAAGATGCTTCCTGATTTCAGAGAAGTCGGGGTGGGAGGAGGTGGGGGCGAGAGGGGTGGTGTGTGTTAGAATCAGTGACAAATACTATTAACAAACCAGGTCCTAGGTCGAACCAGATGAGGCACTATGATACATGAGAGTCCTGTTGAGGAAGTAGCCCCATTACAGGCCCAGCACCACCGCGCCTCGCCCTGGGGCCGGCAGACCATCCAAAACACAGGTCTTCTCGAGCCAAAGGCCAGGATGTCACTGTGCACAGGATTATACCCAAGATGTCATAGAGTCTTGAACTTCCTGCTTTCAGATTGGAAGCAGATTATATTGATAACATCTCTGGACCCTTGAGTTTCTTAACAAATTTTTAAAATTTTAGAAATGGATACTCATATTACCAGAGTGGTTTTCAAATTTTACATAAAGGCACTCCACGCATGGATGTATTTTGTTGTCAGCCCGAATAGCTATGCCAATTGAAGGCATCTGCAGATTGTTATCTTAATCATAGTCTGCAAAAAAATAAATTTGTGGTCTCTAATCAGTATCCCCTACTTGCTCTGGTGATTTTTAGTGGTAATTATGAATGGGAAAATATAGTTTGAAACATGCTTCTTTGGATTAAAAATACTTTCAAAAATAGTTTCTGAACAAAAGTAGGCCTCCTGTAGCTACTTTAAATTATAAAAATTTATTAGCAGTAATTGCTGCATGGGTGTTGGGGGAGAAGACAGACAAATGGTTCGGCAGAGATGAGCCAGGCCCTCCATTTAGACGCCCCTCTGAGCAGGTATGTGGAGGTGGCAGCGGGGGAGTCCAGCTCCCCAGGAAGTGCCTCTGCAAAGGGCCGCGCTGTGGCCCTGGCTTCTGCGTCCTCCCTCCGCGTCCGTCTGAGAGAAGCTGTAAACAGCTCGACGGTCGCTCGCTCGCTGGTTCTCTTTCACTCACAAGTTCAGGGGAGGCGGATTTACAGCTCCCGCAAAGAAGGCACAGACTTCCTGGAGTTGTCCTTCGCCCCTAATTCTGGGCCCCTGGTACCTTCAGATGGTTACACTGGGCCTGAGGGGTTTGGTGTTAGGCGTCTAGGGACCTTGAAGTGCCTCAGTTTTGGCTGCTTGGATTTCCTAAGGTGAGCTTCAACAATGCCACACCTCGTTCTCCTGACACTTTGGCCCAGGAATTCATTCTCTCTGTCTCAAAACTATTTACACAAGCACGTATGTGTGGGTTAGAGCATGATGCAGGTTAGGTCCCCTTTGGACCACAGAACATAGAGACTTAAGGAAGCCTCTAAGAGACAGTAGTTCTCTGAGGCTCTGGAAAACGCAAGGTGTCCGAGATTTCTAATCTGAGTATCAGAAAATAAAATAGGATGTGAATTTTTAAGGTGGTTAATTTTAAACCATTATTAAAATTATTAGTTGCAGATAAGTGGTATTGTATTGCCCTTCTGATTCACACCTGTAATTTCAAGTTCTGTAGTAGCTGAAGTGATTGGGGAAGGGGGGAGTCAGTATTGCTTTTAGCATTTTATTTTACTGCACATGATAAGCTGAGATAATGCACCCGATACTTTACCTTCTGGAAGGAAGTCCGGTCACAGTGCCTGCTCTCCCACACCAAACAGCAGTGGTCTGCCTAAGCTCAGTGGCTCTCTGACCTTTCCCGTCTGAAGGAATTAAGCCAGGTCTCCGTGCGTTTTCCTAAGTGAATGGGAGGAAGGTCCTTGCAGCGCGGCTCAGCTTTGGTGCTCTTTTCTAGGTGTTAGCCTCTCTCATCATCCGCCTGGCCCTGGCAGAGACGTTCTGCTTGAACTGTGGCATCCTTGCCTTGGATGAGCCGACAACAAATCTTGACCGAGAAAACATTGAATCTCTTGCACATGCGCTGGTTGAGTAAGTTTCTCAAATTTGGGGACAGGCTGTGACCGTTAACATAAGCGGAAAAGAGCTCTGTGGTGAAACCCCTCTCGAGGTGTGTCTTCCTTGGAGAAGCTGGATGGCTCTCCTTTTTGACAGTGATTTGTCAGAGTTTTTAAAAATAGCAGGTGACCAGCAGCAGTAGACACATCCCATACGTCCCCGCGTGTGTGCACAGAGGAACCCGTGGGGGAGTTCTCTGGCGTGGCTTTCCTGTGAACCCACCTGGGCCCACGTGTCCTGTACCAGACTTACCATGACTTGCTAAAACATTCTGGGTGGTGGCGGTGGTTTTGGACGGGCTCCCCAGCTTTTGACACGCGTCAAACATCTACGAGGAATTGTGGCTCTTATTCAAAAAGTATATTAGTGGCTAAGTACAGTCCAAACAAGGGAACATTGCACACACCTTTGACCACGTTGGCCTGGGGCGGGGGCAGCCACAGCGAGGGGCAGCCCTGGCCGAAGAACCGTGCTGGCGGGGGGAAGCGTGTCCGCTCAAGGTGGGAAGCTGGTCCAGGTGCTCCTGACTCCAGCTAGACTCTTTGGGCAGATGTAATACTTCCCATCTGATAGCAGGGATCGGGCCAGAGAGAGAACTGAGCAGCCCCGCAGCTGCCTTTCTGCAGCTGTCGCACAGAGGCCCTGTGTCACTAGCAAGAAGGGGCTGCTGCTTTTGAAACCCAGGTGCATCGAGGTCCAGGTGGGGGACAGGTCGGCAGCTAACTCAGTCTCATAGTCGCCTCAGCACATAGGTGGTGAGCACAAAGGTTCTCGCTACACCCACTCAGGCCCCATGTGTCATACAGTGATGCATCTAGTGACTGGTGGTGGCAGAATTCTAAGTAAACACAACTCCTAAGAAGGCAGCGGGCCTTGCATATGTTATTCCCCTTGCCTGTAGTCAGGTTTTTTTTTGGGTTTTTTGTTTTTTGTTTTTTGTTTTTTTAAGTATTTTCTTCCAGAGAAACTAGTCACAGATCAAGAAAACCCCAGGCACAGGAATAAGACTCCTAGAGTTGAGCAGCACAGAGATTAAGGAAAACTCAGGAGAATGTTTCCACCTGCTGTGGTGAGAAATTTGTGTTCTGAAAGAAACTAAACGTATTCTTACCCGTGCGTAAGCCAGACCTACGGGAAGAGTCAAGCCGTGCACCTGCACTGTCTAGAGAGGAGCTGGGACTCCTGCTTGGCTGGGCGGAGGCTGGGGGTCCCCCACCCCTCCCCCACTTCCTGCAGGGCTGTCGGGGCCTGGTGCTCACACGGCACAGGAAAAGCCCGGTCACCACACACAGCACAGTCATGTGTCTGACAAGGTTCTCAGTGGCTTTTTCAAACAAAGGAAAGGGTTACTTATGCTCTTCAGTAACATGTTCTAAATATATTGTTTCAGGATAATAAAAAGCCGCTCACAGCAACGTAACTTCCAGCTTCTGGTAATCACTCACGATGAAGATTTTGTGGAGCTCTTAGGGCGTTCTAAGTACGTGGAGAAATTCTACAGGATTAAGAAGAACATTGATCAGTGCTCAGAGATCGTGAAATGCAGTGTTAACTCCCTGGGATCTAATGTTCATTAAAAATACTCAAGATTTAATTGTCTTGGAAACACAGGTCCTCAGGCAACTGCTTATTTCTGATATCAACTGAGTCAATAAGCAAATAAATTCTTTAAAAGCAGCTTTGTGTCTAGGATTTTGACTATCTGAGAGGTTCTAAAATGACTAAAATTGTTTCCCTTGAAACTTGGACTGATTCCTGAAGGTCGCCCGCCCCGGGCAGCCCGGCGGGCCTGCGGGGCTCAGCCCTGCCCTCGCCCGGGGCGGGGGTGGGCTTCCCGAGCCTGGGGCATCTCCCTTTCCCACCCCACAGCGCTGTTAAGAAGTAGGTTCTTGCTGCCTTAATGACCTAACAGTTTTGGCATTTTTTAAAAAGTCAGTGTTAAGTGTTACCACTACATTTATTTCCTTGGATGTGGTTTTTAAAAACTGAGTTATTAGTATTTCCTGAAGATGACCACAAATAATGACATTTCAATGTATGGCTCCACTGTTAACTCTGTAAATCCAGCCAACTGACCTCCTCTTCTGGGCCTCAGCTCCCCGACTAAAATTTGAGGTTGTTGAATGAGGCCCCAGGGTTTCACCGGAACTTTTAAGTTCTGGTTCAGTGTCTGCCATCTGCCTCACACCCCACCCCCCCGCCGCCCCCCGCCCTCTCCCCCGCCCGTGCATCCCTGCAGGTTGTCTTCCTAACTCAGGGCTCTGGCAAGAGCAAGGTCCCCCCTGCGCACACCCCCCTTGGACCACTCTGACCAAGAGCAAGGCCTCCTTCTGTGGGGCCTGATCCATCGGCACGGCGACTTTAATGCTCCCGTGTGTCCAGCCTGCGCACCCTCCCGGCCTCACCCTCAACCCCGACCGCTCTCCAGGTGCGCGCTGCGGGCTGGGAGGCAGGCCAGCCGCACCCCCACCCGAGTCCGGGCCTGCTCCTGGCGGGGCCCGGCCAGATCTGCTGGAGCAGGCCTCTCATTTCACTCCAGACGTCGGTGCTGATAAAAGCCCAGTCACACTTTTTTCTTGGAGTTTCCAGGTGAAATTTTGAAACCTTTCACAAGCATTGCCTACAGAATGCTACCAAATTAGCATACTTTTGAGTTAGACTTTGTGGAGTTTGATCATTCAGATCCTGTCAGTCATGTGGCACAGTTCTGTGTCATCTGCAGACCAAATGAGGATATGGTCTAGACAGCCTTTCCCTGCCAGGGTCTGGAGGAGAGCTGAGCTCTGAGGTCCTTAACGGGTGTGAATGGTGACGGAAGGAGATTAGGCTTTGGGTGGTGAACACACAACACGATTTGCAGGTGATGTGTCGTAGAATTGTACGCCTAAAACCTGTATGATTGTATTAACCAATGTCACCCCAACAAATTCTATTTTTAAAAATTAGGGGGAGGGGAGGAAGCTCTAAGGTCCTCTGGTATCTGGCAGGCTGACTGAATAACGGCCTCCCAAAATACCAAGAACCTGTGAACACTACCGGATGTAGCAACGGGGGCTTTGCAGATGTGAGCAGAGCTAAGGATCTTGAGATGGGATTTTCCTGGTGGGCCCGGAGTGTAACCACCAGGATCTTTGCAAGGAGGAGGCGGAGAGGCTGGTCTGGAGGAGAGGGTGCCCGGGGTTCTCGGGGGCCCAGGCATTCCAGCGGCCACTGGAAGCTGGAAAAGGAAGAAACCAGTTTTCCCCTCCGAGCATCCACACGGAACCAGCCCTGCTAGCCTCTGGACTTCAGCCCAGTGAAACTGGTTTTGGTCTCCTGACCTCCAGAACTGTAAGAATAAATCTGCGTTGTTTTATGCTGCTTGGTTGGTGGTGATTTGTTATAGCAGCAATAGGAAACGAATACACTAGCCACTGTATGCAATCAATATCTATGCATATAAAATACTAGTTACATACTCTTCTTGAGAGAATTGAAAAAAAGTATTCAAATCATATTCTGTATTCTGTGGTTTCCATGAAGAGCCCTGGTTGAAAAGGGCTGGTCTAGAGGGCCCCCCCCCCCCAAATGCTGCACAGCCACCTGCTCCCTGTCCACGGCCCCTTCTCATGACCATGTTCGGTCATCCTAATGAGCTTTGAAAAATTAAAATTACCCACATTTACCCAACTAGCATGACCTTGACAAAGGTACCACGAGAAAACAAGCAGGCCAACTCCCATTCAGAGCACAGACCCAGGAATTCCTAAATTAAGAACACGTCAATTCCAGGCATATTAAAATATAACAACTAACCAAGGTGCTTTTATCCCAAGAATCCAAGACTATTTCAGAAAATGAGAAAACTTCCTGAATTATCAACATCATAAAGCCAAAGGGGAAAGTTTCTGATGGACACCTAACTGGCCATTGTTTGATAAAATCCACAATCTCCTAGCTTTAGCAAACAACGCTGCAAAGAATAAAAGCTTTTCTTGATGTTACTTGTCATCACATCAAAATTAAACAAGAGCAAAAGATGAAACATTCCCATTAAATAATAAAACCAGTTGCTTTGTATCAACATGTTTCTGAAAGCTCTGGACGTGGCAGTAAGAATGACCAGAAACAGCAGCACAGGGCAAACACAGGCAACGCGCAAACACCAAACACTCCCCGGTTTCAAGTCTGGCCTCCCCTGAGGACAAGCTTCCGGTGCCGCCCTTCTGAGAGTGGCTGCTCGCTCCCCCAGGCCCCTTGTGCCACCGGGCGTGGGAGAGGGGGCGCGTGCCCTTGCTTTTCACTGCTGCTTCTCGATCACCCTACGCCTTCCTCACGTCATCCGCCACCGTCACGCGTGGAATGAAGGGGTGGCACAGGACGGAGGTAAAGATGAGCCGGACTACTTGGGTTCGAATCTTAGCACCACCGCTCCCCACATTAGTTCTGGGACCTTGGGCAAGTCATTTCTCCTCCGTTTCCTTGTTTGTAAAGGTAGGTAAAAAGGGTTCCTGTCTTGTAGGGTGGTTAGGAGGATCGAACGACATTATAAACTTCTAGAACAGCCTGGCACAGAGTAAGTTCTACGTGTTCGTTCAGGGAAAGCCGCCTAACGTCGGCTTCCTCTTCCCTGTGGTGGTCTCGTCAGCCCCAGCCTGGCCACCGCCCTCGCTCACGCCTTTTCATGTCCTGGTTCACTGTCATCTTCCAATGCTAATTTCATAGTCATTGGTGGTTCCAACATCCAAACAACAATCAAATGCAAACCCGGCCTCTTTTCCTCCAGTGACAAGACACTCCGTAGTCTTACTCCGGAGTCCACTCCGTTTCATAACAGGAACTGCAACCCTCCGCAAGCTCCATCTGAGCCTCTCTGCAGTTCACTCCAGGGGTCTCCAACCCCAGCAATTCCTTGAGCCCATCAGGATTGTGGTCCATTGATTCTACCACTTTTTTAGTTGTTCGCTTCCCTCCTGCCTTCTCCCCAGAACATCTGAAACTGCACGGCGCACCAGCACATCCCTGTCCCGCAGACCTCAGCTGTCTTGCTGCTTCCGTCCTCCACCTTCCCAACAGCCCCCAGCCCGCCCCCTGCACGTGCAGCGCCCTTCCCCAGCCCCCCTGTCCCTCGCCCTTGTATGTAGTAGTGCTTCAGCGCTCAGTCTGAGTCTGCACCTCCTTTCTTCTCTGCACCCCGCTGCTTGATGATCTCATCCAGTCTCACAGCCTTCAAGTTATTACTAGTTTGGGTTCTCCCAGCAGCAGAGCCTCAACAGCGAATCAGCAGCGGGGAACAGCAGGGGGCTGCGTGGATTATGTAGTGCAGACAGCCAATGCAGAGTGAGTCCTTACACCAGCCACCCTAGTAGGCAGTTGGGGCTCAGTCCCACAGGGAGACTCGGGAAAAATTGGCACATATGTTTCGGAATTGTCCCGCCTGAGAGACAAGAGAGCTGGAGTATGTATGTCCTGAGAGGCACGAATCGAGGGCTATTCCAGGGCAAACCAGCTACTGCCGTGCCGTGTCCACCAGCAGAGCTGCCTTTTACAGTTTAAAGAAAAAGGAGGAAAGACAAAGCCCTTTGGCAGAGGTACACAGAGAAGATCGCGGTGGGCTGGAGGACTCTGGGAATTTTCAGGAGAAGGGAGGCCCGGTGGCAACTTGAATGCTCATGTAGCTGCTACTCCTCAGAAAGTGCCTAGTCCAGGTCTTCTAATCTCCTGACTCCAAGCTGTCTAAGGGACATCTAGTTGCACTTGAGTATGTAATATATAGACATTTAAAACTTAAAATAACCAAAACCAACCTTTCTCCTGAACCTGCACCTCCAATAGGCTTTCAGTTAACGGCACCTTGATTCTTCCAATTGCTCAGGCAAAATCTCGGCATCGTCCTTTAGTCTTTTTGTCTCATATCATGCATCTGATCCATCCATTTAATACTATGGGTTCAACTTTCAAAATATGTTCAGAATCTGACCGGGCCTCGGCACCTAAACCACCACCGCTCCAGTCCAAGACACCATCATCTCGAACCTGAATAATCTGAGTAAGCACCTAATTGCTCCGGCCAACCTGGTCCTGCCCCACAGCTGGTTCTCAACACAGCAGCCAGTCATCTTTTTAAAAGTAAACAAAATAAGAGTTTCTTACAGGGGTGTGGGTTAGCAATTCTGAAACCACTTTATATCAAAATCAAACAAATACATATATCGTAGAATAAGGACTGAGTTTCTCACTTTTGCATATCTGGGAAGAGGAAAGGCTATTTAAAAAAAATAAAACAACAACAACAACTTAGAAAACCTAGTATTGTTGTATTGAACCAAATGTATAAGTGTAAAGGTATGGTTTTGGTATATATAGAATTCCATAGGGGAAGAGTAAAGACTGCCAAAAATCTGCTTCTCATAAAAGCAAGGAGAGCAAAGTCAAAATAAACTTTTTAAAGAGCTTTGGAAATTAACTAAAGGCTTGCAACCAGCCACGTAGTGTTTATTCAAGGGCAGCAGCTGAACCTCAGCAGGAAAAGCCAGTGCATTTTAACTCGCCTGAGTCCCGGTCCCCTCTCCCAGCCCCTGTGGCATCTTTGAAAACCAACATAACCACAGTATGTGTGAAAACCAGCAGCCACTAGAGGAAGCAGAATGGATTTGGAGCTCCCCAAAATCTTCAGCCCGAGACAACTGCCACTATGTGACCTGTCTGGCAGCTCACTGAAACTCTGTCCTCGGGGGACATCTTTCTTTGACCTGGGGCGAGCTTGCTGGGCAAACAGCCCTACCTGCTGCAGACAGTCGGTGGTAATTGGTTAACGTTGCAGGCAACAAGACGGGTGAGGAACAACCCATAAGGAAAAGGTGGGGAAGGGTATGTCCATGTGGGCTCTGACAAGCTTAAACACATTCCTGGGAATCTAGAAGTTCATGTGTGTGGCAGAGGTGTGTGCATTCTCCGGAAAGATCTAAGAAGGCCGTAAGCGTTGACTTTTGGCTGAAGTGAAGGCTAAGGCACCGCTAGCAATCTGCTGCCAGAGCACTGCAAACGTGACCACCCCATCCCAGTCTCCCCTGTTCCTCTCCCGCTGCCTACTCTCACACACAGCCCTTCAGTGAAGGCTCAGACACTTACTAGTTCAAGGCATTAAAAGAAACCTCTGTCTAATCATTACCATACCACTACGCTAACCCAGACTTCAGTGATCACACGTGACAACGCATACAGCTTAACGTAATTAGTCCATGAAAGTACATAAATAAATAGCAATAACAACAATTACAAACCCTGGGGATGGGAGAGTCTGATTTTCAGAGTTGACACAATCTATTATATCCAGTTTTCAATGAGAAATTATAAGACATGCAAAGAAAAGGAATATATGGCCCATATGCAGACCAAAAAAAAAAAAGCAGTCCATAGAAACTGTCCCCGAGGAAGCCCAGATAAAGACTTCAAATCAGCTATTGTAATTATGTTCAAGGAACTAAAGGAAACCATGTCTAAAGAGTAAAGGGAAATATGAGAATGATATCTCACCAAATAGATTATCATTAAGGAGATAGAAATTACATTTTTTAAAAAAAGAACCAAATAGAAGTTAGGAAGTTGAAGAAAATAGTAACAAATAAAAAGTTACTTGGGCTCAAACAGTAGATTTGAACTAACTGAAGAAAAAAAATCAGTGAACTTTAAAACAGTTCGATTAAAATGATCCAGCCTGAAGAACAGAAAAAAGAACGAAGAGCAACAAGCAGAGCCTCAGAGACCCATGAGACGTGGCCCAGCACATCAACATACCAGGGCACCAAACCCAGTGGGAGTCCCAGAGGAGCAGAGAAAAGGACAGAAAGAACATTTTAAGTACTACTGGCCAAAAACTTCCCAAATTTTTTAAAAAGATTTTATTTATTTATTTATTTTTAGAGAGAAGGGAAGGAGAGAGAGAAACATCAATGTGCGGTTGCCTCTCACATGCCCGCTGCTGGGGATCTGGCCTGCAACCCAGGCATGTGCCCTAGACTGAGAATTGAACTGTCAACTCTTTGGTTTGCAGGCCGGCGCTCAATCCACTGAAACACACAGGCCAGGGCCCAAAACTTCCCAAATTTTATAAAAAGCATTCATTTTCATATCCTAGAAACTGAACTAACTCTTAAGTAGAATATACTCAAGGAGATTTGTACTTAGCTCCATCATAGTCAAATTGTCAAAAAACAAAGACAGGGAATCTTGGAAGTGGCAAGAGGAAGCAGTGAAGAACCCTCAACAAAATAAACAGCTGCTTCTCCTTAGAAACAATGAGGCCAGAAGCCGGGGATGGCATACTAAAGCGCTCAGTGCGAAAGACTAGACAAGAATTCTATACCCAGTAAAACTATCCTCAAAAATGAGAAACTAAGACATTTCGAGAAGCAAAAACTGAGATGATTTGTATGCAGCAGACATGCCCTACAGGGGCACTAAAAAGAGAATCCTTCAGGCTGAAATGAAAGGAAAGGACTTAAATCTACATGAGGAAATAAACAGCTGCAGTAAAGGTAAAATATATGGGGAATTTAAAAGTATAAATGTATTTTGGCTTATAATTCTGTTCTATCTGATTTAAAACATAACTGTATTAAGAAATCACTTAAATACTATTTATGAGTTTATAACGTTTAAAAATGTGATTTATGGCAATGGTACAAAGAAGGGGAAGGAAACAGATTTAGAGAGATAGGCAGATATTGTTACACTTACAGAGTTACCTGTTCTCATGTTCTAGAATGTATTTCCAAGCGGTAAGTACTGTGCTGTTTTTTTTCATGCTTGGCACAAAGTAAGCACTTAATAAACATTCATTGAATGAATTAATTAACTTGTAATTGTTCTGTGGATTATTTATAATCATTTGTTTAAAACACGTCTTCACACCAAGCTGAATATTTACAAAGGGTAAGATTCCACTTTCAGTTCAGGAATAAAGTACTTAATATACACATTCCCTGACTAGGATGACAGAGAAGATATTATTGGGTTATTAACTCTGGTAGCTGGGATTTGGGGAGATTTTCTTTTCTTTGCATACCTGCACTTTACACGGTAACACTTCCTTCTGAGTAATTTTTAAAATGCAGAGCACCAACATTGGAGAATGCCCTTTGTATATTTTACGTGAAAAAATGATAAAAGGTGTATAATCCCTTATGCCATTTTTGTAACAGAATATGAATGTGCACAGAAAAAGGAGTGTTAAGAAATCCCGAGGTTTATCAGTATCAGGGCAGAGGGCTGTGAGGCTAGCGTGTGCTCCTCATCGGTCGTCTCTCATAACTTCTCCCAGCAGTAACAGTGGGATGAACATAGAAACTCCCACCTGACAATCCACGGGAGGAACAGTAGCTGAGTGTCTAGAAGGTTGAAACCCACCCATGCGGGAGGACGGGGCAACAGCCACAGCCCCCTGAGAGGCGGGGCGCCGGGGTCAGCAGCAGAGCGCGCGGCTGCCCCCGGGGAGCGGACGGTGAGCCCGCCCCGGAGAAGGCCTCCCCCGACGTGCGGTCCCCAAAGGCTCAGGGCTGGCGCCAGAGCAAGCCCCTCCGGAGAGGGAGTGGGGAAAATGAGTTGCAACACGGTTTAGGAAGCAGTGGGACCCCCATTTCCACTCTTCAAAGTTGAGTGACCCTACCCCAGCAGGAGATGGAAGTATTTTTTAATTCTCGGAAGAGTGGATGGGGCACGGAACGCCAAGCGTGGTTGAGGACGGCCTCGCTGTGCTGCAATCAGGGTCCCGAGGGAGCAACTGACGGACGCTGAGACCCCCGCGCGCAGCCCTCCACCCGCGGCGGCCGCCGCAGCGCTGGCAGCCAGGCCCGAGGCAGGGAAAGTCTTCTGCGGGAGCTGCCCTGCCTGCCAAGGACGCTCTAAGAAGCCGGCATGCAAAGTCCCGCAGTGAGACAGCCAGCCAATGGCTGCAAAACTATCTTTCAAAGCCAGAGGAGAGTGCTGGCCAGCGTGGCTCAGATGGTAGGAGCATCGTCCCGGAACCGAAGGGTCAAGGCACATACCCAGGTTGTGGGCTTGATCCCTGGTCCGGGGCGGGCGGGAGGCAGGCAATCGATGTCTCTCTCATCAATGTCTCTCTCCCTTCCTCTCTCTCTAACAGCAATGAAAAAAAAAAAAAAAAAAAAAGTCCTCAGGTGAGCATTAAAAAAAACCAAATAAACAAAGGAGAAATAAAGACTCTCAGTCAAACAAAAATTGAAGGAATCTGTTTCTAGGACACTTGCCTTGCAAGAAATGTTGTAAGAAATTCTTTAGAGTGAAAAAAATGGTAAAACCCAGATATACATAAAGGAAGAACATTGGAGGAGGAATAAGTGAAGGTAAAATAAAAATATTCATTTTTCTGGTTCTTAATTGATCTAACATAACAATTTGTTCAAAAGAGCAATAGCAACAATGTATCTGACTATATGTTTATATATAAATCTGTATACACGCATACATGCATAAGCATACATGTTTATGTAAAGTGAACTGAATGACAATAATGAAACAAGGGACGGAAGGGAGGAATTAGAATTATTTTGCTATCGTGAGGTACTTATACTACCCATCAAATGTAGTGTTATTTGCAAATGAACTTTGACTAGTTGTAAACGTGTATTGCCAAGTCTAGGGTAACCACCAAAAAAAGTAAAAAAGAACCAATATACTAATCAAGGAGAGAAAATGGAATCATAAAATGCTCAATTAAAACCAGAAAAGCAGGGAAAAGGTGGAAGGTAAGAATAGGAACAAAGAATAAGGACAACAAATAGATAACAGTTACAATTATGGTAAATATTAATTAGCTATTTCAATCACTTCAAACATCATGGACTAAATGCACCAATTAATTATAGATTGTCACAGTGAGTCAAGAAATGAGACCCAGTTACAAACTTTAAGTATAAAGACATATGTAGAATAAAAGTAAATGGGCAGAGAAAGATGTACCATGATAACGTTAATCAAAAGAAAGCAGGAGTTACTACAAGAATATTAACAACATGTTAACTTTAAACAGCATACTTCAGACCAAGGAAAGTTATTGAGGATAAAAAGGGGCATTATATAATGATAAAGCAGTCAGTTTCCCAAAAAGACGTAGCAGTCCTAAACGTGGATGCCTCTAATAACAGAGTGCTTAGAGGGAAAGTTATAGCATTGCATGTATATTAGAAAACAAGACAGACCTGAAACAAATCATCTAAGCTTCTACCTTAGAAACTAGAAAAAAAAGCAAATTAAATCCAAAGCAAGCAGAAGAAAATAAATAATAAGAATTAGAGCATCAGTCAATAAAATTGAAAACAGGAAAGCAATAGGGAAAATAAAAGAAACTAAAAGCTGGTTCTTTGAAAAGATCAATAAAATCCATAAGCCTCTAATTAGCCTAAGAAAAAAAGAGAGAACAAAAATTACTAATAATGTGAATGAAATAGGGCATCGCTACAGATCCCATGGACATTAGGAGGATAATCAAGGAATACTATAAATAAATACTGTGAATACTATTCTATGTCTACAGATTTGATAGCCTAGTTGAAATGGACCAATTACTTGAAAGACACAATCAGTCAAAACTTGCACAAGAAGGAACAAAAAATCCAAATAACCTTCTATCTATTAAATAAATATAATAATTAAAAACCTTCTAAAATATAAAGCACCGCCCAGATGGTGAATTCTACCATTTATGAAAGAAATTTTATCAATTCTTAGCAATCTCTTTCAGAAGATGTAAGTAGAAAGAATACTTCCTAGCAAATTCCATGAAGCCAGCATTACCCTAATATCAAAACAGACAGAGATGTTATTATAAAAAAAATAAACATGTAAATCCATATCTATGAACAGAGATGCAAACGTCCTCCACAAAATATTAGCAAATTAAATCCAACAATTATAAAATGGGTTTTTTCCCCAGATATGCAAAGCTGGTTCAACATTCAAAAATCAATTAATATAATCCATTACATCAACAGGCTAAAGAATAAATATCACATTATCATATCAGTTGACAAAATCCATCACCCATTCATGATAAAAACTCTCAGTAAACTAAGAATAGCTGGGAGCTTACTCAGCCTGATAAAGAATAATCTACAAAACATCTACAGCCAACAGACTGTGTCATGGGTAGAAATGCAAAATTTTCCCACAAAGATCAAGAATAGGGCAAGGATACACCCTCTTACCAATGCTTTTCAACATTGTACTGGAATTCTTAGCTAATGCAGTAAGAAAAGGGAATACAATGTATACAGGTTAGGAATAAAAAATAAAACTGTCTTTGTTCGCAGATGACATGGTCATCTAAGTAGAAAATCTAAAAGAATCAATAAAATGCTCCTAGAATAAGCTGGGTTACAGGATACAAGGTTAATATACAAAAGTCAATCACTTTCCTATATACCAGCAAGTAACAAGTGAAATTTGAAATTTAAAACATAATACCATTTACATTAGCATCCCAAAATGAAATATGTAGGTATCAATCTGACAAAATATGTCTATAAGAAATATATGAGGAAAACTATAAAACTCTGATGACAGAAATCAAAGCACTAAATAAATGGAGAAATAGTCCATTGTTCATGGATAGGAAGACCTAATATTGTCAAGATGTCATATCTTCTCAACTCAATCTATAGATGCAATGCAATCCCAATCAAAATTTCAGGAAGTTATTTTGTAGATATACAAATGGATTCTAAAGTTTATATGGAGACCCAAGGAATAACCAATACAATATAGAAGGAGAAGGGCAAAGCTGAAGGTCTGACACTTCCTGACTTCAAGACCTGCTATAAAGCTGTCATCGGGATAATGTGGCAATGGCAGAAGGCTAGACTAATTGATCAGTGAAACAGAACAGAGGCCTCAGAAATAGACCCCCGTAAATATAGTCAACCGATCTTTGACAGAGGAGCAAAGGCAATACAATGGGGCAAAGATAATCTTTTCAACAAATGGTGCTAGAACAGCTGTGCATCCACATGTGAAAAAATAAATGCAGACACAGACTGTACACCCTTCACAAAAAGTAACTCAAGTGGGTCACAGACCTAAGTGTAACACTCAAGTCTATGAAGTCCGGTGACACAGCAGAAAAGGTAGATGACTTTGGGTTGAGCAATGACTCTTTACACGAAACACCAGGGCATGGTCTATGAAAGACATAACTGATAAGCTGGACTTCATTAACATTTTAAAATTTCTGCTCTTCAAAAGACACTGTCAAGAGAATAAAGGCAAGCCACAGATTGAAAAAAAAATACTTGCAAAAGATAAAGGACTATTATCCAATATATACCAACCCAAATTTTAAAAGGGCCAAAGACCTCAACAGACATTCCATCCAAAAAGATACACGGATGGCGAGGAAGCGCAGGAAAGGATGCCTCACACCATATACGTTGTCTGGGAAACAGTGAGATACCAGTTAGCATGGCCGAAGTCCAAAGCCCTGACAACACTAAGTGCCCGTGAGGATGTGGAGCAGCAGGAAGTCTCATTCATTGCCGGTGGGTTCGCAAAATGGTACAGCCACCTTGGAAGACAGTCTACAGTTTTCTATAAAAATAAACACACTCTTACCATACGACCCAGCAGTCGTGCTCCTTGGTGTTTATGCAAATGAGCTGAAAACTTACATCCACACAAAGCCTGTACACAGGTATTATAGAAGATTTTTTCACAATTGTCAAGAGTTGGAAGCAACCAAGATGTCTTCCAGTAGGTGAATGGATAAATAAGCTGTAGTCCGTCCAGACAGTGGAATATTACTCAGCACTGAAAAAGAAATGAGCTATCCAGCCATGAAAAGACATGGAAGAAACTTGAATGCATATTACTAAGTATATAAAAGAAGCCAATCTGAAAAGGCTAAATAGTGTATGATTCCAACTATATGACATTCTGAAAAAGGCAAAACTATGGAGGCTTTAGCAAAAAGATCAGTGTGTGGGGGTTAGGAGGGAGGGAAGGACGAATGGGCGGGGCACAGAGGCCTTTTAGGGCCCGACACTGCTCCGTGCGACGCCAGGATGGTGGACACACGGCGCGATGCATTTGTCCAAACCCACAGGATGTGGGCGGACCCTGGTGTGAACTGGGGACTCTGGATGGTGATGGTGGCAACGCAGGTCAATCAGCTGTGACACGTGCACCCTCTGGCGGGGGGGGTTGCTGATCCTGGGGGGGCTGCGCACGCGCGTGGGCAGGAGGCTCGTGGGGACCCTGATTGCGCCTCCATTTTGCTCTGCATCCAAAACGTCTCTAAAAATAAATCCTATTTTTAAAACAGTAATGGCCTCAGAAATTTAATAAATGACAACAAGCTTTTATTTTCTTAAAGAAAGACAATTTCCCCAAACTTAATAACATGTTTGCGGTTTGAAAGGGCCCACTGTGTGTCTCTCATGGAGGGTGAAAACAGAACTACCCCAAGATACGTCATTGTAAAATTGGGAACATGGAGACCAGGAAGACTCCCCACACGTTTCCAGAAAAGGCCTGGATTCATCAGAGCCGTTGGCCCCCCGAGCGGGGATGTCGGAACATGGGAGGCGGTGGTGCAGGCGTGCAGGTGGCGCAGGAAGAACGTCACTTCCTGCCTGGAATTCTGTTCCCCCAAGAAAGAGGGAGACCTGGGGCGCAAAGACAAGGTCACGTCAGAGAGGAGTGGAGGGAACCCCAAGGAAGTGGCGGCAGGAGGCGGCAGGGCCACAGCTGTGCGGAGGGTCAGAGGGCAGCTGTCCATGCAGAGCAGGTCAGCAGGCTCGGAGGGGGGCGTCCTGAGTAGGGAAAAGCATGAGAACGACCCATTTACCCAAGGCTCTCGAGAGGGGGTTTATGTAGGCGGCTGAGAATTTTGGATTAAGTCACTGAGAGGAACACAGAAAACGAAGCTAAATGGGAAAACAAGACAATTTTTCATTCCAGAGGAAGAAACTTTAGAGGGGAAATAAATATGTTCATAATTAACCATGTTTCTGCTGTGAATATATTCATGTAATTATGTAAACGGTAACAAGGCTTTTGACTGACCCCAGTTGCAATCCACATGTATTGGTAGGATGGGAAAAGGAATAATGGAAGTGGAAGGAGAAGTGAATAGTCAGCTAGACCACAGGTAGTGGTTACACCTGAAAACCAAGAAATTTGAAAACATGGAGGGGGCAAATACTAAGAGAAACAATTAAAATAGTGGTTTTTATTTTAAAGTTATTTTTAGAAGATTTTATTGATTTATTTTTAGAGAGAGAAGAAGGGAGAGAGAAAGAGAGGGAGGGAAACATGCAAGTGCCCTGACCGGGTGCTGACCTGCTGACCTCCTGCTTTGTGGGAGGACACCCAACTCCCCACCCGTACCCGTCAGGGAAAGATGGTGTTTTTTCTGGAGAAGAAGCCAAGGAGGGGAGAGGTGGTACACGCTGCTTGGCAGCAACCGAAGAGCCCCATTTTACCCTACTTGCACGGGAACTGATCAGTTTGTCAGTTTCGCGGAGGCTGGCAGAAGGCACAGTTCTCTGGGATCAGAGACAAAGAACAGTTCATGACGCACAGCAGTAGTAGTGGAGTGTTAGCGTCTTTTATTGTTCCCTGAACCCCACTTCTGAGAGCGGGGCCGTGAGAGCGGGCGGAGGCTGCAGGCGCAGTGGGCAGGAGGGAAGCCAGGGCTGAGGAACCTGGGTGTTTAGTAACGGTCGCGATTCTGCCTGCCTTTCAAGGGTTCGGAGAAAGATGCTGTCTCTTCCAAGGGCCATCTGCTGTCCTAACTTCTTTTAAAAGGTAGCAAGGAACCAAGTAGGACGGCCAGTGCCTCACCCACGAGATGTACAGAAATGCAAGTGAACAATGGAGAGCTGATTCTCCAAACTGCTGTCATTCATCTCCTTGAATTATTTAATTTTAAAAATGTGCATGCACCTAATACTTCCGTGAAAATACAAATCTAATAAGTGAGATATTTTAAATTATTCAAACAACTCGCAAGCTCCCACTCCTCCTGACTCGGCATCTTTTCTTTCCAACGGAGACCCAAAGTTCAAAAAGGAAGTTTTCTGAAGCCCTGCACAGGGGCCGGGGGCCGGCGGTGGGAGGAAGGGCGGCTCCAGCCCCAGCGAGCCCTCTGATCCTCCGCGGCGTCCTCCCGGGCCCTGAGCGCGGGGGCTGAGCCTGTCAGGTCCGACCCCGCGGCCCGGCCCGGCCCGGCCCTGGGTAGCAGAAGAATTTCGAGCCAGAGGTGCCAAGTGTTTGGAGCTGCCTTTCTGAAGTTTGTGTTGATTGCAATTACGGGGTGTGAATGGAGCCCTGGAGAAAATCAGGAAATAGCAACATAAACCAGTCGGTTGACTTGGGCAACGGAGCCTGTCCTGGGACTGAGGGCCAGAGGGCCTGCCAGCCACTTCTGATGGCGCAGCTCCCACGCCCCCGTGGCAGGGCAGGCGGAGGGGCAGGCACCTCGGCCACGTCCGCCCACCCCGCACCCTGCACGGCCTGGGCCCCAGGGGACCCCGCCTGCAGAGCTTGCGCGCTGCCCCCTCGCCAGGGCGCAGGGGCGCCGGGAGCTCGGTAGCGCCCGCGTGTGCAGCCGGGCCCTGTCCGGCCTGGCGCGGGACTCATCCCGCCCATCTTCGCGGGCCCCTCGCTCGGCCTGCGGCCGTCGGCCTGTGTGGATCCACACTGGGGGCCGGCGCCCGGCAGCTCCGGCCGAAGCTGATCGGCGCCCTCACCCCTCCCTGGGGCACCAGCTACCGCCTGGGGCACGGAGGAGGACCGGCCTCCGAGCAGAGCCCTTATCGGTCCCATCTCCCATTACATAAGGCCGCGCCCCTATCTCCGCGGGGCATTGCCGCCGCCACCGCGGCCGCGCAGGTTCTCCCACGCGCGGCGCTAGGTTCTCGCCAGTCCGGGGATCAGGGAGGCGCTGACTCATCCCGGCGCAGGGCTCCGGGCTTGCGCGGCCCACGGTGTCCCCCCACACACATCCCCCCCATCTGAGACCCACCTGAGACCCAGGCGAAGATGCCCGTGGTCCTATTCTACAGATGAGGAAACTGAGGCCCTTAGCGGGGTCCCCCAGCCGGGAAGCAGCACTCCAGCCAGGGGGTGGGGATGGCGTGGGGTGGAGGGGGCGGTGGGCCGAGGGGCACGAGGGGCACGAGGGGCAGGTGCTGGCTTCCGAGTCGGGGCCTGCAGGTGGCGGAAAGCTGAGGGTTTGGCAGAGCAGAAGGCGGGATGCTAGTGTCATCGGAGCGAGGACAGGGCCCAGGCCGGACAGCTCCCAGCTCCCGCGGCCCGGGGGTCTCCTGCGGAGGTTGAGCCCCGCCCAAGGGCCGGGGCGGGGTGGGGGAGGGGGCGGTGGTGACAGAGGAGCTGTGCCCGCAGGCAGAGGGGCCTGCGGGGGTGGGGGCGGGGCAGGGGCTCACTGGAGGGAGGAAGTGGGTGGGGGCGGGAGAGCTTGACATCAGCACCCAATGGCCAAACGCTATTTGTCGTGGGGATTCTGGGGGACTTCTAGAAAAGACGAGGGAAGAGCAGGAAAATGGCTACAAGCCAGAGTCCCCGCGGGGCGTGGGCTGCGAGCAAGGGACCCAGGAGCGGCTTCATTCTGCAGAAGGGAACCTCGAGGCCCCCAGAGGGCATGGGGTTGGGTCCACAGAGGCTGGTGGGCCAAGGTGGTCGCCCCAGATCCCAGTGGCACCGGCTCCACCTCCCACTGACGGGGACACTAAGGGCTTGCCTGCAGGGTGGGCCCACACTGAGGGCCTGGGCGGCGTGCACTCCACGTTATCTCCAAAGCCAGGTTGGCTCCGTGGATCCGGCACCGGCCTGTGATCTGAGGGGCCACGGGCTGGATTCCTGGTCAGGGCCCATGCTTGGGTTGCGGGCGGGGTCTCTGGTGGGGGGGCGCAGGAGACGCAACCACACATTGATGTTTCCCTCCCCCCCCCAAAAAAAATAAATAAATAAAATCTTTTTAAAAAAGGAAAGATCCCCGCCCTGGCCAATGGCCCCATTCGTTGGAGCATCCTCCTGTACACCAAAGGCTGTGGGTTCAATCCCCAGTAGGGCCCTAGAGGAGGCAACCAGTCAACGTTTCTCTCTCTCTCCCCGTCTCCGCCTCCCTTCCTCTCGATCTAAAATCAGTGAACATATCCTTGGGTGAGGATTTTTTTAAAAATAGGGAAGAAAAGGCCCCAAGGAGACCTGTGAATCTGAACGTCCATGACCCCTCCCACAGGAGGCCGGCGGGGAGCCAGGTTGGCCGGGAGAAGTGAACTTCGCTCTGCTCCTTCTTCTGTTTGGATCTTGCACCCAAAGCCAGCATTCCTTTGGTAATGCCACAGACCAGTTCATTGAAAAAAATAAAACCCCCAGTTTCCCAAATCTGGTGGCCTGGGGTCACCATTGTCTGCGCAGCACATATGGGGACCCCAACAGGTCCGAGGACAACAGCTGGCAGGCAGGGCAGCCGGAGCTCTGGCTGCAGGGCTGGGGCCAGACCCAGGCCCCCCGAGGCCTCTCGCCTGCCCCCGGAAGAAGCCCATCCAGACCTTGGAAACTGCCCAGACCCCTCTCAATATTAAGTCCACAAGAAATCAGTGAACTGGGTGCCAGCCTGTGAACCATCGCGTCGCCGGTTTGATTCCCAGTCAGGGCTCATGCCTGCATTGTGCACCAGGCCCTCAGGAGGGAGCGCGTGAGAGGCAACCACACACCGATGTTTCTCTCCGTCTCTTTCTCCTTCCTTTCCCCTCTCTCTAAAAATAAATAAATACATATACATATATAAAAAAAGAAATCAAACGCTTTCCTTTATGCAGCACTGGATTTTCCACAAAGTAAAATCGAGATAAGTAAAGATGTGGTTTCTAGATAGTGCCCGACAAAGCGGAGACCAGGGGGTGAGCGTCATCACTTGGGCCTATAAAAGCTGCCACAGGAGACCAAGGTCACAAGCACTCCGCCTGGGCCAGCCTGTGTGTCTGCTCCTGACTCCTCCTGTCCGCTCTGGGCTCCATGGCGCTCTGGTTGACCTTGGTCATTGCTCTCACCTGCTGCAGCGGTCTCGCCGCCCCGGGTCCTGTGGCCTCCTTCACAGCCCTCAGGGAGCTCATTGAGGAGCTGGCCAACATCACCCAGGTGAGTGTCCTCTAGCCAGGGTCCCTGCTCTGAGCGTGCTGGTCAGGGTCTGGGCCATGAAGGCTGGGCCTGGCGCTGAGATGCCTGTGGGTCAAGAAGAAGCCCCACTGACCAGAGGTGGGTCATGAGGGAGGGAGAGGCACCGGGCTAGGGGTGCAGGTTTGTGGACGGACCCGTGAAGGGGTTTGGCAGAGCCGCAGCAAGACCAACTCAGCCATTCCTGAGAACAAAGAAGAGCGAAGGGCCAGCGTGCGCTTAGGACCATTTGGCATTTGCCAGCAGGGTCGGGATGCAGTGATGGGGCTGTTACCCATAGCATCTTAGCTAAGCCTGTTCTCATGGAAGGGTCCACAAGCAGGGATGCTCCCGATCACGAGCCAGGCCTGGCTCTGGGTGCTGATCTCTCATTGCATTGCTGCCAACCACCTCGAGAGGCAAGTGTGAGGATGCTGTTTTACTGACTGAGCCTCCACGAGGTTAATTGACAAAAACCAGGTTCAAACCAGGCCTGGCTGACACCAGAGCGCCCACGCTCTGGAGGGTGGCGTCCACCCATCAGCAGGCGGGGCATTTATACCCCACAGCCCCCCGCTCTCACCTGACCCCTTGGCCTTCCTGACGAGCCCCCTGCTGACTGGCCTGGCGCCTTCTGTCCCCCTGCCCTGGCTATGTGTGGTGAGCCTCTGCGCAGAAGGCTTGTCCTTGCGCAGCTGGGCCAGTCGTCCTCTCTTGGCTCAAAGACGCTGGAGGAGGGTCTCCCTGACTGTGCAGAGAAGGAAATGAGGTTCAGGGACACTGAAGGCCAGGCCTGTCTAAGTGCAACATGGGGGGCATCGTGGGGCCCGGCCCTCCGGAGGACAGGCCTGGGACCCCACCAGCACTTGGCTCACTGTCCCCTTGCTCCCGCAGGCCCCCCTCTGCAACGGCAGCATGGTGTGGCAGGTCAACCTGACAGCTGGCTCGGTAAGGACCCCTTGCACACTGGGACCCACCCCGAGGCTGGGCTTCTCTCCGCAGAGCCTGGCCGCAGGGCTGCGGCTGCGGAGCAGGCGTAAAGGGCTACTCTCTCCCCTCCCACCACTCAGCACCCGCCCCTTCCTGTGAACTTGTGGCCGCAGCAGGGCCTGACCCCCACCTCCCCACATCCCCTGCAGTACTGCGCCGCCCTGGAGTCGCTGATGAACGTCTCTGACTGCCGTGCCATCCAAAAGACCCAGAGGATCCTGAGCAAATTCTGCCCCCACAACCCCTCAGCCATGGTAAGGCCCCAGCCCCGCCCCCCGCCCCCCGCACCCTCCTGCCAGCCCCGGGTGCACCTCGGAGCTCCAGGGAACCTGGCTAAGCGCCTGAAGCGTGTGTCCACCGGGGGCGGGGGGTCCACCGTGGCAGCAGGGACACGGCCTTTGGGGTTCCCAGGACCTGGGCGTGAGGGCTCCTGACTCCCGCCCACCTCTGTAAAATGCGAGCGATGATGGTACCCACCTCATGGGGTCCTCTCTGAGGACCCAACATCCTCCAGCCGAGGCTGGCCGTCCTGGCTTGGGTGCTGTCCCACCAACACGTTGGCCTCTCTCTCACTACAGCAGGACCCCAACCCACCTGCCCGACACACCAAAATTGAAGTGATCCAGTTTGCCAAAGACCTGCTCCAACACTTGAGGAAAATTGTGCGCCACACGATGTCCAGCTGAAGGCACCGAGCACACATTGCTGGCATCGGTGCGGGCAGGGGCCGGCCATGGTCATTTACGCTGCAGATTCATTTTCCTTTCAGGTGTCAGGCATTTCTTGGGGAGACGGGGCGGAGGGGGGGGGGGTAAGATTTCCTTAGCTTAGACCTCAGCCTGTGCTGTCGGCCTGCGGCCCAGCCTGGCCGGCGGCCCCTTGTCCTGGTGCCCAGGGCCGGGGCTCCGAGCCCAGCAGGGAAGGGAACAACATTGCTCCGTGACCTCCCCTTCCTTAGAGCCAGCTGGCGCATTAAAGCACCTGCCACCCTTGCCCAGCATGTGGTGGGAGGGCACGTGCTTCTCAGGGGGCAAATGAGGCAGGGCGCAGCTCAGATCTACTTCTTCTTGGCCTTATTTATTACTGTGTGTTATTTAAACAAATGTGTTTGTCTGTGCTGGGGAGCGGCAAGGACCGGCGCGGCCAGGCCTCGTAGCCATGCCGTGGAAATGGGGCTCCGGCATTAAAGCAGCGGGCGCGGGGGGCCCCAGACCAAGCACTATGTGCCAAACTCTGCTACCTCACTGGGGCCCCGGGCGGAGGCTCCCATCCGCCAGCCGGCCGTTGACCCTCAGCCAAGGAGTAATTTATTGTTTTTCCTTGTATTTAAAGTTAAATATTAAAATATGTTATCAGGGTTAATAATATATATAAGAACAACCAAGAACACTGCATATGGTATGGTGGATTCGGGGGGAGTGGTCATTGAATATATTTTTTCATTGACTTTGTCAAACTGGAAGCCAGAATAAAGAAAATGACAAGAGACCTCACAGTGTTTGCCTTTCGTTGTGACCGTTGGGAGCGCTGGCCTGTGCACCTGAGACCCTGTGGGGCTCCTTCAGAGGGGAGAAAATGGGGGGGGGGGGGCTAAGGCGGAGTGGGAGGCACGAGGGACAAGGCCTGGGCAGAAAGGCGGGGAGCAGGCCCTTGGCGGGGGAAGGCCTGGCTTGGAGGAAGCGCGCCCACCCCCACCGCAGGGGGCTGGGAGCTTGGGCCAGGACGTCGGGGTTTGAGCCGTGTGTCTGGGGCACCACATCTTATGACCACAGGCCTTGGTGAGCAGCCAGCCTGCCCCCGGCACTCCCCGCACCCTCCCCGGCTGCCTCATCACCTCCCTGACACTCAGAGGAGAGAAGGAGGCTTGCCCAAGGCCACGAGGAGCAAAGCCAGGATCTGAACCCCAAACTCACTGCAACTCCACCTAACAGCACGTAACAACCCCGCCCCCCTCTGTCCGAGTGCCATCTGGCCTGAATGCACGGCCTTTATAATACTGTCTGCAGCCTGACAGGGGGCTCACTACCTACACTCTCGTCATTAGAGAGCGCGCGCTCACCACCTCTCGCGAACGAAGGCGTGCCGGTTGACTTGTGGCCCCTGGACGTGCAGCGGCTGACTGACCTGCAGAGCCAGGGCCGCGGGGTCCCGGCCAGGGCTCTCCGAGCAGGTGCCACGGCGCAGGCGGAAGCAGCAGGCGCAGCAAGCTCCGCGGGCCGTCGTGTCCTCCCTCGGCGGTTTCCACCGTGCCTCTTGGGGAGGTGCCCGGAGCAGAGGAGCTGCCCCAGGGGGACGGGGCGCCTTTGTGCTGGGTGGAGGGTCATTGGAGACCAGTCTCAAACTCTGAGGGGCAGGCAGGTGTCCTCGTTGGGGAGCCCAGGGCCCCGCGGGAACACCTACAGTGAGGCGCAGAAGTCAGCGAGAGCGGCTGCAGGCAGCAGACGCCACGGCAGGACGCGTCCAGGAGGCAGATGACCACGACAGAATGCGGTGGCACGGACCTCTCCCGCACCTGCACCCGGGCAGACGTGCGGGAAGAAGTCACAACTGACGGAGCAGGACGCTAGGGATGCTCGGCCCAGAAGGGGAAGACCTGGGGAGGGGACACGGGAGCTAAGTGTCCCACAGGCTGTCCAGAGCAGAGACTGGGCTGGTTTCTGCGGTCCCAAGGGGTCCCAGCACCTGGTCAGTCACACTGCAATCGCTGAGGACTGCCAATGGCCTGCACCGCGGCAGCCTGCTGGGTGGGCGAGGACCAAGACTGCGCATGCGCTCACGGCTGAGCACCAAAAGGGCATCTTTGACAGTGGAGGGTTGGGGCCGGGGCCTCTACTCAGGGAGCGGGGGAGGGTCCAAAGTCAGGGACAGGGATAGGAGGCAAGGTCTCCGCTATCCCACTCCAGTGAGAGATTCGAGGATTTTAAGGCCAGAAGGACATTTACAGAAGACTAATTTTTTAAACCCAGAACTTAGTGATCCTTCTTTAGGCAGTCACTTTTGGCTCATGACCTCTCTGCTCAATCAAGGCATAGGCCCTTCTGTCCAGAAGGAAGATGGACAATCTTCTGGTGAAGTTCTATGTGAATCTCCTGAGAAAACAGACTGGAATGGAGGCTGGCGTAGGGGACAGTCCCTCAGGATCTCCCAAGGCTGGGGTCCAAGCCCTGTGGTCCCAAGGACCCTGCGGGGCTGGGTACACAGTCCCGACAGGGCCCCACCACTAGGGGTCCACAGCGTGCCACCTGCTCAGCCACCCACAGCTCCCTGCCTGCACCTCTGAGACTGCTCCCCAACAGGGGACCTGTGGTCACCAGCCGTGTGCTGTGAGTCAGAGAAGGCTGGGGGCCTGCCAGGGATGACGGATGCCTCACAGAGCCACAGAACCAAGCCACCTCTGGTGGCAACGGAGGTGGGTTCAGCCAGGAATGAGAGAGAAAGATAAAAAAAAAAAAAGACAGAGAGAGAGAAAGAACAAAAAGATCTGTGTCAGCCATTGTGGCTGGGAGACTCAGCACCTGGGCACTGGTAGTTTTCTCTGCCCATATCCTCTGGCTTCTCTCATGCACGAGGCAAGGGTGGAGCCCACAGCGAAGGGAGAGATGGAGCGCCAGGTGAGTAGGAAGGAGATGCTGACCATGGGGCCCAGGGCGGGGAGCCCCTGGCACCCCAGGAACCCCAGGCCTGGGAGGTTTCACTGAAAGAGGGGCTGGGACTCAAGTGAGAAATGAGGCACAGGCGAGTTTCCGGTGGAGCCGGCCCCAGGCACCTCTGCGCGCTGTGGGCTGAGGCGCGGAAGCGCTCGGACCAGCTCGGCCACTGCGAGGCTGGCCCTCCGATCGGCTCAGACCCTGAAGGACAGGGGCTGCCTCTCCTTCCCTCAGGGCCCTGCAGCTCAGAGGAGGCTGGGGTTTATCGAACCCATCAGCTTATCACTTTTTCATTATGATGAAACAGGGAGCCCCTTTTGCTCATGATGCTAATTCAGCTGGTCAGTCTGAGCAAAGTCAGAAACTGTTCTTCTGTTCAGCGGACTCCAGTGGAAGGAGGCCCAGGCGTCCAGGCTGACTGTGCTCCCGGGGACAGGCAGGGTGGCGGGGGGCTGGCCTGGGACAGGCCAGCTGGGGAGCTGGCTTTCTAGAGGGCTGAGCCGGTGTCAGAGCTGGTGGGTGTAGCCACGGCCACCCTCCCACACACGTGGCCCACTCCTACCCCGAAAAAGAAAAGTCATACAGCCTCATTATCTTCGTTCGTTTCTCGGCTCCACCCAGAGCAGCAGAGCAAAGGGTTTGCACCGAACTTTCCCAGATCAACTGATTTCCCGGCAGCCCCATGGGAGGGCCCCATGACGAGGCCAGTGAGATCCCAGAAGCGGTTTTCTACTTACGACCTGACTTTCTGTTATGTTCTCTCCCTTCCCTTCACAGTGCCTTCTCTTGTGGAAACTGGCTGTCTCAAGTGTCGTTCAGAGCCACCCCCAGCCCAGTGCCCTACCCTGGCAGGCCTGCCCTGTGGTCACTGGTGACGCAGGCGCCAAAATTAAACAGCTACTCTCACTAGCTCCACTCTCGGCCTCGCTCAGACAAGCTGGTGGCCCCACCACTCTTCTGACACCCCCGGGGGCGTCCCATGTGGACCCGGGCCTCCGCCAGGCCTGAGTCCTGGCCACGAGCCACAAGACACCGCGTTAGAAAAGACACCACGTGGTGCTCTTCTCTCTTCTCATCTCTGTTTTCCCGCGTTTTCTGTAAGGAGCATGCATTCACTTCCCACTGGGGAACAAAGACGAAATTAATTAAAAACAAAGAGGACGTGAAATTGATGTCAAAAGGGAGCGAGTCACAGCCAGGGTGGGGACGGGGCCTGCGGCACTCCCTGGGTGGGCACGCCAGGCCCCAGGCTCAGTCCCAGCCCCTCCGGCTCAGGAGAGGAGGGGCGCCCGCGGGCCGGGAGGCGGGCGGCGGCCAGCAGCCTCTGCCCACCCGTGGGCTGGACCCTGAGGCCACAGGCCCTGTGCTGCCCCAGGGAGTCAGGTCCTCCATTCTTGGGGGTCTGTTGCCTCCCAGCCCTGGCCTACCAGACCGAGGCAGGGAGACCAGCGGGTGAGGCGGGAAAGGGGGTGCTGAGGTGACGCCGATGCCCTGGGGACAGAAGGAGAGGTTCTGCAGGCTCCTCAGCTGGCTTTCCTCTTTCTCAGGAGGAAGATCTTCCACCTGCCTCTCAAGGGAAAGAGAAGCCAGGGCCTATGGAGCTGCTTCACCATCCATTCCTCGAAGCGGGAGTCCAAGGCCCTGCGCGCCCTGGCTCTGTGTTCCCCTGGGTCCCCTCGTCCCCTTGGAGGGGTCCCCGCCATGTGTGCTCAGGATCCCATTCCCCTGCCTTCTCTGGGGACCTGGGGCAAGGACTCAGGGTCCCTGCTGTGGGATGGAGCTCCATCCACTCCTTCAACAAGCGTCTACCGTGGCCTTTACCGGGTGCCAGGCTCTAGTCTAGGCGCTGGGATCCGCAGTGAATAAACCAGCTCGCTTCCACTGGGGACACGGGACGCAGGAGCAGGAGAGCCCAGTGTGCAGGGACAGTGGGTGCTACAGAAGGCAGTGAGGCAGGTAGGGGCCGCCGCGTGGGGAGGGGAGGTCCGACAGGCCCTCCCTGGAGAGAGAATGCAGAACGCAGATCCGGATGAAGGGTGGGCGGGAGAAAGGCGGTCAGCACAGTGGAGGAAAAAGAACAGGGAGAGAGGACAGTAAGTGCCAAGGTCTTGCGGGCCAGGAAGCAGCCCCGCCGCCCCGGCCCCCGCATGGCCAGAGCGGACGCCAGGACTGCGCAGCAGGGCTCCACGGGCTCCTGAGGGGACAGGGCACACCATCTGGCTTCTCTTTATGAGAGGCCCTCGGGCGGCAGGGGGCTCCCGCGGAAGCTGGAGGGCAGGGCTGGCTGGTGCGGTGGGACGGAGGGGTGGGTGGAGCCGGACGGTGCTGCTGCGGGGAAGCTGGGTGCCCAGACCCAGGCGCTACTTTTGCACGTGTTTCAACTTTCCCATAATAAAAGATTTTTTAAAAGTATGTGGTTAGGAAACTTAAATATTTATTTAATGTTTATATATTATGTAATATATGAGTATTTATAGTTTTACACATATGTTTAGCTACATGGCACATACATGCATGTGCATTATACAGGTAACACGCACATGTGCAGGTCTCTGGGCTCTGACCGGGTCTCCGCGGGTCGGGCAGGCTGTGGGCACCCCGCAGGGCGCAGCTGCCTGTACTGAGCTGGGGACGCTGTGCTCCACCTGCCTCTGCAACCAACGGCTGAGGCTGCGGCCGGGTAGCCTGGCAGTTAGAGCGCCTTCCCGGTCAGGACAAGTGCAAGAGCCAACCAGTGAATGCGTAAGTGGAGCAGCACATCGATGTTTTCCTCTCTTTCCCTGAAAATCAATTTAAAAAAATTTAACAACTAACTGCTGATCCCACGTGATCACCACCCCCTCCGGCTTACAGCCCCCAGATACATCTACACCAGCTCCCATCACCTGCCGGCCTCCACCCTGGCAGCACTCCAGGGCCACCTCGGGGAGGTCACCAGGACCTCCTGTCCCCAAGTCCAGGGAAGCACGTCTGCCCTTCCCTCTGCCCTTCCCTCCCCGGACCCCGAGGAGCTCTGCCACCACCAACCACACACACAGCGGCTCCGCGGGGCGGCTCAGGCCGCATCCCCTCTCAGGCTCCCAGCGGCGGCCTCCTCTCCTTCCCTGACTCCAGCGTCGCTGGAGCCCTGCAGGCATTTCTTGTCCCCCTCTTCCCTGGCCCCCTGGCTTCCTCACCCTCTGTGTCTACAGCCCGGACCCTGCCCTGTGTCCAGAGCCGCGGACCCAGGGGCGAGCAGCCCGGGTCCTGGCCACCCCCGTCCCCTCCCCTTCTGAACCACCGCCACCATGAACAGCAACCCCCCAGGCCGCCACCCTGACCTCCCCTGTGACTTCTTCCTCTTCCTCACCCCGCGTTCAGCCAGTTCAAGGAGCGAATAATGATGATGATGATAGTTGGCATTTATTGCAGACTTTCTACGTGCCAGGCACCACACCAAACACTTCATATTTATTCCCTCATACAATATCCCCACAGCCCTATTAGGAATTAGCCCAGGTGACAGAGAGGCCTGGACAGGGCAGGTGTCCCGCGGTCCCCCAGAGTAAGCGGCAGAGCTGGGACCAGAACTACCAGGACCCTCCGGCCCCAGGACACACATGCCCACTCTCTCCTGTTGCCAGTACCTCAGCCCCACAGCCCCATGCTGTCC